>NC_139447.1:17737773-19039108 GCF_963924565.1 Ascidiella aspersa | reverse complement strand
TGACGGCTTACGTATTGCCGTTATCGTTGGTCAAAAAGTAGCTTCAGAAGGGCTAGATCGCAGTTGTAAGCACACATATATGTGTGTACATATGTTTCATTGTATTATGATATGATACTGGCGATCCCCTTCGTTATGAAGCTGCTTGTACTAACAGATTGAGCAAGCATTGGCGTATGGTTGTTTCTCGACTCGTTCCCTTCTGAGCCTGCATAGCTCAGTTGGTAGAGCGACGGTCCCGGCTTGACCGGAGGTCGTGAGTTCGAACCTCACTGCAGGCTAGTTGTTTTTCTAGTCTGCTCTGCTTGCATCATTGATCGACAGATTCGGTGAGTCTGCAATGGCTTTTCGGTGTACTACCACAAAGAATTTTTAATAATGTTCATGTTGATTTTAAACGCATTAATGGAAAAGTATGATTGTTTTTTAGTTGTCTTTAGTTGCACATATTTTAAAAAGTGGAATAAGTTAGAACAATGTCAACACTGAACTATCTACATTTTTTGAACAAAATGTAAAATGTAATTTTCCAAGCCCTTCTTAACCTAATATAAAAAATCTTGAAGCCAACTCCTACTTTAAAAATCTGGATTTCAATACTTACACAAAAATTGGTTTGCAAGATATAATTTAAACAACCCCAATATACACTATACTATACAGGATTACAGGTAACATGAGTTTACCTGAATTTAAATAAAATACATCATAAATGCACAAGGCAGTTCTGTATATGGAACACTTATTATACACTATGACTAGGTATATAGAACAAGCCGTAAAATTATATAATAAAGGACAAAAACAATTTGGGTGATTGTAAATATTACTGGTATAATTGGTATTAAACTATTTTATTCATAAAACACCCATGAAATACTTCTCTAGAAAAAGACAAAAAACAAATTAGAGTTGTTATATATATTCACATTAATGTATTTTTTTTTCACATGCATACCTGTTGTAACCAATCATTTAAAACTTTCAAAATGGAAGGTATTCCACTTGAATGCATGGTATTTAATCTCAAAGTAGAATATACAGGAGGAACCAGTATACTATATTCATAATCAGCCATAGAGTTTTCCATCTTAAACTTTACTCAAAGTTTACTTTAAAAGCTGTCAACTTAGTGCAAAACTCTATCCTGTAAAAAAATATCACCTTACTTTAATAGCAACCTGCATTTTGTCATGATATTTGCTTGACATGATGTTCATCATAATTATAAAACCACCATTTTTTTAATTCTCAACAGCATTGTCTTCAAGGCCACTCATTGTTTCCCGTATCTCCTGCCACTCTTCTAAGCTCTAATTTTTGTGTTTGACAGAAATTTAGGCCTTGATATTAGAAAAAATTAAACAGGTAGATAAGTTAATCTGTAGAAAGTAAATTGAACGTATATACTGTATGCAATTCAAATTTTGTGTTTTAATTTTGCATTTTTTTCTAATTGAATCTAAACCAGGAGACAGCTGACTCGATGAACCTTACGGTCTTTTGCTGTCTCCTTGGAATGTCAAATATTGCTAAACGTTTTTATTTCGACCATTTTTTTTGTTTTTTGATGTTCCAAATAAATTCATATCTATCTATATCTATCTATCTGAACCTAATAGGTGCAGCTAGAAGGTATGTTAAGCTTGTTATTCTAAAAACATTAACATTTACACACATTTGTGTGTTAACAACTGTCTATCCCTTCTAAAGCTACTTTTGGTTGTTTCTTGACTCGCTTCTTTCTGAGCCTGTATAGGTCAGTTGGTAAAGCGACGGTCCCGGTATAACTGGATGCCGTGATTTTGAATCTCACTACAGGCTAGTTGTTTTTTTAGCCTGTCCTGCTTGCATCATTGAATAACAGATTCGGTGAGTCTGCAATCGCTTTTCGGTGTAACATTCAAATTTATTATATTTTACCTGCTTTTTGCATAATCAAAGATATATTACGAAAATACCTACTGTAATTATGTGTGATATACTTTACACTTTTAGTATCAATGGGTCTTTTATAATTATGATTGAATATTGTTTTTGTTATAAAAACATACATTTATACTAGGGTTCCTCTTTTTCCCGTTTTTTTTTCACTCCAGGGAAACGGGATTGAAAAAGGAAAATTCCCGGCCCGGGCATCCCGACGAAAAAATTATACCTAAAATGTTGTCATTACGACGTCTTAAATTATATTATATTAGCTCCAAAGATTTAATTAAGCTCATTTATGTTCTGTAGTCGTGCTTCTGCAATCTTACAGGACCTTCTCGTATTAAAGTCAGCACCCTTAAAACGCGCATTTTTTGATAGAAAAAATCGAATTAAGTGTTTCCGCTGGTAAGCGCAAATAAACCAACTTAGGCAAATACTTTAAAAGGGTTGGTAATACTTTTGGCGCTCTTTCACTATTGTACGTAAAAATTAATAAAAATGTTTTTTCTTTAAATGCCGCATACCACAACACATATTGTTTGGATTAGGGTGCGGGTTAGCGTTTGGTTGAGGGTGGGTGAAGTTATTATTAATAATAAACATAATATTACATGACCCACCCTCACCCGCACCCTAACCCAAACAATATGCGTTGTGGTATGCGGTATTATTATTTATTATTTTTTTGCATAACTTTTCACGTACAATAGTGAAAGAGCGCCATACTTTTTTTTTATTAGTCAAAAACGACAATTTTTTGTTATTTTGCCGAATAACCGGGATTTAAAAGAATTTCCCAGGATTCCGGATTGTTAATTCGCGGGAAATCCCGCGAATTTCCCGTCGAAAGATTCCCGGAGAGGAACTCTAATTTATACTAGATTGGAAACTTTGGATTTTGCGCGAGGGAGGCGATTTTGCAGCTGAAAACTTCGCGGCTGTAATTACATTTCCGCCGAAATTTGCGCAGCTGTAATAAGGTTATTTGTAAATTTTTTACGGCTAAAAATAGAGTAATATACTGAAAACCGTTAGCGCGACTTGAGTTTTGCACGTTTAAGCGATTTTTCACGACTGGACGCATTTTGAAAGTCCATAGAAATTATACAAGTTGTGCAACTCATGCGCGCTCAAATGTTTCCCAAATTGCCTCAATTTATAATGGGCTCTTATGGGAGCAAAATAGAAAATCGTCGTTTTTTTTTGGGGCAATTTTGTAAATTGTAACGACCCAATATACAAACGTATATGTATAATACACCGAATTAAGTTAAAATATGTTAGATTTGTGTGTTATATCGCATTAATTTGGTTAGATTGGCGTTCGAACGAAAAAATAGCAACTATGGGTTTAGGCATTTTAGTTAGGTAAGACGCTATTTACCCGGATTACTAAGTAGGTAAATGCATATATAATTACAAGTGGGGCGTTGGTCTGGAATCCTACCACAAGAAGCATTCTTTATGTTAGGGTGGGTCAAGTATTATAATTGAAGAAATAATATTTGACCCACCTACACCCAAACGCTAACTCACACCTTAACCCAAATTTTGTGCGTTAATAGCATAACTGTGGTAGGATTATAGTGTATGCCTACTCCAGTGTGCCAGGCTAATAGCCAATATGTACAGTTTTGGTTATTTACCCGGCTAAGAATTAATCATGAAAATAATGAAATCATCGGAAAATTAAAATGGCCAATTCTTTTTGTAGTTTTCCTATGAATCGATAACAAAATATTTGAATATGTTTAAAATAAAACTTAGCACATTGTCTTACAGTAGATGTACCCCTGTTTTTAACAGAATAGTAAAAATATTTAAAATCCTGCTGTTACCGGACTCCCTGCTCTAAGATTTGCAAGATATCTTTACTGCATCAAGAGGATTTTTTAAAGGAAATTATAATTTAACAAAAAATTGTTCAACATTGTTTTTAAACTACACTGTAAACATAAAAAGTAAACTTCCTTTATTTAATTTTGATTTTTGGTGTTTATTTACATTCTTGAAAATTCATTTTTAATAAAATTGTGTGTTTATGTGAAATTATAACAAATGTTTGCAATTATTGTGATTTGTGATTTTGTAATTTATTTTAGTTGAAGATTAAAACTTGCCAATATAAAAGCACTTACCAAAGACTGTTAAAAAGAAAAAACAATTTTTTTGGTTCATTTTATTATAAATTCTATTCTTTCACATATAGTAAAATCAATGCACAAAATTAATAACAAAAACAAAATGCAACACAAACAAACTAAAAAGGGGGAAACCAAATGACTACAGAAGTGGTGTGGGATAAAATTGGTTGCAATAGACTTTGTTGACAACAAGCATAGCTGGCAAGGTAAACCCACAATATATAACTTCAGCTTGGTGTAAGAGAAATTAACATTGCACTCAGACCTCAGTTGATGAATTGTTTCCTAGTGATAGGGTCTATTTGTTCCATTACTTGATGCTTGCTTTGGCCACACCCTTTGTAATTTAGGAGTGTTGTGCTGAGCAAATTCCACTCTGTTTACACTTTGAAGCAAGCTTATGCCAATAACTAAATAAGTCTTGTTGGACAGAAAAATATGCTGCAAAGGTCGACTAGAAACAGAAGACACTGTGCGATTAACCTTCGCTTCAGAGATATGTCGTGCATAAATTCAGTTTTCAAAATTGCATTTTTAGAGAAATTTCATGTAAAAAATATTGTTTTTATCACACTATTATCAAGTTGTAAATCCATTGATTTTTTAATCCCGCTGTAAAAAGATGAAAAATAAAAGTTTGCTTACAACACACACAAAGCTCTTATCCATTAACAAACCAATAATTAAATCTATTCCAATGGACAGCACTGCCTTTTAATGTATTAGATCTCCTTCATGCAGGCTTTAAATAGGAACAGTTACTTAAAAATTTAAATTCTTGTTCAACCAATAGCGCCAATCAAGCATTTTCTTTATTTTCATTACACTTTACATTAGTTTCTCATATTTTTGTGTGCATGGTTAACCAAAGTATTGAGGACGACAAATCATGATCCTGACACGACACGCTAATATCGACTATATTTCGGCCATTTTTAGGCAAATTATATTTATTTTGATCTAAAATATTTAGTTTGACTAGTATTAATTATTGCCACTCATCCAAATGTTTTTAATTGGTCAAAATTGTTAATAAATTGCGTTTTTTTGCTTTTCCGCCATAAGCGTCTATTGTAATTTGGGAAACAAGATGGCGTCCATGTCGCTATAACTAAGAGCGAGTTAGCTGGGCAACTTGTGATTTCTATAAAGACTTTGGCATTTTATGTTGATATTACATAAAACAGGCTTTACTTTCCAACCTGACATTTATAAACTTTCTTTCTCACCAAAAAAATTAACTAGACCCTGACTTAACTGTCCATAAAATTATAGCATGTTCCAGTGATACTAAAAGTGTATAATCTTTTTAAATTTCCCCTTCCTTGTTTAGCAAACCTGAAAACAGTCATATTTGCTAATTATAATTTATTTCATAGCCTATAATCAACTAATCTATATATAGATTTTTTTGAAAAATATGCTGTGTTGTGCTCCCGTGAACTATAGACAGTAGACACTGCCTCACCTGCCAACATCTGGCAAAGCAAAAATTACATCAAAGAGATGGTTATCACAGAATATATATTTCCTGCTAAAGTATAGTAAACATGGAACGTTGTGGTGATTTAATTTGTGTGAATGGGATGGTTTCCACCACTAGAGGCGTTGCGTGAGTCAGATGAACAGTTGCGAGCGTCTTTTACAATGGTTATTCGTTGTTTTCAATTACGTGTTTTCGCGCTTTGTTTTTGTAGAATCTATTGTGAAGCTAATTATTCGTTTTAAGTTAACTTTAATTAATATATATAATCACTTTTTATTCGCAATTTCTTCAAATACTGGTAGCGAGAAGTCGTTAAACATGTACTGTTACAACTTTAATTTTGTACTTAAAATAGGGTTTCGGTTAAAACCAGGAAGCATTTGCGTCAACTTTAAATTATAAATAAAATATAATTAGAATATTTAAGGCCAGCTAGTTGCGAACAAAGCTGAAATAAGCATTTTCATGCGGGAATATTGTAGTTTTTTGTGGTACTGCTGTTTTTTAACCTATAACTTTGCATTTTGCAAGTTGTTTCATTCACACTTTTTAACAGTCATTTTTAATTCGAAAATATCTCTTCTGTATAGTATTCTAAACGACATTGTATTGCTTGTGCACTAACTTAAAATTTTCACCAGATATTTCTTTTGTACTCAACATTAATTTAACACCTTTTAATACAAGATACCTCACATCTTAGGAAAATATTCGAGTGATCCACATCCTTTTAAAACAACTAACTATTTGTACTGTTATATTGTTTTGAAATAGGTGTCATTTTGTAAATGTTATCTTATTATAGCCTTTCTTACAAGTGACCCCATGTGGTTTTACAAAAGTTGAATAAATATAGCCTGGAGCCCTAGAGCAGACACTATCATGCAAGCTTGTGCATTTGGCTGAAAAATCAGGCACTTGCTGAATTCCAAAGAATATTTTAGCTACAGAACTGAAATCTTACATCTTGACAAAGAAACGGTATATTTGTGGAACAACGCCACGACAATGAAAGAAGTTTGTCAGTTTCAATGTTACAAACAAGTCACAACTACAATGAATCTTATCATTATTCAAATAGTAGTCAAATCTCTAGAATAATATTGTATTGATTTTAATATGAAATTTAGTAGAATGTTTTTTACTTGTGGTTTTGCGTACTTCTGGTTTGCAAAGCATCAATTTAATTCGCAGCGTTTAGATCAACTGTATAATTTTGTTTCATTTCGTATAATACAAAAAATAAATGCATATTATGAAGTTTAATAAAACAAGCAAAACTGTTGACTTTTTGTTAGGTGTGAACTGTAGTATATGACATCAAGAACATGATTAAAAGTGTGTGTTTTTTAATGCAGGCTTGTTTGAATCTTCCCTCGTAGAAATTATATTTCCAGATTTGTCTGTTTTGATTCCAAACCTATAAAAAAGGTATAAATAATTTTTATAAGATAATGATTATTTGCTGCAAATACAACAGTATAGCAACTAAACAAGTATATTTTTTGAATTATAGATTATTATTTATTTCAACTAAATCACACACTGTTAAATAATCCCACAATCTAATAAAAACTGCATATAACAAACTAATTTAATCAGCGAGCACTACAGGTAGAAAATAAACTTTTACCTGTTAGATCACTTGGAAAGCAGCATTTGCTTAAATTAAAAAAAAAAAATAATAAAATTAAAAAAAACAAAAAAAATTTTTCTTATTTTATTGCAAATAATAATATTGAATATTAATATTTTATTTTTTTTTTTAGCTTTTGGAGGAATGAGGATTGATGTTTGTATTTTTTCGTAAACCGATTTGGTGGAGTTATACTGCTGGATAAATACTTCTAATGTTTGGGTTCTATAGATCGGGACGTTGTTGCGCTACCCGAATCCCAGTCTTCTGGGAGACTCGATATTAATTTTATGAATTGGACAAAATCTGTGTTGTTAGGAGTAAAGTTAAATTTATTTACCAATCCGTCATATTGTAGGTATTGGCCGTTTATAATCAATAAATCCTGGTAAAAAATTATATCGGAATCTATAAGTGATGGCACGAAAAAAACATTTGAGTGGTACTTTTCATTTTTTGTTTAGCCAAAGCGGACGGCTGTTTGACTTTGTATCTATGATTTCCAGGAGTTGTTTGCACTCCGTTATTGCACAACGTATAATGTTCGCATGGGGAGTATATGCCCTGTAATTGCATTGTTTGTTCCTATGTTCCCCTTAAGAAGCGCTTCCAATCTGTTACCTTGGATAAAGGGCAGGGGCGCCCGCAGAAAATTTTGCAGGGGGGGGGGCAATCAGGGGTCCTGAATTTTCAACTAAGGGAATTCCCCTATTTTTCGCCTGATGTTAATGAATAATGATGTCATTAAAACAGTGAAAGTATGACGTCATAGAATGGTGATTGCAAGACGTGATGGAAAAAACCCAGAAACACCAAATACGTCCAGCAAAAGCGAGCACGTGCGTCGTCAACAATCCTGTCAGGCGCCAGCTGCGAAATCACGGTGTACAATTGTTAACTTTAGGCAAAAAACAAACCAAGACCGTGAAATATGTGTGTTTAATTGTGGTAGAATCATACATAATTCGACTATCAGCAGCGCAGTTTTGAAGTTCCATGAACGGAACAAGCGCTAAATTACAAGCACGTCTTTCACCACGTGCAATACTAAACGAAGATCGTTTTTACCGGCTGTTATTATGCCACGATTGGCGCAACATCTGCGCCGAGCTGTGTGCCAAGTCAGCTAAATTACAAGCTTTGGTTGAGGGGAAATAAGTCGTGTCCATTGCACACTTAGCACGTGGTCTTAGAGTATGCATAAAGAGCATAATTTTGCGTTAACTATCATTACTTAAAAATTTATACTTTAAAACGCGCACGACAGTCACCATTATACCTCCTTTTAAAAATCTGCTTCATTTAAACAAATGTCGATCTTACACCAACATCGGATATAAGCGCAGAGACCGAACAGCGAGAAAACTGCGTATAACTTGACGTTTTTAAGCGAGAAAAATCTCTCTGTGGAGGTGGGCCACAGACCAATTTAAAAAGCTAGATTTAGTTTCATTTGTGTCATTATATTTAAAGGAATAATGGTTTGGGAGGAATTAAAAAGGAATGTAAATTTATTGTTCAGCAGCAAGTATCTCACTAATGCACGGTTGATTAAATAATCTGTTTTGAAATATGTTCTGCTATGTTTTGTTCTAAACCTATTTTAAAGTTTTTTCTTTCATAAAAATTCTATTGGGCCACAGAATTTTTTTGCAAGGTAAATGGGCCACGAAAGAAAAAAGGTTGAGAACCACTGACCTAAACAAATAACGAAAGAGAAAAACTATCCAGCGTTTACGGTCGCCAAACTAAAGACGAAAAACGGCGTTTTGCGCTCGATTTTGGCTTCGCATTAGATTAAGACGCGTGACCCAATTACTTAAAAAGCACGCCGCTTTGAACAGTTTGCTAAACCATGACAAAAACGAAGCAAAAGCGATAATATCACTTACAAAAATTGGTGGTAAGAACTCCCGCCCCCACTGGATACGCCACTGGGGGCAATGGATAGTGTATATTATTTTTAACCTTCATAAGTAATAACATATTACACTTACAAATAATACTAATAATCACATTTTGAAACTCCAGGGGGGCAAGTGCCCCCCCTCCCCTTTCTCCCCCTGCGGGCACCCATGATAAAGGGGCCTTCGATTTGTTTCCAATCAGCTTCCGCGTTTTCGTCGAGTAGTGTATAGCTCCATTGTGTATGTAAGGCTAACAAGTAATTATCTATATTGATCATGCCTGTCCCCCATTTGCAATACTCGCACTCAAAGTCTCTCTTTTCACCCTCTCCCATTTGGAACCCCATAAAAATGTAAAGAGGATTCGTTTAACTTTGGAGATAAAGCATTTTGGTACACTAACCGGGACAACACTGATTTTAAAGGTTAAAATTGGGATCATGAGGCTCTTAATAACTGTTGTTTTTCCGAGGAGCGAGAGACCCCTTGCGGACCAGATATTTGATACTATTTGAATTTCTTTCAGAAGCGGTGTGAAGTTTTTTCAATTAGATCGGCGTCGTTACTCGGGCCAGTGGAAATTTCAACGCCTAAGTATTTGATAATCGAAGTCTTCGATTATTCTAAAGACTTCTGTAAAATCCTGATCACTACCCGACAGAAATACTGTGGTGTCGTCAGCAAATAGGGACACTTTAAATTCCTTGCCATTTATCGTGATGCCGTTGTAAAGGCCCTGTCTTAAAGCAGCGGCAAGGCATTCAATGCACATAACAAATAAAGTTGGAAAGAGAGGATCTACCTGGCGTACGCCACGTTCAACGTTGAACGATTGTGATAGAAAGTTGTTATTGACAATTACGTACGACGGATTTTGATAAAAACATTCGATTAATTTAATAATTTCATGACCGAACCCGAAAGCAGCTAAGGCTGCATATATGAAGTCCCAATTCACCGTGTCAAAGGCCTTGAACATATCTAAGGACAGTATCGCGCCAGATATATTGTAATAGTCGTCGCAGTCGATGATTTCGAATAAAAGACGAATATTAGTGCCTATGTATCGTTTCGGAATAAAACCATTTTGGGCAGGCGAGATAATGTCGTTTAGTACACTTCGGACTCGGGTGTTAACTACTTTTGATGCAATTTTGTAGTCTACATTTGATAGCGTTATTGGTGTAAAATTTCCCGGTTCAAGATGGTCTTTATTAGCTTTTGGAAGTAAAGTTACCACTGCTTCTGACTGCGAAGGTGACAGTCTACCCGTATTTACAGTATGTCACCAAGCTGCCATATAGATGCATTTGATATTGTCCCAAAATCTTATATAGAACTCTGCTGGAAAACCATCTAGCCCAGGGGATTTATTTTTACCCATGTTGCAGAGAGCAGTGAAGAATTCCGCTTCTGTTGTTTCCGCTTCTAATAATTTTGACTGTTCTGCCTTAATTTTTGAGAGATCTAGTGTTTTTATTTTTGAAGCGATTGAGGTTTTGTTTAATAAATTTCCGTTTTGTTTATAAAGTTGCTTGTAAAATCCGACTAGATCGTCCAAAATGTTGTTTTGGTCAGTTATCATTTTATTGTCGACCAACAGTCTGTTAATACCCTTCTTTTTGCCTTTTGTCTTTTTTCTAAGTTTAAAAAGTATTTTGTATTTTTCTCGCCCTCCTCGGCCCAGCGAGCCCTACTTCGCGTTACGGCGCTTTTGGTTTGGCGCAGCATTAGTTGGTCAAGTTCCGTTTTTAAGTTTGGACAATTTTTCGTGCAAGGGGCCGTAAGTTTGTTATATGTCATGTATTCCAAAAGACTTTCTCTCGCTTTTCGGTTACGATGTTTTTTACTTCCGTTTTGGTCTAGGACATTGTCCAGAACTAGATTAAAGTCACCTCCCATGATTATTGGGGCATGGGAAAAGCTGTCAAGTACAGCGAATAAATTAGCAAAAAAATCTGGATCGTCCTTATTCGACGTTAACAATTACTATTGGGGTTGCATTTATTGTAATATTAACCATTAAGTATCGACCTTCTTGGTCTACATGTGTGCCTGAGATGGTATACAACAGATCTTTGTTAATTAGTATGACCACCCCTCTACTGCTTGCGGTGCCGTGCGCCCAAAAAGCTTCCCCTCCCCATTCCATACCCCATAACTTTTCGTGCTTAGCACTACTGTGGGTTTCCTGCAAAAAGGCAACGTGACACTTTTTAGGACGTAAAAAATTAAAAATCGACTTTCTTTTTATCGCAATGTTTAAACCTCGAACGTTGTGTGAAACAAAACGCGTTCAACACCAATATCAATGTGGGGGCAAAAGTGCCCTTTTCATGAAAAATGATATATTGCTTTCACAACGTTAAATATTAAGAAACCGCTATACCAGTAGAATTTAGGGTAAATTACAATTTATTCGCTTGCTCTCTTGTTTAACTTAAAAATAGAAAAATTAGAAAATTCAAGTAACTTTTACTAGTCCACAGGGCCGACAGGAGTAGGGCTTGAGCTACGGAAAAATGCCAAAAAATTCGTAAAATGACATGGTTGACATTTGTTAAAACATTTTTGGTACCATTTTAAGCCAATCTAGAAGGCGTGGGCGCAGAAATTTTTCCGGGGAAGCACCCCCGGACCCTCCAATATTTCGGCTCGCTACGCTCGCCTGCGGTCTATCTTGCCCTTACCAAAAAAGTCGCCCCCCTTGCCCTCAAATCGCTCCGGCGTCCGTGAGTAAAGTCTTGGCGCAAAGTACTAAACGAAGCATTTACTTGGTTTAAAATTCGAGTCAAATTCGAGTCGTCATCCATACTATTATTAAAAAAGTGTAATAAAACTACCTTATGGAAACGCGATAATTTTATTAGTTAATCTATTTCAGTGTTTGTTAACTATTGTGGGCACACCTGGCGAGCGAAGCGAGCGCGATTTTTTTGGTATACCGGTATTTCTTTTAAATTTCTTTCGAGTTTTTGTTACATTTTCAAAAAAATGGTTAAAAAATATGTGTCCATTATTTTTTAATACGTGACACACTTGGCAGCCTTCCACGGCGCAACGGTAAAGAAGCGATAAATCTAGAGCATCAAAATGTAAACACACCGGATGTAGAAAAAAAAGCCTGTTTATATACACCTTTCTCAGGCAGATTAGATTAAGGTTCAAGCCGGATTGAAAAGTAATCCGTTCCAGCGTCGTAATTACATGGGGCGAAATTCAAGCCAGCTTGAGTGTACAAACTGCACTGATATGCATTATTACGTAATATTCCAGTAAACCAAACTCAAGTAATTCTTGTTTTTTTTCAATTTTAGGTTTATAAAAACGAACAAGCAGCAATAGATTGCTACCGCAAGGAGTAGCCTAAGCCAAAAAATCGGTTGTGCGTCAGAGGTTTACTGGAATATTACGTAATAATGCAAATCAGTGCAGCTTGTACACTCAAGCTAGCTTGAATTTTGCGCCATGTAATTACGACGCTGGAACGGATTACTTTTCAATCCGGATTGAACCTTAATCTAATCTGCCCGCGAAAGGTGCATATAAACAGGCTTAATGTCAAAGTTTATGTTTTCGCATTGTTTGACCCACTTTTAATCACCCAGTTGAAGAAAGCATTCATGCGGAACGCAAATTTTAAACGTATTTTTCCACCCGCTTCGTCAACAGCCACCGAAGCACAGCGGTGAACTTACGAAAAAAAGCCCGTTTTGACTTCGGTGAAATTATAATTTTGTATCCCAGGATATAATCTCGCCCGATAGATTAGGTAAGTGTAAATCAGCGACGCATATCGCAAAAAGTGATAAATGTTAGGGTTGCCAGATGGCCTAAAATTCGGATAAAAAAACGATAAATTGTCCTAATTTTACCAGCTGTGTTCGACGGTTTGTAAATCATTAGAACAGTAAGTTTTCTGTCCTAATTTGGCTGAATTTATTTGGAACATTAAATGAAGTAAAACCATGGGCTCATAAGGCCTCGATTGTTCGCGCTTCGCACGAATTTGATGCGTAATTTAACAGTAATTCTAAAATTTTTATATTTTGGTTGATATATCGACGGCTCGACGCCATAGTAAATAAAAATAACCGCGCTGGTTGGTCTACAATCCTACCACATTTATTTTAACAGTAACAAAACGAAATGTCAAAATTGAAACTGCAATAAAGGAATACATACGTAAGAATAAGTATAATAATAATACTTAAGTAACTTGACCCACCCAAACGCTAACTCTCACCCTAACCCAAATAATGTTAGCAATATAACTTCCGGATGGAATGTAGTAGGATTCTAGACCAGTGCCCAATTTTTTTGCAACACCGAAAAAAGTTGTCAAAATTGAAATTACAAGGAAGAAACAATTATTGGAGAATAAATGTAATGATGCTGGTCCAGAATCCTACCTCTACTTGACCCAAGCACACCCAAACGCAACCTCACACCCTAACCCAAATATTGTGCGTTGATTTAATAACCATGGCAGGTTTTTTATTTATTATAATTTGTTTCAAGATTGTAGACCAATATATGAATAATCCCTTGTGAATTGTGACACAGTCATGATTACATGGTTCAAGTTTTTGAAACATGTCCTTTAAACTCTTTGTGCGTCAGCCCTTAATTGCACACCTTGACACCATAAAGTTTGTTTCTGTACAATTAGGAGGTTTCTTGTTAATTATATATCCAAATATAGGAAACAAAACCCAAAACTAACAATGATTGAATGTAAAGGCGCGTTTACATTACAGCTGCACTGAGCAAAGCGTAACTTGCAATTTAAATTCTGTAGGGCGAGCTTTCACGCTTTGCTAAACTCAAGCCCGTAAAAAAAAATTATGCTCAGTGCAGCTATAGAAAAACATTACATTTTTGAGCGATTTTTATGCCCAGTGCAGCTGTAGTAAAAACAATTTCACGCTCAGCTCAGTGCAGCTGTAGTGTAAATGAGCCTCAAGAGAGTGCCATCCATACACACCTGTGACTGCATTTTATGACACTTTTTGCCGAGACTTGGTGTGTGCAGAGCCAAACTTTTAGGTGTGCAACCATGGTTTTATGTACACCAGAGGTTTAAAATCTACAATAACTCAGTTTTTTTTTAAATAAGGTTTTCAAATTACTGATTCATATTTGCACACAATTCCAAATATTTGAATGTTGAACCTGGCATTCCCCGCAACTTTAATGCAGGACTAATATTCTATTGTAAAGATACATAAATAGTAGCCTAGAATGTAAAATGCATCACTACTTGTAATTGACTCTGGCATTGCCTTATAACTTACCAACATTTAACTGCAATTAGCTATAAATTATGAGCCTGGGTTGCTAAAACTGTTATATGGTCGTTGGATAGTTCGGGAACCTGGGAAACATTACCTTTATAGTTTTTTTATTAAACTATTTTGCTTATAGTAATGGTGGCATTTAGTTATTGAGTATATAAAATATCCGGTATCAGTATTAGAATGTTATATGTAGAACTATGTTGAAAATATATTAAAAAAACTTTCAAAATGATACCTACTTCTGCATGCGCTTTGATTTAAGTATTATAATGATATATGAAGAATCAAACATCCCTACCGATAACCAATGTTTGAAATCTGGGTTCTTAGGATTTTATCGAAGACTTGTATTTCTATGCCTGAAAATATTTTATTATCTGCAACCACATGTGTTTTCAATGCATTGTGCTGTAACATTACAATACAAAGCCATACAACCACTCTAAAAACAAACCTATTTTTTATTACTAGGGCGGTTATTTTTTTTTTTAATGTTAAATTTTAACCTTAAAAATTGAAATTTTGACAAATTTTAACCCAAAAATATTTTTATTTGACAAAGTTTTGATCTATTTCAATACATTGATTTTTTTTATTGTTATTATTGTTTGAAGTACGGCATTAGTATTTTGGCGACGACAACTACTTGTTTTAGATGTTTTACTGACTACCGGTCGAACACAAATCAGTTATTTTTCGATTTTATGCAAAACTCATGCAAATGATTAGTTGATATTTTTGTCATTTTGAAAAAGACGAACAACTATAAAAATCCCAAAGAAAAACAAGTTGCTTGTTTATTAAAAAAATGTTGTGTAAGCAGTTGAAATAAAAGGTAAAAATATTTGCAGAAGTTAACACAGACCTATTTATTGAAATAGGACATGGGATAATTGCACATATCAAGCGAAAAAACGGCCAATACTGTTCAATATAATTGTCCAAATCAGAGATAAATAACTATAAAATGCAAAACCAAGTTCAGGCTGCATTTTTTATGAACTTGTTTCAGTATTTGCTTCACTAAATTCCTGGCCAATATGCTATACTGCTAATAAGATAACCATATGTTATGATTTGATTCTAGCCACTGTCAATAACCCCACCCATGCCCCCGTTCTAATCGTGCTTCTAACCTTACCTTTAACAATTCTAGCAACAAGGCTTTCCTGACATTGCCCACCCTATCTTTGAGTGTGATCTCACCATGGACCATGGCGTTTCTCTGAAATTTTATTTTTTAAACCACCTATATCTAGGGCTAATATTTTTTGACGTAAAAAAATGAGAAATTTCAATGTAAAAAATTGAAATTTTGACCTATTAGAAATACATATTGATTTAAACAACTTATTGTTGTTTGAAGTACTGCATAAGTGTCTCGGCGTCGTCAATCACACGTTTTTGATGTTTATTTACTACCGGTTAAAGACAAATTTGTTATTTTTCAGATTTATGCAAAACTAGTTAAAAAATACTTATAGTTGATATATTTATCATTTAAAAAAGAAAAAAACAACTATAAAAATGGAAACAAACCACTGTTTTTTTTTTAGAAAAATGTTGTGTAAACAGTTCAAATACAAGGTAAAATAATTGCAGAAAATAACCTAGCATATTATCGAAATAGGAAATGGGATAACTGCAAATCATAAGGGAAAAAAGACAGCAAATAACGTTCAGTACATTTCTCAAAATCAGAAATACACTATATAGGCCTATTGGCCTAAGGCAAAAACAAAGTTCAAGCTGAACCTTATGCGATAAACTAGATCTGGGTGGTTAATTCTGCCGGCTCGCATATACCGTAATATTGCTCTAATCAAGATATAATACGGTCAAAATGTCATTGAATATAATTCGGAACTGATTTTTTATGATAAAATTTTTACTTTTTTTGACAAGTCAAAAATCTTTTTGATTTTTTTTCCCCTCTAGATAACCAATTGAACTTAACATTTTTTATCCCATAAATCCATGTGAAAAACCTTGATGAAAATCTCCATTTATGTTGTAAATAGTAACTTAAAGATATAACCTAGAAGTTCGTTCGTTTTTAAAAACTGCTTACTTATCATAAATAAACAACTCTCCTGCATTATATATATTTTTTCCACCAATCATGGACAAATAGCTGCCAGTATTCCCCATGTCATTATACATTTATTATACAGTAAACAAAATTGTAAGTATTTGCTCCACTGCTCCAGATCAATCTTATTTGTCACCCCTTAGTGGATTAGTATAAGGTATGGTGCATAGCAATCCAAAAAGCTCTTACTTTTGACTACTTCTGAATATAGTACTTCAACTTCTCAGGTAGTTGCACTATGCAACTTGTGCCTTTTTTAAGCTTCGATTATATATACAGGTCATAGTATATATGCATTTTATTTTAAACTTAAAACCCAGCCAGAATTTAGTTTAGTTTAGTAAGCCTGTTTTAATCTGGTTGTCAATATGATAAATAAAACTTCAGTTTTATGATATTTATAAGTGAAGGAAGGTGGTTTAGTTAAGCATAACAATTACCACTTAAAACTCCTATAAAATGTTTTTTATTATTGGAGACTATTCCTGTGTAATTTTTGTAATTCATGTTATATGTAAAAAAATATTATTACATTTCAGAGAAAGCAATATGTATTAACCTGTTGATAGTATTATATACATGACTTTATTTTGAAACAAAATCAGATCAGACCAACAAAAAGTTTTTGAGCATTTTATTTATACTAACAGGTAATATTTTCATATTAAAACTGCTTGACTTTTAGTAAAGTTAAGTTTTTCCCCATATAATTGTTTTGCATGGTGGTAACAAAAAATACTATTTGCACAAACATGCTTTTTCAAACAATATGCCAGTTCTAGGTAGACTATATAGAGTAGTGTTTTTTTAACCTTTTTTTTGCATCAACCCAGATAATAAATGTAAATACAACAGCAAAGTTTTGGCGAACAAATTATCTTTACTGAAATTTTTTAAGTGAACAAAACATAAGACAAATAGCATAAATGAAGTTGAATTCCACCAATGTGGGCCGTGTGTGTGTTTTTTCCCCTAAGTATTCTCAAATTTTTGAAGAAACCTTGCTCTGTGCTATTTGCAATTTAAGTCTAACTTGTTAAGGCAACCAAACCAAATCAAATTGTGACCCAATTCTGGGCACGATACATCGGTTAAGAAACACTAATATGGACCGAATGTCTTTTACGTGTGTATTTTCTTGGTCACCTATGCATTAATTAATACAGTTTAAATTTATTAGTCAGAAAACTACAACTTTGTTTTATAGAAAAGTGTCAACTATTTCAAAGATCTACAAATGTGGCAATTTGCTTGCTTAATGCTTTGATGATCATCACAGTCGCAATATCAGCAACTTTCATCAGCTTCATCAATCATTCATGAAAACTTACTCTGGGAAAGGACATAAAATATGATCTCTTAAAACTTTTTTTGCAGAATGTCATGCATGAACTCCCTTACAGGTGAAATTTAAGCCATACCCCCCGACCTATTTTAAATATTAAAAAAATGCAGAAATAATCTCTTTTGGAGAATCTTTTTACTATATATTTTTATTTGGTCAATGGCTAAGTGCCAGTGCGAAATGATGTCTGATTATATTGGCTTGAGGCAATAAGATATAGCAATTGGTATATCTGTAGGTTGATCGATGCCAATACATTTCCAAATTAATATAGAAATAGTTTTTTCTATCTTAAAAGGTCATTTCTTTTAAAACAGTATAGGTTAATAATAGAAAATTGCCTTTGAACATTTGATAATTTGTTTGTTTAGCAAATTAATGACGTCTTTTGGTATCCGTTCAGATTGAGATCATTTTTTTTAAATTAGGTACTGGTATTGGGATAAAAAGTATCCCGTGATACACCCCTAGACGTGAAAATTAAAGTATTTTTTAAAAGTTTTCGAATTGAAAAACACATTGAATAGAATTTTTTGTGTTTTGACCAAATCGTGTGGCCAGATGGCTTGTTCCGCAATAGATAAAACGTAGAGCGGTGGTTCTTAACCACAGGGTTCGACGCAGCGGTTTCAAGGGTTCGGCGAGAACGTCCTCTGAAACATAAATGCTGTTATTTCAAGCTAAATTGGAATCTCTTTATGTGCCAAGGTGTCACGTAACGTTATAAGTTGAAACTTTGGCTAATATCACTATATAAATGCAAGTTTATAATTTGATTAGGCTATACAGTATGCCCAGTTTCAGCTACTAGGAAGAAGAAACGAATACTAAGTGAAAATTTTAGGTTCGACGAACGCTAGCAGAATAACATAGGGGTTCGACAGGTTAACAAAGGTTAAGAACCACCGTAGAAGTATGTAGCCTTGATTTTAGCACATTTGCACACGAGTTCAGTTGGCTTCAGCACGATCCATGTTTTTTGGCGTCACAAAAAAATATAATTTTACAGGTGTTGTTTTTTAGAAGAAAAAGCAATTCCGATTTTTTATATAACAAAGGCGATTTCCAGTTTTATTCAGTGAGTTTATTTAGTAGGCGTTTAAGCGTCGACTTTGAACAACAAATTGAATAATGTAATTTATTTTGTTCTGTGACTCTCAACAAACGAAAAAACACTTCAAACTCGTATCTTATCGCATTCTTAACCCTTATTTACCTTAACCCTACTTGACTAAAAATAGTTTAGCGACCGAAATACACTGCTAATGGTCCCATTCCCTGTCCCAGCTAGTTTGGTTTTTACAGCTGCGATTTAAAATATATTCGGATCGGATTATGTCGCACTCGATTTTATTACGTTGTATACGTTATTCTGTCGCTTTCACACAATTTTTAATATATTTTTGTTTTGTTTTAGTAGCACTGTGTTCTCAATGTTATCTAGTTAAATACCGAAACGAAACATACCGTTGACGCAGTTTCACCTGTTACGGTCTAAAAAAAGATCTATACCTGTTACATATTTGTTTGCCAAAAGTGTTCACATAATCCGCTTAATGCCACACATTTCTATCTCCTACCTTTCAATTTTGCACGTCGTTTTATTGCAAAAGAGTAATTTTTATTCTGTGTCTAATCGTATGTAATAAACAAAACAATTGTTGTTTAAAGGCGGTGTTAGTGGTTTGTACATTGTTATTTCATGATCGAGGTCGACTCATTTATTTCATAATCGAGGTATACCTATCGAGATAGAAGTATTTATTTTACGATCGAGGTAGGTTTTACCTATCGAGATTGAATATTATTTCACGATTGAGATTTAGATTTCAAGGTCGACTGATTTATTTTACGATCGAGATCGAATCATTTATTTCACGATCGAGATCGACCTATTTATTTCACGATCGAGATTTAGATTTCAAGGTCGACTCATTTATTTCACGATCGAGATTTAGATTTCAAGGTCGACTCATGTATTTCACGATCGAGATGTAGATTTCAAGGTCGACTCATTTATTTCACGATCGAGATTTAGATTTCAAGGTCGACTCATTTATTTCACGATCGAGATTTAGATTTCAAGGTCGACTCATTTATTTCACGATCGAGATGTAGATTTCAAGGTCGACTCATTTATTTCACGATCGAGAATTAGATTTCAAGGTCGACTCATTTATTTCACGATCGAGATGTAGATTTCAAGGTCGACTCATTTATTTCACGATCGAGATTTAGATGTCAAGGTCGACTCACTTATTTCACAATCGAGGTAGGCTTTACCCATCGAGATTAAATATTGTTTTACGATCGAGATTAAAATTTCAGGGTCGACCTATTTATTTCATGATCGAGATTTAGATTTCAAAGTCGACTCAGTTATTTCATGATCGAGATATACCTATCAAAGAGACGTATTTATTTCACGATCGAGATTTAGATTTTAAGGTCGACCTATTTATTTCATGATCGAGATATACCTATCGAGGTCGACTTATTTATTTCACGATCGAGATTTAGATGTCAAGGTCGACTCACTTATTTCACAATCGAGGTAGGCTTTACCCATCGAGATTAAATATTGTTTTACGATCGAGATTAAAATTTCAGGGTCGACCTATTTATTTCATGATCGAGATTTAGATTTCAAAGTCGACTCAGTTATTTCATGATCGAGATATACCTATCAAAGAGACGTATTTATTTCACGATCGAGATTTAGATTTTAAGGTCGACCTATTTATTTCATGATCGAGATATACCTATCGAGGTCGACTTATTTATTTCACGATCGAGATTTAAATTTCCAAGTCGACTCATTTATTTCATGATTGAGATATACCTATCGAAGAGACGTATTTATTTTACGATCGAGGTATACCTATCGAGATCGACTCATTTATTTCACAATCGAGATTTAGATTTTAAAGTCGATTCATTTATTTTATGATCGAGTCATACCTATCAAAATTGACTCATTTATTTAATGATCGAGATATATGTGAAGCTTTATAGTTGTCTTGCGTTAATCTCCCGAAAACCAGGGAGTCAAAGCTCTTGACTTTTCTAGTTGAAAGTTTATTTTCGGAATGCAATTTCGGTCCAAAGCAATTTTAAAGACCCTATTCGACCAATCTGTGTTAAAACTGTTTAATAAAAGTTTCTGTACGAGTTTCAATAAATATCTTCTTTATTTCATTTTAACAAGCGGACTTCTCACAAAACATTATCGCGAATCAGCTATATCCTCGGTTTGAGACGGACAAAATTGCCAAGTTTCTCTTTAGGATACAGTTACTTATCTTTTTATAAGTTAAAATCATGCTAATGTGAATTTCTTGCTTAGCAAGCTAGCATCGAGTTGAACTTCAAGTTACTTAAAGAAAATTAGGTTACAAAAAGTGAATTAAGCAATGGACCTACCTCGTAAAATCTAAAAAATTGGTTTAGGTTCGGATAAAATTAAACTCAAATTTATCATAGCCTACGTTTAAATGCTAAATCTAAGTAATTCTTTGTTTTGCCTTATCCTCATAAAAATTGGCGGTGTAGCACGTAGTAAGTTCGTTAAAAGGTCAATTGGTTGTTTAGTTATAATCTTTAAACATAAAAACGTGGTTAAACAGGTTTTGCTGTTAAAACATGTTCAAGGATTCCGCAAGGTGGCACCAGAAGTCATCCATTTTTACGATTTTACTCTTAGCAATGTAGCATTAATAGCTTGATCACTGGTTTTCCACGCCACAAACATTACATACTACCAAAAGTAGAGGTTGGACGCTCAAACGCGGTTAGTACTTTACATTAGGAAGAAACATGTAAAAACCAAAGACAAAAAAAAACTACTAGTACAGTCTTTCATTAACAAAAGTGTTGTATTCGTAGAAGGTTTATTGCTCATGGGCATAGAAGTAATGTAGTATAAAAGAACGAAAAACACACACGGTTAAATAGGACGCAGAATGCAATCATCATTCCAACGTAAACCAATAATTACTGCGCCTTAAGCACGCTATAGCGAAATAGCAACGCGAGCAACGTGTGCACAAGTCGTGCACATTCGTGTATGCTGCATGGCAGGAGATTTATAGAGTGCGACAACCAAATACAGGGTACTTAATTTGATACGATGTTATTACATACGGGAACACACAAGAAGACCTAAAAAGAAACAATACCAAAAGAAAAATATATAAAAACAGTGTGAAGACCAACGACAAAATAAAGCCAAATATGCAGTAATATCCAGTACAGCATAATATCAAAATCGTCTGAATTAGACCTAAATCTGTCGAAATAAGGCCTAAATTCATCAAAAAAAAAGGCCTAAATTCGTCCGAATAAGCCCAAATTCTTCGGAATACGGCCTAAATTCATCAAAATAAGTCTTAAATTCATCGTAATAAGGCCTAAATTCATCGGAATAGGGCCTAAGTTCATCGAAAAAAAGGCCTAAATATTGCCCAACCGGGAGGGTATGGGACGATCGGGGGCCATAGGTCTGGCATCGGCCGTTTTGGTGACTACGTTTGGACGCCCTAGTCTGACCGGCGTCGTCAAGGCGCCGCATTTTTGGTCCTGTTTGGAATTATTGGTGGGTAATGGGTGGGGTTAGAACATGGGTTAGTGTTTAAGTTTTTAGGGTAGTTGATGTGCTTATTCCGACAGATTTAGGACTTATTCCGATTTAGACGGTACTAATACCATTAGGTATTAGTCCATTGTGCCATTATTTCGAAATGTGTTTTATTCTGACGTTGGCCTTGTTCGGTCGTATGGCTGGAGTCCTTACATACCAATAGACACATCATAAAACGACTTTTTCGCACATAAATGACGTGGAAAATTGACAAAGGGTAGGCAAGAAGAATGTTGGGCAATGACAGCATCAATTGTGTACGTTGGCATATAAATAAATAAATATGAATAAGTACACTTGTTACCACTTACCAGGGTATAATTGTAAAACGACAATAGTTAGCAAGTATTCAAAACGATAAAAATAAATCCAGGTATCCAAAAGATTTTCTAGACAAAAAATATAATCAAAAGAGCAAATTTGTGCCAATAATTTCTAGTGGTATTTATTTCCGGCATACTAAACCTGCCCTCATTACAAAATTGCTAACTTAGCAATCAAGTAAAAATCATAATTATGCATAGATAGATTGCATAAATGTTTAAATTAAAAGCAACAAAAATAACATAGTATGAAAATTTCATACATATTAACATCTACACATAAGAGTATAAACTAATTCCGTAACAACAAAAACAACCTAGGAGTTCGGCGCAGTGATAAAACCTATATCTTTTGCGCGTTGGCTAGTATTACAGGACACAATTACAAATACCTATGATACAATATAAGCCTTTGGAGTAAGATTGAAATATTGTGGCATTTTATGGCATGTACCTCTAATTTATTACATAGTTGGTTTTTGCAGTAAGCCAGTGCATGAGACCCTTAATCCACATTCACTAAAGCCGTAGTCAAAGAAAAAATCTAGCTTCCATATCTAACAAATTCCAACAAAGTTGCGGTATATGGTAATCGAGTATGAAAATGTAGTTTAATATTGCTCAGATAACTAAAGCTTTGGGGTATTCATCAACTTACTCATATACATTTTGGAGTGATATGTAAGTTGACAAGATGACTATTTGATCTTTGATTTTGTTGACCAGACTAAGTCCATCTTGTTTAGTAAACAGGAGATGTTAGTAATGATAGTTGTAGTTTTCTTTCTGTAAAATTAAAACCATTTTAAATAAAAGAAATGAAGTTCTTATCGACTAAGATGAAGGTAAAAATGCCTAATAAATTTTCAATATTTATAAACTGAAATAAATTTAGGAGAAACTAATTAAAATGTAAATAGCGTGTAAGTCAAATTTCAGACTTCTATTTCAACTAAATTTGGTGAATTTACAGCAATCCACTAATAGGGTTGTAATATAACTCCACCCACAGTACGTAGGTGAAAATCCCACGTTTACAATTTACAGTGTGGCCTACAAGTTTCTAACCATCTACAGCCCGATTCGATTCCTTACTACGCGGTAGGCTTACTCAAATTCAGAGTCTAACTGCAGACCAATAAGCAGAATGGCATACCTTAAGTTTTTTAAAAACAATTTTACATACAAAATACCTGTTATTCTTGCTATGGACTTCTTTTGTCTTTCTCGAAGTCTATGTTAAAGTGACATTTTTCATCAAAAGTCATAATTTCATTTCATCCAATGTCAACAAACACTTAAAATTTCAAATACTGTTATTTTTTCTAAAATTAAAATAAAACATAAATATTTTGTACCATGTACTAGATAAAATGCACACAAACAATTTAGTACAAAAAAGCAACACATCATTACAAAATATTCCATACCCATTACAAAAATATCAGCACATATTATCAACTAACCAACTTGGCGATATCTTTAATTTACCATAAGCAACATGACAAACCCAGGCTGAAAAAATATATCTCATCCTTGCAATTAAACAGTTGAATTTTAGAAAAATTAGTTTTAACTTCTACAATGTTTTTTTGAATTAACAGTCATTAACATTCTAAATTTAATTTCATTGTTAAGGTTGTGCTAATCACTAACTGAAATATGAGTTATACCAATTTCAAGATGATATGGAAACTAAAAGATAATTGAACATCAAAACAAGATTAACTGTAACCTGGTTATTGGTTGAAAGGGATAGCTTATAGCTTGGTACACAGTATTTGTACCAATAATTTTAGTGCAGAGGGCAACAAGTAAATCTGTTTACCAATTATATATGGTAATTATATAGGCCAACATTTTACCGCTTTATTTTTTTATTTAATTGAAATAACAAGACATCTTTGTGTCCGTTCCGTTTGCCTTAGGATGGAAGTTTAAAAAGGGTTAATTACAGATATTCAAATATGAACTTGTTGGCTAAATATCTTTAAGGTGTCTTAAGTTAAAGTAATGTTAAAAAACATGCATGAAATCATTTGACAGGCCACCATTGATGTTAATTCTTAAGGAAATGTACCTTGTGATAAGCATTTGAACTGTGACACAAATAAAGAGTCATGGAAAATAATACAATGTAATTGGGGTGGCTGCCCCCTTGACCTTGTTACCGGGATACCAAAGTGAAATGTAATTTTATAAAACTTGAGTCGATCAAAAACAGGAATACTTTTTGACATACATAAAAAATTATACAAATTACACAGGGGCAAGAACCCAAAATTGACTTGCAGTAAAGTTGCATGAAATGCGTGCCTAAAACTGAGATATGTTAACTAGATGTGATTTCGCAAAATAAAGAATTTACCTGATGTACACAAAATAGGCACTAATGTGCATTAAATGTGCCCTATTTGAGATTAAATGTGCCCTATTTTATTTGAGATTAAATGTGCCCTATTTTCCTGGTGTATTTTGATATGACCAGGATGTGCTTCTAATGTACACTGGTCATCCAAAGCAATTATGTGCATTGTGTACTTTGGTAAAAACTAAAAATTACAGCAAATGATTCTTGTCACATATACAGGCAAATTAGTCTACCCAGCAAAAGAAGAGGTGTTTCAGGATGATGTCTGTTTGGATTTATTTGACCATTGCATTTAAAAAATCATTTAGATGTCAATATTATAGGAAGGCATAGTAAATTTCCAATATATATCTAACTAGTAAATGGCTTTGAGTTTATTACTCCATCCTAAACTTTTATACCCAATGAGGATTATTTTGTGCACCTAAATAGCGGCATACTACTCTTGAACATTGTATTGTCATACTTTGTATATGTGATGTGGACTGGTGTACTGTTTTGGAACATAGTTGGGGTTTTAGTTTTGGGCCTTTTCCAAAATCATTCCACTGACTTAATGCGAGGTAAAATGTTGCCTCAATAGAGATTTAACATGAATTGTGGCCTTTCTGGCTAATATATTCTCAGAATTCTGGAGTAAATGTTTGTCTGTCAAAAAATATGGAATGCAGGCAGAAACCCAAGGACCCTTTCACTGTATTCAGGCTTTAGTTGAACCCTGTAATATTCCAATACTAAGCAACTGAACTGTCAAGTCATGGATCTTTTTAACAAGTAGACTCCTGGTTTCACCCCACGCCTTCCATTTTCTGCATGATATTATTCACATATGGATAAATAATAATATCTAAAATTAGGAAATTTGTATATATAGCATTAATAATTTTTGGAAAAAGTCTGATTGCTGGATAAGTTGGGTTGCTTAAAGTAATATGGCTCTGTAACGTACTAGAATAAAAAAATAACCTTTCTGGTACTAGTTATATTCTTTTGTAGAAATATTTTGAATTATTACACGGTTGAAACAGCTATACATATCAGACATGTAGAGTGGGTATCAATGACCCATAACTTACACATTGTTGATTTGTCATTTGGTTTGACTGACAATTCTGGTCCTACATTTATAAAAACTAGTATCCTACAACAGCGTTGAAACAATTTTAAAGCAATGCAATATTTGTCTTATGGCAGCCTTTCTTAACCTTGGATAAATTTTGTCATTTTAGCGGTTAATGAGCTATCAATCAAAATATCCACATCAGTTGACGGGACAGAAAAGTTGTGCCAGCTGTAGGTATTGGTAGCCTACTTTTCTGGTTCAGATTAACTGCTAATTCGAAGCTAGACTAGTAGCCTATTGATTTTTTATCTAAGTTCAGTTATAGTGAGTTTTAAGTGCTTTATTAATTAGTAGCAAGAACTGTAAGGTTAAGTACACCTGTCAAAATTTTGTGCTGGTAATGAATGTGATTGTCTACTTTTTGTCACTGGATACGGCTTAAACGGCCAAATTAGTTTATTGTTGATCATTTTAGCCCAGTGAGGACGTTTCAGAGTTGAAAATAATTTATTGACTAATTACTACATTCTGTAAAAGTTGCCAAACAATTTAGTCAAATAGCATGTCCCTAATTATCTCAAGACTGTTTTAACAAACAGTCCCAAGGTCATCTGATACAAAAGCAAGAATCTTTCTTTTACATTTTATTGTCTGTGGGACATTTCTTACTTCCTAGAGTGTTTCAGCATGTCCCTAAAGAAGTCAAATTACCAGGGAAATTATTTAAATTTTGAATTTACATATCTTATTAAGGATGATCGCCAAATTCCTTAGTATGCTTTGTGCATGGAAACATTTTCAAACAGTACCATGAAACCTGCTATTTCACCTAAATGGTCATCGAAGTATGATGAGTAAAAACCGGTCCTTTTTTGAGTCAAAACTGTCCAGTTTACAAAGACAAAACTAGACCAAACTGGAATGATTTGAACAATTCGTTAAAACAAGGGCAGCCATCGCATTGAATTTAACTGATGTAATTTGTTACTTTTGTTTTTTAATAATTAAGCATTATTTTATATATTGGGGGGGGGGGGGGGGGATTGCATTCTAGTGCCTTACCGTCAGAGATCTTTGGCTTGAAATGCTTGCCCAAAACCATGCCATTGAATCTGATATTCATCTTCGTTAAAGGGGGTAAAACATACAATATAGGTTAAGAACTCCTGGGTTAGGGTGTCGGTTAGTGTTTGGGTGAGGATGGGTCAAGTATTATTATATTTAATATTATTGCTTAACCTACCAAAACCCAATACCTAACCCCCCAAAAATGTTCGTTGTGGTAGGATTCTTGACCAGCCAGCGCCAAATTGAGGGATTAACCATCTACTCAGATCTAGGGTGGACCAAGTCTGCATTTCATGGCACCTTTCGCTAAGATCTCGGGTGTGCTGTAACAAATTTTTATTATTATGGTGTTGCAAATTTAGGTGTGCAATGTGCATGCTACTAATTTAAATCATCAGTGTGCGCCCATTTCCTATAAATACAGACTGGGGTGGTGGAGTTGTAATTACAACATTTATACCTATATTATGTTGTTTAATTGATTTTAATTCCGCTTACAGTACATTTAGTGAACCAGTTTTTCAAGAATCAGGTCAGCCTGGGAAGCTAGGAGTGGCTTATCAACGCGTTTACCACAAAAGACGTCGGCCTGGTATCATAGGGTTTGATTGTAACTGTTTTATTACATTTTACGTTTTGTTTTATTTAAAACTACGTTATATATTGCCTTATCCTGTCAAACACGCCAATTGGAAAAAAATATATGCAAACCCTAGCATTTATCGTCTGTTCGCGATACGCATCGCTGGTAAACGATCCAATCGAGCGAGATTATATCCTGGGATAGAAAATTATAATTTTACCGAAGTTGCATCGGCGTTTTTTTCGTAAGTTCACCGATGTGCTTCGGTAAGTTTCTTGACGAACCGGGTGATTTTTCTCTAAAACCTTAATTTCGATTTTGCCTTAAAGTATCTCATTTGAAAGATACAGTTTTACTAAACGTAATATGCAAAAATAAAAATGTACTTTTTTGTATATTATTTTTAATTGAGTAATTAAAAATCATACCCATTTTTCGATTATGTTGCTAAGTTTTGGTTCATTTATTTACAAAATCAAGCCATACATGTTTTACTACATAGTTTCTAAGTAAAGAACGCCACAGTAAAAGAAAAGAAGTAAAAATAAAATACTCATAGCAAAATATTTTTACTCCCATAGTTTTATATAAATTTAGTGTTTCAACATTGATTATTTAACAGATGACCATTTTTTATAATTAAATTTTGCATTTGTATATTTAATTTGTATTTTTTAGGGTCATTGAGACATGGTCTCCAATTTGGCTTTTTGGTGCATGAAATCAACTAACACATATTCTTGTTCAAAGCTAACCTCCAGTATGCAATGAATTATTATAAATAATGGCTACCTAGAAACCAAGGTGTATGTTTGTAAGATCTTTTTTTGCCAAAACACTGACCGTCATCTTCACTGGTTATCTTGGTCGTAAGGCATGTTTGTGAAAAAGGAATGAATTTATGCAAGCTTCTAGTTCCTTGAACTGCAGAAACTTCAGAAAATAGTTGTTTTAAATTTGCCCTTGCTTGAATATTTCATTGGATTTAGAAATATAAACTTAATTCCAGCAATGTTAGTTTAACAGTAATTAAACATTTCCTCTGGAGTTTTAATTTGGTTGTTTACAGGTCTAACTTGCTTTGGATGTCAATCTTTTTACTGTACCCCCAATTCCATCACATACTCCTTTTCCATGACTTGTTGCCAAAAAGACCATTGAGCATCAATGCAAAAATCATCTTTATGTTTGCACAGATTGTAAAAGATTTCACTGTTTTTATATTGTGCAGCACAGCACAACCATTAGTAATATATTCTACATTGGTAATATTTGGCAGTATTTCTTCTTTAGGGCCATACCATTTTTCTGAATTACATATAACATGGGAACATCATGTTCCATGTCATAACTACTGGATGAATTGTACAAGAGTGGCATGTCCAATAGCATCCTTGTGCTTCATCTTGGATATAAAAAGAACAGTTTTAACTGAAATGCATCATTATTAGTGATTTGTTTTTTAGATTTTCCTTTTCAGATTGAGATATTTTGATTGTGGTTTTGAAATGTATGAATGAGGAATCAATAACATTAGTTTGCTGATCAATAACTCAATAAATTCTGCAACTAAAAGTGACTGCGGTATTAATACTGTTCTATATACTAAAAGTTAAGCACTCAATTAAAAGGTTTTCCATGTATAAACAAGTTTAAACAAATAAAAATTAAAACTTTTTACTAGATCATATATTTATCCCTGTCTTACAGCACATTAGAAAATCTTATTGGTAAAAAAATCATCCTAAAATGTCAATACGTGCACTTTAGATGCAAAAGTTTTTACAAAATTCAAACACCCCTAAAAACGTTTAAACAAAAAAGTACATTCCAATTTTTCTCTGATATATGAAATGTACAAATATCTTTCAAACAAGATAATTTGCAGAAAAATCGAAATTGAGGGTTTCCAATAAAAGCTAACTAAAGTATAGTTCCGCTTGAATGATTTCGTAAACTACGCTGTAAACAATAGACAATAAACAATGAGAACAATTGGATAAACAAGAAATTTCGCAGTAACTTCAAAGTGACATGCCTGATGGTTCTTTACAACTTATTTGAACCTTCTACAAAGTTGCATCGCTGAGAAAATGCAAGAAACCAACACGCCTCCACATGTTAGGTTTTTAGTTACGCTTCAATGAACACAAAAGTGACCTTACATAAAAGGCCATATCTCACGATATAGAAATAATCTGAGTGAAATAAGTAGATCATTTTTCTTAGAAAGGAATGCTCTACCAAGTTCAATAAAAAATTCAAGAATCTGAAACCATGGGTTACATGGCCTGGTGAATTGACACGGAATGACCCTACTAGTCGTTCGTGTTACGTCATAATGCCCCAAAAGTGGCGTGATGTTTACTGCGTTAAAGCAGGTTATTCTACATTAAACGATTTCGGCCGTCAACGAAACGAACAGATTAAGCGGCGAACGGATTGAAAACCACTCCTTTTGACCTATTAAGAAACGAGAGAACTTAATTTCAGAAGCGTGCCAGAATTATACATCCTGATAGACCGTGTCCTCATTTATACATTATGAAAAATTTGGGCAGCAGAATTCATTAGTGAGAAATTCATGAATAATTTGTGAAGCAGTAAGAATCAGGGATGCCTGCAATATTCATTTTATCTGAACTGACCAGGTCCCCAAAAATCCAATAAAGAGTTTCCCTTAATGAGCCATAACGTTAATGAGCCGGTTCTGTTACAAAAAGTCATATTTTTCACTAGTCGTTTCTCGTTTTGTCCTTATGACGCAAAAATTCGATTTTTAGACAAAATCGGAATTAGTCCTAAATCCGCGGGTCTAAATGGTCAGCATTATGCCTAAACAGCACTTTACCTAACCCCGAACCCCATCCCTAAGTAGCCTACATCACTAATTCTCCTACAAATTTTCGCTCTAACCATTTTCTAACCCCACCAATAAACCCAAACAGGGCAAAAATCCGGTGCCAAAACAGCGGCGCTCTATTGGCGCCGGTCAATTTAGGGCAGGGGTGGACAAATATTTTTTACCGCGGTCCACATGAGAAACAAAATGTTGTGGCGGGCCAGGTCTAAAATAGGATCTCAAATTTACCTAATAACACGTCATATTATGACAGTGGTTCTCAAACTTTTGTTAAAAAATTACGCAACGGTCCCCCAGCAATTTTTTAATTGCTCACCGTCCTTGAAAATATACACAAATAAACTCAAAATCCCAGCTAATAATTTGACGTCGCAGCGACGTAGATTTTTGGTTTAAGTTTGGTCGATAAGACGTTGCAACCAACGTTATTTCTACGTAAAAGCGTCGACACTTTACGACCTAGATGCGACGTTGTGCAACTACGTTATTTATACGTTTATCATAAACGTTATTTTTACGTAGAAGTGTCTATTCCAGACGACGTAGATTAGACGTTGCATATTACGATGTTCAGCGATGTTATTTATACGTTTATCATGAACGTTATTTTCACGTAAAAGCGTCGACACCAAACGATGTAGATGCGACGTTGTGCAACTACGTTATTTAGACGTTCATCATGAACGTTATTTTCACGTAAAAGCGTCGACACTTTACGACCTAGATGCGAAGTTGTGCAACTACGTTATTTATACGTTTATCATGAACGTTGTTTTTACGTAGAAGTGTCTATTCCAGACGACGTAGATTAGACGTTGCAAATTACGATGTTCAGCGACGTTATTTATACGTTTATCACAGACGTTATTTTTACGCAAAAATGTGTGATCCGGACAAAGTTCATGCGACGTTGGAAACTACGTTGTAAAACTAGGTTATTGAAAGCGTTCACATTGTTATGTTTGCGTAATAGTTTGGACTCCATGCCCTACAAATTACGTTTGCAATGAAGTTACAAATTACGTTCGCAACTACGGTATAATGCGCAAAAAAGAAACATAATAAATATTTTTTTGAACTTTTAAAACACTTATACTTGTTGTGACATATCTGACTGTAATTATTTACACTTGCAAATTCTTACTAAATCTTCTAAACAATTACCATCCAGGAAAATATAGAAATAATATAGTATTAAAGTAAAACAAACACGACAGTATAAAAATGTTGACAATAAAGAACTGTAAAAAAGACTAGAAAATTGGTCTGTGGACCTGCAAAACACACGAATTTTATAGTGTTACTTGAATTGCTCTAGTACACTAACACAGTCTAAAAGACAAAATTTAAAAAGTTTTGCATTTCACAGACTATGTGTAAAACAATGCACATTGCACATTAAAACAGGAAAGTAACGTTAACAACAACGTATTGAAAAAATAAGAACAATGCAAATCCAGCGGTGTAAAACGAAAATCCAGCAGTTTAATCCTAATCTGAATGCGTGTGTGATACATCGAGAGAGCTGTTGGTAAATAATATAAAAATTAGGGAATAGGGAAGTGACTGCTAGGGCTATAGGGTCGAACAGGGGACTATATACCTTATAAAAATGGCTCATGTGTTTGTCAAGCTAAGGAAAACCCCATCCAACTTTCATCTGTTTAAGCTGCATTAACTGGGAAATGTGATTAATAACTACAAACATAACTTTTAACTTCATTTACCTTATGAAACCAAATCGAAATGAGCAAAGCCCAAAAACTAATTGCAATGATGCACGTGCTTCTACATGGTACAATAAATGCCCAACTGGTTGCCTTAAACAAAAAATTTAAAATAACCTGATAGTTATTTCATGTTTTTGATTTTTTTATTATGTCAGCAAAGTGTTTTGTGATTAATTGTTCTCACTATTGGTAATATTATGATCCAGACGTTTGGAATCCTAACACAATTCAACCATAGTTTCAAAATTTAGATGTGCCGATTACTAATTTAGCCAAGTACAGAAATTTTATATCACTGTTAATGTATTTTCTTGTGCAACCTGAATTTGTTTGGTAAAATTTAGTATCAAGCATTTTTATCTCATTTTTTTGCCAATAATAACATTTAATAATGAATATTAGTATTTTTTACATTTTTTAAACTTTGTTTTTATATTAAAAAAATATAGACCATTCTTAGTACTAGTCTATGGTATAATTTTTTCCCAATAATTCTGTCATATTATGTTTATTTTGCCTTTACTTATTGTGTGATAGCGTTTTGTGCTGTGTAGCTTCTGGTCCACAGAATGCAGACTGGTCAGAAATATATAAAATTAAAATTCTGGTGACATTGTATAACTATCACTGGTAGGTTTTAAAAAAAATTGCTGCCCAAATAAAGAAATTTAAACGCAGCCAGGATACATTTTAAAGTCTTTGTTGTTAGCATTTAGGGCAATTGCAAGCATAAAACAAAAATCAAATAAATATAATAATTAACAAAAATCTTGAAAATATTAATCACTAATTTACCTGTAAATATTGATGAGAAGCCAAGTTCATGAGGAATATCTTTGACGTGTACCCTTCTTCAAATCCCACCTTGAACTTTTAATCAAGCCTTTAGTCGAGATCTTCAGTAATGAATTTTCAAGTGTTCATTTGGGGTTTTATGCACACCCAAGGTATTACGCTGGCATGATACAAAGATCAAGATTTGCATTAAAATTGTCTAAAAAATTTGGGTGTTCACTCGCAGTAGAATGCAATTGCCCACAGAGGTAATAGAGCTTGTTTTTCTATGTTAGATGAAAATTAGTGGAGGCTTTAAAGTCATTTATTTAGTAAATTATTTTTTTTCCTACTTAAAATAAAAGTTATAAATAAAACTATAAATACAGCTTAGACTATTTAACCTGAAAATATATTTGATAACAAAGCCTAATCTTGGCGCTGGTCTAGAATCCTACCACAACGAAACACCATTTGGGTTAGGGTGCGGGTTAGCGTTTGGGTTAAGGTGGGTCAAGTATTATTATTAAACAAAGAATATAATAATACTTGACCCACCCACACCCAAACGCTAACCCGCACCCTAACTCAAATTTTGTGCGTTGATTTTAGAACTGTGGTAGGATTCTAGACCAGCGCCCTAATCTTTTTATGTAACCCTAATCTTCATGGTTTAAGGAAAACAACCTAAATATCTAACAAGCACTCTAGCGCTGAGCTGCCAAAACTTACTTTGAATTCCAATGTCCTGATAGCAAATGTTCAAACTGGACTGTGATGTCATCCGCATATTGGCCAATCACGAGTTTACGCGCCGTTCGAAAACCGCGAAAAAAAGCAGCAGGGAGCGACATTCTTGTCTATCCAGGAAACTGCGTCTATATCGGTCGCTGCGCTAAGTACTTTTTTATGCGATTTGTTTCATGTAAAGACAATGTTACCCTTACTAAAATGCTATCTTAAATTAAGTCACATCTCTATTTTATGTAAGCATAACTAAGTATACTTCTTTACATTTTCTAAAAAAGTTAATCAAAACACATTACAGAAAAAAACAAATATTTTGTACATAGGCTACATAATCCCGACGCATTCTTTAACAGAGAGCATTTCTATTTAACGAAAATTAAAACTTGGAAAGTTAGTTTTGACGTCGGTAAACAACGTTTTTTATACGACACGTATGACATTTTGATTCGATTGTACTTCAGCTCAGTCGAAAAAACTGTGTATGACACGCAAATTCGTCTAAAATCAGTTACCTTCAACGTAAGTAGGTTAATTGATGTTGTTTCTACCTCACGTTTAACGTTTTAATAGGGTTCCTTTGACGTTTGTATCAACGCTAAACAATATTAATGAAATGTTTTAATTTATGTATAAAATAGTCTAAAACAAGTTGACCTCGATGTCAGGTATATACCTTGTTGTATACGTCACGTTTAACATTTTAATCCGGTTGCATTGTGGTTTGCCGTAACCTTCGAAATGACTACGATCATTTAAGATGTTGCAAATTTGGTTGCGTTTTAGTTTTTCGTAATGTCAAGAAATAAAGTTATTGGAACTTTTGAAAATAGCATTTAAAATGGTTTCAAATAAGTTATCTTCAGCGACAGTTATCATTGCGTTTTGCATATACGCCACGTATGATGTTTTGAATTGGTTATATTGAAGATTGTAATAACGTTGAAAAATAACGCTATATTAACGTTAAAAATGACGTATAAAATAGTCTAATTCTAAACACAAGTAAGCTTCGATGTCAGTATTTACCGTAGTTTTTACGTCACGTGAAGTTCTAATTAGATTGCATTGTTGTTAGTTACAAACCAAAAAATAACGTTGTTAAAACGCTTAAAATCACGTCCAAAATGCTGTCAAAGAAGTTAGCTTTGACCTTAGAATTCAACGTTATTTATACTTCACGCGTGACGTTGTCAGTTAGTTGGATCTTAGTTTGTCGCAACGTCAAGAAATAACGTTATTAAAACGTTTAAAATTATATCCAAAACGGTCTTAAATAAGTTAGCTTTGACGTCAGAAATCACCGTTGATTGTACGTCACGTATGATTTCCTAAATTGGGTCCATTGTGGTTTCTCACGGCAACGTATGAAATGAAATCAAGTTTACTTTGACGTGAGTAATTAACGTTACAAAAGGTAACGTTGTTGTTACGTCACGTTTTACGTTTTAATTATATAACATTGTAGTTAGTCAAAACGGTAAAATGACGTTATTATAACGCTTAAAATGGCGTCCTGGTCTCCAAGAAATTAGCTTTGATGTCAGAATTTAATGTTGATTGTACGTCACGTATCACGTTGTAAATTAGTTACATCAATGGTGGTCACAAAGTTTAAAAATAATGTTAGCAAAACGTTCGCTCTGACGTACAAAATAGCCTAAAAGAAATATTAGCCTCGAAGTAAGTAATTAACCTTGTTCGTACGTCACCTTTGACGTTATAATCAGGTTACATTGTGGTGCGCCACAATTTTTTTAAAGAATACCATTGAAAAAACGTTTAAACGACGTCAAAATGGCTGAAAAGACGTTAGTTTTGACGTCAGTAAACAACGTTTTTTGTACGTGATTTATGACGTTTTAAAATAAGTTGCATTTGGTTTGTTTCAACGTTATGAAAGAACGTTAATCAAACGTTTGAAGTTACGTTAAAATTTGTCTATAACAACTTAATTGTGACGTCAGAAATGAACGTGAATTCTACGTCACATATGACGTTCTAAGCTGGTTGCGTTATAGTTTTACGGAACGTTAAATATACAGCGTTAATTAAACGTGTAAAAGACGTCTAAACCGGTCTCAAAATGTTAGATTTTACGTCAGTAATAAACGTTATTTGCAGGTCACCTATGACGTTGTAAATTTGTTTCATTGTGGTTCGTCGCAACGTTAAAAAATAACGTTCAACAAACGTTCGAAGTGACGTCCAAAGTGATGTAAAACATGTTAAGATCGACGTCTGTAATCAACGTTGTTTGTACGTTACAAATGACGTTGAAATTTGGTCGCATTGCGGTTTTTCTTAACGTTAATTTTGACGTTAGTGCTACGTTTTACATTACGTTTTGATAACACGGCCTCGACGTATTTTCTTAACGTTCGTTTTGACACATTCCCACAACGTTTACTTAGTTTAAAAAAAAATCCGAACGTCGAAAAAACGTTGTGTGTTAGCTGGGATAACACGTTGTTTTTGATTGTATCAATGGGACGGGTGCATTTGCTTCTTTGCTATCAGTTATGTTAACCTCTAATTAACGAATCACTTTATTTTAGTCTTGCAATCCCGAACAGTTTTAAAACCGTGAACGTAGGCCCATAGTGTCAGCGCAGCAAGCTGTAAAAACGCAAATCTCACTAGCACAACGTACTGTGACGTCACAATGGACAATTCAACTTCAAGCGTGCACTAACGTTAATGAACAACTAATGAGCTTGGTTTGGAAAAGTAAGTTGCTTGAAAATTTTATTGCACAAAAATTTTCTTCTTCAGGAGCGTCGTGTTAATTTTTTTGTTAGGTGCTTCGCGGTCCCAGAAAATTGTCTCGCGGACCCCAAAAGGACCGCGGACCCCAGTTTGAGAACCACTGTATTATGACGTTATAAATCAAGTAAGCTAAAGAACAGGTTATTGCGTTGGGAGTTGTGCGCAAATGTACAACTGCAAACGATTTAAAGTCGCCAAGACATCGCGCGAACCGCAAAAAATCGCGGTTCAAAATGCTTTAATTCAGATTTAGCGCCAACACTTCACTGCCTACTTTAATATAATATTAAACACGTTTGAAATGCAAAAAAAAGATATCCGAGGCCCGCCTGATCACAGTTCAGGCCCTAATTGACCAAAGGGTCGGCAACCTTTTTCTAGTCGGGGGCCAAAACCAAACTCAGAAAGGTGTCTGCGGGCCGCACAAAATGTTAAATTAGAATTGTGTTATTAAAATGTTTGAACTGTGATCAGGCGGGCATGCTAACCGGTTCGCTGATATCATACAATTTCGTGAGACGGTTCTATAGAACCGGTGCGAACCGGCTGAATCCCACCACTGAATAGGACCTAAAAAGCAACAATATGTAAATCAGAATCAACTATAATATTAGGACTGTCAGTGACATAAAGTAATAATCTAGACTCTAGACTCAGACAGAATAATTTCTTAAAGTGTTTGAATAGGAAATAAACCTGTTGAAAGAAGTCCGAAATTTCTCGAAGGCCTAAATCGTTTCAGAGGTTGTAAAACGGCCGTTCTAGTTTTCGTTTATATATATTTTAAAACGGAATACATATTAGGCTAAGTTTGACAATTTCGTTTGAAAGAGCCATAGTACAGAGGGCGACTTTTGTTTAAAAAACGCATGGAACTTGAAGAAAAACAAAAAAGAATCGCGCGAAACGCGAAAACAATTTCCTTTTTAGTCTTTAAAACAGGCTAAAAATGGAGTTTGAGGATTTTGATCTTACTGTACTGTATATTACTGCGTATTTGGCAGTATTATGTCGTTGATCTTAATACTGTGGTTTTATAGATATTTCTGCTTTAGGTATTGTGTGTTTTAGGTCTTATTGTGCGTTCCCATGTCAACCGGTTCGCTAATCTCATACAATTTCGTGAGACGGTTCTATAGAACCGGCTGAATCCCACCACTGCCTTGCGGTAATTGTTGCTTCATTTCTCAATTGCGTCTTTTAACAGTGGTCTAGTAGGAGTTTGCTTTTTTTCAGTGTAAATTTTATCAAGACAACCAAGATATAATGTATAGCAATATGCCGAAAAAGAATAAAACTTATAAATAGGCGTCATTGCGCAAATTATTTCACTAAGTTCGTTGTAAGCAAATGAAATTTAGGATTTAGTGCTATTTTTAACTGCATATCTGCACAAGAAGTTGACTGGCAACAACAAAAATTGCATGTTGGGTGACGCCACGCTATGAAGTATTTTGTGTATCATATTTATATGACCTCAAAAATGCTTGATCAGCTGACTATTTTGAAGCATCCAGAAGCCCAAAACATGGTAATAACTACTGATGTGCTATACGTTTCGCTTCTAACGTCCTAAAGCAGATCTAGGAGTCGCAAAAGTCGCTTTCTGACAAATACGTTGGGGCTATTTGCTGGCATTGTTTGCTAAGAGCGGCACCTATTTATTTTCGCTGCATATAACCGAGTTCTGGAAATGTAACGCCAGCGGTTCCCAAACTTTTATGCATGGCGTACCCCAGTATGGGAGAATGCTTGCAACTTTGAAGAATCATGTTCCAAAACTCAGTACAATAAATCACATCTTGCAATATTTTATTATTGGACCGATTTTAGTCCTACGTCACAAACGTTACACACATAGTCTACCAAGCACTCCTTTTGCTAAACATAGGTTTTTTTGGTTTGTGTTTGTCGTGTTGAACCCTCAGGCCTTCGTCGCTATGTGGTCGATTGTGTAGAAGGTTTGAAGATTTTTTCATTCTTTCTTCGCCATGTAACCTAAAAGTTTTTTTCAATGTTATTGCTATAATTATGGGGCAGTGGAACTTGTAGAAGCACAGTCCAAATAATCAGTGAATCCTTAAACTTATCTGAAGTTTAAGTGTATTCATTATAAAAATAAACAATATTTAGATTATTGAGAACACATTGACGATGACTCCTCAGTCCCCATGCTTAGTAGCCTACAGTTCTTCTTTAAATATAAAAATACTTTTAACAAAGTTTCACTTCTTTATTTATTGCAATACAACAAAGGATAAAGTGTGAAAAGTTTAATAAGGTCGTCATTTGATATATTAAAGCGTCTCAGGTAACCAATAAGGCAACTACAGTTAAATTAATCCCGCGAATTGCGAAAAACATTTGCGCCGAACTTTATAGTTGACGGTCACAGCACGCCATTTTTTTTTTCGCTTATGCATTCAGTTATAGTTGATACGTGACCTTGCTCTACTGACAGGTGACCGACCAGCGAGAGTCCACAAGAGCCACGTGTCTTACTTGGTTAAACGCAAAGAGTCACACTTAGAAAAAATAAATAACCACATTTCTTCCTTAGCCTACTTACACACATATCTTTGCTCAGATATTGATTATAGATGTTACACACTAACAATATTGCGTATAGGCTACATTAAAGCAAGTTTTTATTCACACTGTAGGACTTTTCAAATAAATACAACCACGCTGTCTAAGTTTATAAATTTTATTGGCGTCACACTACAAAACTGAATAGGATTTGAGCATGGCCGGATTATACATGTTCGGTAAATAGTGATTTATCATAATAATAGAGCAAGTGTGCTAAAGATGCGTGTTATGAAGTCCAAGTATGCTGCATTTAAGCGTTACAAAATGTTTAATTGTCAAGAAAAATCACAATTTTTTTGATTTTTTAATGAACTCTATGACTTTAACTTGATTTCCACGGTTACGAGAAACGTATGTAAAAAAACTCGTAACCTGCTTAAAATGTGAAGTTACTCACTGGTAAAACCGCTGCAACAAACGCGATATTTTGCGAACTTCGCCTAAATTTTACGTTGTTTAACACAGTGCTTCCCATCCTTTTTAACTTCGAGACCCACTTTTAATGCAAGTTCTATTGTGCGGCCCACAATGAGATATGGCCAATCAAATAAAGTTACATAAAACCTGCATCTTTACTACTGGCGTACGTACTGAAATAGGTAATGCGACACGAAACATCTAATTGTTACGTATTTGTGATATTGGTACATAAATGTGACGCAAAGGTAATGCAATAGTTTCCCGATCTAATAGAAAAGTGTAACATTTACAAATGCTTCGCGACCTACTGGTTGGGAAGCACTGGTTTAACATACTGCAACGGGCAACAAGTCATTAAGCAGAAAAGTTTTAACTGCGCCACATTAAATTTTGTTTTTATTAAGGCGATGAACCCAATTTAATTTTACAATCAGAAAGGTAATTGCGCTAGCTATGTTTAAAAAAGCTTGTGCGGTTATGTAAATAGGTTTCGCATTTATTAAGAGGCACCACCTACGAACAGGGAAGTCGCGCGCGCTAGACAAGCGAGCTCACAGTGTGACGATATATAATTGATGATATCATTTACTAAAGATCAAGTTTGTGAAGCGTTTTGTGGTTATGTAACGTCAACCCTAATCTGTTGGCCCTTTAGGGTCTCTTTGCAATATGGCCAAAGTTTCAATATTTTGTGAAAAATCAACCTAAGTAAACCGTTTTAACAACCCGTAAAATATTTGGGTCGCACCTAAAAGTATTTTTGGATCCCTGTTCTACGCAAGGGATGTCTAAACCGCGAGCAGCGGGCTATCATTGCGTTCTAGCTTTAGTAGTTATTTTTTAAAAAATGTTATAATATCATAAAAAAACGTTTTTTCAATTCATGTGATGAGTCTGAGATTTCAATTGCATATTCAGCTCACTCCAGAAGAGCGGGTATTTTTAAACTAGTTGTTTGATGATGTCAAGATATGGCATAACTTAAGACGTCATACAAAGAATACCTAAACTCAAATCCAACATCCCTGGTAGCCATTTTTCATAAAATTAAACTTATAAGTCTGTGGCCAATGGGAATATTTAGAGTGGCAATACAGAAACGGTTTGCTATCCCTGTTTTAGGCAATACAAAGCCTCAAACCGGTTGTGGCATTAGTATGATATTAAAAACATTAGTATGATATTAAAAACTTTAAGCGTATAATGCTTTGCAAAAAACAAGCCTATAGAGCAGCGGTTCTTAACCGGGGGGGGGGCGCGAGCTCTAAGTCAATATTTAATTTTTTTGCAATGATTCTAATGGTTTCGTTAGGGTTGTACACCACTCCTACAGCGCTGTACAAGCTCTGTTTTGCCAACTTTACGATTGAAACTGCAAAAAGTTTTCGCGCTCCGCGCGAAGCCTCTGTTATTCTTTTATTTCCTACGTTCTATCCCAACGTGCCATTGCATGTTTACATATCATCGAAGGTATAACGGCCACATATTTAATAACAATTTTGTTAACTTATTGATAAACGTTAGAAGTCATCCCCTATTCGAAATATATTTTATCAACATTTTATATAGGTAAGAGGCTAGCAACAGGGGGACTTGAACTTTTTTGCGCAAAACTATTACGTTTTTGCAATATTGCCGTTGTATTGTGTGCCGTCACATCTATTGAAACACGATAACTTAATGTTTAATTTTTGCGCTTAACATTTTAATTTGCGCTCGACATCACCACCCTACAACTGTGGTCCAGTAAATACCCTCACAATACGTTTGTCAATATCAGCTCGATAAAAATCAATGTGTCGAGCACGAGCAATTTGTTGTGTGCCCAATGCGAAAAGCCTTCTGAATTTACAGTTTAGCGCCAATTCAACCAATTAAACCTAATTTTTTTCGCGCTTTGCGCGACCGACAGCTAACTTCACTATTTTGCTCAGTGATATTTCATTGAAAATGTCGAACTGTTTTTCGTAGGGGGGGGTGAGACATATGAAAATTACCAAAGGGGGGCGCAGCTCAAAAAAGGTTAAGAACCAATGCTATAGAGAATGCATATACAATTAGACTATTTTTTCACACATCACATAAATTTGGGGCGAAATGACTATTTTTACGCCGTAATTTAAACATCCTTTAATGAATGTATAATGTATATACAGCACTGGAATACAACTAAAAACTGTAGTTCACTTTCTCATGACTGACTTACTGAACATTGTGCAACGAACCATCTGGATAAGACATACTTCTGGCAGACAATGGGTGAACACTGTTGCATGTTAATAATGTAGAGGTTGAATCAAGACTTTTTTTTGCACTGCAATAAGTGTATGAATGCAAAATATTTTTAGGATAAAACTTTAAAAAGTATAATTTAAACCAGCAATGGTGTTTATTCTAATTGGGTTTGTTTGGAAAGTTACATTATATAACTTCCCAGGACAATAACACAAACTATTGGGATTTTAGAAGACTGGCCTCCTACAGAGTAAAGAGAAAATAATTCGCTCTAAATATGAAATATTTCAAAACACATATATTTAAAAGTCACCTGTGCTCTAAAGAATCGCATGTAGAAAGTATGCTGCTCGCAGCAGCAGCGATTTTCTTGGATTGTTTTTGCATTAATTTTCGCTGACCAATTTTTTGGGAAAGCTTAATTGAAAAAATAAATATTTTATATTTTGGTAATCACAAAAAAAAAATAAACGTACTTCTAAGATTTTATTTTCCAGGACCAGAATGTCATCACTGAGTTTGTTCACTCTATCAAATCGGTGCAACATCATATCAACTGAGTATGAAGAAAATCTTTCATATATAAAGTCTAGGTGCAGGCTATCCATTGGTTTTTCCGTTGGAGGGTAGTCAATAGTTAAATAATCAAACAGGGAAATAGAATGGTTGGACGGGGTTCCCAATCCCGAATCTGATGAAGTAGCTGATAAACCTTTTAAAGGAAAAAATGTTATAAAGCAATCTAATACTAAGTGAATTCGTTTGCAGATATATTTAAGGATGACAAAATGTTTTAAATATATTATCTATTTTTATAAAATAATCCTATTTCCTTAAGATTTTCAAACTTGGATAGCCATGTATTAGTGTGAAACTAAAACACAAGGATGTCAAAAATCATTATTTTGTCACTGACAAATAGTTCCTCTTTCTCAACTTGAACTTTTATTACTAAGCACATCAATTAAGGGAATAAGTAGCATTGCATTAATAGTTACATGGTTGTAAATAGGCCGTCACCTTACATTTCTATTATGCTATACCAACAACTATTAAAACAATTATCAATCGACCTTTTTGAAAACAGATTTTGTTAAAATTTCTGATTGTTTGGACATCCTACAAAGCTGACCTAAACATAAAATAATGATATATTAAGAAATTTTTTTACTGTTTCAACAAATGTCTTACTGAAAGGCTAATCAAAAAAGCAACAACTCAAAAGTTAAGTTACAATTGTAATAACGGACTATCTTGTGGGGGTATGTTTTGCCCAAGGCTATGCATCCAACAAAACCCTGATTTCTCTCAAACCTAATCCTAAAAAGTCTATATGTCTCGGATTAATATAAACAGACCCACATGTACAAATCATTCAGCCAAAAAATAGCTTCACATTTACTTGAACTTTAGTAACAGTTAGCAAACACATACTTTTACTGTACTATCCTTATATCAATATCCCCGAAACACTTTTTCTCCCCTGCCTGGTTTGTGCAAAATCAAATCTGCCTAATTTTTCTCCACAAAAGTTTTTTTCGAATTTTCATTAACAAGAAAAGTGAGGGGTCCGTTTTGCCCCACCTTTTCCTATTATTGTTGAAATAAATCCGCTATACATGTCAAGTGTATTTAATTTATGGCCACGACATCCAAATAAAAAAATAAACATTAACCTGAGGCATCTGAACATTGCGATATACGACCAGGAGTAAAACAAGTCCCAAAGGAATCTAATGAGTTCATTGAACCTTTTGAAGAAGGGGTGGACATTCCTTCAAAGTGCACTGTGTGCCGGTACTGCAATCATAATAAGTTTTTTTAAAATTAATTATATGGTCAAAATTTCTTTGTGGGACATATCGTTTTATTTTATCAAAATTACATGGGCCGAAAATCTAAATTAAGTGTGTCGTTATCATACAGCATGCAATCATCGATTTTGTTACATATTTGATATATTTACAAAAAATAAAACAAGCAGTATGTAGATTAATTCAACAACTTAAATGGAAAATACATTATATTTAAAATTGACCTATGTAGATATTAAGCCCATCTGTAATGGCCCTCTGACACCTAATAACCAGCTATACAAAACTATGCCCGGAAAATTTCCCCTCTTCTCAAAACATATAGCAACCATAAACCTTTCCAGGTAAATAGTGTTTTTAAAGACAATTTCAAGTTTAATTAGATCATCAGATAAACAAAACAATATTAGTTGGAAACAGTTATTCTGGTTTACATTTTGTTTAAGATAAACAAAATACTTCTAATTGAAAGATCTGGTGTAAAATAACTGTTTTATCCGAACTGTAATAAACTCAATATTACTTGAGTTTGATATGCATGTAGTAAAAGTTTACTTTAGGTGACATAATATATAAATTTTAAACAAATATTGCTAAATAAACCTGCTTAGGCTTAACAAAACCCAATCTCATTTTCAATCTCAAAAAAATATATTCTATGATTTCATAATCTGGAATTTCCTTTTCTGGTTTCAAAAATGTTGGTGGACTTTTGAAATGGGCAATCAAAATAACAGCAAACAACCTGCAAATTAAAACATTAGAAGAACATGTTTTCAAGAAATTGACCATCTTTAATATAAACCTACCTGTGGAATATCACAATCACCCCAAAGTAATAGGAAAAGAAATAAAACAGTGAGAATATTGGGGAGGATTCAAAGCACAATTTATACATTGATTGGCCATGGGAAATATCCACCAGAGAATATAAACTATGATGAAAATCTTTAAACTCATTTATAACAGTTCCAGAGTTTAAGCCAAATATCTAAAAAGGTACATTAAATAAGGTTAAACAGCTATGTTAATTATCTTGAAGTGATTATGTAGAAACCCCAAATGTATAAAAATTATTTCTATTGTTTGTTCGCTGAGAATACTTAGATTAAAAAAAAATGCTCAAAAGCTACTATCATTATATTTATATCATATTTTTGATTTATCACAAATAAAATTTATCTAGTTGAAAAATCATTTTATTAGCAACTTTTTATATTTAATTAAACTAGCAAAACATGATTTTTGATGCAATGTAGAAGATATTTTTTATCACTGTAAAATGGTCTCAGAAATGAAAAAAGGGGTCACATGGTAAAAACCTTGCCAAGAACAAGTTAAACGACATGAAAAATTTTTTAATCATGCTTACACAATTCTGAGCAGACTTTATATATCTATAAATACACTTTGAAAATTTACCAAATATCCTGCTTGTGCATATGCCAATATAAAAGAAATCATCAATAGCAAGGTGCAAATAATTTCCCTCCATGCTCTGGAAACAGTTTCACCAAATATTGAAAATCGTTTACTAAATCTCATGATACGAACAACCTGAATTAGAAATAAAATACACTGTCATAAAACAATGTCCTATGTAACTATTTTGGCAACTGTTATATTTGTTGCCATAAGGAATTTTTTTGACATTTTTATACCAAATATGATCAACCATTAGTATGGAGCTGGAGCACAAGGTAATTGTGAGATTTTTTTTCTAAATATAAATTACCTTTTTTCCGCATATGTGCAAGTTGAAAACGTATGCAAAACTTTTATAAACTATAACAGAAAACAAAATATCAGTAGTGTACAGGAGCGTATCCAGAATCCAAAAGGGGATGTCATAAATAGGAAAAAAATAATCAGAAACAGCCAGTTAACTTCCAGCGAAAGCAAACCTTGAGACGCAAAGCAAACATGTGCGTCATCAACCAAGACAGTAAAATATGTTTGATTGATTTTGATAGAATCAGTTTTTGACTATGAACAGCGCAGTTACCCAAGTTTCATGAAAGGGACTACGTTAAATTACAAGCACATCTATCGCTACCTTGCAATGCTAAACCAAAATCTTTTTACCGGGTGTTATTATGCAAGGATTAATGCAACATCTGCTCTGAGCTCTGTGCCAAATCGGTTAAAATACAAGCTGTGGTTGAGGGAAAATAATTCTGTCAATTGTACACGTCGTAAATTTCAGTCGCAGTTTTTAACTTTTATTTATGCCGATTTGTGACTTACTTTTTTTTTTTCAATTCGGTATTGTTACACTTTGCGATAAAGTAATTGGTAATTTTTTTTGCTTTATTGAACCTGCTTATCCAGTGTTAGTTTTTCGCGACACAGATGAGATTTTAGCAGCACAGTTTATATCATAATCAAGATGTGTGTAACTGACATCCATCCATTTACTATTGCACATGTGTAGATTTTAAAACCCGGTGATTTATGTTGCAATGTATTTACATACTTTAAATGTGTACTTAATAGGTTAGTAAAATAAGTTTTAGACTATCTGCTTTTAACAGCTCATATAACTGTCTTTTTTAACCAATCACCTTAGGCCATTAAACTTTGCATAAACAAGAGTAATGGTAATATTTGCCCATGTTTTACATATTTGGAACAAAATGAAGATAAATTGTTTATAAAACCATAAAAAATAAATTAAAAAAAAAGTTTTGGGTTTTATGAAGGTAGTTATTTACCACTGTATACGTTACCTCAATTAATAAAATGGTTAGTTGAACAGCAGCACAAGTACTTAAAAGCTTAGAAATAACTGAAATTTCATAAAAGTTCACAAACACACTCTTGTTATTCAGGTAGTTGTTGATGACATATTCCATCATTACAAGTCTTTAAAATAAAACGATATATTAATTGTTGTTGCAATTAAACATTTCAAACAAATTATTTACACATACCTGTAAATATAAATACCAATTATAACAGAAGATAATATAGACAAGAAAATAGTTAGCCAATGTTTGGGTTTGCTAAAGTAAAGGCAGGATTTGTTTCTGGTAATCCAAATCTTATAAATAAACCTTGTCCAAACAAAAATGGTTGCAAGTGTAAACAAACCCTGCAAAGCAATACAACATAGGTATTAGCTGATAAAAGGCGATAAGTCGATATGTATGTGTCTTGGGCATAGTTTGTCCAGTACAAGGGTATATACAATGGGGTAGCTCCAACGACATTAAAATACCAGACTAGCAACCTATAGGCTAGATTAGTGCTTCCCAACAACTGGGTCGCGAAGCTATTTTAGGTGTATCACAAGCATTTCTGAATGTTCCATTTTTCTATTAAATCAGGAAATTCTAGCATTATTATTACAAAACATTTCTGCAACAATGTAACAAATATGTAACAATTAGATGTGCTGTGTCGTATTTAATATTTCAGTATATTTGCATGTGTATAAATTGTTCTTTGTCTCATTAATTTGTTGTTCATTTATTTGGTCATATCTCATTGTGGGTCGCACAATAAAACTTGCTTTTAAAGTGGATCGCGAACTGAACTAGGTTGGGAAGCACTGGGCTAGATCGACTTGAATATGTCATGTTACCTGCTTTAGATACTCTATAGTGTTGCCAAACAAGTGCTTTTTATGTCTAAAAAATTTACTATTTAATTTCTACTGTGGTTTATATAATATGAGGCCCAAAACTACTGAGAGTACAATAACTGGTCGACACCAGCAATCACCAAGCGGCATGTGACCTAGAAACATTGTTGTGGTGTATGTTTTTTTTAGTGACAATTTATTTAAATTATGTCCTTACATATGTCAACTTGAAATGGGAAGTGGGATGAGTCCTAATTAATTTGACATTTTTGTTGGCCTAATGATGAAGTAACCATGATTTGTTTGTAAGATAAATTAAACTTTCTCCAGGACACACAAAAAATATTCTGTTTACAGTAACTAATAGGGATATTTAAAAAAGGGCTGCGGAGTAAGAGTCGGACTCGGGACTTGAGTAAGACCACCCAAAACTACCAGAGTTTGATGTGCGCATGCACAGTACCAACTTTTAAAACTGATATTGCCAACAATTAAATTGTAAAGGCGAAATAGCACATGGTGGATATTTTCCAATGATGTATTGTGGATAGATGAATTATATGACACCCCTATAAGTGGGTTGCTGAATAACCGTAGTTGGTTACGTAAATTGGCAGAATACAGGCTTATATACAGTCAGAGCCGGACTCGGGACTCAACAAAATCACACATTTGGCCAGAGTTTGACTCAGGACTCCGGTATATATTTTTGTCCGGAGTAGGACTCTGTTTATTTTTAACTGACTTGGCACCCTGATTGAATCCAAATTTGATTTAAATACAATTTAGGAGTTTATGTTGGGTAAATCTCTTTATTTTACATATGCAACTGGAAAGTTTGGATGAAGGCATATAGCAGAAAGAGAAGCGTTTTTTTTTTGTCAGCTATTTTTTAGCGACCAATTACTTGTCGAAAACCTTCACCTAATTGTTAAGTGTCAATCAAATGGTGTTGTAAGAGCAGCAAACATGTAATGCCAGCTGCAGAGAAATTTCCTTAAATGTGTTGCAAAAGTTATATTTTTGTCAAGTTTTATGTGTAGTTATGCATCACAAGTTAAACATCTGCTGTTCATGGCAAATTTTGGAATGTCAAATATGTGCAGTTTAAGTTTTCGATTACAATATAGATATGCTAGTTAACAGCTTTGCGATTAGGTGCTGTATGTTATGAATAATCCACCCCCAAAATAAAAGGTAATTAGTTAATAATATATCAGGATTTTATATTCTGAATTCATTATTCCAGATTTGAAACCTATTATTCTAGAATGCCTTGGGATTCTAGTGTAAACATCCCTAGTATCTAACTAGATATAGTGAAATGTTCTATTCACACAAAGTTTCTTCTGCGTATTTACACTTGTTATGTTTTATCAGTTGGCCTGGATGGTCGCTTTTGCAAAAAACATACAGGAGCAGGGAAAAAAAGACTTATCGCAAAACATATGAAGTGACAAAAAAGTCCTAACTTTGTAAACAGGGATTTATCTAATCCAGTTCATACACAACATATAACATCCATTTTTGATAATATATGATTTGTCAACTTTGCATTTGCCATTTTTATGAATAATAGCTACCATTACGTAGATAATTTCAATAATTTTATTCTTAATAGTTTTATGCAGTTACGCTTTTGCAAAACTTGAAAAAAATTATTCTTATAAATTCAGACACAATCAACCGCAATAATTATCCCTGCGTGTTAGCTGTTTTAAGATTGAGATTGTTTTCTGAACACCATGTAATACAAAATAAAACATGGAACAATACAAATAGGGCGTGCAAAAATGTTAGGCAGTTTTAAACGAAATATTTGCATTATTTAGCCCTCAAATGAAGATGTTAAAACACCTGTTAACAAATTTTAATATGTTTAATTGTTCCATATTTTTAATTCATCCTCTATATACAGAGTGGTCCAAAGTTGCCATCTTGGCAGGGCATAAAATTATTTGCACCTTTGTTCTCAATCATACACGGTACATATATGTAACATACCATAAATATCATGTCTGGATAAACTCCCTTGCTGGGCATTACAACCCTGGTATTAAACGTTGAATGTGATGTTCGAATTGCACCACTTGTTTCAAATTCAAACATTAAAACAGAAGCAATGCACCTAAAAAGTTAGGCTAAGTTAATAATAAATAAGTTGCAATGAATTAACAGCTAACACAGTAGTTTATAATTGGTAAACAAAGTTAAATTTCATTTTTTTAAACGCCAAGGATTTGTCTGAAAACAAGGAACATTTAAAAACTTGAAGACAAAGAAAAGTCAAAAGTTACTAGTTTTATTAACTATATTTATAATAAATTTACACCTAAAAGTAAAAACAGGATAACCTTAATGTCACTTGACTTAGATGGGAAAATTCGATAAATAATACACTTGTGTTTCGATCAAGCCAGTGTTGATCTTTCAGCAGATGCATTTCTTCTGTAAAGTTGTGTGAGTGTAAAGTGGCTACATATCCAGAATCATCATATTGATTGACAAACCCATAATAGGTTGCTCTAAAAAAATTGTTCATATGCAAAACAATTAACATTGGAAGAAAATCACAAACATGAATTTTTTTACTAGGTTTTTCACATACTACATTTTTTGTATAGCTGTTTTTTGCCTCACCGCACAAGTAAGATCAAACTTACAACAATAAGCAATAAATCAAAATACACATGGGTACAGGCATTGACTGCCAATTATGGCTCCACAAGATAAGAACACAAGATCACTTAGTTGGCATTAGTATAGGAGTCAGTGAAAAATGTTAACAAAAAAATTTAATTGCAAGCCAAAGAGCATTTGGCTCTAAATATGTAGGGCTGTGGTAAAATTTGAATCACAATTCAAAGGACGTGCCCTACCAAGTTAGGTGCAAAAGCTTAGAAGGTTGCAAATCAATCAAAAACTGTGATCTGGTGCATCCTGATAATACAAATTTAGGTGCAACACAATGTTGTGGGGCAGCCATATATAAATACCAGTTTATATATAAACATAATTTACATGTAGTACCCAATAAATTTACTTTCACGCATTCAAAATAGCAACATGTAAACCTTCCCAAAACAGACTATGATTTTTCCTCAAATAAACCAGAAATAAAATAGTACAACCAGGGCATAAGTATAGCTAATTGAAAGTATGTATGCTAGGTATTCTTAAACTATAAGGGCCCTGAAACTTCATTGAACCACAAAAAAGAATATCAAAATAGAGTTGTACAATGTACATGTCAGGAACTAAATAGGCTTCAGGTGTGTTACTATTAAAATTGATTAATGACATGCTTAATTTTTTAGGCCGTAGGTTTCACCTATGCACATTGAAAAAAACAAGCACAATGAAAAACCCTTGTTTTTGGCTACTTAAAAAAACAAAAACACCTTATGTCACGTGTGGAAAAAAACCATGGTGTGCTGCTAGATTGTGACGTAAAGTTCCACTCAGAACTGTATGATAATGTATCCCAATCTTGTGTTGATATACAAGTTTCATATTCAGAGTTTCCAAAAACACTATGACTTTTATGTACATCACATGGTTCTACAAATAAAAAAGGTTAGATTGTTAATTTAGTGCAAACATGTAAACATGTATATAAATGCATATATACAGTAGAGGTATAAAAAAGAGCAAATAATAAAAAAACATCTTTAAAACAAAATTAATTCAGCAGTGAGATAAAATTGTTTCATTTGGTAGTGAAGACAGGTATTTGGATTAAAAACTGTATATCCCCCAAATATAAAAACATAATTGTGCATTGTGTAAAAACACAGTCTGATTTGGGTGTACAACATAACTTAGTTGGCAGGTTTTTTCAATATACAGAGAATGGCAATTAAGTCATTCATGGTAACACAACTATGTAGGGATGACATAAGGGGATATTACAAAAACCATTGCCGATGGCGTTGCCACGGGAGCCCCCCGGATAAATTTGTAGTAAAGGAAGCCCTAGATAAAACCACCAACAACCAACAGGAAGTTCTATGTAGGCATACTAGTCACTGAGTAGTTGCTAAAGTCTTTTATAAACTTACTCACTGAGACTGTGATACAAGCCAAATTGTCCAATTTTATCCGCTAGAACTATAAACGAAAATTGGCTAATACTCTTTTTGCATACATTATCACCAGCCCATAGTCATGCATGCTAGGTTTACCAAAATTAAAAAAAACACATCTAGTACGGTAGTAGATATAAGTATATAGATTGTGTCACTTCGGTGTTTTAAAAAAAGCCAACATTCAGAAGAACGGGAATACATCTGTCACAGATATGTGCTTCATGTTATAAAACTGCAATTCATTGACCCTGATTCTTGGGGTTTATAAAAAATAATAACACCTAAAGTATCTAGCTTATGTCCAGTTTACTCTGCATTCAGTGCATGACTTTATTACAGAACACCTGAGTTGTTGTCTCGAACATAGTTCTTCGGCAGCGCTCATTCACAAATTCTATTTTCCACTTGAACAGACATTTCATTTAAATGGTTTGTTAACAAATGGGATGTGGATCCATTCCTTGCAAGTTCACAGGTTTTAGGTGTGGAACTAACACTTAAGCATCACTGTTCACATCCTGATACTTCAATTTTAAATGCAGCTACTTTGTTGATCAATTTGAAGATTTATTGCCACTCTTCCAAAGAGGACAAATTGAAATTTATTAGGCAGACTAAGTATGGTACACAGGCACCCAGTTATTTTAGCAGAGCATGGGCTACTATTGACAAATGTTTACAATGACTCTTATGGTCTGAATAACCATCGTTTTCATAATTCTAAATAGTATAGAGAAGGTGACTGCGTTCTGCAATAGGCTTGTGACAAAAATGCTGAAATTGGCGGCATAAAGAAAATTTTCATGTGAGATGACAGAGTGTGCATCTTTAATCTCAGGTACAACCTCTAGCACAGTGGTTCAAAATCTTTTGGTCGCAATGTAAAATTAGCCAAAAAGAAAACCAGGCTGGGAGAAAATATAAGATTAAAGCTAAAAATATACAAGGAGCAAAAGTTACATTTGTGAAAACAATTGTGCCTATGAATTTTGCCACATAAACCAATCTTGTTTATTTTGCACTATTATGAATGTTTATAACAGAAGCTCAAATTACAGTTCTAATTTTTTTTTTTAATAAACCATGGTGAATCATTGATTTAGTTTATTTACCTTTTGACTATTGGATTTTGCAAAAAGAACAAAATTGATTTTTTTATGAAACAAAAAGTCTGTAATAATGCAATGAATGCCCCTATAGTTGCTCCTAATATATATAGTTTATTGGCCAAGAATTGCAGCATTCCAACAATGTATATGATTCTAATTGACTCTTATTTATGTATTATACAACAAAATTGAAATTTGGGGTAATGTAAGGTAATTGGTAGAAGGAAATAACAAAAATATAGTTGAAAACCACTGCTCTAGCAGCTCGTTCTGGGCATTAAAAAAGTTGGTTGGCAAATAATAAATGCTCTTACACATCCTTATGATATCACACATAAACAAGTAGCAGTTTTGTAAATATTTATACATTTGTCAACCGGAAGTAAATACCGAAATGATGCATTAATCATATCTTGGGTAAAGTGAAAGAATATGTTTTTTCCAGTATGGTTAGCCACCAAATATAACACATTTTTAAAGCATTGTATTTTCAATTATTAATTTAGTAACCTGCCCAAATTTCTGCTGCCCTTCTAGTTTTTGAAATACTAGAGGTGATGGTCTTAAAATTCAGGGTAGTTGACAGTCAGGTAGTATAAAAGGAAATGGAAGTAGTAAGCAGGACTTGTTGTCTAGTGTTAAAAGCTTTTTTTATTTATTCAAAGTTAATGGAGTTACTTCAGTTTATCTGTTGGAATATTTTCAATTGAAAAGCAACTTTTCTATTTCAGTTGTTGCTAATATATATGTGTTTTTCTACTTTCATTGTTTTTGGTAATATGTAAGTTAAAATTCAGAAAATTGGATGCACTTTGCCCTTAAAATCTTCTAAATTTAACAAAATGTTAATAAAAACAAAATAAATTTAAAATAATTAAAAGTTACTTGTGTGACTGGTACCAACTAATTGACCAGTTCAGGGTATGGGGTTAGTTAATCACCACCATATACTACAAACATTGAAAATTTATTATCAGGTCTAATAATCTTTTCTAAAGAAAAAACATAATATTTCATAATACATTTACCACGGATGTACCGCTGCTGACGAAGTCTTATTGCTCCTAATAATCCAAAATGAGTACCAATATCATCATGATATTGTGCATTGTTGAATATTTTTGGAATCATGAAACTTATTGTCCAATTCCAAATGTCATCAATCCTAGAAAATATTTAAAATGGTTGCAATTAATTTTACCTATTAGCTTAGTGGTACTAAACCATTGAGCAACTAAAAACAGTCTAGATCAGACCTGGGCAAACTACAGCCTGCCGAGCAATTAATCATGCCGGTTCATTTGAAAAAAATACAAACCAGGACAACTTTCTACATGTTGGGTTGTAACATATATAGACTCTTTCCAGGGATGAATCTATGACCTCGTCAAACTCCATTTTATTTTTTTCCTCTTATAGAAATTGTTTGTTTTGCTCATGCTTTTTGAACGTCTTTACAGACAAAAGACGCCCTCTGCACTATGATACTCTTTCAAACGAAAGTTTGTCAGACTTCCTAATATTTGTAAATGTTTTTTTTTGCGCTGTGATCGAAAAAAAAAAAAAAAAAAAAAAAATAATAATAATTTGGTTAATGCCATGTTTGTGTTTCTTCCGATTTATACCGGCTTTGCAATATGTCCATTGTATCGCCCACTTGATAAATTTCAACATATCAATATATTTTATCTGTACTTTATGCCTCACACCACACTCTAAATTAAAGTTTCTTTTTAAACCTAATAGCAAATAGCAGCGATGCCCTTTTTTTTGCCTTCAAATTTGAGATTCTCTTTTGGGAAATTTGCAAAAAAAACATAAGTTGTCTAATTTTAAATCAATACACACGCCAAAACATTGTAAGGATTGAGTTTCTAATGTACCTAGGTTTTTCAGTGTACTGTAAAACATTTTAGTCAGTTTAGGAATTTGGCGTTAAGATTTCCTAATAAATGAAGTTGATCACTTAAGTAAAATAAAAAAAAATCAGTTATATGATAAATTTGTAGTGCATGTGTAAGGTATTTCCGCTGTTGTGGAGGACAAGAGGAAACTTATAAGAATCATCTCACAACAGGGTTCTTTCATGTGACATATCAAGCAAACATCCCAAAGGAAGATGCTTTATGATTTGACAAATCACTGGTTCAAAAGTTACAGACAGAGGTATAGACCAACAAGAATTTCAAAATACAGATATAATTAAAACATTTTATTTATTAAAAAATTAATAGGCAATACTTTTCTAGTATATTATATTAGTAAAATTTAAAAGAATACCTTTTTATATTACCAAAGTTTATTCCATCAGTGTTTTTGTCATTGTAAGAAGAACCTGGATTAGTATTAAGCATACTTTTCAGAGACCAGGAATCCCAATAAGAATAAGAATCGTGTTCATAATAAACAAAACACGCTAGTGATAATGTAATGACAGCAAATACAGCCAAGGATTGCAAAATACTTTTGGCTTTGCTTGACTTTTTTACTTGTTGTTTGCATTGTTCAAGAGCAAATCCACCAGGAGGGCGTATTTTTGTATTCTACAGATACAATGTGTTAATTTTTCTGCAAAAATAGGATAGGGTAATATTACATGCCTGAATATTTTCATATGTTTCCGTCCAAGAATCACCGTCAATTGATGGATTATCACATTCCGGGACTTTCACATTGGTAAAAAAAGAAATGTACAATGCAAAAAAGAAAACCTGTTGCAAATTGAACTTTTAATTGCAATCAAACTGGCTATGGCATATAAATAAAACTAACGGTGAAAACCATGCATCAAAACAATTTTGCAATGTCAAGAACCAGTAAGTTAAGGCCAAACAAAACAATATTCCCAGGAAATAGGAGTTGGTGAGGGGTTGATGTAAATTAAGGTTTAAGTTTCTGCAAATTACACTTATAATATTAATCAAAACAGCTCCCATTGGTAACTACATTTCTTCTCCAAAGTTTCTAGTGACCTATTTTCACCTTCATCACGACCACTAATAGTACGATGTATGGCAAACTACAAAAAAAAAAATAAAAGAAACGCAACCAGCAACACAATAAAAACACAATTTGTGATAATACATGACTGTTGCCTCTAGTCCTTGAGCAGGTGTCTGTAGAACACAGAGACCTTCCTGTATGTTTGTATGTTCTCCGTCTTACCCTTCTGGTGAACATTCCAAAATATTTCAAAAAGTAATATTTTAATCAGACTCTCATGCTATTTAGCTGCCGCTCCAAAATCAATTTGGTGGCTTTGAGATTTTGTTAAGTTGAAAAAACAGACTTTCTTGAGTGTTGTTGGCAACATCCCTTTGGTGTTCTCTTTGGTGAGTTTTTCCAATGAACTTCCAGTCTTGCCAATATACACCAACTAAATGAGCCGCAGCAAGGTATTCAAATTACCATGGAAATTTAACACGCCATCTGCCTTTTATTCTTAAGATGTCCGAGTCACAAGGACAAATGCTGGTATTTTGTGCTGACAGCTATCTCAATTTATGCTCTTACCAAACGATAGGTGTTGTGCGCTCAATTAACAACCAGGCGCGACACTTATGTTCTAAAAAGGTTGAGCGCAATGTGGTCTAGCTAGGGTAGACAAAACTCAGAAGTTTAATGGTTACCCTACCTGGATGCTCCATGACCATCCAAAACTTTGTTCTAAGAAGGTCAGTTTTATATAAAAAGATGGTTGTGCTATGCTGCCTTATATACCAACACTAACAATGTATTATGGTGTATGTTGGGAGGCTTTGGTATAACGGTTGGTATGTAACCTGCCAACACTCTGCGCAAGCTTCCGAATCAGTCTAAATACCCCAACAGCTCCTTTGATCAACAATGGGTTGTGTATTCAATTCCCTGAGCGGATTATCAGTTGGTCTATATCGGCATGACTGGAAGGTCATTTAAAACTTGCGGAAAAGACAACCAAAGGGATGTTGCCAGCAACGACGCAAGATGTCTGCGCTTTCAAACTACACAATATCCCAATGCCACTTGATTGATTTTGGTGGTGCATCTGTAATAGCATTAGAGTCTGACTACAGAAAAATAATACTATGGGAATCTTGGAATATTCACCAGAAGGGTAACACCATGAACATCAAAACAGACTGGAGGCTCTCAAAATGCTACAGACACCTGCTCCAGGTGACAAGAGATATTTTAAACTCTGTCGGATTCCAATTTTTACTCTATTGGTAGGCTTCTAAATAGCATTTTTTGTGTACGATAAAAGTGCCAGAGTTAATGTGCTGTTTCAATATCGTTTACTGTAACGGTACAGGTAACCACTCAGCAAATATACGTGCAAGGGTGCCTCGAACTATCTATAGTTTCTGTAGGATGCTGCAAGCCAAAAAAGGTTGTGAAACACTGTTTTAAATGTTACTGACATGGTGACGTTGAGGTCTTTCATCACCCTGCATAGTAATTTTTGTATGTTTTAAAACTATTACAAATGGGCAAATAAAATATTTATTTATCTATCTATCTGAATTCAAAATATGTCATTTCAAAGGATATTTTTTGCTATTTTTTTCTCAAATTGTGATGTAAGTTGTTATTCCTTTCATCTAAAAAAGATTTGTCTAAATATCGATAAACCTTTGGTAAATATCGATAAATACACTGTTCCGATTTTACTGATTTAAAGCCCTAGTTTACAAGAACTTCAGTGTAAATAAAATACTGAGGGTGTGGCACATTATTAATTAGAAAAACTTGGCCCATAGCACAATGTATTACTAGGCTAGGAGTAGAACTCTAAAAAAAATATAATTTCACTTGACTTGGGAGTACAACTCAAGAAAGAAATAAACAATAGGAAAAAATTGTGTGTCAAACATCAAACAAAAGACCAAAGTTTATATTGACCTAAAGTAGATGGTCTTGTGGTCCGCATTTGTATGCAGCTTTCTAAAACTGAGGGACCAGACCCTAAAGGGATTATGATTTTTTTAATAGGGGGTTACTGGTAAGCCTGCGAAAATTATACAAAAAATTGAACACATAAAAACAGTTATTTTAACTACTTTTAAAATTATGTTGAAAGGTAATATAAAGTATAATCCCTAACTAAGTTGCATAGCAAGAAATAAAATTCTATTGTGGCATAATAAGGGATGTCACATCATTTTGAAAAGAGGCGATACCACTTGCCTAGTTTAGTATCTGACCCATGTAAGGGTTTGGTATAGTGCTGCAGGAAGAAAATATGAAGCACCAGTCAACCCTAGTCTGAATATTGGATCTGTGTGTGTGAGACCAACTAAAAGAGCCTCAAAAATTTATTATCAAGTTAATGACTATAAACAAGGAAAATAAAATTGCGTATTAAAAGAATAAGCTAAGATCAGTGTAAAACAAAATTTATTCAGTGTAAAACAAAATTTATATTTTTTAACTGACTGTGTACCAGCAATCAACTCTTAGTGAACTGGCAATGGTACTCTGATAATTCTTAAGGTAGCACTGTCTGAGAGACACTGGTGGAAAAGTAGTACAAGACTATTTTAAGTACAAAAATATAGTTTGCGAAATAAAAATGATTATCCCCAAAAAATTTACAGCTATCAGAACAAAAGACATTTAGCAGAACAAAGTATGTAACAAATAGCCGTTTTTACCTTTAGGGGCTCAATAACAAAGAAACTTCCGGCAAGAGATATGATCATGCTTATCAACCATCTTGTAGCCTTTTCTACTCCAAATGTATGACCATAGAGTATAATGAAAAATATTGAAACTGACATTCCAGAAAAACAAAGAAAGTATGCCAAATAAACAAAGTAATGTGGCAGCAAACATGTTTCATCAGATTGATGACTCTTTATTTCTGGACTAGCTATAATGTACAAACAAATAAAAATATATTTCAGCAGTCAAATATTTTTTATTTATTTGTTGTTTGTCTTAACATTATGAAAGCAATTTCAATAGTTTCATGTTCAACTTGGATTTGTTACTAATTTTGCAAGAATATTAAGATTTTCCTAGGCATATCTAAACAATTAATAAGAACACAAGGTTTTGTGTATAACATTGCTTCTACAGGATAAATACTAGGGGATATGAAAACACTTATTTTATTCCCAACATAACACAACTCTTAAAAAATATTTTTGAAATGTTCTATAATTGAGATATTGTGGTTAGAAACCATTATTGTGGTGTTGCTTTAAAGGTCAACTTTTAAAGTAAGTCTTATTTTTATTTTGAAAAGGGGGTATAATTTCACAAAAAGGGACATTAAAGATAATACTTTGTGTCACAAACTTTTATACAGTATTTTATATATTGAATTTAATCATTGAAATAGAAAAGATCTTTTGGGATTCACGAGTTTGCCATATGTAACATGAAGTTTTTTATTATTATTTTGAGTTACTTACTAACATGAAGTCAACATTTATGTCAGTCAGTATTATTCAGGATGTTATTTTTGTTTTCAATTTATTTTTAACGATTTAAATATGTCTGTAAATATTCAGAATACACATCAAAAATATTTAACTACTGAAATAAGGTAATATAAAAAAATATTATTACTTACAAATTATATTCGAATTGATAACATTATTGCCTCCATCATGATCCAGGTAAGAAATATTTTCAGTGCTGCTTTTCCACACTTTGGCCTTTTGAGTTCGTTTGAGATTTGCAGACCTGAACAATTATTATTAATGAACTACCATTTACAACTGCCACTTTAACAAAATTTAATATGAGTTACCTTAAGTGGTTTTCATCAATTTCTCGCCAATTATGGTCATTAAACATAGTATCCCAAAAGTCATCTTCATCACCATCAAAATAGCTACAATACCATAAAAAAACAATTTTTAAAAGAATTTTACTGCCAACCAAATTATATCAATAGAAATTAGTTGATTAGAGCTGTTTATAAAACTTACACTGGATAGTTGTATAAAAAAATTATTTTTGAACTGATGTGAAATTAACTTAGAACCTTGACAGCATGAGAAACAAGGACAGAACTTGCTGAAAAAGTTATTTAACAAATGAACTAAGGATGAAAAATATTTTATTAATAATAATACTATATTTAAATATCATATTTAGAAACTTTATAAAAAAGTAAAAAATTGTTGCAAATCTGAAGCGGGCTTAGTCAGGTTAAATGGATTGTGTAAAGATCACCAGAAATGTAATCCCAATCCCATGACATTGCACTGCTTCCAAACTTATAACTCAAATGCTATTTTATTATGATTATTATTAAATGAGTGTTCCAGTGTGTGGTTATGCTCATTTTGTATAATATTGATGAGTGGGTTAATTGATGTTTGCAGGCAGGTGTGAAATGTGACTAACAACAAGACTTTTTGTTAGTTGTAAAACTTTAGTTAGGTTTGAAGTTTTAAGAGGGTTTCTTTAATAAGTTTCATGTTTTATAAATAATAGAACAGATATATTTTGACTGCAAATTTCCGTCCTAGCGCGGTCATTTCTTGGGTTATGGTTATGTTGTCTTACAGTTACTATACGTAAACATTAGTTTTTATAAAAGTCTTGTCGTTTATTTCCATGCATGAATGACCAAATTATTGACCCATAAAGAAATTTACACTTAAAACAATGTTTTTTAGCTGAAATATTTTTTTACAATCTTTAGTGAAAAAATAACACTGACAATTTAGTAGCCACGGCCTGCCTGTTTTCCTTTTTTCTAAAAAGCCTCGCGCTCTCTTTTTTTCTTTATCTGTTTTTTCTGTGCTTGAAGTACGTTTCACTGCAGGTTTTTTCGCGCCGCAAACAAAACGCCACATTTCACCTAACACTATAGTTACTGGTTGAACAGCAAATAATTTTGTCTTGGTTGACCGCTATGAACTTTAAGAAATCGTAATAACATAATTACGTAGACTAATCAGCTGTAATTGCACATTAGGTCATACTTTAAAACACCGTAGTGTTCAGTGGGCCATTTCGCTCCCTCAAAACATGTCAAAACACAGCTTACAAATATTTTTGTAAGACATTTGTATTCAAACTTATTGTGTCCAAAAACTGCAGCAATTGCCTGTAATTTTCTTATACAACCAATTAAATAAATACAGAAAAGCAAAATTCTTATCGCTGGGTACATCCAAGTCCAATACACTTTTCCAAAGACGTCAACGACTGGGTTAAACATTCAAAAATTAAGAACGTTTAAGTTAAACAATAAATCTCATAACTATTTACCGCTGCAGCAATGACGTCTTTGATTGTTTGCCGGTAAACGATTTTTTAAACGGGACAAAGAGTCTTTATAACGATTATACAACAGGACAAAGAATCTTTATTACGGGCTTTGAACATGACCTCCATTAACCTTTACTAATTGTGCAGTGTTGAATGTATTTGCGCCTTAGCGTTTAAGGAAATAACTGGCGCTAAGTAATATTACGCTTATCAGTGGTGCTTAACACAAGTTGTCCTACACCAACTAATTACATTTCTCGCCGAAGCCACTCGCCAGTCGGGCGAGTGGGTATCAATCAGCAATCGCCCGGAGCGATTTGCACTCGCGTTGGCGAGTGGTCGAGTGCTTAAGCCCAACCCTGTAATGTAATCATTAGGTGTGCCTTTTTGTTCCTTAAAATGAGAGCAAATTGCAAAATTAAAACTTGTAGAACAACCCCTGGGTTGGTGGCGAAATTAAATTACCTCAATATTTGTTAACATTTCAAATATGTTAATGGAGTGGCAAAAAAAAAAAAACGATATAAACATGATATAAACTTTTTTTTACATGACTATGATTTAATCTTCTGTTTTGTTTTATTCTTTCATAGTTTACAAAAAATTGAAATGTTGTTGCACTATACACGAGAAAACCAGGCAATTTATTTTACACTAGTGGATGGCTTGTCAATAGGCTTTCTGTACTTGATATTTTCAATACAGAAATCCCTTATAAATGTTTGGCTTCATTTAGACTGACTGACCTAAAAAAATGTTATACAGCAATTTACATTATTAATACTTGCTTACATTTTGCTGTCTGTTGAATGGAATTCTTCACCACTTGAAATTCCAGTGTCATCAGATGTAAATCTTGATTCGCAATCTTGTTTGTATGAACCTACTTCTTTGTAAGGCAATAACTACAAACAAAGCAAATAATTTATTTTCCCAAAATATTGATTTGTAGAAATATATTATACTTTTTCACTTATATCCAAAGATTTTACTGTGCCAGATGTTTTGTGCAAACCACGCACTTTTTTGTCATCCTGAACAAAATAGAAATATTCATTATTGTTATTATTATTTTGGTATTATACCAAACTCCAGTTAAGTCAGCAAACCTCACAGACAACCTCGTTTTTATCAGTTGTATATTTTTCAGCGTCCGATAATGTCTGTAATCCCATGAGTTCTAAGGAATGGTTTTCAAATTTTTCATCCAAAATTTCATCTAATATCTCCAATGTTTGAGCAGTTTGTGCCCTCTCTGACCATTTGGTTGTTAACTTCATCTTAAGAGAGGACGGTGAGGATTTCATTATTTAAAATAAGAATATAATCACAAAATTATACACTTATTCAGTAAATACACACCTTTGACTTTGAGTTTTTAAAACAAAGGACAATAAAAATATTAACTGGAAACACCATGATTGTAACAATTACACCAACAGCAATATCTTGCCATTTAAAAAAATACAGAGATTCACCATCGCCCTGATACCAAAATGCACTGTGCAAAAAGAAACAATATTACAAAGAGTAAACATTAGGTAAATGGACGTCATGTTATATGTTACCATAACACCATAAATGAATATAAAAGAGTAACACAACAAGTAAGCCTTTGGATTCGTGTAAAGTGACTTTTAGTTGGCCTTTCAACTAACGACATCCAAAGATGAACATCTTCCCAGCCATATGAAAGCTGATTTCCAAATCTTAGAGAAAAATTTGATAGTTCATCATCGGCTGTAAAATTGTTTAAACAAATTTAGTTGGCAAATCATAAAAAAGCCACTACATAACACCCAAATGTTTCACTAAATAAAAGTAACAAAAACATAAACATGGTAAATATAATCAATAGTTAACACTGTACATGCAATTCTTATTGTCTTTTGCAAACATGTATCGTCTTCATCATCTGGATAAACTTGCAACCATGTGTCAGCAAGAAAATAGAAATTTTCTTCAGTTTGCATATCTTTTAACATTATTCTTGTCACATTCCATGCTGGATCTAATCCTTAAACAAGAAGTTTAATTATTGCACAACTTCATCCAACATATTTTAAATAACATTTGTGCACATAAATAGGCAAATCTAAGACATTTTGTACATAGAACAGAGTGTAGCTCTTCCAGCAGAATGTATAATAGATTGACGTTTCGACGTGCTATACAGAACGTCTTCATCAGGATACTGAGTATCCTGAGTATCCTGATGAAGACGTTCTGTATAGCACGTTGAAACGCCGATCTATTATACATTCTGCTGGAAGAGCTACACTCTGTTCTATATTATGCCTGGCAACAATAGCTTATTTCATTTTGTACATGTTCATTTTTGGGTAGGTTTTTATCTTTTTTTATTATCAACAATTTAAAAAAGGAATGGTCAGATATTATCAATCAATACTAAAGGACATAAAAACTAGGCTACACTACACCCAGAGTAAATACCAGTAATCATAACCTGCCCTCATATGCGGCACACATACAATGTTTTTATAACTTAACAGAGCATTACCTGAAATGAAATAAAAATGACAATTAACTTGTCCTTTTACAGGATTATTAAGCTTTGGCTCTTTTTCGTTGCTAGTTTACTGTACCTAAGGATATTTATCAGCATTTGTTTTCTGAAGGGCCTTCTGAAGCAGTGGTTGCATGCATAACACATTCAACACACTTTTTTAGTACAAAATGTAAGAGGTAACTTTAAAAGTGGGTATTACATGCTACTTTTAGAAATCCTGAAAGTAAATTAATGGTTTACATGCAATTTTGTTTAGTGTTTTATTAAATATTAGCTCTTTATAGTGTAACTGTGTAAGTATCACATAATTGCCACAATATGATGGCTTACTTTCCTGTAAAAAAAACTTCACTCGAGGTTTTGGAACTTTTTACTTAACTGCCACAGTAAGTTAATATCTATATAATAAATAATAATGTTAGAGTTAAAATATCTCTACAATTTATCTTAACTAAATTTAAAATATTCCCAACTGTATTAACATTATTTAAAATAATTTAGAAAATGACTTAATAATAACTCCCTTGGTTTTAAACCAAATAACTTGATTGCGATTGGCGTTGGAAGTCTTCAGTAAATAGATTTAGTACATCAAGAAACAACCATGGAACAATTACTTGAATCCTATTAGTATAATGAACTCCGTTTTAAAGGGGATCTACAGTTCCTTGTAAGTCAATGAAGATACGTGCACATACGTGTACAACAACTGTGATGTATGTATGCATCTTTCATAGACTTAACATGGAACTGTAGATCCCATTCAATACGGAGTTGATTGTACTAGTAGAATGTCTGTCGAAGACTTACGGTGTATTTTTTAAAATTTTCAATTCTCTATATTATCAACCATATGTTTCATCAAAAATAAATGTCATGGTATGCTGAGAGGCTACAGGCCTGTTTTTTTTAAAAAGGCCAAAAGTTAATATGTAAAAAATAGAGTTTTGGATAACATGGCCTGGCATAAATTGGTCATAAAAAATAGCAAATAGAAATCAAATACAGCCCAAACAAAACAAAACCATTAAAATGTATAAGAAAACAACTTACAAATTGCAAAAACATCCACCAATTTTTATTACCATAAACTAAAAAAAATAATTGTAGTGTAAAAAAATACCTGTATTGTCATGCCATAGTTTAATTTTGTATATTGGACCAAGGTCTATGTCGCATGCTATTTGAAACACATCAACAGAACCTCTGTGAAAGGCCCCTTGTCTGAACAAATGTCTTGAACCAGATTTTGAATGATATCCATATATATTAATTCCAACGTTTGCAGAGGTTCCTTTAAAAAGATATCATTACTTTTATTTTAATTTTAACTAAAACAGTTTGTTGTATGTCCAAGTCAGACAGAGGTGTAAAACTCTAGCCCTACAGAGAGTAAGATTTTTTTTAGCAAGCCCTAACAATGATAACTTAACTTTGTTTTGGAATTAGTTTGCATGAAAAGAAAGAAATAGGTGAGGTTTTGGTTGTTGCATAAATAAAAAACGTCCCAAAAATATTTTTTGGCTAATATAATAAAAGGATATTTTCTACACAAATATTAATCAACTTATTTATAAAGGGTTCTAAGATTGTTTAAAGACTCTTTTTTTAAACTTTATGGATAATCTTCTTTAAAGCAATTAACTTCAAGTAGAAATCTGTGTCTTTATTTCTCAACAACAGCACATTTACTGATATATTGTTTTAATAACTTTACACTTACCACACCCAATTCCAGGTGATGTTTTGATTGTAACTTCATATTTATAAGGACCATTTTTTCCACACAAGGGAATGCTACTTGCCTTTTCAAGATCTTTAATATCCAAAATTCTACATCTTATAGCTCCAACAATGTACAAAGAAAAAATAATCACCACCGTAATTAAAGCAACAGGATTTTGAGAAAAGTCGATATTCTGTATAAATAAATTTCAAATTTGACTGTTAAATTATCAGACTTATCATTACATGGTTTAAATTGTATATTTAAAATATGGTGCAATGAGGGCTGGAGTAGCTTGAGTAAATCTTCAAAAATGGTTTGGTTATAAAAACTAGTACAACATTTAGACATTCAATAAAACAGCATTTAATAAGATATTTCAGTCAAAGGAAAAAAAAAAATTTTTAAGCAAATTTAAAATGCACTAAAAAACAAAGAATAAGTTAATTTTTTCATATTTAGTGAAGTAATTAAGTCTGCACAGCAATGCTTGGTTATATAGTTTATTTGAGTTATTGATATGATATTGTTTTTATAAAGAAGTAATTAAAGTAGTTTAAAACATATTTTAGTATTGACATCTAGCATATAACCTACATACCCTTATTTCAGTGATATCAATAATGTTTGGGGGACTCAATATAAAAGATCCAAATGAAGTCAAGTGACTAGAATAGCAAACAGCGGCAGATGGTACTGTTTCAGGGGATGTTGCTAAGCCTTTGGAACTCCAAAGAGAAACCTAACATAATCATGGTTAATAATAACTTCAATGTTTTTATACTTTTTACTAAGTTAATGTTTTGGTCATTTGCAAAATTCTGTACAAGGGTTGGTAATTAAACTCGTCCGCTTGGCAATGTTAGTGCTGATTAACATATGCTTGCTCAGCTAGTGAATGCTCCTTAGTTTGTAGTGGGCAATTGTTAGGATTGGCTGTTAAAGATTTATGTACCCAAGCCAACATTTTTAGCGGCGTAATATTCACAGAAAACATACTAATTGGCTAACATTTGCTGAATGTTAGGTGAAAAGTGCAACCAGAAATGTAAAATATTCCATATGCTTAAAAAACTAAGCCTATATTTAGCATTCTGCAATATTAAATTTCCTACTTTATCACCAAAATGTATTAGATTAAAAAAAAAAAGTTTATACAACAATTCTCATGTTCGGATGCAGTAAATAAAATTTACAGGTTTTTCCTGCAATTTAAAGCTGCCATATTTACAGTTATAAGTAGGGCGATTATTTTTTGACTATTATTTTTTTTTTTTTTGAATTTTGTTAAAATTTATACGTTAGGTCAAAATTTGCCCAAATCAAAATTAATTGAAAATGCAGACAAATCTATTACAAAATTATTGCAACTATGGTGAGCTTTTTGAAATTGTCTTTAAGTTAAAATTAAAAAAAGTTTTGAAATTATATTCAACAACATTTTAACTGTATCATATCTTTATTGGAGCAATATAGGTTTATGCAAGCCGGCATTTTTAATAGTTGTTTGTCTTTTTTAACACCAAAAATATTAACTAAGCATTTCTGCATTAATCCAAAAAAATTCACAATTTTATTAAATCCCTTATGATGCTCGCTTACACAAATACAAAAATGAAAATAGACACATGGCAATAGTCCTTGAATTTTTTTTTAAACAATTGAGACTATACCCGATGCACCCCAAAAAAGCATGTGAAATTATTTGAAAAAACTATTTAGTTAAGATAAAAATTCGCAGACAACATTTTTGCAGGTATAATTTTGTCTAGACAGGGAAATATAATACATGAAATTTTGAACAAATAACCTGTGTGAAATGTATACTACAAAGACAGGAATATACATAGTGATACCATAATGCAGATCAAATAAATATGATTCACAAGATAGTTTATAAAACTCTGCCTACCAGTAAAAAGTTTTACAAAATTTTACTATACACACAAATCTGGTTGGGTTTGAAAGTCCACAGAGAAGTTATAGTTAGGGTGTTTAAATTATAATCCCAGGGGATTCTAGAACTTCAGGTTTTAAATCTAAAATAACGAATCCAAAATATTGAATCCTAGTATATTTTTACTAAATTGTTTAACCTAGATTTTGTTTGAGAGAGTTATTAATCTTAATATGCCCTACAAATAAATCACAAAACAATTTGCTAACATGTAAGACTGTATATTAAGATAAAAAACAATCTACAAAATGTTTTACATTCTTAACAACTGTCATTTGAAGCAGTTGTGTAAACTGTAATACATGTCCAGGTTGTTACCAAAAACTAATTTTTTGCCAATATAGTGAGTACAGTGCACTATACACTACACAATCAACTCTTCAGCAATTGGTCCAGTTTAAAAAAAAAAAAACATTGTTGTGTGTCACTTTTACTTTTTTGACTAACATGATCTATTATGCAGTCAAATAATGTACCGCAAAGAATAAAACGTTTCTATTGCCATAACCAATACTTGACGGCGCTGTGCATAACCTAGCTGAATATTGGCCTAAAGTTGACATTAAGTAACCCTGTAGTGCATTTTGTCCAAGGCTAGCACGTTTTACAGGGAACGTTAGTTTTGCAACTTAACGCAGTCAAGGAAATTGCAAACGCCGCACCTGGCATTACAGTTAGTCGTTCAAACAGTAATGCTTGATTGTCATCTAATTATTAGGCTAAGTTTATCGCGAGATGCAAAGTAATTGGTCGCACGAAAAATTTGCTGACACTGCCCTATACAAGGCTACTATTATATCAGTTCCAATTACCTGAAATAAATGGCAGGATTGTATACAAATCCCATTTAGATTTAAATCCAAGGATTTGATATTCTCCTTTGAACATCCCTAGTTATAGTGTTAAAGGACTCTGCTATTTTAAAAGAATATGTCACTGTCAATATTTGTTTTTTTCACAAATATACTTTACTGCAGCATAACTTAAATCTTTTTTTAGGTCGTTTGGGAGCTTCTAAGAAAACTAAATTGGGCTCATATATGTTAGAGTTGTTTACAACTTACGCTTGGATCATAAAATTGACACGAACTGTAATATACAGCAACACCAAGTCTCGTGTTATGATATTTGAAATAACTTGTTATATTCAGGTAATAAGACTGATGAAGATTGTTGTTGTCACTAAAAATATGATTAGTGAAAACAAAAACTCAGATTTTGTATAAAAGCAGCACATATATTACCTTGAATTCAAATAAATAGTATAATTTTTGTAATCTGCTGTTGGTTCAAATAAAGTATCAAGCCTTTTGTAAATAATGTAGTTAGAACTATCAGGAACAGATCTTGTGTGGTAAAAAATATCTAAAGAAGAATGGCATTAAAGAAATATTGTGAATAAAAAAATGTTTTCAGTTACCAATATAAGGAGCTGACTCAAGAGTATTGGAAACCGAAATTTGCTCAAAAACCATCACCACTATATAAACCGCAGTTGATGGGTCAGAATTGTTGTTATGTATAGTTAGAGCACCAGATTGTAGACCGTTCAATGTGAAATTTGAAAATTCTATGCCATCCTGAAACAAATATTACATAATAAGTTCCCAGTTAAACTGTATCACTTTACATATTGATCAGAAAAAGATGCATCCAAATTACACAAAAAAAAAAGATGGACATACAAAAACTTATTAAAAAAGGTCGCAGGTATACGCAAGTGGTTGACTTGAAAAATGATTTACTGAGAAAATTTTTAAAACATAACACCACCTTTAAAGTGCTTCTAAAGAACCAGTTCTAACTGGAGTCAATACTGGGAAAAGGCATATTATATTGCTATTGCACAAAGAACAAATTCATCTAAATATCCTGTGAATATTTTATATATTTTTAAAGACACAAATAAACAATTTTTTATAAGGCTTTCAACTTCCAATGTATACCATACAAACCTTGTTTATAATAATTACCATATGTTCAACAATAAAATACTGACAAATGGTAAATCTGGTTCAACTAAATTAATTTTAGAATTATAAACAATAGATAAAATGGTGTATCAATTTTCTTTTCCACTGAAAAAATAACACTGGTCAACAAATATTTACTTTTTTTCTAAATGAGAATATGAATATTTCATCTTAGATGTATTTTTCACGCTGATTTAAAATATACCTTTAGTTTTTCTCTAGCAAATCACATTTTTTAAATTTAGTCAAATTTAAATTTTCGGAAAAAACGCATTAAAAAACGACGCACAAATGTGATACATAGCCCGTAAAAACGTCTGACATATATTTTTTATACACATAACTCAGGTCATCACCATAGAACTTCTATGCTGGAATTTTCAACTATCCCCCCCCTTCAAAAATCCTTGGTGACGGCATTATATTGCTTAAAGTGTTGTTTTTGTTCGTCACTAACTGAACCACGGTTATCTGGATAGAAGTTAAACTAAGTGTGCAGAAAACGCACTTGACATGCATAATCCATCTATTTGCTAAGCTAAGCATATCATCAACACCGAACTGAAAAGAATGTAATTTGCATTTTCTAAAAAGTTAGCACACAGCCAACAAATGCCAGCCAAGCGTGTAATTCCACCTTTTTACAATTTGCATTTCCTTTCGTTTTGCTTAGCTTAGTAGCATATGTAGAGAAATACTTATCATAGAACTCCACTTTTCTATTCCTCAAGCAAGAAAAAATTCTAAAAGGCGTAACAATTGTGATATCAGCCACTTACGGTTTCTTATAGGCTTATAGTCTCTGAGGAATGCAGTTCGTAGCACAGATGTTGTAGCAAAAAACGACCATCTACTGCAGGTTGTCTCAGTTTTATTTTCATTATGTCTTAATACTACATCAATCTCAAGCAAGTGGTTTTATTTTAATCTTAATACAAGCACTTCTGACTTTTTTTTTGAAAAAAAAAACACGCATCTACAGTAAGGCTGTTTAAATCTGTCTGGAAAACAGAATGGGTTTCAAACTTTCGTTTTGTTCTTATGAACTCCATTCAATCTTCAATTTTATTAGGGAGAATTCAAGACTTTAATAAGGAGAAAGTGAAAGATGCATTGAGGCATTATTTGGTATAGGTCTCCATTCTAAATCTAATAGCTTAAGTACAATTGTCCAACTTAATGATATCTGAAGTGATTCATTGCTTGTCGTTGGTCACTCAAATTTGAAAAGGATATGTAAAAACATCACTGATTAAAATCTGGCATTAGCAACATTTATTCATTTTTTTTCTGCTGTAGTGCTACAAGATCTTGTTTAAACAACATGTATACTCAGCTCTGATGTTGTTTTTACATCCGGAAAATAACTACTTAAATACAAAAATGGTTGGTAAATAATCGTTTCCATATTGTTTCTTAGAGATATTAGTAAAAAAAGATAAAATGGTGCGCAATTTGCATAGGTTAATAATACAACAATACATTGGAAAAATTTAAATGCAAATATTTCAAAAAACTGATGTGCTAGATAAAAAACGAGGGCATTTTCAGAATCAGTGCCGAAATAAAATTAAAAAACCACATCTTGGTTTTAAATTTTCTGTTGACCAGTGTAATAGTTTAAAATTTAACATTTTTGTTTAATTAGGCCAAGTTAATAAAGTGACACACCCAGTACAAATGTTTTACTTTCTTGTGCATCAATCGCAATTTGTGCTGGTCATCTCAAGCATAATTGTAGCTTCCTAATTTTAACTGATTGTTTAATACTGTTGCAATCAAACAAAACAAGCGAAATAGGAGCAATGGAATGGTTGCTATAAATTCTCATGAGACATTATTTGTAAAAAAACTTGCCAGGTGAGGCATTCAAAATAGGCAGCGCAGGAAAATCTTATTGGTTATTATGGACTAGTGTGGCCCTATTATTAAACATCAGAGGGAAAGGGTCAAAATAATATTTAAACTAGCGATAGTGTGCAGAGTGCAATCTTCTTGACATGCGGTAACCTTCAGCATTTGTCAAAGATGAAAAGTAAAAAAGTGACATGGAATAATGTATATATTTTGCTTTAGTTAGCGGCATAAAAAAGGTTGTTTAATAGTAAAGTGTAGTTTATGGTACAAAAGTTTCAGTGCACACAAAATTAAATCTGTACTTCCAGACTTTCTTGGCAAGTTTGCATTTTTGTCTGCTGATTCCTTTGCAAATACTGAACGATAAACATAGCAAAAAGCTATCCAATCTGAAGATGCTTGAAGAAAAATCAAAGCTATAGTTGGTTGTTGTTGAAAGCACTTTGTCTAACATACAGTATTTGAATATTGTAGTTTGTAGCCTCATGTCAGTTATTTGTACTATTACCAACCTTTACTATATACGCAATTTCCAAGATAACACAACTAAAAAGACAAAAATGTTGCTAATAAAGGACCGCCACGAACATTTGCAGCGATCAAGTGTCGTTTATAAGTTAACTTGCTCATTTGGGGTTTCCTACATTGGCCACACCCAACAAAATGTTTAAATGAGGGTTAAAGAACATAGAGTGGTCCGAAGAATCAGAGGTTTGCAGACATCTTCTGCAGCAGTCAGATCATAAGGTTGATTTTAGCCAACCCAAAGTGCTCGGAGAGGCTCAGATGTGTTAGATTGCGGCTACTTGAGTCGTTATACATTCAAGACTGCAGCCCCGAACTGAATGTTGACACTTTATCAACACCGCTGTACCTGTGTAACACCTGAAGGTGCTAAATTTTGTTCCAACCATAGAAACTCACATAAATAACAATTGCGTCCAACCTTTAAATAAGTGATACTTGAATCACTTCTCAGTCACATTAACTAAAGATGAAACATGCGCATATCGAAACGTCTTAATCAAGATGGCTTTGCATTTCATTATAGCTACATTACAGATCCGTGCATTGTGTACCCAAATGACAGCATTGCGTAATCAATTGATGATGCTGTAAGATCTTTTGGAACTAACTAAAACTCATTTTGTTTTTTATGATGTGATGCTTCAAGACATATCAAGTCACAAGAAACGCCATTGTTGCATAACTATGCTATGAAAATAAATCTCACTGTCAAGATATTGATTGACTACTTGCAGAAGCAAAACCTCAAATACAAAATTTGTTGTTATTGGCTATGAACAAAAAACTAATCAAAGCAATTTATTGACAGTGCGCCTTATAATCGGGTGCGCTTTATGGTCCGTAGAATTCGGTATGCTTTATTTTATTAACAGAATTACCCTAATTAAAAGCGTTTGTTGATGTTCAGCAAAAGATAGCTTGCAAGCACTGTCCAGATTCCTAATATTAAACAAGTACACCGAAAAGCCATCGCAGACTCGCCGAATCTGTCGATCTATGATGCAAGCAGAGCATTCATTAAACAAGTAGTTTGACTTATAGAAATTAAACAAAGTGTCAAAAACACAAAGAAGGAAGCAGTACAAGCAATGCAAGTACTTGAGTGAAAACTTGCACGTTTGAAACCTGTGTGCCTTGTTATTGTGACAAACTGCCTGATATTGACCATGTTGCATTCATTCAGATTACTGTGTATTGAAACACTGGCAGCCCATGTTTTCTTCTGTGTAAAGAATTTTTCAATGCTCACAAACTTCTGGCCAAGTACAGAAACATTAATGCCGAAAATGTAAAACATATATATTGTGTTACTTTTAAAGTCTTGTTCTTGTTATATGTAATGTTCATTAAGAAGTTAGTTGCATGATAATAAAAGCCTTAAAAAAACAGTGATTCTGTTAAGGATTTTATCATTTTGTAATGATTTATAATTATTTTTTAATGATGTAGCCTTCTTTAACACAATAAATAATGGCTCGTGTTCTGTCAATAAAAAGCTTGTTGTTAGTGATTATATGCAACAACAAAAAAGTGGTCATTTCACAAATATTACGACAATATTTTTAGTGCATTTGGGATATATTTTTAGTGACTATTACTGATAACGAAGTACAAATATACTTACCACATTAGATTCTATTTCACCAGTATTTTCTGATTGAATGAATTGTCTTTTACTAGGTGCCATAGTCATTTTTATCCATTGAGTTGGTTCTATAGTAGCCATATCCTCAACAGTGCATATTGACAAAGGTAATTGATTGGCATATTTAAATTGGAATGCTGGAACTCTTGTCGATATTTTTGCATGACCAGACTTGGCCAAATGACTTGGAATGTAGCCATATGTATAAGGATTCTATAAAAGCATGGCAGTAGTAAGCACTTTGTGAAAAAATATGAGTTTTTTACATGATACAATGCAGAAATTTCCTCGTTATTTTTTTGTTTACTAAATTACTTATATTACAAAAATTACAAATTTAAAATACAAATAGTGTATTTATGTACATTGGGGTCCCATTATCATTTTTTAACACGGAAAATAATGTCATAAAAAGTTACACAGAGCACTTTATGAAAATAATATATTTAAATTATTATCTTGTATTAAATTATTGTGGTGAAGGTGCAAAAGTTACACTGCCAGAATGATTCTTTTTTAAATCATCAATCGGATAAAGGTTTTTTTATTTAAGTAAACTTAAAGCTTAAGGTTTTTAAAAAAGGACTGTTAGCAACAACCCTCATTGTGTATATCAATGGTCTGGTGGTATATGGTGTAACCCCTTCCTTTGGCAAAAACCAAAAAAATGACGACAGTCCCTACACTACAGTTTCAAAAAGGCCTAAATCACCAATAAATGCCGCTTCCACACAGGCTGTACACAGCTAATCTAATTGTGGGGAAAGTTTTGGTTAACCAATGAACATAATCTGTGGCAAACAGAATAAGGGCGTCTTTGCTTGTAGGCTACATTACTTCTGTTCATAGCAAAATGCAAAAAACACATCAGATGTTTAGAAATTTTTAACTGTGTAAAACGTGTAGCACCACAACAAGATGATGGATTGTTCATTTTGTTTATCGTGCAAAATGAGGTAGATTTTGCAAACTATTGTGCTTATTGCCAGTGTAATTAGTTAAAATCGCAGGCCGCATGCATAATTTTTTGTGCAACCCGCAAACGCCTAAAGTAATAATATAAAAAAATAAATACAAAAATGATTTAATAATAATTTAATTACATGCAAAACTAAACCTTTAATGAATGGTGCAGTGTGCATCAAAATCCTTAGAAGTCACAGGGCAGTGTTGCAGCTGCCTTATGGTAAATGTGTGCCTCAGGCTTTAGGTTGCTAAACAGTCAATTATGTCACAATGGAAATGTCTTACTATGGCCTGAAGCATCAGTTTAGCAGCTGGTTGTTTTGAAAAGCGTTAGTTTATAAGTTATGAACTTAGTTTAAAACTGATTTGTATATATGATGTGTAGATTGGGTTGCTATATGTGGAGTTGGATAAAATATATCTATAATAAGCTTTTCAAACCAATCTAAAAGGCGAAAAGATAAATATTGTGTATTCAACAATGAAGTGAAAGAAAAGTTTTTTTACTGACGTTGAAGGTATTGACTTTGAAAGTTAAAAAAAGGATTTACTAGAACCAATTATAGGTTGGGTATAAACAAAAAAATGTCAACTGAAGACAACCACATTTTAACAATACAGCCAAAAATTCATTTTAACATTAAGAAATATTCTGAAAATGACTTCACAATTAAATGACCAAATATTACAAGTTGTCATGCCGAAGAATAACAGGATGAAAGTACTGATCTTCCAGATACTGCTTAGTTATTTATTTATATCAGAGAAATTGACAAAAACTTTCACATTTCCAAAAATGGTTGTCAATAGAGACCCTCAAAGACACTGCTCGAAAAAAAGATGTTTTAGGCTTTGTAGTTCGGTCAAAATTAAGCTTGGATATATTAGCAAGTATTACAACAGATGGCGCCCCTGTTCAATAATTCAATAAGCACATGGCCTATAACACTGGAAATTCTGAAGTTTTGTTTTATGATATAGAGGCGAATTTTATGTAAGTAAGTGTTCACTGTGTCAGCATCAGAAGAATACTAACAAGAGTATGGAGGATAAAACAGAGGTTGTCAGGTTTTTTCAATACAAAAGTATTTTTTATAACTTTTTGAGGAAAATGGAGCAGAAGCAATGGGCATGTGATTTTGCATTTTGTCAACATAATGCAAAAGATAAATGAACTGAAAACAAATCTTCAAGGTAAACAGGTAATTGCTTAAGAAATGTAAAATGAAAATAAAAGCCTTTTAAATGAAGCTTAAGCTTTTTGATCTTTTTTAATTTTGTTTATTTTACACTTTTAGGAACCCTAATCGATATCACACCAGAATTATCATAAAATTACAGTTCTCAGCTGTTAGCATTACATAGGCAATTAGATGATTTGGCGATTTCAAAACAATAAAGACTGGTTTAAATTACTTAGCTTTAATTACTATCTATGATATTAAAGCATTTGCCTATGAATATTGAAGCTACAATTGGTTAGAAATGATAGATTTACTTATCAATGATTCTTTAAAGAAAATTAGTGAGCAAATCACTGATTAAATTTTATGCATCTCTTAATTTAGAAAAAAATTAAAACCGTAAAAAGTTTTGCAAGAAAGTTGTTTGTGATTTTTGCATAAACATTAGGGTTGTTAAAAAAACAACAGTTTTTTGTCAAACTTCAGTGGGGACCCCCTGTAATTGTTAGGTTGCGTCTAAAAAACCAACAAAACAAATATGAGCACGTTTGGTTCAGTATTGACCGTGCTACATCAATTTGAGAATTCAGACTTAGGCTAAAATTAAAAAAAAAAGTAAATTATCCTCCCCCTGAAAACAATTTTTTTCTAATTTCTTTGCATTGGTTTGCAATTAAATAGCTATAAATAAACCTGTTTTACAGTAAAAAAGTGAGTAGTCATGGTGCAAATGTCACGTCTGAAGTTAATTTTTCAGGAATAAAAATGATAAAATTAACAAATGTTTGTATCTCACATAATGTATAAGTAGGCTACTTGATGCTTACTACTTCTTTGTGTTATCATGTTCGTACAATCAATACAATAAAACGCTGATTCTTACAGAAAATGTTTATTATTACTAAAATCAAAAAGTGACATACCTTCAAAAGTAAGGACACAACCTAAAAACAACTTTTGGTATTTTTGTGTTTAGTTTGGAGCATTAAAACAAAATACATTAGAATTTTTCTACAACTAAAACTTCAAAATTTTGTTACATGTATTATTATAATCTTAATTATACTATAGTGTGAAACTCAACAAATTCAGATTCTGAAGGCAGCTCTCGAGACAAAAAGCTTGTCCACACCTGGTTTAGGGTATACTAGACGAAATACCCGGCGTTGCCCAGGTTAAGTAGGGTATATACAGTAAGGGTTTTACCGGGCAGTCTTAGTGGAAAGCCTGAACCCCGCGTCAAGAGGCTGCCTATATTTAAGCAAATACGTAATTCCGGTGCTAAACTGCGTTAAACGTGAGAAAAATCCTCATTGAAAAAACAAATGCTTACTGCTAACTATAAAAAAGTATTGCGTGGGTAAAACACATTGTAAGAAGTCATTAGGCTTTGGCCTCAATCACTACCGCTAACAAACGGCTTAAAAATAAAAATTCAATTCTTCGTAAATTTGCAAACTCTACTTAAATTTTACGCGTAAACAGGCATCAATAAGTTTCTATACATAATAGTCTTTGTTGGAAACATTAAAATTTTAGTTTATGAAGGAAATGTACTTAGTTTTATTTTTTAATTTCCCGGCAGGTAATTAAACTTGGACTATATTTTACTTACTGCGACAACAAACGCGATATGTTGCGAACTCTGCCTAATTTTTTATTTTTTTATTTCCCGGCAGATAAATTAAACTTGGACTATCTTTTACTTAGTGCGACAACAAACTCGATATTTTGTGAACTCTGCCTAAATTTGGCACTGTTAAACTTAAGTCTTTACTTGAAACGTTGCACAAGTTTGTTAGCATAGTTTATAACAGTGTTTCTCAACCGGGGGTCCACAAAAACTTCTAAATATACCTATATTAAATTAACTAACGCTGGGGCTTGGGATATTGTGTTGTCTTTTGTCTTACTTGTAACCAGATATGGGCTGAGAATTTTTTACTTTTGACTACGCTTTTACTAATGTGAAGCGGATGGTTTGCCAAGAAGTACAATCTCAGTGCACTTCCCCCCCCCCCCCCACACCCACCCAAACCAAAAAATAAATTCTTATTCCAAATCCAAAACTTATATTACAATTAAAATAGTAATTTCATAGATTATTATAAATTATAGGTTTGGTAAGTTTGCACCATTTTCCTGCCCCCATCCCATCTTAACCTACTTTATTAACATTTTCTCCCCAATTTTGACATAAATATGACCAACAGTTTCATATTTATTAATACTCCATAAACCCACTCCCCAATTGCTTGTGTGTTTGCCATAAATAAACAAATAATATAATTTATGGTGGCAACCTGTATAATACATTTCATTTAATAAAACAGGTTATATTACAAAATGATTAACTAATAAAAACATCAAATTTAATGGTTTTGCACCCAAAAAATAAGGGTCTCTAAGGGGAACAAACATATGACCCCCAAAATACCATCTACACTTTAACTTCAGAAGTTTTTTTCAAAACGCATGCATACAAACTTAATAAAGCCTTTCTACTAATAGGGGTTCTTTTTTTATTCATTAAATGGGCAAAAAATTGTTTTGGGACTCATTTCATTTTCATCAACACTGTTTTTTGGGTTGGTTTGCTTGCTTTACTTTGGTATGTTTTTGACTGAATTTTGTCTAAATTTTCATGGAAAAGTAAAAATCGCAATAACTTGATATTTTCAGCCATGTTATATGTTAGTATGTAGATGGTCCCATTGGGTTTAAGGGTCTGCCCACCTGGTGATTAAAAATTACAAAATAAGTGTGGCATCATTGTGTAGGTTTTAGTTAGCTCCATACGTTTATCTAGCCGACGGCTAATTGCAACTGAATTTTATTTTTTAGGTTTGTTTTGAAAGTTAAAGCTGATACTAATGCTAAATTTTCAATTTAAAAATAACCTCAAACAAATTATGAATTTAGGGCTGGACAAACAGAAAAAATACACGGCTTAAGGCTTACTATATAGTTCACTTAAAATAACTTAAGCAGAGAAACAATACATTTTAGTAGCCTAAATATTAAATATTATGAAATGAATGCAACAAACTTGTTCAGCAACGACCAGGATATAAGATATTTCACTATCCTCGGAAACATTGCAAAATAATTTTTTTGGGAATTCAAAAAGACAACCATCATTGATGACGGATCTGAAATTCATGATTATACAGTTAGAAGTTAAGTCATACTGAAGAAGAAAAAACACATATTACCGATTCATGTTTGCAGGTGTAGTTCGAGCACCTATGGAGGACATTGCAGTAGCATTTAAAAAAAATGGTTCTTCACCTTCTACCTTACTATTAAGAACGTTTGTAGTTAACCCAATTGTAGAATTCATTAACTGTTCAACCATTTCCTTTCTATATTCTTCCTTACCTGAGAGAAAAAAAAGTGTACTAAAGTCAACACCGGAGGATTCAAAAGGAACAACAGAATGTCTTGGTTGCTTCTTGACTTGTTTTCTATGAGTCTGCGTAGCTCAGTTGATGAAGTAACAGTCAAAATATTACACCTTATTCTATGATAGAGGTCATGAGTTTGAACCTCACCACCTGCGAGGATTTTCTAGCCTGGTTTTGATCGCATAAAAATTGAATCATGGTTTAGGTTAGTTTCTCAACAGATTTAGCTAGTTTCTTAAAGGCTCCCGATGTAAGTTACCAGAGAAGTATTCTGCTATCAAATGCAATTTTATGCTTATGCCAATTTTATACTGTTGTTTGTAACCCCTATTTTAAATTGAGTTACAGTTTTGTAAAATAGTTATCCAGGAGCGAGAGAATTAAACAATGAACTTGCTAAGTATTAAAATTCAGCACTGAGACTTGAAACAAAGAATAGGGTGTAATATTTTACTTTTGATGAATGTCAAACAACTTACCATGTAACTGCTCTGACAGAACTTTGGGAGACACAGTAAATTAGGAATACTTTAAAATTAATGCATTAAATTTAGTAAGATGTTTATATATATATATATATATATACATTTGGAAAAATAATATTATATTGGAAGATCTTACCAATATTTGAACTTGTTATGACGTTATTGTTGATGTAAACTGGATAATTGAAAGAGTCAACTAAATAACTTGCTATATCCATTAAAGTTGTTGTAACAGTGAGAATAGTTGTCTGACTTGCACTTTCAATGTGGTTCGGCATTTTTACAGCAAGTTCCATAAACTTATGCATACTTACATTTTGCAAATCTGAATCTTGAAATTCAGAGGAAACTTTCTGCAAATATAAAAAAGTTAGAGAAAAAAATGAAACCTTTTTAAATTTTTTTTTAAACTTTTTTGGTTTTTAAACAACTGGCTAACATTTTGAACTTGACAATGGTGTTGTTTTTTATGCAACCAATTTTACCACTTTCTTGTAGAACATAAACTAGTTTAAAAGTGATTAACAAGTTTGTAACTTAAAGTTGAGTTAACTAGTGTGTCTAACCATAAGAAAAAATAACCTTTCAAGGCTTGTCGCAGTAACCAACTAAATTGTTTGAGAATGTATTAGAATAAAAAGACATAAATTAAGACCAAAACATTATGAAAATTATTCAATGCATTAATCATTACTTAATGCTGTGCATGATTAAACTAATCATAACAAATTGTGTGAATTACAAAAATTAACCTGCAAACTTTGAATGATGGCAAATATAAAACTCTTCAAAGTAGAAAATTGGACCCCAAGATTTTCGACTTAATGCAGACTAACAAGGGCAAGTTAAAAAAAAAACAGATTAACTTTATACATGAGGCCCAAAGTGTATATTTGCGAAGTCATTTTGAGTATGTTCCTAAAATTAATACAATTGTTGCTCCATAAAGTTTATATGACTATTGCAACACGTAAAAGTGTAGGCAGAAAAAAAAAGAAAACATAACTATCCAATCATTTTCAATAGTTGTTACCAGATTTTCTAGAAAAGAGTGTATAAACTTCTAAACAACCTGTTCTCCATGTGGTCATGTACCCATCAACACATATCTTAAATCGTAGGACTAAATTTTGCATAAAGTAGACACTTTAGTGGAGTGTCCATTTATTTGAAGCCATAATATGCTGCACAACCAATAAAAGAAAGTGTGTAACACACCACTTAAGATGCTTTTCCAAAAAAGTTACTGTATTTTTGTTTACAAATATCGATTTGGTCTGATGGTTTTCAATTGCCTTTTATTTTATTTTTTTGCTTTGAAAATTGGTTATAGCCTATAAAAACACTGAATAAAATACACCCACATTTTTGGTAAAGAAATGTATAAATGCATATAAAAAAATGTTGTTTTGGCCATGCAACTTTAAGGCCCCTTTTGAGATATTGCTACTGAAGGTTTATTTATTAAAAACTAGCAAACGCTGTCAATGCAGTTTTACCTACCACACACTGTTTAAAAACAGTTGTAACTTGTTGAATTTCATCAAGGGTGTTAGCTTCTAAGGAAGTTACTGTGCGTGTAATCTTGTTACGAATTTCCTTGCGACTGTTAAATGATGAATCATCTTCGGCATTATAAACCTCTGAATCCTTTACATATTTAACAAAATTTTTCATAAAAACTTCAGAAAATTGTCAATATTTAATAAACAGGAATTTCTAATTTGGACCTCATTAAGAACAGTTATAAGTCCTGCAGCAAAGTCAGCTACTAGTTGAGGATTGCTTGATTTTTGAAGTTCAGAAAGTTGTCCAAATGTCTTATTATGCAACCATATTATGGTATCTGTTTGTGTCATAGGACTTAATTCCACAATAATTGATCTGTGAAATACGAATAAGTAATTAAATAAGCATAGTAATGTCCTGTCCTGTTCAGCTGATGGTATCTAAGCAGGAATAGGTGAACTACAACAGGGTTAACTTCCCATTTTTTCTTGACCTTGACAAAAATATAACAGATTATGTTTTTATATTTTTTAGAATAAAATAAGAGAATAATTAGGGCCTTGAAAACAGTAATGGCAAAACAAATTTGTGAAAAAATTGAAATCAAACAAATGTAAGCAAATAGTGTTTTTAAATGATTATTATTTGTAACAAAATTAAATAAAAATAAAGGCATTTAGATCATAAATAACTTTTTAGTTCACTTAACTTTCTGCAGCTACTCCTTGCTGTCATTACATTATGATCAAGAAAAGGTAAGCTAGGAACAAAATTATAAGCCCAAACCAATTAAACAATAACTAGACAGGGTTGATGTTTGTATATTTTGCCAGGGTTTTTCCTTAGTTAGTTTTGTATGAGTGGTTTATTGGTGACTATTTGTCAATATAAATGTTGTTACTTATCGCCGCTAACTTTTAAATATTGTAAATTTAACTTCGGTTTGTTGGTTTAAAATATTGTAAATTTAACGTTTGGTTTGTTGGCTTTATATTGTGTGTTCCACTTTTCCTTGACTTATTTCTGCAAGCACAAAGACATATGAGCTGAAAATTTCCCGCCATTACCTATAAATTTGGAATAAGGAGGGAGTAGTGTGAAAAAAAACCTCCCAAAAGTCCTCAACCCACCAAATTGATATTTACCAAAAATGATCAGACAAGCATTAAGTATTGGTAAACAAACTTATCCTACCAGGAAACTCTCAACAAAATTTGGTCTAAAATACCAGAGCAAACCATAAATATAATTGTGTTAAAAACACGTTATGTCCTGAAAATAAATATTCTACCCATAAAATATCAGCCAGTGACACAACAATAATATATATATATATTTGATTTTGAAAAAGGATAGGTATTCGGTCACTTAGTCTTAGATATCTATTTGTTGACAATAACACTAGAAAAAAAAAAAAATTCCGAAATTTTATGATTTTATTGCAAAACTTTAAGATCATTAAGCATATTAAAATAATAGTACATTTCGAAAACTTCTTTAAATAAATGAATATTAAATTAAATGCTTATTCCGATCTACCAGCCATTGCTTTAGGAAGGGGTTATAGAATATATTGTGAAAATGTAGCCGAAAAAGCTTAACTAGTACATGTTAAGATGGTTGAATATTAATATTTCAGGAAAACGATATTTTGAATGAATACCACAGTTCTTGTAACATTTATAATTTAAATGATTACAATATTGCTCTAACCTAGTTAGCGCCAAATTATCTGAGGTTGTAGGAAAGTGTTAAGTGATTTCTAAGGGGTCTGCAGATTTCCCAAAGATAAAAAATGTTAAACTTTTACTTTTACATTTAGAAACCTTAAAAGCTTCAGCAAGTTTGTTATTCTTGTCAGAAATTTTCTTAAAAGTTCATCTCTATTTTGTAAGTTTGAACGCACAGAGAAGTTTTAGAAAGTATGAAATCAAGTTAGCTTTGACAAAATATACTTAGCTAGCAATATATAAAAATACGGATAGAAATTCAATGTTTTAAAAATTTATAACAAAATATTATTTATGAGGCATCTGTTATACTTTATTAATAAAAAAAGTCAATAAAAAGTTTAGTATTGTACATTGTTTGAACACAGAGAGGTAATGCTTACTCGTTCAATCCCACACTGTAGGTTCCCAACTCATCTTCAACAATGACTTGTATTGTTACATTGTAGTTATTGTCTTTAAAGCCCAGTGGAAGATAAGCCTTAAAATGCATTGCATAGCATTAAAATATGTACTAGGCTGTAGTTTGGCCCAAATCAATGAACTGCATGTTGCACAATTAACTATGGCCCACAGAATTTTATTTCGTTTTGAAATGCCATTTTTTGAGTACCAAACAAAAAATTGAAGTTGATCATCTATTCTGTTTTCTGTAAAAACTTGCATGCAATATTGTGGCTGTAGATGATGGCAAAATCAGACCACTCAGGTCTAGCTACGAGCTTTTGAAAAAAATATGTTTTTAAAATCTGTTGTGTTGGGTGTTTTGAATGATTTCAAAAAAGTTTTACCGCCAACCAAATTAACCAATTTAGGATTTGCGTTAGGCAAAACCATTGCAAAAAAATAAGAGTATTTACTGAGTATGTAATAAAGACATTAAGTTTTAGCAGTGCAATATAAGATTCATAGAACTAAAAAGCACTATGAGATTCACAGAGCTAGTGAATAAAACTAATTCAAAGGCAAACAGAGGTTAAAATTTAAAGTTACTTTACCTTTTTATGTTAGCAACTAGGGTTGTTCAAAGTAGAATATCAAATCCTTGGATTCGAATCCAGATGGGATTCGAATCCAATTCTGTTATTTATGTTGGGTAATTGGAACCGATATAATTTAATGTTTAACCGCTGATGGTTGCGCCTAATTGTACCAATGCATGTGGTAAGTTGGCCTGTGTTGCGGCGACCAATTTATAGTGCTTGCTTTAAATGTAACCTGGTAGTGCAGTTTCAGCGGTTTTTCGGGCGACCAATCAAGCCTAAAACTATATTTTACATAAACATGGCAAAACTAATGCAAAAGAGTAATTACTTTTTTGGGCAGTTTTGTATTACATAAACATTGTTTAATGTTGATAACTTTCACTGTATCCTGCAAGGTGTAATACAAACCATCTACTGAAAAGTTTAACTTTACTTCCAATAAGTGCATATGTGGTACAATTATAATTGTACTGATAAAGTACATGAACTTTAAGAAGCCATTAAGCTGGGGGATAAGTCAATGTTACACTTAAGTTGCAGCAACTTAAGTAAATTCGCTATTTTCAGCATCACATACGCAGACACTATACCAAGCTGTTTGTTTTGGTAAAATGACAAAAAGATCACAGGGACAAAAAGAACAGACAATCAAAATATATATAATAGGAAAAAGCATAAAACTTCACTAATAAACTATATAAGTTTTGTATTTTAAAGCTTTAATAGTAAATACGAAACAAAGATCTGTTTATAGTTGTGTGAAGTTATGTTGAGAGCACATTTGAAAGTTGATACCAAAGGGTATGGACAAGCAGTTTGGCAAAAAATGGCTAAATTCCCCCAAAATGATTCTGGATTTGCCAAAAAAATTACCTCATAAACAGAAGATGTTCCACGATAGATAATAAAGTCATCGACACGCGAGCCATGTTTGTACCTAATAGCTAGAATTGTATACACAAGCAGTGATATATCTTCATCTTCCCATCCAAAACATTGAAATCTTTAAAGCATACAATTTTGTTTCATTAAAATTAAACATGGGTTAAAAATAATATTAGTTTTAGATAGAAATATTGAAGACAGGTTTGTTAAAATTTTCAACAAAATATAAATCCGATCAGCAAAATTATCTGTTTTTAGACATTTGCTGAAGCTCATGCTATCATCAGTGTAAAAACGATGTTGGGTGGTATGGTTGACAATCTACCCAACAAGGACTAATTAAAAAAGCAATTGGAATAGATAACCGAGTTAACACTCGGATCTTACTAAAAGCAATTAGATGGTATTGGAATTACATCCACCATTGCACGGTTGATGGGTAATGTTTGTATTAATTTTGTGTATACAAATGAAAAATCAGTTTGAAAACCTATGAAGGCCTGTTAATGACTTTTCTCTTGTGTTTATAAACATAAATGCTCTGAACACACTTTTTAATTACAACAAGCGAAATCTATAAGATTTTGTACACCAAGCAGTTGACCACAATTAATGGACTGACCTATTTGGATGTACTTTACCATGTATTAGCCAAAGGTTGAAGACCATTGCTCTAGGGTGCCATTTTAAGTTCAAGGGTACAGATAGATATTTCAAATTCTTTAAGATTCAAATTTTTGCTCTATTGGTAAGCTTATTATAATAGTACAGTTAACCACTCAGCAAAAATAAGAGCAAGGGTGTCGCGAACTAATTATGATTTCTGCAGGGTGACGCAAGCCAAAAAAGGTTGGGAACCACTGAACTATGAGGGTGGTCAACATCAATTGCACTAGGCACATTTATCTTTTTAAAACTTAGTGGTTCTAACTGATCTGTAACTTGGCTGTTTTTTCTGCTTAATTATTGTCTCTTTTTCCTTTATTGTGTTTTATCTGTTTTATATTTACCTTATTTTTAGGTTTGTACAAGCAATTTGATTTTGCCTAAAGGACAAAAAACATAGAAATATGACAATTTCATAGAAAACTAAGGATTTATATTTCATTTTTCAAAACAAAAAGTATTTATCAATGAAGTTATTAATTAGGAAATCCAAGAGTTCCTTCATACCTTACTAATGTTTCAAGCACATATATATGGCTTCCAGCATAACTCAAAGTACAATTTCCATTCACAGGTGGTTTATTTGCATACAATACCAGTTTGGAAACTCCAGATAGATTTCGTACTGTGATCTAAATGCATTTATTTATATATTATATATATATATTCAAACTTTAATTATGTGAATGAATTAAAAAAACAAACACTTGTGGATTTCATTGTAAAAAAACAGAACTATTTATCTATAATAATGAGAACTGTCTAGATTCAGGCGAACAGCAAAACCAATTTATTTTTATACAAAAACTGACACAAACAACCAAATAGAACAAATAAAAATATGAAACAAATCTTACTGTTAATTTAAATTCGTATTCAAAATAGGACTGCATTGCACCAACTCTTACAACAAGATATTTTCCAAATGCACCTGTTGTCGTGGTAACGGTAGTTAAAGGAAATGTCATTGGCTCATGTTGACTACTATTTCGACATGTTGCTTCCCACAGATAAGTAACCTGTAAAAGTTAACCATCATTGACAATATAATTAATCAAGTTTACATTACAACAACATTTCTAAGAGCACCTCATCTTGTCTTTCACATGACTCACAAGAACCCAACAAAATTAAATGGTGTGCAGAACTAGTTTGAAGAGATGACTGCTTTCGACATGAAATACAAGTTATTGTGACGGTTGGAATAACACTTTGGACGAAAATAACCTAATAAAAAGAGTTATTCATTATATTCAATAAAGTTTTTTAACTATTGCAATCAAATTATTATTTATAATAAATAGACATATTTTACTCATTACCCATTGTAATTATTTCCAACTGAAGTTCACAAATTACAAAATATATGACAACATACCAAACTTTTGCTTATGTTTAGTAGATTTTTTACATTTTATATGTGTTACATAATAACAGATTTGTTTTAGTAATACTATGGTATTTACAAAAACAGTGGTTCCCAAACTTTTTGTTCTCGCGACCCCTTTTAGGTTTTCAATAACTTGCGCGACTCTCCAATTATAGTGTATGATATATAAACCAGAGTAAAAAAAAACACATTTAAAAATAGGCAAAATTTAAACTGGGAAAAAATATAGACGGATTTTATCAAAATTTGGCTAAAATATCAGGATTTAAATGCACAACAAGCTAAAGTTACGGTTGGAGCGTCCATTCATTTTTATTAGACATTGTTTGACTACAGCTACGCTTGATTGATTACTTGAAAAGTGTAATGGTTATGTCATAAACACTTAAATCTGAAAATTATAAAGGCTAAATAATTTTATTTACAGGCATTAGTTATACTATAAAACATGTGCATACACTTTGCCATGATGACACAGGAGCTTTTCCCTTTTTGTATGCTGCTACAGTAAAGTTATATTCGATTCCCGGAAGATACTCTTGAGAAGGCAACTCAATAGTTTCTCCCATTTTCCAGGAAAAGCAACTGTCACCTAACTGAAAATAAACATTGGTAAAACATACTTTTAATGAAAAAAATAATTCCTGATAAATTATACCGGTCAGATGCTTTTTTAAAAGCTGGTCGGATGTGAATCACCAGTTGGTTCAAGTTTAGGCCATTTTTCAAAAGGGTAAGTTTATAAAGGTGTAAATTTCTTAAAGGTAATATGCCAGTTATTTTTTTTTAATGTTGGCTGAAACATATTCTTATCTCATTTAATATTTAGGCACTGAAGAATTACGAAAATGCCTTAATATTTTAAATTAAAAAGATAATCATTTCTGCTCCTAACTAAAAAATATCAGGTAAAACCCCTGTTCCTAATTAATAATCTAAATAAAAAACCATATTATTTTTATTTTTACTTTTACGACAAAACTAAGTATTTATAGATTTTTTTAACTAATTTATTTACACAAAAACATGAATTATTATTAGTCTTCAATCCCAAAATTACATTCCTCAAAAAGTGTATCTACCCTCTCATAACATTTTCATAGATTTAAATATATTTTGTATTTTATGAGACAAAATATCTGACTTTGCCCAGATTACAAAATAGCTTTCAATACATGCTAAAAAGCATGTCCTATAATTGGCATTAGTGGAAGTATATAGAATCTGGTATCCTAAAAAACAACACACATGCGATGATGTGAAATAATGGGTTCAACGCATTAAATAAAAATAAATAACCATTATAAGCGTTGTCCAGGCTAAAAACTATTTTACATGGACATTTTCAATTTTTTCTGAACATAAAGACAAGTATAACTTGTATGTTTTATTCGCCATCTTTACTAAATCCTCTCCCTACCCTAAGAATAAAATAAAAAACCCTACCTTGTTTCCATATTTTGAAAACCAATAAAAAACTTATTTTCTTAGTATTTTATTGATTTGGGATTTACATGATTTTCATGAATTTCTACACACCTTTGAATAAATTTCACTATTTATGGTGGATAGCTTGGTTTTTTTTGAGGTGCAGGTCCAATTATAATTTAGCTGTGTCTGTTCATCAGAATCAAGATCAGGGTCAAAAGAGGAACTTGCATCAAGAACAAGGGCGAGAGCTTGGGTGACAAATCGAAATGTTCCTCCATTAATAATAACAGCGAGAGGGGTGGAAATTATCTGAGTAAATCATGGGCTGTATAAATTAACAAAACTAAGGAGTTTTTTTAAATTAAATTACAGCACTCTATAATTTAAAACATTTGCCTTATACTTTTCTAGCACTGGTTATGTAAAACGCAACAAAAAGTACATGTTTAACACCACTACAAAACAAACAAAAAATATAGTATTATAGCAAAATTGTATCAATTTTATATTTGCAAAAAAATATTTTATAACCAGATTGTACTAATTTTTGATGCATCTATAAATAGTAATGACAAAACACTGGTTTGTATAGTGGTTAATTGGTTAGTTTTTAAATATCGCCATTCCATAGTTTACATTTATGTCAATAAAAATACAATAGAAGTCATTAAATATAAATAAAATGAGTAAATACATGATATATTTTTATCTAAATATGACAAGATGTTGTATATGCCACTTAGTATGAATTGCTAACCTATATAACAATCAATATATACCTCTATTGGTGTTGAAATAGTATGAGTAAGAGGTGTTCCAAAAAATGAAGCTGTACAAGTCACACAATAAGAACCAATATCTAATGTCAATGGAGATAGAACCAACAAAGGGTTACGAACTGGTGGGATTTTCTAGTAATGTATTTGAAGTTTACTGTTAATAGATAACCAAAACTTACTATTAATAGTATTTATTAAAATATTTACCACTGTGTCATTTTCAGAAAGGTATTCACATGAAGTCTTTTGATAAATCCTCCACACATATAGTACTATATACTCTGTACATCCAAATGTATTTATTTCTGTTTCAATATAAACTTTACGGGATCGGTAAAATTGATTAGCACCGTTATTAACGAATACTAAATCAGGCTTTTCACATTTCAGTTCTCCAATTGTTACATTAATTGTTTGGACAACCTAAAAGAGTAGCAAAGTTTAACAGAATGCTGCAGAAATATCTAACTGGTAATTACCTGTGAGGCTTGATTATAGGAAATAACATGTATTGCATAATGTCCTGGGGTTGAATATGAATGAAATGCAACAGTTCCTGAAATGTTTTGGATATTTCCTACTTCATCAAAATCCACAAGATGTTGAACAGAAGTGCCCTTCAATCATAATGCATTTAGTGTGCTATTAATAACTGATTTGCGCACAGAAAACATTGTATCTTGATGAAAAAGATTGACAAGTTAGTTTAAATAAAGCTGAGCCAACAATGTTGGGACAATAATATTCACACCACAATAAAATAGAAATAAAATGGACAATTTAACATATTGATGTTTTAGCATATAGTTAAGGCTGGGCCACCAATATTAAAATAGTGATAGTCATGCCATAATTTAAAAAATACAAATTAATATATTGTTGTTTTTACTTGGCACAACCAATAAATTGATTTTATTACAAAATAAGTCATATCTGTGGTTCAACATATTGGTTGGTGCCTCCCTTGAAATCATTTAATGAAATGGGCTGAAAACCCAACAAAAAATAAATGTTATTTAGGTTGAGGTAGAGTGTTGCGAAAAACTGTGTTAGTGACCATTTGCACACTTACAATGCATACAAATTTCCCAAAAAAAGTTTGGAATAATCCAAACACATTTATTAAGATTAAAGTAAGAAACTATTATAAAATAATAATAAACATGTTTTATAAAGGCAGTATGATTTAGTGCGTTTTTGTGACTAGAGACGGCAGTTTACACTTGTTGTGGCATAATTTACACAGTCTTCATGAGACTACTAAAATCAGAATCTGCTCCATACACAAATAAAAACAACTCATTTAAATTTACACCAGAAACAAATACAAGTCAAATATTTTTTGTGTGTTTAGTTTTATGTTACTTTAAAATCCAAATGACATATTTTATTTCATGCCATACAAATCAGTTTTTTTTTTTTTTTTAATTTTTTGAGGTAACACATTTACTTCAAAACTGTCAGATTCTGTTATGATAACCTTTTTTATTATGTAGATTTATATGCTTATGATACGTTTATATGCCATACCGAATGCACAATAATTTCCAAAGTAATGTTTTGGTTGGTAAATGCCTTTTCAGAATTTAGAAGCCGAACTTCTACGTTTGGTTGTGCTTGAGCCTGCAAGGTATTTAAAAGTATTAAACGCAAAATTGGACAACAATGAAATAAATAAGCACTATCAATTTAAGTTCAAATATTTTTTGAGTTTGAAATGCATTATGAAACTTATTTTACCTCTAAAATAAGCTTTTCTGTTAAATTGAAAACAATGTTGTCAGCAGTCAAACTCAAAGCAACTTCACCAACATTTGTCACAAGGATAAAATCACGACCGTTGTGCAATTCAACTCCAGATTTAGTCTCAACAGACCATATAAAAACTATATCACTTCCGGACTCAACTGATGCAGTCAAATTATATGGCTTTCCACTAATAATGAACTAAAAGTAAACAATAACAGAAATAAAAAGTTATATTTTTTTGATTTTTATTTTAATTTCAAAATACTCACATTTCTGTTTTCAACACCAAGTATTTTTAAACCAGATATTTTTTCTCTGACTGATATATTAAATGTTTCACTTAATTCAGAAGCATTATTGTATGCGAGCACAGATGCCTGAAAACAAAGAAGTTTAAATAAAATAAAATTATGCTATGATTTGTAAATCCTATTTTAGTTAAACATGCAACATATTATAAAAAACCTCAAATATTCCAGGCGACAAGTAACGGTGAACAACTTCTTTTGAGGAAGAATTTCCCAGAAGTTGTTTGTTAAGAGCAGTTCCATCCCCAAAATTAAAATCAAAGTATATAGCATTTTCTGAGGGTGTTACTGATGCACTCATCTACAAAATAGTTTACTGTCTTAATAACACATTTTACCAACAAAAGATAAACATCTAATTTACTTCAGGAACACCAAATAAAGATTGCACTTACAGTAAAATTAAAAGAAATTCCTGTAATTTTGGTTTCTAAATAAATAGCAAGTCCAGTTACAGGAGCCATCACATAGACTGTAGTGTTAAGGCTATCCCAGCTAACTAAATTTGAAGCATTAACCATCATTAAATAAGTGGTAATCTGTAAATTAAACAGTTAAAAACAACAATAGTACAGAAAACTAAAAAAGCATTATAAAAAAACCTCTGAAAAATTCCAGTTGATTTGACCATGATTAGATAGTTTAGATTCTGATTTTATACCATTTTTAATATCATGAAATTCCCATTTATAAATAACGTTTGATCCATTAAAAACAGATGCACGAAATAGTGACCTATTGTTGAATGGAACATAAAAAGGGACAATTGAATTCATATGGTCCACACGCAATCCTGCAAAAAAACTTAAGTTGTTGTAAGGATGAGAATATATTATAACAAAAGTATGTTGTTACATTACCATATATATGATCTTGTACTTGTAAAGAATATTGCTTGAAGTATTTTCCTAATGGATTTTCTATTGTTAAGTCTATGGTATATGCACCAGCAACTGTGTAGGTATGGTTAAACAAAGGCCCAATGTTTGAAAAAATATCACGTGAACTCCAGGTGTAAATTACATTACTGCCTTCCGAAGTTACCTGAGAAAAAGTTTAGCTAAAATTAATCAGAATTTTCTTTTGAATAACTGAATCCGAAAGGTAAAAATCAAACCATTCTGGTTGCACATCAATGATAAAGCATAAAGTAAGTACAGAGCAAGTACACTGAAAATCAGTTTGTTTGGATCTCACATGAGATACATTTTGCTCCTAAATTCATCATCACTGTAGTATTTAAAAACACAACACAATAAAGCAAGTTGTATGCAATAAGTTAATAAAAGCCCAAACCAACTGTTCTAGACATGGTGCGCTATGTAAGCCACAACTGCTGCACACGGCGTAAAGTATAAATGACATCGAACCGATAAATGCTTTGTTTTGGCATACATTCATACATTTAAGTGGAACAACCTAAAACCTACTTCCTGAACAATCAATACTGCAACTGATGGTAATCAACTTGAGTTCTTAGATATTTATCTCTCGGTATCCACCCGACGAATAAAGATGCAACACGAGGCAATGCGAAACGAATTCGCAGACAAAGATATCACACAAAGCTGAGAAAACGAAGGCTGAAAAATTGACACAATGTCCTATTCCCTGAGGAAAAGCAAGTCGTCAGGTAGCCACCTTAACAGCAATTCCAGCGATCAAAAGCATTAGTTCAGCACAAAAGGTCAACAATAATTAAATTTGTGACATTTACCCCCTCTTAAAGACAATCCTTGCTCATTTACCAAAAACACAAATTTAAAGCAAATTTCAAAACAAGCTACAGTCCACACTTTACCCAAACTTAAAACAACTTTGTGATGGCACAGTTTAGTGAGACACAAATTTGGATAACCAGCAAAATGAACATCTTCAACAGACCGTTTATTCGCAGTTTCCAAAGCCTCGCCGCACAACTTAGCGTCTTCAGAACACCTTTTGTTTTCTGATTTAGAACAACTTTCGTTTAACGTTTCCAAAGCCTGCTGCACAACTGAACGTCGTCAGAACAACTTTCGTTTGTTGTTTCCAAAGCCTTGATATACAACTGAGTGTCTTCAGAACACCTTTCATTTGACCTATCCAAAGCCTCGCTGTACTACTAACCTTCCTCAGATGAGCTTTTGTCGGTAATTTTCTCGTCAACCAAGCTTCCCGAGCTTTTCTTGTCCGGTGCTGTTTTCTTGGTTGTTCATAACACTTTGCGCAACAAGCGACGGATGCAAAGCACTTGTGTATTGCATATTTATAACACATTTTCCTGTTAAAGGCATTTCTCGAAATACTTCTGCTTGGATGTCCACTTTGACTTGTCGATCTCCCCATTTTTGTTTCATAGTCTTCTCTTGACTATCATAAGAAGTATCCTGCCTATTTATCTTTGCTCTTGAATTCGGCCAGCTTTAATAGGACTGGTCTCCGATGCTGAAGTTGAGTCAATTCCACTTCCAGCCGATTCATTTCTAACCAAAACCCATTTTCACGGTGGCTGCCTCTTATTTTGCCTGCCATTCCTCTGCGCCTCACACTTTTATCAACTTTTTATTCACTGGCATGTCATCACCCACCCCCTCTGTTTTTAAGATAGTTGTTTTTGGAGAAGTTACCCGCCTAAAGAGACTGTATCACCTTTATATGTAAAGCATTAGACTACATTTCATAAAGCTCTGGTTCACATCATTATGAGCCTGGCCACACTTTCGAGGTAACATTTTAACTGTCTGTAAATTTTTAAATTCAAAGAAAATTCCTTGAAGAACTGGATTTCTAAAACTCCTACAACTATCAAAGAGAGAAAGTACAAACAGAAAGCTATGGTAGCATACAAAAAAGGCCTCTAACTCTTGTCGAAGGTAACAGCATTTTGCATGATTGTGCAAGTATCTTCTCAGACATCTAACAAGATGAAGAAGTGCCTAAATCTATGTTGACTGAAAAATGAAAAAAAAATAGTGTAAAAAATATATTTCATTTATAAAACACATTTTTTTTTTAAGATCCATTACACAAAAAAACATGTGGTTGTTTCCACACATTTTTAATCTCATATATATTTGAAATCACAAATATATAGGAACATCCTTACTGCAGGCTAGTTGCTTTTCTAGCCTGCCCTGCTTGCATCATTGATGGACAGATTCGGTGGGTCTGCAATGGCTTTCAGTGTGATAATGATATGTAAGCCGTAATCGTTGGTCAAAAAGAAACTTTAGAAGGGCTAGATCTCAGTTGTTAACACACATATGTGTGTGCATATTTCATTGAATAATAGTATGGACCCCTTTAATATGAAGTTGCTTGTACTAACAGATTAAGGAAGCATTAGCATATGGTTGTTTCCCTACTCGCTCCTCGCTGAGCCTGTGTAGCTCAGTTGGTGGAGCGACGGACCCGTATGACTGGAGTTCGTGAGTTCTAACCTCACTGCAGGCTAGTTGTTTTTATAGCGTGTCCTGCTTGCATCATTGATCGACAGATTAGGTGAGTCTACAATGGCTTCCAGTGCACTATATAGAAACATTACGCACTACAATTTCGGAATTGCTTTTGTTGTGCCTCTCTGAAAAAAGTTATGTGCGAAGGTCACTGTTTAGCGTAGAAAAGGGTTGTGCTAGCTATATAGATTATTATTATTATTTTAAAAAGTACTCAATTTGATCATAGAATTGTTAATGTGTTTTGCCGTTTTGATTGGCAGCACTTTAGCACTCATATATTGACTTAAAAAAGCAGTCACAATAGTCCAAATTCAAGTTAAATAAACAAGTTTGGTATTCGCATGGGTGGATCCAGGAGCACCAGGCCATGCTTTCTCAACTACACAAACTATATTTTTTGTCTGTTTTAACTTTGTAAATGCAAAAATTTTTGCACCGTGACCCGACTTCAATTTTTGTTAGGTCTATCTATGTAACAGACAAAGAAAAGAAGACCTGAGCATATGCCAGCATGGTGGCCATCATGGCAAGCTACAAACAATAGTCAATGGCTTTCCAACTAATGCACTAAACACACTCAAAAGTCCTTTTAAGCTGCATAAATTTCGGTATTTATGACGCATCTTGCACTGTATGTGGTAGTGTCTTGCATTGTTTTTGGTAAATAACTAATTGTTACAAAGTGACTTTTGTTGAGCAAACTCAGTTTAACCAACTAGATCGGTGAGAAAAAAATGGCTTAACCTTATAAATGCTAACATAAATATTCAAAAAATGATCTTACCTTGCAGTAAACAGTGTTTTATTTGCACCAGTTGTGGCTTGCTAGTGCACCCACTTGCTTAGAACAGTTGATTTGGGTTTATATTTACTTATCGTATATATCTTGCTTTATATTGTGTTGTGTTTTTAGATACAGCTTATGCTTTGGGGGCAAAACATATTTATCATACAAACAGACTGATTTTCGGTTTACTATGTTCTGTACTTAGTTTAATCTTTATTGCTTAAAATAAATGATTATATTTAAAAAAAAAAATGAATCTAACCAATATTTGTGCAGGATACCCAGTCTGAACAGCATCCAAAGGGTTGTCAAGTTTGGTCAAAGTTATATTGGAAATTGCTTGAATTATTATTATTGGTTTAAACACTGTTTTTGACATAACCGTATTAGAAACATTTACGTAAATAGTATAGTTTCCAGTTTCTGTGAATGTGACATCTATTGTTGATGAATCTAGAAATATATTTAATTAATATTTTTCTATTATAACTTTAGAATGACAAACATAAATTACTTGAACTATTTTTAAAAATCTGGCCAGTAGAAGTTACTATTTCCCAGTAAATTGAAATGTACAAAATATTTTCCATAGTTGAAGAAATAATAGGTGCATAGTCCCCATAAAATGTCTCAAATTCTAGCTGTGTGTGAATCCCACCATATCCATTTTTAGTAGAGTTTGAAACAATAAAAAGACTAGTAATATTTGCTGCAACAATCAAAGTCCGAGAAAAGTTTTGCGCGCTCACCTGCAATAAAAAAAATGCATCACTTAAACATTTATTTACTTTAACAGAGGTAAACTCACTCCATTTTCCGCCATGTAATGTATCACAAATTCGCCAGGATTTTGAAATTGATGTAAAAAAAATGGGTCACTTGATTTTTTCACCCAAGTTGCAGGCAATCCAGGAGAAATCTAAATGAACAGGTCAAAGAGTTTATCAACTTAGTCATAAACCACTGCACAAAAATACATGGTTGTGAAAACTTTACAACACAATACCCTGGAATCATGTAAAGATATACTCAAAATGCAGTTGTTCTCAAGCGAGGATATTTAAGGATAAATTCCTATTTCTGAAAATAAATTTTGAGGGAGGAAAAGTATTAAAGTATTTTTATATACTTATAAAGAATGACGTTTGGTTATATGTACTTTCTAGTGTTACTGTTATCCATCAATCTGGTAAAAAATGATCATTTAGCCCATTTACATGCACCATTCGCAGGCAGATTAGATTAAGGTTTAATCTGGATTGAATAGTAACCCGTTCTAACGTCAGTTTTATATGGCACGAAATTAAGGCCAACTTAAGTGTGCAAGTTGCACTAATATGCATGTTTCTTTGTTGCAAAACAGGTAATTTTCCTGAAAATTTTATACTACCAAACCACGCTACCGTGGCAACCTTAACTGCGCCATTTCAAAATCAAAGTTGCTTTGCATGATATTCCAGTAGTGCATGCTGCAGTTCACTAAACTTATGACACACAACCGCTTTTTCAGCTTACTTGTTGCGCTATCAATCCAATGCTGCTTTTTAAACAAGAAATAATTTGCTTAAGGTTTGCTGACAGAGTATGTTTGTGACTGTATACTGTATAGTGCTCGTTTGCCTGGCAAATAGAATGTAAGCACGGAAAAGTTAAGTTTATGTGTGCTGAATGACTCTATATACAAGGTAGAGTAGACAAAAGAAGGGTAAGAATTTTGATGTTCCATAAGTGACTAAAAATACGGTATTTGTTACTAGTCTATGTAAGTAATTTGTATTAACTTTGTTGTTTAACAATATAAAATGTTATTGGTTACTTTCGTCTGCTAATATTCTTCAAATGTTTAGACAATAACACAAACATCATATTGCTAAACACATATGGAATTTCAACTTTAGAAATCTCGGCGTCTCGCATTGTGACTATTACATCCGCAGCTTTTCCTTAGCTTTGTGCGATTGTTTAAGTCAGTGCTTCTCAACCTTTTTTCGCGGCGACCCAAATAGTAAGTGTAAGTATGACAACTTAGCTTTGGCGACCCAATTGTTTTTTCTTGTAAGCGAACAAAATTAGGCATAAGCATAAAGAATTTCGAATTTAAAAAATTATTATAAGACATTATTTGTATTGCTTCCTTAATTTTCCAAATTTGTTTCTCAGAAGCAATCTCAATTAGTATAAACATGTGAGCTAATGCGGTCGGCGACCCAACCAAATCAAACAGGGACCCAATTTTGGGTCGCAACCCATGGGTTGAGAAGCACTGGTTTAAGTCATAGTTGCGCAAGCATGCATGGATGCTATTTTAGCAATATTTGACCCTCGGTCTTTGGGGTTTAAAATAACTTGTTGCAAATAAATAAATTGAGTACAGTTGGTCTGATAAAAACAACTAATTTTTGCTTAATGTTTTACGCCAGTCGGGTGAGTGGGTGCCAATCAGCACTCAATCAGAGTGACTTGCACTCACATTGGCGAGCGGGCAAGTGTGAAATCCCAACCTATTTACCACAAAAATTTTCTCTATAAGCATATTCTAATACAAAATGATTTGTATGCAACTGACACAATTTATTTTGCTCACTAACAGATTAGATTATAGCATTTTTTTCTTCCTTACGGGTCAGAGCTGTCGGGCAGATGTTAATAGTGGCAATACAAATCAAAAAAAATTTGTCACAAAACAACACCAAAAAAATCTTTACTTTGTATTTCAGGTAGCGAAAGGTGTTTTCTTTATTTATTGTAGTCCCATGGATAGAACTTGCGCAACTGTGCAGATAATCGTAAAATTGCGGATATATTCACACTAATATTTGGTTTAAAAATGGATTGTGCACTAAGCGGTTTTGTAGCTGGCACCTGGCAATAGGGTTGACAACACACAGGTTTCTGCCGGTCAATAATTGACTGTTTCTGATTAGGGCATTTCTCTATTTTATGACAACATAAGGTCAACTGGTTAAATCTGGTGATTCTTCAAATTGAAAGTTCAGAACATTCCCCACCACTTTTTGAATTTCTGGATACACTCTTGCATTAGGCCATTTTTAAGTATTTATGTTTTATTGTAAAGCTGTTAACAATTAAGTTGTAATTACAAAATCAATTAAGCTGTAATTACAACATTAATTTAAAACGAAGGCAAAAATAACAAAAGTTACTAATTTTAAATAAAAGGGGTAATCAAAAGAGTACAAAATTAGCTTAAAAGTATATAAATTAATTTTGTTAAATCATCATTGTAAATTTTGTTACTTACATTCCAACAAAAACCGTTGGCATTTCCAATGGAGGAGAAATTTAACCAAACAAAACTACCCTCAAGAACAACAGGATCAATTTGACTGACTTCCACACCTTCAATAGGAGATTCAACAACAATTCTTACATAGAGGTTATCCAGGCTAACATTGTTTTGAGCAGTGACAGTTATAAAAAAATCATCATCCTGCTTGTAAATATGGTTTACCTATGAAATTCAAAACACAAAACACCTTAGTCAATCACACAAGAAATACAATATTAATCAATTATACATAAAATCAATTATATTTATTTGATGTTTACAAATCGTAGATAGTTTTTTATATAACTCAGATAGTCATTTGGTAACTTTACTAATTACTGCAGTAAAAGTTATATAAGCTAAAAGTGGACTGCTATTTAATCTGTATGATCCAAAGCAGGGGTCACAAAGACTTTTTTCATAAAGGCCGGAAAAATGTTGGGATTAAATATTGTGGGCCACTGAAATAAGATTTTGTTTCGATTTTATTCAATTTGATCATAACTAAACATAAAATTAAATAATATTTAACAAAATCTAAAATAAGCTTTATAATATTGTTGTTTGGTTTAAATTTCGAAATTAAGAATGAATTACATCAGACATACTTTTCTATACCTTTAATAACCGTAACCGTAGTATAGGGATTATTAAGAAAATATGATGCAGGCTGGCAAAAATATACTGGCAGTCTGGCCATAGTTTAGTGTCCTCTGACCTAACATATGGAGTTGGCTTGGTCGTAATGATACTGAAGGAACGTTTTTATCTCTAGCTTGTACAATGTGGGGCTCAAAAGCAGATCTACATAGCTCGCATTCATAATATAAATCAAATTGAATTGGTATTAAGGTGACTAGGTATGTACTAGTTACATACCAGTTATGTTAAGATTAGTCTCTTTGCTAACAACAAATCTAAACTTCATGCAAAAAAAGGAAAGTGGTGCCATAAAACTCACTTTATGTCACCAATAACATACATAGCCATAATAGGTGTTAAAACAATAAGATTGTGTGAGTGTTTCTTAAATTTATTGAGCAAAAGGAGAGAAAATACATGAGGATTACGAACTTGATACCACCCTGAAACTGCATGCGCGCCGTTTCGACAATCAGCCGCTCAGCTGCGTCATGTGTTACATTGAAAAACCCAATAGTTAAACCAAATGCATTTTTTCACACTTCGGGCGATTAAACTATATTTCAGTTCTATATTTTTGCATGAGATCATTAGAGAACAACAAGTAAATGTTTAAGAATAATTGTTCTATGACATCACTTTATGACTAAACTTTCGGATGTCATCTCTTGGGCAAAACCAAGTTTTGTGCAAAAACATTCATGATGCTAATTTTTGCTACACACCCCAGAAGCTCAATATTTAAAAAATCAAAATTAACCTTATCCCCTATTTTGTTTAGGGAACCATCACCAAACTTCCAGATTACAGAAACATCTGAACCGATGTACAATGCAGTATAAGTAATATTATGTCCTCTTGCAATCGCTGTACCATAGGCTGAGCTTGTTGAAACCTTTAAACCTAGAAATAAAATAAGTCAGACATTAACAACTAATCCATAATCTTCTTTTCAATTAAAGCTGGTGTAATGTAGACTTAGATAAGGCGTGACGCAATGACCACAAATACAAAAATGTACATTACTTAAAATATTGGCGTTTATCAAGTGATGGGACACGTTGAATTAAAAATTAAGATTAAAATACATAAAAAAATCTGACATAAAAAATGAAGTTACCAAAGTGTTACTTGCGATAGAATGGGCGGTATAAATCGGGAGAAACACACAACATGACATTAGCTAAATTAGGTTGACAAAAATAATGTGAATCGTTATGTTTTAGAGTTTAGAAAATGGCAACATTTAGTTCATATTTTGATGACGGAATACATTTGACCAAAGCGCAAAAAATACATAAATATTAGACTAGGTTAGTTAAACTTTTGTTGGAGTGACACACAGAGGATGCTTTTTTGTGAGTAAATTAGCCAAAAAATCGCGAAAAGATTCGCGCCAAGCTATGCCTGACATGCAGGGGAGCTATACCGGCCAAGCTGTCAAATTTGTTTAGCGTGTATGGAACAAACAACCTGTGATGTTGCTGGCATGCTTTTTTTAGATGCTTCGCACGACAACATTTTCATACTGCGCAGGCATCGCTGTTTGGTAGCACAGTGCTAAAGCAGTTATTCTGAGGGTATTTGCATTAGCACCTCATTGAGAGTTAGTCAGCGTGTTAAGGAGGGTGTTGCATGAGCTCACTTTACCCAGCTAAATAGGATGTTCAAAATGTGCCAGGGACGCTCCAGGTGATATTTAGGTGACATTTGGCTTGTTTATTGCACAGATGGAACAAATAAATGTTAATTATAAAAAAGGGTTCTTCCACGTTTCGATAACCTATCCAGGTAATCTTCATCAGGGCATATAAACTTGTAACCTTGCAGAGGTATATATATACAGTGAAGAAAAACGACGAAAAAACAAGGTGGCAAAACGAGGCCAAAAAAGAAAACAAGGTGCGAATAACGTGAAAACCGGCTGCAGCCGTCTAATGGCCGCTACTGCACAAAAATTGATAGGAAGGTGCAAGAAATGTATCTTGCTTAACGTTCATGGTGTTAAAATGAGTGTGTATCGCCCAGGATTCTAAGAAGACACGGCGGTGGTAATCTCCTTCTCTAGTTACAATCGAAGCACATCCAAAGTCAATGTGATGACGTTGCTTTGTCGCGTGACTGGACAAAGCAGATTTCGACGCATCATGTTGCCGTACATCTCGTTGATGTTCTTTCCTTCTCGTATTAAATGCTCGTCCCGTTTCCCCAATGTACTCTGCGGAACATTCTGCACAGGGAATACAATAAACCACCCCCTTTGTGTCAAATATATCCACGAGGTCTTTGGGTTGGGAAATCATCCTGCCCAGGGTCTGATATGGTGTTACCGCCACTGTTAAACCAAAATTGCGTAACATGCATATATTATATATATTTTACACAAAGGGGGTGGTTTATTGTATTCCCTGTGCAGAATGTTGCGCAGTGTACATTGGGGAAACGGGACGAGCATTTAATACAAGAGGGAAAGAACATCAACGAGATGTCCGGCAACATGATGCGTCAAAATCTGCTTTGTCCAGTCACGCGACAAAGCAAGGTCATCACATCGACTTTGGATGTGCTTCGATTGTATACCTCTGCAAGGTTACAAGTTTATATGCCCTGATGAAGATTACCTGGATAGGTTATCGAAACGTCGGTACAGAATAAATAATTGTCGGAAGAACCCTCTTTATAATTAATATAATGCCTGGCAGCAACAGTATATTCAAATAAACTTGTGTTTTTAAAGGATTTGCCTAGAATGAATTTCTTGTGTGTATGGTGTTGGGGTGGAGCAAGTATTACAAGGTTGGTTTCTACTGCTTTTCGCTGGGCAGCTAAGTAAAGGTCGTCAGCATAGATATGGCGATTAGTATCTTTCAGGCTTGGTTGATCATTTTTGTACATGTTAAAAATTGTTGGTGACAGAACGCTTCCTTGTGGAAAACCATTCTTTTGTTTCCTTTACTGACTTTTATCATTCGGCTGCACATCAAATCTCTTATTTTCCTAACATGGTATTCAGTAAGCTAGTAAGCTGTTGAGTCGTTTGTTATATGTAAAACTTTGTTTAGTAGTTGTCGGCTATTTACTGTGTGTTAAATCTAAAAATACTGCTCGAGTGACAAGCCTGACGTATTAGGTCTGGTTTATATCACCAGAGAGTGTGCAAAAATATTCTGAATAAAAAAAATCAGTTCAGAAATAAAAACAAACTTATAAAAAGTAGTTATTCTACAGATGATGGCAAATAAAGAGATCTGGACATCAAATATTACAAAAAGAACCAAATATTTACAGTTCATATTATGCTTGTTATACATATTCACTCTGTCCACATGCTTGTTAAACATATTCATTCTGTGGAAAGTTGAAATGTTGTCCTGGTATTGTCAAACCCTACAAAATTGAATTATTATTTTCGAGGTACACAAAAAATGGGTGGTTTATACACAAAGGGGGTGGTTTATTGTATTCCCTGTGCAGATTGTTGCGCAGTGTACATTGGGGAAACGGGACGAGCATTTAATACGAGAAGGAAAGAACATCAACGAGATGTACGGCAACATGATGCGTCAAAATCTGCTTTGTCCAGTCACGCGACAAAGCAAGGTCATCACATCGACTTTGGATGTGCTTCTATTGTAACTAGAGAAGGAGATTACCACCGCCGTGTCTTCTTAGAATCCTGGGCGATACACACTCATTCTAACACCATGAACGTTAAGCAAGATACATTTCTTGCACCTTCCTATCAATTTTTGTGCAGTAGCGGCCATTAGAAGGCTGCAGCCGGTTTTCACGTTTTAACGTTATTCGCACCTTGTTTCCTTTTTTGGCCTCGTTTTGCCACCTTGTTTTTTCGTCGTTTTTCTTCACTGTATATATATACCTCTGCAAGGTTACAAGTTTATATGCTCTGATGAAGATTACCTGGATAGGTTATCGAAACGTCGGTACAGAATAAATAATTGTCGGAAGAACCCTCTTTATAATTAATATAATGCCTGGTAGCAACAGTATATTCAAATAAACTTGTGTTTTCAAAGGATTTGCCTAGAATGAATTTCTTGTGTGTATGTTGTTGGGGTGGAGCAAGTATTACAAGGTTGGTTCCTACTGCTTTTCGCTGGGCAGCTAAGTAAGGTCGTCAGCATAGATATGGCGATTAGTATCTTTCAGGCTTAGTTGATCATTTTTGTACATGTTAAAAATTGTTGGTGACAGAACACTTCCTTGTGGAAAACCATTCTCTTGTTTCCTTTACTGACTTTTATCATTCGGCTGCACATCAAATCTCTTATTTTCCTAACATGGTATTCAGTAAGCTAGTAAGCTGTTGAGTCGTTTGTCATATGTAAAACTTTGTTTAGTAGTTGTCGGCTATTTACTGTGTGTTAAATCTAAAAATACTGCTCGAGTGACAAGCCTGACGTATTAGGTCTGGTTTATAGCACCAGAGAGTGTGCAAAAATATTCTGAATAAAAAAATCAGTTCAGAAATAAAAACAAACTTATAAAAAGTAGTTATTCTACAGATGATGGCAAATAAAGAGATCTGGACATCAAATATTACAAAAAGAACCAAATATTTACAGTTCATATTATGCTTGTTATACATATTCACTCTGTCCACATGCTTGTTAAACAAATTCATTCTGTGGAAAGTTAAAATGTTGTCCTGGTATTGTCAAACCCTACAAAATTGAATTATTATTTTTGAGGTAAACAGTCGCTAAATCAAACAGTACACACCTAAAATTGGTGATGAATGTAAATTTTGTTTTGGTTTGTCAAAATATATCTCGTTATCAGAAAAAATCATACACTGGATGCATGTCAGATTTATTTAAGTGAACCAGCATCTCCGTCTTGGGGATCTGGTGTTACAGATACAGTGCTGTTATTACTAGCCAGTACAACCTACAAGGGCTGATCCTAGGCAATTACTGTATACATGTATAATTGTATATATTAGCTTTAAACTGAACTGAGAACCTCAATCAAATGGGTATCACACAAAATGCAGCAGGCAGCAATGCCATCGTCGCTTCTCCACTTGCCCTTCAAGTCCGCATATCACAGTCAATAGTGCAGCAGCACAAGAATAGTCAATGTTATGAGTTGGAATCTCCTGCAGGAGTAGCAACCACTACCTTGCCTGCCAATAATCCTTATTATTTGGGCGGAAAATATGCCTTCGGGACATATGTTGTTTTTGCCGCTACTCTTTTTTGGTTTTGTTTGAAAAGTATACATTGTAGAACTTTCAAATTTTCAGACATGGTGTGTGGTATGTAGGTGCATATAATAGGTTTATGAATCTGCACAACCAGGGGCCTTTGATTGGGGGACAACAAAACTAACATATTGTAAAATCAACATTTTAGTATTAACAGCTATCTACTCTTATCTAGTTATATGGGCCGAAAATTTAATTTTGGGACATATCTTGTTTTTGTCGTTAAATGTTTCAGAACGAATTTTGTCCAAAGCTTCATAGAAAAAGTATACATCAAAGAATTCCTAAGTTTTCAGACAAGGCGTAGAGTGGTATGTAGGTGTGCATAAGAGGTTTATAAGTATGCACCCCTAGGGGACTTTGATGGGGGTCAAAAAACCTAAAACATTGTGACGTCTTCATTTTAGCTCTCAGTAGCTATCGACTCCCATCTAGCGATGGAAAAACTGCAATACAGAATTCGGTCATGTTGGCTTTTATATGCACTTACATATCACTCCACGTCATGTGTGAAATTTTGAAGGTTCCATGAGCTTCGGAAAAAATCGGTCTGAAACATACCAAGCAAATCAAAAAAAACTAGACGAGGGTGCGGTTGTTGTATATTTTATCAGGGGGTATATTTTCAGGACTTGGGTGTTTTTTTTTAATTTTAAATTTTAAAATAATTTTATTTTTTGTAATATTTTTAATTTCATTTTTTATTGATTTAACTTTTTATTTTTATTTTTTATTTTTATTTTTTTTATTTTATATCCTTAACTTGTTTCTGGAAGCACAAACAGATATATCCCAAAAATAAATTTTCGGCTCACCAACACAAAATAAAATAAACATTAAGCCATGAAAATATAACCCCCGTACAAATTATACAACAACCGCATTCATGTCTGGTTTGCACCTGATTTTAGTACTGATACCACTTGTCACTGATTTTAGTACTGATACCACTTGTCACTGATTTTAGTACTGATACCACTTGTCTACAGTGTCCATAGCTTCAAAACCGTTATCGATTGTGCGCCTTCTGAAATGTCTATCTCTCATTAGATAATCACACATGTGTAAATAAGTTTCAAGTCAAAAATGTATATGTGTTTGTTCAAAAAAGCTATAGAAAATTATATCTGGTCTTTGGCATGTTAAGAAAGAGTCAACATTTGCCTACAATACTTTAAGATTTATATACACATGCTTACCTGATATCTTAAGTTGACAAACGATTGTGTCAATCACAGTTAAACTGCTTACAAGATTGAAAGCATGTATAGCTGGTTTAAAAATTCCTTCACTGCTATATATATGTGATATATTTCCTGAAAAAAAAATAAACATAAGTAGTCTGAATAATAATTTGTAATGGGTATAGTTTTTAACTAGTAGTTACACATTTTACCGTTTAATTCCAGTAATTGTTCAAAAGTTTCATCTCCAAATGAAATATTTACAGTCAAATTAGTTCCACCATGAATATCATAATAAAACCAAACAGTTTCACCAACGGCAATAACCTTTTGACCATTATACATTGACATTGAAACATTTTGGACAGATTCTTGTACACAAAACACAAAATTCTAAAAAGAAAGTCTTTCCTTATATGGGTTATTAAATCTCTTAACAAATTCTTCAGAAACATACAAATTTAGATTAAACAATTTACTTAATTTTACCTTAATTTAGCTTTAAACCTGCCTGTGCCAATAAATAAGGTTTCTTTAACATACACAAGTTCATAAGACATAATACAAAGATAGTTTTTATTCTTTACCAGTAGTAGTATTTAAAGACAAAATTTTTCAACAAATAGTTCTATGAAAGAGCGATTTTTAACAAATTACATATCAGCCTTAATTAAATAAAATTAAAAAATGACAAATTGACATAGATTAGGTATTGTCTATTAAAGAAGGGCTACTAAATTTTTTACTGCATAACCTACAAATAGTCGTAAATCATTAACTTTTTTTTATTGAGGTTATGTGTAATAATGTAATCCCAATTCAGTCAGGGGTGGTGTTTTACAAGTTTTTACATTTGCATATGAAATTTATAAAATATGTAGTTCTACACGCTGTGCGACTCCCAGTTAGGGACATGCACGTCATTTTAAATAACTAATTCAAGAATATAAGATAACATTTCTGTGAAAGATTATAATTGATAATTTAGCCATAACATAACCAGAGAAATAAAAACTCAGGGTCTTTCAGTAAAAATTTAAGAAATTTGTGGGTTACAAATTTACTGCCTGAGTAAGTCAAATTTCCTTCCTTCAGACGATTGCAAACTAAGAATGCTTAAAACTATTATTCATACTTCTACTAATATAGTATTTAGACTAACAGTGATTACAAGAAAAAAATAAAAATAATTTAGGCCCACATCTTAAAATGGCTTAACTATTCAACTAAAATTAAAATTGACTATTATTATGCTATAGCAGAGATGTGACCAACCATTCGGAAAACCAAAAGCCTTATTTCTTACTCAAACTTTCTGCGGTAAAATCAAAGAAGCACATCATACACATGAGGAAAGTAAAATATTTTGCTGTTTTATTCTCACATACCAGCACATACCTTTAGTTAGCCAAATTTATTGTTAATATAAAACACAAAATTAGGGTACATCAATGAGAAATGTTTTTAACAGTGTTGACTTACTTAAAGTAAATATTTGTAATAGTCATAACTAGGGCGATTATTTTTTGATTTGTCCAAAAAAGTCAAAATTTTGTCAAAATTTACACGTTAGGTCAAAATTATTGCAAGTCAGAATAAAATAAAAATGCTCATAAATCGTTAAAAAAAACAAAATACAAAAGAAAAAAAACGATAGTCAGCTTTTTGAAATTATTATTTTTTTTTTTCAATTTGTCGTTCAATTTTATCAAAAAAATTTAGTTCTAATTTATATTCAATGACATTTTAACTGTATTATATCTTAGTTAGAGCAATATAAGGTTATGCTAGTACAGTGTAGTCCAACTGCAAGCCCAAAGTTGGCCTGCGAGTTCCGCTTTTTTGGCCCGCTAACTGGTCGTCAGCTTTGCTGCAATCTAGTAATATAACTTCAATTTTTGTTTCTTTGTTATTGCAATGGACAAAAAAACTTTGTAAATGATCCTTTGTGATTTCATAACTACCATAGCTCAAACGTGTAGAGTTCAAAGTTAGTATATAAGCCATATGCCAATGGTTCTAAACCTGGTGGGGGCGCCCCCCTAGGGAGGCGCCAAGCAATTCTAAGGGGGGCGCGAGCTCTAAGTTAATATTTAAACTTTTTGCAATGATTTTAATGGTTTCGTTTAGGTTTTACACCACTCCTACAGCGCTGTAGGCTACAAACTCTGTTTTTTTGCGATGTTTAACATTGAAACTGCAAAACTTATTCAACCAATCAAATTCAAATTTTTTTTTTTTTACCGACAACAAGCTTTACTATTTTCAAGTTGTCTTAGTGATATTTAATTGAAAATGCCGAATTGCTTTTTGTATGGGGGCGAAAGGCCTATGAAAATTATCAAAGTGGGGCGCGGCTGAAAAAAAAAAAACACTGCCATGGGCAAATAAGCCTAGAATCGCTATTTAAAAACATTGGCCCACAAGATAAAAAAAATTGTTTTTGGCCTGTAATGAAAAGAAATTGGACCACGCTGCGCTAGCAAAATTAATCACTGAGGCACTCTCTGATTTTGCATTGAACAGTATCTGCTGTCTTTCTTCGCTTGAGATTTGCAATTATCCTATTTACTATTTTGAAAACTTGGTCTTTGTTAATTTTCTGCAATTATTTTTCTGTTGCATTTCAATTTCCATTTCAACTGTTTACACTACAGTTTTTTAGAGCGGTTTTGTCTTTTTGAAATGACAAAAATATCAACGTATTTTCATGAGTTTTGCATTAACCCGAAAAAATATCTGATCATTGTGGATTTGTAGTCAGTAAAACATCAAAAAAGTGTGGTTGACGACGCCAAAATACTAATGCAGTACTTCAAACAACAATATGTTGTTTAAATCAATGTATTTCTAACATGTCAAAATTTTGTCAAAATAAATTATTTTTAGGTCAAAATTTTAATTTTTCAGGTGAAAATTTCTTATATTTAGGTCAAAAAATAATCGCCCTAGTCATAAATCCCCCTGATTTGCATTAATGCATGTTTCAACTGGTCCAAAAAGCCATGTGAGCTAGTTTAAAAACATTTATCCTGAAATTCTGTAAATGGCACCTTTAAGAGAGGAACACACTACAAACTGATCAATCTGTGTTAAAGAAGAAGCCAACCTTGAGAAGAGACCAAACTTTGGCAACCTACAGACTGAACAGTTTGTGCTGATGACATCGCAACAAGCTTAAATGAATTTGCTAGTTCTGGTGCTCTACAAATAAGGATCAACCTTGTTATTCAAGCGACATCAAATAAATGCTGGGAGACTTGTCACCTTGGGTCTCATGGCCTCAAACATGTATGTACCTGCGTGTAACTATTGTCTTCTGACTTTGCTGTCCAAACAGAAATGTTGCATGAACATTTTGTTCTATGTAGACTGGTTTTGAATGTCCAATATATCTGTTTCAACACTTGATGGTTTTTATTTTCTCATAATAATGTTTATTTAACATATCATATGTCATACGTTTGGATTTACTTTAAAAGCTCAAATTATTCGCACAGACATACTGTTTCACTGGAGATGCACAGTTTTATGTCTTATAAGCCTAAAACAAAATTAAAATAGGTAGTTAAGGGTACAACTATCAATTGCGCAATATAGCAAAGCTGCTCGTACAAACCATGATGTATCTAACTTTGCTAACATCTAAGCCACCTATAACTAATTGTTATAAAGTGACTTTTGCTGAACTCATGTTAACAAAATATATAAATCATGTAACCTAACGCGCAAACTTTTTTTCAAAATTTCAGGGCGTTTTTTTTTGATCCAGTACAAAATGCTTAAATGGATTTTGTAACTCTGCATATTATACTTGTAGCACTGCGTTCTGTCTCTTAATTTTGTCAAAACAAACTGTTCCGCTGGTACAGCAAATGCACGCTCGATCCTTTAATTGAACAACAAAGGTATAATCACTATAGTGCAAATCTTCTCTGCTTATAATAGAAATGACCTACTAGCAGTTTGCCGCTAAAAAATAAACTTCCTCTTTTCACGATTAATTATTCACAATGCACAGTTTGAAATAAATCTTGACAACGCTAATGGCATACCTGTAAAAGTAAGCGAGCTAAGTATGTGCAAGGTTTTTATCTTTGGTACTGTTTGCTCAATAAGATAAGTTGAAAGACTAAAATAAACAAACTCTTAAAAACATTTTTGAAAAAAACAATTTCTTCTTGCTTTGCACCTGGTGATAACCTTTGATGGAGCAAAAGGTAACAAGCGCTAAGTGTTGAGTTTTAGCGTCACTAAACCAATTTCAGTTTAAAAAGAGCATGGGGATTTAGCGGCCATAACACTTACTGTACATAAACTCAACAATTAGGGGGATCGTGTTTTCATGGTAATCAAAAAACAAGTGCTGGAGAGTTGGCGTTTTTTAACCACAAGTTTTATGTGGGTGGTGTTTAAAACCTCATACATTTATTTAATACTTTTTTAATTTCATTGAGCGACCGAATGCTACATCTTATTTTAGCACTAGGGAATAGGGAAGTCATACAAAGAAGTATGTTAGACGTCATTGTAAAGTTCGGAAACTATTTTGATACCTATTTACCACCCCGAAGTTACAATTTTAGTTTTCTATCCCATATTTCAGACCGATTTTTGTCCGGAGCTTAATAGAAAAAGTATACATCACAGATTTGTCAAGTTTTTTTCATCGTTTTATCTCTCTGCAGTTATCGACTCCCATCTAGCAGTTGTAAAACGTCAGTACAGAATTCATTCATATTTGCTTGCTTTGTTGAGTTTGCGAAGCGACAAAACGACAGACACCATGCTGCGCCCCTTATTGTAACTGGTAAACACCAGGCCGGCATAAATTAAAATTGTACAGGGGCTGCAGCAAGCAAAATACTGAAGTAAACTCCATTTTTAGATATGACGCTAAGTTTCGTCATAACGTGGCTTCATACAAAAATAAATATTAAGAACACTGTGTTTATTGGATTTAAATTGGCAAAACTTTCGATTTAAAAGGTGGCTTATTAGGCACATAAACGTGTCTGGCATATTGCTTGAAACTACAGATTTAAAGTCTGCTTTAACAGTGATTGATCTGGCCAAGCCATGGTAAAAATTTACTGTGTAAAAGTTGGCAAAAGTATGGCAAACCATAGGCATTAAACCATTTTAAGTCTTTAAGAGATGATAATAATTGTTTTTGAAATATGTTAGCTGGCCAAAATGTAATAACATGGATGTACGCATTATCAACGTAAATTCTATTTATGAAATATATGTTTCGATCATTCCCCAAATACTACGCCATATTTGAACCCCTTTCGCATCAAAGCCATAAGTAAAGTGGGGAAATTTTCAGCCCATATATGATTTTGCATGCAGAAACAAGTTAAGGAAAATAAAAAATAAAATATACAATGCAAAAGTGGTTTGTTTTACGCAGAAGCGTTGGAAGTCAATGTTAGCAGCAGCGCCAATGTTTACAGTTTATGGCTGAGCAGCGGAACATTGTACAAAGTGAAAGTGTCGCTGTCTACCAAGCCGCTGTTGTTTGTTCGGGAATCGCAAAGTGTTAGGATATTCTGTTAAAATTTTATTTTGTATCTTCACAAAATCTTGTCTTTTTTAATCCATTTACGATATTGTGAACTAAGCTAATCTAGTTATCTAAAATCATATTGAAATACTTATATCTGATGGGGATTCAGTTTGTAGTATCAACTATTTTTGCAATGATATTGTAAATTAGTACGACACACATTTGTTTTCTAGTTTAAAATGTCGTTGAATATAACTCAAAACTGTTTTATTTTTGTGATAAAATTTCAACTGAAAGACAAGTTTCACAGGCACTCATTTCAGGGTTACATTTCGCAAGCGGGCCTGAACCATGCTGGGACAATATAAAAATTCTTAGCCACGCCAACTTTTACGATACAGTGCGTTGACTGTATGGCTATCACATGGAATTACATGATAACACTAAACTATGCAAAAGTAACTCGCGGCACACTAAAAATGCCTATGCGGCCCACATTTGGGCCGCGGCCCACAGTTTGCCAACCACTGATTTAGCACATGGTTCATCTTTATGATTTATCACATATTTCTTTTTAGTAAAACATCTAAATATTCATAAATGTTCACTTTGCTTAGATTGTTTTGCGTTTTTCTGTTTCTACAGCCACATTTAACCACGCAAATGAAATTTTTTGGACACTTCATGTGAATATATTTTTGTTGTTAAAGGACGTTTTAAACGCAGTTCAAATTTTTTTTATTCAAAAGTCGATGTGAAAATTATGACATATTTTCCGTCTTTTAAAAATAAACATAGGATCAAAAGTATAACAGCCCAATTCTTTGGCCAACTTAAACACGATAAATAAAAAAAAATTATCGAAATTGTTTTATTCCTTATTTTGGCACTTTGTGCAAATCCATACCGTTTTTGTAGTGTTCTCATTGCATGTTGAGAAACACTTTGTCAATCAGCATAAATGCAATCTGTATATTAGGCAGTTGGTGGTAAAAAACTCTGTGTAGTAAATGGCTGTCACAGCTTTTTTGCCAAATCCATCTTGGTAAAAGTCAATATAGAGAGCAAGTTTTATATGAGTCTAATGCATTAAGTATTATTCTTAAATCTAAATTAAGAGTTTTGCCTAATATAAATTTTATCAGGCTGAACATAAATTTGTTGTTTTTGTACTGCTTTGTGTACATACCAGTATTGTTCTTTTTGTGCAGCAAGCAAGATATTATATTCTTACTTTATAATTTAATTAGTTGGTGTAAGACAACTCGTGTTATGCACCATTACTAAGCGAAATATTACTTGCGCCAGTTATTTCCTTAAACAAAAAGCACAAATACATTCAACACTATACAAATAATAAGGTTAATCGAAGTCAAGTTCGAAGCTCGTAATAAAGACCCATTGTCCAGTTTTAAAAAATTGTTTAAAGGCAAACAATCGAAGACGTTATTGGTGCGGTGGCAAATTGTTATGAGGCAAAAATTGAAACCATTGCGGACATCCTTGGAAAATTGAACCATTATAGGGCGTCGCACAGCACAGAAACTTTGGTGCATGTGATTGTTAACTTTGCGAATAAATGGTGGAGCTGTGATTTTACATTATTTCATCTCATTTGCTGTTTAACCAGTAACTATGGTTTTATGTAAAATGATGCGTTTTGTTTGTTGTGCAAAACAACCTGCAGTGAAACAACAAATGTGACAAGTGTTATTTCATCCAGGCGAGTGCTGATTGATAGCTATTTACCCGCCTGGCAAGTGTAAATTTTTGCTTAGGAACAACCCTGAATTTGTAGACAGCAATAAACAGAAAAAGGTATTGGGGTCATATTTAGCTTAACCCCGATATCCTGCAATATTATGTTGTGCGTTTTTCTTGGTCTCACTATTTTTGATTATAAAACACTTATAAGTTATAACACATTAGTAGGAAGAAAAATAACTTTTTTTTCAAAATGTGCTCTCGAATAACAAATATATATGTTGCTAAACTGCTGAAAAGTCCTAAATTCAGCACAAATCAAATTTGAAAACATTTAACGAGAAAAAAATTACCTTGCTGACATTGTTGAAAGTTTCTAAATTGACAACTGTGACATTACCATTATAAATCCCTGGTAATCCAGAAGTAATATTTACTGAAGAGTTGCTGAGAACAGTTTTGTTTTCCAGACCTCCATCAAACGTCCAATGAAATTCAAAGAACAAAAAACTAAAAATGAACGAAACTCATGAAAAAAGATTTTTTATTATTACTATTAAAAAAATTATTATTAAAGTAAAATCATTATAATTTAACAAACACATTTATACCTCACACTAGTAACGTTGGCTAACATTGTCACATCAGAAGATTTGTTGTAACAGATTTTGTCAAATATAACATTTTTAATTTGTAAGATAAATATTATTGTCTGAAAAGCAAAAGAATTTTCAACAGTTTCTAATTTTATCTAGTAGACATGACACAAGCGTTTACAAGCTAGACTCTTCCATCTAACAAGTTTATACTTTTTGACATTTCATACTGACAAACTGAATGGTGCTTTATAAAGTAATAACTTGTTGCACAGTTCATAATTTTGACATTTTCATCTCACTCTCTTCTGTAGCATGATTTGTCTGTTAATCTTAAATTTTATTCTCCCTTTACCAATAGATTTGTTTAATAAAAATTTTAAATCTTATCGTCAAGTACTTTTATGGTAAACTTTTCATTAAGTTAGATTAGATAAAATGACACAGTAGTAATACATAAACTTAATATGGGCTACCAAAGCCTGAGTGTTGTTTGGTTAAAAGAATTTCCAGTTTTTTAAATTGTGCAATTTATTGGCAGATTTTTTTTTATATTTTAAGATTTTCTATTTGCAACATGTTTAAAGTAGTGTTATTTAATAAAAAGCTTGGGCCACAAAACAAAATTGACAATGGGAAACAACCGATTTCTATAAACCAGCTAATAGCAAGAAGTACTTACCTGGTTTTCGACTGTAAACTGACTAACACTGTTTTTAGCCTCAAATGATATATTGTAAATTCCATCTTGTGCATATTGATGAGATGTATTGAAAACCTTAAGCCCAGGAACAGATATAGATGTGTTGTCACCAAATTTGACACTTATTGTAATATTTTCAGTCCACCCATTTCTAATTACTGCAGAAATATTTGATGGGTATCCTAATTCTGAGAATGGCTCAACAAACAATTGAAGATCTAAAAACAAAAATATTCAGCTTTTATTAAGATAACTACATTTGGATAAGGCTGATTTTCACTTTAACCAGAGTTCTATAGTTGGCCCTTCTAATCTGACTCTGACTTGACAAACCCGAACAACAGTCTTTGCTTACTCTTTCAGAGCATACAAAGAACGATGTTCGGATTATTGAAGGTTTATTCATATTACATAGAACAAAAAAGTTTTTAAACTACTTTTATTTGAAATTCCCACAAAAAAGTGACAAAATTAGCATTTTCAAAATAAGTATCAACAAAAAAGTGATTATATTAAAAAGAGAAATATTGAAATGTTTTTTTTCGTCTGGAAACTTTTATAGAACTGTAAGTCAGGTGAATCCCCATAGTTATCATGAGGGGATAACAAAAGGGATAACAGATGTTATGTAAAGGTGATCGGCTGTGAACTTGATATTGACATTCGCAGTCCGAAACTAGTGCTAGCATATCCTTATTCAATACACCTTTAATTGTCAATTTAGTTTTGGTTTTGACAGGTAAAATTTACAAATTTTTGACAGTTCAAAGAAATACAACCTATAGAACTCGAGGTTAAACCTTACTAAATAATTAAGTATAGCTTTCAATTAATTAACACAGTAAGGTTGTAACAAACCGAACAGTTTAAAATAATTGTTTCAATGATATTTATACAAAACATTAATAGATTTTTGGCAAAACATTAGGAATAATGAGCAATTTAACTACAATTATATTATTTTTCATCATATAAGTAATCAAAGATATTATATATATTTAAAATAGTATATACATATATCACATAGTAATAAAAACAATAAAGTATGCAAAGGCAACACGTTCATCTAAAAAGTAAATATTTTCTGTATCAAATTTTGATAATAAAGAAAATAGATTGTCAAATAAAACCTTCACAACGTTTAAAGCAGTGGTTCTCTACTAGGAGTCCACAGAATTGTGGATTTTGTTTTTTATCAGTTTTGGGCATTCCTTATATATGTTAAAAATCTTAAACCAATATGAATGATAGACCAATGTAAAACAAAAGGTTCGGCCACAATTTGATTGTTGCCTCTTATTAATTTACCTATTGGGTGGAAATTTACAAACTTATAGGCAATTTTAATTATACTTAAGATATAAGTTAAAATCTGAAAAATTAAAAGGTTAGATAAACAATTAAGTAGATAAATTTAAGAAAGACTAAATACACACCTGTTATGATTTCAAACACTTCAATCAACTTCCATGTCACTAATGTACTTATTGTATTATTAGCCAACACAGTAAGGTTAAATACTCCAGGTTCAACATAAGAATGATTAAAAGTAAAGTCATTATCTTCGATAGTTGTTTCAATGGAGCTATCTCCAAAATAAATATCGAACACTGTTTTATGATGTGGCGAAAAAAATATTCCAACCTAATAGAAAATAGAAACAATCAATAAAAAATAAGCAAATAAAACTTGGAAATCAATTAACAAATTTTACCGTTGTTATATTCTTGCTAACAGCAGGTTTTAGAACTTCAATATTGATGCTTAATAAAGGTTTCCTCACGTCAACATTTATCTCTGTCTCCAAGTAATCAAATTCATTGCTAACAGAAACCTAACAAAAACAAAATTAACCACAACTTATAAACAACTATGGTTCCTGTATAAAGAATTATCTAATATAATTATAAATGTTTTCCTTAATGTTTATTATGCAAATCAGAAAACTTTGTACTCATTGTATGTGAATAAAACCACAAAAACATAACAAGTTAAAACAGTCAAATCAACATAGCATAATTTGTTATACTTACCTATCTGTATTATAGTTACCACTTTGTAGGAAAATAGACAGTTTCTATGTTATAACTTAAATTTAAGTTGGATTTTCTAGTGTAAACAAACTGGCATTCTATTAGCATGTTATAAATTTCTGTATATTTAACAAAAATCTCAAACTACAACTTTAAAATATAAAGGAAATATAAAATATGGGCTGTATTATGCAGCAGTATACAACCGGAAAATTAGTCAGAATCATTTGAACCTGCACTAAAAATCGGCAAACAATGTTTTTCAAAACTATAAAGAAACAAGAAATACTTGGGTATTTTACCTTTATAAGTTGACTTCCAGGACTGGAGAAGTTTTTTTCAAATTTGTCTGTTAAGAGTATTTGTTCAACACCAGTTGAATTTTCATAGGGGGAATAAAATGTTGTAGTTTCTTCAACATGAGTTCCAAAAATCCAGCTAACGGTAGCATTGATATTTTTATCCACTAAAACCTGGAGGCAATAACAAAGTTGTTTTTCATCATACCAATATAATAAACATAAACAACCTTTAACTCTTATCAGATTTTTTTTTATTATGAAATACAGTTAATCAAATTACTAAAGCACTATAGTTGCATGAATACAAATTATAAAATTATTTCAGTAGATAAAAAAGTTAAAATATTGCTAAAAACATTTTTTTGTCAAACAACTTTTTTTATTTTTGCAAATAAAGTTACTAACTTCAATTTGAAAGAGAGTCAAAGCTTCAAACTGTGCAATTGTTGAAAATTGTACAAACTTGAGGTTTGTCAATTTGTTCATGCGGTCAACTAATAAATCAACTGAAGTGTTCACAGAACCTCTACTATTGGAAAGAACGACCTGTATAAAAGTTTTATATGACTAAATAAATATGACACACCTTTTCTTGTGGGGAGTCAAACTGTAGTACAATAGATTAAAAACATGATAAATATATTTTACCAAGTTAAAACTCTTTAATAACTATTTAGATAAATACATGCAAATGTGTAGGGTTTTTATATATACAAAAGAGGAGAGCTAAAATGGCCTAAGACAAGTCATGCTCTTAACCAAGTCCTTGACAAACATAGCCAAAATTTGACAACATTTTGATAAAAATTAGGGTTGATATAATATAACTGGATAAAATAATAGGCTTTCCTGCAGTATTGACTCCATGCAACAGAAAACATAACTTTTTTCAATAATTAAACTTCAAAACAATTCTTGAATACCTTTGTGTTTATTGCATAAATAAGTCACTGTAATGTTTTTATTTAATTATACGGACCATGTTAGTGAAATAAACATGCCAATAAACAAAAATATAAGCCAGAAAGTAAATCTGAATTTGTTTTGTTAAGAAACCTTGACGTATTTAATTATACTCGCAATTTAAATGCAAGTGCTTTTCAATATGACCCATTAAAAACTGATTATGTTGGATAGCACCATACCAAACAAGGCCTAAACAGTCATTTTGGTTATGAGCATGTTGTGTGGTAGATCAGGGGTCACCAAACTTTTTTCATAGGGCTTGACAATTGCAAACTGAAAAATTATATGGATTCGCAAACATGGTGGATAAAAAAAATGTTTTAAACTTCAACTTTATTAACTCAGGAATTATAAAAATTATAAACAAAATCTGTAGTAAGGTTTAATTAAATAATCGTTAATCGGGTTAAAATTATATTACAATGTCATCTGCAAACATTTCAGCAGTACTACCTTCATAAAGGAAGTGCACTATGGGCCTATAGAATTAACTCTTGCGGATCAGATCTGGCCCAAGGGCTATAGTTTGGTGACCTCTGTGCTAGATAATGAAAAGAAAAATGAAAAACCTTAAAAAATGATGCCATGTCCTTTTTTAAAAATAGATTTAATCATTCTGTTATCTACCAAGTAGGAAAAGAGTTTTGAATAAATTATTACAGGTTTTATGTGTATTATATCAATGGTGCCCTGTAAATCAAAAAATTTAACATTAAAAAACGTTAAAATACAACAAACTGTACATCCTACTTGTGGAACTATCTTAACAGATGTTCCCTCCTATATTTTTCATTTATTACAAAACAGGAATTGGCATTAGGGTAAAAAACCGTGGCTTTGGTGACACCATTTTTCCACCCTTGCCTTTATGTTTAGTAGCCTGCACTCAAAATTGTTGATTAAAACCAATAATACCCAGGCTATAATTTTATTTGAGTTCAAGATATTTTATATAATTTTGTTAATATGCGATTCTTTACTTTATTACTCAAACTCCTGTAAATGACATTGTAATGCAAATGGTATGTACAATTATTTTTAACAGTTTAATACAAATAAAGGATTATACTCACAGTTAATTTGTATGTAGAAGGTTTTCTAAACAAAAGATAATAAGCTGGTTGACATAATTTAAATTGATCTAGATCATCAACAATCCATGCTATGGAAACATTTTCGCCAGTAGACCATGATGCGGTAAACTTCTAAATATTACAAAAGTAAAATTGCTAAAAAGTATTATAATTAGTGTGTTCCATATGAAATGTATATATTGCATTGTATTTAACAATTGTTTTGTATATCATACAAAATAATAATGCAATTGTACTGTTTTATTTGATGGACTCAAGACTTTGTTGCTGTTTGCTTAAATCTATAACGTTTATGCAATATAACAATTGAATTGTGTGTTACACAATTTAATACAAGAGAAACAAATTGTTTATGCTTGCCCTTTGCTTAAACTTTATACTTGATTTCTATGCAGCTTTTCAGCTGTGGAGTCAATGGCCCTCACAATGTTTGTCAAAATCAGGTTGTTAAATGTCAATAAATATAAAAGGGACGCATAATTCAAAAGGGATGCACGATAGATTAATTTCGGTTAATTTCAACTGTTACACAGATGTGGTGTTATCTATTGTACTGTGGCTTAATTTAACAACAAAACAAAATCGGTTGGCTATATGTTATCTCTGTTTAGATGTTCTAAACATCAAATTTTTTTTTATTATGAAATAAAAAAATGTGAATTTTGATAACTAATGCAGTTATTTTTTTAATTGGAAAAAAAGTCAGCAGTTGTCAGATAACTGTTACGATAACAGTCGCATGCCAGATATAAAATGTAGAGTCAAACTTTATTAACTTAATCCGGGACGATTATCGGTGGCAACATATTCACCCAGTTGCTGGCAGAACAATGTCATCAACGCATAAGAAAGTTTTGAATATTAAGTTGTTTTGGCTGCGTGATAGTCGTACATTAATTGCACTGTATTTGAACAGTTGGTTGAGAAATTTTATTTTGTCTTAGCTTGGTTCAGGCCCGCATGCCAAATGTGGCCCTGAGAGTGCCTGTCAAATATATTTTTTGCCAACTTTAACTATAAGTAAACAAAAGATTTTTAGCGCTTCCAAGTATATCATAACTTTTTATGTGATTGCAAGTGTCATTCAGATGGAGATGATATAGTGCTTTTATGCATTAAGTACACGTCTAAGGTAAACAATTTTACACTGGTAAGAACTCCCAGTTTCTTAAATTATTTGTACTACAACATTAGTTGTCAAGTCAAATGTAAGGATTTTATGTTATTTTAACTTTTATACTTAAACTATTCAGCCCAAAGTTGATATTCTATGATTTATTTTGTGTGTACTAATCATGAAGCCAACTTGCGTTTTAAACAAAAGTATGTTACAGTTACCAAAAAGATGCTTGGATTTAAACACTATGAGATTTAAACGGCAAGGATTCAATATTAAAGTTTGAACAAACCTAGATAGTTTATATTGATCAATTTTTCAAGAAAATTATTTTCATAGATGAAAATTATTTTCATAGATGAAAATGTTTCCCAAGTATTAAAAAAAATTACCTTTAAATTAAGTGAGCCACTATGTCAACATCAGTTCTTTGTATTAAAAAAAGTTAAACTGATTTTGCCATTTCAACTGAATGCCATACAAATCTGTTGTTTTTTAAAAAGGGTTAGCACACATAGCAAGACAAGTTTGACTTGGTGTGGCTTGATAAGTCTTAAACAAATGTCAAAAATGTACATTAGTGTTACAGTTAATTCATAATAAATTTATAGATAAAATTATTACCAATAGTTTGAAATAAAAAATTGACCAGTTTAATTTGTAGAAAAACAATCATGAAACAATAAAACAGGTACTTGCCTGAGTTATACCAACAAGAATTCTTTTGATACCCACTGGCAAAATTGTGGCATTTGATATTTCAACTTCTGTATAATAAGATTCAATAATTTATTTTTTGTAATGTAGTTATGAAAAATAAACAGCCAATTTAAAATAAGATTTATTGCTCCATAGGCTTTACGAAAATCTTGAGTGAAAATTCAATGAACAAAGCCAATAACCCCTGCTAGATTGTTGTTTCAAGGTTGTATTAAAATTAGTCTTTATTACTATCTTAAAGGTTATCTAATGGATGTGTTTGTAAAATTTTGTCCCTCTTTGCCCTGTTGTTCTGTTTGTTTTTTAAAACAACAGACCTATCAACATGATAAAGCTGTCCCATTGAAAAAAGTGCACCTGTGCTCTCAACAAAAATGGAACAGAAAATGTGCCCTTACAATTAAACCAGTGTTCGCCAAACTGTGGGCAGCAGCTCAAATGTGGGTCCTTTCACAGTTTAGTGGGCACGCTAATTTTGAATAATGTGTTTTGGAAACAGAGTAGGATATCCAATTTGCAACTGTCGTTTGAAGAGAATTTACTTTTTTTTCATAACATTATTATGCTGCATCATGTCTTACCTTACAAATTAACATTTAATTCGTTAAACTATTAAAAATGGCTCTGCAGCCAACATTATGGCCGCGGCCCACAGTTTGCCGACCATTGATGTATAGTACACTGTAGCATGTTGCGCTAATTCTACAAAATTTTATTTCTTATAAATTAGGCTCCGCCTTTTAAATTTTAACCCGAAATAATTTGGAAAAGTGATTTTGACCAAACATGCTAAATATTTTTGACAAAGGAAATTTAAACAATTCATTTAAAAGGTTTAAAGGTTTAAAGGTAAAAGGTATCACTTGATCATCTAAATTACAAATACTTCTGACTAGTGTTCCCACATATCACTGTGTTTTATTATGGTCTTTGAAAACTAAATGTTTGGTGAAATACAGAAATCACCCTTAATTTTTTTTTTGTAGTTTTAGTCACTCCAGTTGAAGCTGCAACTTAATCTATGTTATGAATAAATGTTAGTCATATCGATAATTAATGATAATGATTCTTTGACAAGGAGCCTTCAAACGGCTTTACCAAATCAGTTGGAACTAGACGGGGGTGCGGTTGTTGTATATTTTGTCAGGGGATATATTTTCAGGGCTTAGTATTTATTTTCAATTTTTACTTTATTTTAATTTTTTTTTTAATATTTTGTATTGTGTACTTTATATTATATATTTTGTTTTTCATTTTCCTTAACTTGTTTCTGCAAGCAAAAACAGATATGGGCCGAAAACTTCCCCACTTAAAATATGCCTTTGATGCGAAAGGGGTTCAAATATGGCGTAGAATTTGGGGAATGATCGAAACATATATTTGATAAATAGAATTTACTTAGATAATGCATATGGCTATTTTATTAAATTTTGACCAGCTTACGTGTTTGAAAATCAAATATTATCATTCTCTTAAAGACTAAAAATGGTTTAACGCCTATGGTTTGCTATACTTTTGCAAACTTTCACTAGGTAATTTTTTACCATAGCTTGGTCCGAGCAATCACTGTTAAAACAGGCTTTAAATCTGTCGTTTCAAACAATATGAAAAACACTATTACGTGCCTAATACGCAAACTATTAAATCGAAAGTTTTGCTAGATAAGTTTAGGCCTGATGTTGGTATGCTGGTTGGAGCAAGATGCACAACAGGTGCTAACAGAGAGGCGTAGACTGCCTTAAGATTTTGCATTTAAACTTGCGGCGGTAAATACACCCTATTGACACTTAATTATTAGGCGAAGCTTATCGCGAAGTAATTGGTCGCCCCAAAAAATGCTGACGCCGCATTTAAAGCAAGCATTATAAATGTGTCGCCGATATTCTGCCTTGAACATCCCTACTCGAAATGCTTCCCTCCGTTAATTGTACGGTGGGTGAAACTTTATTCACGGCCTTACCTCTTTGTGTATTACCGCGACAATACAATGAAATACGATTTGGAGAATATTGGAAACATCGTATTTGGAGAATATTTGCTATTTGCACCTGTTCTGTATGTTACTCCAATCCAACATATCTACACACAATTATAAGTTGTGTATAATAATATAATAACTTATGGCTTTGAAGCGAAGGGGGTTGAAATATGGCGTAGATTTTGGCAAATGATCGAAACATACATTTGATCAATAAAAATTTACGTAGATAATGCTTACGGCCATGTTGTTACATTTTGGTCAGCTAGCATGTTTAAAAAGTCAATATTTTCATTCTCTCTAAATGATTTAACGTCTATGGTTTGCAATACTTTTTCCAACTTTTACTGTGTAAATTTTTACCATGCCTTGGTCTGAGCAATCACTGTTGAAACAGAGTTTAAATCTGTAGTTTTGAGCAATATGCAAACACGTTTATGTGCCTAATAAGCCACGTTTTATATTGAAAGTTTTGCCAATTTAAATCCAATAAACGCAAGGTTTATTTATTTATGACGCCATGTTATGACGTAGCTTTGTAACGTCGTCGTTAAGAATGCGTTAAACTTAAGCTTTTTGTTGTTGCGGCCCTTGTATAATTATATTTGCTTAGACCTGGTGTTGATATGTTTGAATGGTGCAACAATTACAACATGTGCTAACAGAGATGTGTACACTGCCTGTAGGATTCGCATTTAAATTTGCGGTGGTAAAATATTTTGTGTTGTAAGAGCAATAGGTTTTTTTACTTAGAGAGGCCTCTTTATGAAAGGCAAGTCGCATGTGCATAGTTTTACTAGGCAAGCCACTTCCAACACAAATGTTGCACGTGCGGGACAATAGGGCGCAGCAGGGATGCCAGCAGCCGCCTCGTCGCGACGCGAGCTGGACAAAGCAAGCGAATATGAACGAATTCTGTATGAAAGTTTTTCTGCTGCTAGATGGCTGTCGTTAGCTACAAAGTGCTAAAACGCAATATTTCAGGTTTTTACCCCCCAAGCAAAGGCCCCTGGGAGTGCAGCCTCATAAACTTTTACAAAGCACCTACATACCACTCTACGCCATGTCTGAAAATTTGAAGGTTCTACGATGTCTACTTTTTCTATAAAGCTTCGGACAAAAGTAGGTCTGAAACAAACCATAGGAAACCATAGGAAACCATAGGAAACCAAAAAAGAATAACGGCAAAAACAAGATATGTCCCGAAAATAAATTTTCGGCCCATATAATAATCAGGATTGTTACAAAGATAGGCAAGACAATAAGTTTCTAGCATGTTCTGAGGTTTAAACTCATGGCTATCCAAATCAGAACCAGTGTACTAATAACTGGATCAGTATCCTTGATCAGCACAATTTAGAATTACAGAATAAACCCATGTGTATAATTTATAGTCCAATTGAGAATGTTCTATTTTAGTTAATTTATTTTTTATCTGCACTATAAAAAAAATACAACTATATTTTTCATATAAATATATACAACTCTTAACCTCTGTAGACATAAAATATTTTCAAAAGGGATAAGAAATAGCTGTATCACATAGATAGATTCACACTAGAAATAAAGAGTTTTTTTTAACTGTGAGTGTTCCAGCATGTGAAAGTGGTCATGCTTGGCACCACACGTAATTGATTTATATTCATGCTGTTATATCTCAGAGTATAGGTTGCTCTACTTTTGACACAATAACCAAAACTAAAACACATTTCTTCAGCAAAAAAATAAAATATATTTTTTTAATATTTTACCAAGACTAAATTCGCAAAATACTCACCTTCAGAATTTCTGATGGTTGATGAGAGCATTTTATTTTTTTTGGTAGATTTTTCTGAAATACTAACTTTACAGCTATCGGAAGGCATAGTACCTAATGATGCAGTGTTAAAAACTGTTGCTGAGAAATTGTAAATTCCAGGATGCGTCTAAATACAAGTTATTAAAGATGCGTCCCATATTATTCAAGTATAGTAATATTATTTATAGTTTAATTGCAACTGTAGATATGTAAATGTATACTATTTAAATAACTAATGATCATTTTTAACATTAATTTGAGATAGTGGTTCCCAACCTTGGGGTCACAAGGGGTTTCTGGGGGGAAGGGGCTGTGAATTATTAGTTAAAGGAAAAATCTACATAAAAAAATATAAATGAAAAATTTAGAAGTAGAGAAGCCAATCACCCTTCAGTCTAAAACAGGGGTTTAGGAAAATACAAGTGCTTGCGCCCATTTGCTCATACAAACTTGTGTTTACCTGATGCAAAAATTCAAATTTTGAAAGTGGTATAAAATAAGGTAGGGTTTTTACATTTTAGGCCAGGAGACATCAGTCTTTAATTGCTGGTCATCAGATGCTTAGAGCATTTTGAGCAGTGGTGGAACCAGGTGGCCACTTGGCCATGCCTCCTAAACAACTATTGTTCGCCAACTTTTACTATGTAAATATATATATATGTATTTTTTTAATTGAGGCCTGTCTTTATTGTGTTTCAGTTCATTTCAAGTGAATCCGTTTATATCAAAGACCCTATGTGTATCACAGCATGTAATATAGCATGTAATATATGTATATTACAGAATGTAATATATTGTGCCTCGTGTGTCTAAGCCCCTTTACATTCAATTGAAAGTTTTGCCAATTTAAACAAAATAATCACATTTTTTTCGCGATTAGTCTGATTAGACTTTATTTAAATTAAATGTTTTCGCCTGAATTCATTAGAGAACGACATGTCTTTTTAAGATCAATTGTTTGATGCCGTTATGTTAAGTTATGTTATGACTTGACTTTTAAAGTCATCTCTAACAAAATTCTACTGGCGACTGTAAGAATGATAAAGACTGTTAATGCAGGCTTTAACAGCTGAAAAGTTGTGCGACCCTGGTCTACCTGTTGCATTTGTTGCAGTCAACAAGTCGTGCTTATGGCATTACCTTTGGAGAAATTGTGGACTTTTTATAGCCCTGTTTTCTACACTTGTAAAACGTTTTATTAGAACATTTATACACATTTAAACCTCTGCAACAATTTTCTTTTCCAGCAATGCAGGACAAAATCAGTAAAAATACAGATAAATACACGAATCAAGGATAATATAAATACATGAATTAGGAAATTTGCTTGAATAATATTTTTGCTTTTTCTATATTTAGACAATTTTAGTTTTAGACTTAGAATGACAAATCTGAACTAAATCAATCCCTATGTGCATCTTTCTTTGGGATCTGTTGGGATCAAAAAGTCAAAGTGTTGGGATTGGAGATCTAAACTGTAATCTTATATAGTTTTGCATACTTTTTTAATTTAACAAAATTGAATATGATTATAATTACATAATAAAAAACAAAATGCAAAATAGAGGGGTCACATAAGTTTTTAAAGAAAGGTTTTGTGAGAACCAAAACGTTGGAAACCACACTTTAAACAGTTTGAATTGTTACAATTTGAAAGAATATACTAAATCATGTAACAAAATTTCTTACAGGGATAAGGTTGGAAATTGAATGAAAAGTTTGGCTAGGTTGGGATGCATGCAATCGGACATCGCACCAGATATTATCTAACCATTGCACTTCATTGCTATTATAATGTAAATCTCCAAATTGTAGCAATGAATACAGCAACCCACTCTGCCGCCAACTACAAAAAACAAATAACTAATCACAAATGGTAAAAAAACACTATTTACATTAAACCATCAGCTTTAAATATTCTTAGCAAAGTAAAAGACCTGTAATGATATGTTCAGTACCACATCTCCAGTGATTTGCATTTGCAATACTACCAAAATAGTTTTATAAAAATAGAAAGTTAGAATTAGGGGTTGTTTTAAATTTGTTTATATAGCAAGATATCAGCATTTGTTCAGGTTGTCATTTGAAACCTACTGTTTTAAAACATCTGGATATTTTACTTATAACATTTTTAAACAAGAACACTCTAAAAGACAATTTTTTTTATAATTGTATACGTCAATTTAATAAGTCACATTTAGTGTACATATTTATAAACAACCTTGGACAACAAGATAATTCTGTTGACTCAAAATGCCTTCCTAAAAATTATGTCGATATTCTCGACCTATTTGGCCTTGATTCTAGCTTAGCCTTGATTTGCTTCCACTATTCAGGTTGACTGATTGCGATAAGCCTTTCCAAAAGCATCAGGTGTACTATAAATGGTGTGTCATTATCATTGACCAGAATGGCTCTCAAAAGAGCTTAATCACAAAATAAACATTGCTTATATGCATGTTTGAATTGCTGAATACGAGTGTTGATTCTCTTCACTTAAGTTTGTATGTATGAACAGGATGCAGAAAACAATGGTGCTATGGTTGTTTCTAGGGGTGCTCTCTTTTAAGCCCTTGTAGCTCAGTTAGAGCGAAGATCCTGGTATGACTGGAGGTTGTGAGTTAGAACCTTGCTAAAGGCTAGTTTGTCTAGCCTGGCCTTGCTTGCACTATATTCGTCATCATGCCGAATAATGGCATCTGGTGTAGGCCTTCTATAAAATGTATTTGTCATTGTTGGCCAGTATGACTCCCAGAAGGGCTCGATCATAGAATACACATGGTGCATATTTGTGTTACAGTTGCTAAAATGTATGCTAACAAATTTAGGTTAGCTTGCCCAAAGGCATCCAGTGTACTATGTGGCCTTGGTATTCCAATTGACAAATTAAAGCAACATGCTATCTAATTCTAGTTATATTCTTAGTCACATTAATTAAAGATGCCACAAGCTTGTATCAAAACATCTTAATAATCAAGATGAAAACAATCTACTCAACCATTTTGGCTCTGCAATTCATTATCAACCTACATTACAGACCATACATACTAGTGTACCCAATGCTAGTTATGTTTTATAATAGCCAGGTTACTTTGATGGTAAATTCCTATTTCTTTTTTTTTTCAAAAAAGCTAATTTGTTAAAAAACGTTTTTAAACAAAGGATACAAAACACACTTCATTTTAGGAAAGCTCTAAAATTATATATTTAACTTAAAACATGGAACTGGAACGATATGGAATAACTGTGGTACATGGTATCCGTATTTGAAATGATAAATCTTTTCTAAAAAAGAGTTTAAAAGATTTTAATATTAGTTTCAAATTTAGTGAAAATTAGTTATCATTAGCGATTGCCACAAATTTTAACAACTTTAACTAGTGCTTTTATTAGTAAATTTGATGAAGCAGAGACACCAATTGAGTTTGTTTATAGCATGTTAAACAAAAACACTATAAAAATAGTAGCATTCAAAACAGAAGAAAACAACTCGTTAACTCAAAAGATTATCACTTGTGCGTCTTTGATTTTCTGAATTTTAGACAAACTACTCGATAAGAAATCCCTTGTTGTTAAAAACTGTTGAGACCTACCTTTATTTAACTGAGAAAGCAATGGTAATGAAACTAAACCGAATTTCAGAAAAATTGTTGTACATATGTCACCATTGACATTTAAACCAACTGCCAAAATGTAGGTTAAACCTTGTCTTTTGTTTTTGAAGCATTTTGATTAAAGACATTCTGCTTTTAATATATCAACAGATACAAAGAAAAGGTTATGAGGTGCCAAATCAATTCTAAGTTTTGACTTGTTATAAGCGACAACATAAGCTCCATGAAAAGTGTAGTTGGCTTAATGCTTCTGTAAGACACCTGAAGCGAAAGATGAGCATGAACCTTGACATAATTAGAAAATTTACCAATGAGAAAGATTTACAAGGTCACAAACAGAGATGGTATACACAGTGCCATGTACACACACTGCAACACATCAACGACATGTGTCCCTAGTGCAGTGGTTCTTAAACTGGGGGGCGTGTGAGGTTCACAAGGGGGGTGAGAAATTGACAAACTCTGTATGAATTATGACTAAACATTAGGGCAAAGTGATATTTCCCTGCTACTAATACTCCAATTAAACATTTGTTATCGAAAAACAGTTACATTAGGGTTGTTCAGATTTAACTTTTTTTTTTAAATTTATGCTTCCTGCTTGATTTCCCATTATGTGTTGCATAAAAATGAGTTTCGTAAGTTTTCAAAACAATTGGACAACGTTTAGGGGCTCCGCAGACACCCCAAAGTTATCACACTGAAATTGCTAAAATCAGGGACTTCCCCTAATAGATACTGTACGTTTTTCTTAAAAAACACAGAAACCTTGTAATGTTTATATTAAACAATGGCAAGATAGCATCACTAATCTATTTTCCAGTTTTATGTAACTTAAAATGTGTTCTTAAAGCCCCCGAATCCCCACTTTTGGAGCTGTCATTTAATTTATCACATATGTACAATAAAATATATTTTAACAAATTGTATATTATGAAAAGCAAAGTATTTTAATCAATAGTGAATAAAGAAGGAATATAGCAAAAGTATACCAATGTCATAGTTAAAAAATGTTAAAAGGAACATCAATGAATAGCTTTTTTTATTTCTTAGCAAAGTTTTTTTTTTAAGAAAATCTGGGTATGATCGCCTGTGATCTTCAACAGCTTGTAGCAAGTTGTTTGTTACTGTGGATTGTCGGTTAATATAGCAGCACAATCTGTGTTTACTTTTAATCCCTCATTCTGTGGCATCATTCACAACTTTAACAGTACACAAAGACTTTAACTCGTTGTAACCATTATGAGCACCATGAATCGGAAGAATGCGTCGGCCAATGACATATCTGATTGAGTAGCGTAAAATAAACCAGGAATCTGTGCGAATCAAATTCTCTAAAGTGGTATAACCTTTGATTTTATGATGCAAAACTTGAATGCCTTGGTGAAAATCTTGAGGCTTTGCAGTTGAAAGAAGTTGTTGGGCAATTGCTGCCTTTGTGTCCTTGGTCATTTGTGGGTGATTACTAAACAAGGAAAATATGACAAGTTTGTCTAGAAAAATAGCATCATTACCCATCTGTTCAGACCACATAAACATTTTTGGCCATAGAAAACTTGTCCCATCCCCCTGTACCGTGTGTTGCACCTGCTTGATTGTCTTCTTCTTTCGTATGGACTATCTTATTATTCCAGTTCAAATGTCCGGGCAGAAGTCGAGATGCCAGCGTCGTCCAAGAGTGTCAGACCATTTGCGATATATCGGCACCGTGAGACTGTGATCTGCAGTCTGTTCCTCCAAACCACAGTCACAGAAGCTCCATTTATTCATGGAAGACCTAGCACGCCAGACCCCTGTTCTCAGCCTGTTAAGGCGAGTTTAGGCTCAAATAGACAGGCCAAAACCCTAAGGCTTATTGGAGGTGGTGGGGCAATAGTGGTGGAGAGGGGTGATCTTGCTCCTCGTTCCATTTGGTGGCCATTCATTCACCTAAACCAGAGCTTTCACATTTCTGCAGTGATTTGAGTGCAGCTGGTACTAAGGGGCATCTCGAGGATAGTAGCCTTTGGTATTGTGGCTTCTCTGGGGCGAAGCTCAGCGGGCTAGATGCCTGCCAGGGTCGGAATGTGAGTGTCCAGTCCAGATGCAATGCGAGGTATGTAGACGTGGAAATCCAAAGTTCTTCCATTGGTATTGACGGACAACACACGTTTAATTTCCTTGTTATTGAGGTGGACTAAGAGTCCTCTCAACACTGCGCCAATTCCCTTCAGCATGCAAGATCGTCCAGTCATCAGCGTATGCTTGGAGACTGTGGAGGGCAGATCACTGTAATAAACATTAAACAGCAAAGGAGCCAGAACTGATCCCTGAGGCATGCCGTTTCTAAGGTGTCATAACCTGCTTTGATGGAGCCGTTGTTTGTCTTAAAACAAAGCTGCGATTATGGACAAGTTCCATGATCATGCTGACCATGTGGTTGTTAAAAATATGTTAAATGACAATCCTCAGCAACGTGCAAGCTTGCTACAGGCTGTTGAAGATCATAGGCGATCATAAACAGGTTTTAAATAATTCAATAAAATGTATTTTATTGAATATATGTGATAAATCAACTGACAACTCTAAAAATGGGGTAAATTAGGACTTTGGGGGCTTTAAGAAAACATTTTAAGTTACATAAAACTGGAAAATAGATTAGTGATGCTTTCTTGCTATTGTTTAATATAAAAATTACAAGGTTTCTTTGTTTTTAAAGAAAAACATACAATATCGTGTTAGGGGAAGTCCCAGATTTTAGCAATTTTAGTGTGATAACTTTGGGATGTCTGCGGAGCCCCTAAATGTTGTCCAATTGTTTTGAAATCTTGTGAAACTGATTTTTATGTGACACATAATGGGAAATCAAGCAGGAAGCATAAATTTTCAAAAAAAGTTAAATCTGAACATCCTTACAGTTACATCATTCGCATTAAATGCAACTTACCTGAAAATAAATTGCTGTTCTGCTTTATGTTTTTTTATTTTGAAACAAGGTGAGGCAGGAGATTTGTTAAAACTGTAAAAGGGGGCGTGTCTCAAAAAATTTAACAACCACTGCCCTAGTGGAACAAAAGATTGTGTTTTTAAGAGACTTGTAATCAACTTCAGAAAGTTCAAAGGGATAATAAACAAGGCACTATGGCCAAATACAAAAACAAGCATGTTCTACATGAGAAGAGTAAAAAAAAAGTTAAAATATTTCTCTTAAAATGATCAAATTACTTGCAAAGACAGTTAAAGGCATATTAAATGCAACCAACTGGAAAATTGTCAGTTTTAAAAAAAGAAGAGAACCAAAAAATTAAACAGAATTAGTTGACACAGTGAGCCTCTTAGAATCTGTAAAGAGAGAGTGGTGTAGGTCAACCAAAATTGTTACAGAGGATGATGTTAAAATTACACTTTGTCAGGTTTAAGTTTGTATGTTGCTTGATAAAAATAGCATGATGCTGGGCCTTTTATCTTAGCATGGTCCAGACCAAAAAGAGTGCTATAAACTGTGTAAATTTCAACACTTTTAGCACAGCACTGATCATAGCCATATCCGGGACTAAATGGAATTGTTTATTTTGTCGAAGTCAGACCAAGGACTCAAGTAAGACTATCAATTCCTAAGTAAGACATGTACTTGTGAGCAAAAATTTGAAACTTCAAGGCTACAAACTGTAAACTGTAAAGGTTTGATAAAAACACATTTTGGGTGGGTGAGTTACATAGCACCTCAATAATTGATTTCTGACTAACCACCCCATTTTAGTTAGGTGGTAAACATAGGGCTGTAGAATTTAGCAAGTCTGGGTAAAGTCTTTTAAAACCAATTCAACAGCTCTACTGGCAGCAGACTGTCACAGTCAAAGAGGTGGACAACACAATTCTATCTTTCATGCGTAAATCAATGGATTGTGATGTTTACTAAAACAAAACATCATTTCTGATATCTAAAGGCTGCTCTCTTTACAAGAACTTTCTGGTATAACAGAGAAACAAGCTAGTGGAGTGAGTTTTTAAACATGCAAACAAATCATACAATGCAAAACACACCAATCTTAGGGTACTAAGAAAAATAAATAAAATTTAAATTTGAACGTGAGAATAAAATTTAAATTGAACGTTATTTTACCTTACATATTTTCAGCATGAATTAGTTTAATTTGTATATTCTGGTAATTCTTATTCAAATTTAATTTTGAAAACCTGAAAAACTCAATTTGGATCAATCTTATAGTAGAAATTTAAGAGTTTAAATTTAAATTGCTGAAAAACTCTTGTTATTTAAGTCCATGAAAGGTAAAAATAAATGTCTTACCTGTAACAGAAGTATAATTTGTGAAACTTACACTTATATTGATCAAATAAGTAAACTCAAAAACCTTTTGTTTTGCTAATCGAAATGCTAAGAAAAGGCAGAGTTATACTGATCAGGCTTCTAGCAATTATTTCAAACCCTTTTCGATATTGTTTTGAATGAAATATAAACCATTTGATCCACCAGCAAATGACATTATTTTTTATCGACAAATAAGCAAAAGTAATAAAAATAAACATGGAAAGGTAATGTTTTCAAGATTATTAGGCCAAAATTTGCCTTTAGCATTAAGAAGCTAATTTTTACTGGCAATTTATTGTTTTCTGATAAATTTTCCGTACCAGATAGGAAATTTCAATGGCTTTCAAAACTTGGTTATATTGCAAAAATCAATTTGGCATCCGATCAGATTAGATCACCTATACCTAGTTTTGGGGGGTCCATGAAAGGCAAATTGAAACATTAGTGTATATTTAAGAAGTAATAAATTTATCAAAGAAAACAATTTAATTAAAAATAAAACGGTTTGTACTAAATGCATTAGGACTCCATTTCACTTTCATATTTTTAAACCGAAATAAACAAATTTGTAAAGTCTATTTGAATTGTGACATAAATTATGACTTCATTTTTTAATTTTTTGGCCTACCGTGGTCCATGCGAGGCAAAAAAAGATTTAGGGGTCCGCAGTAAAAAAAAAGAACCCCTGACCTATCCTATATGGACCCAGGTAACGACGCTAAACTATTAAGTATAAGAAAATTACCTGCTTAGAGAACTATTTTTACATTTAAGAGGTAGTTTAGAAAGGTCCTTATCAAAGGTGATTGCTGAAAACCCAATACCAATGACATCATGCTTTTCCAATTCCACAGTGTTATTGAAAACAAACTAAGAAATATATGAATGTTTTTTCATATTTTATTTATTGTGCAGAAGTAGTAAATTAAAACGTATGCTTTAGAATGGATAATTACCATTTGTAACAATACCAAAACAATAAAAATAAAAACAAACCTGGTATAGCTTTACCCCAGTTTCATTTATCATAATCGGTTGGTTATAAACCAATGAATAGTTAGGTACTTCTCCTAAGTGACGTGCAGGTTTCTTTATATTAGTTTCCATATACCAGTTACAAGGTTCATCCAGAGGCTAAATAGAAGTTGATTATAAAAAAGTTTGCATAAAACCAAATTGTAAGGAAAGGAAAATATAAAAATAAATTATTATTACATCACTAAGGTGTGTTCACAAGTGTATCATTGTTTTGTACTACTTTAAAAAAAAACAGGTTGTTAACAACAATACAAAACTGATTAAATAAGTTGTCTGCTAAGTACTTCCATGCAAGTCAAACAAGGTTTTAACAGTTAAATTTACACAAACACTGTATATATATAAGGCGCATAAATAACCTGATCTGTCTTATAAGACTTTATGCAAATATTCTTAAATTGCAAAACTGCATTTTCCAAAACTTGCCTTTTAGGTATAAAGTAACCTAACTACAGAGTGATTTCATAATTAAATTTATTTACTTCTTTTATGCCTACATTTAGAATTGTTTCTATTTAGGCTGTTCATCCTCATAAAACAGTAAAAGATTTGGAATATTAAGATTAAAAATCTAAATAAAAGTTGTAGAAATTCAGTATATATTTGTCCTAATAGACCTTTTTTATGACAAACTGAATGTGTAAAGTAGGAAGATATCTCCTCGCTCTTACACGTAAATGATAACAATGGCTTTAAATGGCACTTATATACTTTAGATTTTTCTGTCTTATTCAATGTCAGTCATTCATAAAGTATAGTCTTTAAAAGGGAAATACATTTCGCCACAAAATATGGCATCATCAGTCTCTAGAAAAAAACAAACAATACAAACACATAAACTGGCTGGTAGCAATTGAAAGTAAAAATGACAGCAGAACCAAAAGCAATGTATGGCGAGTAATTGTAGGTTAAAAATATTAAGTTATAGGTATAGAAAATTAGACACTCATACCGCCCAAGTCTTGGAAATAGCAAACAGCTGTGTTGGTAAAGCAAAAGGGAAATAAAAAAGGAGGCAAGAGGTGGAAATAAACTAGATCAGACAAGCAGTGGAGGTTTGTTGTAAACCATAACTAAAAAATAAAACAATGTAAAATAAAATAAGAAACCACATAATTATTAAATTCCAGGCAAAATCATATTTTGAATGTTAATACTGGCATGAACTGAATTTGGCCACTTATCTTCGGCTATATCTAAAAGACAATACAAAAGTTCGTCAACAAATTACACATAAAAACAATCAGGAAGCAACGGTTTGCGAGACAAATAACTTTTATGAAACATACAGTACATCGCAAGCCATTGCAGACTCACCGAATCTGTTGATCTATGATGCAAGCAGGGCAGGCTAGAAAAACAACTAACCTGCAGTGAGGTTCGAACTCACGACCTCCAGTCAAGTTGGGACCGTCGCTCTACCAACTGAGCTATGCAGGCTCAGAGAGGAGCGAGTCGAGAAACAACCAAACGCTAATGCTTGCTCAATCTGTTAGTACAAGCAATTCAAATGAAGGGGATCCACAGTACCATATCATTTATTCAATGAAACATGCACACATATGTGTTTTAGCAACTGAGATCTAGCCCTTCTGCACAAACATATGTGTGCATGTTTCATTGAATTTTATGAAACATAACGTGATGTTGTTGTAAAGCAGCCTTTAAGGAATTCCGTCGGATTTGAAAGAGCACTTGCGGTCATTTCGATAAACACACTAATATTGTCGTTGCTTCCAGATTGTTTTTATACGCAATTTGTCACCCAACCTCCATATTATCTTTTAGACATAGCCATAGAATAATGGCATAATAAAGTTCATAACAGTATTAACAATCAAAAACTGATGAAACTTTATCGCTTGTTGCCACATCTTGCCCTCTGTTTTCTTTTCGCTTTACCAACAAAGCTGGTTGCTTTTTCCAAGACTTGGGCAGTAGGATGGTCTAGTTTTCTACCCCTATAACTTTTAACTAATTTTTTTAACCTACAATTACTTACGATGTGCGTTGCTTTTGGTTGTACTGTCATTTTTACTTTTACTGTTAATTGCAACAACCAGTTTACGTGTTTGCATTGTTTTGTAGTTGTTTTTTCAAGAGACTGATGATGCCATATTTTATGGCAAAATATATTTTCCTGGTAAAGACTAGACTTTATGAATGACTGACTTTGACTGAGACAGCAAAGTCTAAAATATATTTAAACCTTTTCTAAGGTGCAAATTGAAACACACACCAAGACCTATAAAGCAACAACATCCGAAGCTAATAAAACCATAGTATTTAAAGCAGGGTTTGTCAACCTACAGTCTGCCAATGTAATCTCCACTACCACTACTAAAAGCTGGACACAAGGCCATTCCTAATTATTTTTAGTTTTTAACTATATAAATGCAATTTTTTCATGTTTGTGCCAATCCCTTTATCCTGAAGGCGCTATGCATGCAGAATAAGATTTAAATGGCCTTGTTTGGAGAAATTATATTTTCGTTTTACTTTTAATGCACAATGAAATATATGGCGCTGCTAGAAAGTATTGTTTTACAGGTTTTCACTGTGACTTTAGCCTAAACGCCCTGACCTTTTTCAAGATGCAATTTCGGCCAAATTAATCTGGTTAATAAAACATTTTTGCGCTAAACTATAACGTCTTTCTGATTTAGCGATTGTGAAGTATGCAACATCTATCTCAAAATTTCAGTAAGATACGCGCACGGTTTCTGCAAACATTCTACGCTTAAAAATGCAGTCATCCAAATTAAAAGTTTTGTCCAATACGCAAATTTTCTGCGCCTCGCACTAGTTTCACCAGTCTCATAACACTCGATTCCTTTTGCGCACATTGAACGATAGCATCAAGATTATGGAGCTTATATGTCTTTGACAATGCCTTGTGGCGTCTTTTTAAACATTTCATGCACCGACCAAACGAAAATCGTTGATCCGCGCATGTAGCATATACTTTATGTGGCCCGCAAAGAATATGCAAGAAATATTGTGGCCTGCGATGCAGTCAACCTTGGACCACCCTGCGATAGGACAATTAAAAGTGATTTCATTTTGATATAGTTCTGTGAAGCCAGTTTATAATATAATTTTAAGGCAAATACATATAATAATTATTGAAGTTCTGGCAAAATAAGCAAAGTTTCTTCTTATAACATCATTGTCTAGTAATTTTTTGTGACACTTTCAAGGTATTCTTTTCAACAGTTGAATAAATTAACAAAAAAGCACTTAATAAAACTACTCAAATCATGCAGGTAACAAATCATAAAAGTCTTACCCGACAATGATCTGAAGAAATATTGAAAACGCACCATTGTTTTCCAACTGAGCAATTAGATTCCTGTTGTGCGCAATGCTTATCAGCACATGTTGAAAAAGGGTTACCCTTACAACCTAATTATACACAATATATTAAATCTAAACAATATCAAGAAAAAATAATAATAATAAGCAATTTACAGTAACATCCTATTTAAATTATTAACTAGAACCTGATTATATCACGCAAACTAATGATTAAGCGCTGTGAGTACAGTTTCATGAGTGTCTTGCAAGTATAAGATACTTTGCAAAACAGTAAAAGTAGGTTAGACTGCTATCAAAAAAGTTTGATCAAGGCAAGAAATTAATTGTCAATGTTCGGTTATGTCCAAAACAAAAAAGTAAAACAAATGAAGCCTCTTTCCCAGGTTTTTGGACAATAAGTTAAATCTTTAAATTGATGGTATACGTTGAGCAAAGCTAGTAGAATCCTAAACAAATAACAATTTCACAGGACAACTGTAATGCCTCTCAGCAGTGGTTTAACAAAATTGAAGCAAATTGAGATTTTTTTTAATTTTTATTCACCAGGAAGGGGCAAAGTGAGAGATTGTTTGATAAATTGTAAACATCAATAAATAACAATAAATCTAGACTTTGTACAAAAGCATATAAAAGGTATTGCACAAACATATACAGGGCTCACCGTTTGGGTGGGTGTTATTTTATCGCTAGCTAGAGCATTGTTACACTTCGGCAAAATTCTTAGCTTCTAAAATAAAGTCTATATATTTATTTACTTGCCTGGCATGACAAATGGTATCTCATAAACAAAGATCGTGTTTGATAGTTACTATCACTTTTATAGGAAATTATCAAATTCATACAAGTAGGTGATTAGTCAAATTAAAAGATTTATCAGATGTTATTGCTCAATTATTTTTTATTGTTATAATCATATGAAGTGGTATAAAGGCATCGAATGACATAGATAAAAAAAACTAAACACACTAAGTCTTAAAGACACCCTCCATCAATATGGCAAAATTATCACAAGATGGCTCATAACTTTTAGTTTTTATCTTTTTTTCAATCAGGGCATGAACCATAATTTTGACTATTTCTCAGTTACACTCCATGTATGACTTCTTGAATGCTATATCAGGTGAGAAAAAGTTTGTGATTAATAAGGCCAAATTTGGCAATTTGTGTTTATACCTAACCGCAAGCCAGATTTTTCTGGCCTGGTTGCTCACAGTGCAATCCTAATAAGGCTATATAATTACGGTAAAACACTTTCTAAGGGCATCTGGTAGATAACATCAACCAAATGACCAATGCAGTAGGCATTACTTTTACCACTATAGCAAGTTAGTATTAAATATATTTCAAACAATTAAACCTTTCCTTTTTTATTTTTTATTTTTTTAATAATTATAGCACTTGAAGTTACCTGGAGGAATAAGCTTCAAGGTATCCGGACAAGAAGGCCGGTATACCTGAAGATAAAGTGGAAATGCTGATGATTGAGCAACTAATTCCCACGAAATCAAAGTTGCTTTTGAGGAGAGCCACAATCCAGGTAGTAACAAAACATATTTCTACAAAATGAAAATAAAAGCTATAAATCAACCAGTTAAAAGTTTTAATATTTTTAACACATGTAACAATGTTTCACTTTTTAATGTGGCACTATAGTCAATACAGAAGATTTTCTTGAAACTTAAATGACTTATTACAATGTTGACAAACCTGAGTAGTAGTAGCAGTTTCAGAAAATACTGGCATTGTATTGACAGTTTTCATATAAGAGTGTTGGAAAACTCCTGTTCCAACCAAGAAGTCTTTAGGTCCAGAAACAGATTCTGCAAATTACAATGTATGTTTTTTTGAATTTTTTGCAAGCAACAAATCTTTGTGACATAAAAGTGAATGTGTCAGAATAACCTCAGGCATTTCACAAATATAACTGTTCAGGCAGTCATTGCTGTATTTTTTACAGTTCACACCCAATATCTATGTGTCTTTTAAAAATTATTGTACTTTCTTGGCCCCCATACTTATTTATGCAAAACACCAGTATTTTCCCTTTAACCCTACAATAAAGAAGTCATTACTGAACCGCGTTTGATTGATTAACGCTCTTTAAATATGTAACAACTTTTCTGAAGCAAATGCTTGTAAAGCAGAAATGCACATGCCAATATCATCACTCCTTGTCAGATGTATAAAAAAATAATCATCCGGTACTGGTAAATTCAATTTTGTGACCAAATACAAGTTGATAAGGGCTAAAACTAGTTTAATTATGGATGAACATTTAGCACTTAATGCCCAGGTATAAGCTATTTCCCAATTGCATTTGACATGAGACATTATTTTGCAAAGTATCCCTGACAAAACTCAGTTATGACTTTCACACAATTCATTAGACTAGCAAGCCAGCAGTTGTACTCTCTTCAAATTGGAGAAAGATGCAACCAGTATCCTTTTATGCAAAGGAAACAAAACCTATTCGACAAAAATAAATTTAAACTATTTTTAAAATTGTATTTACTGTGTAAAACATATTAGTGTCACTTGTACTTTGTTACAAAGGTTATCTATGACGACCCCCCTCCACAATGCAATACAAAATATCACTCCAAGTCCTGCATAACTCTTGCTTTACAATGAAAACATATTGACAAGGGCCCTCACTCATTATGATTTAAAATAACTTCTTTCTGATGTTACTGTGAACTGCTTTTCCAAAACTCTAAGTAGGACACAAATCATTAAGGATTACTACTCGTCATGAAAGCTTAAGAACCAGTGAGTTACACCATATACCACAACTGAATTCATCCCAATGTTTAACATGGTAACCCTAGTGCACTGGTATGCAACCTGCGCCACTTTCGTGGGTGTGGTCTGGCTTGAGTAACTTGAGAGTAAATCGCCACCTTAAACTACCTAAATGCAAAAATTTTACCTGTTTTCGAATATGTATGTTTTGCCCATTTTAAGGATCTTTTCAGCCTAAAAGCGCCGTGCTTACATACCATTTACAGCCCAGCGCGTTGTGGACTCAAGACTCTATACAAAATACAATTTCTGTTTTACTATTTAATGCAATAGTTCAGTGATTTTCAACTTATGTTCCATAAAAGATCGACGGTGCTCCGCAAGAAATTGACCAACTTTTCAAATGTTACATGGAACACAACTCCTGTCAAAAATCACTGGTATAACACAATGGGTTTAAATCGCTTATATTGGTTGAAAATTATCCACTATCACAGGGGTAGCCAACCAGTCAGATTACAAGTGCCACATTTTTACTTGGTTAACCAAAAAGAGCCACACTTTTCTCAGGTTGAGGTAAAAAAAGCCATATAAAGTTTGTGCTCATCAACACAGGCCCAGATAACGCACTAACAAAAATTAAAATTAAAAAAAAATTGTTAGGCATTATTATTGATAAACCTTCTGTGTCCCCTATAATTATGTTTATCCATAACTTAAAGCCACTATGTATACGATACCACAGGGATAGCAAACCTCTGACCCGCGGGTCATAAATTGACCCAATACAGTTTTTTTAATGATCCACTTGGCTTTTCAAATATCAGATAAGATAACTAAACATTTTAGAAATAAAATAGTATATTTACCAAATACAAGATTGTTTCACCAAGTATTTCCTATAAGTCACTAAAATTAAAAAACAGGTTAAAATAGCCTACCATCCTTAGAGCATTTTACGACAGTATTTTAAAATCCCTTTAAGAAGTGAGGATAACAAATGAAGAGATTAGCTCAAGGTTACTTGGCTTTGGCTGTGATGGAGCTAATGCAATGGTAGGAAAAAAGGTTAGCATTTCAGCCTTATTAAAGGGTTTGCAGCCTAGCATTGTGGTTATCCACTGCTTTGCACATCCTTTCCCCCAAAGAGGCTATAAAATAGAGAAAGCTATAAGAAAGTGTTCTTGTCCTGTTAATGTGGATACTATTTATACCATAACAAACCCAAAACTGCATCTAAACCTTAAACATCGGCTTGCCATATGTCCAGGTTTAAAGGCCTTGTCTCGGTGTCTCGCCCGGTTAACCAATTTGTCCCGGATTTTTCAATTTGGGATTTACAAAAAAAAAATTAAAAATGTAAAAACTTAGCCATTTAGCAATTCTTTCTCAAAACTAAGTAATACTTTTTACTTTTCATTTTGGGTTGGTAAGGCTGTCAAGCAAATTTTTTTAACACAAATTAATTATTTTTCCAGCGGGTGTTAAGAAATATTTTTCTGGGGGTGAGGTTGCTGGGGCTAGTTCCTTTTTTGGGTGTGGTGAGTAAAAAAAATTAAATGGATAGTATCCGGCGGGTGCTGGGAGATATCTTTTTGAGGAAGGTAAGTGAGCGCTGTAGCAAACCATTCACCGTTAAGCAATTTTTATTTTCATGGATGTTTTTCATGTATGACGCAGTTTGGTGCCGGTATTATTTGCTTGAATATTACGCAAGTCTAAACAATTGCTGTGACAACTTATAACTTGTTAGTAATTCTGGATCGACAAATGTTGCGGGTTTTCAGCATTACAAATCAAATTGAAGTAGTAACATACTGATTGACTTAATACAGCAAATGTGTTTTGTTAAACTTGTGCCACCTGCTTAATCTATACAATGCTAAAAATATCCAGTAACACTTTATTAATTACCTGCTGAATAATATTGGCAAATAAATCCAACCTCCTCCCAACAGTTTCTTGCCAACCATTTTCCAGAATTGTTAGTAGCTATACAATTCTACAAATTTCAAAGGTAAAAAACATTTTTTTTTAATATCAAAGTAAAAGCTATTTTACTTTACCTTTGGACTCTCTTTCAAAGATATGTTTGATTCTCCATAAACTGAACTAATATTGGCGTTAGACATTTCTTTACCATTTATGAATGTCAGTGTACCTTTTGTAACTTTATGTACACCAATCCAGAACAAACTGGAAAATAAATTTAACAGATATAGATATGTGTTCAAAGTTATTTTAAACATAGAAACCTACCCAAAAGGTGGCATGTTGTTGTTGATTAATTCCTGCAAAGCATTGGAGTCAATTACAGCCAAGTCACCACCATTTTGCTGGCAAATTACTTGGGAATCAGACCAAGTATGAGATAAATTAAACCATTTGTAGCAAACTTCAACAGAATTAAACATACAACATGTTGAGTCTAAAACCAAATGTAAGACAAGGTATAATTAGTATTTTCTGAATATTTGAAAACTTTAAATGACACATACAGGATAACAGCATAAATAAGTTATAAATAAATAAACATGAACCATGTCTCTCTGTTGCTTATGCATTTCAAATTGAGAATGAATTTGGCTAAGAACCAATTGTAATAAATCTACTAATGTGATCTACTGCAGACGACAATCCAATCAAATTAAACAGTGATTCAATTTTGGGTCCCAACCATAGGTTAAGGAACACTACTCTAACTAGTAATGCAGGTGAAATTGCATTTTGGAAAGAGTTAGATGCTAGACCAGCGTATCTTAACCGGTGCAGTACGCCATGGAAGATGGCTGATGCGCCGTGGAAAAATAATCAAAAATGTTACAAAAATTCTGTATTCTGTTTAAAATTAGCGACTGATAGTTGATTCCAACAATAAGACCAAAAATTGAATAATATCAATATCGGAATAAAACACAGTAAGAAATAGAATCAATAGTTAAAAAACTACACCACCAAAATATGACTTCAACAGCATTTTGCATAATCTCCAAACCCGCCGACTTCACCACTTACTTTCCTCGAAAATCTATTCAGAACCCAAATTACATCTATACCAATTACCTACCCAAACCCCTATCAAGGGCACATGATGGTGTCAAAACAGCATCCCCAAACACCGCCGTTTAAAACATGGAGCATAGAAGTCAAATCAATACTGGACAATACCATGGTGACTGCACCTATTCGTCCCATACCCATTATATGCGGATTTGGATGTTATTTTGGCCACTTAGATCTTATACCAAAAATGTAGTGGGCTTTATTATGGCGTTGGTCTGACTAATATGGTATGATTTAACCTTAGCAACTTTCTGAATCTGAAGTAATAGTTTAAAGTTGTCAATGCAAAATAAGATGAAAACATTCTTTTATCCACATATAAAATTAAAGCTTTTCTTAAAAAAAAAATAAGACTGAAATGGGCAGAATAAGGGCTTTACAACCTGTTACCTAACTCCAAATCTCACCCCTAACTTCATCACAAACTCTCCTAAAAATTTCAAAATTTTGCCTCACCCCAAACAGAGGCAAACAACCTGGGGCCAAAACAGTTCGCCAAAACGGCCCTTTTTAAAACTAGGGCACCCAAACATTGACACCAAAACTGTTGATGCCAAAAAGGTGACCCCCCCCCCCCCCCAACCGTCCCGCACCCTATCCCTACAGTTTTGGGCATTATTTTGTCCATTTAGGTCCTTTTACGTTAAATTTAGCACATATTTTAACAGATTTAGGTCTTATTCAGACATTTTTAGATCTTATTCTGCCATGGGTATTATTTCGTATATGTCGTTGGTTTTATAGCTATGGTAATAAAGATTATATTCTGATATAGACGTTGTTGCTTGTTGGTCTTGTTGTGTGTTTCTATACAGATCTAACTAACATACTTTGTTTGTTTTTTTCAAAATTTAGAAGATTAAAGTAATATTTTAATATTTTATTTCTCTTTCAGCTTGTCTTATAGAGCATACCTTACTTTATAGATAATACTAGAAGTCTATGTAATAAAACTTGCTAGCAAGCGAAGAGATATAACAAGAGACCCTCACAAAATATGCGCTCACTTCACTCACCAGGTGTGCCACCACGTTTCAAAGGTTTACAAGTGCACCCTGGGTACGTTAAGAAACACTGTGCTACACTATAATAGTCTGAAATAAATCGAATAAAAACATTCCTTTTCATTGTTTATTTAGTTTCAAGTGGCGAAAATGTAATTTAAATAGGCCTGTTAGTCTATCTATGTCCATATTTAAAAAAGGAAAAAAATTGTGCTAAGCAAAAAACATACATTTTATAATTGTTTAGAAAGTGCCATTTGAGCACTGCCCGTTTTATCAAAATTGGACATAGCATGCAGCATAGCATGACTTCTTGCCATCCTCTTTAAACTGGATAAGTTATAGTAGTAAGGGGTTTATTTAACACAGTAAATTCAAGTTAAGTTAGCAAGTTAACCTGGGGAGTTTGTGTGAACCTATATGGTCGAAGTAAGACATTGTTACTTTAGGGCTAGTGTAGAGGTGCACAACCTTTAACTATTGACAACTGCATAAACAATCTGTATTTTGCTCACGCCCGGCAATAAGGATGTGCAATAATACAGAATGCATGTAATTACCAGCATTGGTCCGAAAGTAGAGTAATATCAGGCTGTTTCAATACAAATACAAAATTTATAAGTATTTTAGTCTAGATTACCAATGCAGTGTTGTCTACCCATAGCTAACCTTAACAACACTAAAACAATTTCTGTGTGATAACCTGGAACATTATCTTCAATGATTCAATCTTTGGTTTTATAAATATTTTCTTTAGATACGACCTCGCAAGTTACCTTGGAAGTTGTACAATAAGAAGCATGCTTTTCTTTAATGAACTGGTTTGCGATATGCAATTAAGTTTTGTTAACCACGCGAAACATGAAAAAAAAGTGTTTTTTAGTCAGTTGGCACTGCATTTTGTGGAAGGAGACTTGGGAAAATGGGCATACAAGATTAGTACTATTTACTCCACAGCTATATTGCTTCAGGAATGGAGCATTTAAACAAAACATACAATAAAAGCAATTGCACAAGCATACTAGAAAAGTGTTATAACCCATTGTTAAATTTAAATAAAGTTGAAAAAGTTTCTATATTTTCTCATTTTAAAGCATGTTTATTTTATATTTTATCCTCAATAACATATAAGCTTGTTCTAAATGTAGTTTATTTGGATAGATTTCATTTATTTAAAATATTTTAATAAAAATTTAGTAAAAACCTGTTTGGGCAGAAAATAAGTCAGGCCAAATTTTCCATGATAAAAACAAAGAGCTTCCGGAGATGAGGGTTATATTAAACGTAGTGGTTTCTTCAATATAAATCTCAGTAGGGCATGCCAAAGAAATTCCTAGGACAGGAGCTTGGACAACAAGAAACAAGCTGAAAAACAATAAAACCTATCTTAATTCAAAAACAAAACAAACTTAACAATAAATTATAATAACAAAAACATTCTGCCATAAAACAAACTATTTAAAATTAAACATTTTTAACATTCAACACATTAGATCATACCTATATATGTCAACTCCAAAACCATTTTGAGCAGTAACTGTAACCCAATAGTTTCCTGGTATAGCATATTTGTGTTGAATAACTAATTCACTTGTCATTAAAGTTGGTGTAGAATCATTAAACATCCACAATAAGGTATCAAATATAAATCGTTTAGGATGGACTGTTATATTTACCTGGTAAAGCAGTACAAATACATTTACAAGACTAACAAAAAGAAAAATCAATAGCAGAACATACAGTTTAAGCCTGTGTTTGGTAAACTATGTTTGAGTTGTGTGCATCCCATATTGCATTGAGGACACATTTTATAGATTTAAAGTACTGAATTTTAGGTTACAACATGAATATAAATAAAAAATATTTATACTGTGGTGTAAACAACATAGATTTGTTTTTGTAACTATAAGCAATACTATCTTAGGCATCATAGCTTTAATCTAAAGATTGTTGGAACCAGTATTATATGGGAACTTTATTAGTAAGTACCTACAAATCGCTAACTGATGGATATAAATAAATATAAAGTTGATGATTTAGTTTGGAAATCTAAAGAAAGCAAAGACTTTTTAAAATATTTGTGTTTTAGAGCAAAAGGATTTGAAAAAAATCAAATCAACCTGATAAATAAATCTGTATAAAATCTCTTTGAAAGTAAAAAACAAAGGGTTCAGATTTCTATTATTAGATAAACCATAAGAAACAGCAATATATTTACAATAACATTTTATTGCTTTCAAACATATGGTTAATCTCCCTTTCCACTTTGGTGTAAAGTTAAAAAACAATTGTTGTTGTACTACTGGTAGTGAAGTCAATTAAAAAAAACGATTTTAAAATTGATTTCCAGTGATAGAAGGTAAACATAAGTTTACATAAGTTTAAAATAATATTATGAAAAGTTTCCTAAAATTACTAGAACGCTCTGGTCTGCCACGTACCACTTCTTGCAGAACAACTAATTTGATTGAATCATAAGTTTATCTATTTTTAGCGCACAACTAGCAATATTCAAAGCTATTTTTAGATTGAGCTATAAAACAGTAGATCATATCTATCAAGAGCAATCATAATTAACGCCCACTATCCAACAGCATTGTAAGACTTTTCAAAGCAACTGTGCTCCTGGTTGACAATTAAGAAGACCAGTATTTTAAAGATAATAATGGTACGAAACAACATGGATAGTTACGTATCAATAAATAGTCTTCGGGGGGAGTTTTTGGGAAACCATTGTGTTATATGCAAAGAGGCACACCATAATATGGGCAAAAAAATGTCAGTGACTTTTTTTACATATGTTTAATAAAAACTTTAAAATGTTCAGAACATTTTTAACTTTAAAGGAAAACTACACCAGTATAAGGAAAGGCATGTCTACGGATAACAAAAAGAAATAAATACAAAAATAAAACATACTTCTTCTAATTGTGAAAAAACCTTCAAACCAGAAAACTTCAGTTCAGGTGATGCCAAAAATATGTTGTCTAAAACCTGTTATAAAGCATTTTATTAATCAACATTGCATTTGCTAGTCAAACACAATGCTACCTCCTAAAAACAACCAAACAATATTACAATATTTTATAGATAACATAATACCAAATTACTAGCCAGATATAATAACTTCTGTTTCATTTTGCATTATTTTTTATTTAAATAAACAAACTAACTAGTTTATAAAAAAATGCAGTAAAAAAGAGTTAAATAAACTAAAATAATTCAACATTTTATAGTTAATAATAGTCCTACTTTAAAACAAAAATTATCAAATAGTATGCTTAAATGGTCTACTTATGGCTTAAATGGTCTACTTATGCATTCACATATAATAATAATTCATGACAAAAAATTTCAATATTATTATCTAGTGTAAAGGAACAAGTGCTATTATACAACTTAGGTACAACCGTGTAAGGACAGGAATCCGTTTTTGAATTCAGACAGATGTTAAAACACGTGGCTGAATGAGATACAACATCTTCACTTTTATAAGCACACAGGCATGAATCGTTCTGCACAAAATAAAAGTGTTGGTTATACCTGAGTAAATAAAGAACCAACTGGTGCAATATGTACCAATGTTTACAATTTCAAGCCACCAAGATTGGCATAATCAGTTTTCATTGAATAATTTAAAAATTTAATTACATTTAATTGTTGATTGGGAATTATGCCTCCCACCATGATGTTGCCAAAATAGAAAGCAATAAACAAGCGACAAAGCGTGAATTACACCACAACTTATTTAAACAATAATTTTAAATATGCTGTTGCTGCCTCGCATGGTATCCAAACAAGAAGCTCTTTACCCAACTTTTTTTTTAATCCACTGTTTTGACTTCCTGCACAGGTTGCTTTCATCAGGGAATAAAAACATTGCACCATTTACAGTACTATGCAAAGTAAAATAAAAAAGCAAAATGCAGTACCAATGAAAAATGAAACAAGACAAGGGTGTGAAGTGCCACCCAGTTGTTATATTTTAGCCCCTGTCTGTACGTTGCCGTAAATAAAACATCCTTTTTTGTATTTGATGGTGTCGTATATGGTGCAATGTTTTCATTTACTTATCAGGGTGTCATCTGTCATGTATAAGAAGTTAAAATGTTGGATAAAATAATAATAAATAGCCGGAAGAGCTTCTTGTTTGTAAACAGTAATCTCATTCAGGTCTATTTTATCCAACACATTTGTAGAGGATGTATGTGCATCAAAGTTATGGACAGATTTTTCAAATGCAACATTTCTTGGTATAAGTTGTTGTGGAATGAGCTTATTTACCATATAGAACCCTCTTTCTTATACAGGTAACTAGAGTAAAAAAAATTAGGCTTTAAACATGTGTTTATAGAACTATTGCTAAATGCATGACTGTTCTAGGTTGAGTGAAGCTTACAGTCGCATTTTAATAATAACCCTGAATTTGCAACTTAATCTGTAAATACTAATGTTAGTATTGGTAATTCAATAGTATATGTCAGTGGTTCTCAACCTGGGGGTCGCAAGGGGTTGTCTAGGGGGGTCGCCATGTGGAATTCCAAAAAGAAAATAATTAAGAATTAGGCAATATGAACTAAAAGTTTAGCACTATAGGAGAAGCAAAAGCAATTATCTCTGTGTGATTTTTGCTGCAGGGAACCTGTCGCGTTTATGATGTCACCATTACACTTATCAAATAATGAATCAAACGTAGTTTCAGTCTAACAATGTCTAATAAAAATGAATAATCGCCTAAAGTTTGAGCGAATGGCCTAAAATTAGGATGATAAACTGCTATAAATTAAATTAAAATGATAAATTGTCCTAATTTTAACTGCTGTGCCCGACGGTCTGTAAATCATTAGGACAATAAGCTTTCTGTCCTAATTTATTTGAAACATTGTGGAATGAAGTAAAACCACGGGCTCACGAGGCCTCCAAACTTTGTTTATACCAACTTTAACAACATATATACGATTTTGTTAACTCTGGGCAGCACAAAAGCGTCAGGTCAGGTGTAGTATAGGGCGCTCTAGTTCCAAATTGAAATCTAGGCCAAGTTACATTAAATTTGTTTTAGTTTTACAATAGGTTACAGGCAAAGTATTTCTATTTTTCAGCGGCATCATACATTTTTACATAGCCTTTACCAAACCATCCACAGAATTTCAAAAATAAATTTTGGTGTTGCATTATTGGCAAAAGGAACAGAATTATAGACAGCTTTACTATTACACTGCTGTTAACGACTATCCGCTCACCAAGAACAGTTACAACCATTGATTCCTTTTGGTCTCGCACTATAGGTGCATGCTAAATATTATTTGACCATATCAACAATTTCATACCAACAATGTCCAAATCCTAAACCAAGCATCTGTCGACCCGGGCTCTAACCGTAACTTTAGCTTATTATACATAGCACATTTTAGCCAAACTTTGATACAATCCTAGACTATATTTTTTCCTTATTTGGATTGTGCCAATTTTAAAATATGTTATTTATTTATTCAGGTTTATGTATCATACACTATAATTGATTTTTACTTATCTTTAAAGAAAGTAGAAATAATGACCACTGTGTTTATGGTTATGAACAGATGACTTAAAAAGGCCCAAACATTTTAGGGCTGTATGAAATTGAAGTATCTCCATACAACTAATAGGACTCATTTTTCAACACAACTAGATGAAATAACTGGTGTTTAGGTTAAATGTGGTTATTTTTTCTGTGTTTTAAAAATTAACATTTCATTGAAAGTTTTAACAGGCTGCTTTCCTAGACTATTAAAAGACATTTGGAAATACATAAGGCTTCTTTATTTAAAAACTTTTAAAGATTCAAAGACTTTGTAGCAACCCTGCTTATAGATCTCTGGTCACTGGCCCTTACAAAACATTTTAGTAGAAATAGTTTATGACAAAAGGTGATATACACATAGACAGTAATTCAATCATAGATATGTAAACAAAAAGTTTGGATAATGGCCTGGTGTAATGGAAATTATATATAGTGGTAATTCATTAAGGTGTTGGTATATTTCAGACAACCTAACTTCTTAATTGTCATATCACTTGTGTAAAAATTATTACATGTCAATGAAATGTTATTGGGCAATTGACCTCGGACAAACTTTGTTTTGGGTTACTCAAAAGGTAAGATTGTTTAATTTGTAGCAACTGTTTTGACTGCTTTGGACAACCCGAACTATAATGACCTTGAAGACTTTCTACATTTTAGTTTAAACATGCCAAAGTTTGCAACATTTGCTTAGTATGAAAAATAGCAAGATATATGAAATCATTCTAAAAAGAATTGGCCAATGGTAGAGTTGTTTAAAGTAAAATATCAATACTAAGAATTCAAATCAAAATCTGCCATTTATTTTGGTTAATTGGAAAGGTTAGAATTTGTTTTAAATAGATTGATGTAACATGGGTTGCTCCTAATAAATATGCAGACAAGTGCCAAGTTTAAATGAGTGAACATCACTGTGGTTAAACAATTATAATGCTTGCTTTCAAACTGGTCATGCAGTAATATATTTTTTCAACAAACAGCAAGTCAAGTTATTACGTCGAACAAAAAAACAATTCCTAAAGAAACGAAATTATTTCTTTGTAGGGCTAACATAAATCATCCAAACATAAGCTAGGGAAATTATTTTTAATGTAAAATGACAAGGGAAATGAGACATCTTGGCAAAAAAAAAAAATTCGGGATCAAGGCATTTGCAAAATTGTCATCAGTCAGTGTGTTCTTTCATGCCAGATCTTAATATTATCTTGTATCCAAGTTTTTGAGTTGCACTAAATTTGGCGCATTTTGCAATCTAAGCAAGACATGAAGTTGATGGGTGCTTTACTATAATTAAGTGCTTTACTATTGTGTCACAATAATCTAAATTAAAAAACAAGCATCAAAATACATTTATTCAAAGGTCAGTGTGAATTTAAACATAGTCGTTTAAAACAGGGCTTTGGAGTCGCAGCAGCATGGAGCCGGACTTTCACCAGAGCATAGCTGGAGCCGGAGCTCTATGTGAATTCAAATGGAGCTGGAGCAGGAGCTGGAGCCAGTTGTTTAAAAAATAGCTCCGGCTTTGATGTATTTCACAAGATGCTATGCTACGACTAATGGCTAAACTCACATAATTTGACAGCAACGGTTCACAAAATTAATAATTGTTGTCTCTTTAGTGACATCCTTTCTAACTAACCATTGTGGTGTTTTTTGTTTTTTTTAATGCGGTGTTTGTGATTTTTTTGAAATTCTAGATATTGCAAATTAAGCGTTCATCCTTACACCTCAGTTTTTGACGAAGCAGTGGTATCAATAAGCTACGGAGCTGGAGCAATTTAACATTCACGCCTGCTCCAAAGCCCTGGTTTAAACTTTAAAACAGGGCTGTCAAACTTTAAACTGGATAATTAATATACCTGATAAAATAATTTTTTCCGTTGAACCTCTGCTACTTTATTTTCTTGATCATTCTCTGGTGTATGCGACATTAACTTTGGTACCCCTTACCAGTTATATAAATCAAATTTTACCAACAGTGATTTTGGTTCTATAAATGATTCATTGATTGCATCTCCTTGGGGTGACTTGAATAAAAACTCTACTACGGCAGTCATAGCTCTTGCCAACGTAATAAACATGACAAACCTTTCACAGTTTTGATACTACTACAAGCAAAAATCAACTATAAAACACGTCTTGCTAACAAGCATGTAATGCACCAACCGCGAGTAAAGCTTAACGGTCACCCAGGCAACGTTTGATTAACTGTGATAATTAGAGTAGCAATAGTTTTTAATCAAACTTGATTTATAATGGCGAACATATAGCTAATGATTACGAGAAATCAAATCTATTAGATAATAATTTCTCCTACACTTCTTTACTACCCCCAAATGTGTTATATCTTTCACTTTCAAGTTTTGCTAGCCTACAGCTAAACAATACCAAGCCTTGAGATTAGCCCTTTTAAGGAGATACAGAATATTTGTTTTGAGTTGGAGGCATTAGAATGACGTCACAAAGTAACATCATAAAACAGTTCTTAGAAACACCTGTTATTCTTTAACGAACTTGTGCGCAAATAAGCTTAAATGCAGTTGGCGAAACATTTACCTTAGACCAGTGGATTTGCCCACCTATGAAAAGCAATTCAGAATTTTTCAATTAAATATTACTGAGACAACATGAAAATAGTGCGGCATATTGTTGGTCCCACAAAGCACAAAAAATAAGTTTTAATTGGCTAAACTGTAATTCAGGATACTTATTCGCATTGGGCACACAACAAATTGCTTGTGCTTGACATATTGATTTTTATCAAACTGATTTTGACAAAAGTGCTAAGAGGGCATTTACTCCAGAGTTGTAAGGCTGTGATGTCGAGCGCAATGTCAAGGGCAAAAATTAAACATTGTGCTATCATGTTATAAATAAATATAGCAAAAACATTATAGATGTCGCTAGCCCAAACGAAACCAATAAAATCACTGCAAAAAATTTAAATATAGAAGTACAAAAATAAATGCCTTAAACGAATACCGAATGCAGACCACACTATAACATCTCCCTAGCTTGATGGCGGCACACAAAATTAAGTAAAGAGTTCTCACAAAACAGAAAAAGTAATATATGATGTTAACCTTGTAGTAAAATTTGGATAAATGCTACTCACGATACAATACCAATATTACAATGTTGAATAAAAAAATACATTAACTCGATATATGTTGGTAGAGTTGTGTTTTGGAGGGAGTTTAAGTCCAAACAGCGTTAGGCTGTTCACACCAAGAAAAGGTGAAGTACTACACAGAAACGCATTGATGCCTTGGATGCCAACACTACAAGCTACGAAGTAGAACATACTATAAAACGAATTATATACGCATGAAGCAAGAAAAAAAATTTGCGTTAACATAGTTAAAGTTGGCAAAAAATATAGTGAGACAAATTTAAAATTCTTAGCCACCTCAACTTTGAAATACAATGCCATATATGTACAGCATTCACGCGGCCCACAACTACATGATAAGCAAAACCATTAAACAATAGGTCACTGCCCACTAAAAATGCCTCTGCGGCCCACAGTTTGCCGTCCACTGATCTAGACCAGTGTTCCGCGAGACCATGCCAGGTGTGCCGCGACGTGCCGAAGGTGTGCTACCTTTTAAGGGCACTTTTTAACAATCAGCCGAATTGACGCGAAAATGTTTATCTCATCAAGTTATCTTCTATCAACGTAAATCAAAATAATGGTTTAACTCAGTGGTCGGCAATCGCCGGTCCGCGAGGAGTTCATTACCGGTCTGTAGTAGGTTTCCAGATGATATTTTGATCAAAACCAGATTTTTTATTGTAAAATCTAATCTCCTCGTACAGACAATTTATCGAAAACGGGCCAGAAATAATGTTTTATTTTCAAGCGTGCTCACCCCAAAGGGCAATAGAATCAAATCATGCAAACAATGTTTATAAACAATGTTGATGTTCAGACAGGAAAGTTTCGAAAAAACACATGCATTTTAGTTACGACATTGAAAAAAGTTGTTATAAATTTCCTTTACTGAACATTTGTTGTTTTTAAGGCCGGTCCGCGACAAAATTTCAGTTTTAAACCGGTCCTCGGTGTAAAAAAGGTTGCCGACCCCTGGTTTAACTGACTTAACTGCCAGGAGTAAAAACATACAACAATTGTTTTCAAACTCTACACCGAAGTTGAAAGAGAGATTATGCTATCAAAAGCTCTTTGTTCTCTAATTAGCTATTGCAAAGGGGTACAGTTTTCAGGACTTCAACCGGCTTCAGAAATTTGAGAAAGTCTTCAAAACCGCAAAATCAGAAAATAAAGGAATGGTATACGTATTTTTTTGCGCCTCCAGCGCGTTTCATCACAAATCGCTCTTTTTTCTCTTGGCTGCCTAGGATATTTGCTGATGTTGTCTATTGTCGATCGTCATATATTTCATAGGTGTGCCGCTGAATTGTTTTATCTCTGTTGGTGTGCCGCAAGTGGAAAAAGGTTGCGGAGCACTGATCTAGACTATAACAAGTCATCTGATCCATGCTAAGTCCCTATGTACACCATTATTTGCTAAGTCCCTATGTACAACATTAAGTTATCTTTTTAACTTTATTTTATCAACGGGATAGTTTGCTTTAGAATTGAAAAAGGTGACTGTTGTACCCTGTCTCTTGTACAAGTTGGGTAGCAAATCTGGCAAAAAAATTACAGACCAATTTTCTCTGCTGCCTTCATATTCCAAGGTATTTTAAAAGTCACAAGCACTTTACCACTTTCTTAGAATCAAAAAACCTTCTTAATCCTAATAATTTAGGATTTAGGAAAAAACACCGAACTGTTACTAATCTATTGCGTATTACACAAGAAATATACTCCTCAGATAATAACGGTCTGGACTGCTGAATAGTATTTCTTGACATTTCAAACGCATATAATTGTGTTTTACATCACAAATTATTATTTAAAATACAACAGCTTGGCGTTAACAGGTTATTTTGGATCTTATGGCATCTTACCTTCCGAATCTCATTCAGCGTGTTCGCCTAAATAACTGTTTGTCTAATATATTGCCACTAATGCTGGAGTTCCTAAAAACTAATGCTGGGTGTACGAGAACAACATCACACAGTCAAATTTGACCTTGGTCTAACTCCTCTACATTTAAGACAAAACGTTCATGCTTTGTCATTATTCTTAAGTTAATTCATCATAATGGGCCATCTTACATATAATCATACATACCTAAATCTATTAAAGACAGTGTTAGCTATGAGCTTCTCAGCCCATTAACATTGACTGTTATCCACTCTAAAACCTAAATGATGCACAACTTGTTTATTGTAAGTCAATACGACTCTAGAATAGTCTCAAAAAATTAGAGGCAGTGTCATCAGTTTCAATACTTTAAAAAAATATAAGCGTCCATTTTCTATACATCGGTCAATATTTACTACCTATATGAAAAGAATGCTAAAGTAAATGCTGTTTTTTGTTTAGATTAGGTCACAGATTGCTGAACATAAGTGATGCATTGTTTCGAAGTTCGAACATGTTTTTTGTTTTTTTTCCACAGAAAGGTCCGTTTTGATTCGCGCATTTGCTCTCTGTTTGAATAAATAAAGACATACTTGGATTCGATATTCTGGATACTGTATTCTAAATGCAATACTTTATAACAACCCTAGCCAATTATAAACTTATGCTCAGATGTGGGCAATATTCAGTAAGCCAAGCATTTTATTACAAAAGTGTGGATAAATATTTAGTTCCAATAAAAAACATAACTTCTAATCATTTGGGTTTTTATACCAAGAGGAAAGGCTATGCAAAGGGGTGCAACGGCCTCACTGAGAAAAAAAAATGAAAAAGCACAAGTTTATTTAAAAACAACTTTTTGTTGTATTCTTCTCAGAAGTATGAATTTTGTTCACGGTTTTGTAGATTAAGTTGAACGAACCTGATTGTTACACGATACTTACCATGTGCAAACTGTTTAGCATTGTTACATTAGTCCTTTTCAAGGGCGGAAGTAGGTTATGTCTCAAATTATATTCCTTGGCAACTTTTATTTTTTTGCGCTTCATAGGACCTTTGTTTACAATTTTGGTATGTTATTGTCATTTTTGTGTTTTTTAGACTAAACATATTATGCACATTATGCATGGCATGTGTCGTTCGGAATAAACCCAATAAAAATGACAATTTTGCAATATTAACAAATGTTATTATATTGACTAGTATGTGAGATTTTATTAGGTGTCCCATGCGTTATGTCTTTTATAACTAGGTCTATTTAAACGAAATAAATATATTTTTTGTCCTTGGCGGCATTGGACTTAAATTCAGTTGCATATTAGAGCACAAGCTCAATTGAGAACAGCAGTTTTTTAAGACTGGTTGTTTTATGACCCAACATTATGTCTTAACATTGTGACATCATCTCTCCAAATTTCCACGCAACCTAAGGGCCTGGCAGCAACCAACTCCACATATTGGACTTAAATACATTTTTACCTGATAGCTATTTTGATTTTGTGTTATTTACCAATCTTAATACAATTGACAAAAACTTTAATGTGCTATACTTGTTGATTTACATAGTTACATTGCCAAACCAACGTTTTGCTAAATAAAACCACAGGTATAAACAAAATATATTTATAATTCCACATGTCAACATTTATAGCGCCCCTTTGCACTAAGCGGTGTTTATATTGACATGGAAACACTTTCTGTATAATCCAGACCATAATCACATGGGGATTTTTGTGGCTGTAAAACATGTTATTCAGAGGGGCGAACTTCAATAAATTGTGTAACAGAAGGTGCGTCCCAAAAAGTTCAAGTAACCCTGTTCTAACCTTTTCTATTATAGAAGCATAGTAGTATCCTTTTCTGAAACATATTTTTGCACATTTATCTTCATTGTAAAGAGTGGAATTCCTCTCAAGATAATCCCACCAAACTAATGTAACAGCATGCAGATCAACGTTCCAAGCACAAGATACATAATTTGTGGCTGTAAAAAATATTTAAAAATGTGTTTCAAGATTAAAAAAAAGATAAAACCAGATTTCAATGAAACACACTAACCACAGCTTTGTGTTGACAAATTTGCTGACAGTAGAGATAAGCCAGTATAAACTGATGGAGAATAACATAAAACTTCATTCAAATCAGGGATTTTTTCAGAATTATTGTTTATCCAGTTTTGTAACCATATAACAGTGCAGTTACAATTCCATGGATTGCCAGTCAGTCTCCTGTATAGGTTGTATTATGGAATATAATTACACCCAACATTATTTATAGTATAAACAAAAACAGCAATAAGTAACATGTTGTACTTCCCGATAGCAAACCAAAACAATTGCACAATCTTAGCGCCTTAGACATTAATGAATGTACACAAAAAGAGCCTGGCAACAAAGCGCATTTTAGGGAAAAGTTTACTTTTTTCCCTGAAGTGCACAAACAAAAAAAAATAATTAAACAGATTTTCTTTACCAATTTTTATCTTGTGTCATCTCCTGAAACCCACACAATCTCTATTCTGCAAGGAAACTAAATATAATAGCTTCAGTACCCCATTTTTACTTCAGCAAACTTTAAAAAAAAGAGAAAAGGTGTCTAATAAATGATATTTGAGCTGTGTATGAACAGAACAAAAAAGCGCAAAGGAAATACAGGGGTCTAGTCAGACTTATAGAAAGTGAAAACCAAAAAACAAATAGGTAGTTTTTTGGATACTTTTAAAATTACTAATTTTGGCAAATTGTGCACTGATTTTCAGCTCATTCGCAAAATTTTGAATACCTTCGCATGTTGAATTTGTGATATAGTGTGTTACATTTTCTAAAAACATGATACAACAATTTTACTTACAATCTTGAGAGTGAATATAGATTGGTAAATAAATTGTGATGCAGCCCAGCAAGTTGATTGAAACTAAGGTCTCTAAAAAACAATTGCAGCGTATCTCAAAAAAATGTGACTTTTAATAAGATTAATGGTCAAAAATACTTTTTTAAATAAACATTAATTGTTTAACTGACATTCCATGCCCAGTGCTATTTGTCAAAAAATCACCCAAAAATTTTTCAAAATATCTGCAATTAGATAGTTAACTTAGGCAAAACATTTAGTGTAAGTACGTGTCTGGATCCTCCCATGAAAACAGAAGTAATCAAACATACCTACATGTGCACCTACCAAAGTTTATAGTAAACAATTTATTTAAAAAACATTCTACAAAAGCATCGCAGATGTGCCAGCAAATTAGAAAAAAAAAAAAAGATGTTCAGGAAAATAAGTAATGCGCCAAATTAAATTGCTTGTCATCTCAGATATGGCTTGTGAGCCATACCTTGTTCAGGTCTGATCTAAAGTCATCAAAAAAGTTTCAATAGAACGCTGGTCAAAAAAGAATTTGTTGCGATATTTTTAAAAACCTACAGTTCCTGGAGAGAAGAAAGACCATGAAATGCATCTTTCGAGATGAAATTGATTTTGTTCTTCATAAGCATTCTGTTAAAAAGAATAATTAAACGAGAATTTAATATAATTTATTTCTTAATATAAACAAATATTTAGAATAGAATATGTAAACTTTAATTAAACAATAAAAAAGAAAGAAAATAGCTGGTAATAAAAAGTACTTGCCTGTAAATCTCACAACAACAAATATTGTACAATAGTTGGGGGTAAGACTGGTTTTATATGGAAATTGCTTAAATCGTACTGAAACTACTGAAGACCTACCTAAATTTAACGTTACAATCATTTCTTATACAAGGGGTTTGCAACATGTTGGCCAAACGCACTTAAAGAGAAAAAACATGTGGACATTTAAAAACGTTTTAAGCCAAGGTGATATTAAAATTCGAATGATTGGGTGTGTGGGCATGTTTGCAAGGTACATGTCTCAAGTGTTATTTTTGATGGTGCTGTTTGCACAATCGCTGTACAATCCCTTATCTGTCTTGCTGTTTTGTGTACTAATGTTGTTTTTGATCGCTTTGTAGCTGATAGCATAAAGGCCTTTACTAGGTTCAAACCTGTAGAATAGGGGTGCACAACCTACAGCTGTATGGTTGTATACAACCCTTGACAGTAACATAAACACAAAGCCCTGCGCTTTCTGCGATGGGAACAAATTTGCTGCATAATCGCAAAGCATTTCATTCAAAAACAGCCTGCTTTTTTAAGATTAACAAACCTTGAACGTAACTTATGATATCGTATGATAAAGAAAAATCAAAAAAAAGTTCAAGGTAATATTCCAGGTTATTAGGCAAAAAATTGCTTTAGCTCTGACGAGTTTAGTTACTTTTTATAAGTTGCCTTTCAAGGTTTTGGTAACGGATCGGCAAAACTACCTTAGGATTGGGAAAAAACCGAAACTATCACTTGACATCCGCTATGGCCTCCAGTCTAATATTATCGGGTAGCAATACTGACAGCGGTAACAAAAATAAACAGTTTATGTGCCTGTCAATAGCTAAAAGGTTGTGCACCTCTGGTTTACAGTCTACAAATTCCTGAGCGTTAAATAAAATTTTGACTTTTAATTTCTATACTAAAGGAATTCTCTTTTAATTATTTATTTATCTAACAAAAAGTTAGGCGATGCTTGTTGTATGCCTTTACTGTAAACAAACTTAAAACCAAAGAGCTGTGGATAGAATGTGGTGCTTGACAGGAAAACAGTTCATTCCCCACCATATGTTTGCTGACTTTATGACTGGAAAAACAATTACCTTTATTTTCATACAATTACAAGTTGTGTCATGCCAACAAACCTCAAGAAGAACAGAACAACAAATGTGAATCATACAACAATTTGTTGTCGTGTAAGCCAAGTTACACAACTGAATGACTTGAGAAAAACGGTAACACAGTGTTACCTGCAGACAGACTACCACTCACAGCAGCAGTTTTGCAAAACCACATAAACAGTGAGTTTTATCAAGCTGGTGTTTAATTGCATTTAGTTTGCTTGGACAAAAATCCTGATTAGGCCGACTGACTTCTGTAAGTCTTTCCGTAAGCATCCTGTGTACCAACTGTACCATATTATGAATGGCTTGATCATATATTTCGCACATTGTGTTTGTGAATGTTAAGCAGCTTATCGCCAGCTCTCATTGAGCCTGCATAGCTCAGTCAGTGGAGCGATGGTCAAGAGGTTGTGAGTTCGCACCTCCCCGCAGGCTAGTTGATTTTATAGCCTAGCCTTCCTTGCACAAAAATCCTGATTGGGTCTTGGCTACTTCAGTATGATACTTTATTCAAGTTCTGGTAAAACAAACTATACTACAAACTGTGTATGACATATGACAAATGTTTAAAGTTTGTTTTCTTTTCATCAAAAAACAGAAAAAATTTGATGGTTTATTGCATTTATGAGTTTTTTCTATAGATTTTTTTATCCCAAAGGAAAAATGTGGTGTCACTGTAATCAATGTTGCACTGAATATGTGATAATAGAAATCACCTTGACCCTTGCAGGATAAATGTCGGCCTTAATTTCATGAAGTGCTAAAAAATTACATTAACATAGTAAAAGTTAGCACAAAATATAGTTCGGGGAGACAATGACCATAGATGAGTTGTTTATTGCTTGGTGAAAGGACAAAATTGATAAAAAATTGTTTTAGAAAGAAGACAAACAAAGCACACAACTTGTTTTTTTTACAGAAATAAGTTCATTAGTGTTTTCTAACACACCTTACTAGAAAATAAGCAGAAATATTGAAAAAAAACAATTAATGGTAACCCGCCGTGTCTACATAGCTTTAATTTGCTGATAAGCAAGAATGTTCATGAAAAAAACAGCTATACAGGAAACTGATTTTGTTATATAGATAAATTGGCAAATAGTGTTCAGGCAAATTAATAAAACCAGAAGCAAAAAGTTCAAGTTAATGTAATTACTTATTAAACTGAGGTTTAGCAAATATATATTTCATAAAAACTTACAGTTTTTCCAGATATTCCATTGCATCAAATGATGACTTTGTTAAACTTGTAATATTATTGTTTGTCAAATTCCTACAATAAAATAAGTATATAATTTTAGTCAGCTCTATCTAGCCCCCAAAGACTGCATTTCAGCCTTAAATTAAAAAGGATCCTACTGAAACTTAACAATCAGTTGTTTTACGTCATAAGTTAGATCAGGGTGGTCCAAGGTTGACAGCATGGCGGGCCACAATATTTCTTGCGTATTCTTTGCGGGCCACATAAAGTAGGCTACATGCGTACGAGGGCGTGAAATGTTAAAAATGAACGTCACAAATAATCGTCCAAGACATATAAGTTTCACAAACTTGGCACTATCGTCTAACTTGTGCGCAATGAAAACGTAGGGTATGAGACCAAGGAAAATGGTGCGCGCGAAGCGCAAAAATTTTTGCGTATTTGACAATACTTTTCAGTTAGAAGCATTTTATAAGCGTAGAATGTTCACGAAAACAAAAAAAATTAAGAGAGATGTCGCATACTACACATTCGCCAAATACAAAAACGTTTTCGTTTTGCGCAAAAAGGTTTTAGCCAGATCAATTTAGCTGAAATTTCATCTTGGAATGGGTCAGCGCGTTAGGCTAAAGTCACAGTGAAAACTACATTTTTAGAAAAGTTTCGTATAAGACGCACTGCGGCTCAAACCGGTCATTAGTTATAAAACATACCAAAATTAGGCGTCCTTGCTACTCCCTGCTGCGAAGTGAGCGATAGGAATCTGGTTTATTTTATGGTATAATTGGAAAAATGTAATGATGACCAAACAATTGCAGTATTCTTACTGTTCATTTGTCACTTAGATTTCTTTGAGTAAACAGTCAACCGTACGCATTGCAATAATTCAACAGTGCTCGCGGGCCACGAAAAATGATGTCGTTTGGACCACCCGAAAAATGATGGGTTTGGACCACCCTGAGTTAGATAATGATTTAGGTGTTAAGCTTTAATCTGACTTTAAACCTAACATTAGTAATTAAAAATTTTGTTTCAAGGTTTTATGAATTAGTGGTGCCTATATTGTTTTAATTGCCTATAATGTTTTAGGCTTTTCCTGACATAAATGACTTTATAATATGTCATTAAAACAAGGACATTAGTATGTTATATCAGGTTTCAAATCAAGAATAACAAATCAAGAACATCAAATCCTAGAATATATTTTTTTAATTTTTTTTTTTAATAAAAGGGAGCATACTCTAACATACTCTAAATTGACAAAAATCAATTCAACAGTAACTTATCTCACATATGTAAATTATATAATTTAAAGTTTTATGCATTCTAGACACTGCAAACGGCGATTATTTAGGATTATTTACGGCCTTTAAAATTGTCTGTTTGACACTAGAAAAACGCAACACCTCAGTGACCCAGTCAAGTCACATGATTTCAATTGCGCGCCAAACGCTATGGAATTGCAGTGTCAGAACAGCAAATTGCAGTGTCAGAACATTTTGTTTGCGGAAAGGATTAATCCTAAATACTCTACCGGGTCCACAGTCACAGAAATATATCGCAAAACAAATTGATAATATGTGCAGTGTTTTTCTAAGGTGTTTTGGGGGACCGAAACGGTCCCCCAAATTCCTCCAGCGGTTTCCCGAATTTTGGACTTGCTACTTTTTGGTATTTAAATGAAACACTTGCGGTCTCTTAAAACTACTTAGCGGTCACCCAAACCAAACCTTAAAAAAAAACTGAATATGTGTATATTGTAATAAAACAATAATATCCCAAATGTTTAACATTCTTAAGAACTGTCATTTGAAGCAGTCTTGGAAACTGTGATACACGTCCAGGCTGTTACCAAAACTAACTTTTTGCCAATACAGTGAGTATAACGCAAGACTACACAATGAACTCTTTTCAGTTCTTCGGCAATTGGGTCCTGTTTTTTTAAACATTATTGTGTGTGAGTCCTAATTTTTTGACTAACTTAATCTGTTAGGCGTGGCAACACGTTTTATGGGGGAATGTTATTTTTGCAACTTAATGTAGTTAACAAAATGGCGAACGTCACACCTGGCATTACACGCTAGTCACTCAGTCACTCCAACGCGGCAGAATGCTTGACCAGCTTAACACTAATGAAGGTACACCGGGATATGAACTACTCTGTGGATGATATTATACAGGAGTTCATGTCAAAAAATCAAAAACGAAAAAATGCACATTGATGTAGCTTACACTCCTGTTTTCGCTATGTCATTGAGAAGTCTGTTCGTTTTACCAATAAAATATCTTTTTGTAGTCAGGTTTGAGAATACTTGAGTCAGTGACAGGCAAACTGCTAAATGAAACAGCGATAACAAGCGTCAATAGACAGTGTCTATTTTAGGCTTAGTTATTAGGTTGATGCAAATTTAAAAAAAATTGTAACAGAAGGAAATAAAATTGCTTAGTATCCCAGAAATATAATTTTTTGGCTAGCGAAATATTACATATCTTCTACAAAAGAAAATTTAAAAAATATCACAAATGTGAAATGCCAGTGGTCTTTTAAAGTTGGTTATTATTTTAGATTTACATTTATCAATCATAATTAGGATGATCAATTAATTTTAGAAATAATAGATAACATCAAATTATTTTAATGAAACACTTCTAAACCAGAGCTATACTTTTTGCAATTTAATTCAGGGTTGATATTTTTCGCTTATCCCTCTCTCCAAAGCTAACAGTGATATTCGCAATTCTCAAGTTAAGTGCAATGAATCAGGCTACTAGGGTTTGAAGACATAAGGACGAATGTGGTATGGCTGCCACTAGATGGTGACCGAGTCTAAAGACTAATTTAAATGTATTAATGAGTCCTACATGCTCCGACTCCAAAAGCTCTAAACTACACACCACCATATGTCAAAAAAATTTGATCTTAAATATACCAAACCAATAAAAAAACTCCTATAAGCTAAACAAAGTCCAACATCAGTTCACAAGTTTTAAACCTCCTTTACAACTCAAAAAAGCTTTTTATGTTCAATTGACTTTTTTAGGTTAGACCCCAAAAAAATATCCCTGACACTTTCCATTATCCGAGTAAATATTTCGTATTAAACAAAAATTCTTACCACCCCTCCCTAACCACTAGCACCCCAAATTACCTCCCTCATTTCAAAATACAACAATCTACATCCGCTGAGTAAATGTTTTATTAACAAAATAATATTAATTTTCAACCCACCAGTGATAAACAAAACTGTAGCATGTTTTACACGTTCTACTGGTACATAGTAAACTGAATATGTATTAAGTATGTTAAACATAAGCCATTATCATGCTAAAATGTTTAGCATTTGAGACATCGGAAAACGCCAATGACATCACTAACAACTTTTATACCGAAATTTAGCTGAGCAGAACAATAAAAACAAGATATGTCCCCAAAGCAAATTCTGGTCTATGCAAAAATATCCCTATTTTTGATTTTATATGTGTTTTTTTTTTTCGAAAAATTGAGCAGAAACTCTTTTGGGCAAAATACCTTGACTTGAATAAAGTCTTAAGAACAAATGACTTCACTTGACCTTTAAGGCATTGTGTAAATTAATTAAGATTGAAATTGAATTAGTACAATTTTTGTGCATAAAACAATTTGCTTGCTATATGTCATGCTTTTGTTAATTTCTAGTTATTGCCCAAATAAGGACAAATTTACCAATTTAATAGTTTAATGCTTTGTTTTTATGTCACTGACTTGACTCAATAATAGGGATGTAGAATCCCAAGTTATTCTAGAATAGTAGGTTTCAAATCTAGAATAAAGAATCCAGAATATTGAATCCTTATGTAATATGCTGAGAAAATTTAACTATTTATAAATATTTGGCATCTGTATGACAACACAACAATTTACAGGACAAAATTTTATTTGAAATATTTGAATATTTAAAAAAAAATATATATATATTAGTTGTCCTTCTGTTAAAGGTCTACTGGGCAACTCATTACCAGGAGCCATCGCTTCTATCAAAATTTTAAAATGCTCCCCTGCTACAAGGTTTATTGGTCGTGAATCTCCAACAATCACATTTGTTATAAGTTTGGGAATTTTATTGCTTTGATTAGGGGTAACTATGGGGCGAACATGTGGGGTCAATCTGTTTTTTTAAATTGATTCTTCTGACCTGTGAAGTCAGAACAAATTTCCTTACACTTCAACAAAAATAGACCGCAAACTCAACTTTCTTTATTATGCTAGATGATAACTGCCACTGCCAGTGCTATTGCAATACGCAATATGAACATTACAATTTCTGCATGTGACATGATTATGTTGGTCCGGCGCAGTTAAATGTTCTCAAACACCTGAAGACCTTGCACTTGACATTTCTTTCTTCTTAGTCAAAACTCTGTCTGTGCTTCTCAACCGCAATAACAAATGGTGATACATCCCTTAGCACCAACGTAAAACGTTTAACACAGTGGTTCTCAATCTTTTTGTACCCGTGGCCCCTTTTTGATGCTTTCAAAGGGACCCCTTTCATTTTTCTGGAGGAATATCTGCGTTTATAGTTCTTTTTAATAATTCAGCATATCTGCCTATAGTGTACTTTATGTTGAATAAATTAACAGACAACACCAAATTACTTTATAACACGTTTATTTTAATATGATTTCTGCTGCTGCATCTCCAAGGCAGTCTTTAAATGTGTGGTTGTGTTTTCGATAATGCTAGAATAGATAAACGCATGTCATTTTTTCCAAATCCAGTACATGGAAACTGTAATAATCCTGCCATTTATTTAACAATCTATTTGTGTTACATTTCAATAGAAGTGTTGCGTCACATTCAATTAGATTTGTTACGTCACAATGCGATTTACATCATTTTACAGTGTGATTTTATCACTTAAACTAAAATTGTGATTAAGTATGTTTCCCAGCGTTAATTATTTTACTAAAGGAATATTTAGAAGTTTTTGCGGACCCCCTGAAAACGTTTTGTGGACCCAGGGGTCCGCGTACCACCGGTGTTCAGTGTTTTAAAAGCCAGTGTTTTTTATCACTATCACGATGGTCAGTCCAAATATGTCACACACAGCCTTCTAAAAACCGCACTTAGGAATGAAATTTATGCGGCACAAATGGAAAGCAAATCGTTAACATGCAAAGTCAGCGTATTTTAAGACTACCGTGAGTCCAAAGTCCAATCGCATGGTCAGTCAAAATACATCACACATAGCCTTCGAAAAAGCGCACTTTGGAATAAAATTTATATCGGTTCCAATTACCCGATATAAACAGCAAAATTGGATTCGAAATCCGTGGAGGATCCGATATTCTACTTTGAACATCCCTATTCAATAATAATACTACACTTGGGCAACTAGTGACTCGGACTGGGAATCTGATTTGTTTAATAATATTTCTCAGGAGAGATTTTGCACTGTGGAAATAACATCACAAAAGCCTAAAAATAATAGTGGTGAATTAAGACTTATTTAAGTAGATAAAAATCTACCAAGCCAAGATTACTCTTTTTTAACACGGCTTTTTGGCTTACTTACTGTTGGCAAGATCGCTAAATTTAACTGTTCTTTTTATTACCGTTTCATTGTCATAATTTATGGCTTATTTGCTGCATAGATTTATTGAGACACTTGTTGTTTTTTTACTAATCATTTACCAGCTTGCAAATACTGATTTGGCTTTATGAATAATGTCATGGAAAAAATATCTGAATTACTTTGTCTAGTACAGGGGTTCTTTTTAGTATGTTTTACCCTTTCAACAAAGATAAATGTCAGATTTACCCCCAATATATTTAAATGGTGCTCATTCATTAAAAAACGAAACTAACAAATAACAGATCAGTTATATTTAATTCGTCGACTTTCCTTACTTTTTGGCAACGTGTTGTTCAATGTCTGGTAAACTAGTAGATAATGCACAACGAATATCAAATTCAACATGAAGTCGGTGTGCTTTAGATTTGATAGTAAGCAATGCAGAGAAGCCGCATTTGCATAGGTAAGCTGAAAAAACGGAACCAGAATATTTAAACTAAACTTAAAACACGCTGCTCGCAGACACGTTATCAAAATCTATGTCGTGACTGCCGAAAAAACTGATTGTTTCAAGCAGCAAATGACATAACAATCAAGTAACCAAGAAATAGGGATGTTGCTAAACTAAAAAAATTATCAATTTAGCGAAGTATAACGTTACCGATACTAGACAATAAAGAATCTCTAGGCTACAACTACGGAGCTAGGTTCGAATTAGCGATTAATCTGAACTAGAAAAGTAGGCGACAAATACCTACAGCTGGCATTACCCCCTGGGGTAAATTTACCCCACGTTAAGAAAGGCTGGTCTAGTACATTTGTAAGGACTAAGCCTAGGAGTCATTTTCAAAGATTGATTCAAACTTACGGGCGTAAGGAGTTCCAAACTGGCCAATGCAAATTTCATTTTAATGCCAACCCTGCCAAGTTTCTGCCATTTCAACCATGTTTTCTGTTACAATCCTTTAAATACAATCGTGGTTACATAGATAGGTACTTACAAAATCAGAGTTCCACTTGGTAATTCAATATTCAAGGGAACTGTTACAAGTCCTAATGAAGAACAGTCAGCCAAGTAGCTATCTGAAGATGTTCCAATTTCAGTCTTGCAGGAACAGCCATGTGGACAGGTAGATATGGGTGTGCCATCTTGATATTTCTTGAATAAGAAATTCAGTAAAAAAATTATTGTTCCCCCACATAATTATTAAAAATTTTATAGGCGTTTTAATAAATACAACACAGACATGAGGTTGATTCCTATAAATCCTAGTATTATTATAAAAACTCTGTGCACTTTACATTAAATAGCAATTAATTTTGTATTTCATTTTCATGGCCGGAGGTCATGAGTTCGAAACTTACCGCAGGCCAGTTGTTTTTCTAGCCTGCTTTGCTTGCATCATTCATGAACAGATTCAGTTAGTCTGGAATGGCGTTGCAGTATATATATTACGATACGGAGCCGTAATCGTGGTCAAAAAACACCCCCAGCAGGACAAGATCACAGTTATTAATAAACACATATTTTTGTGTTTCTTTCATTGAACTAAATTATTGAAGGATAATAAAAATATATTTTTATATACACTACCCATTTTAAATACCTGTTATGGACAAGAATTTCACAATATATACATGAAATCCTTATCTAATTTAGTAAGTCATAGATGAATTTAGCCTTTGTGAATGGACCTGGATTGTTAAAACTTATGTTACTGACTTTATAGGAGACAGTCTCTTCATAATAGCAATAGCATACAATAAAAATTTAGCAAACGTCTGGAAAAAATAAGTCGCTTGGAAAACATAAAATTTAAGCATGGTTAAATCTTTAAAAAAGTGAGAATAAACATTTTCAGAGTTCAAAAACATTTAAAGGAATACCTAAGTAACTTATCTAGCCTAAAAAATGAAAATTTTAGACGTATTTTATGATCTGTCACTCACTGACAAGTCAGAGGCAGTAAGTAGGTAAACTTCGACCAAAATCAAAAGTCTATTTTATAGGGTCTACACAGATTTTCAGATATCCCCCATGTAGATGTCAAAAATCATCTAAAAACGGTGCAGACTACCATAATTAACTTCATATTTTGAAAATAAAAAGGGTAAAAACAGGTATTATAGATAACTTGTCACACAATAGGTTTGCCATAAGGCATGTTGAAGGTAGGCTTTGTATGTACTTGAATTAGTCTCTCTAAACCAGTGCTCTTCAACCGGTGTGCACGGTGCACCTAGGGTGCACCAGTACGAAAAGGTATACAAAGTGGCATCACAAACTTTTAATGAACCACTAATATTTGACTTCTCAAGTTTGTTTGAATGTTGTTTTTTTTCCTCAAGTTTTATATGCATAATGATATTTCATATCTCTGTTTACCTCAGTTTACCTTTTAAGTTTTAAGTAAACAGGGTGCACGAGTTCATCAAGCAATTTTTGTTATGTAATTTCTCAGCAAAACATCTCTTCTAAGAAATATTATTAAACAAATAAGATGCTTATTGAAATAACTAATTTGTACTGCAACTATTAACCGCCATGATTGTGTTTCGGACTATTAAATGCGGAGGACTTTCTATATGTGATGCATTTAGTCGAATCGCTGTGGCATTAAACATAATTTGTCACATTTCACCTAATTAAGACAACTAGTATAGAGCTGAAAATAACAACAATTTTTTGCCTATGACACTCGCAACTGGATATTACTTATCACTTGCATTGGCAACAATCAAAACAAGTGAAAAATTTGAACCTGACTTCCATCTAAAAAACTTAGGTTTAAAAAAACGTACAAAGCTACCACAATGCTAGTACATTTTTCTGTGACTTATATATTTGTTTAGTAATAGTTTATGTTATTGTTACACACAATAGAATTGTACTTACCAAAAAACATAGCATGACCATTAAAAACAGCATGGGGCTACCAAGTGCCGATGTCAAACGACAAAACATCATGACTCTAAGATGGCATACTTTCCAATAAGTGTTTTTAATATTAGAAATAAACACCTAAGAAGTAAATTTATATATAAATGCAATAAAGTAAAAAGCGTTATTAGATTGTTTGTCCAAAATGTATTTATTCATGAATATATTAAAAAATTTATATTGAATTTTTCATATTATATTAGGTGTTAAAATAATATTAATAATTTAAAAAAATAAAATTTACTTAACCTTAGAATTACCAAGATTTTTCTTTAAGAATTACCAAGAGGGTCAATTAAGCCTTCTATAAATATGCTTGGAATTTTAGGGAACAGCACTATTCTTGCCGTATCTCTTTTAGATAAATTATTCGTTACAGAGTGATCTTTGTTTGTAGTGACATGAAAGTGTCTATATGTTTTGCAATGCAAATGCCCAGGCAGCAACCTCCTTGTGTTAAGTCAATGATTTTTTTTAACTCAAATCACTCTTAAGGCAATCTGTAAAGCGCATACCATCATTTATAGATGATTTCAGCAGCTTGCTGACAACTCAGCCTTTGGGAAGATTAAAAGAAGCTGATTGATTGCATACCAAAATAAAGTTAAGCTTTACATTATATATGTTGGAACAAATATAAAAAATGGGGTTTGGAAGACTCTGGAAGCATATCATGTTTCAGTGATGAAGCTTACCAAAAGAAAGATATCTACTCAATGTAACTAATGAGAACCTATTATCCCTTTCAAGTTTACCTTGAAAAAATATATACCACTGTAGACATCAGAATTTTTTTGCACACCTCCAAAGCACTTTGTTTGAATACAAATTATCTTATAGAGTTGATTTTTGCTCAATACACAGAAGTTATGAAGGCTAAAAAAAATATTTTTGTAAACAACAAACACTTTACATGAAATTTGACACTTTACATAAAGAAAATCGCAAAAGCGTCAATTGACCTGTATGCTAGATAATTTAATCACTTATCAAGGACCTTTTTTAATTAATGCAAATAGGTACAATTTAAATCTAGCCATTTAAAATCACTTGAGACAATCATGTTACATTGTAAAACCAATAAGTGGGAAAGAGTCAGAAGTTAAATTGCAGTCTAGCACTCTAACATGTGGACTTTTGGTTGTTTTCCTTAGGAATATTTATGTTTGGATAGATAACCTTTTTAGAGCCACAAAACCACTTTTCATGAATGTAAAAATTGAATTGATATTTCATAGTTGTACCTCAGTAATATAGTTTAGACTTTCTTGTCTCAGTCAAAATCAGGCACTATAGGGTCTAGTTTATAAAAGAGAAATATATATCGCCAATCATGGCATCATCAGTCTCTTAATTCGAATGAATCGAATTTCGGCGAAATATATTTCCCTTTTATAAACTAGAACCTATAGTGCCTGATTTTGACTGAGACAAGAAATTCTAAACTATATTGCTACCATTTGAAGTCATTGTTGTCATTAACATGCATTGGGGCAAGGAGATATCTTCTTTTTTACAAATTCAGTTTGCATTGTACCTCAGTAATACTAATTCGGTTAGGGCAGTACTAAAAAGATAAATCTCTAAATTGCATTATTTTTAGAATTCTACAAAACCACTAAAAATGTTTAATTATTTTTAATCCTTTTTTTGCACTTAACTTAAATATGCTAGCAGTTTGTTTCAATCAGGTTATTTTTTTGTTCAATACATATAGGTGAGAGCTTTAGTAATATTTGTGCACAAATGCTGCATGTCCTGTGGTAGCTCTATTGGCCATGCATGCTGTCAATTTTCTTTTTTTAAGTACACTAGGTACACTATGCGTGGATCTACAGTGTAGCTTAATAATGAATTTTAAAGCCAAACAGGTCAAGTAATTTGAAATCATCTAGATCAGTGGCCGGCAAACTTTTTTTGTCGAATCCCGAAGTACTTTTTTCAGCTATTGAAGGCCCACTACGCATAAAAGGCCCACTTCCAAGCTGAGCCAATTTAAAAATTCTATGCCACACCAACTGTTAAAGTAAAGTGCAATGAACGTACCATGTATGACTATCACGCGGCCCACAACTACATTATAACACTAAGCCATTCAAAAGTAACTCGTGGCCCACTAAAAATGGCTCTGCGGTCCACATTTAGGCCGCGGCCCATAGTTTGCCGACCACTGATCTAGATCAATGCTCGCAACTGGTGTGCCGCGGACCATGCCAAGTGTGCCGCGACGTTCCTGTAGGATTTTACTTTCATTCTGTTAAGGCTAGTTTTTAACAATCAAGCCATTTTAACATGATAATTGTACATCAAGGCAGGCATTTTGCCCTTATGCAATAATCCAAGTGTAACTTTATGACCTCTCAAAACAAAACTATATGTTATGTTGAGGTATAATTAAACAGCAATTTTTTTCAAACTTTACACCAGCGTGAGATTTATCCATAAGCTCAAAAGCCATGAAATAACATTGTAAATGTATATTTGGCTTTTTGAGATTGTTAATATAAATTGGGAGAAAAATCCAAAGCACAATTGTCAGGTTTTATTTTTCGAATATGCTATTAAAAGCCCTCAATGTTCTCTGATGCGCTATTTCTAGGGGCTGGTATTTTCAGGACTTTGTCCGGCTTAAGATATTTTAGGACGACTGTAAAACTGCAAAATCAAAAGAGAAAATAATGTAATTCATCCGATTAGCAGCACGTTTAATTATAAATCGATACGTTTTCTCTGCGCTGCCTAAAATATTTACTTATGTTGTCTATCTTAGATCGTCTTATATACATAGGTTTGCCGCTGAATTAATTTTCTCCGATGGTGTGGGCCGCAAGTGAAAAAAGGTTGCGAAGCACTGATCTAGATTAAGACGTTTCAATACCTGCTTGTATTATCATCAGTTAATGTGACTGAAACACAACCAAATGTTAATGCTAAATCTCTGGACGTGCTTTTTACTGTATTAACTCAATTCACCCCAGTCTATTCTTCACTAAAGAACTACGAAATAACACTACTATAAGTTTCCTAGAAGTTTTAGTGAAAAATAGTAGCCCGAACATTGACATCAGTGCAGCTTGTACACTTAAGCTAGCTTGAATTTTGTGCCTTGTAATTACGACGCTAGAACAGATTACTTTCCAATCCCGATTAAACCTTAATTCAATCTGCCTGCTAAAGGTGCATATAAATGGGCTTAGTGAGACAACATGAAAATACAAAACTTAATTCTTAATCAATGAAGTGTGAGAACAAATTTGTGTTTACTTGGTTTGAATTTGATAAACATTAATATAGAAGACCTAAGGCAAATATTTTTGTGACTTTCATCTGTTGAAATTTTAAGCCTTAAAAATAAGGTAACCCTGTATATACTGCCTGGAAACACTTCCAAGTTGCGTCTAAAAATAATTGGTATCCTGCCAACCTATAGACCCTTTATCTTTTATTTAAAAAAAAAAAAATAAAAATGTTGTGTGTTGAGCAGTAAGATGTTTTCAGGAATTGTGATCATCAGGCTTCCATTAATTTTACTTTTCTCTACATACCATTAAGAGGATGTCTGATATAATTGAATTGAAGATGTTCCCTATGTCAAGTATAGGTACTCATCCACATATATATATGGTAGCATTAAATCCAGTCTAATACCAATCTACCATGCTATCAAACAAAGCGTCTTCCACTTTAAAAGGTAAATTTATAAAATTAAAAACATAAACAATTGAGGGTAACTACAAGCTCCTGACGATAAAAGCATATTTCAGCATATATATCTTTATCCGAATAAAATAGAAACTTTAGGACAACTCTAGTCCCTTGTCTAGTCCTACTCTCTTGGCTTTGTGTAAATTAGGTTAAAGTGAAATCATTTAAATTATACCAAAAATTTTTAACGTAAGATGATCAAAGTTAAAATCAAAAAAAAAAAAATTAAAGTTTATTTGCGTAAAAGCTAGGACAATTGCAGAAAAAAATTTCGATTCACCATTTAGTACACTAAGAACCATAATTGCTTTAAAAAAAATGTTGGTGTGCCCCTAACCAGAATGCAGACTGGCTACCCTATATTCAATGTGAAAAGTATGGCAAGTGCACTCCCCCTTTTTTTTAGAAAAACCCAAATTCAACCAACAAAGTGAATTTGCACCAAATTTTCCTGTATGTTACGCTAGCGAGGCGTACTTTTGACCTTTGGTGCACCCCATCACCCCAATTTTTTTAGCCTTTCCAGTTTGAAAGCATATATCCCCGCATAGTTGCCCATACTTCATTTTCAGCCGTGGAAATTTTAGGGGTAACACTAATTTACGGAATGATGAATGGTCGGAATAGTCGGAACGCTCACTAATTTCCGGAATGGTCGGAATGGAATGAATAGGGCCGAAACTAATTTGATGAATGGTTGGAACGGAATGAACTGTCGGAATAGAATGAACAAAGTTGTATGAACAGAATGAACTGTCGGAATGGAATGAATGACACTGTAGGAGCAAAATGAACTGTCGGAATGAAATGAACGAAGCTGTAGGAACAAAATGAACTGTCGGAATATTATGAACTGTCATAATGGAATGAATATCCCAATACATTTGTAAACCGTGCTATTTCACAATTCCTTACTAATCGCCACCAAAAAAAGGATTCGGAAATTAGGCCGGTAGTAGATGTGCACTTTAGCGTAATAAAACTTCCATTTGTCGGACCTGTTTCACAGCACATAAGACGTGAACTCCAACGTTTTATTCAACGAAGCACAAACGACAAGGCCAAGTTAAGGTTTGTTCACGAAACGTCACAGCTGGCCTCCTGGTTTGCCCTAAAAGATTCACCATCGCTACTCCACAAAATCAACGTGGTGTATCGACTGCGATGCAGCTGCAACCAGACATACATCAGCCAAACGCAACGCAACCTAAAGACCCGTATGAAAGAACACCAGTCGTCACCAATGTCGGAAGTTTGTGCCCATTTGCTCGCTAATCCAACACATAAGGTTAATTTCAACAAACCGGAAATATTGGGTTCGCGGCATGACAAATATCGTATTTTTTTGCTGGAGTCGCTGATGATCACAAACCAGAACTTGATATAGATACAACCTCGGCACCTTTATATCTTTTTAATAACTAGCGCTATGCATTAACCCATACATCGCCTTTTTTCGCTGCTATTTTTGTCCTTTTTTCCTTTCTTTTTTACGTTTTAACGCTTTTATCTTCACTTGATTTTTACACTGATGATGGCATGAGTTATTGCTGAAACGTCTGTAAATTGCGAAATGTCGCTTTTATCAAATATTATGGCTTTTATATTTTTATTGAAGTTTGTTCATTTCATTCCGAAAGTTTATTCTGTTCCTACAGCTTCGTTCATTTCATTCCAACAGTTCATTCTGTTCCTACAGCTTCGTTCATTTCATTCCGACAGTTCATTCTATTCCGACAGTTCATTCTGTTCCTACAGCTTCGTTCATTTCATTCCGACAATTCATTCTGCTCCTACAGCTTTGTTCATTTCATTCCGACAGTTCATTCTGCTACAACAGCGTCATTCATTCCATTCTGACAGTTCATAATATTCCGACGTTTTATTCTGTTCCTTCAGCTTCGTTCATTTCATTCCGACAGTTCATTCTGCTCCTACAGCGTCATTCATTCCATTCCGACAGTTCATTCTGTTCATACAGCTTTGTTCATTCCGTTCCGACCTTTCATTAAATTAGTTTCGGCCCTATTCATTCCATTCCGACAATTCCGACCATTCGGTAAATTAGTAAGCGTTCCGACCATTTATCATTCCGTAAATTAGTGTTACCCAATTTTAGAAATAATGTATTAAAGTTTTAGCAGATGCTTGCGTTAGTCTAGAATCCTACCACTATTTCGTCTGGGGCTTTATAATGTTAACAATATTTAGGTTATGGTGAAAGCAAGCGTTTGGGTTTGGGTAGGTCAAGTAAATTATCATTATAATTATTTTTACACATTTATGCCTTCCTTGCAATTTCAATTTTTTTGGTTTCGTCAGTGTTAAAAAAAGAGGTAGGATTCTAAGATCCAAGAAACCAAGAAACTTGATTAAAGCCACATTTTAAGCCGCAAAATCTTCTCCTCTGCGCAACATTTAAAGTTTTCAATCTAGCTGCCGTGCACGAGTGAGCTCTCGCGGAGATGTGTCATATTTTCCAGGTCGGCCCTGTATTACTTTGCCGTTTATTGTGTTTGTGGTGTTTTTGTGGTGTATACAAACATTTGCTGTTAAAAATGACTTTTTTAATGTCCTGCATGTTTTTATAGTCTGGCCTACCAGTCAAAAATGAAATATCTCCAATTGTTGTTATTTGAGTATCGCTGCACTTTGTTTTATCAAAAAAATAAACATTTCGACAAGCCAGCGCACAGCAGGCACTTCGCAGCCACGAAACATGGATTGCGCAAACAATAATGCACTCGAAAATTTTCTTAAGAGTTCACTCGAAAAGTTTTCTGTGTGGTGGAAATGGACTGGAATGCAGACGAGACCACCGTCACGCTCTTTGTGCTTTGTAAAGGCCTCTTGAACACAACTCTTTATTGCAACCTATAGCAACTAAGATCATGGTTCGGGTTGAATGATTTTAAATTAACAAGTTTGCTATAGAGTTCTAAAGCAAGATTCACACCAGACGCGGTTGGCGGCAAGTGGCGCGTTTTTGCGTTCGACGGCAAGCGACGGGGTATTCACACCAGACGGCGTCATGCCGTGACGGCGTGATTTTTTCGCTTGAAACGGCTGACGGCAAAGATAAATCAGATTTAACTTTTCCGTCAGCCGCACTACTTTCAGACTGAAGAGCTGTGTGCAGAACCTTGTTGCAACGGGACAATTTCGTAGTTTTAAGTTAGTTTGCTTGAGGATAGAAGGTTTATGTAATATTTATTTATGGTAAGGGTACAGTTTGTCTTTCCCTAATATATTTTTTTGAAAAGGGGTCGCAAAAAAAATAAAAGACACGATGAAAGGTGCAATAATGTTGGTTTGATTTCATTATTTTGGTGCTGTGTTCGTAGACTTCTATTTAGATAAACTTTTGCTTAAAAAACAATGGAATTCAATGAAATGCTGATACAATTGGTTCAGGATTCTCCCTGTATATATGATTCTGGTAGCAGCCAGTACAAGGATCAAAAGCGGAAAGAAAATGGGTGGAAACATATTGCCCAACAAACTGGCCAGACAGGTAAGACTTGATATCCGGTAAATTATTTTGATCATGATACGATTATCAATGTTGCAGTTGAAATAGCATGAAGCGCTGAAAGAGTTTGAGAGACCGCTTTGCTAAAGAAAAGAGGAAGAAAAAATGCACAAAAAAGTGGTGCTGCTGCTGCAAATTGACAGGGTGGGAGCACTATGAGGCTCTTAAATTTTTGCAAGTGCATTTGAGGCATAAAGTGTGAGTGATTTTTAAAATTAATGTAAATGTTTTAAATGTGCTCTGTTAACAACTGTGGTTTCTCATAGGACTGTTGGCAACTTTCCACAAACCTCCAGTCCAATTATTGATTTCACACAAGATGAAGCTACACCAGAAGATGGTATTTTTTTTGTTTGGTTTCAATTAATTCAACTTAACATATACTAATGTATAGTGTCTTGCACTTTTTGTATGCTTATGTGCACTTTTGTACAGTCTAGTGGTTTTCAATTTCATATACTCCTGGTGTTTGTTACCTCTTTGTATTTTCTCTTTTCTATCCTGTATCAATCATTTTTGTGCAATGTATAGTGTCTTGTATTTTTATATGCTTTTTTGTACTTTTTTATATTCCAAGTGTTAATTGTGTGTACTCATGGTGTTCTGTTATCTCATTATATTTGTTGTTCTGTATTATAAGCCAATGTTTATGCTGTTTCTGGCTTGTCAAACATGAAAATGTGCAAAAGCTTTGTTTGCTTTATTGAATATGTACAAAAACAAATTTAACAAAACAGTGAATGAAAAGAACTAGGTTCATATGTAGCAAAGGTAATGCAGATCCTTACTGGGCTTTACAATCAAATTGTTCACATTGCTAAGATATTTGTCTTAATAAATAAAAAAACATGCATGACTATTTGATTCTTTACTTGGATGGGGTTTAATATACTCCTTCTGTTAAGCCCACTGACCCACTTTATTTGGCTGTAAGCGTCCAACAGCGCAAATAACCATGGACACATAAGTTATGAGCCGTTACTTTTCGTGCCCTTTTGACTTTGGCAAAGCCTTTGTTCAGTACAAGATGATCCATTTCCTATCCCGCTTTGTTTGCAAGACAAAAACACTTCGTCGCCGCGTCGCTTAACGCATAGCTGGTGTGAACGCCGTTTTTGCGTCAAACGTTGCGCGGAAGAAACGCGATCAACCGTTGCCGCCGCTTATCGCCAGCCGTCACCGTCAACCGCGTCTGGTGTGCAGAGCCCTTTACAGTTACATCACAAACGATAAATAAAACAAAAAAACTGTTTGGCAAATAAAACAAATAACGTATTGGTAACCTTTTAACCACAAAAAGAGAAATGTGAGCATGTTTTGTTTTGTGTGTGCCCAATGCGCCACGTCTCGTTGTAAATAAAAGGTTTGCAAATTGAAACCAAATAAAACCCGTCCAGCGATGCTACATTCTTGTCTTGAATATAATTGGAAACATTTTAGTTGTATATATGATATGGGTCCGCTCCTAAATAAGAGTTCTATTTCCATGAGTATATCGCCTAGGTAAAATAAAATATAATGTTTCCAACTCTTTATATGTTTTACTAGATGAAATACCCGGCGTTGCCCAGGTTAAATAGAGTACTTACCAGTTTTATTCTAACTTGTAAAATATGAATTACGCCTACCATACCACGATAATGCACGAAGTTTACCTGCATTTTGCTGGTTAAACAAAATGAAACAATCCATCATACTGTGGACTCTTCATTACTATTCTACATTATGTTGTAACGTGACTGTTATACTGCTAGCCTCAGGTTACAGCCAATGATTATGAAAAATAAATGTGGCCAACGGCATAACCAAAACGTAGTTTATGGATAGCGTAAGATCCTCGTCAGAAGCATAAATAATGCGAAAATATTTTTTAATGGCATATCATCGCCTAAACGTTTGCACTATGTGTCCTTAAATTAGGCTTGCCATACGTCCCGGTTTATCCGGGACAGTCCCGGTTTCAAGGCCTTGTTCCGGTGTCCCGGCCGGTTAACCCATTTGTTCCGGATTTTTCAATTTGAGATTTACAAAAAAAATAAAAAAAACTCTAGTTAGAGGTTGCTGGGAGGGCTAGTTTCTTCTTTGTCCGTGGCGAGTAAAAAATGTAGGCCTAAATGGATATTATCCGGCGGGTGCTTGGAGATATCTTTTTGAGAAAGGTAAGCGAGCGCCTTGGCAAACCGGCCACGGTTAAGCAATTTTTATTTTCAAGGTTTTTTTTTACGTATGACACCGTTTGGTGCCGGTATTATTTGTTTGAATATTACCGAAGTTTATAAACAATTGCTGTTATAATTTAAAGTTTACTAACGTTTGTTAGTAATGCTGGATTGTTAAAGGGTTTTCAGCATTATAAATCAAATTGAAGTCATAACATACTGATTGCCTAAGAGAAATAAGGCTTAATGTTTCCAACTTAAGATTTACATGTTTATAAACTTCTTGTCTGTTACCGCGCAAAATTTGGTACAGTTGGCAAAATTTCGCATTTAATGCGGCAGTTTAAATCGTAGAAGTTTCAAACGAGATTTTACTTACGTTGGACGCAGTATGGTAGCCTACCACGATTAGGCCTACGTATGGTACCAGGATTAGTTAAGCGGTTAAGCCGTACCCTTTGCAGAATATCACGCAATGCGAACAATGGTTGCTACAACTTAACGTTTTACGTTAGTGAGTGCTTCCCTAATGTCTCTGGTTTTCCTTACGTAAAAGATGTTTGACGTTCGGTATTTATTTTTCGTTCGGTAAGTTATTTCATTTCAATTAAGCACACATTGAGAATTTTGTTTCAACAAACTGTAAAATCTAAGTTGGCGAAGACGAACAATTAGATGTTTCACAGTCACGCAGATAAATGCGATAATTTATAACACGCCATCCGATTAAATGCTGCTTCCACACAGGCTAAATAATGTGACTCCATTTGTGTGGTGTGGAAGCATTTATAGTTAACAGTGAAGTAATAGGCAATGAAACGAAACCAACCACGGTTTAAGTAGCACAGAAATCAATTAGCATAGCAGCATAATAGCACTGTAATCAATCAGCACAAGAATGCGAATAACGTAATTAAGCCGCAGGGTGCGAAACGACTACAGTACATGGCTCAAAATGCGTAATACTTAACCCCTCCCCAAAAAAATTACAAAGCTGCGCAATAACAATATCACGACATTAACAACAAAAACGTTGCGGAGGCTTGCGGCGTCGATTAGACCGTCGCGGATTAGTCGGACCGTACTCGGTAGTTGTCTGGGGTGATACCGGTAAATCACCGGAAGGCCCGTCATCGATATGAGCGTCATCATTCACCGGTGTTGGAAGTTCACCGGGATTTTCATCTTCGGGAGATGCGTGTCGCGGACGGAGCTGGTCAATGTGGCGGTAAAGGAAAAAGTGAGTCCACCTTTGTGCGCATCTGACGGTTATTGAGAAGTTGACTAGGAGAATACCCGTTCCCAGTCGGCGTCCTGCGATATTGCATGAGAAATTCCACTATCGCTTGCTTCGGAGGCATTCCAGACTTTCTTAAAGCCTGTTTGAAAGTCTGGACAAGACGTTCAGCTGCGCCATTTGTCGCAGCATGGTAAGGAGCTCCAGTAAGGTGAACTATTCCCCTTTCCTTGCAGTAAGTTTTGAACTCATCAGATGTAAACATCGGAGCGTTGTCAGTTACTATCGTATAGGGATACCCGAAGTGAGAAAAATCAGTCTCTAAAAGATCCGCAGTCGATTTTGCTGTAATAGACTGCGTCATATGGATGCATGGATACTTTGAATAAGCATCGATCATGACCAGCCAATTGTGCCCCATAAAGTTGATGGCATGATCCACATGTACCCGAGACCAAGGTTTTTCGGGTAGAATCCATGGATGCAATAAAGATTTTGGTGTAGCATTTTGATGCTCGGCACAACTATGACATTTGCGACAAATATCCATGATGTCTCTGTCAATATTTGGCCAATAAACCGCTGTTCTGGCCAGTTGCTTCATTTTCTGCATTCCCAAATGACTTTGGTGCAACAACCCGAGTACTTCGTGCTGAAGTTTAGCAGGTATCACCAGTCGACAGCCGTACAATAAACAGCCGTAGCTGATGCTTAGTGAATCCGCAATCTGACTGTAGCGATACAAGGGATCTCCAACATCAAAATCTTTATGTGGCTACCCTTCTTGTGTATGACTCATCACTTTGGAGAGAACGCAGTCCTTTGCAGTTTCCTTTACAAGAGCCATAGCATCAGCGGGTTTCACTAAACTACTCAAAGTAGTGATTGTACAAACCGTATCTGAATCTACGGTAGTTTCCTCCTTATCAAAAGTTGCATTTTTTCCCGCTGGTAGTCGACTAAGGGCGTCGGCGTTATTAATGTCGGAGGTTTTCCTGTACTCACAATCATAACTGAATTGGTTGAGAAGAAGCGCCCACCTCGCCAAACGATTTGCTGCGAGCGTTGGAACAGCCTTCTTTGGACCGAAGATTGTCAACAAGGGTTTGTGGTCAGTGACCAAAATGAACTTCCGGCCGTACAGGAACTGAAAGAACTTGCGAATAGCGAACACAATAGCCAAAGCCTCCTTTTGGATCTGGCTATACTTCCTCTGGCAGTCAGTCAGCGTTTTCGATATGTTGGCTATTGGTCTTTCACTTCCATCTGCAAGACGATGAAATAAAACCGCACCAATTCCTACGCTGGACGCATCGCATGCTATTCCAATGGGCAGAGGACATTGTCTGACGTTAGGAAGTGTTTTAAACGTTGAAAGGCATCTTCCTCTTTCTTTCCCCAACTCCAAGTTACCGTTTTCTTCGTAAGCCGGTATAACGGTTCTGCAACTGTTGAAAAATCAGGGGGTAAGAACTTGCTGTAGAACTGCACGGAACCCAAAAATGAACGAAGATTTAACACATTTTCTGGTGGGGGCATATTTATGACATCATCGACTTTACTTCCTTTGGCAATGCCCTCCTTGGTGAGAACATGTCCAAGGTATTCAACTTTTTCTTGCGCAAATTTGCATTTCTCCAACCGACAACGTAGCCCTTTTGATCAAGCCGTTGAAGCAAACGACGCAAATTTTGCAAATGATTCTCTTTAGAAGAACCGCTGACCAAGATGTCATCTAAAAATACCGCCACACCTGGTAAATCGGGAGTGATGTCGTTACTTTTGGAAATAGCCCGGTGCAGAAGAAATTCCGAAAGGTAACACATTTTGAAGAAAAGCGCCTCGATGAGTACTGAGGGCTAACCTCTTTCGGCTTTCTGGGCCAAGTATGATCTGGTTGTATGCATCTGCCAAATCTATCTTGGTGAAACCGTGACCTCCTCCAAGTTTCTGCATTAGATCACTTGGTAACGGTAGTGGCTGGCGATGTGTCTCGAGTTGAGGATTCACAGTTACAGAGTAATCGCCGCATACCCAACTTTACCAGATGTCTGTCCTGGTAATGGCGCCTTCCGCACAGGCACCACCGGTTTACCCCAATCATTAAATTGCACAGGCGTCCATGTGCCGTTTCGAAGTCCTGCCTCGTAACTTTGATTTAAACCCTCGAGCAGAGCAAACGGAACGGGCCTTGGCATGTGATACACCGGAGTTGGATTTTTCATAAACTGCACTTCTAATTCGAAGCCTTGTAAGGTTCCCAATTCTTCTTTAAAGAGATTAGGAAAATCCAGACAAATCCTCTTACATTCTGCTTGGAAATCTTTGGATGATTCAATTGCAGACACTGATCTGGAAAACGACTTGGTGGTTCCATACATAGTCCAGAGAATATTTCAAATCACGAATGGAATCTCTTCCCAAAATGTTTAAATTGCTTAGCTTCGTTACGTAAAACGTGAGCATGCTGGCGGCATGTGAGTTAGGAACATTGACCTTCAAACGACAGCAACCAATAATATTAAGAGAACGGCCGGAAGCGGATCGATAAGCAACGCTCGTGTCATCAAGCTTCGGCCGCCCAACACTTCTCCAAACATTGGTTGACAAAATGTTGCCACCTGCAGCGGTATCGAGTTCTACGTTGAACGATTTGGAGTCGACGACTAGTGTATAAATCATTTTTGGCATAAGCTGGCAGTCAAGAGATGCCACTGACCTTACGCTCGAAATCTGCATTTTCTTGCGACATACTGCTTGCAAATGTCCTGTGCACTTACAAAAATTACACCTGGAGTTTTTAAAACGACAGGTTGTCGCAAGATGTCCAGGCTTTCCGCACCTATGACACTTCAACAACGGTTCCTTTCGCGAATCCTGAAAACCGGACTTCCATGCCTTCTTGTGGCTTTTAAGCTTGTTTACTGAGGGATCCATTTCTGCCGCGAAAACAGTTTCTTTGGCAGCCCGAGCAGCATCTTCAGTCTCCGTTGCAATTTGTATAGCCCGCGAAAACGAAAGTTCGTCACTTTTTACCTTGAATACAGCCTTCAGGATAGCCTCATTGCCAACAGAACAGATGAAACGTGTCCGTAATGCTTCGTCCAAATGGTCGGTGATAGATGGAAAGTCGCAGGTACTAGCGTCTTGACGAATACGTGCTGCAAGTTCACATCGCTCCAAAATTTGAAACGCTCTCTTACCACGAAACGCTTGGGGTCGTACTGCTCATCCATGAAAGCTTTAATCTCGCCCAGCTTTAGGTCATTAACCTGTTTGGGTGGAGAACTCTGCGATGCCAAATTGGCCAGAAGCTTGTATACAGTACCGCTCTGATTCGTTAGAAAAACTTGCGCTTGTCTCGTCTCGGGAACTTCATGGGCCTTGACAAAAGTATAAAACCTTGACAAATAGTCTTGCCACAGCTCTACTGTAGAATCGAACGCGCAGAAATTAGGCGTGGCTTGGGGCACGCTGTTACGGGGTGAAGAAGAACTTTCATCTAAGGATGTCTTCTTCAGCAGCGTCATCATAACTTCCATCTGTTCTTGATGACGTCTTTCTTGAACTTCCACTTGCTTTTGCATAAATTCGAAATACTTTTCCGTCGTCAGCCTTGAAGAAGATTTTCAATAGCGTGGAGTCGAACAATGAAAGATAAAATATCCTCGTCGCCAATGTTGTATTCTTGATCAGAGCAGTGAAGTAATAGGCAATGAAACGAAACCAACCACGGTTTAAGTAGCACAGAAATCAATTAGCATAGCAGCACAATAGCACTGTAATCAATCAGCAATCAGCACAAGAATGCGAATAACGTAATTAAGCCGCAGGGTGCGAAACGTCTACAGTACATGGCTCAAAATGCGTAATACTTAACTGTTCCGGTATTGCGAATGCCTTGCGAAATAGCTCGGCTACTTGTTCACAAGATGACGAATCGCAAAATTGACATATACAACCTCCCTCCAATTGTCCTCGAATGCGTGGCCTAAATGGCCGCTTGAGAAATGGCACGGTTGGCATATTTCAAAACTATGATTCAAAATTCTGTTTACAGTTAGAAAAGCTGCTTTGTGTACTTATGTGGATAAAATTCTAGCTTCCTTGTAGGAGAGATGTGTAGAAAGAAAGCGAGAAAGCCAACACCCGTATGACGTAATTATTATTAAATATTATAACAATTTGCTGTGTCATTGCTGTGTCATAATCTTCTTCTACTACAGAAATTTCTCTTCTGAATTTTGTGTATAAAACAGATTGTATACTCAATAAACATGTCCAGTTATCCGGATCAAATTACAAGTCGTTCTGCTGTTGAACCGAAACCAGTCTTGTCTAAGCAAATGAACAGAGCGATTGTTTTCTGAGCTAAGGTTTAATACGAAGCATATTAGAAGTATGAAGCAGAAGATGAACAATTCAATTTGAATGCAGTATCAACATTGTAGTTGTGAGTTTGGTACACCGAGGCACAAAAGACAATTAAATGAGTACTCATTATTATCTACCTCTACAGTATAATAATATGTAATTTTTTTAAGAGACCAGCTTGATGGAATCTTACATTTGTTTAACCTATGCTAATGTTGTTGCTGCTTTGACGAGGGTGTAGCAGCTTGCGCTGCTCCATATTATTACCGGCTTGAAACCCCGGCCAACCAGATAAAGCAGGCTGGCTGGTTGTGACGTCGTCACACCAGCCTCTGTGAATTCATCAAATTGACAGCTTATTGCCTGATCGTGTTTTCGTCGTTTGTCCGAGTTTCCTGTTTTTTGCTGCGCCGCCGAACCGCATTGTCACGATATTTAATTACCGCCAGCTGGAATGCTGTTTATAAATGATTTCATTATATACCAAAAATAGCGGTTCCACTGTTCACTTAGCTGGGATCAGATCGCCACGTACCGTACACGGAGGTAATTTATTGTACGTATATCGTAAGTACCTGTAAGTACTGGTTGTCGTTTGTATATTTGCAATAAATATTCTTTCATTGTGCTTAAACCCACAATTTGGAGACGCACCCGACGTGGTATTGAACACGCATATACCTTCTGACTAACTAATATTCTAAAATCATTATTATCAACCTATTGTGTTGATTTAAATCTATTTGTAACCTACGCTTTTGCACCTATTTTTAGTCTTATTTACCGTGTGCTATTCTTAAATTTGTTATGTCGAAGAATAACTTTTCTGCTTTGTTTTCAAAGGTTTCAAGCAAATTTAAAGCTTGCAACGACAAAACTTCAACGCGTATAGCTGCCATGCTATGTAATATAAGGGAAGGTAATGTTTTTACGAAACCTAAGGGAATTAAATCGAACTTTTGCATTTCTTAGCTACGTCATACGAAAATAGGCTCTTTTTCTAAACCTATTTCTCCTTTCTCTAAAAACAAATTTACAGAAAATGAAGTTCAAATGCCATCGGTTCCAGTTGTTCTACCGATTGCAGTGCCAATCTCGTCTAACGATTCTGTTTCTCAACCTGCAGCTTTTCTTTCAGCTGACCTGCAGTTTGACAACGACCAACCAAATTCAACTTTCGAAGCTGCTTCTTCGTCGTTTTGCAGCACGGCAAAACCTATTATTGTTCCGTTTAAATCTTTGCAGCCTGTTGCAGCAACACCCAGCAGCAAACTTTCAATTGTAGATGCGACGCCTCGTCAACAACGCGAGTTTATTCGATCTGCTACATTCGACACATCTATGACGTCATGCAATTCTACGTCAAACTCTATTCGAAAGGTACTTTTAACCTATCTTTTTCAACTTTCTCTTTGCCTAATCTTATCAGACAGGAATTCTTGTCGATCGATTGACGATTCTAAGTATCTTGATGACTGGTTTTGTCCGCCGAACCTAACAGCTTGCAAGGAAACTTTTCGCATCTGTTGCGACAGAAGCAGCACCTTCTTACGACGTTTACACCTGATGATAACCTAGTAAGCTTTCATTACTTTACTTTACCTTATCAACAACCTCTTACTATCCTAACCTTCGACTATCCTAACCTTCTTTTCCCCTTATTCTCAGCCTTTGGCTAGTTTCTTTTGATAGACGTTTAGTTAACGTTTTAGGGTAATTTTTAGAGCCTATAACATTAGTTTTTGTTAACGCAGGGATGGGCCTTACACCAATCAAATTGTTTTATACCAATAGGTTCAATACGTAGGATGGCAGCTATAACTTAATCGTAATTTTTGTGCGCGCTATGCGCATTATCAGTTCTTAATACACGCCTTGTTAACAATTTTACGCAACACGCCTGTTTTTCTCTCTACGCCGCCGCCATTGTAAGTATGTTGTTGCTGATTATGCACACGTTTTAATGTTGTCATATCGGTCGAACAATGCAGATTTAAAACCGCGTTTGAGCTAAACTAAATTGACGGCATAGCTGTTCAGTCATTTGCAAAATTACGTCTCTTTTTGTTAAGTTAAAGGTGAAGCTTTACGAAAGAGAATATTCTTCTCTCGTAAACTATTCTCTAAGCCTATAAACAGATATATTTATCTCTAACACTTACAGAAGTTGCGCCTTCTAAAGTACCATTTCCTTCAGCGGCTAACGTACCGTCTGGTCCTATGTGGTTTACGGTGATTGATCAGAGATATCTCACCTAGAATAACCTGACCAATTTGTTTGGATTCCGGCCAAAGATCCCGATGATTTTAAGGCCATATGATGCCGTGATGCCTTTTTTACCCTACCGACGGCTGAGATACCGTCGCATGTCCTATTGGGTTTCAACCTTGCATAGTGTAACTTTTTAGTTTAACCTTTACGCCAAGGTTAAAATGTCTGTTATTTAGGAATTACTTTAAAAATGGACAAGGCGTTAAGTTTGTTTTCGAGTTTCAGAGATTAGCACCGTTTAACTTTCTTGATTTCGGTATTCTAGAACGATAGATTCTAGGCATTTGACTGACGGTTTTGCCTTTGAACATTAAATTACGATTTTTACGGCTCTATTTCTGCATTGTAGGCTACATTTCTTGTATTCGCATATTGTTAATCGCCGGTGTAAGCATTTTTACACAGATCGTTCAGCAACAAAGAACCAGCTCGATAACGAAGGAATTCTCGAACACATAAGGGAGGTGTTCGGCCATTTCTCGAAGGAGCTATTCAGCCTCAGCTCTTTTCAACGCGTGCGAAGAGAGCTTTTTATCGCCGGACAACAGTCATCTAAGTCTTGAAGATCCGCCACCGCTCCTGACTTGCAAGCGTTACAAAGAGCCGAACGACAAGGAGGACATATCATTCAATGAACAATGTTTGACATCCTGGAGGAAGACGACCAACATCAAGTTTCTCCAGACTTGTATAAAGACAAGGGGAGTGTATGTAGCGACTCGCTCCATATTATCGGGTCGAATCTCGGCCATTCAGATGAAGCAGGCTGGCCGGTTTTGACGTCAACGTACGCCTGCCTGTGCGTGTTATTCAAAACTGTCAGCAGATTGGTGTTTAGTCAATTGTCCAAAATTTCCTGGAATGCTGTATATAAGTGATTTCATTTTATGCCAAAATGAGCAGTCTCACTGTTCACTTAGCTGGAGTCAGATCGCCTACGTTATGGAGGTTAAGTATTGTAAGTAGGCCTACCGGTATATCGCAAGTACCTGTAAGTACTGTTTGTCGTTTGTTTATTTGCAATAAAGATTATTCCATTGTGGCTGCGCCCCACACGGGCCTTTAATTGGGGGTGGGGCAAAAGAAGACAATTACGTCGTCGTAATTTAATTTAATGGCGCGGTGCATAAATAAAGAGGAAAAGCCATTTAGTCAAGGTTCGCCCTAATATAAATTTTTAGTTTGATTGTAAAATTAATGTAACAAATTACTTCGCATAGTCGTTACCTATATAGACCCTCACTGAAATTTAAAAAGGGGTATCTGACCAAAGAATACATCATACCTTAAATGATATATCAGAAACCTGCGAAAAGGCTATATATTACAGGTATCAGTTTACATATTCAGGATCATAGGCGGGAAAGGCCAGGCTAAAAAAATTGGTCTACACCCTACGGTTAAGTTTGAACTCACGATCTCGGCCATTTCGGGAATGTCACCCTACAGACCAACGCATACTCAATAGTGAAGCAAGTTGAGAAACGACCATTACCGTGCTTATACTGCAAGCCACTACGCCATGGGCACTTCACTACAGGTTAGATTTTTCAGGCCTTGCTTCACTTAAATCCCGATTAGTTAAAATGATTTCGGTAAAAGCCTGTCACTCGAGAAAATAAGATTCGAAACACATTTTTTTTGTCAAAATATACAGAACAAAACATGGTAAAATCTTTATGGTAGGCTATGTTCTGATATTTCACTAATTTGAAAGAACAGAATACCTAATTTGGCGACGGAAAATGTATACCATGTGTATACTAATAGGCTAACTAACATAACTTGAAGTTTTCTTGCCAAACCTGAAACAAGCTGCCTTCAGAACTTATTTAGACAAATCCTCTGGAACACTCACAATTCGCCTCTTTTTATAAACAAAGCGGGTCTTCCATAAAAATCACAAAATGAACATGATTGTTATATCAGACCGACACATGCATGCGAAGAAAAAACATGCATTAGGTGTTGAAAAACATGACATGGCTCTCACAGCAAAACAATTAAAAAAATACTTTTAATCGCTCCCTTAGCCAACGAAGTGCTAACCACTAATATAGGGCAATTTTGGCAAAGAGCAAATAAAGGAAAATTTCCACACAAATTCGAGAATAACGCTTATTGAGATTATTTGAAATATGACGTCACAGTATGGTGTAACTTGTAGCGCCATATCTGAAACTTTTTACTGACTCTTGTTGTTTAGTTTCGGTAATTTTGAAATAATGTGGTGTTACTTTTCTCCATATATGCCTACCCTCCTCTCCGCTTTACAGATTAAAGCTAGTAATGTTCAAGCAAGTCATTATCGATGTCGATAAGCAGGCCTTTAAGTCAATTTTTAGGCCAGAAAATGAAACGAACCTGGACATAAGATGGGTCTTCGTGTTCGGTATAACATACTTCGTTAAGCTCTGTCATTTATCGGGTTTTTGGCTACAGTATGTTTTCAAGATTTTAAGAAGTCGGAACAAATAAGAAATATGCCGTAATTAATAGCAAAACCCAAGCCTTTTAATATCAATCTCAATAAAATAGGGGTGTTTTTTCTAGTTTCATTGTTTTTATATCTATGTTATTTCATATTTGTTGAAGTTGTATAAAATTCATTTTTAACTGATATATGGACAACTTAGGAGGCTTAATTACTTATACAAGTAAGTTTTTTATATTATCTTGTACCTATAATCAGCCAGTATATCTTCTTTATATGGTGATGTGGGGTGCGTAAGATGGGACAGGCCGTTCCCAAGTGAGGAACTATTTGTTGCAACCTACATTTTGGGTTATTGTGACAAAAAATTACTAGTCTCTTTTTAAGAAGCTAACATTTTGTTATAGTTCAAAAGTTTTCAAGTAACAAATTGTAATAAAGTTAGTTTTAAATTTTTGATGTATGAGGTAAAACATTTTACAGTTTCCCTGTCCATAAAATACGTTAAGAAATGCACCTGATTAAAATGGATCACCGTATCAACATGTTTGTATTCGAATAAAAACAAAATTATTGTTTAAACGTCCACTGAAAAAACAAACGAGCAAACAGACAATATTTGGCCTGAGTCGAGTGTGTTGAGAGCTATCAACACAGGCAGAATATTTGTATAATGTATTCAATGTAAAAATATAGATACAACGCAACTAAAGTTCCAAGACAGTCACACCTTGCCACGCACTTCCTGTTAATTTAGAAATATTTATTTTCGCTTACCACAGCAAATTCTTTGTAGGATTATGTGAAATTGTTCTAAACAGGCTAGTTTTAAACTTATGTAAGTGTAGCAGGTGAAGTTAAAGTTGTTTTTAATGCTTGTGGAACAAATTGATCAATTTAAAACAACGGTTACTTCCTGTCCCATCTTGCAAATCACACTCTCCCATCATGTGAAACTCTGGTTTCCAAAGACGGGACACAACAAAGTTTTTTCTAAGATGATTTAATTAAAAAGTTGAATAGCTAGAGGCAAAGTTATAGGTGTTTTTTAAGCGTTAAGGGCAGAGATATCAAGTAGGCATGATATTATTTAAAATTATTGTTATAACTGAGAACTACAATCATTTAAAAAAAACGTGTCCCATCACGGGCAACCTTCCCCTAATAGTTTAGGCAAATTTTGTTTAAGTAAATAAAATTAATGAACATAGACTATATTATATTTAAAAATATATTAATTTGGCATTTTCTTCCAATATTTTCCTTGTTTTGGACCTTTTTTATTATTTTGGATTTCAAGACCTTTTCATAGTCTCGCAATCCTGACACTGAGCGTAAAACTCTTACCTTCGTAAATGTGATGACTTTATGGTTAGGAAAAATCTGCGTACAACGTCAGACAATGATTGTTTATTTGCTATTGACCGCTGATTGTGACTGAAAATGCTTTCCCACAATAAGACTATTACCTTATACGGCCTGTGTGGAAGCGGCATATAATCGACTGACGTGAATAAAGTATTGTGTCAATTTAGCTTAACATGCGATTAAGTACAAAGTTGTGTGTTGTTTCTGTAATGGTGAAAATCCCGTAACATTTATCGATCCAGAATTCCTAACAAACGTAAAACTTAAGTAGTAACAGCAATCGTTTACACTTGTGTGATATTTAAGCAAATAATCCCGGCACCAAACTGCGTCATAAAAAAAAATCTTTGAAAATAAAATTTCTTACACGTGATCGGGTTGCGACGACGCTCGCTTGTGGTTGTGATCCTCTGCACCCGCTCCGTCAGAAATCAGTGCAGTTCTAAGCAAAAAGGTCTACGTCTACGACAATCAGTGCATTCAAAGGATCAAAAAGTCCGACTTTTAGACTTTGAGGTCTTCGACAATGCACTAATTTGCATTAACAAATGTGCATAAGAAGATTAAGTTTAACAATACTTGACCCAATCAAACCTAAACGCTAACCACCGCCCTAACCCAAATAATGTGCGATAATTTAATAATTATAACGCTTCAGGCCCCAATACCTCAATTTGTGACGTAATAATCTTAAATACAATGGACGAGAACCATATTATGCCCATCCGAGTTTGGGCTTTTTTCCACAGCATTTAAAGAATTATTAAAATAACGCAAATTATTTGGGTTAGGATTCGGGTTAGTGTTAGGGTTTAGGTGGGTCAAGTGTTATTAATCCTATCTCATACTTTTTGTTATCTTTTCTGAACTTTTAATGAATATTTTTAATTTATCTACGCCGGGAGTTTACCTAAAGGTCCAAATCAGTGCATTGCCAGGACCTCAAGGTCTAAAAGTCTAGACTTTTCTGCCATTGGATGCCCTGATTGTCGTAGACCTTTTTGCTTAGAAATGCACTGATTTCTAACGGATCGGGTGTCCTCTGATACAAAGAGACTAAGTTTTTCTTCCTGGATCACAAAACTTTCTTTCTATTTCACCCTTTTTTCGTCTGGAGCACACAACTTTTTTTCTATTTTACCCTATCGCCCGGCGTCTCACTTGAGGGGAGCATTGTGAGCGACGTTGCTCTGTCCGTCTCTTTTAAGACCACTTGCCGGCAAACGACTGGCGGACAAACTTTGACTTTTATTTTAAGAGACAACGTTTTTATCCAAAAATAATTTTGCTGAACAAATATTTTTTAAATAACACTGTTGTAGGCTACTCATATTTTTATTTGGTTAATAAAATTTCGTTTTTTATTAATTTATGTATAGTACAAAACTTACATCACAAAATAAACATAAATTTTTAAATGGGTAATAGACAATTTGCTGTTAAAATCACAGAAAATTATAATTTATATAAGAGAAGTCTTCTGATGCACAAAATAATTGGTCAATTGGAAATTTGGATTCGTCTAGAAAGCCGAGATCTTGAATCTGCAAGAATTGGACAAGTTCATTTTCCTTAAAAAAGTCTAGGGACGAGTCTTTTCGTGTGCACCATACATGGACTCATCTGTTTCCTGTTTGAAGTGCGATGTAACCCATAGGCTACACCGCTACACTAATGCAGTTGAACTCGAATGGGAAGCATCTAAGACTAAACAATCTTCATTCATAAAGTTTTACTTGTGTCACATTGTTATGATAAAGAATTGTTTTGCAACAATTACATCTTTACGTTGCTCCAACGTTTAGGACAAAGCAGTACTAAGAACGTTAAATTCAATAAGCTACTACCGTTTTTTTTAGTTGCGTAACCCTTCCAATTTATCTGGATGTCATACATATAGTGTCAAAACATAACAGTGGTAATGATGAAAATATTTAATAGTTAACTACATCTAATAGCATTCAACAAACAACGCCGAAAACGGTCCCCCAAATTTCTCCAGCGGTTTCCCAAATTTTGGACTTGCAACTTTTTGGTATTTAAATGAAATAGTTGCTGTCTCTTAAAACTACTTAGCGGTCACCCTAACCAAACCTTAAAAAAACCCTGCACGTACCTCGGTTACAAAACCTTAGCGCGAATAAAACAAACCTTATTGCATTGAAAGGTCTTTTAACACGCAAGGTGACAGCTGGCTAATTTTCTCTGCTTTATTTTTAAACATGTTTGGTGGGCTTTATAAACATTTGTTAGTCTCTTAGGAATTGGTAAAGTATTAAAAACGAAACTGTCCAAATCGTATAAATTTTTGCGAGCTTTGAAGATTGTTAACAAGCGCTCTTGATATGAGTCGAGTGTAGCCAACGTGACAATCATGGGCTGATGTACTGTAAAGTAGCTAAAGGTAATTGGACTTCTGCAGGCAAATAATGAATTAAAATGTCCAACTAGTCATGGGAAATACTGCTTAATAAGTTGTTGACATTTGTTGTCATAATTTATGGGAAAACATGGTCCCAAATTATATCAGCAGAAACATATAGTATTTTACAGATTGATGTTTCAGGGGGCTAATCACCACAAGTTTCCGCTAGGGTTTTTGGAGCACCCTCACCCTAAACTCAAGTCTATGATTAATTCAGTTAATGTAAGTTTTTTTTGCGAATAAATTTTAAGTTCCACAGGCAAAAAAATATTGTAGCACCTGTTTTTTTACAATGAAACATGCACACAAAGTGTGTTAACAACTGCGATCTAGCCCTTCTGAAGCTGCTTTTTGACCAACGACTACGGTGTAGGGATCGTCTTATTATTTGTTGTCATTATCACAAACTAAGTTTTATTACCAACTTTATATCAAGTGATCCAAACGCAATCCTGTCGCCATAAATCATGGCTCGTAAAAGTAACACGAAGATGTTATTTGCATTCCGTTAACACGCCTCTGGTAAACGATGGCTAGGCGATGTGTAGGCGATGTGTACAAAAGCCGTTTGCATTAAGCCAAATGAAACTTAACGGACAGATATTAACTTAATCAACTGAATGGTAACTGGATCTCAACCTTACCAATTGAAATAATGTAACGGACAGAAGTTATTATGCTGGACCGTTAGTGCTGTGCATGGACCCCTTAGCTATTCCTGTAAGTTGATTGCCGTTCTGATATTATTCAATAAACTGAGATACGTTTAATACCTTGTTGTGGCTAAGCTGTTGAAACACGCAAGCTTCGATCTACCTTCAACAAATGATGCCGGTTTTAATCCAGCATAAACTATAGCATCAGCTCCAAACAAACATCAGCTTTAGCCCTGCAAATGGTGACCACCGCGTTAAGGAACGTCAATCAGCATTTGGAATTAAGCGCTGCCATTAAGCGTTAAATCGAAAATTTTTCTGAATAATACCTAAACCTGACGGAGTAAGTCCTAACTTCATTGGAATAAGGACTGAATGGACAAAATATCCCTTTAAATTGTAGGGAGAGCAAATGGGAGGACGATTGGGGACCATAACTCTTGCATCAGACATTTTGGCGTCGACGCTTGAGAGCCCTAGTTTGAACGGCGTGATTGTGGTGCCGCTCTTTAGGCATTGGATTGTTTGCGCCTGTTTGGGGTAAAAACTGTGTTGTAGTTGAAAGTTTTAGGGGAGTTAGTGATGAAGTTTAAAATAGGGGGTTTGGAGTTAGGTAAAGGTTGTATAGGCCCTATTCTGGGTATTTAGGTCGTTTCCGCTTGGATTAGGGACTTATTCCGATTTAGACGTTACAAAGACAATTTGGTATTAGTTCTACTTAGATTTTATTTTGAAGTTGATGTTGTTGTAATTTCGGTCTTATGGAGGCAGTCCCAAAATCCTTTTCAAAAGTTTTTTAAAGGCAACTAGCGCAAATTTCATGTAAATTTTTAGGGAAATATTTTATGGCGTTTGCCATTCCAATTGTTGCTACAAAGCCCTGAGAATTTTTTCTCTTTTAAAATATAAATATAACGTTAAAATTATAGCAGGGCAGGGAGAAAGAGTTTTGTTATATACTATCTAAAAATATAAATTTCCCTAAAATTTTTACATAGTTAAAGATGTTTATACCAGGGAGTCGAACCGGAACTTTATGAACCGGTTTTGGGTCAATTTTTTCCGAACCGGAACCGGTTTTTATAAGATTTTAAGGAGCCGAACCGGAACTGAACCGAATAATTTGAAAGAACTCGAACCTTACCCGAACCTGTAAACAAAAGCGGTTCGCTCAAGCATGACGTCACAACTTCTATTTTACAGAGTCAAGTTACGCCATGTTCGAAATTTTATGAAAAAAATATGAATATTAAATAAAAAAATCGCTTATTTTTTATTTTTTAGATATTTCAATATTGAGTTGCTGTTATTTTAATAAGTCACGGAACTTAGATTAAATGACTTACAATTCAAAGATTATTCTCTACATTTATCGACCCACATTTTGAGATTTAACGCAAATTATATTGTATCTGAACTGGAACTTTATGAACCGGTTTTGAAATAACGATGGTCGAACCGGAGCTGAACCGGAACTTTTAAATTACTCCGAACCGAAACCGGAACTGAACCGGATTCCGAAAAAAACCTTGAACCCGAACCGAACCTGAACCAGAAAAGTCAAGCGGTTCGACTCCCTGGTTTATACAAAATGCTTTTGGAACATACTGCATCTTTAGTCCAATTAAATTTCAATGAATTGAAACATTAATGTATTTATCAAGAGGTAAAGCTTACATGTATGCCGTTTAGTGGTAATTCTTCGTGAAATTCTATGCTTGGTTGGTCCAGCTTTTTCCAATTCAAGTTTGCTTTCCAAAGCACAATTTTCAAAAAAGTCTGAAAAAACAACCTTACAAAAAAGATACTATTGTAACTAAGTGTATTGGTGTGTGAGGAGGATGGGTGGAGAAATTTATGCCCTTGCCATCAGTTCAAATTTTATCAACATCTACAATATAGGATATTCAAGAGAACTACATCATTTCGGCATTTGTGTACATCTTTGTTTAGTTTTGCGGAAACTGATACTACATTGACAGTTTGAAGATTCTTCTGGCATGTTTAGGCTTTATGAAACCTTAGTTAATTAATTAGTTACAATACTTTTTAATTATTCTACACATTGATGGGCAACCACCAACCAGTTTAAATTAAGCAACAAATATAGAGCCTTAACCCTAGAATTTCGGAAAATAGTTGCGAACATCTTTAGTTTAACTGAAACAATGTAAATTTGTTTGACCCTAAACATATCTAAACTAGGGTTGAAAAAATGTTTGAAATTTAACAATTTGGTTACCAGATTCAAAAAAGACATGATACAGTGTAATATGTCTTGCAGAAAACATCTTTACAAAAAAAGGTTAAGTAGGCCAAGAACACATCCTGTCAAAGTTAGAAATTCTTTGTATCAGTATTGTGCTTTGTTCCAGCATTTTTACAGAGAATTTTTAGTTATTTTAAAATGTAAATTTGCACATTATGATGTAACATGTTAGGGATGTCCATAGAACTCATTTCATGTCACTATATTTTTCACCAGATTTAAACCAAAAAGTTAAATAAAACCTCCAGTTGTATGTATCAATATTATTAGATTGATATTTAAATAATTAAAGGCAATGTATCAGAAGTAATAGTTCATTTTCTCCAAGCTTGTGTCTCAGTTAATAAGACCAACCTTATTACAAACACTATAAATTTTTGGCACAAAAAAATCCTAAAATCAAACGTTGGGGTACAACAACTTTTTTGTACTGCTCACAAAAAATGAAATTTGATAACTTAGTGAAGTGCAAAAAAAAAATTTTTTTTTGTGGTTTAATAAGTAATTTTGCTTGTTTTAATATAATTGGTATCCCTATTTTTCACTTTGTATGGAAAAAGTAGAAACAAGTGTTTCTCAACTGATTTTGGGTCTACATGTCAACCAGAGGCGTAGCTATGGGGGGCGGGGGGATACATATGTCCAAGGTACATGGGCGCCAAAATGAGACTTAAAAAAGCCAAAATGAAACTGCTTCTTCTTAAAATACAATGTTCGTTTAAAAGTTGAGGTTTCTTAACCGGGGTGCGAATGGGCACCACTCCTACAGCTGTACAAACTCTGTTTTTTGCCAACTTTAACATTGAAACTGCAAAAAATGTTCACGCTTTGCGCAAATCTCGTGTTTTCTACTTCTCTTTAAGTACCATTCCATTTTTTCTGTCTATTAGTAATATGCCTACACAATACACATGGCATCGAAGGTATAACGACCTTTTTCGTAAAATTATAGTTTATTAATAAACGATCAAAGTTATCCCCATTTTCGAACTATTTTTTATCCATATTTTATATATGATAACAGGCTAGCAACAGGGGCTTGAACTTTTTTGCGCGAATCTATAATGTTTTTGCAATATTGTCGTTGTATTGTGTGTTGTCACATCCTTTAAAACACGATAACGCAATGTTTAATTTTTGAGCTCAACAGCCTTACAACTATAGGTTCAATGCCCTCCAACACGTTTGTCAAAAAAATCAATACCCTGGCTACGCCCCTGATCTCAACAAAAAAAAATTCCAGCTCAGCTACGCTGAAAACAGTTGTTATTTAGAATTTTTAAAATGGTCACCAGGGTCTTTCCATGTCAATCACCAGGCCATTTAACCCATGATTCCTGATGTTCAAAATTTGTTTAAATTGCATAGAACAACCTTTTTGACAATATGACATATTTATTTTACACAAGTGATTTATCTATCTGAAGATGTTGCCTTTGTCCTAAAGATACTTTTGTGTTCATTGAGGCGTAACTACTAAAGTAAACTTGATGTCATGTCTGTAAACACGAAGAATTGTGTGTTTGAAGTTAAAGCGAATTTTTTTTTGTTCAAAATCACTAGTTTTTATTGTCTTATGTTTGGAAAATCATTTAAAACCACTGGTGGTCATTTTGTATATCCAAAATGGTAACTTTTTTGGTAGATAAACGCACCCCAAATGACACAAATTACGTAATAGGCCAAACAGCAAAAAAAATCACAAACAGCCTAATTACAGTAATTTAGCAAACCATAATATTAACACTTGCTTCTCCTTTTTTGTCACAACCCAAAATGCTCTTTCAAAAGCTATTGAAGGCCCACTATGTAAAATGAATGGTGTCACAAAGCTATGTCATAAATCATTTAATCCTAAAAAAAAATCTTTTGTGTAGTGCAAAAAGGTTTATAGTATTTATTCAAAAAGTACCTTTGTAGTGTTTATAATTCACATAGCGCAATATGCCATAGTATGCAGAGCTTTTTGGAAAAGAAAACAACAGATAAGCGCATTAAGTTTTTTTTTCATAAAAAAATTTTTTTTTAAGAACCATTACTACTGGTTGTCTTAATTAGTTTTTGCAGCAAAAAACTATTCTGTGGAGCAATGAGGTGAAAACATGTTTGTGAAAGACGAATGGTTAAGAACACAAAGTCAAGTAGTAGTGGACTACACATAGTGGAACTAGGTAAGGGAGCGTTCTACCTTTAATTTAAAACAACAGTGCCTTGAAACCTGTTCTAATCCCATTTCAATTTAAGCTATTGTTAAGTTATATTATATGATGCATAGCAGGCAAAAAATTGATTTGTTACTAATACCTTTTAAACTCTGAACATCCTTGGCTGCTTGGATTGCATCATCTGGCTGTTTTAGTACATTTTTTTCCAAACGTTTTAATGCACATTTACACTTTTCCAACTCTTTTTGCAATTCAATTCGTGCATTAATTTCTTCCTAAAACACACCATAAACATAGTGTTACAAATAATCTGCATTATTTGGATAAGGTTTTTTACTCCCAAGTCCAAACCAGGGAGGTTCTTCAGGAAAAAGAGAAAAGTAAATGTTTTCCTTTCCTTAGGAAATGAAATAAACCATTAAGGGTAATGCATGTCTAATGATGACTCCAATAAAAACTTTTTTCTAAATGGTCTCGCAAACATGGGTATATAATAGTGTTAATAGTTATAGTTTAGTACATAAATAGTTAATGATTTATATTTTATTACCAATCAAATTGAGATGAATTGGATATCTATTAGAAAGGTTTTAATTTTATATTTAACAAATATTTTATGACTTTAATCTCAGAAATATGCATATCTCTAGCTCGCTGAAAGCAAGGGAAGTTACAGTCGCAAAAGCGAAAATAGACTAGGATTATATTTAACTTTTTTTTTTACAGTGGTGGTTGTCTTCATAGTGGATATCATATATATTTCAGAGCAGGAATTCCTTCCTAGAATTGGTGGGAATTTAATTTGGTATGTCATTCTAAAAAAAGTTGTTTTAACAAGTAAAAGGAGCATTGTTTCTTGGGCATTAAAAGTAGTGCTAAGCATATGTTTATTATTTAAAAAACATTGATTATAGAATTGTTGTGTTCGCAGTTTGACTTGAAAAATCAAGTGTGATAGTTGCAGTTCAACTAAACAGACAAGTTGAGCGAATCCAGGGACAACAGGCCATGCCACCTTAAAAACAAAATTTTGTGCTATTTTAACTATGTAACGATTGTAACGCTTTTTAGCGATTCGCATGACCTTTTATCCATTTTACTAGGTTTTGTTTATGTTAGGTAAATCTATTTAGCTCAAAAGCACTATACATACTACAGCATTTTGGTGTGTTACCCATAACCTCGACAAAGATTTGTACTAAGCTGGACTTTAAAGTGTATTTCAAGCAATATACGAATCTGTGGCATATGCCTAATTCCTCAAGCTCCTTTTAAATTGAAAATTATATCAATTTGACCAAACAAACACTATTTTTTTACTGAATTTCAGGTGCATATTTCTGCACCGGTCCACTTAAGAAAATCCCTATAATATAAAATAGTTGTCACTTGGTGGCAGCACACATACTTTGATCGAGTCCTGTGGTATCCTGACTCCATTGCAAAATCGTAAGTGAAAGATCCTAGGACCTAGTGCATTAACTAATATCTTCAGAGTCAATTCTGTAGGGTTAATTTTACTTGAAAAACGACTTATCATAGGAAATTGCCTTTAAGTGCGCAAGTTTAGAATCACATTACAATATTATGACATTTTGTCCGAATTTAAAATTATGTAGTTGGTCTTGTGATAAACCGGTCAGAAAGAGCTCTCTCTCTTCTATACAGCAAGATAAGAAAGAAACCTTTATATACATGTGATGCAAGGTCTACTGCAGGGGTCTGCAACCTTTCGTATACAAAGTATGAACAATTCTTGTGCCAAACATTTTTCTATGTTTGGTTTTGCACTGACAACCTACGGATTAGGTTAAAACAACCCTAGTCCGACTCCAGCCAAATGTGCAATTTCATCTAGTCCCGAGTCCGGCTCAGATTCTACAACACTACAGCATGGGTTCTTAAACTGGGGTCCATGGACCCCTTGGGGGTCCGTGAACTCATTTTAGGGGGTCCATGAAGGCCAAATTGAAATATTAGTGCATATTTAAGAAGTAATGAATTTTTCAAAAAGAGTTTAATTAAAAATAAAACGTTATAGCACTGTATTTAGACCAGGGGTTATGAATTATTAGTGTATATTCAAGCAACCTCTTTTTCAAAGAAAATAGTAGGCTATAGTTAAAAAATAAAACGTTTTGCACTGAATATCTTTAGACTTTATTACATTTCACATCTTTTGAACCAGAAACAGCAAATTTAAGTCTGTTTGTGTAATATGACGTCAATTTATGACGTCATCACTAAAAATTCCTTCACTTCACTGGTCCGTGCGAAGCAAGAATTTTTTTTAGAGCTCGCTGTAAAAAAAGTTTAAGAACCCCTGATTTAGACTTTATTTTATCATCAGCATATTTCTAAAGTCTATTTGATTGTGACGTTAATTTATGACGTCATTTTTTTAAATTTCTTGCTTACCGTGTTCCACGCGAAGTAAAACAAAATTTTAGGGGTTCGCGGTAAAATAGGTTTAAGAACCCCTGCTCTACAGCCTTTGTTTTTTACCGAGTTACATAACTAAAATAAGATAGATGTTCAGCTTCAGCAATCCACTCATAGGGGCCATGGTGGAAAATATGCCAGCTTTTGCGATTCTATCTTAACAATTTACAGTTATCAGTTTCGAAATTTGGCTAATGCGCAACGCCGGACACTGGTAGTTTTACCTAGTTTTATTCGAGTCCTGCGTCCGACTTCGCAGCCCTGCTGTGATCTGACATCTAATTTACGTATCTTGGAAGACGCCATTAAACCTAATTTCAAAATTTTAACTTTGTAAAGATAACCCTAATGCTGAAAAACCGAACTGTCACGAACACAATACTGTGCCCGCTATTTCGGAATATACGTCGACGCTTTTCAGCCTAGATACCCACAAGTGTTAACTATCAGCTTCGCTTTTAGCTTGGTTTCTCAGTCGCACAAAAACGCACTTGCTTACTTTAAACGTATAATGCTTTGCTTTAGTGCTTTAACGCAGTAAACATCGCGCCAAATTTAGGACATTGCGACGTAATACGGCGGTTAGTCGTAAACAACAAGTTTAACGCACACAAAACATAATATTCAATACAACAGTTAAGACACTATTTGCGACATGAATTGAAAATGTGTGCAACCATTTAGTTAGCGTTAGTAATAGTGATGTAATAATAATGTGAATGATGTGGTGGCAGTGATGTAATGGTTGCACTTTCTTAATGTGGTATAGCGTGCGCGCTAAATCAATTGGCGTGCCCTGAAAAATTATCTTGCGTGCCACTTTTGGGGTTGCCGGCCCCTGGCCTAAGTGGGCTCGCATAACATTTTTGTGGGGTCGTCATAACTCATCATATTCCGACTGTTTTAGTATGATTTCTGTATTTCGTTTTATTTACGATGACGTCACACTAATAAACGTAAATGAGTGCGTAGGTGAAACAAACTTTCGTTTTTCTACATAAAATTGCTGTTTTTAGCTTTTAAGACCTGTCAAATCACTGTGATGCAATCAACGTACCCCACTCTGTCTAATTATGTTTTTGAAATACCGTACTCATTCCATTTTCGGTCATGCTCATGCAAAGTGCAGCCGTGTTTGCAAAAACTAGTGAATACTGTGCAAGCGCAACCATCGCACTGAATGTAATTTTCTGTTTAAACAAATTGAAATTTTTGTGATCGTTCGTTTGTTAAATTCAAATTTATATGTTAACTAAATCTTCGTAAGGCAATCATTTTGGTGAACATGTAGCGTCATAAGTAGGGCCATTTTTATTTTAACCTAAAAAAAAAAAAAAAATTTAACTTTATTTTTATCAAATTTTAACTTTATTTTAACCTAACGAAATTGCTTGTTTGTAGAGGCCACAGTTCTTCCTTGAATTGATGCCAGTTACCCAAACATAATATTTTGTCGATTTCAGACCCAAACGTGATATTTTGTTGCAAAGTCAAGGTGTATTATGGATTTTAAAAAGTGCATCGTTTATTTGGCGATAGATTAAGCTTGCTTAGGCATTTTTGTATTACAGAATGTCAGTAGGCTATTCCTAAAATTCAAACTGTTGATCTTCGAAAAGACCACGTTTATGAAGAGGAAGTGTTTTGTAACAACCGATAAAAAAAATGGACAATTTGCGATAAAAGTTACTGCAGATCCAAGTGGGCATTTTGACATTTTGCCTGCTTTTACGGGTTAATATGGTTTAATTGTGTCGCAGTTCCTGATTTACAATGCTTCCACGACGATATTTACATAAACTACTCTCAAGAAACACAAAAACTTTGTCAAAAGCCATAATTTGACAAATTTTGACTTTATTAATAAATTTTAACTTTATTGCAAATTTTAACTTTATTTTAACCTATAAACTTCTTGGTAACAGTCCCCTAGGTGCTAAAAACAACTTTATTCTTTGTTTCGTGGACAGACGAGGTCCTTAAAAAAAATTTGTATAGTGTATTGAGCTGTGTATTTATCAAATATGTTATGATTTATGATTTGTCACTTTTTCACGCCTTTTACCAAACACTCGCTGTCACTCTGTGAACAAAAAAAACGCTTTACTTGACCGGGAGCTGGGGCTTTTTTTGTTAATACATAAACCACAAATCATCTGAGAAAGACCTGTTTCTAGTTTTTCCCCAAAAAAGTTAAAAATCTGGTTTCTTATAAAAGGATTTCGTTGATCCACTGTAGGTCTAGTATTAGTGTTTCAAATAAGCGAAAACCATAGTCCTAGCAAAATAAAGTGCTTTTGTAATGCACATACTGAAATCACGTGACAATAAATTTGGATCGTAATTAAAATTTAAATAATGCCCTGTCATGTAGCTCCCAAAACCCTCGATTAAAATATAGAACAGATAAACATATTTATTAGTATTTCTATAACTTTCGAACATTCTAAGATATCAATATCTTACTGTTGGAGTAAATTGCGCATGCTGTATGAAAATTAAGTGAAACAAAGTTACCTTTAATTGTTCTTCAATTGATTCCTTTTGTTCTGTCATCATCTAAGCATTAAATGTAAAATATTTAGCTAATTCACAATAATATTTTGTTATTTTGAACGACCGAACTACGCCTTAAAACAAAGTTGATAACCTAGAGAGAACTTCCATTCCCAACTTACCTAAATTGTAGATTCTTTCGATGATATTTTTATACAGTTGCAAAAAAAAATAGCAAAAACAAATTTCTAAAGAGGTTTATTTTACAGTGTGCCATTCGCGTGGCGCCATTAAACTGATAAATTGTCGTTAAATCCTGCTTCCTGGTTGAAAAACAGAGCTAAAAAGAGTTGAAACTAAATAAAAATAGCATGATGCAGTATTATTTTTAATTTTTGTAGTTAAAGTTGGCAAAAAAATCATTTTTAAGAGGGCACCTTGTGTCCCTTAATTCGATTCTAAACGCAAATCCTTCCCCAAGATATTTCAATCAGCCCTAGGCTGTAGGTTCTTGAATATGTTGCTTGATCTCCACAATTAGTTTGTTCTAGTACTGCATTATCTGAAAAAGTCACGACTTATCTGTTTGGTTAGAAGCCACAAGGCAGATGGTTCTAAGCGTTTTGTCTTGCGATACCCCATGTATTGAATAAATAAATAAATAACTGCGTGACCTTCTCTAGCTTTTAGCCGTGTCATAAAAAATGTCACCATAAAATAAATATAAACAACGCACATTTACAGCGAAACAATTTAGAAAATAAAATCTTGAATATTGCCCTTGATCACAAATTGAATAAAAGAAAACTATTGTTCGAATAAACCTATCAAATAATAAAAAAAGTTTAACTACTATTAAACACCAATATTAAACCACAATTAAACACCTATAAAATAATACATAGAAGAAGATTGGTTGTTTGATTGGTAAGCTTTAATTTTATTAATAAACTATATTCGTTCGTTAAGCGGCCCTATTGAATCACCTGCTGTATTCAATATAATCAATCGGTGCTAAAAAACGTCTCAAGGGACAACCATTTTGTTCCCAAAGATCAGTCTTTAAAGTTACTGTTGGCAAGAAATCAATTTTTTGTAATTGTTTGTTTTTTAAATTTAACTTAGACAAATGTTAAAAAGATCTATTAGTCAATTTTAACAGCGTTTTTAACCGATGGACAGCGAACTGAAAGAAATATAATTTAGTTGTGAAAAATACCAGCCCAACCTATTAGAATAATTATATGTGATATAGCATATTTTCGCAAATGTTTGCATACCGTATGCATTGTCAGTATCAAAAGAGCACTTGCTATGGTTTAGGATTGGACTGCATCTTGTTTAAAGTGGGCGATGATCAGGACGGATCCACGATTATTTTTATTTTTTTTTGGGGGGGGGGATGAAAACAAATTTGAGATGTCGTCACAAATTTACATCATACAGTAACGCCATAAAATAAGAAATCTTGAAAAAACTCGCTGTGCTCAGATAAACTCTTACGCGAATCTGCAAATTAAATTGAGTCTAAAAACATTTAAGGAATACAAAGCAAATAAAAATTTTCCATTATACCTATAGCCGCCAATATGTCAATGCTTTTTAATTATACCTTATAATAAATTATGTTTTTATTAATAATATCCTTACATTTCTTCTTACTAAAGTGCAACAATTAAAAACTTTTTGTTAAAATTTATAAAAACAATTACTAAACATCATCAAACTATTTACACTGTCACGAGCCACGTTGTTTTGAATAGTATTGAAAAGCTTTTTGCGTTGCTCCCATACTGATTTTAGTCAACCGGAAGACCGGTAGCTGCAGGCTGATATAAGTCTGGTTTATTACATTAATCTCACTTGTGTTTTCTCCAAACACTTGTGTTTTTTCAAATATTTCATATTAACGGCCGCAGGTTGTGCAGTTGAAAAAAATTGTAATTTGAATGAAGCCTGTAATTCTCGATGTTTTGTTGAAATGTAAAATACGTTAAATATTCGCGAAAAGCACAAAAACTTTATTTGTAAAGCTGAAAAAAGGTTCTTAGATAGTGCTATGATGCGCAGCGCGCCTTTTGGGTCTCCCTAATCAAACATACAAATAGGCACATAGGAATTATTTTTATGTTGCTGAATTTCGTTTTATGTTTACGAAAACATGTTGCCCAGCGATATCGTTGTTTAGTGCAGGGTTTCCCAAACTTTTTTGGACCACGGACCACTATTTGTGAATCTGTGTTTTTGCGGACCACAATACAATTAAAGTTAAGTTACTGAAGTTAACAACTAGTTTAATGGCAGTATAATTACACAATTAAATTATCCTATAACCGCACTTCGTTTCTCATATCTGCCTCACAACCAATTTTTTACTCACTAATCTTCGCGCAACAAGTAAGAATAACTGCGGCAATTATTAAAAAGGTTCGTAGCCTATACTGTACAACGTATATATGTGAGACTTTCTATTTTCTTGCCATATCGCCGCGGACCACAGTTTAGGAAACCCTGGTTTAGTGGATCCTTTCTATCACTCACTAGGCTAAGGGGCGTTGGCAAGCAGGTCATGTTACTTTTTGGGATGTATTAACCTGTTTTGAGAGAAGTCGCAGTGCGTTCACTTGCACTTTTTAGAATGAAGGGTCAACTTATGAGATATAAATGCGTTTTTTTCGGCTGCGCGCAAATGCTTTCCGTGATTTCAGTATGACATTCCGTAAAATAAAAACGACCCAATTCAAAAGCACGTAAAAACACGATAAATACATCGCGAACCTGGAAAGTGTTTTTACTCGATTTTTATGTGACTATAGCCGCTAGCACCCCTATTCTTTAAAAATGGAATTTAATTGATCTAGTTGTTGCATTTTTGCAGAAATCGACAACTGTTTTGTAATTTAGCTGCTGTATCGCTAACAAAACATACTTATCTTAAAACTTAAACAAGATAAACGCACTGATTGTTTTTTACGCTCGCAATTTTTTTTTTTTTTTCTGTACAGTCTTACAGCCTTGTTGTCAAAGACCTTTGCAACTTGTTTGCCAAAATTATGTTAAAAATATCCTTTTGTATTTTTGTGCACATCTTCTAAATTAAAAGTTTTGTTGTGGCCAGCGATGAAGTAACTTTGGACCTCCCTGCGGAGTAATCCATTATCTATTTATTTCACCGTCATGCAAGCCTATCGGCTTTATACTAAATGCGTACCAGTCCGAATTGTTAGGATGTTAAAAAGGCAAATGACTATATCTAGATGTTCACCTGTATATCTTTTCTAAGTTTTGAAGCTTCTGCAACGATTTCATCATTTTCCTGACATACTTGAAGCGAAATTTGTTGGTTTTCTTGCAATCTATAAACAAAACAATCTAAATGAGGATTCAAGGAAAACAAAATTAGAGAAATTAACGTTTACATGATAGAAGCAATTATAAACCAAAACGCACACCACAGGTCAAAAAATATACAAAATATTTTGTTTGTTTCTACGAAAATGATGAACTTCTTTTAAAATGAAATATGAAATAATGCTCTGTGTTTGGCATATGTGTAGATATAAAACAGTGATTTCCAAACTTTTGGGGCATGCTGCACCCTAAAAAATATAAATATAACGATAAAGCAATTAAAACAGCCTACATCTACTGTACACAAAGCAGAAAAAACTTCTTGATTTGTTGTACTCTAATCGTAAACAAAGTAATGTATCAAGGTTCTTAGAGCAAAAAAAGGAACCCAAAATAATTTGAAATATTTGTCGGCACCCTTGAGCATCAGAAAAGCTACCCGGTTGAGAACTAGTATGAAAACATTGGTGTACATAGCCAGTGGGACAGTGTTCACCCCATTTTTTTATCACGTGCGGCAGGTGCCCTAAATGTTGAGTAAGAGCCGAATAACGAAAATCAGTACGCAAAGTTGCTTGGTTTGTCTACCGAACGGATGTTTTCGTTTTTTTGCATAGGCCTAACCACGCAACGTTTAGATGGATCTCCGCCAAAAAAAATTTTGCGATCATTATATTGACCTAAAATTTATTTTTACGGCCATATCTTGTTTTTGCCGCTATTTTTTTGGTTTGCTCGATTGCTTTGGTTTGCTTTGGTATGGTTCAGACAGTTTTTGGTCCGAAGCTTTATAGAAAAAGTATACATCATAAATTTTTAAATCTTAGAAATGACGTAGAGTGGTATGTAGGTGCGATTCAGAGGTTTAGAAGTCTGCCCCCCTGTGGGCCTTTAATTGGGGATCCAAACCCTAAAATTGTGTGACGTCATCTGACCAAGGCAAGGTAATACAAGTAAAAAATGTATTTACAGAGTAGAGTTGGCAAAAGTAAGTAAACCATAGGCGTCAAACCATTTTAGGAAATTGATTATATTTGCTTTTAAAACAGGTTTGCTGGCCCAAATTTATTATCATGGCTGTACGCATTATCTACATAAAGTATATTTAACAAATATATTTATCAAACATTCCACAACTACTTCGTCGTATAGAATTTATTGTCGCGGTAATGCATAACGAGAAAAGGCATAGAAGCATTGCAAAAAGCTTTATTTATATGGCGTTCGAGAACTGTGTTGCTATATTGAGCCATAGGCAAAAAAGCCTGAAAGTTTCCTTGAAGGTAAAGTTTTGGGTGTCAAGTGCCACTTTGTCACTGCCTCTGAGAATGGGATCTTCGTTTTACACCTTTGCGGCGGCAAAGATGAAAATAAATATAATGTGAATATTTTGATTGCAAAATGATTTTAAAATTAATATCGCATAGTCTTTGCTAAACTACGTATAAGAAAATGGAATCCTTGACAACTTCCCTCTCGCATCTAAGCTATTTAGCTAAAGCGGGAAATTTTCGGCCCATCTCTGTTTTTGCTTGCAGAAACAAGTTAAACAAACATGCAACGTATATACTAAACCACAAACCAAAGTGATCTTAATAATATTGAAAAGTAAAACTGCTAAATAACGCACTGCTAAATAAAATAAAATACTTTACCAGGGGACCAGGTAAATTTCAACTGGTATAAATACGGCGTTTATTGCGGCAGATTTGTCAGAAAGCAATTTTCATTTTAAACGGGATTATTTTCAATATACTGTATGTTGAAGGCCGTTTGCGTTACCACCTCTTTATTAAACCTACCCGAGAATAACGGAAAATGCAAATAGATTAGAGTCCACAGTATATTGGATTGATATTTGTTTAACCAAGCAAAATCCAGCAAAATCAAGAACAGTCTTTGAATTTGGTTTGATGTTAAATACCTCAATATTTTTATGGGCCTTTAGCAAGATTACAAAACACAAGGCTGGCACCACGCGAATTAGTGATTAAATGATCACAGAGCGTTTGCACCTTTCCCTTAATGACCTAATTCAGGCACACAACACAAAGTTGCTTTGTAGGTTATATTTTAATTTTATTTTTATACTGTTAACCAACTGCAAAAATATATGGGAATTTACCGAGATAAAGAATTGGAATCTTTAGAGCCATCCAGATAAGTCCGATAATTTCAACTGGCCATTTCAATAGTGCCGCTTTCACACAGGCTGTAAGAGTGTAAGGCAGAGGTTTTCAACCTATGGGTCATGGCCCATTGGTGGGCCATGACGCTGTTTTCAGTGGGCTACAGAGCTTTGCATACAGTGATATCAAATATCAGGTCATTATGAACACATAAGAGTCTGACAAATAAATACCTAATGTTATGTTGGTGAAATTATTTATTTTTACATTGTGTTAGATTTCTCGCCACCCAACGTGTGGTACAGATGCCGGGAAGGTTCTCCAAACGTAACAATCGCCTTGCTTACGTATTATTCATTGTTACGGTAATCGTTTTGTTTGCGAGCAGTAATTTTGCCTTGATTAGGACAGCGCTCCCACTGCTCCGCAACCGGTGTGCCGCGACGCTCCCGTAGGTGGGGGTTACTTGTGTTTCCGGGTACTTTTTAATCAGTCGAATTAACGCGAAAATGAATATCTCATAGAGGTAAGTATTTTGACCTTATGCAATGTTCGAGGTGTAAATTTATCAACTTCAATAATAGGGATGCTCAAAGTAGAATATCGAATCCTTGGATTCGAATCCAGATGGGATTCGAATCCAATTCTGCCGTTTATTTCGGGTAATTGGAACCGATATAATTTAATGTTTTACCGCCGATTGTTGCGCCTAATTGCACAAACGCGTGTGGTAAGTTGGCCTGTCGCCGCGGCGAGCAATTTACAGTGCTTGCTTTAATGTAACCTGGTAGTGCAGTGTCAGCGTTTTTTCGGGCGACCAATTACTTCGCGTCTGGCGATAACGTTCGTCTAATAATTAAGTGTCAATCAAGCGTTATTGGGCGAGCGACTAACGTGTAATGCCAGATGCGTAGTTCGCAAATTTCCTTAAATGCGTTAAGTTGCAAAAGTAATATTACGTTGTAACACGTGCTGGCCATCGAGAAAATGCGCTATAGGGTTACTTAAGGTCAACTTTTAGCCAATATTCAGCGAGGTTATGCAGTTATGTCCAGCGTAAATTGTCAAGTATTTGTTATGTCAATAGTAACTTTGTATTCTTTGCAGTACCTTTTTTGACTACATAACAGATCAATTAGTCAAAAAAGAAGCACTAAGACCCAACAATGCTTTTAAAAACTGTACCGAATTGCTAAAGAGTTCTGTGTCAGTGTTGCATTGTACTCACTATTGGCAAAAATATAAGTTTTGGCAACAACCTGTACAGTGGACATGTATTACAGTTTACACAACTGCTTTAAATGACAGTTGTTAAGAATTTAAAACATTTTTTATTATAATGTACACATGTTAGCAAATTGTTTGGGCGATTTATTGCTGTGATTGTGGGCCCTGTTGGGTAGAAAAAGATTAATCCATTCTCCAAACAAATAATTTTAATAAAAATATAATAGGATTCGCTATTCTGGATTCGTTATTCTAGATTCGAAACCTATTATTCTAGAATACCTTGGTATTCTACTTTGAACATCCCTATTCAATAATAATTAAAACTTTTTTAAAACCCATGTCCTTCTATCGTCATAAATCGAATACTGACGTTAACCAACAGGTACTCCCAGAAGTATAAAAATACAACAATTGCTTTCAAATTTTACACCAACGTGGAAAGGGAGATTAACCATGCGCTCGAAAACAATAAAAACAATATAATATCATTGTAAATATATTATTGGCATTTTGTGATGGTCTTGGGAGTCGAACGGATGTTTTCGTTTTTTTGCATAGGCCTAACCACGCAACGTTTAGATGGATCTCCGCCAAAAAAAATTTTGCGATCATTATATTGACCTAAAATTTATTTTTACGGCCATATCTTGTTTTTGCCGCTATTTTTTTGGTTTGCTCGATTGCTTTGGTTTGCTTTGGTATGGTTCAGACAGTTTTTGGTCCGAAGCTTTATAGAAAAAGTATACATCATAAATTTTTAAATCTCAGAAATGACGTAGAGTGGTATGTAGGTGCGATTCAGTGGTATGTAGGTGCGATTTTCCACGTTGGAAAGGGAGATTAACCATGCGCTCGAAAACAATAAAAACAATATAATATCATTGTAAATATATTATTGGCATTTTGTGATGGTCTTGGGAGTTGTTTCAAAAAATATCTGAAGCTAAAAAATACAAGAACCAATGTCCCAGTTTCATGTTCCAAATGGTATTAAAAGCCCTCTGTTAATCGTCAGCTATTGCAAGGGAGTATAATTTTTAGGACTTTGACTGGCTTCAAAAATTTTCAGAAAGTCTGTAAAACTGACAATCAGAAAATTAAGCAATGTAATACATAAAATTTTCGGCGCCTTCGGCGCATTACATTATAAATTGCTTCTTTTTCTATTGGCTGCCCATGATACTTGCTGCCCCGCTTTATATATTCAGCTACTCGCCTGGGCGGTCCCAAGCCACGCCATAAAGTATCGGGCGACGTAACACATTTGAAATAATGTACAAGCTTTATTATTTTATTTTGTTGCTGAAACTTGGTGTTTTTCATTCAGCGTTAATGGGCCAACGCCATTTTTTTCTTCAGCGTTAATGGGCCAACGCCCCATGTAATTTAGTAATTGTTAAGTGTTTTCCAAGAAAAAAAAATCTGGCCCTTTACCAAAAAAGGTTGGAAGAATATGGTCTAATTACATCCTAATAACTTTATTCTGCATAATGTTCATGCTAAAGATTATTGCAACGTCTCTGCTAATTGTGCTTAGCAATGCTATACATTTTAAAAATAATTAGTTGTGTTGTTGTGTACAATTAGTATGTTGAAACGATTCAGGAAGGGCCACGCCGTTCGCCCCGAGCTATGTTTTTTTTTACACAACTTTAATTACGCAAAAAATTTTTGACAACTTTAATTACGCAAAAAAACATGTTTTTCAAACTTATTTGGAATTTTCAATGTTTTAGCCAGCTTTAGGTGAATCTTGACGCGGTTTGCCTACCGTGACGCTCTGTACATCGGCTCATAGCAACTTAGTCTCCATTTTTCGCATGAGATACAGCAAACAGATCCTTGCTTTTTTAAGATAGGAGTGCAATTTGCCTGATATATCAAAAGAGCACAACAAAAGTATAACGGCGTTATTTAAATTAGGTTTTGCCAACCTAAACATGATATAATTTATTGATATAACTATTTTTATTGAACCTTTTCTATGTTAACCTTAGGCTTGCGCGGTGAGGTCGCAGACTCTTTCCAAAATGCATTTTTCCCCAATTAAACCGATTGACGTAGGGTTTCGTGCTTTGCATGATTTGGCGCATTAATGTATAATATCGTTGGAATATGGATGTTGTAGGTTTTGTTGTCATTTGTGGTATAAGATAAGTTTTTTAGACTATATATATTAGAAACATTTCCTGTGGAAATTATGGGACGCAAAACCTAAAGGTAAAAACAAAACCTAAATAATATTAACTAGCTATATTAACTATTAGATACGGAATTCAGAGTATTGTATATTTTACACTTTATAACCTAAAGAAATAACAACTGAAAACTAGTTTCTTACAATTTATCCTACCGAAGTCGTACCAAACAATCCTATTAAACTATTAATAACGATTTTTGTAATCGGTAAAGAAAAAGATTTTCCACCCTAGTTGTTTTTGCTTGCATAATACCTATACACCAGGGGTTCCTAAACTTTTTTTACCGCGGACCCCTAAAGTTTTTGGGGACTCGCGTGGACCACGGTAAGCAAAATGACGTTATTAATTTACGTCACAATACAAATAGACTTCTTAAATCTGCTGATTTCGGTCAAAAAAATGTGAAAATGAAATGAGTCTTAATACATTCAGTGCAAAACCGTTTTATTTTTAAATAAACTGGTTTGTTTGATAAATTGATTACTTCCTAAATATACACTAATATTTCAATTAGACCTTCATGGACCCCCTAAAACTAGTTCACGGATCCCTAAGGGGTTTGAGAACCCCTGCTATGCACGAAACAAAAATAAGGTTAATAAAGCCTAAAATGACTAAACGACGTCAATCCAAGGTTTTATAGGCTATTGTAATATTTCATCTTAACGCCATACCTTTGATCTACTTCTTTCTTGGCCGTTTCAAGTTGTTTAGTTTTCTCCAACACATTTACCAACTTAGACTGTAAATCGATTACGCAACCCGTCGTGTTGTCTTTATTATTAAATTCGTGCTGTTCCTCTAGAAGTTGTAATATAGTTGTATGCTCATTATCAAGTTCCTACCAAAAATATAAGGAAATGTATGAGTGGAAAAAGTAGTATGCGTCTGCTCCACAAGATTTATTATTACAAAGTTAAAATTTGCAAATTATGTTGGGAAGAGTTCTGATTAGTCGGGCGATACAACAGCACTGAAATATCGTATTAATGCCTTGACTTTCTTATTGTTACCGATAAAACAAGTCGTCTAGAAACGTTATTTTGGTTTAAAACTGATAAAATACACTTGCGACTCGAAATCGGCGTTTTAATGCTATTAAAATGTCTTTATATGGTTCCAGAAAATTTATAACGAATGTGATTGTTTAATAATTAAATGCTTTGAATACAATACACGGGGTTTGGAAGTGATAGAAAACATATGTGTTGATTTTGTAGAAAGTTCTGAATTTCAACTTTTATTATATATTTTTTTTTCATTACAATGTTTCAGAAAAATGCAAATAATAATTGTTAAGGGGCGTATCAATAGACAGAAAAGTTTAATGACAACCAACCTGTAAGTCACAAACCATTAAAAAGCAAGTATTTTACTTGCGACTAGTTTGAGGTGTCTTGCTTTTCCACTAACAAACGCCTGTATGACTTTTTTCTGCAAAATATAGCTCATGAATTTGCGACGTACAAGTGTTTGAGCTACTAATTATATGGGCCGAAAATTTATTTTCGGGACGTATCTTGTTTTTGCCGTTGTTCTTTTTTGGTTTGCTATGGAATGCTTCAGACCGATTTTCGTCCGGAGCCTAATAGAAAAAGTATACATCGTAGAACTTTCAAATTTTCAGGCATGACATATAACGGCGTCATACAAAAATAAATCTTAAGAACACTGCATTTATTTGGTTTAAATTGGCAAAATTTTCGATTTAAAAGGAGGGCGATAAAAGAGTTTTTGATATTGCTTGAAACAACAGATTTCAAGTCTGGTTTATCAGTGATTGCTCGGACCAAGCCATGATAAAAATTTACCGAGTAAAAGGCAAAAGTACAGCAAACCATAGGAGTTAAACTATTTTAAGAGAAAGATTATATTTGCTTTTTAAACATGTTAGCTGGCTAACATTTAATAATATGGCCGTACGCATCATCTATGACGTAAATACTATTTATCAAATATATGTTTCGACATTCCCCAAATACTTTGCCGTATTTGAATCCCTTTTATTCTAAGCCATAAATTAAGTGGGGAAATTTTCGGCCCATATATGTTTTTGCTTGCAGAAACAAGTTAAGGAAACTATAGAACATGCAACGAATATATTAAACCACGAACCAAAGTAAAATTAATAATGCTCGAAATTAACCCTGGTAACTATTGCTATATTTATAACGGCCCGCTAAAATAAAACTTTATCTAAAAAAAAAAAAATAAATAAACACTATGCCCTAAAAATAGACACCCAGATAAAATATGCAACAACCGCACCCCCGTCTAGTTATATGGGCCGAAAATTTATTTTCGGGACATATCTTGTTTTTGCCGTTATTATATGGGCCGAAAATTTATTTTCGGGACATATCTTGTTTTTGCCGTTATTATATGGGCCGAAAATTTATTTTCGGGACATATCTTGTTTTTGCCGTTATTCTTTTTTGGTTTCCTATGGTTTCCTATGGTTTCCTATGGTTTGTTTCAGACCGAGTTTGTCCGAAGCTTTATAGAAAAAGTAGACATCGTAGAACCTTCAAATTTTCAGACATGGCGTAGAGTGGTATGTAGGTGCTTTGTAAAAGTTTATGAGGCTGCACTCCCAGGGGCCTTTGCTTGGGGGGTAAAAACCTGAAATATTGCGTTTTAGCACTTTGTAGCTAACGACAGCCATCTAGCAGCAGAAAAACTTTCATATAGAATTCGTTCATATTCGCTTGCTTTGTCCAGCTCGCGTCGCGACGAGGCGGCTGCCGGCATCCCTGCTGCGCCCTATTGTCCCGCGCGTGCAACATTTGTGTTGGAAGTGGCTTGCCTAGTAAAACTATGCACATGCGACTTGCCTTTCATAAAGAGGCCTCTCTAAGTCAAAAAACCTATTGCTCTTACAACACAAAATATTTTACCACCGCAAATTTAAATGCGAATCCTACAGGCAGTGTACACATCTCTGTTAGCACATGTTGTAATTGTTGCACCATTCAAACATATCAACACCAGGTCTAAGCAAATATAATTATACAAGGGCCGTAACAACAAAAAGCTTAAGTTTAACGCATTCTTAACGACGACGTTACAAAGCTACGTCATAACATGGCGTCATAAATAAATAAATCTTGCGTTTATTGGATTTAAATTGGCAAAACTTTCAATATAAAACGTGGCTTATTAGGCACATAAACGTGTTTGCATATTGCTCAAATCTACAGATTTAAACTCTGTTTCAACAGTGATTGCTCAGACCAAGGCATGGTAAAAATTTACACAGTAAAAGTTGGAAAAAGTATAGCAAACCATAGACGTTATATCATTTAGAGAGAATGAAAATATTAACTTTTTAAACATGCTAGCTGACCAAAATGTAATAACATGGCCGTAAGCATTATCTACGTAAATTTTTATTGATCAAATGTATGTTTCGATCATTTGCCAAAATCTACACCATATTTGAACCCCCTTCGCTTCAAAGCCATAAGTTATTATATTATTATACACAACTTATAATTGTGTGTAGATATGTTGGATTGGAGTAACATACAGAACAGGTGCAAATAGCAAATATTCTCCAAATACGATGTTTCCAATATTCTCCAAATCGTATTTCATCGTATTGTCGCGGTAATACGCAAAGAGGTAAGGCCGTGAATAAAGTTTCACCCACCGTACAATTAACGGAGGGAAGCATTTCGAGTAGGGATGTTCAAGGCAGAATATCGGCGACACATTTATAATGCTTGCTTTAAATGCGGCGTCAGCATTTTTTGGGGCGACCAATTACTTCGCAATAAGCTTCGCCTAATAATTAAGTGTCAATAGGGTGTATTTACCGCCGCAAGTTTAAATGCGAAATCTTAAGGCAGTCTACGCCTCTCTGTTAGCACCTGTTGTGCATCTTGCTCCAACCAGCATACCAACATCAGGCCTAAACTTATCTAGCAAAACTTTCGATTTAATAGTTTGCGTATTAGGCACGTAATAGTGTTTTTCATATTGTTTGAAACGACAGATTTAAAACCTGTTTTAACAGTGATTGCTCGGACCAAGCTACGGTAAAAAATTACCTAGTGAAAGTTTGCAAAAGTATAGCAAACCATAGGCGTTAAACCATTTTTAGTCTTTAAGAGAATGATAATATTTGATTTTCAAACACGTAAGCTGGTCAAAATTTAATAAAATAGCCATATGCATTATCTAAGTAAATTCTATTTATCAAATATATGTTTCGATCATTCCCCAAATTCTACGCCATATTTGAACCACTTTCGCATCAAAGGCATATTTTAAGTGGGGAAGTTTTCGGCCCATATCTGTTTTTGCTTGCAGAAACAAGTTAAGGAAAATGAAAAACAAAATATATAATATAAAGTACACAATACAAAATATTAAAAAAAAAATTAAAAAAAAAAAAATTAAAATAAAGTAAAAATTGAAAATAAACACTAAGCCCTGAAAATATATCCCCTGACAAAATATAAAACAACCGCACCCCCGTCTAGTTATATGGGCCGAAAATTTATTTTCGGGACATATCTTGTTTTTGCCGTTATTCTTTTTTGGTTTCCTATGGTTTCCTATGGTTTCCTATGGTTTCCTATGGTTTCCTATGGTTTCCTATGGTTTCATATGGTTTCATATGGTTTGTTTCAGACCGACTTTTGTCCGAAGCTTTATAGAAAAAGTAGACATCGTAGAACCTTCAAATTTTCAGACATGGCGTAGAGTGGTATGTAGGTGCTTTGTAAAAGTTTATGAGGCTGCACTCCCAGGGGCCTTTGCTTGGGGGGTAAAAACCTGAAATATTGCGTTTTAGCACTTTGTAGCTAACGACAGCCATCTAGCAGCAGAAAAACTTTCATACAGAATTCGTTCATATTCGCTTGCTTTGTCCAGCTCGCGTCGCGACGAGGCGGCTGCTGGCATCCCTGCTGCGCCCTATTGTCCCGCGCGTGCAACATTTGTGTTGGAAGTGGCTTGCCTAGTAAAACTATGCACATGCGACTTGCCTTTCATAAAGAGGCCTCTCTAAGTAAAAAAACCTATTGCTCTTACAACACAAAATATTTTACCACCGCAAATTTAAATGCGAATCCTACAGGCAGTGTACACATCTCTGTTAGCACATGTTGTAATTGTTGCACCATTCAAACATATCAACACCAGGTCTAAGCAAATATAATTATACAAGGGCCGCAACAACAAAAAGCTTAAGTTTAACGCATTCTTAACGACGACGTTACAAAGCTACGTCATAACATGGCGTCATAAATAAATAAATCTTGCGTTTATTGGATTTAAATTGGCAAAACTTTCAATATAAAACGTGGCTTATTAGGCACATAAACGTGTTTGCATATTGCTCAAAACTACAGATTTAAACTCTGTTTCAACAGTGATTGCTCAGACCAAGGCATGGTAAAAATTTACACAGTAAAAGTTGGAAAAAGTATAGCAAACCATAGACGTTAAATCATTTAGAGAGAATGAAAATATTGACTTTTTAAACATGCTAGCTGACCAAAATGTAATAACATGGCCGTAAGCATTATCTACGTAAATTTTTATTGATCAAATGTATGTTTCGATCATTTGCCAAAATCTACGCCATATTTGAACCCCCTTCGCTTCAAAGCCATAAGTTATTATATTATTATACACAACTTATAATTGTGTGTAGATATGTTGGATTGGAGTAACATACAGAACAGGTGCAAATAGCAAATATTCTCCAAATACGATGTTTCCAATATTCTCCAAATCGTATTTCATCGTATTGTCGCGGTAATACACAAAGAGGTAAGGCCGTGAATAAAGTTTCACCCACCGTACAATTAACGGAGGGAAGCATTTCGAGTAGGGATGTTCAAGGCAGAATATCGGCGACACATTTATAATGCTTGCTTTAAATGCGGCGTCAGCATTTTTTGGGGCGACCAATTACTTCGCGATAAGCTTCGCCTAATAATTAAGTGTCAATAGGGTGTATTTACCGCCGCAAGTTTAAATGCGAAATCTTAAGGCAGTCTACGCCTCTCTGTTAGCACCTGTTGTGCATCTTGCTCCAACCAGCATACCAACATCAGGCCTAAACTTATCTAACAAAACTTTCGATTTAATAGTTTGCGTATTAGGCACGTAATAGTGTTTTTCATATTGTTTGAAACGACAGATTTAAAGCCTGTTTTAACAGTGATTGCTCGGACCAAGCTATGGTAAAAAATTACCTAGTGAAAGTTTGCAAAAGTATAGCAAACCATAGGCGTTAAACCATTTTTAGTCTTTAAGAGAATGATAATATTTGATTTTCAAACACGTAAGCTGGTCAAAATTTAATAAAATAGCCATATGCATTATCTAAGTAAATTCTATTTATCAAATATATGTTTCGATCATTCTCCAAATTCTACGCCATATTTGAACCCCTTTCGCATCAAAGGCATATTTTAAGAGGGGAAGTTTTCGGCCCATATCTGTTTTTGCTTGCAGAAACAAGTTAAGGAAAATGAAAAACAAAATATATAATATAAAGTACACAATACAAAATATTAAAAAAAAAATTAAAAAAAAAAAAAATTAAAATAAAGTAAAAATTGAAAATAAACACTAAGCCCTGAAAATATATCCCCTGACAAAATATACAACAACCGCACCCCCGTCTAGTTCTTTTTTGGTTTCCTATGGTTTCCTATGGTTTGTTTCAGACCGAGTTTTGTCCGAAGCTTTATAGAAAAAGTAGACATCGTAGAACCTTCAAATTTTCAGAGATGGCGTAGAGTGGTATGTAGGTGCTTTGTAAAAGTTTATGAGGCTGCACTCCCAGGGGCCTTTGCTTGGGGGGTAAAAACCTGAAATATTGCGTTTTAGCACTTTGTAGCTAACGACAGCCATCTAGCAGCAGAAAAACTTTCATACAGAATTCGTTCATATTCGCTTGCTTTGTCCAGCTCGCGTCGCGACGAGGCGGCTGCTGGCATCCCTACTGCGCCCTATTGTCCCGCGCGTGCAACATTTGTGTTGGAAGTGGCTTGCCTAGTAAAACTATGCACATGCGACTTGCCTTTCATAAAGAGGCCTCTCTAAGTAAAAAAACCTATTGCTCTTACAACACAAAATATTTTACCACCGCAAATTTAAATGCGAATCCTACAGGCAGTGTACACATCTCTGTTAGCACATGTTGTAATTGTTGCACCATTCAAACATATCAACACCAGGTCTAAGCAAATATAATTATACAAGGGCCGCAACAACAAAAAGCTTAAGTTTAACGCATTCTTAACGACGACGTTACAAAGCTACGTCATAACATGGCGTCATAAATAAATAAATCTTGCGTTTATTGGATTTAAATTGGCAAAACTTTCAATATAAAACGTGGCTTATTAGGCACATAAACGTGTTTGCATATTTTCAAAACTACAGATTTAAACTCTGTTTCAACAGTGATTGCTCAGACCAAGGCATGGTAAAAATTTACACAGTAAAAGTTGGAAAAAGTATAGCAAACCATAGACGTTAAATCATTTAGAGAGAATGAAAATATTGACTTTTTAAACATGCTAGCTGACCAAAATGTAATAACATGGCCGTAAGCATTATCTACGTAAATTTTTATTGATCAAATGTATGTTTCGATCATTTGCCAAAATCTACGCCATATTTGAACCCCCTTCGCTTCAAAGCCATAAGTTATTATATTATTATACACAACTTATAATTGTGTGTAGATATGTTGGATTGGAGTAACATACAGAACAGGTGCAAATAGCAAATATTCTCCAAATACGATGTTTCCAATATTCTCCAAATCGTATTTCATCGTATTGTCGCGGTAATACACAAAGAGGTAAGGCCGTGAATAAAGTTTCACCCACCGTACAATTAACGGAGGGAAGCATTTCGAGTAGGGATGTTCAAGGCAGAATATCGGCGACACATTTATAATGCTTGCTTTAAATGCGGCGTCAGCATTTTTTGGGGCGACCAATTACTTCGCGATAAGCTTCGCCTAATAATTAAGTGTCAATAGGGTGTATTTACCGCCGCAAGTTTAAATGCGAAATCTTAAGGCAGTCTACGCCTCTCTGTTAGCACCTGTTGTGCATCTTGCTCCAACCAGCATACCAACATCAGGCCTAAACTTATCTAGCAAAACTTTCGATTTAATAGTTTGCGTATTAGGCACGTAATAGTGTTTTTCATATTGTTTGAAACGACAGATTTAAAGCCTGTTTTAACAGTGATTGCTCGGACCAAGCTATGGTAAAAAATTACCTAGTGAAAGTTTGCAAAAGTATAGCAAACCATAGGCGTTAAACCATTTTTAGTCTTTAAGAGAATGATAATATTTGATTTTCAAACACGTAAGCTGGTCAAAATTTAATAAAATAGCCATATGCATTATCTAAGTAAATTCTATTTATCAAATATATGTTTCGATCATTCCCCAAATTCTACGCCATATTTGAACCCCTTTCGCATCAAAGGCATATTTTAAGTGGGGAAGTTTTCGGCCCATATCTGTTTTTGCTTGCAGAAGTAAGTTAAGGAAAATGAAAAACAAAATATATAATATAAAGTACACAGTACAAAATATTAAAAAAAAAATTAAAAAAAAAAAAATTAAAATAAAGTAAAAATTGAAAATAAACACTAAGCCCTGAAAATATATCCCCTGACAAAATATACAACAACCGCACCCCCGTCTAGTTCTTTTTTGGTTTCCTATGGTTTCCTATGGTATGTTTCAGACCGACTTTTGTCCGAAGCTTTATAGAAAAAGTAGACATCGTAGAACCTTCAAATTTTCAGACATGGCGTAGAGTGGTATTTAGGTGCTTTGTAAAAGTTTATGAGGCTGCACCCCCAAGGGCCTTTGCTTGGGGGGTAAAAACCTGAAATATTGCGTTTTAGCACTTTCTAGCTAACGACTGCCATCTAGCAGCAGAAAAACTTTCATACAGAATTCGTTCATATTCGCTTGCTTTGTCCAGCTTGTGAAGTGACGAAGCGACTCACCGCCTGCTGCGCTTTATTGTCCCGCGCGTGAGACTTTCATTGTGCGAAGTTGCACGTCCAACTGGGCTCGTGCGACTTGCATTTTAAAACGAGGCTTCCCTTTAGTAAAATTACTTAATGCTGTTAAGAAACAACTTATTTTACCGCCGCAAATTTAAATGCGAAATCTGGGGCGGCATTATGAACAGTTCCTCGCTCGCTAAGTTACCGAGCTCGTTTTAGCGAGGGATGAGCGAGCGAGAAACTCGCAAACGCATTTGGTATTACGAACGGTCCTCGCCAACACCTCGCTATAACGAGACGCACGCGCGAGAGAATGCGTCAAAACACAAGAAAAAGGACGATTGACTCAGCAAAATTGCCGCAGAAACGTAGTTTGGCGCTTTGTTTTGGAAATTGTTAGCTACTTTTGAATGTTAAATTTGTTATGAAACAATTTTCAAGGTAAACCGCATGAATTTAATTCCTAATTAGTCGATTATAGAAAACGGTTTTGGGAAACAACGTTTGGCGCGGGTCTATAATCCTACCACAACGCATAATATTTGGGTTAGGGTGGGTCAAGTATTAATATTAAATAATGTCTGTTACAAACGCTAACTCGCACCCTATTTAACAATTGTGGAAGGATTCTAGCGCCCAACGTTTATATATATACGTGTATGTAAAATAATTATTTTAAAACATTTTATTCATTTGTATCTATATTTAGTAAGCTAGCTTCTGTAAACATTTTGATAATAATTCCCCAGGATGCAACAATTACAGCACTAACACTGGCATTTTAAAACAGTAGTTACAACATGCTGCTGGTGTTACACCCTTCTGACTTTCACCAGTAAATTGTGCATGGAACTGAATTTACAGGCTCTCTATAAAGTTCATATTCACTTCAAAAGAAGAAAGACATTTATATTCACTTAAAAGTGTTGAAAAACCATGTGTTACTAGTTTACCCAAAAATAATAAAACTTGGGAGACACTGAAAAAAGCAGTCCAATTTGGACATTCCTGAACCACCGATAAGTTGTAGCAGAAGAGCAGCATGAGAACCACCTACAACTTTGTATAGATCAATACAATTTGGAAAAACACCAATAAGTCTTGAATCATCTTACTTTCAAAGAGCAAGACAATGGAATAGTCGGTTTGCAGTTTGTGCACAAATATTGTTTTCTTCAAGTTCCCAAAAATAGCTATCATACAATGTACAATTGTATTGCCTAAATATTTACAATTGTATTGCCTAAATATTTTGCTGTGTGAAATTTTTGGGCTTGCCAAAATAATGCTTTAGCATAACTTATTTCGTTCAACTAAAAGTATATTATTTTCTCTTTTTATATTCTCTTATATACCATGTTTTTGTGACTCAAAAATACTTTATAAGCTTACATACAACAGCATATTTTTTAAACAATAGTAAATTGTGTTTGTGATTCTAATTGCACTTCTGGCTTAAGGGTTTCTTTGGATTATTTAATACAAAACTATTTTGTTCCTAAAATAAAAAAAAAGTTTTATAAAATTGTGCCAAGTATGACGTCACAAAATGTCCACTAAAAATATAAGTTTACATGCAGAGTGGTAAAAGAGTTAAAATGTATTTTAAGGTCAATAAAATTGACTAACTGCCGGAATATGTGTAAAATAGTAACTCAAGTTGTAGGCATCAACAAAAATTTAAAGAAATAATTATCATTGATTAGTTGTCGGCATTATTATAAACGTTTACTGATAAGAAAAATGATTTTTTTAACAGCAGTTAGGTTTTTAGAACAAAAATTAGGCGTTACCGAGTGGTCTGAGCCGCTCGTTAGTTAGCGAGGAGTTTAGCGAGATTTTGGTAACGAGAAGTGGGTTCGTAATACCAAAAGTCGACTTAGCGAGCTCGTGCGTCGTTAGCGAGCTCGCTCAACTTAGCGAGGTGTGTTCATAATGCCGCCCCTGGTCCAACATATCAACACCAGGCCTACACAACTTAAAATTGTGTGTTGATATGTTGGATTGGAGTAACATACTATACAGGTGCAAATAGCAAATATTCTCCAAATACGATTTTTTCAAATATTCTTCAAATCGTATTTCATCGTATTGTCGCGGTAATACAAAAAGAGGAAAGGCCGTGAATAAAGTTTCACCCACCGTACAATTAACGCAGGGAAGCATTTCGAGTAGGGATGTTCAAAGCAGAATATCAGCGACTCATTTATAATGCTTGCTTTTCGGCGTTATTTTTTGGGGGGGCGACCAATTACTTTGCGATAATCTTCGCCTAATAATCAAGTGTCAATAGGGTGTATTTACCGCAGCAAGTTTAAATGCGAAATCTTAAGGCAGTCTACGCCTCTCTGTTAGCACCTGTCGTGCATCTTGCTCCAACCAGCATACTACCAACATCAGGCCTAAACATCTAGCAAAACTTTCGATTTAATAGTTTGCGTATTAGGCACATAATAGTGTGTTTCATATTGTTTGAAACTACAGATTTAAAGTCTGTTTTAACAGTGATTGCTCGGACCAAGCCATGGTAAAAATTTACCGAGTAAAAGTTTGCAAAAGTATTGCAAACCATAGGCGTTAAACCATTTTAAGTCTTTAGGAGAATGATAATATTTGCTTTTCAAACACGTAAGCTGGCCAAAATGTAATAAAATGGCCATACGCATTATCTACGTAAATTCCATTTATCAAATATATGTTTCGATCATTCCCCAAATACTACGCCATATTTGAACCCCTTTCGCATCAAAGTTGGGAAGTTTTCGGCCCATATCTGTTTTTGCTTGCAGAAACAAGTTAAGGAAAATGAAAAACAAAATATGAAATATATAATAAAAAAAAAAAAATAAATGAATAAAAAAAAAAAAAAAAAATAAATAAAAAAAAAAAATAAAATAAAATAAAAAAAAAAAAAAAAAAAAAAAAAAAAAAAAATTGAAAAAAAAAAAAATCAATTTAAAAAAAAAAATTAAAACAAAATAAAAATGAACACTAAGCCCTGAAAATATACCCCCTGACAAAATATACAACAACCGCACCCCCGTCTAGTACTTTTTTGGTTTCCTATGGTATGTTTCAGACCGAGTTTTGTCCGAAGCTTTATAGAAAAAGTAGACATCGTAGAACCTCCAAATTTTCAGACATGGCGTAGAGTGGTATGTAGGTGCTTTGTAAAAGTTTATGAGGTTGCACTCCCAGGGGCCTTTGCTTGGGGGGTAAAAACCTGAAATATTGCGTTTTAGCACTTTGTAGCTAACGACAGCCATCTAGCAGCAGAAAAACTTTCATACAGAATTCGTTCATATTCGCTTGCTTTGTCCAGCTCGCGTCGCGACGAGGCGGCTGCTGGCATCCCTGCTGCGCCCTATTGTCCCGCCGCGCGTGCAACATTTGTGTTGGAAGTGGCTTGCCTAGTAAAACTATGCACATGCGACTTGCCTTTCATAAAGAGGCCTCTCTAAGTAAAAAAACCTATTGCTCTTACAACACAAAATATTTTACCACCGCAAATTTAAATGCGAATCCTACAGGCAGTGTACACATCTCTGTTAGCACATGTTGTAATTGTTGCACCATTCAAACATATCAACACCAGGTCTAAGCAAATATAATTATACAAGGGCCGCAACAACAAAAAGCTTAAGTTTAACGCATTCTTAACGACGACGTTACAAAGCTACGTCATAACATGGCGTCATAAATAAATAAATCTTGCGTTTATTGGATTTAAATTGGCAAAACTTTCAATATAAAACGTGGCTTATTAGGCACATAAACGTGTTTGCATATTGCTCAGTGATTGCTCAGACCAAGGCATGGTAAAAATTTACACAGTAGAAGTTGGAAAAAGTATAGCAAACCATAGACGTTAAATCATTTAGAGAGAATGAAAATATTGACTTTTTAAACATGCTAGCTGACCAAAATGTAATAACATGGCCGTAAGCATTATCTACGTAAATTTTTATTGATCAAATGTATGTTTCGATCATTTGCCAAAATCTACGCCATATTTGAATCCCCTTCGCTTCAAAGCCATAAGTTATTAAATTATTATACACAACTTATAATTGTGTGTAGATATGTTGGATTGGAGTAACATACAGAACAGGTGCAAATAGCAAATATTCTCCAAATACGATGTTTCCAATATTCTCCAAATCGTATTTCATCGTATTGTCGCGGTAATACACAAAGAGGTAAGGCCGTGAATAAAGTTTCACCCACCGTACAATTAACGGAGGGAAGCATTTCGAGTAGGGATGTTCAAGGCAGAATGTCGGCGACACATTTATAATGCTTGCTTTAAATGCGGCGTCAGCATTTTTTGGGGCGACCAATTACTTCGCGATAAGCTTCGCCTAATAATTAAGTGTCAATAGGGTGTATTTACCGCCGCAAGTTTAAATGCGAAATCTTAAGGCAGTCTACGCCTCTCTGTTAGCACCTGTTGTGCATCTTGCTCCAACCAGCATACCAACATCAGGCCTAAACTTATCTAGCAAAACTTTCGATTTAATAGTGTGCGTATTACGCACGTAATAGTGTTTTTCATATTGTTTGAAACGACAGATTTAAAGCCTGTTTTAACAGTGATTGCTCGGACCAAGCTATGGTAAAAAATTACCTAGTGAAAGTTTGCAAAAGTATAGCAAACCATAGGCGTTAAACCATTTTTAGTCTTTAAGAGAATGATAATATTTGATTTTCAAACACGTAAGCTGGTCAAAATTTAATAAAATAGCCATATGCATTATCTAAGTAAATTCTATTTATCAAATATATGTTTCGATCATTCCCCAAATTCTACGCCATATTTGAACCCCTTTCGCATCAAAGGCATATTTTAAGTGGGGAAGTTTTCGGCCCATATCTGTTTTTGCTTGCAGAAACAAGTTAAGGAAAATGAAAAACAAAATATATAATATAAAGTACACAATACAAAATATTAAAAAAAAAATTAAAAAAAAAAAAAAATGAAAATAAAGTAAAAATTTAAAATAAACACTAAGCCCTGAAAATATATCCCCTGACAAAATATAAAACAACCGCACCCCCGTCTAGTTTTTATTAGTTTTTAGTTGTTAGGATTGAATGTATTTATGTTTTGAACTTCATTTGACCGAGTTGAAGTATTATCTTACATATTATATGGGCCAAAAATTTATTTTCGGGACATATATGGTTTTTGCCTTGGTTTGCTTTGGTTTGCTTTGGTTTGGGTTTGCTTTGCATTGCTTTGGTTTGCTTTGGTTTGCTTTGGTTTGCTTTGGTTTGCTTTGGTTTGCTTTGGTTTGCTTTGGTTTGCTTTGGTTTGCTTTGGTTTGCTTTAATTTGCTTTGGTTTGCTTTGGTTTGCTTTGGTTTGCTTTGGTTTGCTTTGGTTTGCTTTGGTTTGCTTTGGTTTGCTTTGGTTTGCTTTGGTTTGCTTTGGTTTGCTTTGGTTTGCTTTGGTTTGCTTTGGTTTGCTTTGGTTTGCTTTGGTTTGCTTTGGTTTGCTTTGGTTTGGTTTGCTTTGGTTTGCTTTGGTTTGCTTTGGTTTGCTTTGGTTTGCTTTGGTTTGCTTTGGTTTGCTTTGGTTTGCTTTGGTTTGCTTTGGTTTGCTTTGGTTTGCTTTGGTTTGCTTTGGTTTAGTTTGCTTTGGTTTGCTTTGGTTTGCTTTGGTTTGCTTTGGTTTGCTTTGGTTTGCTTTGGTTTGCTTTGGTTTGCTTTGGTTTGCTTTGGTTTGCTTTGGTTTGCTTTGGTTTGCTTTGGTTTGCTTTGGTTTGCTTTGGTTTGCTTTGGTTTGCTTTGGTTTGCTTTGGTTTGCTTTGGTTTGCTTTGGTTTGCTTTGGTTTGCTTTGGCTGAGCTTGGTTGGGTTTGCTTTTGTATGTTTTAGACCGATTTTGTCCGGATCTTTACAGAAAAAGTATACATCAAAGAACAATACAATTTTTAGACATTGTTTACAATGTTTAGAGTGGTATGTATGTGCATAATAGGTTTATGAGTCTCTAGGGACCTTTGATTAGGGGACAAAAAACCTAACATATTGCGACATCATCGTTTTTCACCGTGAGCTCGCTTATCCACGGGCGTGTGCGCGACATATCGTAAAACTCTTACCGAAACCGCGCAAAACTTTTTTCAAGCACAATTACCTGCGTGGACATAAAAAATCAAATGAAGTATATTGCCTTTAAAAAAATAAATTTGAATGTTTTCAACTTTAAAGATGTTTGACGTGTTTAGTCGTTGGGTATTTAGTCCTTCCAGTGGTATTAATTGCAACCAATTTTCAGTTTCAAACGAGGTTTTACTTACGTTGGAAACAGTATGGTAGGCTACCGAGATTACGTAAGAAGCACATTACATGTTATAAAATTTATTGTTACCAAACGTCTGCAACGTTCCAAGTAAAGACTTAACTTTAAAACTTATTATATGGGCCGAAAATGTATTTTCGGGACATATCTTGTTTTTGCCGTTAATATATGGGCCGAAAATTTATCTACGTAAATGCTATTTATCAAATATATTTTTTGATCATTTCTCAAATACCTCGCCGTATTTGAATTTATATCGCGGTATTACATAAAGAGGCAAGGCCAGTATGTAAAGTTCCACCAATCGTAAAGCAGGGAAGCATTGCTAGAAACTTCATTTATATGACGTTCGTGAACTATGTCACCAGATTGGATCATAAGTTAAAAAAGCCTGATAATTTTCTTGAAGGTAAGCTTTCAGGCGTCAAGTGCCAGTTTATCATTGTCTCTGGAAATAGGATTATTGTTTTGAAGCGGCAAAAATAAAAATAATTAAATGAATAAAATATTTTAATTGCAAAACAATTCTAAAATTAATTTTGCGTAGTCTTTACCAAACTAACGTATAAGAAAATGAAACCCTGGCAACTACCCCTTTCGCATCTAAGACATAAGTTAAGACTTGACATTTTCGGCCCATATCTGTTTTTGCTTTGAAACTACAGAAACACACAACGTTTATACATACCCACAAACCTATGTCATTTTAATAATATTTGAAAGCAACCCTGAAGTACTGCTATTTATAACGGTCCACGAAGCCAAGTAAATTTCGCCTGGAATTGCCAGTGGTGCGTTCAAAAATAACAAGACGCACCAGAATTTAAAATCAAGTCGGCTGGGAGTCCTGGTGCCTTTTTTCCCCTCTAGTCGTTTTAGCAACTTGCTAAGGCTTCCAGTTTGTAACTGGCCGCAAGATAAAGACTACCAAGTTGCCAAAAACTTTGTAAATACTGTAAAGTCGTTAATAGTGTTGCTGAGAGAATGGTCAAGTAATACACTGATTACTCAGCGAACATCACTGATGATGGACAGCAGCACGCTAGCCTTCTGCAGGTTGTAGAAGAACACAAACAATAGTCTCCAGACAAAAATTAATTGCAAAAAAAGATTGTTTAGCTAATTTTCAATGCTGCTTGGTGTTGGATGTGTGTTGTTGATGTATTACAAATAACATTTCACAATACTATTTGACATCGTTTGGTTACAATAGAGCCAATTTTGCAAGTTTTTGTAATAGGGGAATTCCCATATTTTGATAAATTAACTGCCAAACTTTAGGGGCTTTGAGGAGGGCGAAATCATGGCCCAAATTTAATTTTTTTTTTGTCAATCCTATTTAAGGTCCAAACTATGGGAAAAAATTCGATTAACTAAACTTTTTAAAACATTTCAAAATCTGAACAATCCTAACGTGTATCTTAAGTGTACGCACTACGCAGCTTGCGTAAGCTATAACGTCCTATTTGTGATGTCATAACCAAATATGTTTCTTGACAATTTAACCGTTGGTAATGGTTCCTGTTGCAGTAGTAGAACAGGGTGGAGTTAGCACAGTCCACAACTGGATGAATAAATTTAACAGCTACGCTCGCTTTAAATGACTGATGCAATTTTGTATTTGTATAAATGTAGGCTACGCATTTCCTAAATACCTTTTTTGCAGCCTTGCGTGGCCTGGGGTGTATAAGTTTTGAGTAAACGTTGGGTGTACCATTCCGAAAAAGGTTGACAAGCACTGTTTTATTTAACCTGGACAACGCCGGGTATTTCGTCTAGTACAGTGGTTCTCAAAGTTTTTTTCGTATACGGTACCTCCCTCAAATACTTAAACAATGTTAATTCCTCCCAAAAAATCTCAAAAGGAATATTGCCAAAATTTCACAGTGCAAGGTGAGTTTTTCTGATTCATCTCAGAGATAACAGTGAACATCACAAAAGTAGGATACAAAGCGTTATTCATTGTTAATGTGAACCTTGAGCTTCATGTTTAAAACAAAAAAAAAACAATGAAAATTGAGCAGAAAAGCATGTCAGTTTTTCCCGAAGATCACCGCGTTTGCAAATGTAAAGTGTTCTTTTTTTGGTTAAAATATCTGTAATGGCACTAAAACCACATTCAACTTAATTTGTGGTCAGAAATAGAAGAAGTGTTTGCTCTGCAGCGGTAAATTTGGCATACTTAGCACAAACTTGTGGATCCAACCACATGTTTTTTAAATGAATGATTTGGTAAAAGTCGCTCTCGAGCATTTGCTTTGGCATTTTGCAGAATTTAAAAGAAACACTGGATCTGGGCAATGTTATATTTTACCATTTCTTTGGGTTACTTTTACGTATTACGTTTATCATGCTTTTACAACCATATCGTACTTAAACAAACAAACAGTATAAAACAGACATCTGGTGCTAGTGAACTTTACTTACTGTGACGAAACAATAGATATTGTAAACCAAACACGAGTCTATTATGACGTAGGTTTAACACAGTTAAAGCAGCATATTGTTTTCACATAAGGCTACTTTAAGTCGTATAGTAGACGTTCCCATTTAAACTTTGAGCAGTTAGTTGTGTGTTTTAATTATCAACTAATAAAAAGTGAGCCATTTTCATCCACTTTTTTTCCCCAATTCCTCCCTGGAACAAATTCCTTCCCCAAAATTTAAAATTCCCCCAAAGGGAGCCAATGAGAACCACTGGTTTAGTATAACATATTTTACTGTCGCTAATTTAAATGCGATATCTAGTGGTAGTGTCAATAGATAGAAATCACTCTTCTATCAGGTAATGGTAAAAGGTTTTCAATTTTACTGACTAGTTAAAATACTGTTAAAATGTTGTGGCTTATTCTCGTTGTAATTATAACCCTGATTAGATCAGCTGGTATCTGTTGTCGTCGGGTTATACTTCGTTTAAACCAGAAAATAGTATCCTTATTTTCGGGGAAAAAAAGACTAATCTTGGAAAAAAATAAAAACAAGTGTTTTTCAACGGATTTGTATCAGTTCGGGTCTACATATCAACCAAAAAAAGTTCCAGCTCATCCGGCCTGGGAAAAGTCCCCATTTGGGATTTTCAAAATGGCCGCCATAAAATATAGGTTTTTGCTCATATCTCAGCTTCTCCATTATTTATAAAAGAGATTATGGTGTTAAAGTAAATGGTTTGAGGGTTAAGGAACCAAATAGAGCAGGGTTGACGAACACGTGGCCCGCGGGCCACAAATGGCCCGTGAATGAATTTTGTGTGGCCCGCGAAGCATTCGGGTGAGACCACGGCAGTCTTAAAGTTTCTTTGACCCGCTTCTACTCTTTGCGATGCGAAAGCTGATAGCCGGATTGAATAACGCGTATATCATTCAGGAATCGTAGAAACTGCGATTATTTTTTGACCTCAAAAATGAGAAATTTTGACCTAATAGAAATACCGTACATTGATTTACTCAACGCATTATTGTTTGAAGTACTGCATTATGTCTTAGCTTCGTCAACCACGCGTTTTTTTATTGTTTTACTGACTACCGGTCGAAAAAAATTGGTTATTTTTTCGCGTTTATGCATAACTCGAAAAAAAAAATTATTTGATATATATTTTTTTTAAAAGACATAAACTATAAAAATGCCAAAAAAAGACGCTGGTTATTTATACAAAAATGTTGTGTAAACAGTAGTAAGTTAATAATAATTTCAGAAAGTTAACAAAGACCTAGTTATCGAAATAGGAAACAGGATTCTTGCAAATCACAAGCGAAAAACGACAGCAAATACTGTTTAATACATTTGACCAAATTACAGAAAAACAACTATATAATGCAAAAACTATGTTTGAGCTGAGCTTAATGAGAAAAACTAGGCCAGGTTGGTTAATTCTGCAAGGTCGCGTATACCGTATTGCCCTAATGAAGAGTTAAAATGTCGTTGAATAAAACTCCAAACTAATTTTTTTTTTAAACTCAAAACTAATTTTTTTTTTTGGATAAAATTTCAACTGAACGGCAATTGTTTAAAGCCGAGTATATGTTTTTATAATTTTGTAAACAATTTATGTGCATTTTAAATCGTTTTTGACTTGAAATAATTTTGACCTAACGTCAAAATTTTGACTTTTTTTGACAAGTCAAAAATAATCGCCCTAGTCATAAAATGTACTAATAATAATTTAACACCATGAGCCAAATCGAACTCACAAAACTACAAAGTGATGACACGCTGAAGGCTATGTATTTGAACAAGCCGTTGCTTGAATTTTATCGCGTTTATGTATCAAAGGAAGAGTTTCCAAACTCAATAGCTAGCTCACTCAAATGGCCATCTGTTTTTGGAAGCACACATCTATGCGATCAACTTTTTTCTAAAATGAACATCACAAAAAGTCGTTACAGGTAGGCTTATAGACGAAAATTTTAGTATGCAGTTGAGAGTTTGCCACAACGACAGTTAGTCCTAATATCAAGCGCTTAGTAAAGCAAAAATGTTTCCAAATTTTTGGGGACGATTGACACCACCTTCAAGCAGTAGCATCTATGCTTTACATATTTGCAGCAGCCAGTGATGGCCATTATGTCAAAAGTGGAAGGCTATATATCTACTAGAAATGTTTGACTAAAAGACAAATTTCCACATACATACGAGATGTTTCGGACGAATGGATTTCACACAACTCGTAACAGTGATGAACAGTTTTCCGACATGACAATAGAGAAGACTCTTATGCGGAACACCAAATAAAAAGGTACTCTCACAAGCGGCAGGCTTCGCCATACGAACTCAGTAACAGTTTGGGTTTCTAGTTTATCACATTTAAAGCATCTTGAGATGCTGATGGATGAAAGGGTCGATTTTAAAAGATACAATCAAAGTTGCGAAGATTTGGCAAAAATACGTCTACAGAAAGACCATGAATGTTTCACTACGTGGTTGAATGGTTTACGTATCACAATTCTTTTATACCAGTAAGCGATCCTCGTGTGATAGCTTCACTCTCTACAGGACTGACTACAACCGACACAAATTCTGTTAATTGTGAACAAGCATGGCATATTGGTCAAATCATCCAAGAAATTTTGGACCATGCTACTCACCTCGAACCTATTAAAACTTCTATGAAAGTAAACCACCAAGTTCTCTTGAAAAACATATAAAAGTTGGACCTAAAAAGGTTTACGTTGAAAAAAAAACAGTTCTTTTTAATCGACTTATTGTTCTTGCTGAAAGAGATAGAGACATCGAAAGAGCATTTCAATATGAGATGACACCTGTTCCGTTAGCTTTGTTTTGGATGGACAAGTTAATGAGAAAACCAGAAAAATCTAAATTTGGTCAAATGTTCACGTTATAGACTAGGGGTCGGCAACTCGCGGGCCAAAACCAACCCCAGAAAGGTCTCTGCGGGCCACACAAAATGTTAGCTAAGAATTGTGTTATTTCAATGTTGGAGAACAACTGTGAATCAGGCGGGCCTCGGATCTTTTTTTCCACGCGCGCCTATTTATGCCTTTCACAATTTTATCGTTTTATTTTTTTGGACTTTTTATTTTGGGGTTGGGAGGGCTGTAAGGCAATTTTTTAAAATAGATTATTTTTCCAGCGGGCGTTAAGAGATAGTTTTCTGGGGGTGGGGTTGTGTGGGTTTAGTCTCTTTTTTGTGTGGTTCCCTATAGGTGCCCGTGTACTCTGGTTGTATTCCAATAAGCGCTGAAAATTATATTATTTTGTTACGTATGTATATTGTTACTATTACGTATTTATGCTTAGTTTTTACCTAAAAACCGTTACTTAAATTGTTTTCGCATCAGTAAAGTCATGGTAAAAAGGCTAGAAATTTTCGTCCCATATCTTTTTTTGCTAGCAGAAGCAAGTCAAGGAAAAGTTTTCGTGTATGTATTTCTTTATTAAAGGAGCTTATTAGGGGGGGTTGGTAAGACTGAAATAAATGACTTTTGAATAGTCTTTTTCCTTTGGTCATAGGTGGAGGAAAGACATTTTAGGCCCACGTTTGTTTTTTGCTTGCAGATACAAGAAAGTAGCCTACAACTTAATATAAACCTAAAAACCAACAAACCAAAGTGAAATATAGAATATGATAAGAATTAGCCTGGTAAATACCCTTATTTATGCTGACCCAACTATATTGACAAACCACCCTGACAAAATAAGGCTGTGAAAAATACTCCCTGACAAAGTATACAACAACCGCAACCCCGTCCAGTTTTGTATGTTTTTTCGAGGGCTTGATAGGCGGCCAAGGGAATAAAGAAAATACATTATTTTTAGACAATTAAATTTAAAAAGGCCCTTGTTTGGCGGTATTTGTTGGTTTTATAACCCGCGCAGTCTGTCCACGTTAAACTATGTCGGAGGCCACCAAACTTTGTTCATAAGGGATGGATAACATAAAAATGAAATAAATGTGTATTAAAATTTGGGCCTTATGAAATTATCATTTAGTTTAAAATATCACCAAGATGTCGCTTAATTTGTATTTGGTATCTTTTGGGAAATATGCGTTGGCCGGAAAGAATTAAATAGGCAAGCCGGATCACTAACCCGATGCGTTTTTTCACCACCTTTGAATGATAAATTTGAAACAGTTTTTGCGTTTTTGAGTTTTTTAGTCACTGTGTCGATTTATAACTCAAAAAGTACTATCGTTAGATTATGTGAATAAACATGAAAATTAATATTTTACGATAAATTTGGATAAAAATTATTCTTTAACCCTGCCACTCGAGAAAAGTAGTTCGCAGATATACACACAGGTTTACAAATGGTTAAAAGACAAAGATATACTTACTACAACTATATGTCTATAAAATTACCAGCTTCGACTTTTTTAGCTCTTCTGTTTCTTCAATCAAAGTCTTTCTGTCGTTTTCCAAAATCTTACTTGCTTTGTGTGTCTCTTCGAGTTCTCTGAAAAACAAAACTACAGAACTAACCAAGGAAATTGGATTCTCCTGCCGTTCAAACCAAAGTAAAAACAGTAGATTATTACAAAATGATTCCAAATTTATTATATCCAAAATATCCTCTTAATTAAATAATAATTTAAAATATAATATACATCATATATATATATTACAACTGAAATATATCATAATATATATTACAACTATATATCAAATATATTTGCAACTGACATCACAAGGTTTTATGGCTGACATTTGTGCCAAGTCACAGACGAATACTTACAGATGTAGGATATTTTATTTATGAAACAAGAAATATAAAATGTACACATGAAGTAACAACATTAGGACATTTTCTTGGTTCGTTAAGTTAATTCATCGTTTTTGGAGGTCATCGCAGTCCCAAATTGTTATATTAATTTTATATGAAGTTATTCAAAAAGTGAAGTAAATTCGATTATTTTATTTAGAATCTATACGTATTATCATTCGAGCAGCATTTTTGTTTAATATGCGATTCATTATGTATTGGTCTAATCCATGGGTTTCCAAACTGGGTTACATGTATACCCCCAGAAAGGCGAGATAAGTTTCAGGGGTATCCGACCGAGTTCATTTTACTGGCACAGTGAATAGAAAACTTATGAATTCCTATTCTAAAAACACGTGTTTTTTTCTTTTTTATGAATTATTAGGGGACACGTCTAAATCCAAATAAAACGAAAGGGTATACGCAGTTGAAAATGTTTGACAGTCCCTGACCTATAAGAAGAGCTGTTTAAACACTTTCGTACTTATGGAACGCAATTTTTACTTTTTGACAAAACAGTTGCAATTACAAATGTAATTGATGCAAACAGCCCGGTATAACGACTCAGGGTAGCTGCAAGCTCTCTGTGAAAGTGACTATATTTATTTGGTTACCAAACATACTTTATACTGGCATTGTCAACTGCTTTCAATGTATATATATTAACTAAAAGAAACAAAACAAGGGCATGCGAAAATTACGACCAATACGCAAAAATCTTTCCCGTTTTTGGCACGGTGGTGCGTTTTAGTCGGTAAGGGGAATCGTTTTAGACCAAAGGCGCCGTGCGTACCATAGTACCCCTTACAAGGGCCTCACATGGAAGGTTTAAGAACTTAACAAATGGTATATTTTTGCAAATTTTTCGGATTTTTTTCCGTATATTTAATATCCCCAAAACATCGAGAGTATAACGGTGTTCGAAATACAATTTTTGTCATATTAAAGTCGACATACGATAAAATCATTCGTGCCTTCTAAAATAATTTAAATTACACATTTTTTTTCTTTTTAATAATGTTTAGTTCACTTGCAATACCTTAACGTGGCGTTTTAACGACATGTATGATGTAACCAACAGTCGATATACGTTAAAGAGAGCGGTTTCTCACTGCAATCGCTGGAAAAGTAATGCGCATGCAAAATCTTAATTTTTTTTGAAATATCATACAGGAGTTTGTTAGTGGAAAATCAGGACTCCAACTAGTCACAAGTAACGTATACTTGTCATTTAATAGCTTGTTTTTAACCGGTTGATTGTCGAAATTATTTTTAGTTGCGTTTTGCTGTTTACACCAGGTCCCTATACTCACGAGGTAACGACCCTGATTGTTCAGCATGCTATTGCAGTGATTCTCAAACTGTGTGCCGCGGCACACGAGTGTGCCTCGAGAGTTTGCTAAGTGTGCCGCGAAACTTTTTGTAATTTAGGAAAATAGAGTATTTGTATAACCAATAGGCATACACGCAAACATTTTAGACTTTAATACACACTACCCATTACAAATTATGCTTATTGAGACATTTATATTTGGTTTGTCGTGTGTTAAGGACGATTGTAAAATGACTATATTGTTGTTCTGTTAAAAGTGTGCCGCGAAATATTTAAGATATATTTAGTGGTCTGCGAACCAAAAAAGTTTGGGAACCACTGTGATAATGCGTCAAAAAATGCTATTATGTTACCGTCTCAGTTGATTTCGTTTGCTATGTAGATTCGGTAATTAGGAATTGTTTCATGAAGGGTATGAATTTGAGATTAAAAACGAAGTAATTGTGGATAGGTAACGAAATTTACTTGTCATTATACGTACAGTTTTATTTCTGTATGGGCGTCATGCAATTTTGTGACCATCAACTGAATCCGTTCCTTTTCCTTTGCCAGTTGTTGGTTAAACTCCTCAAGTGCCTGCATAAACCCATAAAGGACATTTGAATTAATAATTCAGTTTGAACTTTTATTTTAAAAATAAGCCATTTGGTGTTTTTCAAGTTGGAGCTAAGCATTTTACGGTGAAATATGGCTCATTTGTGGCTAGACATTATTTAGATGTCGAAGTATTTTAATTAACAGGTGTAAAAAACACTATTTAAAAAAAACGAATAGCCAGGTGAAAGTTTCGAATAAAAAATGTTTTAAGGATATTTCAAGGTGAAGGTGTGCGGCTAGGTATTTTGGTAAAATAGTTTCTATGTAAAAACGTTTTTGTAAGTGTTAAATGTACGCTTTATTTTCTTCGAGAATTCTGAGGCAGGTATACAGACTTCAAGTAATTCATTTAACAATCACATTGTAGAGAATTGTTTACCAAACCTTTTTTGCTGGGGTACATTAAAAAAAAAATATATATTCGCGGCAAACAAGATGCAACTTTCAATGCAGAGATAGACTTTTGCATTTTTTTTAAATAAAGCTACCTTTTTTTGTTCCCGTTCCACACCTAGTTCTTCAGCTTCGAATATGAACTTATCTAAAAATAGAACTATGCATTGGTTATTACGTTCGTTTTATGGCATGAAAGTTTTTTCAGACGTGATGTCACAAAGTTACATCTTGACGTGACGTCATAAAGAAGTAACCTGTAACCTTAAAAACAAAAAACAAAAACACACAGTTCGTTTATCTCGTTAAAATTTAAGGTTGTAGAGGTGTTACTTTCAATACAAAAGCTACATTATAAAGATGTTATCATAGAGACAAAAGCTACCTTATAAAGATGTTATCATAGAGACAAAAGCTACATTATAAAGATGTTATTTTCGCGATATGACTAAATCCAACTCTATAGTCATTCGAAAACAGATCTATTGGTGATCTTAAAAAGTCCTTGCATAACACCGGCTATAGCGCGACCGAATCAACACGAGAAAATTTGAAACCATCTGGTTAGCGGACAAGACGCAAGATACTTTTAATGTTGTCGACATTCACATAATCGCTAAATCTTCTCACCAACATAGTGCTGCTTTTCTTGTACGAGTTGAAGACTCTGCTGGTGTAGTGATTGTATCATAGCTTCACCCAATTGACAGTTCTCAAATGTGCTACCACAACAAAACATACAACAAATTAAATCTTTGACATACACGGCAATAAAACATGAAAACGCTCCGGAAAAATAATTAGAACGATTACCGGGACGCGTTTTTCGATTAAAATATGTTTATTTTTTTGCCTATTTTGAATTTTGCAAAATTTAATAACATTATATAATTACAGCCCTAATAGTTTATAATGATACGCATCAACGTGAAATTATTATAGTTACAAAATAGTAGTTTAATTTTTAAACTAATTTAAGTTCTGTGGGTGAGTGCTATTTTTAGAACAAGCCGACGGTTGCCTTGTATGATATTTGCGGACTATCTGGTGCCAGCAGGCACTGTGTAGGTGACCCCCGAACCAGAGAAATAATAAAACATAACGAACTTCTAGAAAGTATCATTCTTTAACATTTTATATGTGTCCAATTCTTATAAGTAAAACTCATAGTTAAAAACATGAGTATAAACAGGATCAGACGTTTTATTTAAAAAGGAAAATATATTTCGCCAAGTGGCATCATCAGTTCCTGTAAGAGTACAAATAAATAAAACAGAGTGAAGTCATCAACAAACCAATAAAAGTAAACAATAAAATATTAAAACATGATAATAGACTAAAAACGCAATGAAAAGTACTACAGCCTCGCAGGCAACACGGCTAGGACAAATGAGTAGGCGACGCAAATAAGTGAAGGAAGGGGAAAAAATACATATGCGCAGTGCGAGATGCTAGACGGTAAAATACGGCTCGAATGGGTAGCGATAAGATAGCGGTTTATCTTATTTGCGGTAGAACCATTTTTTGGATGTTAATTGTTGCGTTGACTACCTTTAGCCACTTAGCTTCACATATGTCCAACTTTTTCAAAGGTGGTTTTTCTAAAAATGTTATGCTGACACACTCTGCAATGGTAGGCCTCTGCCTCAGCATGGACATGTGTTTGTCAGCGTAGTGGCACAGAAGTGCTGCTTTGTCGTTATTTTCTTTGTACTTGAAAGTTTTCCATACTGCTCTATGGCCTCTCCACCTTGTTGCAAATGATTTTTTTGTTTGCCCGACGTATCGTTCGCCACATTGCCGACAGGACGCCATGTAAATACCACGGTCGGTGCAGCAAAGTGATTGTTTCAGTGCTATGTTCCCATTGCTAGTGAAAACCTTCGAGACCATGCTCTCCGCCTGTTTATAATGACCGCATAAACAGCAGTGGCCGCACAGTGTTGACGTTCCAGTGAAAGGAATGATACTTGCCGGTTGACTAATTGCGCGGTAGTTGGTAAGTACGCTTCCAAGTGTCGGAGGTCTTTTGTAGACAAGCATCGCTTGTGGCTGCAGCCTTCTTTCGTCTAAGGTAGTTTTAAGCAGCATTGGAAAGGCTGTGGGCCAAACTAGAAGGTCCTTTCTGTTTTTCTCTGTCTGCCTTTGGAGCACTTTAGCTTCAAACTGTGCTGCAGTTTTTAACGTGGCTTTAACCATCCTTGGAGGAAACTGCGACCGCAGACATTTCTTGCCGAGGTTTTGAAGGCTCAGTGAGTAGTCTTCCTCCATCTCGTTTAGTCGTCTAAGGCGTGTCGCCCCTCCAGTTATGATTGATTTAAAAACGGAAATGGGGTGGTGGGAAGTTCCGTGTAAGAACTGCCGTTGTTTTGCATTTTCTTTTTTGAAATTATTTAGTTTGAAGCCAAAGTGTGATTCTGCACATGGGACATGGAGTACGTCAAGAAACTCGACCTGTCCACATACGTCTGTTGTACATAAGGAACGAAATAGGAGACGGAGTCCATGTGCTGCAAGTGCCTTCTCCAAAGATGCTTGAATGTGTCTGTTTGCTGCTCCACCTGCAACAATCCAGACAATGTCATCGATGAAACTAGACTTGTGCTTCCTTTAAGGTTTCAATCCATGGTTTTATTATATAATGCATTGTAATGTTAGCCAGCGATACTGAGTGGTTATCGCCTGTAACTATACCATCTTTCTGCTGGTAAAAATTCTCTCCATGTTTCGTCACCACGCTCTGAAGCGTTAGAATCGTCAGATCTACAAGTTGGTTTCGCGCTGCCGTGGTAAAGTTAGATTGCTCTTGTAAGGCTGCAGCTACAGCTTTCTCGACGGTTGCTCTTGGTAAGTTTGGGTACAGTCCCACCACATCTGCTGCTGTAACATATATTCGTTTTCCGATTTTACGTTTCTTTTGAATGCAGTTACCTTTCCATTTTTCCACTTCTTCTACATATTGTCTACTGTCTGCACAAGATTCGTCTATTCCCCGTTTCAATAGGGTGCAAAATATGCTCAAGTAAGGCAGTGACGCGGGAAGTGGTGATGTTTCCTGCCGCTTGAACGAGCCGAATAGGAATGTCGCGTATCGTAGTTGATGCTAGCTGTTCTTCCGTCAACTTGTGTGTTTTAAATAAGGGGTACGCATAGGCCGGCTCGTCATAGGAAAAATATTTCGCAGACGGCCCGGATACCTTGTGGTATATACCCCCGGTGATTTTAACCCCAACGGAACAAAGAAGTAGATCGTCGGAAATGGCGTATTGTGCATGCAACATCTTCACTGCATCTTCGCACGTCTTTCGTAGCGTTGTACATCTGGCTTGAAAAGTTCTTTGGTTGAGGTTCAAACTTTGGAAATCATGAAGTGCATTTTCCGCAATAAAGTTATAATCTTCATAGTCAACCAAAATGGTTTTGCCATCTTTGTCAGCCCGACAGATTACTAGCGTCCGACTGGAGGTAAGGCGCTTGAGGTACTCTAGGCTATTCCGGAGGGGGAATGATAGGTTGTTTCTGCCTTTGTATTCTTTACGCACGGTCGCAGCTACGTTTCGCAGTTTAGCTTCAGCCAGTTCCACGTAAATAACTGTTTCCAAATCTAATTGGTCTCTGTGGGGTCTGGAAAACTTGGGAATTTTCAATTTGTTGGGTGGTATAAAAATATTGGTAGAATCTTCCTTATCTTTGAATACGTTGGCCCATTCAATACGTCGAATGTGCGATTGGAAGTTTATCCATTCTTTGTCCCTTATTTTACTCCAGTTCGGAGTGGGTGCAAAGTTTAACCCTTTTGCTAACAATAATTTAGCGTTAATATCAAGCATTTGGCCTGATTTGTTAATAATCATCATATTAGCATTTTGTCTCTCTTCCCGCGCCTTAATTCCAGCTTTGCGTGCACGAGACCTTTGTCTGCTTCGTCTGTTTCGTTTTTTTCTTCCATTGACCGACTTACCAACTACCGCGCAGTTAGTTAACCGGCACCATCCCTTTCACTGGAATGTCAACACTGTGCGGCCACTGCTGTTTATGCGGTCATTATAAACAGGCGGAGAGCATGGTCTCGAAGGTTTTCACAGTTCCCAATCGCAATGGGAACATAGCACTGAAACAATCACTTTGCTGCACCGATGGCCTCCTGTCGGCAATGTGGCGAACGATACGTCGGGCAAACAAAAAAATCATTTGCAACAAGGCCATAGAGCAGTATGGAAAACTTTCAAGTACAAACAAAATAATGACAAAGCAGCACTTCTGCGCCACTACGCTGACAAACACATGTCCATGCTGAGGCAGAGGCCTACCATTGCAGAGTGTTTCAGCATAACATTTTTAGAAAAAACACCTTTGAAAAAGTTGGACATATGTGAAGCTAAGTGGCTAAAGGCAGTCAACGCAACAATTAACATCCAAAAAATGGTTCTACCGCGAATAAGATAAACCGCTATCTTATCGCTACCCATTCGAGCCGCATTTTACCGTCTAGCATCTCGCACTGCGCATATGTATTTTTTCCCCTTCCTTCACCTATTTGCGTCGCCTACTCATTTGTCCTAGCCGTGTTGCCTGCGAGGCTGTAGTACTTTTCATTGCGATTTTAGTCTATTATCATGTTTTAATATTTTATTGTTTACTTTTATTGGTTTGTTGATGGCTGCACTCTGATTTTATTTATTTGTACTCTTACAGGAACTGATGATGCCACTTGGCGAAATATATTTTCCTTTTAAACAAAACGTCTGATCCTGTTTTTAACTATGAGTTTTACTTGTTAATATACGCGTCAGCGGAGCAGTGATCGAATGGCTATAACCTGCCGCCGATGGTTTTGGATTCTATAAAGATACACCCTATTGTTGCAATTCTAATAAGCTCTGGTATTTTACTAACTCTTTCCGGTTGACTAACAGATTGTCACGTTTCAACGGTTTTGTAAGCCACTGATTGTTTTTGGACCTGTTTCCCTCCAGCTTTATTTAAAGTTGTAATGATGTAACACCAAAAGGTGAAAAACAACAAGATACGACATTCGTCATTGCAATTTTTCCCTAAATTGCTTATGGGACATACTGTTGATGCTGTTTAAATCGTTGACATATGTCAAACCATAAATACACCATAAAATACCATATATGAAAGATATTACTTTGCAAAGAAAGTCCTTTAGCAAGAGTCCGTAAAAAATAAAATTCTACTATTTCCTTTTGCAGGACGAGATGTTTCACCTAGAGACAATAGTGAACGAACGAATATCTTTTTTCGAAATTGTCGGCGATAAAGTGCCTTTGCAGGAAAAAACAAGATTATATGTTTGCCTTTTTTGAATGATATATTTAAAGTAACAGATTCGGTATACAGTTCCTTGTCGTGGAGTAAGCCAAGGTGAGTAAGCTGGTCATGGCCGTGCTACGGTGGATACATAATGACAATTTTGTCACAAAAGCCTTGTTGGTTACCTGCAGTGTTGTAAACAAGTCATTTTGAAATGACTTAAGTCCCAGTCAAGTCATTCGTAAAATAACTTAAGTACAAGTCAAGTCTTTTTGAATAAATAACAAGTTAAGTCCCAGTCCAAGTCATCGGTTGCCCAAGTCAAGTCCCAGTCAAGTCATAATTAGAACAAGTCAACTTCAAGTCCGGCCCTTGTCAAAAAAATAAAACTTTAAATTTTGAAAACCGGCAAACTCCTCCGATTATTAAAAGCAACTCAAGTCAAAAATAACACAAAAGCAGTGTATAACAAGCAAATTCTTTTATGTGCAAAGATTGGGCTAAATAACGCAATTTTATAATTAATTGCTTAATTAAAACAATTTATTTTAACCCAAGTCATTTGTCCAAATGACTTAAGTCAAGTCAAGTCATTTGCCCAAAAGACTTAAGTCAAGTCAAGTAATTTTGCCCAAAAGACTTAAGTCAAGTCAAGTCATTTAAAAACAGTGACTTAAGTCATTACAACACTGGTTACCTGTCACAGTAGGTGCACCGTTCATGCAGGTTGATTTTTCATCAAATCGGGAGGAAATGGAACATTTTTTACGAGCTATAACTTTGTCGAATGCGGGTAGCACGTGTTTTAATGAAAAAAATATCTCACACAACTCAAACACGAACGAATACCACAACTGGGCCATATATCCAACCAATCATGAATCAAGGGATTAGTTTGTAGTCTCCATAATAAAATATTCAATTTCATTTTGCATAAAATTCCTCACGTTAGCACATCTTAAATTTACACGTCTTGAGATAGACCTATACGCTATACTTATATTGAAATACGAAAATAAGGTATTTATAAAAAAAGCATTTGTGCAGCTTTATTACATTGCAGTGTTGTAATGACGGTTTTCAAATGACTTGACTTATGACTTTGATTAATAAAGTGCTTTCATTAACCATCTTTCATTATATTTTTTTCATTATTATAAGAGCTATTTAGCTTAAAATTTGCACATAAAACATTTTGCTTGCAATATGTTGAATTTTTGTATTTTTTAAGTAGAAGGTATTGCTCAAAATGGATTCATTTACCAATTTTAAAAGTGTAGCGTTTGATTTTTATAACATGGACTTGACTTGAAATAGACTTCTTCTAAATATGACTTGACTGTGAATTGACTTGTCATTTATTCAAAATGACTTGATTTAGACTTAAATTTTTTTATTACAAATGACTTGACTAAAATTAAGTCATTGCAAAATCATTTGTTTACAACAGGGGTCGGCAACCTACGGCCCGCGGGCCGTATCCGGCCCGCCGATGTAATTCATCCGGCCTGCCGCCCCTTTGACAAGAGTCCATTTCACATACTTTTTTACCATTTGAACTACGTAAAAGTGTAAAAAATTTTCGCGCTTTGCGCGAATCATCATTTTACGTCCGATTTGTTTGCGTTTTGATGCTGTCTTTTGAACTTGATTAGCGCTTCTATATCGTTGCACTGTGGGAGGCTGCCAAGTGCGTCGCGGACAAACGAAAAACGTAGTCGGTTTTATTACACTTTTCATTAGTAGTATGGATGACCCGTGTGAACTCGAATTTTAAACCAAACAAACTGATTCACAGTTGTTCTAACAATAAAATAACAGAATTCTTGGTTATCATTTTGTGCGGCCCGCAGAGACCTTTCTGAGTTTGGTTTTGGCCTGGGACTATAAAAAGGTTGCCGACCCCTGGTTTACAACGTTGTTACATTGATACACATTTTTTTTACTAATGTGGTATTTACCCGTCAGCTGCCCGATCAGCCAGTAAACAAAGTAAAAAATCGCAACAGGATTTATTGTTGACACATAACGAAAAAGGTGCCTGAGTCATATTGACGTCATCTATGCTGCAGCCTCTTGATATCCATACTATTTTGCATGTATTAATAAAGCCTGTATATTACTAATAATGCAAATATTTGAAAACAATCGGTGTTGAGAGCATAGCTATTTATGAAATTTATTATTTTGACAGGGTCGCGAAAAACAATATTCAGGCGACATTCGTTTAGATATACAAGTGCTTCTCTGCAGGTCATGCAATGAGTAAAAGTGACTCATTTATCGGATGTTCGTTTAAACTTACAACAAAAAAGGTACATGCCAATTATTGCCCCTGTGACATCCCTAATGACTCCAACATAATTCTTGCTAACATATCTTCACGACAATAAAGTATTTCTTCATTATTTTCTTCTTCAACGCGCCATACACACGATATCAGCTATGCCATGTAGATAACTCTGTCGTTTCGTTGAGCTAAATCGCAAACTTCAGACTTTTCTTTTGTCGAAAGATTAGTTGCTTAATCACTAATTTCAAAAATCCGCCTGGAGACAGTGTCATTATATAAGGGAATTTTGCGAATTAATTCACCATACGTTTTTCGTTTACTACTTCTGTTATTTCAACAGCTGCGAGATATTTGCCAACCGTTAAAGCTTTGGAGGATTTAGCTATCAACTGGATTTAAACACGCGTGAAAGTATTTGTTATCCAAATTGGGTCGCAACCCAAAGTTTGAGAAGCCCTCTACCTAGCCTCTCAGCCAACTCGAGACTCATGTCTGTTTGGCCTACCACATAGAAACCCTGCGTTTTAAGTCATATTTACGCATACAGAGACACAAATTTTGTGACATGTACGACTACCATGACGTATTATATTAAACAGGATTACGGCCGCAAAGCTTACTATCGACGGCGAAAGATTTCATATTTGTTCAGTTGGTAAAACTGCTTTAGCTCGGGGCAACGTACACGTTTTTTCTCGTAAACGCCAAGATGTGTTATATGGCGAATATTAAACAATTCTGCGATACACGAAGTAAAAAAATAAAATTTTGGGGAGTTCCGTCGAACTCCTTATATGGCCAGCTTAAAACACGAGGTTCAAAAAGTCTACTCTATGGCTAAGTTCACCAATGTAGATGTAAATATTGTAATGGTATACTTGTATGTATAGGTTTTTGTTTCTTACACTTTTGTAGCTTTTTCAAATACTTTAAGCCAAATGTTTCTTTTGTCTTCATGTTCAGCAGCAAGGGAAATCGATGTCTGCAAAAATTATTTAACGTTATTTTGTTTACCCTTATTAATGTGAACAAAAGTAAGTCGGTGGTCTAAACCTTAAAATTATCCGGGCTACTTTTGGAACCTAGAAAGCAACCGGGGGCCACAAAACATATTGACGAGTAAATGGAAAAACAATTAAAAAGATTAGTGCATTTGATAAAAAAGCAAAAAAGTAGGAAGCAGCTGTTACTACTTATAAAATAAAACATTTCACGTTGAAATAATATACATGCTGTCGACTTTGAGTATAAAAAAATATATCATTTGGGAAGATTTAAAGCAAGTGGTTCACAATTATTTTAGTCTAACAAAATCAATTCCTCAATACCAGAAGTATTCGCGGACTCAAGTAAAAAGAAAAAACGTATAGTTCAGCAATATAACAGTAAGTTAAAAAGCAAAAGCCGGTAGAGATGATATCACAATCTTAATTTTATAGAAAACTAATCAAAAGTTTGTTTTTTGATGACTACAGTAACTTTTTCATCCATTCAGCTTTACAATTAATAATCGACGACCACTAATACGTAAGCCTTCAAAATCCATAAAAGAAAGTCTATAAACTCTAAAAATACTTTCTACTGGTTTCTGTTAGCTGAAAAAAAAAAATTGCTTACAAGTTGAGAAATATTTCAAATATAAACGAGAAGCATGTAAAAAGGGGCATAGGACGCATCGATCGTATAAAAAAATCCTTAAAAAGTGCAATTAAATAGCAAGTATCTGGTATAGGATTAATGTGTGGCCAACCAGCGGCTCGTGAACCGCATTTTCAGGACTCGAGCTGCATAGCAAAATTCACCTAGCGGTAAAAAATATTTCAATACAGGCTTGGTTCACGTAGCTTGCTTTGTTAAGCTCACGAAGCGACAAAGCGACTTGCACCATGCTGCGCGTTTTGCGCGTTTTATTATCACTGGGCGCGTGTGACTTGCTTTTAGAAATGGCTCCTCCTAGTGAATCAACTTATTGCTCTTACAAAAAAAATGCAAAGCCTGAATGCATTTTAGGGAGGACGTTAAAAAGTTACATCATAACATGGCGTCATACAAAAACAAATCCTAAGAACACAGCGTTTATTTGGTTTAAATTCGCAAAACCTTTAATGTAACAGGTGGCTTATTAGGCACATGAAAGAGTTTTGCATATCGGAAACAACTGATTTATAGTCACTGTTTTAGCAGTGATTGCACGGACCAAGGCATGGTAAAAATTTACCAGTATGGCAAACCAAATGAATATATTTGCTTTTTAAAAATGTTAGCTGGCCGAAATTTAATAACATGGCCGTACGCATTACACGTAATTCTATTTATTAAATGTATTTTTTGATCATTTCCCAAATATCTCGCCGTATTTGATTCTATTGTGGCGGTAATAAATGGTATTAAAGTTTCACTCATCGTAGAACGCAGAGAAGCATTGAGCAGCTTCATTTATATGACTTTCGTGAACCGTGTCGCCAGATTGGACCGTAGGCCAAAAAAGCTCGAAAGTTTTTTTGAAGGTCAAGCTTTAAGTGTCAAGTGTTAGTTTGTCACTAAGCCCGTTTATATGCGCGTTTAAGTCGGATTCGAATCTGATTTGTTAATTCATTCTCTCTCGTTTTGGCGCTGGAATGAATTAAGTTCTCTCGTTTCTTAATCGGTCAAAACGAGTGGTTTTCAATCCGTTCGCCGCTTAATCTGTTCGTTTCGCTGACGGCCGGAATTGTTTGATGTAGAATGAACTGCTTTAACGCAGTAAACATTATGACGTAACACGAACGGCAAGTCGTAAACAAAACAAGTATAACGCATAAGGAAAGAACATTACATACACTCGTTTGAATCAGATACTAATTTGTGACAGAGGCGCTGTTCTAGAATCCACAACATAGAACATTATTTAGGTTAGGATGCGGGTTTGGGTAGGTTTAAATAGTAATAGTTGGCCCACCCCAGGCTGGCAGAATCTTGCCAGCCTTCTGGTGACAAGCATTTTTGGCGAAAATTCTTCGGTTTTTGGTCGCGCCCCTTACATGATGTGTTCGCCTAAGGAATGCATGAACCTTGTCATGTTTTGGCGATAAACAAGGCTATTAATAATAAAATTAGACAACAAAACTTAGCGCAAAAAAAAATTTTTGTGACATTAAGTCATTAACAAATACATAAGGGACATGTGAAGGTACAACCAGGGGCCTGGGGGTGTACGTACATGTCTGCTTTTCTTGCTTTAAAAGTGTTACATAGATAAGCTGTTTTCAGGCAAACTTGTGTAAAAACGTGCTGCTCAAAACGAAAAAATATTCTTTGGCTAAATTTCCAATTTATATTGCTCGAAATAATGATATTTATAATAAAATTTAATCGAAATTCTCACAGTCACATTGCAATATGCCCCATAGTATGCACATTACCTTTGGAATAGATTTGTTGAAAACAAAGACACATAAACCTAGCAAAACCACGGTAAAGTTTTGCATTTGGGTAATTAAACAACCAAAAATATACTTTAGGCCTTAGGGGGAGAAGCATAGCCTGGTACATCCTTAATATGCCGATGCGAATGTCATACCTGTACATTTAACAGGGATGGAGAATTCAACTCAATATAGAGGAATTCAACTCAATATAGAAGTACTTGTCAATTCAAAGTAAAACTGCCAACACGTAACAATTGTATGATCAAAAGTGTGTACTTTTTGAAATAATAAACAGTCTATATGCCTTAAACTGGCTTTTTCTCACTAAACAACGTGCTTCACACTACCTTAACTTTTTTCAAAATGACACAACAAAATTTATTTCTGCCAATTGTAGTGTGTAATGTTATTACTTATTACACATTTCCGCTTTTTAAAAATATGTGTGGAAACAACCACAAGGTATTTTGCAAATTGGATGTTGAAAAAAAAATTTAAAAAACAAATGCTTTCGAAAAAAAAAGAAAAAAAAAAATTTTTTCAATTTTTTTTTACTTAAATTTTTTTTGCACCAATTTCTTCGGTTTTCTGGCTGATTCTTCGGCCGACATAGTCACCAAGTCGCCAGCATTCTGCCATACTGGCCCACCCTCACCCAAATATTGTACATTGCTTTGATAATTGTCTCAACGCTGTGGTAGGATTCTAGGGCAGCGCCAAATACAGTTTTTATTAATGTTTGGCTTATCACCTTCTTTTGTCCGCTGTGCCTTGTATATAGCGTTGTCCAGCACAAACAAGCTTAACTTTCCTGCACTTACATTCTGTGTGCCAGGTAAACTGAAGCCATATACAGTCAAAAACGTACTTAATCGGCAAACCTAACTCAAGTAATTCTTTGATTTTTTCAATTTTAGGTTAATAAAAACGAACAAGCAGCAATAAATTGCTACCGCAAGGAGTAGCCTAAGCCGAAAAATTGGTTGTGCGTTAGAGGTTTACTGGAATATTACGTAATAATGCATATCAGTGCAGTTTGTACACTCCAGCTGGTTTGAATTTCGCGCCATGTAATTACGACGCTGGAACGGATTACTTTTCAAGCCGGCTTGAACCTTAATCTAATCTGCCTGAGAAAGGTGCATAAAAACAGGCTTACTGTCTCTGGGAATGGGATTATGGTTTTAAAGCGGCAAAAATAAAAATAAAAAATAAAATATTTTGACGGCAAATAGATTGTAAAATTAACTTTGCAGATGGTCTTTACCAAACTATAGTATAAGAAAATGAAACCCTGGCAACTATACCCTTTCGCATCTAAGTCATAAGTTAAGGCATGTAAATTTCGGCCCATATCTGTTTTTGCTAGCAGAAACAAGTTAGGGAAACTATAGAACATGCAACGTATATACTAATCCACGAACCAAAGTGGAAATTAATAGTATTTAAAAGTAATACTGGTAAGTAGCGCTATTTATAACAGCCCACTAACACACAAAATAATAAAATAAATAAAAGATAAGATAAAAAATAAACATTAAATCCCGATGAATTTGAATTTAGCATACGAACGAACACAAAAAAATTAATTTGTTTCAACACTAAATTGCATTTAGTGTGATGGTTGCGCCTGTAGAGTGTCCACCAGTTGTGGAAAACGCGGCTCCACTTTGCACATGTAGTGCTCTACTTCCGTGTCATGCTTTACAAGCGCTTTACGATGTTTTATTTTTGATTTGCTCATTGCGCTAAATTTCATTAAACAAAGCCATTTGGTTGAAAACGGAAAGAGTAGTTAACATACAAAATTGGACAAAGTCGGACAAATTAATTGCATCGAAGTCTAAAAGTAAATATTTATGCTACATACGTCATGTCGTCATGCCTAAAATATTGAAAGTTCTACGATGTACACTTTTTCTATAAAGCTTCGGACAAAAATCTATCTGAAACATAGCATAGTAAACAAAAGAAGAAAAGAATAGCGGCAAAAACAAGATATGCCCCGAAAAATTTTCGACCAAATAATTACTGTGCGACGCCTTCGGACAATTGAAACGACGCACCACGGCGTCGCGACCCACAGCCTCTGTTTGCCAATTATTATCTCAGAAAAATAGGAAAAAATTTATAAAAACATTTTCCTGAAATTCCAATAGCAAATGATAATAATTAAAGAAGGTTCAAAAATGTTTACACTGATGACGAACTATTAGCGAAAGTAACTGACTGACCCCGTTTCTTTTGGTATACTTAGTAATACTGTAGCGACCTTGTGATCAGGAAGCTGAATACAAATTCCATTTGCAACTCCTTGAGAATTTATTCCTTCGATGTTACAGTTTCCAAGTGGAATCACACCCTGTGTAATAAATAAAGTGATGTATTAAGTAGCATATCTAAGTCCCAGTCACACGATCTCTCCGTAAACTAACTATATCAGTGTTTCTTAAACTGGTGAATGGTTTACCCCAGAGTGAATCAAATTTTTGCAGGGGTAAACCAACCAAAAGGGGTGAATAAGGGTGAACCGTCAAAAATGGATGATAGCTCTGCAGTAAATCGACTACTGAACTGTTTTTTTGTTTTTTTTTGGCTTGTTGGTTTGCACTGAGTGTATAAGTACAAAAATTTGGTGACTGTGTTTTGTGTTTTGGTAGCCTTATATTTTGAGACTCGAGAAATTGTAGATATACAATGGTAAAACTTAGCTTGAGTTGATCTTAACAAAAATAGAAACAACCTAAGTCATTTTGTGCTATTATATATAGACGAGATAGTTTTATCACATTATAAGACAAAGGTGAAAGAAATCTGGAGATAGATGCTAGGGGTGAACAAAACTAAAAAAGTTTAAGAAGCACTGAACTATATTATATAGAAAAAGCTGAAAACAAAACAAATACCGGTACCAAGAAACGTTTTATGCATAAAATTTGGAAAAATATACCTATTTTTAACATGTTTTCAGGTAAAATACCTGTGTCCGAAAATCATTTAATAATTAATTAATCAGTACAGTACTCGAACTGATTACAGAAATCCTAAAGCAATTTAAGGTCAACTCATTTATTTTGGCTAATCAAAATCAACACTCGAATCAGAGAATGTGTGTGAATGTTGATTGATACTATGTAATAATGGTATACAAACCTCCTCCCACACAATTAACACTAACGTCCATCCCAGCGTTCAACCGTCCTAGTCCCAGCGTTCAACCGTCCTAGTGTACGCTTGCAAGTATACTGCCAGCGCACTGACCGGAACTATGGTGCCACTAGCACATTTGGCGAGTACCTTGCTGATTGGACATCCCTGAAAATGACCTTGTTATGCTCTAAAATCCCAAAGAGTCCACAAGTTTATCACTGGTCGATTGGGTACGGGGACAAACCCTGTTCTGGCTTTTTCTGCTGAACTGAATTTAACAACTCGATTCCATTCTAATGCTTGCTTAAGAAATGCCCAAAATCACAACATCGTCCATCGCTGGTCAAGTCGAAAGGCATGGGGCACTTTCAATAATCTAACCAAGAGATCTAGAAAACCTCAACACCAGTGCCCCATTTCAGCCAACTCCATCGCATCACAACTTGTCGCGAAAGAAGTGTCTGATCCCTGGAAGTCGAATGAGGCAGACTATGGTAACACATCTGGCCTATTTGCAATGGACGAGTTTGCTAACGCTCTCGGGCGCTTAATATCTGGAAAGGCGTCAGGTCCCGGTTCAATTTTAGCAGAATGATATATCACGCCGGAACTGCTATGAAAATACGGCTGCGTAATTTTCTATTGTCGTGCCTGCACTGCTTCAACATATCAAAAGTCTGGAGAAAGTTCTTAGTGGTTGCAATTCCGAAACCGAACATACCACCAGAAGATCCCAAGAGCTATCATCCTATTTCCTTTTAAAAAATTTTAAATAAAAATTGAAATTCCCTTGAAGATCCCCAAAAGGCTTATTTATACGCAGGTATTGAACCATAAAAAAGGGTAGTATACTTTGTTGTTTTTGCTGCGGAGGAATTGACAATGTTTGGGGTTGTAAGGGAGGAATATGAAAAAAAAAACATTGAGAACCACTGGTCTAAACACTTTGGACGACTAAAAAACAAACTGGCCGACCAATAATTACCTTAAAATCTCGGAATACTAAAAAATATTTGACAAAAACAACCTCGACAAAACCTAAGCACATTTATATCTTTTTAACACCTAGCAGTGATCTATATTGTCGCTTTTTTTCCTGTACTTTTTTTTCTTTGAGTTTTATCGCTTTTATTTCCACTTTTTGAATTTTTCACTAATGATAAGAGGAGGTATTGTCAAAACGTTTGTCACTTTCGTATCTTGTGAACAGCGATTGTCGATTTTATTAAATAATATGGCTTGCATATTTGTATTAACAATTACAAAGAAAATCAGTATATTGTGTTTCGAAATGTGAATAATTAGCCTAAATCAAGTTATTAAATAACCTTTTGATGGGTTATTTAATTGTTTAACTAAAAATATGTATGTATTGTAACAAAAACAATCTAAAATAAATTCGTTAAAAATTACTTTAGGGTGGATATTGAATGTCTTTGTTTCTTCAAATACTTTTTTCTGAGTCTCTGCGTAGTAAAGAAGATACCCATCTTTAATCACGCAAAACCTGTAAAGTACAAAAATGCTTTTGAAAAACGAATTAGGAAGCGTTCAACGTAACGATTTTCGTTACGGTGTTTAGTGTTTCAATTCACATGTATAATTCGCGTTGGTATTTCATTCGGGCATTTAAAGTAATTGCGTTTTAAAAATGGTTTAGAATTTTAGATTAAAACCAATCTTCTTAAAAGCTTTGCCATATAACCTTATATGTAATTACCAAAATTACCATTTTGTGTAGGTCAGATACAGCACATCCTTAAAGGGAGACTCATTAATGCAGATGGTAATTATTTGTGTTTATGGAGAAATTAGGACAATTTCATACCGGAACGCAAAACATTATTAAGAAATCACGTCACAATCTTACGTCATAGCGTGATTTCATAAAACAGGTAAAGCTAAACACATTTAAAGAGTTGGTGACAAAGCATTTGCGTGAAGCGTAAGCCCTACACTTTTTGCAGGAGACTCGACTGACTGACCACGGTCCGTATCCGGACCTTTGAAGTGCTGAACGTGGATCTCAAAAATCTCTATTGTTACCGTACTGAAAACAATTATTAACTACTAAGTGGTACGACAATAAATCGCCTTGAGCTTCCCAGACAGGTTAAATTCGTATTATTTTTCGCCGTCACAAGTCTAAACAACTTTTAACAAGGCGTCGCAAGAAACAAAGTTTGAGTACCCATAGTTTACGCATTTTCGGAGAGCATTTTTCAGCTTACTCTTTCCACTAGTCTAAATTATTACGACGTTATTTAGATAATTATTTTATATGTAATCCTCATTAAACACATATTCTAAGGACGACACAATATTACACTCGACAAAGTGGCGACACCATTTTTGTCAAGAGAATGCTGCGGACTATTAAGTTTTCACAGGTGGCACGGTATATACTTTCAGAGGATGATGGTTTCTCACAAAGTGAAGTTTACATTGTGAAAACAGTGTAATAGACATGCTCAGAAGCGCATATAATCAACCATTTTCACGCTGCAATAAACAGTTAAAATAAGTCAGAGATTACTGAAGAACGTTTACCCTATAATACTAGTATAGGACCTCACTTTGGTAACGACTGATCTACCTACTTTACTCACTGATGAAGTTGGCAAAAATTGTGATTGAATCAAAGATTTTGGGTAGCGTAGAAACCACACTGACTGCTTTGTACTATTAGTGAAAAATATTCTTCCAAGAGAATGTTAAACTTTGTGCTAAACAAACGATGTAATCGACCTTGATTTTCCTCTTTCTTTCCTACAAAAAGTCGACAATTCTAAATTGGTTAAAATTACACTTATGGGCGCCGTTTGGGGTGTTGAGGTACTCCGAACAGAAACTTGGGCTGGTAAGGCCGGCCCCCTTAAACGGTGACAAATTTTCCTGTAAAATGTTGTATATTTCTGTTGATGTGTACGGTTTACGACTCTACTCCTGAGTAAATTACAACACAAGTACCATCTATTACGCATTCTTTTCCATGACTAGCAGGACATTTTGAGTTATCACCACTTCCATACATTCTTCAGCCATCAGTGATTCGTGATATTGCTTAGTCTGGTTCGCTTAATCACGGATTTATCCTAACCTACTAATTTAACGACCTATTATGGGCTGAGTCGACCTATAAACAATGTTTTTCTTACCTTTTAATTTACAGCTTGCAATAAATTACTTTTATCGCAACGTTTGTGTAGTATTCTCATTCAAGATGTTGAAGTGGGGTCCCACATTAAGAGTCGCACGCACACGTTTAATCCTCCGTTTTCTCAGAATGTTTGAGAACTCGACATTCCCCAAAATGCGAAATTGTTGCATTTTTTTGGCATTTGTCAGGGAATAAATAAAGTTGAATGCAATTAACTTCCTTCTAGTCGTTCTTTAATATTTTACCGAATTCTAATTTTGAATAAGGTAATTAGATCTTGTTTGAATATTGTGGTTCTTTCTGGATGTTTTGTGCAAAATTTAAATTGAGGTAAATTATTGTGGACAAATGACCTGATTAGATTAAGTCATTTGGGGATATGACTTAGAGTGAAAGTACATGCTTGAATTTAACAAAAGCTTCGCAAAAAAAGGGTATTTTAACAAGTCAAACAGTTTTGGTTAAAAATTGTGGTTGCAATAAGTTAATGTCTTGATTTGGCCTTTACTTGCAATGACAATGACTGTGACTGAGTCTTTGTTTGGGTAAGTAAGGATTTGGAATATGATTTAATTTTAGATTTCAGTCGATATAATAATGATCCATGTCCTTAGGTGTACCACATATTGTAACTAATAGTTTATACCTTATAATAACAAACAAATATATATTAGTTATTAGTTATTAGACAAGATATAGAAGCACTCGTTTAATATATCTAGAGTGAAAATTCGATTTTAAACTTCTGATGGTATAGAAATCAAAACGAAAGTATTCTACCGACGTTAAAACAACGTTGTATGGCGGCTTGGTTGACAAATATTGATATTTGCTTACTTGCGTGTAAGCCCTTTTTGCCCTTTCCACTGCTTGTTCAAACTTTAAGTGATTTATACAAAGCGGAGGTTTGTAAACAAAAGCACAACGTTCGTATTAGAAATATTTTCCTTTGCTTTATGTTAGACGATATTGAACCAAAAGTTCTCGGAAATTCCTAAATATATATATTTTTTATATTACTTTGTTAAATTCCAAAGTATGCTATGATCGAAGATTCGAACATATTAAATCTCGATTCTTAAATACACTAAAGTGTAAAGTAGATTTAGCCTTTTAACTAAATATGCATGTAACTTAAGCATATATAAGAAAGTCTAGTTTTACGCGTAAGGTTTTTTTCTTTTTAATATTACTTATCCTAAAAAAACTAGTGTTTTAAACAATAATAATTTGTCACTTAATTGCAGCTAGAAGCAGGGTAACATCATTTGCTCAGGTGAAAAAATGAGTACGCTGCTCTGTGATGACGTAGTATAATTTCCACACTAAAGCGCTGCTTTGTAATGGCGTAGTGAGTTACGACTAAACTTTCTGCCACAGTTCTGAAATATAGCTGATAATGCTTGGCTTTCTTATGATTCAATATTAACATAAGTGCGGTTGTTCTGAAGAAAAAAACTTACTTAAAAGAAAAAAAATTTGTTAGTTTAAAATTTTGTTTGACGTTTAACTTTTATATTCAACTCAAAAAACGGTGTTAAGTGTTACGTTTTCTTATTTTTTAAATATGCTAAGTTGGTAATAAAAACAACCGTATGTCCTAAATCTACAATCATCCCTGACAAATAGCTTTAAACTGAAAAAAAGCGCAATACGCGCTGTATAGGGCACAGTTTCCTTTCGCAGAGATAAATCGATCCACGGTTGCTTCGTGTATATTACATTGTTATTATAATTCGGTAAAAGAAGTAAGATACTAAAATAATGTAAAATAAAAGTTTTTCACTCCTTGGTCAAATGCATTTTTTCCTTCCTTATAAATACTTACAATACGGTCCAACAAAGCTTAAAAGGCTCTAACGAAACTATAATTTTACCCAACGCGAAAAATACTTTAAAATAATTATAAAGGTGACTAGAGCCTTGTAAGTAATATGGTTCTACATAAATTAATCTTTTCCACTTAATAGGATAAACGCGCTTTATGTTTAGGAATATACGATATAATAGCTATGCCCCTAAGCAAAAATTCAATATGTACGGTAAACCGCCAATGTAAGACGTAACTAACGCAGACAAATTTTCGAATTTTTGGTGACGGAAGTCTTTTCACGACTTTAGATTTTAAAAAAAATTAGAAGATAAAGTATTGAATTATCTCACATTTTATGTTGTGGCGCATTTAACCGTTACGTCGCCGTAAATTGCAATCCCTGTAGGTGTACGAAGTGAAAAAGTTTGCGAAACACTGGTCCACCAATGATAGAGGCACACGTATGAACTGTTTTAAATTGAATGTACGCACCTTTTTGACCATTTGTTGGATTGATGACCCACAGGTTTTTTTGACAAAACTCCTTGCATTTGAACTCCTCCAGGAATCTCTAAGTTACTACCGTAAAGTGACATACTATCTGATCCATGCCGTTTTGACATTTTGCTGCAGCGCATACAATGCTGTTATTCGTAACACGAAAGTGTACCATTGAGCATTTCAACTTGTCGTTAGCCAATCCACCGTCTTCTGGTAAATAATTTACAGAATACTTACGTTAATAAAAATACTGTTGACTTTAAAATGGGTTTCGTTATATATTTGCGGACTTAAAAGTCAGGAACACTGATAGAATCAAACTAAGTGCAAGTAGACAGGGTTTTATGACAAATAAAGAAATTAATTTGTATATGGAAACATCAGTTCTGGGTATATGTTACGATAATCAGCTAAATTTATAAAAGCACTAGTTAAATAGTTTATTCTTCGGGGTTCGTGGATTTTCGGGGAAAAAAACTCATTCTGTTTCAGTTAATGACTTTTTTGAGACAATTTTGGCAAACTTTCTGAAGGGTAATTGACCCTATAGTTTTTGTTGACTGCCACAGAACAAACGTAAAACAAAAAAATTCGTTTGTTTTACCAGGATTTCCCAACGTGGGCGGTGGTACCAACTCCTTATGGGCGTTAATCAGTTACCAGGAAGGGTTATGAATCTTTTCATGATTTTGGGGACACGCAATGGACATAAGCTAAAGTTCAAATAGAGGCTAATACAAAAAAGAACATTAGAAAGTAGAAACTGAAAAGATTGATTTAAAAGGAGGGATATTTTTCAACCATATTATGAGAATGGAATGGTATGTTTTCTATCTCTAAAAGGTACTAAAATGTAATTTATAAACCAGCATCAATTGTACGAACGGTGGGATTTCATTTTTTCATCCCAACACTAATTTAGACGTTTTTATGCACCTGCACTTCTGCAGGGTCGCTGTTAAAATTTATTAACTAAGTTATGATTTGCATAGACTGGCCTAGTCGCACAGGACGGACACAAAAACACACCCGCTTAAGTTAACCGGAGCTCTTTTTAATGCAGCAAAAATATTCCAGAAATATGTGCGTCTCTAAGCAAGAGTCTGGAAGTCGTTTTTGTCTTGGTCTTGTCAACGTTTTTGGGAAATCGTAACAGTAAAACACTTTTATCAAAATTATTTTTGATATGATCGCTTTTGGGGGCCTGCAAAGCATCTTTAGGTTGTTCTCAATTTGTTTAAAATGCTTTCTATTTGGTGGTATTTTTCATGTCTCTAATATTTCAAATCGTACGGGCAATACACGCCTGTTGAACACATTTAGTAGACGTTAAAAAACACATCTTTAGGAAGCTGCAAAACGTGTTGAACTCATTTTTACTTCGTTTTTAGTCCGTACGCGTAAAGGTTTAAAATATTGCACTTTGGTTGCATGTTAAATTGTCAAAATCGTTTTCAAACCATCGGCTGTAACATACGGCTTCAAACTTTTATAACACGCCTGTCGATTATATGCGGCTTCAACAAAGGTATCCTTATAAGTGTTACTCCTATTGTGGGGAATCATATAGGGCCTAGTTAAGTCCTACCAGACATTAGCGGCAAACAGTCGAGGGACAATCATCACCATTTCCGTGTTACAATGGGTTTACATGTTCTCCAATTACCGCAAAATGCAAAAAACACATCTCATGTTATTAAATTCCTGTACAAACGAAAAGGTTTGTATGTCAGTGTGTGCGTGTGCTTGCTTCTGGTGCGCTTCGGTTGGCTACATGTCTTAAGACTTGGGTGACTAAATCGTTGCAGTACAATAGGAGCGGCGACATCAAACTGCGCACTCGCCTCCAAAGGGCGCGCGTGCGACCCGCAAAACCTCGACGAAAAAGGGTAAAACATTTTTAAACATTTATAGGACTATAACCTGCGTGACCGTTGAGACTTTTATGTTTAATGACTTCTTGCAGTTTGTTTAACCACGTAAAAGATAGTCTAAGTTCGCAAAACATGCGTTTATTGCAGCGTTTTCCTTAACACTATTTCTATTGCAGCGTTTCCCTTAACATTCTTTTTTTATTACATATACAACGTTTAGCAACCCTAACCAAGCATAAACTACGCAAAAATTTGGACTAAGTTTGCAAAATATTGCGTTTATTGCAGCGGTTTAAGCACTTTGCAAATTTACTTTTCAACCGAGTTTTTTTTCGTTGGACGCAGTATGGATTCCGTATTTGCTTGAATTTTGCGCAATTTAAACAAATTCTGCTACGGCTAAGGCCTTACATTTGTTAGTGATTCCGATCGATATATGTGACGGGTTTCCGTTAAAATATGCGAGACTTGTTTAGCTAAGGTTGTCTGATTAGTCGTTTTATTTAAACAAAACACACAACGTTTCAATAAGGTTTGATGTTAAATACCCCCAATTTTTTAAATCATCGGCTATGGTACCACGCGTATTAGTGATTAAATGGTCTCAGCGCTATAGCGCCTTTTCTTGAGTGACCTATTTCAGGCACAAAACTGCTTTTAAGGTTATATGTTAATTTTTAATTTTTACACTGTTTTAACAAAATACAAAAATTAATAGGAATCTAAGAAAAGAAATTAGGAAAAAAATTAAATTTTTAGAGCCACGCAGATAAGCAGCCTAAGACCTAAGTTAATTAAAAAAGGTCATTCCATTGATGCCACTTTTACAGAGGCAGTAAGGTGTTACTCTGATTGTGAAGAAGCATTAAGTAAACCGATTTCAGACATAGCGTCAAACAGAATAGCGACGACCAGTCCCTTTGCTTTTTACAGTGTATAGGCCTAACGCATTTCGATCACTGCGTGAAGGATAAAAACAAATCACATGATTTTAAATTTCTTTTTAGTGACACGTAGTGCAAACGTTATGCATAAGTAAAATGATATGCCACTCGAAAAAAAATATTTTCGCATTATTTATGCATCTGACGAAGATCTTAACCCATCCGTAACATTACTTTTTGATCATATTCTGATTTTCTGGTTTAACATGTTACAACGTAATGTGCAATAGATTATCGTGGTTAGGTGTAATTAATTTTTACCAGTTAGAATTATACTGGTAAATGCTATTTAACCTAGGCAACGTCGGGTATTTATATGGGCCGAAAATATATTTTTCCGAAATTGCCGATATTCATTTTGGTTGTTATGGTTTGCTTTGCCATGTTTCAGACCGATTTTTGCCCGGAAGAAAACGTATACATCGCAAAACTTTTCAATTTTTGGACACGATGTAGAATGGTATGTATGGGTATAAGCAGTTCACGAAGCGACTAGCACCATGCTGCGCGTTTTATTTTCACTGGGCGAGTGCAACTTGCCTTTTACAAAGAAGCTTTCTTAGTACAATAATTATAATTTCCTGCTCTTACAAAACAACACATTTTGCAGCCGCTAATTTTAATTCGAAATCTGGAGGTGGTCTACACCTTTCTGTTAGCACATGTTACTCTAACTAACTGAACATATCAACACCAGGACTACAAAACTTACTGTACAAGGGCCGCAACAAGCAAAGTTGACTGCAGTTTTAAAGTAATTTTTTTATCTCCTCAAAAGTATTTCTTTTTCTCCTTGAAAAAATTTTTTTTATAAATAGCCTATCTTTTATATCTTTAACCAAACATTTTCGGTAAAAGGTAAAACTGTTTTACCCGCAACCACAAAACCTTTTACAATGGCTTACAATTATACAAACATTCCGTGAAAATCGTTTCAGCCTTGTACCGTGATATTAAATACATGGTTCTTTAACAGGAAACAGTAAAAACATTGTGAGCTGCGTGGATCACTGGCAGTCAAAGGCAGATCTAGGATTTTTGTGCGGGACATTTTTGGTAATAGATAATATGACAGCACAAGCGATTTTGATTCGAAAAGAATTATGGTAGTGAATTGTACTTGAAGCAGGTCTTGACGGGCTAGTTTTATAATCTGAACTTCCAACCTTCGTTAATTTTGCAAAATACTTCACTGAGTCTTAAACCATTTCAAAAGGATTTGTTTACAGCGAGCAATGGCCATGTTGCAAGACGTTATAGATTTTCAAGTCCACACAGCGCCGTTAGGCTAAAAATATTTCCTTAAAATAGGAAAACATACTATAAAAAAAATAATAATCACGTGCTACATGATCTACTCTAAAAAACACAATCTACAGTGATTTGTAGTATTATATAGTGACTGTATTTACACCAACACCGTGAGCCTTCGGACATTTACTATGAAGTTCACGAACATGATTTTACAAACGTCTAGCCGATACATACACTGCGCAACAACTAAAAACAACGCATAGAACAAGATTCGCAACACTGAGCTATTGTTTTAATAAAAACAAATAAGGAAATCATTGAAAAAATGTTTGAATGAAACAGATACATTTTTTTAGATTAAATTCTGATTTAATAGCGAAATATACATTTTTTTAAATCTTTCATTAAAGGTTATTGACCACAGAGACTTTGAGAAGCCATGCACTCTGCTTATATTAATTATTAATACACCATAGTGGAACGGAACAAAAAAAGAAGGAAGACAGATAGAGAATTCATTTTTTAATGTTTAGTGCAACTAAACACTGCATAACCTCCAACCAGGCGCTTCTACGGTCACATAATCAAAACGTTAATAAGACTGCAAGCATAAAATCGTTTAAATAACAAAAATAAATGAATGTTTTAAGGCCCCCGAATAACTGAACAAGACATTTTTTTTATCTTCTTTTGCAACTGCCGTGAATTGCAAGGTTTACACTGGTTTGACAATATAAATTTATTTCTTGCAAATTATTTAACCATTCGGTATATGTATTGCAAAAAAGTATAATTAATTTACATCATCGAAACAAGTCCACGTTGAAAACTTACTTTTATAGATACCAAGTTTAAGGCGTCACAGTATTAAAACTGGTAAATAGCATAAATAACCTGAGCAACGTCGCGTATTGTCCTTAGTTCAAACAATTCTTTAATGACTAGAACTTTCAAGATAATTTCAATAAAACGTTCTTGCGAAGGATTCAAATGTTTTATTTCTTAATACATCATATCTTACTCGCAAGAAAATAAAATGTACTTATTAATCTGGCAGCAGATAGCCTTACAATAAAACTAATGAAACGGAGGGGAAACTACATATTAACCAGTTGGAACTAAATCTCACCTAAATCTGTTTTTAAATGTTCTCATTTCATAACAAATACTCAGTCGAAGACACACCTAGTCCTATATATTGGCAAATTTTTTCCTATTTGAAAGAAATCGCATTTAAAAGAATAACACAGTTTTACACCACAGCGAAAAATTCGTCAATGCATTTGTTTATGGCATATATTTACTGATGATAGTTATAAACATACAGCAATAAAAATTGATAAAACATGCAATTTACAACATATGATTAATGTTTTTTGTATGATAGGCGTGTAGTTGCACTCCGTAGCGGCGGACTAGGGCTCGGTTTACTTCTTTTTTGTGAAGGGAATCTAGATAAAGTACAGGACTTGATTTGATTTGAGGAATAAAAAAAAAATACGAAATATTAGTTTAAAACACCATGGCTTAAAAAAACTTGTTGGAACTGTATATAGACGTAGTAAGAAATCAGAGCATCCATTTTAAGTGGAAGCGTCCAGCCAAGGCAGTAACTACCACCGGCGCGCAGCTGGTGGACTGGATTGTTCCATTTATTGCAATTTATTTAATCTAAACTCTAAACTTCGTCGTAATTAATTCTTTTGGAATTCATACATATAAATATTTTATGGTTTCGTTTTATTGCGCGATTTATTTTGTATTAGCCTACTAAGAGCTTCGCTTCAAACACTTGTTACTGTGGAACTTATATATTGATACCAAATCCAGGTATTTCGTAGGCTTCGCAATTTCTTTTTTTACGAAATAGTTACATTTACAAAATATAATTAATGAAACATGCACGCTTTTATTAAGCACTACAGCTTAGCTACACGCACTCTGCAAAACTAAATATATTTATTTGGTTAATTGCCCAACAACAAGTTGTAGTTTTGACAAACCCAACCCTAATGAATTTATATAAGCTGGCAATGTTTTACGGCCTGGCGCTTTGACGTAATATACGTACATTCCTCAGATCTGTTGCTTAGCACACGCTTATATACGACGGAGCACAAACAAAAAATCTAAGTTAAGCTTTGTTCATGAAACGTGTACACCTACCTCCTAACCCCACCAACAGTGTTCCCGCTAATTTTTTACCATGTGCGCAGGTGCCCAAATTTTTGCGCAGAAGCCGAAAATAAGTGCGCAAAGTGCCCAAAATTTTCAACAAAAAAGTGCCCAAATTGGATCCGCGGAAGACCTTTTTTTTTGGTCTTCACTATAGATGCTTTCGTTGCAATGGGGAATGATGGAGAGGAGCAATATGCGCGGGAGAGCACGAGAGGCGTCGCCGCCATAATCTTAATAAATTTCTCCCAGACATAAAAATGAGTCTCTTCATTTTGAGAATTGCGCTCCCGTGAGACGCGAATTCGCTTGTAAGTTTGTGTGGCGGACTTGGTCAAGCGTAGCGCTGTGTGTAATTATCGCGCGTAGTGCAGCGGTTTTAGCAGTAAGCATTTTTAACTTTTAAACGGGTTACGCATTTTTTAAAGTGATAACTTTAATTAGAAACAAATTTGGCCTTGGCGTCTTTTCTGTTCATATTGACATAAATTTAACCTACTCCTTTAGTGGACACAACACGCAACCTTGCTTTTTCAGGGTATATTGTAATTTAAAACAGCATGAAAAGTTATTTTTGGCAAATAAAAGCATGTCGCAGGTAATTGTACTAATTTTGTTTAAATAGTTTAAAGCTATTACGACGCGAGGTGTTTTATATAAAGCAAGTACTTTCCTATAACACAAAACATACAGTGCAAAACACAGATACCTTGAGCTAAAAATATCTCCAAATTAGGAATAAAATAAAAATGTAAAACGAAAGATACGCGCGTATCGCAAAAATTTCAGTTACTGAGAACCATGGCCTGGTGTCTATGCAAAACTTAGATTCCAGTCAACTGCACTACCTTGTTTAAACAAACTAAGCCCAAATCCGTCGTAAAAGATTTAAATATGAGTTAAGTAAGCCTATTAGAGACACCGAGAACTTATGAAAATTAGTAGTTCAAAAAGTTGCCCATCACAAAAACTAATTTGGGCACTTTTTTGTCCGTACGTAGCTTAAATAAAACTGATTTGGGCACTTTTTTTGTCCGTACGTAGATCGGATAAAACTAATTTGGGCACTTTTTTGTCCGTACGTAGCTTAAATAAAACTGATTTGGGCACTTTTTTTGTCCGTACGTAGATCGGATAAAACTAATTTGGGCACTTTTTTTGTCCGTAAGTAGCTTAAATAAAACTGATTTGAGCACTTTTTGTTCCGTACGTAGCTTAAATAAAACTAATTTGGGCACTTTTTTGTCCGTACGTAGCTTAAATAAAACTGATTTGGGCACTTTTTTTGTCCGTACGTAGATCGGATAAAACTAATTTGGGCACTTTTTTGTCCGTACGTAGCATAAATAAAACTGATTTGAGCACTTTTTTTGTCCGTACGTATAGCTTAAATAAAACTGATTGGAGCACTTTTTGTTCCGTACGTAGCTCGAGTAAAACTAATTTGGGCACTTTTTTGTTCCGTACGTAGCATAAATAAAACTAATTTGGGCACTTTTTTTGTCCGTACGTATAGCTTAAATAAAACTGATTGGAGCACTTTTTGTTCCGTACGTAGCTCGAGTAAAACTAATTTAGGCACTTTTTTGGTCGTACGTAGAAAATTTGGGCAATTTTTGTTCTGTACGCAGCTCGAATAAAACTAATTTGGGCACTTTTTTGGTCGTACGTAGCTCAAATAAAACTAATTTGGGCACTTTTTTGGTCGTACGTAGCTCAAATAAAACTAATTTGGGCACTTTTTTGTCCGTACGTAGCTGGAATAAAATTAATTTGGGCACTTTTTTGTCCGTACGTAGCTCGGATAAAGTAAATTTGGGCACTTTTTTGGTCGTACGTAGCTCAAATAAAGTAAATTTGGGCACTTTTTGTTCCGTACGTAGCTGGAATAAAATTAATTTGGGCACTTTTTTGTCCGTACGTAGCTCGGATAAAACTAATTTGGGCACTTTTTTGTCCGTACGTAGCTGGAATAAAATTAATTTGGGCACTTTTTTGGTCGTACGTAGCTCAAATAAAGTAAATTTGGGCACTTTTTGTTCCGTACGTAGCTGGAAAAAAATTAATTTGGGCACTTTTTTGTCCGTACGTAGCTCGGATAAAACTAATTTGGGCACTTTTTTGTCCGTACGTAGCTCGGATAAAACTAATTTGGGCACTTTTTCGAAACTTTCGTGAAGCAAAAATGGGGTATATAAGGTATTATATGTAATAATCTTTGCAAAATAGTTATAATGTGGGCTTCAGGAGACGACTGGAGGTCGAATTTAATTAAAAAAAAAACTTTTAATTTTTTTTTGCTTGCGTGAAAAAAAAATGCGCTTAGCGGGAACACTGCCCACCAATATTGTAAATTTCAATTAATCGTTTCAAATAATCGTAAAACAGCATGACATATACCGTCTATATTTGCTGGAGTATCTGATGATGTAACAACACAAACCAGAATTTAACATCGATACCAATTTGGCACCTCTGTATCTTTTTACCATCCATAGTAGTAAAACTAACTAATCTAAACATCCCCTTCTTTTCCTGTTACCATGTCCTTTTTTGTGTGTTATCCACTTCACTTCAAACAACAAAATGTAAAATTTTAACGAACAATATGGCTTTACTACTTTTTTGTGAGTTTAACTTGACTGTGAATACAAAAATTCCAAAGATATCATACATTTTTAACTAGTGTCCCCTCTCAAGATGTAGGCTAACACCCCAAGATGTTGGGAATATACAAAAGAGACGCGGCAGCCCTCGATCTTGCAAACACCCTAGATATTTTAACGCGATAAGTTACGATTCAAGTCGACATCGCACACTCGGCGAAAAGTGCCATGAGCTGCAGACTAGCCTAAGAGTAGCTACAGCTGGTATAGCATGGATGTCTGTTAGAGAACTCCTAACAAACCAAAACTTTGTTTAAAGAATCCTTATTCTAAAAGAGCGGTTTGTCACTGTAAACGCTTGAAAAATAACTGGGCGATAAAAGCGAACCGACAAATATGGAAACCCATAATAGTGAGTTTTTACCAGGACCCCAACGAAGTTATGGCAGTGCGGGAAGGCCCTACTAAAATTATTCACACGCTGGCAAGACTGTCCTGCTAAGTACACAGCTAATCAGTTCGAATCGTTAAGCCAATCAGACTACTGAACTATTTATACGCATGCTTGTTACCAACCTCTAATAAATATTTCGAAAATGGCACGTTTGCGATTCAGAGCGGATTTAAGGGTGGGGGGTGAACCAGGCCATGCCCCACAATTTATTTTTTTTGCCGACTTTTACTACATAAATACTTTTTTAGCGCTTGCGCTAATTCATTTCTGCTATTTTTGTCGGTTTAAGGAAATCTATTCAGCGCCCCATTAAATTGGATTCCGACTACATATTTACGAGTATTTTTTGAAAAATTAACTGTTTATCGCGTCAAACGAGGGGGCTATGTTGATGTATACATTGCTGTAAGAGGGCGACAGTGCATAAAACTTTGGGAACTAGTGAGATAATTAAAATGTGTGACGTTAATCTGATGTCATACAGTAAATCATCAAATTACAAATAAATGTGTGTGTTAAAAAGGTTTTAGTTTCCATAACTATAGGCTCTCCAACGTGAACTGCCTTGCACGTGTTACGTAATTTATACAAAATTATTGTATATTATGCAATAGTGATGTCATAACTTGGACCAATTGATGTTATCCAACAAATATTTTTGTCACCCTCGGTACATTCTTCCATAAGGGATCAACCGTTGAGTATTTATTAGCATTTTGAACTTTGTAGCCCATAAAAAAATACGAATGAGGGCATCATGGTGTATCGACACGAAATTTATCAGGAGACTTCTTGACACCATTCCCATGTTGAAACAGCAAAAAACTTTCTGTTGCAATTTGTTTAATTATTTTACTCTGTTTATTGGCCTGAGACGCGGTTTAAGGCTAACTAATTGTTTAACAACTCTAATTGTAGCTTGATAATAAATTGCAAAGCCAAAAAGGTCGAGTAGATCGACATCATCTTGATTAAGACGTTTCGATACGAGCTTGTATCATCTTCAGTTAATGTGACTGAACCGATGTTTGAATTGCTTCTCAGTCACATTAACTGAAGATGATACAAGCTCGTATCGAAACGTCTTAATCAAGATGATGTCGATCTACTCGACCTTTTTGGCTTTGCAATTTATTATCAAGCTACATTACAGATCCGTGCATAGTGTACCCAACTCTAATTGTTTCATTCTCATTATTTTTCTTTGGTGTAAATATGCAAGAATAGATAGCGTTACAATTTAATTTTACGGACATGGTGACTGTTTGACAATGCGCAGTTATATTCTATATAATGCATTATGCATATTATGTTTTCACGTATCGTTTAGTGTGGCACATCGTGCAACAATTTAATAAATCGGTCTGCAATGTGCGAAAAAAAATATGTACAAGTTAGAGGCTTAAGTTAATTCAAGCCTATTTTCTTAAAAGCGCTGCAAGTACTACATATTAAATTATACCTATTATACAAAGTGTAACACTACCTGCCAACTGAACTCTTTGTAGCAGAAGTATAAGATACTTGTGGCCGTGGAAGGCCTTGAAGCATGGCAGTTTCACTCAGTACTGACTTTTCCTTTTTTTGTTCAAAAGTGTACTACAAAAATTTCATGTAAGTATGTAATAAAATGTAGTTATATATATATATGTTAAAAGCTACCTTCAAATCAATAAGAAAAGGCGGAGGTGGAGGAAAGTCATCAATTGGGTAAGAAGGAATGGCGGACATATTACTGGTTTGGAAATCTTCATAATACATCGTAAGGGGCGAAGATTTAGGTGTGACAGAATTTTGTTTTAAGTTGTGAAGTAGTGCAGGCTCTAATAATTTTTTTGGTGGTGGTGGGTGAAATGATGGGGGCGGAGGTTCTTCATCCAAAGATTCATGGGAAATAGAGGATTTTATTCCATTATTATTGTTACTGTAGTTATGAGAAGGATATTCTTGTGGTCGCTTAAATTGGGCCTTTGGTTTAGGACCGGGTATGGGTGGAGCGGGACACACTGCTTGGGAAGTGATGGGGGGTGGTAACTCATCATAAGAAACGTGAGTAGCAGATAAAGGCTTAGATAAAGGTTTCGGGGGAACAATTGGTGGAGGTTTTGTTTTCTTAGGTGGTGGTGGTGGTGGTGGTGGTGGTGGTGGAGGCGCCGGTGTTGGTGGAAAGCTGTCATCCTCAATAAATTGCGATGGCACTGGAGGAGGGGGAAGATTATGCTCGGTGTACTCAGATTCAATGAAGTTATTGGGCTGAATTACACTTGGTGGTGGAGGAGGCAAATCGGGGAAGTCATCTGTTGCTTCTTCATGCTTCGGATATGAAAGAACGTCTAAAAAGTATAATTGCATTAATAATATTACCTCATTTACAATATTAACTTTTAAAAAAGAAAACCTACCCTTTTCTTCATTTTTAAGGGGCACTTCTTCTGGTAAAGGCTAAATAGAGAAAAAAAATCTTTAAACACCATGTTTAATACGTTTGTTAACTAGGTATAAGACCATGTACCAAAGTTCCTTTGTGGTCTCCTTGATCTTGTAAATCCCACCAGTTGTTAGATTTTTTTGTACTTGGTTTCCAGACAGACTTAGCTCTAGTTACATTTTGATTGTTCGGCGTCTTAAATAAAATATTTGACACGGTTCACATGATTTTAAATACATAAACTTATTACATTGATAAAGTTTATAATAGCAAAAATCAAATCGATACACACCTCGATGTCTGTAGAATCTTGGTTTCCACGGTGCCAAGCGCTTTCAAATACATTTTTAACACCAATAGATCGTGGTAATGTATTTGGCCTGGATCCTGAACTATCAGAACCTACTGATTTGAGAGAAATTGCGTCTATGAAACAAAATAACATATTATTAAAAACAAAAAAATAATAATTTTACACGCGGTAATTTACAAAAAGTAAACTACAACAGTTGACCTAACGCTTTTTAGACAAACCAAAGTGCAAAAAAATAGCCTGCAGTAAGGTTTCAACGCATGGCCAAACTAGGACTAGCACTCTAACTACAAGCTACACGTGATCAGCTTGTTGCTACATACAATTTCATTAAAAGCGATAATTATCAGCCAGGATCATGAAAATAAACAAGTTAACATGCAGATTTATACACCTGTTGTTTTGTGCCGTTGTATTTTGTCAAAATGTATTTCAATCTTGACTGTATGTTCGTGGTTGCATGTAATAGTTGGTTCAGCTGACTTTCGTATGATCAAGTTACCGTTTTTTTGTTTTTGGACAGCCATAATAGGGTAAATTTTCGCATTTAATTTTATGAGGCAAGGTATTCAAGCAAAGTCTTGCTGCTTTGAATTACAATAAATACGCAATACCAGGTTATTACATTAGTTTGAGCTCAAAGAAGGTTACAGAATAAAAAAGAGGAGTTATGATAACATATTTATTGATCTATTTCCCTGTAAATTTGTACATAAGATTTGGTTGTAACATTGATTTGGTCGTATTACATTAATACAGTTTTGAACTATATTTAACGGGGAACCAAAGTTTTATTAAATAAACCTAATATAAAAAGTAAATATTGCATATTAATACTAAGGCAGCCATTCTATGGAGATTTAAAATTTATGCATTTTTTGGAAGGGTTTAAGTATTTTTTAATGTGTTCCTGCAGAGAAGTTTTTAAAAGGGGAAGGGTCTGACTTAAATTTAAGAGAGCCAACATTTATTTCATTAAAACTGACCAAAAGGTATTTGCACAGCTTTGAAAACATTTTTTTTAAGATAACAGCTTCTTATATACTGAGGAAACAACTACAAAAAAATCAATTATTAAAATATACCGCTTTGACTCTGTTGTCTAAATGCATAAGAGGAAGCCACATTAGAGGTTGTCTTTACTTCATCATTTGTCTTTTCATAGTTGTTAAGCAGTTGTCTTCCATACTACAGAGAGCAAAAATAAGTATTGCAGAAAATTGTAGTATGTGTGTTTTAATAAAAAGTCATTACAGAACATTATCAGAAAATAAATCTACCTTAGCGAGGCGAATTCCAACAGACCATCTCATAAGTGACTTGAAGTCCTCACAACACAAATATCGAATATGTTTTGATTTGAGCTGTATTGCAGGATGCTACAACAAAAATATAGTGTGGACAGCCAGTGGCAGTAGAAATGAATTACTTCCAAAATATTAAAGTAGAATAATATCCTTAGATTCTAATCCAAACTGGACCCACTTTTGGAGTTTATATCGGAAAATTGGAACAAATATAATTTAACGTTTTACCATTCAAGGTTGCGCCTAATTGTACATACGCAAGTGGCAAGTTTGGTTAAAGCCCTGTAGGTATGGCGACACTATATAGTGCTTGCTTTAAATCTATGTAGGGCGGTGACAGCGTTTTTTTAATGGCCAATTAATTTGCAATACCCTTCGCCTAAGAATTAAGTGTTATTGGGCGAGCGACTAGCGTGTGGGCGAGCGACTAGCGTGTGGGCGAGCGACTAGCGTGCTACACAGGGATTTCGAATTTCCTTGAATGCAATAGTGGCAAAAGTAACATTCCATCGTACGACGTCTGACCGTAGCCAAACTGCGGTACGGGGTTACTCAAGGTCAACTTAAGGCCAATATTCAGCAAGGTTAAGCACAGCGTTATTATTAAGTAATAGTAACGCATTACCGACAGTAGTAACTTTGTATTCTTTGCAGCATATTATTTGACAGGCTTATTAACGGATATAATGTTGGTAGTAAAGTAAAACTTATCAAACAAACTCAATATGTGAAGAGTTTATTGTGTTGCATTTTCACTCACTAGACTAGATGAACAAAAAATTAAGTTGGGACAACAACCTGGTTTTTATATCATGTTTTTAAGTTCAAACTTTCTTATTTTCTTATTTACTGAATGTAAGTTCAAGAATGTTAGTTTTCACATTTTTCATTCTACAGAATTTTCGTAATATCCATAACCTATGAATTTAATTTTAATATAAACTCAATTTTATGACAGATTCATTAGCCACAACAACTCACATAATTTTACGTACCTTCAATGCAAAACCATATTCAAATGGCGATTTGTACTTTTTTTTCCATCCACGACCCAGATACAGCATACACTGATCGAACATTATCAAACAATTCAAATCTGAAACCTAAAAAATGGTATATATAACCCAAAAAATAAAACAATTCTGTATGGCCATTTCCAAGTTGTGCTGTAATTACCAAAAAAAGTTGGTATCTTTAAAAAATAAACGTCCTTATTTCATAAAAAGTTTTGAAACCATATTTCTGAACCATATTTTGCAATGAACCATATTTTGCAATGTTAACACTGTAAACCAGCGGCAACCTTTACCTAGTGACAGGCCAAAACCAATTTCTAAAGATTTTTGGTGGGCCAATAAATTTCCTCACTTTTTTGTCACTTAAACATATGTTTTTATGCAATTAATTAAACCATGTATTCCATATTAACTTATTATGTTTTGACAACATTCTACTATTGCCAAATTTAGTAGGAAAAAATATGTACTTGGATTTAAAAAAAGTTATAATAACATTCTCTACTCAATGAGAAAATAGATTACTGTTACCCTTTTTCCTTTTTTTGGTTCACCACTTTTGCTAACATATAAACCAGAAGAACGAAGAACACAGTATTTCTTTGTCCATGATTTGCTATCAGCTTTGATGTACAAGAAACCTTCAACTTCTGGAACACCTGAACTTGGACCTTTACCAGAGAAAAATTCCTGAAATACGAAAACAAAAATATCAACAATATTTTTCTCCATGAAACCCTATTCAAATAACAGAAGTGTGATGCCTTTTAAGAAATTTTCGTGCAGATGAATCTACATCCTTAAATTATCATTCATTAAGATAAGAGTACCAAAATACAGTATGGCCTGGTGACTGGGATTAATCTAACCTACAATACACATTAGTTTTCTAAAACTGAATAATTTTGTAGCAATAGAAAAACTGTAGAAAATAGACTATTTTGTGCTAGCTGTTTAGTACAGATCATACTGAGGGAACTTATTTGATCTTTATTTAGAAAAAGTTTACTGCATCTGTTGGTTTAATCAATAAACATCTCTACATTGCATCTGCATTAACAAACTTTTTAATCGTCATGAGTTCTATGTAGATGTAAACTAGCCTGTCACAACTGGTGAGGGCAAAACAAAATAATAAAATGCAGTTTTGTAAAAGCATACCAACTTTTATCACTTATGTTGTCTAAAAACTTTATTTTATAAAAATCCTTTTTTAATATTTTCATACTGAAAAACAAATTATATTAACTAGCCATCTAAAATATTGAACACTGAAAATATAAACAAAACAGATATTTTGTAACAACAAATTTATTTTGAAACTGGTGCTACTACTGAGCTTTTGTGTTTATTCAGCATGTGTTTAACAAATAAACCAGGTTCAATTAGTGAATCGCAAAGTTAGGACATTTTATCTCCAGAGTCATATTTTAAAACCTATTTTTTTGCAAACTAGTTTCTTATATTTATACGGATTAACATGATAAACCTTGTGGCATAATGGTCTTTCAGTAGCTGATGCAGTGGGATGGCTAACTGATTTTAGTACTGATTTTAAGATTTTGCTAAAGGCATATAGTGTCATGTTCTATTGAAGGGATTCTTGAAAACTATTTTGGTTGCAACTTACTTGACACAATTTACTCATGTCCCTCCTTCCCCGAACAATATGTTATAGACACAAGTGACATCCACTTTTACTGTTACTTCGATTGTACAATAATTAGAATTATACAGGCAATGCAAAGAGGCACTTGAAAGTGAAACTGGAAATCTTGTGTTTTTTTATTAGCTAAACTTTTTTTGTTTTACATTTTAATGATGCATATCAGCATCTATACCACATTCAAGTTATCTATACCACATTAAAGACAAGTTGGCCAGTGTGAAGACACAGGGGCAAAATACTATACCACTTAATTTTTCAGTTTCGGGTAGATTTGCAATAAAATGCAACTTTCAGTGTTAATTGCAACTTTGGAAGTTGTTTACATCCATCTACCAGTTTTTAAATATTTACAAGCCCTTTAGGAAATCTTAGCTAACGACCAAAGGTCCCTAGTCCCTGGGAAATTTTGATAAACTACATAATTGCATTCATTTGGCTTAAATCTGCTAAACTTTTAACTTTAGGGCACATAAAAGATAGCTTGGTATATTGGCATTTAGTAATTTGTCCAAAAATAGTATTTTTGGCTAGTGTATGATTTCATACAGTGCAACAAGGCCTTGTATATTGTGCGCGTCGTCTTTGAGCTAAAAAGATTCTAGTAAAACAGTAAAAAAATACACATTACAGGGTTGTTCCTAAGCAAAAAAAAATAACACTCGCCATATTTGTTGGCATGCCGTCTGCAAATTTTCGTCCTAGCGCGGTCATTTCTTAGGTTATCGTTATTCTGTTTTGTGGTTTTTCTATGTAAACAGTAGTTTTTATAAAAGTCTGGTTGTTTATTTCCAAGCACGGATGAACAAATTTAATGACCCATAAAGCAGTTTACGGTTAAGACAATGTTTAGCGAAATATTTTTAACAATCTTTAGTGAAAAAAATAACACTGACAATTTAGTAGCCACGGCCTGCCTGTTTTCCATTTTTCTAAAAATCCTCGCGCTCTCTTTTTTTCGTATTCTGGTTTTTCATTGCTTGAAGGACGTTTTAACGCAGGCTGTTCCACGCCACAAACAAAACGCCACATTTCGCCTAACACTATAGTTTGTAGTTACACAAGTAGGCGTATTTTCAAATATCGTAGTGTTCATTGGAGGTTTCGGTCCCTCAAAACATAAAAAAACACTGCTTACAAATATTATTAGAAGATATTTGCATTGAAACTTACTGTTAGCAAAAACTGTAGCAATTGCTCTTAATTTCGTAATACAAACAATTAAATAAACACAAAAAAGTAGAACTATTATCCTGGGTGCATCGCAAGTCCAATAAACTTATCCAAAGGCGTCAACGACTGGGTTAAACATTTAAAAATTAACAATGTTCAAGTTAAACAAAAAACCTTATAACTATTTGCCAATGCAGCAATGACGTCTTTGATTGTTTGCAGTTAAACTATTTTTTTTAAACGGAACAAAGAGTCTGTATTACGAGCTTCGAACGTGACTTCGATTAACCTTATTATTTGTGTAGTGTTGAAGGTATTTGCGTCTTAGTGTTTAGGGAAATAACTGGCGTCAAGTAATATTTCGCTTAGTAGTGGTGCTCAACACAAGTTGTCCTACACCAACTAATTAAATTTCTCGCCGAAGCCACTCGCCAGTCGGGCGAGTGGGTGTCAATCGGCACTCGCCCGGAGCGATTTGCACTCGCATTGGCGAGCGGGCGAGTGCTTAAGGCCAACCCTGCATTACAAATTTAACAAAAAATTGTCACATTTTGTATAGCGAGTTCAACATGAATACCTACTACAAATACAAACAAAAAAAGTACATTAAAACTTACTTCCAATAGAGTTTGCTTTTGTCTCTCCTGCATTTGATCTTGGTAGTCCGAATGAGACAAAAGGTAGTGCTAAAATACATAAAAAAAACTTTACATCTTATTTACAACTTTTTAACTATCATGCTGCAATTTACAAATGAGTTTGATATAATAGAGTAGGGGTGCTCAAATTCAATGGAAGAGCTATTTGCAGAAAATACAAGTACCAGAGAGCCTCAAAATTATTTCAATACAAAAACAGTAAATAATGGTTCAGCAATAATAACAGAGAATAATTGTAATATAACAAAACGGTAATAATTAACACAATAATAATAACGATAATAACAAAATAACACACACAAAATTTATCAATATCCATCTTTTGTTGGATTTAAACGGGGAAAAAACATGTAAGAGCTTTGAAACTAAAAATCATATTTCAGATGTAAGACCTAAAAATATATAATGCCAAACAGAGTAGTATCACTTAATAAAATACAATGGAATGCATAATTTGTGTCATTTTAACTTTAAGTCACTCTATGTTGCAGTTGGTTCCCCAAATAATGCGCTACAATTAAAACTGCGATGGGGGCATTGGAGACCAAGTTTAGGAGATCTATTTTGAAACAACTTGCATTCTGCTTACTTACTACAGCCTAATATATTTGTGTACGAGGAAGGCATTTATCCATATAGTGAGCATTCTAATGTTTAATAATAGTCTTGCAGTGTAATCCTTATTATAGCAGTTGAAAGATAAATAGCATGCTATAAATAACTATCTGTTGCTTTTAGCGTTTCAAACAAAAAAATACAATGTTGCTTTGCAAAGCAATTAGATATCCATCAACCCGTAGTCATTATGGTTTTCTTATGGAATAAAAGCATCTTTAATTAAAACAGATAGTTATGACATGCAAATTGATCAATCACTAGAACAAATAAAAATAGTGAAAAGTTTAAAGGATAGGCAATGACCTTATACAACAGAGAACATCCATTGTTGGACCCTAGATTAAGATGTCAGCATAAGTGGTTCACTGTTTATCTGACATTGTGAAACTGAATCTGGATGAGATATACTGTCACAAATCATGAATACCACTCTTTCAAGTCATTTGACATTTAAGAAACATAAAGTTAGACCAATTTGTAAAAATGATTTAGGATTAAATTACCTTGGGACTGGTTATTTTACTTATATCCCCCAAGCAAGCCTCTTGGGTCTATCATAGCAAACCTGTGGGTTTTTGAAAAGAGCATATTTATCCTTTCTTTCAATGAAACGAAGTTGATTAGTTGTATCTCTTGTCCAATAACTCATCAGCTCACATGGTTTTTCATGTTCTTCAAACATTCTTTCTGGAAAGTTCAGTAATTCAAAATCATCTAGTTTAGAACTAAGTTAACATTAAAAATAAAAAATTAACAAATTTTTAACTAACTAAAATAAAGCATAGACACAACAAACCCATATAGAGACTTGGCAGTTCTTCAATTAAAGCCCAATTAGGAGAATAATCATAGTGATTTTTTTCAATTAATTGTTTCATTACGCTACGAACAGTCATTCTTTCGTCAATCATCAAGGTTTTTGAACTTTCATCTTTGTTAAACACCTTTACAACCAGCTAAAAATAAATCCAAATATAAAAACCTGCTAAAAAGAATATAAAACAAAATATTGCTTACTTTTGTATTTTTTTAATATATACTACTAAATAACATCTCTTTTGCAGTTATTATTTTATATCTTTATATTAGATACAATATAGTCAAGTAGGGTCAAGAAAGCATTTTAGCTAACTTGTTTATCTAACTTTTGTTTTTAGCAACAGAAGTGTATTTTTTCATTCTGATTGAGCTGATGGTTCTACCTTTCCGATCACATAAAGGATTTTAATCTTATTTTGAAATTAAATAAATTTTTACAAAATTTGTTGTTTTTTACCCTGATGAAGGGGTCAGGAATAACAAAAAAGGCAAGAAAAAATATCCTACATTTATGATCAACCAAACAAGAGACGAAAAATAGCATTTTGTGTTTTGTGTTTGATGTTAGTTTTGCATTTGCTTAAGGAGCGTGAGCCAATTACATTAAAAACATTGCTGCTTATAACAGCGAGGTAAATCTTGACAAAAACAATAATATCACTTACAAAAAGGAGAGGGTGGGGGTAATGTTTAGGTGCATGCAGCCCACCACTTTTTCTCCCTTCAAGTAGTGTTATTTTTAGAAAAAATAATTACAACATCAAAAAGTATGTTGTAACATTGACTGGAAAACTGTATGTTATGCACATTTGATTACTTTCCAGTAAATTAGGAGCAACAAGTGAAGACAAAGGTGAATGTTTCCACCAAGATGTAAAAACTATGGAAAAATACTAATGTAGGGCATTGGAGTCGACTGCCGACTACTTTTTTCTCAGACTGATTGTTTAGTTTATTGCATCGTCGAAGGCCCCAAAAGGATGAGAGATGGCTTTTCTGGCCTTCGTTAGGAGACCAATGGGGTCTCCCCCAGAGAGTAAAGACATAATGTGCAGATAACTAAAAGCAGACAGTTAATACACACAATGGGAATTTGGTTTGGCAGATAAGGCTACTGCTAGATAGAGTTAAGTAAGTTTTCACCTTGATGATGGACAACCTTTGGTGTCTTACTAAAGATAGGGAGGATGCAAATAAGCATTCACGGAGTGTTAAATAAGCTTTTTCCACAAAACAAAGGTAATTCGTCTAGACACATATGTGCTGTTAATAATTTAAACTGTTTTTTAGACATAGGCACAATAATTATATATTCGTAAATGTGAATATTGCCTAATGCTACTTATTTGTTCTTAACATAAAACTTTTTAATTGCGTTTGCAAAAACAATTAATGTGATAGATAAAATCTGGATTCAGTACCACTATGCAAGACTATTTGAGCCAAAGTCAACTGTAAATTGTAGCATTCAGCTGGTTCGCTCCAGTTCTATAGAACTGTCTCATCAAATTTTATAAGAACAGGGAACCGGTTAGCATTACTGGTTACTGTCAATGGATTTCAGCATCTTACACAAATTTTTGAGGTACAAGTAGCTCACATGTTTTTTTCTTCAAAATGTGCAATGATTAAGTAAGCAGTTATACAATGTTTTAATTGTATAATTGTATTCTTTTTGTGATTGTTAGTCTGAAGTTGGTGCTGACATATTTGGTAAATTTGGGTCATAAAACTACTGCATAAAATGCTCATGGCGCACTACATTACTACTTTAAAAGCAATCACTATAAATGATTAGCCACAGTGTCAGGCCCCAATGCAAACTTTTCACTTATGTATGTAAAATTTATTAGTTTCAACCGCTGGTGGTAAAACAAAAAAATTATAAAATTCCAGAAACCCAATCAAAAGCAAAATTAGATTTGAGAATGTTGGGATTTGAAGCCCCCTATTTCATCCCCTCAGGTCATTTGTTGTTATGCACAGAATAGAGACACAGCAAAAAACAAAATATTGGATATATACAATACCTTTTGAACTCTTGCTTCTTTCATTTTTTCTAAAGCAACTTTCATTTTTTCAGATTTTATGCGTTCTTCTCTTTCTTCCTAATAAAATAAATTAGAATTTGTAAATACAAGTACTAGTAATAACTTTATTTAAGTTAGATAGATAGATAGATAGATAAAAATGATTTATTCGGAACTTTGAAAAAACTAAACTAAGAAATGAAACTGTTTTGCAATATTTGAAGTTCCAAGCGAAAGACGGTAAGGTTCATTGATTATAAGTTGTAGTATAAGTTTTTGTATTACACAAAATAAAAACAAACTAAAAACAAATAGGAAACACAAATAAAAAACAAGATAAAAGAAAATTAGAGGCAAGCACTGAAAACAATTTATGGATGCATCTTTTAAAACTAATTGAGTATAGATAATTGTATAACCAAAATATATATGTTAACTTTTATTTTCAGTCAGAGTAAGTTGGGTGTTACCGCGCAGTTCTGACATGAAATTTTTGCCTTTAAATCCTGATCATCCATCTATATATTTTACAAATAGTTATGAACAACATAGATATTTTCCACATGAAACATTTTTTGCAGCTCTTAATAATAATATTCCGAAAAAGGAACCAAGAACACATAAACTTTTTTACATGAAGAGCAGATTATACATTTTTGTTATAAAAATTTATTATGAGGAACCTACATTTATTTTAAGTCAACAAAATTATATTGCGACTTGTACAGTTTTTTAAAGAACTTCCCTAAACAAAAAAATCAAAAAGTTTGAAACACGCTAAAATGTTTTAAACACTAAAAGTTTTCTGGAGCCCACAGGATTGTTATATTTTAAAAATATTTAAACATAATACCTCCAGTACACATCTTTAGGCTTTAAAGGTACAAAATTGTGTCCAAACTTCTCTAAAAGTACTCCAATTAGTATTTTTGATTATGTTTGAATAAAAAAGAGCACACATTTTTGTTCCATCTATTTGCATGAAAAAGTGGCCTAATTTGGTTTTATTCAAGCTACATGGGAATAAATAGATCCCCATATTAGTTTTTTTAGAGCTACTGATAAACAAAAAAGACCCATGACCATTTTGTTCGAGCTACAGGCAAATAAAAAAGTTCCTAAATTAGTTTTGTTAAAGCTATGTGTAAATATAAAAATGCTTAAATAAGCCTTTTTCAAGCTACGTGAAAATTACAAAGGGCACTTATTTTTATCCGACCTATGTGTACTTTCAAACTACATTCGAATAAAATCATACCAAAAATAATATTTAAAACCAAACAAGGGTCCATATTTAGATTTAGTTGAGTTATGTGCGAAAGTGTGTATTACTTTTTAAGTTCTGTACGAATAAACAGATGCTTGCGTGGTGAAAAGGTTGAATCATACCATCCGGAAGAGGCACTACTAAAAACTGTCTACATGGATTGGTCACGTTAAAAGGACAGATAGTCCCTTACCCTAAAAGCATGTTATCTGCCTTTAATGTTATATTTGCAGTAGCAACCTAAAATAAGGTAAAGACTAAAAAAGGTCTTCTAGAAGCCTCTTGCATACTAATATGTTCAATAATTTGGGTACTATCTTTGGACATCTGTGCATGTGGTACAAAATTATAGGTAAGACTGCTTTTAGAGGGCATTAAATGAAAGAGTGAAACTATGATTGTTCATTGCATAATAAAATGAAGCAAATAACAAAACTAAACTATTCAAATAATGTCACGGGTGAATACAAACACTGTCAGGGGTGAGTTACACTTACCAACACCTAGTGAAATGGGAGAATTTAACATTAACAAGAATAGACGGAACCAAATTGGACTACAACCAGAAGGTGGCGAATTAACTGTGCGATTAACATATTTATTTAAATGGGCAATAAAGCTACTCAGGAGTTTTTGTATTGCATTCTTAAAACTCATGCAGGCCCATATTAGCCCTATGGGTGGCATTTGGCCAGCAAGTCACAGGTTGCAGGGTGTACTTACAGCAAACTACATGTAAACATTTTGATTGATTTTTTAAGGTCAATATTTTTCACTGCCAGACATTTTAATAGATAGCCCTTTCTTTGTAATAATTTAAATCAATTATATTGCTTAGAAATTTTGAAATCTGTCAATAGGCTGAATTTATTGGAAAAAAATTTGGTCGCTTAGAGCAGTGGTCTCCAACCTGTGTGTCGCGACCCCGAATGGGGTCACCTAAAATTTTTCAGGGGTTGCCATATCTCACCAAATTTCTGCTGTTTTAGTGCGATTTATTTATTTTGTTTTCTTTACAATGACGTCAAACTGATAAACGTCACTGACAGGGCTGCGAGTCCGACGTGCGTATGCGCAGTATCAAATTTTAAAACTGTTTAGGTGGCAAAATGTAAGTTGTAAAAGTGTAACAGCAAATGGTGAAATATTTTTCAACCATGTAATGCGGGTGGATCAATTATGAAACCAATATTAGTGGATTGCAGAAAATCCACCTTAATTTAGTTGCGTAATCGGGTAAAATACAGGCTGTAGAGTCAGAGCTGAACTCGGGACTCCACAAAATCTTACATTTGGCCGTAGTCGGACTCGTGACTCGGGAGTCGGGTGTATTTTTTTGGCCGAAGTCGCACTCGGGAGTCGGACTCGGGTTATTTTTAACCGACTCCGCAGCCCTGGTCACTGACTGCAAAAATAAGCTTATGTTTATTCTATATAAAAATAGGTGTTTTAACTCTTAAGAGCTGGTAGGTTACAAAGATTTCAGCAAATGAGTATCTACTTTTGGACTTTGAACTTACCCAACTCTGTCCAATTTTGTGAGTTAACTACTCTTTCGTCATGTGACTTTGTTCACCAAAATTCCGGTTAATGTGAATATTAAGAACGAAACATCGTAAATCGCTTGCAAGTAGTAGAGCTTGGCGATTATGCTTATGCAAAGTGGGGCCGCGTTTCCAGAAACTGGTTAATTCTACGCAGGCGCAACCACCACACTAAATGCAATTTACTATTAAAACAAATTGAAATTTTTGTGTTCTTTCGTGTGCTAAATTCAAAATCAATTTAAATAAAACTTTCTAAAATAAATCATTTTGGTGCACATAGCAACAGTTATCTGGAATTTGTATAGTTTACGCATATTTCTTAGTGTTACTTAGTTTCAGCATTATTTAAAATATTTGTGTACCTATCTGAAAATATGGGGTCGCAATGTAATTTCTGATTTCATTTTATTTAAATTGGGGTCGCTTATTAAAATGGTTGGAGACCACTGGCTTAGAGCATGTGTATGCAAATAAATTTTGCCACTCATTTTTTATTGCTCCTAATGAAAAGTGAGCTTGGTGTTTACTACACCAGGGGTCTGTAAATACTTACTGAAGCGATCAAAAATAGTGGGCCTAGTTTTAAGGTCTTCCGACCAAAATAGTTTGCCTTCTGCTTATGATGGTTTGTTTGTAGCGTCATTTTCTCAAAACATTGAGCTTTGTCCATATTGTAAAGACTTAACAGGAATAGCGTTTTAAGTAAAATGCATTAATCTCAAGTTTATATTTTTAAAGTGTTACAACCTCGTAGCGCTTTGCCTAGAAAGAGAGGGCTAAAAAAGATTTCCTCTTGGCAAAATAGAATAGGACTATCGCCAAGCAAAAATTTTGAATTTAGTTAATATTGGCAACAAATAGTTTTTAGGGGTACAAAGCCTCATACTTGACCGCCCAAAGTCAGTGCAACATTTTACCATGCTCAGGCATGTAATGTTAAAAATAAACAGTAGCAAAAATATTGTGAAACAATGCTAGTGCTAAACATAGAAAAAACAGGGGGAGGTATGTCTGAATTTTTTTATGTGTATTAACAAAAATACGTTGTTTTTCATAAGTTTTAAGATTTTTGCATCCCAAAGGATACAGTACAGCAATCAAATCAGGGTCGTGACTCACTATTTGCAGATGGCTACGAGCCTTAAGATTTTCTTAAGGAAACTTTTAACCTGACTAACAACTGTACAAAACAAAATCTTAGAAAGGCAGTAAAATATTAGATTGCCCTAAAATGACATTTTTTGCGAAATGTCTGAGCTATGCCAAAAAACAGTCAAACAACAAATCAAAACTTTCTGACAAATAAAAAAACAATAAGGGTTGTCACACATTCAAGTGTCCAACTTTGTGACAGTAATTGCTTACTTGTTAATGGAAATATTTTTTTAATTATGGCGCTATTTTTATAGTGTTTGAGAACCAGCTAACTTAAGTAACTGCATATTCTTAGTAACGGAAAACAGTATCACAGTTGATAATCTTCCCTATTGAATGATGTTAAGACTGTTTACAAAAACAGGTTATAAAACATAAAATCATTTCTTAAAAGTTCACAGAAATATATTTCGCCTTATGAATAGACATCAGTTTCTATACAAAAAGCAAATATGTATAAAATGCCAATAATAGCGAACTGACAAGCGACAACATGAAAAAAATTAACACGCATTTTAAAAAAAAGGTTTTCATCAGGGAAGACATACTACACATCGCAGAGGTTTGGAAGAACGTTTGAGCCAAAAGTTAAAGCAAAGCCTCCAATCGCAATGCTTGGGATACAGCTTATCCATTGCGCGTTTCGGTAACCCAAAAAGATAAAGTGATAGAGCCTTTTGCCTGCATCACATACAAAAGACAGCTCACATTGGCACATTTTCTCACCAATCTAACATAAATGTTGGTGATGCCGAAAAGCAAGAACCATGAAAAAAGTTTTTTAAATCCATGTGGCAAATGTGTTCTTTGTGGCAATTTTTTTAAACACTAAATCATGGTGCCACACTGCCACACACTACTGTTTTAACAACACCTACAGGTAGTGAGCAGCTACGCCAAAATTTAACGTGTAGCAATTTTGGCATTTACCTGCCAGAAGTGTGGTGGAAAGCAGTATGTCGGCCAACCGAATATCAAGTTTTTCACACGATGAAATCCCCATCGAGCAACTTTGAAAACGTTGGACTATTCGGCCAACAACGACGAAGAAGCATACTACCACACAACAAAAAAAATGCATTTATACCAATGCCGGCAAATCTTGGCTCCTGCTTTATTTTCTTATCTTTAAACAATTGCTCTGTGACACCAATAACATGCTTATCAGTTGAGTGCTCTTTCTTTTTTCTCGTTTTTTTCACGTGTTAGCGTGTTGCCGTTCGCTAAGTTGTCTTTGCCTCTGACCTTTTCATAATTTTATGTTAACTACTATTGGCATTGTATTCATGTTTGCTTTTTGTACAGAAACTGAAGGTGCCTATTCAGGAAAAATATGTTTTTCTGTGAAATTTTACGAAATGATTTTATGTTTTATACCTGTTTTTGTAAACACTCTTAAGATCATCTGATACTTTCTTTTACATTTTATTGTCTGCGGGGGTTCCTTACTTCCGAAAGTGTATCAGCTTCCCTATTGAAATTAGATGGCTAACAGTACAAAGTAATTAATCTATGTTTCCCTTGAAAAATTACTTTGTGCGACTTTCCTTCATCCATTTAGTCACACAAAGTTTTTATTCAAATGTTAAAAAATATACTCTGTTAGCACCTAATTGAAATATAATTTTGGCGAAAAATCATGATTACCTTGTCAATATCATTGATTTCTGATAATTGAGAAGGTTCACAACCTTGTTCGTGTTGGCTTACATTTCTTTCTGGCATGGCAGAGAGATGACCAGAGTACTTTGAATGAGAATTGTTTTCTTGAAAAGTCGATTGATCCAAACACAACTTTTCATCCAAAAGGTTTTGTTGGGGGGTTGCATTGCCAATCAAGTTTGAATCAACATTGATATTATTAGTGATGTTCTGAAACTCATCCTAGGATTATTTTTTTTAATTACACATGATCCTTAAATTCTGGGAAAAAAACTAAAAGACTTACTAATTTAAATGTATCTTGGCCCTTTTCATACATTGGTGTATATACATTTGATGTTTTATATAGGTCAGTGTCACATGTAAATTGTTTAGGAGGTTTACATGCAACAGGATGAACATTATCATAAAAAACATTTATATTTCTATCAGAAAAATGATTTCCGGTGGTAACGCTTTCACTTGGAGGTTGATGCTGCAAAGGTTCAAATGATTGTCTGTTCAAAGCATGTTTCAGTTATCCAAATAGAAACAAACATGCAAAAGTAAAATAAAAAATAAAAAATGAAAATGCATTTAACCATACAACAAAAAAAATGTAAAAGGTAAAACATTACTGGTGACAATGCTGCCAAATCATCTTCAGTCAACATTTGAAATTGTGATTTTTTTTTATCTACTTCCAATTCCTTTGAAAGTGTTTCTAACGACAAATCATCTTCTTCGTCTTCTTCATACATTTCTTCAAAAGAGTTACTAGAAAAGTTTGGACCTTTTGCACCAGATCTTTTTAGGGTGTCAAACTAAAAATAACAATGCACAAAAAGTAGACCAAGTTTTTAAATTAATGATAGAACTATAACACTTTATTAGGTCAATTGTGCTGGTTTACACTCATAGGGGCCAACAAAAAAAATTTTATTTTGTCATGTTTTTATTTAATAATAAACTATAAATCCCAAATAGCTTTAAATTTTTTTTAAATTAAATTGGGGCTCATGATTAATATTTCCATTCGTAAATGACAAATAAATCCAGGCCATGAGCACATTTGCTATTATTAAGCACAGCAATTAACAAAAAAAAAAAAAAAAAAATATTTAAAATTAGCATAGATTGGTGGTCAGTGGACCCACCCTTGGGCTATTACATTTTAAATCAGGAAACCCTTGTATCACCCAACAGAATTTTTTGACTTAATATACAATGCGGGGTTTTAAATGAAGTTTAATCAGGTAATTTGTGACACTATTTCAAAATTTGGCAACTAAAGGGAGGTTTTAACCCCAAAATAATAAAAATACATACAAACTCTATTCATGTAAAATGCATTAAAACTAGGTTTTCTTCCATTTTTTTTTTTATTTTTATCCATTTTTAGGCCAACCAAAAAGTCTATTATTTAAGGTTTAATTTTTGTTTTAATTCACAACCTTACAAGCTAAATTGCAAACGAACTACAAATATTTAAAAACTGAATTTTTTAACTGTGCTTTCATTTAGGCCAGTGTTTCCCGAAGTAGGATCACCTGATAATTGTTCTGGGTTGCTTGTCAAGATACAAAAAAGCTCTCAACAATTATAGACAAAACAGAGAACAAATGTTAATATAAGGAAAAGCATAAGGGTGACACTTAGGGCAAATGAGTAGATATTTTTAAATCCTGATTTTCTACAACTAAATGTTATCCCAAAGCCGGCCTTTGAATTATGAAAATTTTTTTATCGCATTTAGGGACCAAACTTGACAGGGTATTTTAGGTGTTAGGAACTGTTACATCACACAAAGCAGCAGTTATAAAACATTTTAAAATTACCAAAAAATCAGATTGACAGTTAAATTGTTTATTTTTATTTACTTCATGGTGTGAGATAAATTTTACCACGAAAACTTCAAAATCCAAACGTAGAATTCTTATCAGACTAAGCCAGTGTTTCTCAACTTACAAGTCTTAACTCAAAATTGGGTCGCTTAGTTGGGTTGCTGACTGCTGTAGTTTACATGATTAGACATGATTAGATTTTTTTTTTCTATCATGCATCATTATTTTCTTTCTATCTCTGATGTTACTGCAAAATGAACCTAATATAATATTATTTTTATAACACTGTTTATTCCAGTGCTTTTCAACCTTTAAAAGAACTGTTCACACTTTTTAATTCGAAAAACTTTCATCCGCACGAACAAGCATAGTCAGTTTGTAACCTTAAGTTATCCCTATTTCTGACATAACAATGAAAGGGTTAACTATAAAATAAAAGTAGCAAAGAAGCAAGCTCATGATTGCTACTACAGATGTGCAATTGTAATGTAATAACTAAGGAAACAATCAACCACTGAGAGACTATTTAAACTGTAAGGTTTAAGTGGGCACAATAAAAAATATTAACATCAACCATTTTCATCCGCATTACAATTTTTTTCATCGGACAAGTGCATACCATTCCATGGGTTGAAAAGCACTGGTTTATTTAATCAATAAAACACCTTAATTTCGCTTTTTGCTCCCCTAGGTCAATTCTTTTGCAATAAAGGATAACATTTTTTCCTCAATTTTTTCAGGCAATTAAAAATAAAGAATGTCCAAAATTAAATTTTTGCCCTCTAATTAGCCTATGTTAAACTTTTTGCTCCCCTGCAAGATAAAATAGACAAAAAGTGTACAAGATAAATAAGTTTGAGATGCATTGCTACATAGCATTAATATAAAAACATTCAGTTTTTTTAATATTTTCTACCCTTTAGTGATTTAGCTTAAACAGGGACAATACTTTTATTTTTAAGTGCCCAAGGGCCTCTTAAACCTTATTTAAATGCAATTTTGACCGCCAAAGTTGTAGGTAAAATGACTATACATGTAATTTTTAATTATAAGATAGCATTTATATCTATTTTTCCAGTTTTAGGGAAAACGAAAAAGCCCTCCTAAATTTCAAAAATGCTGTAACTTCTTAGCAAATCGGAATTTTTTTAATTTATTTGCGAAGTTTATTCTTTCATGCATAAATAAAATATAAAAATCTGATATTGATGATTACAAAATTTTCATTCTTGCAATGAATGGATATTGAATACTCTCCAGTAAAAACTTTATGACTCAACAGCACATTTTTTTTATTTTTTTTTATTAAGTTGTTAAACTTAAACACTCCAGTACTTTAACAAATTTAACATGGTTGACACAACACACAAAAAATAAACTTACTTTTTGATTGCCTTCTTCTATTGTTAAGTAGTTGCTTTTGTAAGGAACTGATTGAAATCCACTCCCACTATCTTTTTTTATAGTTGATGTAACCATTCCTGCTGTAAATATAGTTTACTTAATTGAAAATAAAACAAAAAAGAATAAAAAAGGTTTAAAAAGTAAATTTCTAATATATTTTTTTTAAACTAATCTAAAAATGTTGTACCTGCTTGAAGGATCACATAATTTAGAAAGCTTTGTTAAAATATAATTTCATGCAATGATTGAGTGATTTGAACGAGTTTAGTTTATCAGCTGCATCCATTATTATCAATGCAACCTGGTTTCTGAATGGCTGTCTACTATTATTATGACTGAAAATAAATTGCCGAAAAAGCTTCTTTGTAGTATGACCCAAAATTGGCTGAGTATATATAAGAGGCTATATATATCTATATGATTTTCAATGTTTTAAGAAAACGGGGTCCTATTTTTTCTTTCAAAAACATTTACTTTTTTGAACTTTCAAAGGTTTAAAACTTCGCCTTAAAAAAGCCAAAATACTTTTGATACATTAGACATTACATAAAAAAGTGCTAAACGAATGACATATCATCCGAAACCATAAATATATAGTTGCAAAATACTCATTACTCAGCATAACTAAATAACTGAAGTTAACTTCTTATTTCAAATACTCACCACTATCAGCACTGTCAGCCATATGGTCTTCGAATGAACATAGGTCATCCAACATCATTGATAGGTCTACATCCTCAACAGCTGATAAAGTTCAAACATACATTTAAGCTAACTATACAATGGATTTAAGGTCTAGAAATTGTTTAAAGGAATGAGTCCAGTACTATACATATTTATTGTGACACTTTTGTTAACACATAATAGTCATTACTTTAAAAATTTGAATTTGTACATCCAAAAGATCGATCAACTGTTGCTTAACCAAAATAATAACATATGATGGCCAATTGTTTTTCTGGAGAACAAGCCATTTATTTTGAATTTTGATATGTGTTTGATGTTTTTTTTACACAGCAGACAAAAGTCACTTTGTGACATACTTTGGTTAAGATTTTTCAGGATATGGGAAGCTGATGGTGTTAAACAACTTTGGTTTGCTTAGCATACAAGCGATGTTAGACAGTATCCTAAATATTTAATGGCATCATTAAACTGATTAATTAAACCCTCCAAAGTAATTTTTTTTAGATTGCAAATAATTTCTTACATTGTAGTGCACTTGGAGGAGCTGCAGCTGTAGTGGTTTGTGCAGAAGGCGGTGATACACAGACAGAAGGAACATCATCAAGTTGCTATAAGTCATATATATATTACAGTAATGAATAAAAATAATCTATTTAATTACAGTACAAAATTAAGGATGTTCAAAATAGAATTACAAGATTCTAGATTAACAGGTTTTGAATCTACATGAAATATGTAGAATATTGAATCCTAGTACTTTTTCAATTAACTATTTACTGACAGTTTTTTGGGATTCATCATACTATACCTTTTAGTGACAAAACATCAATTTATCTGAAACCAATTTAATCGCATATATATTTTGCAAAAAAAACTTTTTAAGCATCCCTAATGTTTATTAGTTTTGTTTGAAAAAGTTTTGTTTTAAAAACCCACTGTCCGAAGCGACCTTTTTTAAAGTAATTGCATGATGCATCTTCGGCTAAAGGAAAATAAAAATTAAATGCACAAGCTGTCTTTAGTCTCTTGTTTGCACCAAGGACCGTAAATGCAGGATTTCTTTTGTTTTACTATCTTTATTCGTTCAGGTTGGCTGATCGGCAAGTCCGTATTTGTCGGTAAAAAGTTAGGCGCAGTTTGGTCTAACTGTGACTTGGATGCGCGATTGACAGTCTATATTTTTACGTAATGTTAGCTAATGCACAACTATTCTCTTTAAGCATATTTTTAGAACACTTGATTAACGTGCAATTGACTCAATTTATTTTCCCTCAAACGCAGCTTGAATTTTACCTGACTTGGCACTAGGGATGTTTAAAGTAGAATTCCAGGGGATTCTAGAACTTTAGTCTCGAATCTAGAATAACCAATCAAGAATATCAAATCCTAATATATTTTTATTAAATTATTTAACCTCGATTTTATTTGGGGGAGGAATTAATCTTAATATACCCTCCAAATCCCACACTCACATCAATAAATCGCAATACACAAATGGACTCTTCTACACCAGGGTTTCCCAAACTTTTTTGGACCAAGGACCATGATTTGCGAATCTGTTTTTTAGCGGACCGCAATACAAAGAAATAAATAAATAAAGCCGAATTTAATTTATTCACAAAACTGACAACTTCAATGGGACGAAAACTTTTGCCTAGGCACTAACTTTTGTGTAGGAAAGCGGTTGGAATGATCTCAATAAAACCTCAAATTCCGAATGGCAATAAGAATATATTATTACGTCCATAGGCGCCGACCTTTCAAAATTTCAGGGCGTTTTTCAAACCAGTCCTTAAAAAGGGGTTCCCGGAATTTCAACTTAGGGAATTTCCCTGTTTTCCGCCTGACTTTAATGAATAATAACGTCATAAAATAGTCACAGCAATGACGTCATAAAAAGACGGAAAACGAACATGTGCGTTGAAACCGTTCAGTGTGCAGAAACCGTTTCAGTGTGCAACAAAGATCGTTTTTCCCGGGTGTTATTATTCCACGATTAGCGCAACATCTTTGCCGAGCTTGTGCCAAGTCAGCTAAAGTACAAGCTGCGGTTGAGGGAAAATAAGTTGTGTCAATTAAACACTAAACACGTGGTCTTTGGATATGAAAATAATTATGCGGTGACTATCATAACATAAAAAGGGCGACTTTAAACAGTCACAGTTAAACCTCCTTTGAAGAGAATCTGCGTTTTTTACAAAAATTCCGTTGTTACACCAACATGGGATACTAGCGCGGCCAGCGAAAAGCGAGAAACATTAGTCTAACTCGACGTTTTTAGCAAAAAAAAGGAAGATGCATCTTAGCGATGTCATTTGTTAAATACACCCTCGCTAATCAGCTAACCTGAACGAATAACGAACGGCGAGAGACGAATAACGAACGGCGAGAGAAAACATCCTGCGTTTACAGTCAACCAAACAGGAGACTTACATTAAAAACATCGCCGCTTTGAACGGTGAGTTAAACCCTGACAGAAACGAACAAAAAACGATAATAGCACTTGCGAAAGAGGGGGCACCAAACAGGAGATCTAATTACATTAAAAACATCGCCGCTTTGAACGGTGAGTTGAACCCTGACAAAAACGAACAAAAAACGATAATAGCACTTGCGAAAGAGGGGGCGGGTGCCGAACTTGGCCCTGGATACACCACTGCTTGCTCATTACCAACAAAACATAGCAGGCCTTGCAAACAGATTTTCCGATTTCGTATATCATGTTTAAAACAAGCAGTATGTCTCCTGTAATTTCGTCAGAATTAATTGTACTTAAACCTAATGCGTGCTTTGTCCTGTATTAAAATGATGAAGGACGAAGGTTAGTGCCAATCTACTTTGAGCAGTGTTCGTAACTTATTATCAGGCATAGCATACATGCAGAAGGAGCAAGCAAAGCGAGGGGGGATTTTTTGCGCTATACTGAAATTAAATATTGAAGAGACTTGTACAAAAGGAGTCGGCGTAATTGAACGAGGATTTTTTTATGTGTTTGGTGTTTAAAAGCTTTTGTTCGGAATATTAAGTTTATTTATCGATTTGAGTGACCAAACGTCTCATATTGGGACGTTAGACGAAGCACTGTGTTATACGGCGTTTAAAAGTTTGGAAATAGGTTAATACTTGTCTATTTTAGATTCACCAATTGGCTTGACGCATGTTTTATCACAGAAACATTTTTTTTAAACACAGCTCACTCTCATCAGCGTAAGCTTGACCTACATTAGCGCGACCTGGTATTTGTTTTTTTCAGCGCCGCTTCGGTTTATTAATAGGTGCGAACGAATACTTTCACAGATGATACTTCTCCCCATATAATTTAGGAAAGCCGCGCATACTGTTAGTGAACCACGATTGTGCTACTTGTCTGGTACATTGTGTAATATAGTGTTCACAGAAGTGGAGTGCACAATAATTGCACACAAAACTTGGTCGAATTCCAGGGCGTTTTGACGCCCTGCAAGAAATCCAGGGCGTCAAAAAACGCTCTGCAAACCCACGTTCGGCGCCTATGATTACGTCATAGACAAGGAATACAAGAATTTTTCGTAAACAACTTTTTGACTACAACGAAGGTGCAACAAGTAAGATTTACGATACTGAACAGCAAAAGCTTTTAAAATCACTAGGTTGTGAATAACTGTGGCAATTATCTTGGAAAGGGTACGCACTGTACAACGTATATGTGTGACTTTTTAATTTCTTGTCATACCGCCAGACCACCTGTGCAGTCGTCAGGGACCACCAATGGTCCACGGACAGTGTTCACGATAAGCTCATTTTTTTTGCGCATTTGCACAAAATTTCACTTTTTTTCACAGAAGTGCACAAGCAAAAAAAAAAAATTAAAAGTTGTTTTTTTACTTGAATTTGACCTCCAGTCGTCTCCTGAAGCCCAGATTATTACTATTTTGCAAAGATTAGTACATATAATACCTTATGTACCCCATTCTTACTTAACGAAAGTTTCGAAAATGTGCCCAAATTATTTGAGCTACATACGGACAAAAAAGTGCCCAAATAAGTTTTATTCGAGCTATGTACGACCAAAAAGTGCCCAAATTTGTTTTATTCGAGCTACGTACAGACAATGAGTGCCCAAATTAGTTTTATTTGAGCTAGGAACGGACAAAAAATGCCCAAATTCTTTTATTCTACGTACGACTAAAAAAGTGCCTAAATTAGTTTTATTCAAGCTACGTACGGAACAAAAACTGCCCAAATCAGTTTTATTTAAGCTTCATACGGACAAAAAAGTGCCCAAATTAGTTTTATTGGAGCTACGTACAGAACAAAAAGTGCCCAAAATTCAGCGCCCCGTTACCGTTGCGCCGTGGAAGGCTGCCAAGTGTGTCGCGGACAAACGGAAAATGTATTAACAAATATTGGACATGTTTTTTTTAACATTTTTTTCATTTTCGTCAGAATAATAATAACTTGAAATTTAAAAGAAATGCTGGTGTACCAAAAATCGCTCTCGCTTCGCTTGCTTTCTACTTCAAGGTCGACTTCCTTCTACTTCAAGGTTAACAAACACTCAACTAGATAAACTATTAAGGTTTCTTTAAAGTAGTTTTATTACACTTTTCATTAGTAGTATACTAGTATGGATGACGACATGTGGACTCGAATTAAAACCAAACAAGCACTATTTTTTCGCGCTTTGTGCTAACACTTTACTGCCTCCTGAAAGTAATTCAACACTTTTTAGGTGCCAAAAAGATCCAAGGCCTGTCTGATTCACAGCGTTGTTCTAACATTTTATTAACACAATTTTTTTTGCGGCCCGCATAGACCTTGCTGGGTTTGGTTTTGGCCCGCGACTAAAAAGATTGCCGACCCCTGGCTTAAAAGCTTAGGACTTCCCGAAGATAAAACTTTTACGCTCATTGTTTTGGTAAAACAGTGTACAGTGCAAATTATAAAATACCCCTAAAAAGCAAAGTTGCGTGTTGTGTCAATTAAAGGAGTGGGTAAAATTTATGTCAATATAAACAGGAAAGACGCGAAGGCGAATTTTTTTTTTTAATTAAAGTTATCAACTTAAAAAAAATGCGTAACCCGTTTAAACTTAAAAATGCTTACTGATAAAACCGCTGCACTACGCGCGAAAATTACCTTGACCATTAGGCGGTTACACCACGCTACGCTTGATTAAGTCAAAGCGAAATCATGTCTTAAGCGAGCGCAATTCTCCAAATAAAGAGACTCAATTTTATGTCTGGGAGAAATTAATTAAGAATATTGCTCCCCCTCTTGTGCTCTTCAGTGCATATTGCTCCTCTCCATTTCAACAAAAACATCTGTCCGATGGACAAAGCAAGCCAAAAATAATTACTTTAAGAGCTAATAAAAACGCATTTAGGTAAATTCGGTGAGCGCAATATTAACACACTAAAAATAGTGAATACCCCCCCCCAAAAAAGGGTCTTCCGCGTATCCTATTTGGGCACTTTTTTTGAAATTTTGGGCACTTTGTGCACTCATTTTCGGCTTGTGCGCAAAATTTTGGGCACCTGCGCACATGGTAAAAAATTAGAGGGAACACTGTCCGCGGATCACAGTTTGGGAAACCCTGTTCTACACAATGGACTCGTCAGCAATTGGTCCACTGTTTTTTGAAAAAACATATACTTTTTTTTGACTAATGTCATCTGTTATGCAGTCAAACAATGTACTGCAAGGAATATAATGTTCCTATTGCCATAAATAATACTTGGCGATTACGTTATGAATAACCTCGCTGAATATTGACCTGAAGTTGACCTTAACCCTGTAGCAGTGACCACATATTGTTTAAGGCCAGCATGTTTTACGTGGGAATGTTACTTTTGCTAATTAACTCAGCTAAGGAAATTACTGCGAACTCCGCACCTGGCGTTGACACATTAGTCGCTCGCCCAATAACGCTTGATTGACACTTAATTATTAGGCTATTGCGGGATGCAAAGTAATTGGTTGGCCGAAAAAACGTTGACACTGCACTACAGGGCTACATTTAAAGCAAGCACTATAAATGTGTCGCCGCAGTGACAGGCCTTTATCTGAATTTGCCACTCGAGTTTGTATAATTAGGCGCAACCATCAGCGGTAAAACATTAAATTTTATCGGTTCCAATAACCCAAAATTAACGTCATAATTGGATACTTTTTTGGTAACACCCCTAAAGTTAAATGCTGTGTTCTCCTAAGGAACGTATCAACCTTGTCATGTTTAGGCTTTTAACAGGTAAATTAGTTAACAAAAAGTTGCAGCCCCCAAAGGCGCAAAATTTTTGTGACATTAACAAATACATAAGGGGCATGCTAAAGTACAACCTGTGGACTGAGGTGCACATGCCGGTTTTTCTTACTCTAACACCGTTTAGGTTGGTTCACATTGGAGCGTTACCGTTACCCTTTCCGTTAGTAAATTAGTTAACAAAAAGTTGCAGCCCCCAAAGGCGCAAAATTTTTGTGACATTAACAAATTCATAAGGGGCATGCTAAAGTACAACCTGTGGACTGAGGTGCACATGCCGGTTTTTCTTACTCTTAACACTGTTAAGGTTGGTTCACATTGGAGCGTTACCGTTACCCTTTCCGTTTAGAGGGAAGAAATTTGCCATTAACGCTTGCAACCCAGAAAGTGTGAACTAACCTTTACATAGAAAAATTGTTAATGGGCGAACTTGTGTGCAAACATGAAGCCAGATTGAAAAAGCGCGAAAAAAATTATTTGGTTAAATTTTCAATTTATATTGCTTGAAACAACAATATTCTTAATCCAATTCAATAGAGATTGTTTGCCAAGGTTATAAGTCTAGATGCAGAAAACAGCGTTTAATAGGAACTTACGGCTGTTTAAAATTGTCTGTTCGATGCTAGAAAAACATAACAGCTCGTTGACGCATTCAAAGTCACATGATTTCAATTGCACGCGAAATGCTATGAAATCGCGGTGTCAGACCAGCATCTATGACATATTAATTACAAACTGTTGCACTTTGTTGGATGCTTAAAGAAGGGTTTTAAAACTAGAATAACAAATCCAGAATATTGAATCCTAGTATATTTTTTTCAATTTTTTAACCTTATTTCGTTTGAGGGAGGGATTAACCTTAAAATACACTACAAGGCCTAAACTCATGATTACGCTGTGCGTAAACTCCCTGAATATTGGCTAAGTTAACCTTAAGTAACCTTGCAGCGCATTTTGTCCAAGGCCCGCAGGTTTTATGAGGGAATGTTACTTTTGCAACTTAACGCAGTTAAGGAAATTGCGAACTTCGCACCTGGCATTACACATTAGTCGTTCGCCAAATAACACATGATTGACACTTGATTATAGACGAAGGTTGTCACAAGACGCAAAGTAATTGGTCGCCTGAAAAATGCTGACACTGCATTAAAGCAAGCACTTTAAATGTGTCGCCGCATCCGACAGGTCTTATCTGAACTTTCCACTCGCGTATGTATAATTAGACGTAAACATGGCAGTAAAACTTTTTATTATATGGTTCCAATTACCCGAAATAAACGCCAGAATTGGATACGCATCCTATTTGGATTGGAATCGAGGGTCAATATTCTACTTTGAACATCCCTAGTTGTCATCAAAATTACTGATCATCAAATTTGGTGTTATTTGTAGTTTGATTTTGCCAGTTGTATAAAGCGTGCAAAGACTCTGCCTGTTACAACTGCGACGGCTGAGCGCTCCTTTTTTAAACCTTTTTTGATAATCAAAACGTTGAATAGGGCGACCTGCGGTGAAGAACGCTTGACATAACTACTCCATGGATGATATTATACAAGTTCATATCAAAAAAATCAAGAAGGATAAATTAATTTTGTTTAAAATGCACATAGCTGTAGCTTACACACTAATATCCGATGTTGGTATAACAACGTCATTTTTTTTAACTGAAGCAGGTTATTAAAACGTGGTATAATGTTGACTCTTGTGCATTTTTTAAAGTAGCCATTTTGCATAGAGGTTAGACACCAGACTATGGTTCTCAGTAACTCGATTTTTTTGCAATATGCGTGAATCTTTCGTTTTACAACTTTATTTAGCCCTAATTTGATGTTATAGGAAAGTACTTGCTTTATATATATAAAATACCTCGCCAGGTAATAGCTTTAAACTTTTTAAAACAAAATTAATACAATTATCTGCAATATGCTTTGATTTACAAAAACAAACTTTTCATGCTGTTTTTTAATGCTTAAAAGGTTAGGACTTTCTGTAGGTAAAACTTTTATGCTTATTGTTTTGGTAAAACAGTGTACAGTGCAAATTATAATATACCCCAAAAAAGCAAAGTTGCGTGTTGTGTCAACTAAAGGAGTAGGTTGAATTTATGTCAATATAAACAGGAAAGACGCGAAGGCTTTTAATTGAAATTATTGTGACGCCTCTCGTGCTCTTCATTGCAACGAAAACATCCGCCTGATGGACTAAGCAAGCAAAAAATAATTACAGATTATATTTAAGAGCTAATAAAAACGGAATTTCCGAACTAATTATTATTAGGACTAGCAAGTTATCGGTGAAAAAGCGTGAATAGTGAAGACCAAAAAAAGATCTTCTGTGAATCCAATTTGGGCACTTTTTTGTTGGAAATTTTAGGCACTCATGGTAAAAAAAAATAGAGGGAACATTGCACGCAACATTGCTTTTTTTGGGTATATTATTATTTGCATTGTACACTGTTTCGCCAAAACAGTGAGCCTAAAAGCTTTGTTTACGAAAAATCCTAACCTTTAAAGCATTAAAAATAGCATGAAAATTTATGTTTTGCAAATAAGCATATTGCACAAGTCATACAGTGCTAAACACAGATACTTTGAACTAAAATACATCTCCAAATTAGGACAAAAGAAAGTTGTAAAACGAAAGATTATTGCTTATAGCAAAAAAATTCCAGTTACAGACAACCATGGCCTGGTGTCTAACCTAAATGCACAAGTTAAATCTAAGCCCAAATTTGTCATAAATAACGCAAATATGAGTTTTATGAGCCTATAGACACAGTGAACTAATTCGGGTGGTCAAGTATTATTAATTCTATCAAGTTTTTTTGAGTTTTCAGCCAATATTTTCTATTTATATTTGCCAGGAGTCTACCTTAAGGTCCAATTAGTGCATCGCACCACCTCAAGGTCTGAAAGTCAAACCCTCCTGCCATTTGGTGCCCTAATTGTCGTAGACCTTGTTGCTTAGAACTGCACTAATTTCTGATGTATCGGGAGAAACTACACATGCGGGTAATTTCAAAGTAAAGCATAAGACACCACATATAGAAAGAAATCACACCAGGCGTAACATGTAACTAGGGATGTTCAAAGCAGAATATCGAATCCTTCTGCCGTTTATTTTGGGTAATTGCAACCGATATAATTTAATGTTTTACCGTGGATTGTTGCGCCTAATTGCACAAACGCGTGTGTTAAGTTGGCCTGTCGCCGCGGCTAGGGATGTTCAAAGTAGAATCCCAAGGTATTCTAGAATAATAGGTTTCGAATCTAGAATAACGAATCCAGAATAGCGAATCCTAGTATATTTTTATTAAATTATTTAACCTCCATTTTGTTTGGGGAAGGGATTAATCTTAATCTACCCTACAGGGCCCACAATCACAGCAATAAATCGCCTAAACAATTTTTTAACATGTGTACATTATAATTAAAAAACTCTCTCATATGTTTAACATTCGTAACAACTGTCATCTGAAGCCGTTCTGTAAACTGTAATATGTCAACTGTCCAGGTTGTGTCCAAAACTTATATTTTTGCCAATAGTGAGAAAATGCAACACTCCACACAGAAGTCTTAAGCAATTCGGTCCTGATTTTGAAAGCATTGTTAAGTCTTATTGCTTCTTTTTTGACTAACATGATCTGTTATGCAGTCAAATGATGTACTGCAAAGAATACAAAGTTATTATTGACATAACGAATTCTTGACAATTACGTTGAGCATAACTGCATAACTTCCCTGAATATTGGCCTAAAGTTGACCTGAAGTAACCCCATAGCGCATTTTCTTGATGGCCAGCACATGTTACTTTTGCAACTTAACGCATTTAGGAAAATTGCGAACTCCGCTCCTGAGATTACATGTTAGTCGCTCGCCCAATAACGCTTGATTGACACTTAATTATTAGCCGAACGTTATCGCCAGACGCGAAGTAATTGGTCGCCCGAAAAAACGCTGACACAGCACTACCAGGTTTACATTTAAAGCAAGCACTGTAAATTGGTCGCCGCAGCGATATGCCAACTTACCGCACGCGTTTGTACAATTAGGCGCAACAATCGGCGGTAAAACATTAAATTATATCGGTTCCAATTACCCGAAATAAACGGCAGAATTGGATTCGAATCCCATCTGAATTCGAATCCAAGGATTCGATATTCTACTTTGAGCATCCCTAGCCGCGACGACCAATTTACAGTGCTTGCTTCAAATGTAACCTCGTAGTGCAGCGTGTCAGCGTTTTTTCGGGCGACCAATTACTGTGTCTCGCGATAAAGTTTGTCTAATAGTTAAGTGTCAATCAAGCGTTATTGGGCGAGCGGTTAACGTATAATGTCTGGTGTGGAATTTGCAATTTCCCAAAATATGAAAAATATAAGTTGAAAAAGTAACATTATGTTGTAAGAGGTGCTGGATGTAACCAAATGCGCTATAGGGATACTTAAGGTCAACTTTAGGCCAATATTCAGCGAGGTTATACAGTAATGCACAGCGTAATTGTCAAGTATTCGTTATGTCAATAGTAACTTATTCTTTGCAGTACATTATTTGACTGCATAACAGATCATTTTAGTCAAAAAAAGAAGCACAAAAACCCAACAATGCTTTAAAAACAGGGCTGAATTGTTAAAGAGTTTTGTGTTCGGTGTTGCATTGTACTCACTATTACCTGGACAGTGGACATATTACAGTTTACACAACTGCTTCAAATGACAGTTGTTAAGAATGTTAAACATATGGGAGATTTTTTTAATTATAATGTACACATGTTAGCAAAAAATCCCTTCCCCAAACAAAATCGAGGTTAAATAATTTAATAAAATTATACTAGGATTCGATACCTATTATTCTAGAATACCTTGGTATTCTACTTTGAACATCCCTAATGATCACCATCACATATTGTGGTGTACCATTTCCGTGTAAGTGTAAATGAATGTGTAATTTAAAATGTAACCGAAAAGGTTGAGTAAATACTTTCTCACAATTAAAGTATAGGATGCGGCCCTTGTGAAAGCAGCAACAAAACTAGTTCTTACAAATTGGCAAAGGTGCTGTGTCCATAACAAATGAGTATTCCTTGGGCCGAATCATGCTCAAGTATAGTTTAAGCAAAATGTAAGATTCCATCAAGCTGTGGCCTCTTAATAACTATTACATACTATGTTGTACCCTGTGTAATTTACTTAGTGTAGATAATTTAAACAGGCAATTTATCAGGTTACGTAACTTTCATGGATAGCATAATATCCTAGCTAGAGGGTAGTGCGAAAATAGTGTGTTAAGTTGTAAAACAATTTTATTTCCCTAATCATTGCATTTAGTGGAGCTACATATTCAGTAAAAGAAATTTAATATTATATGTTTTTTCTGGTATTTCGCAATGATCAGATAGCTTATAATAGTAAAACAGCAATGACACTGACAGCTAGTCAGTCCTATGATTTTAGCCGCTCATTGTGTGTGAAATGAAAAATATTTACCAACAAGAATAGAAACGGCCATTGCAATTTTGTGAAGGTGATTTTCGGTCCTAACAAATGTGTATTTGATTTAAACTCATTCTAAAATTATTTTTCCAACAAACAGAATTTGTTACAGAATTGTTCAACTTACAAATCAGAAATATTTATCCAACTTGCTAAACCAAAACCATTGAATCTTTTGTCCAAAAACGTTTTATACAACAATTACAAATTTAACACTATTATTGCTTTATTTGCTCCTCAATTAAATATACACTATAGTACCTGGGTAAGATCAGCAAGCTCACCCAACATTTGAGAAAACATGTCATCTATATTTCCTTCCATGATTGCAATACACCTTTAATATATATATCCTATAAATCTAGATTTCATTAAATTTTAAAGAAAAAAGGAGGATAAATCCATGTATGCTAAAAACAAGCCAATGTTTTGCTTTGCACTTACACAACAACCTTGTGTAAAGTGTTATTTAAGACCACGAATAAGGCTGCATCAGGATATATTTTTTCAAGTTGTGTCAACAGTCATAAGTAAATTTCAACCCAATCTTGGCAGATGAGAATACAAAAATTGAATTATTTTGTGATCCACAACCAAATATGCAACTAATTTAGGGCATTTTTTTAAATCATAAAAAATCGTATTCAAAATTTGATACAAAAACGGAAAAGAAACTATTTTAGAACACTTTGCAAATGTAAGCAAGATTTAAAAACACATGCTAATGAATATTTTTTCTAAGATCCCTTAATAGAATGGAACATAGCAAAACTGCAGCCAGACAGGCAACATGTTAACTATTTTTAAACATTTTGGGTAACTTGGCAGTGTCATTATATATTAATTTTACCTCTATTTGTATGGTAAAACATGTTTATAAACAAATTACAAATCATGTAAACTTGTTTTTCAACAAAGTGTGTTTCGTATATTTTATAATATGAACACTAACATTGTATTATTTAGTAAAGCTAACTTTGCTAGCTATACAATTTATACAATGTACTAATTGAAATATCTATATTTGTTGTGTGATGATATCAACACATAAGTAAACTGTAAAAGGAAACTAAATACAGCTTAAAAAACATATACATCACCATATATTTATACAAGACTTTAATACAGTAGCTTAATAATAAATTTCAAAGCCAAAAAGGTCGAGTAGATTAAATACAGTACATTACACGATGTGCATATTGTGCAGTTAAATCTCTTTTTGTATGTAATTTGTCTACGATATTTAACATTAGTTTTTTTATACTAAACTCTTCACAATCCTTTAAGTTGTTTAAATCAATTAAGCTAAAAAGAAAACAATTCAAAATTTTGTAATATTTATGACAAGGTAGGCTAGTGTACACATATTGTGTATTCTCTATACAAGCTAGGTGACTGGTAGGGCAATTAATTTTCAGTCATTTCCTTGACAGGAATGAATAACAAACACCATCAGCTAATCAGATATGGGATGTATTTTTATTCTAAAACAGGAAATAAGCTTTGTTTGCGGTAATACTTAATAACATAGGATGGTAATTTATCACAATCATGCAAGATTGTGTTGTATAAAACACAAATATATACCAATTTTTTTTAAGTTGCTGTACTAAACCACATTTTAAAGATTGAATATTTTTTAACACAGAAAATACAAAAAAATTTCACAAAAAAGATTAATAAAACATTTGTTCACCCAATAAGAAAATCTAGACTGCACACTACTAGGGTTATTTAAAGTTTTTAAACTTGATAGTTCAGTGAATAGTATATACAGTAGTAGAAAGGTTGGTGTATGGCACTTTCATGTAATACTTAAACATTTATATTGATTGCAATGAATATGGCACATTGTTTCACTTGGCATTTTTTATAAGAATAATTACTGCCGATTGCTATACCAGCATAAATGACTATTAAGAAAGGTTCTATTAAATGTGACCAGAAGGAGCAAACCATAAAGGCAAATGTTAAGTTTTCGCAATTTACCTACAATTTTTTAAGGTATCGAGTGTTTGTATAAATTTCACTCCACTGCAAAGTGTGTTGTTCTGAGTTGAAATATGCTGATGGGCATACTAAGCCTGCAACAATTCCTAAACTTTTTTTGTATGCAAACAATGCAACATTATTTAAATTAAACAGCACCCATATTATGCCATTCAAAAAAGGATAGAACACATTAGGCAAAATATAATTAATCAAACGATTTAACAAAAAAAGTTGTTCTGGTAGGGATGGTTATGGTGTAATTGAAATGATTATCCTTAAGTTCATTTATTTAGGATCCTAAGGACTGGCTAAACCAATTTTAGGAATCATGTTTACATGCATCATTGCATCAATCATAGCCCAATATCTTGCAATTTTACAAACAGTCATAAAAGAGTACTGGAAAAATGTAATAATAACACAAACTTTTTTTAAGAATCACTACATCATAATACATCTAAAACATGGTTTAATGAGTTGTATATTATTTACTATTGGACCTGTTTGTATTTTGGATTTAGTTGGTGTGCAGATTTATCCAACAAATTAATTTAATATGCATAAAACAGGACTAAGTTAATTTTTTGTTAGATATTAAATTTCCTATAATTATAATTACATAACAAACATCAAACAAAACTATATAATACATCTTTTTGTCTTTCTATCCTACAATTGCTAGAACAAAAGGCAGTGAGGTGCCTGTCAACCTGATAACCTGCCCTTTAAAAACATCAAGCCAGTTTATTATTAAAATGCATACATTTTATATTGCTGGACTGCTTATTTGTCAGCTTTCAATATGATGTATTTTTTTTATTAAAAAGCCAATTTATCCCCTCTACCAATAAAGAGAAGACAATAACGACCAACATTTGACATTAAACAATGGACAACGTACTGTTACTTACAAAAATAGAGCTCGCACAAATTCTCTTAAATAAAGCTTTTCCTAGTGAAGTTTAGTGAATCCTTTCTATTAAGTAAACCTAATACTGTTTTAAAAACCACCTGTTATGAGTAATAAGCGACAAATAATAGACATAAATGCCAGTCTATAATTTTCTTGAAAAAAATAGCAAATGTTAACATGCAGGTGATAATAATTATAGGCCAACCTACGTTTAATGACTGACACATGAAACTAGCTGCAAGTAACGCCTCTGCTAATGTACAACAAGTATATTCTCTGATTGTTTTTTACTAAACAAAAAAACTTTCTAATACTTAGTAGGCATGTTCAAACAAAATAATTTATATTCTTAGATTTGAATAACTGATACTCAAACCCAAATCTGCTGTTTATATATCAAGTAACCAGAATTGTTAAATGTACATTCAAAATACATGGTTTTCTTGCAAAATGTTGCTATTAAGTTGTCTGTACATGGGAGTGTAACATTTCGAGATGTCTCTATAGTTCTTGCTTTAAATGTAAGGTGAAGTAAAAGTAACACACACAATGACCGTCAAGTTTAAGAAGGACAAGCCAGAACAAATTTATAAAAAACAAATTGTCAAAATTGAAATCGCAATGGGAGAATAAGTATAATAATAATCCTGGAGCCACCCGAACCCACAAGCTAACTTGGACCCTAACCCTAATTTTGTTAGCAATATAAACCCCTAGACAAAAATGTGGTACGATTCTAGACCAGCGCTATGGAAAAAGTATAGGGTGTGGTGTTTGGATTTGATTGTTTTGGATTTTGGTTCAGCAATATTATTAAATAATAAATATAATAATACTTGACCCACCTTCACCCAAACGCTAACCGACACCCTAGCCAAAATAATGTGCTTGTGGTAGCATATTTTAGACAAGCGCCAGTATTGGTCGTACTTTTATTCCTATATTGGTCTTCTCCGAAATACATAATATTTCAGCTATTGAAACATAAACTTTCAGATTTAATACGTAAACATTTATTTGGTGCTTATTCGATGGGCTGCGTAAAACCCACATCAAAAAATAAAAAGGTGCGCTTTCACAGTTCATGTTGGTATATCTCTATAAAACCTAATTAGCGCAACTTGGAGGAATTTTTATTGACACCCTGTTACTGTCAACAAATCACTGTTATCTTTCACCTATTTAGGCTATTTAGTGACACAATCTTACCGATTACGGACACCCTATCCCCAATTCGTTGACACAATGTCACCGCTTTACTGACACCCTGTAAGCGAGGAGGGGGACCTGGGCGAAGTTGGCGCGCTGGATTGGTTTTGGGCAATATCTCCAAAAGTTGTGACGATACAAAGTTGAAATTTCTACACAATCCTTATATTGCTTACATCTTTCCAGCAATCACACTTTTAACGAAAAAATATTAATATTCATTTTTATGAATATTAATATTCAGCTATATTAACACCTAATTTTCAAACTTTCTCGCTAATTTTTTCACGAAATAAACTACAAGAAATACTATTCAAAATGAACCATCGCTTGTAGTCAATATCAATCGGGCCTTGCTTTAATATGCGATCAAAAATTTCATAACTGCTCAAATTCGACATATGGCCTTTCGATTTCAAATGCCCCAAATACCATCTAATATTCACGTTAGAGATCTGAAATTTTCACACACGCCTTATAATAGCTTCAGCAATCCAGCAATCACACTTTCAGAAAAAAATATTAAAAAAATATTAATATTCATTTTTATGAACATTGATATTCAGCTATATTAACACCTAATTTTCAAACTTTCTCGCTAATTTTTTCACGAAATAAACTACAAGACATACTCTTCAAAATGAGCCATCGCTTGTAGTCAATATCAATCGGGCCTTGCTTTAATATGCGATCAAAAATTTCATAATTGCTCAAATTCGACATATGGCCTTTCGATTTCAAATGCTTGTTTACCGCAGTTTGTTTTTTTAGGTCAAGTTTGTTTACAAGCAACTGTTATCTGACATCTAGTTTGTTTACTTACACCTTTTTATCTTACGGTTAGTAGAGCGGCGCAAGTCTTATCATCAAGGCTCCAGCGTTATCAATGAACAATGGTATATATCCATTGTTTAACCAAGACTCATTCCATTCTCTTTGAGAAACACTGTTGTATTCATCAAATTCTTGTCAGTTATTACTTGCTTGAGCATCTTAATTTCTAATACTTGAAAAAATACGATGAACTCGTCACAATTTACCAAGGTAAGTGCTAAATAATGTTTGTTTGTATTAGGTGTAAACAGTAAATTTAATTATTCACTATTTAGGTTGGAGTGCCAAAGCCTTGTGGGTCCCGACGATCTGCCGAAAGATACCCTACTGGTGTTTCTAAGAAGCAAGTCCGGTGGTTCATCCCTCCAGCCCGTAAACCTGGCTGTGTGCTGTTCGTGTCGGACAGCAACGGAAGAGATCTGGTTTGTCCGTCAGTAGTTAAACCATCCTCAGACTTTCCCCTGGACTTTACGGCCGTCAGCATTCCTGGTGGAACCATCTCGCATGGGATTGTGGAGCTCAAAGACCATCACCCCCTTCCCTGTGTTGACGTGGTCGTTCTGGCTCTGGGAACCAACGACGTTTTGAAGAACAGCAAATTTAGGTGTTAATATAGCTGAATATTAATATTCATAAAAATGAATATTAATATTTTTTTAATATTTTTTTCTAAAAGTGTGATTGCTGGATTGCTGAAGCTATTATAAGGCGTGTGTGAAAATTTCAGATCTCTAACGTGAATATTAGATGGTATTTGGGGCATTTGAAATCGAAAGGCCATATGTCGAATTTGAGCAGTTATGAAATTTTTGATCGCATATTAAAGCAAGGCCCGATTGATATTGACTACAAGCGATGGCTCATTTTGAAGAGTATGTCTTGTAGTTTATTTCGTGAAAAAATTAGCGAGAAAGTTTGAAAATTAGGTGTTAATATAGCTGAATATTAATGTTCATAAAAATGAATATTAATATTTTTTTAATATTTTTTTCTGAAAGTGTGATTGCTGGATTGCTGAAGCTATTATAAGGCGTGTGTGAAAATTTCAGATCTCTAACGTGAATATTAGATGGTATTTGGGGCATTTGAAATCGAAAGGCCATATGTCGAATTTGAGCAATTATGAAATTTTTGATCGCATATTAAAGCAAGGCCCGATTGATATTGACTACAAGCGATGGCTCATTTTGAAGAGTATGTCTTGTAGTTATTTCGTAAAAAAATTAGCGAGAAAGTTTGAAAATTAGGTGTTAATATAGCTGAATATTAATATTCATAAAAATGAATATTAATATTTTTTCGTTAAAAGTGTGATTGCTGGAAAGATGTAAGCAATATAAGGATTGTGTAGAAATTTCAACTTTGTATCGTCACAACTTTTGGAGATATTGCCCAAAACCAATCCAGCGCGCCAACTTCGCCCAGGTAGGAGGGGGGGGGGGGTCGTGACTTTTTATTGACACCCTGTCAGTGTCACCAAATTGGTGACACCTGTCACCAAATTTATGACACCTGTCACCGATTAGGTGACAACTTGTCACCGATTTGGTGACACCCTGTCACTGATTCCGTGACACCCTGTCAACGATTCAGTGACACCCTGTAACCGATTCGTTGACACCCTGTCACTCATTCTTTTTAAATCTGGAAAAAGTTTGCAGTGGACAAAAGCGCACTTTTATGTGGTTTAAAACGCAGTAATTTGTTCCGCAGTAGTTTATTCGTTGCCCATAACTAAGTCCAGTTTCATACTGTATTTAACACTTTTATGTGGTTTAACACCCCACAAACTAGTTTGCTTTAACACCCTACAAACTAGTTTGCTAACATTTCAGTACTAATCCTGAAATAGACACATTGGTAGTCACAATGTATAACGTCTTTGTTTTGTTATTTTTGACGTTATTAAGATTGTATTTACAATAACGTGAGTTCTAATGTTAAACGATCTTTATGGGAATCCGGAAACTTTATTTTAAGTAGTTCGCTCCATGTAGAATATCCAATAATATCCTTACTGCGTTTTCTTTACTATGCCAATAAATGATTTACAGCAAATAGGGAAACGCAAAATTGGAAAAAAAATTACAAACCAAATAGACTTAACAGTCATCACGATTAAACACAGATATAGTTTAGGCAAAACCTAAGTTCATAGATATTATACAAGTTGTGCAACTCAGATTCATGCGCGCTCAAATGTTTCCTAAATTGCCTCAATTTATAATGGGCTCTTATGGGAGAAAATAGAAAATCGTCGTTTTCAACTTTTTTTGGCAATTTTGTGAATTGTAACGACCCAATATACAAACGTATACGTATAATGAACGGAATCACCCCATCCGTTAGAAATCAGTGCAGTTCTAAGCAAAAAGGTCTACGACAATCAGTGCATTCAAAGGATCAAAAAGTCCGACTTTTAGACTTTGAGGTCGTGGACAATGCACTAATTTGCATTAAGAAATGTGCATAAGAAGATTAAGTTTAACAATACTTGACCCAACCAAACCCAAACGCTAACCAGCACCCTAACCCAAATAATGTGCGATAATTTAATAATTAAAACGCTTCAGGCCCCAATACCTCAATTTGTGACGTAATAATCTTAAATACAATGGACGAGAAACTATCTTATGCCCATCCGAGTATGGGCTTTTTTCCCCAGCATTTAAAGAATTATTAAAATAACGCACATTATTTGGGTTAGGATTCGGGTTAGCGTTAGGGTTTAGGTGGGTCAAGTGTTATTAATCCTATCTCATACTTTTTGTTATCTTTTCTGAACTTTTAATGAATATTTTCAATTTATCTACGCCGGGAGTTTACCTAAAGGTCCAAATCAGTGCATTGCCAGGACCTCAAGGTCTAAAAGTCTAGACTTTTCTGCCATTGGATGCCCTGATTGTCGTAGACCTTTTTGCTTAGAAATGCACTGATTTCTAACGGATCGGGTGACGGAATTAAGTTAAAAAATGTTACATTTGTGTGTTATATCGCATTAATTTGGTTAGATTGGCGTTCGAACGAAAATATAGCAACTATAGGTTTAGGCATTTTAGTTAGGTAAAGCAAGATTCACACCAGACGCAGTTGGCGGCAAGTGGCGCGTTTTTGCGTTCCACGGCAAGCGACGGGGTATTCACACCAGACGGCGTCATGTCGTGACCGCGTGATTTTTTCGCTTGAAACGGCTGATGGCAAAGTTAAATCAGATTTAACTTTTCCGTCAGCCGCACTACTTGCAGACTGAAGAGCTGTGTGCAGAACCTTGTTGGAACGGGACAATTTCGTAGTTTTAAGTTAGTTTGCTTGAGGATAGAAGGTTTATGTAATATTTATTTATGGTACGGGTACAGTTTGTCTTTCCCTAATATTTTTTTGGAAAAAGTGTCGCAAAAAGAATGAAAGACAAGATGAAAGGTGCAATAATGTTGGTTTGATTTAATTATTTTGGTGTTGTGTTGTAGACTTTTGTATAGATAAACTTTTGCTTAAAAAACAATGAAATTCAATTAAATGCTGATACAATTGGTGCAGGATTCTCCCTGTATATATGATTCTGGTAGCAGCCAGTACAAGGATCAAAAGCGGAAAGAAAATGTGTGGAAACATATTGCCCAACAAACTGGCGGAGATATTTGTCTTAATAAATAAAAAACATGCATGACTATCTGATTCTTTACTGGGGTGGGGTTTAATATACTCCTTCTGTCAAGCACATTGTCTGTCTATCAAGCACACTGACTTTCTTCCGCGCAACGTTCGCTCATCGCCAGCCGTCACCGTCAACCGCGTCTGGTGTGCAGAACGCTATTTATCCAGATCACTAAGTGGGTAAATGCATATAATTACAATTGGGGCGTTGGTCTAGAATCCTACCTCAAGAAGCATTATTTGGGTTAGGGTGCGGATTAGCGTTGGGGTTAGGGTGGGTCAAGTATTATGATTAAATAAAAAATATTTGACCCACCTATACACCCAAACGCTAACTCACACCCTAACCCAAATTTTGTGCGTTAAATGCATAACTGTAGTAGGATTATAGTGTATGCCTACTCCAGTGTGCCAGGCAAATAGCCAATATGTACAGTTTGGGTTATTTACCCGGCTAAGAAATTACTTACATGAGTTAGAAAATTAATCATGAAAATAATGCAATCATCAGAAAATTAAAATGGCCAATAAATTTTTGTAGTTTTCCTATGAATCGATATCAAAATATCCGAGTATGTCCAAAATAAAACCTAGCATATTGTCTTACAGCAGATGTACCCCTGTTTTTAACAGAATAATAAATATATTTAAAATCCTGCTGTTACCGGACTCCCTGCTATTCGATTTGCAAGATATCTTCACTGCATCAAGAGAATTTTTTAAAGGAAATTATAATTTAACAAACAAATTGTTCAACATTGTTTTTAAACTACACTGTAAACATGAAAAGTAAACTTCCTTTATTTAAGCTTGATTTTTGGTGTTTATTTACATTCTTAAAAATTCATTTTCAATAAAATTGTGTGTTTTTGTGAAATTATAACAAATGTTTGCAATTATTGTGATTTTGTAGTTACTTATAATAATTTGTTTATTTTAGTTAAAGATTAAAACTTGCCAATATAAAAGCACTTACCAAAGACTGTTAAAAAGAAAAAAATAATTTTTTTAGTTCATTTTATTATAAATTCCATTCTTTCACAAGGTAAAAAACCAAAGTCACTATAGAAATCACAAGTTGCGCAGCTAACTCGCATGGACGCCATCTTGTTTCCCAAATTACAATTGGCTCTTATGGCAGAAAAGCTAAAAATCGCAATTTATTAACGATTTTGACCTATTAAAAACATTTGGATGAGTGGCAATAATTACTATTAGCCAAACTAAACATTTTAGATCATAATAAATAAAATTTGCCTAAAACTGACCGAAATATACTCGATATTAGCCGTGTCGTGTCAGGATCATAATTTGTCGTCCTCAATACTTTAGTTAACCATGCAAACAAAAATATGAGAAATAAATGTAAAGTGTAATGAAAATAAAGAAAATGTTTGATTGGTGCTATTGGTTGAACAAGAATTTAAATTTTTAAGTAACTGTTCCTATTTAAAGCCTGCATTAAGGAGACCTAATACATTAAAAGGCAGTGCTGTCCTTTGGAATATATTTTAATTATTGGTTTGTTAATGGATAAGAGCTTTGTATGTGTTGTAAGCAAACTTTAGTTTCCGTCTTTTTACAGCGGGATTATAAAATCAATGGATTTACAACTTGATAATAGTGTGATAGAAACAATATTTTTATATAAAATTTGTCTAAAAATGAAACAATTTTGAAAACTGAATTTTTGGACGACATATCTCTGAAGGTTAATCGCACAGTGTCTTCTGTTTCTCTCCAACCTTTGCAGCATTTTTTTCTGTCTAACAAGACTTATTTAGTTATTGGCATGAGTTTGCTTCAAAGTCTAAACAGAGTGGAACTTGCACAGCACAACACTCCTGTGTAAAGGGTCTGAGGTCATGCTAATTTTCCCCCACACCAAGCTGAAGTTTCTATTTTTGTGGGTTTACCTTGCCAGCTATGCTTTTTGTCAACAAAGTCTGTTGCTATCCCACACCACTTCTGTATCATTTGGTTTCCCCTTTTCAGTATTTTTGTGTTGCATTTTGTTTTTATTATTTATTTTGTGCATTGTTTTTATTATTTGTGAAAGAATGGAATTTATAATAAAACAAACTAAAAAAAAACACATAGTTGCAATTCTTAACATTCTTTGGTAAGTGTTTTTATATTGGCAAGTTTTAATCTTCAACTAAATAAACAAATTATTATAAATAACTACACAATCACAATAATTGCAAACATTTGTTATAATTTCACATAAACACATAATTTTATTAAAAATGGCTCATCTTTAAGATTGTCAACAAACACCAATATTCAAATTAAAATCAAGGAAGTTTATTTTTCACATTTATAGTGTAACTTAAAAACAAAATTGAACAGTTCTTTGTTAAATTATAATTTTATTTTTAAAAAATCCATTGGATGCAGTGAAGATATCTTACAAATCTTATAGCAGGGAGTCCGGTAACAGCAGGATTTTAAATATTTTTATTATTCTGTTAAAAATAGGGGTATATCACCTGTAAGACAATATGCTAGGTTTTATTTTTTTTTTGAACATATTCAAATATTTAGATATCTATTTATAGAAAAACTACAAAAAAATTGGCTATTTTAATTTTCAGATGATTGCATTATTTTTATGATTGATTTTCTAACTTATTAAAATAAATTTCCTAGCCGGGTAAATAACCAAAAAAAAAAAAATTTGGCACACTCGAGCGAGCATACACTAATTTGTAATTATATTTCGATTTACCTACTTAGTAATTCGGGTAAATAGCTTCTTACCTAACAAAAAGTCTAAACCTGTATACCTTTTCGTTTGAACGCCAATCTAACCAAATTAATGAGATATAACACACAAATGTAATATATTTTAACTTAATTCAGTGCATTATACATATACGTTTGTGTATTGGGTCGTCACAATTTACAAAATTGCCGAAAAAAGTTAAAAACGACGATTTTCTATTTTGCTCCCATAAGAGCCCATTATAAATTGAGGCAATTTGGGAAACATTTGAGCACGCATGAATCTGAGTTGCACAACTTGTATAATTTCTATGGACTTTGGTAAAAACAATGCACAAAATAAATAGCAAAAACAAAATGCATCACAAACATACTAAAAAAGGGGAAACCAAATGACTACAGAAGTGTTGTGGAATAAAGTCAGTTGCAATAGACTATGTTGACAACAAGCATAGCTGGAAAGGTAAACCCACAATATATATTTAACTTAAGCTTGGTGTAAGAGAAATTAACATTGCACTCAGACCTCAGTTGATAAATTGTTTCCTAGTGATAGGGTCTATTTGTTCCAATACTTGATGCTTGCTTTGGCCACACTCTTTGCAATTTAGGAGTGTTGTGCTGTGCAAATTCCACTCTGTTTACACTTTGAAGCAAGCTTAAGCCAATAACTAAATAAGTCTTGAAAAAATTCAGTTTTCAAAATTGTTTCATTTTTAGACAAATTTTATCTAAAAAATATTGTTTCTATTACCCTATTATCAAGTTGTAAATCCATCGATTTTTTAATCCCGCTGTAAAAAGATGAAAAATAAAAGTTTGCTTACAACACACACAAAGCTCTTATCCATTAACAAACCAATAATTTAATCTATTCCAATGGTCAGCACTGCCTTTTAATGTATTAGGTCTCCTTAATGCAGGGTTTAAATAGGAACAGTTATTTTAAAATTTAAATTCTTGTTCAACCAATAGCACCTATCAAACATTTTCTTTATTTTCATTACACTTTACATTAGTTTCTCATTTTTGTTTGCATGGTCAACTAAAGTATTGAGGACGACAAATTATGATCCTTACACGACACGCAAATATCGACTATATTTCGGCCATTTTTAGGCAAATTATATTTATTTTGATCTAAAATGTTTAGTTTGACTAGTTGCGATTTTTTGCTTTTCCGCCATAAGCGTCTATTGTAATTTGGGAAACAAGATGGCGTCCATGTCGCTATAACTAAGAGCGAGTTAGCTGCGCAACTTGTGATTTCTATAGAGACTTTGGGAAAAACCGTTTTAAAAAATGTGCTTGTTAAAAACTTTGTCATAATTTTTAATTGTGGATTTTCATAACTGATAAATTCTACTTTTTGATGGTTGACATTTTCAGCCTGTTCATATAGACAGCTCTTTTAAACCAGCGGCTGGCAAGTTAACAACATAACTTACAAATTTTATACAACACTATTTTAAATAAGTGATCTGGAGATTGTGGTCCGCCAAAACGTTAAAGAATACCTTTTTAAAACGTTTGAAATGACGTCAAAAGTGGCTGAAAAGACGTTAGTTTTGACATCAGTAAACAACGTTTTTTGTACGTCATTTATAACGTTTTAAAATTAGTTGCATTTGGTTTGTCTCAACGTTATGAAAGAACGCTAATAAAACGTTTAAAATTACGTTACAATTTGTCTAAAACAAGTTAATTTTGATGTCAAAAATCAACGTTATTTCTACTTCACGTATGACGTTCTCAACTAGTTGCATTATAGTTTTACGCAACGTTAAAATACAGCGTTAGTTTAACGTGTAAACGACGCCTAAACTGGTCTAAAAATGTTAGTATTGACGTCAGTAATAGACGTTCTTTGAATGTCACGTATGACGTTGTAAATTTGTTTCATTGTGGTTCGTCGCACCGTTTAAAAATAACGTTCATAATACGTTCAGTGACGTCCGTAATGATGTAACACATGTTAGTATCAACGTCTGGAATCAACGTCGTTTTTACGTTACAAATGACGTTGAATTTTTGTCGCATTGCAGTTTGTCCTAACGTTAAATTAGACGTTAGTGCCACATTTTGCATTGCTTTTGATAACAACGGCACGAAATGTTTTCTTAACGTTCGTTTGAACACACTCCCACAACGTTTACGTCGAAAAAACGTTGTGTGTTAGCTTGGACATTCTGTTGATAAACAGCAATCAAAGATAAATTTTGAGGCACAGATTCTAAGATGTAAACTAAGTAAAAAATAAAACCACAGGTGAGGTGACAGTGCTTGTTTTTGCACATCTATCTAACTAAATATAAAAGTTTGTCGGTCGGTCGACCACGCACACATGTTCGCCGCTGGGTCGCTGACAGGCAATCTTTAGCCTAATGAGAGAGACAGAGCAACGTCGCATATTGCTCTTACTTAAGCGAGACGCCGGGCGAGTGGGTAAAATAGAAAGAAACTCGTGTGCTCCCAGACAGAAAATAAATGTTTCTTTCTATGAGAGAAAGTCTTCTTATAGCCTTTAAGTTTTACTGATTTCTCTATTTTACATAATGCAACAATTGAAGGCTCAATAAAAAGTCATGCTGTTGCGTAAACATAATTTAAAAAAGTGCTATATCAAATAGTAGCCTAGTAATGTTTTTTCAACTGATTTAGCATAAAGAAAGATAAATATTTTGAATAGTGTTATAGCTTTGTGCGACGTACCCTACTCTATGCTATTTATGTGATTCTTTACTCTATGTTTATTTGTGCCTTTGTTGTGTTGCAGGTTATGTTTACTTAAAACGTTGTTAATAAAAGCCTAGCAATCCCTAGGCAACCACAAATAGTATGATTTAAATCAGTGACCGGCAAACTTTTTTCGTCGCGGCCCAAAATACTCTCTTCGGAGCTTTTTAAGGCCCACTACGTAAAGCCACCACGCAAACACTGCCAGGATATTTGTTTTAGGTTGGGGGCATTAGAATGACGTCCCAAAGTTAGAAATACTTATTTTACTCGAACGCACTCGTGCGCAAATATGAAGCTAAAGATCAGTTTAATTGAGTGTATGAAAAAACAAAAATATAAAAAACATACTTAGGTTGATTCGTTTTACATTGGCAAAATTTCAATTAAAAGGATATGTGACGCATAAGTCACATAAAAGAATTCGAATATTGAATTTATTGTTACATTCAACAGAAATTGGAATGTATGAGTCACAGGATGCAAGAAATTATAGAACACGCGCTTTTGGGCTGAATAGATTGTATAATATAACTTATAAAAGTACATAAAAATCCTTACATTTGACGTCGCAAGTAACGCCGTAGTTTAAGCAATTTAAGAAACGTGTATGTTGTTATCGAACCAACCAGTGTGGTATTATGTAACTAAAGCAAGTTTATCTCGCAAAACGCTTAAAAACTGCGTCTATTTGTTTTTAGTTGGCGAATCTCTTACCATAGACGTACACTTAAATGCATAAAAGATTAACACTATATCAATTACAAAGCTGAATGGCGGCACCCGCAATCACGCAAAACGTTCGCACGAAACGCGTAAAAGAAATCCATTACATTAGTCTTGTTCTAAATTTTGGATAAATGTTACTCACGATACGCGCCAAATTAAGTTGAACAGAAAATTATTTTCAACTTATACATTTATTTTGGTAGAAATTGCATTTTGCAGGGAGTTTAACTAAGTTCATACAGTTTAGGGCAGGATGTTGACCCCAAGAAAAGGTGAAATATTATACGACTCCTTAACGCCAAAAACACTGCCTGAGACAATGTAAAAATACTTAGCCACACCAACTTTTAAATACAGTGTAATGAATGTACGCTATCACGCGGCACACAACTACATGATAACACTAAGCTATTCAAAAGTGACTCGCGGCCCACCAAAAATAGCTCTGCGGCCTACATTTGGATCGCGGCCCACAGTTTGTCGACCACTGATTTAAATAGTCATGATCCTTAATTTAATATTGCAAGTTACGGATAAAATTCATAAAAAAATGGCAAATAAAGCATTTCCTTTTTTGAGTAATTCTGCAATGCTATGCTTCCACTAACTGCAATATAGGCATACCTGTATTTGTTTTGTTGTTTAAAATGTGTATTACCAACATATTAAACCAATAAAGAGGTCTGTTTGTTTTGTCCCTGGTTTTAAAAGTGTGCTTTATCTATATGCTGAAACACGTATATGCAAGTACATTAAGGGTATTGTTAGGTTTTATTTTGTCGCCCGACAGCACATTTTAAAGAGTGTACTATACCACTACAGGAATAACCGACTAACAACCAAGAGTAGTACAGTTAGAAAGTGATAAAGGCATCTGCAGAATGTAAAAACAAACATATTTTTACCCATATCAGCCGATTTAAACTATCATTTTGGTAAAGGACACTTTTTTACAGATTTTGAGAAGTCGGCGACAGTGTGTCATCTAGTTGTTGAAAGGGTGTCACTGATTCAGTGACAGCGTGTCATCGAATCAGTGACAGGGTGTCACTAAATCGATGACATGGTGTCACCAATCAGTGACAGGGTGTCACTGAATCGTTGACAGGGTGTCACCGAATCGGTGACAGGGTGTCACCGAATCATAGACAGGGTGACACCAAATCGGTGACATAATGTCACGGAAGCGGTGACAGGTGTCACCAAATAGGTGACAAGTGTCAGCATTTTGGTGACACTGACAGGGTGTCAGTAAAAAGTCACAACCCCTGTTGCTGTAAGCACTGATCTCTTTGAAAGGTTTCATAGTGGGTTTCATAGAGATCAGTGCCTCGATTTGGTGACACTCTGTCAAAAACTTAATGACACCCTGTCAGGAATTTAATTTGGTTACACCCACTGATCTCTATGAAACCTGGATAGCGCAACTAGTGGTTGAAAATTGAAGCCAATTAGAAGGCTTCTACGCCATATTAAAAGGTTCCAAAAGTGCGTAAATTTTGCATTACGGCTTATGGGAGAGGTATCTTAAAATTGTCGTTATGGCAATATTTGGTGATTATTTTACCGAATTTTAAGGGATTAGTGATGTATTGGTATGCTTGGTACTATACACAATACTAATAAAGCAGAATAACTTGATTTTAACTCCTGCTGATAGAAATATACTTCGTTTTGACTGGCACCAGAAAATATTTTTTTTTATTGCAACAAGGCAACGTCAAGTTAGGTAAAATCATCTTATATGATATGCAAATCTTTGGAATGGCCTTTTTGATCAGTCTAGTTAATGTATTTATTATGTACATTTAACTATGCTGGTTGGTAGTTCGCTGTTCTGACAACAACATTTCTTAGCATTTATTTTCGTATAATAGTAACAGCAGCAGGTATAGTAGTAAGGTTTAATTGAAGCTATATGCATAAAGTAGAATCAGGTATTTTATTTAATTGCTTTCAATATCTCATGGATGTCCTGAATTAGTTGCTGTGTTTTATATGGTGTTTGTCTGTGTCATCCACTAACAAACATTAGCCACCAGATTCTCAATCCATCACTAACTGGTGTTCAAATGGCAAAATGTAGGATATTATCACATTCCAGTGCACTTTTTGTTTATTGTCGTTACTCTGTTAGGAAAACATTCGTGCATAAATAACTTATCCATAATACAAAATCTCTGCAAATAATTACTATTTTCCACACAGCAGCAACTCTGTTGTATTACAAATAGAAAAACAACCATAACTAAGGAAAACAAAGTCAAATGACACTTGTAATTAAACAAGAAAATAAAAGGTAAGTTGGTAAAAAGTTTTATGTTGCATTTTCTATAAAGTACCCTTATTGAATGTTGAAAATAAATAAAGATAATAATGTTAATAATAATGTTAACAAAACGCTATCTATGTTTAATGAGTAATTCATTATATGTCAAACTACAACCTTCGGTGCTTTAAAGTTTATCTTAGTTTTAGCCAGTTGTTGGGTGACAATATTGATTCAAAAAATGTAAAAATCTTAACAAATTCTTATGTTTTTGGTAAAATTTATGTTTTTTCTTGTTAGTTCTCACTACACATCACATATTCCATGAGACAAAAGTGGTCCAGAATGTATGTATTATTTTGTGGCTTGCATTGATTCTTGCTCTTTAAATTATTCCGATAAGAATATACCACTTTGCTGTTGTTCCATGTTGTTGTTTATTGCAGTTTTTTATTATTTTTTACAGTACAAAAGTCTTCAGGAAATATTTACAGGTTAACATTAAATCTAAGTAATCTGACATACTCAAATCAGCAACAACAATTATATTGTTAGTTTAATATCAAACTAGTTACGTGCAAAAAAGAAACTTGCACTGTTATTCATCAATATTATTATTTGTCATAAATTCATGCATTGTTGAAATTCTGATATTTATTAAAAAATAACTATACTCATGCAGTTTAAGTGGAATTACTTGAAGGCTTTACTTAAATGGTTTAGTGATGAATTCCAGTTCAAAAAATCTAGGTGTGTTCCTGCAATCAAAATTATTTGACTAAACCTATTAACAGTCACAGTGCGGACTAAACCAGTGCTGGTCTAGAATCCTACCACAACGAAACATTATTTGGGTTAGGGTTAGCGTTTGGGTTAGGGTGGGTGAGTTTTATTATTAAATAAAGAATATATCAATACTTGACCCACCCACACCCAAACTCGCACCCTAACTCAAATTTTGTGCGTTGATTTTATAACTGTAGTAGGATTCTAGACCAGCGCCCTAAACCGGATTTGGCTTTGTCTTTCATTGGTAATAAACTAAACCATAAAAAGCCACCAAAAAAGTCCAACCGCCAACCTGAAAAAAACTGATGCCAAAGGAAAACATGGAAAATATCTTGGGGCTTTGTTAATCAGTCTATTTGATCTTTCACGACCACCAAAAGCGTGATCATATTGCGTTGGGAAGAAAATAAAATATCTAAACAATTAACATCTCTTCGCACAGTTAAAGACCGATTTCCGCAATTTTTTCGCCAAGACCATAACGCGAATGGCGATGTTTGTGCAATTTTTTTCTTAGGAAGCGGTTATTTAGTTTAAAATAAATTTTCGGCGCTGGTTTAGAAACCTACCACAACGCACATTATTTTGGGTTAGGCCGCGGGTTAGCGTTTGGGTGAGATTGGGTCAAGTGTTATTAAAATAATGTTGCTTAACCCACCCAAACCCAGAAGCTAACCCACACTCTAACTCAAATATTGTGCATTGATTTAATAATTGGTTGAACGCAGTTGTAGGATTCTAGACAAGCGCCGTTTTGACATAAAGAATGCAAAATTAATTTCTGGTCTATGTTATTAAATGTGTTTGCTCTTTTTCTGGCAACCAGTGGAACACAAATCAGTTGAATGTCAAGTTTAGGCAACCTGTACATAATGGCACATTGTGTCAAGATCTGGGGTTTGCAATGCCAAACCGAGAGGTGTGCAATTGTGTTTTTTGCACTCCTTTTGTTTCCTACCAAAATTTAACCGTTTCTTAAGTTTGTATTGTACTAATTCAGATAATTACACAAACATCTTTAAAAAATAAGGTGCTCACCTGCCATCGCCACGGAATATGGTTGACTTTGTCCTTATTTTTAGCAAACAAAAATAACAATGCATGACAATGCCTTTTAAAAAAATATGCCAGCTGTTTATAAAACTACTTAAACAGTTCAATCAAGGATATTTTGAAATTGAAAATGTGGTGTATTGTCAGGGTTACCATACCGTGCTTATTTCTAAGATTTGTGCTTATTTTTGATTGCAGTGTCTTAGAAAATACTAATGTGCTTATTTCTAAGAAACGTGCTTATTTTTGAGTTGTGTGCTTAGTTTGTCTTATTTTAGAATTTGTTAAGCCTCAATATACGGTTTACTATACAAGTTTGGTGAACCCTGGCCAAACACGTCACGGAAGTTTCGCCAATTCAACCAAATAAACTCATTTTTTTAGCTTTGCACGATTAAGCTGCTTTAAGATTCATTTGGCGCAGAGAACAACAAGTGTTTTTAATTTAACAGTATTGTATTTGGGTGCCTCCCCCCAACAAAATCCTGGATCCGCCCCTAGTTATCAAAAGCGTGCTTATTTTTCGTAGTACCGTGCTTATTTTTTGGTCTTAGCAGATGGTATCCCTGTTTATTGTAAATCACCAATGTAAAATACACGACAAAACTATTAAATATATTTGTCAAAATTAAAAATACAAAACTGACAAAAAACAAAGTACAAGCTCAACCTATCAAACTATGACCCATGGAGACGATTTTACACCAATATTAAAAATCAACAAATAATATAAAATAAAAGTCATGCCAAAAAAGGTCAGCACCTCTTCGCTCTTGACTTCAATTTTACAATTGATTAATTGATTACCTGCCTTGAGCTTCTAACACCCAGTGTGTTTTTCTGTAAAAAACATTTTTTTTTAAAAGGTTATCATTTTCCTAAAAAACATTACCGGGACCCTTATTAATAAAAAAATACCTTTTGTCTTAGCATTTTGTTCCTGATTAGTTCATGGTTCTGGTAAACTGCTAACCTGAAACAGTGGTTTTATTATAGTTCCTAAACCATCATCTGAGCAGCATGCCCCTTTGACAATCTGGTAAATTTTGTCTATGCTTCTAAAAGTGTTTTCTATCTAATCTTGAAATCTAACATCATATGTAATGGTAATGCTTTTTAATTTGTCTAATTTATCAACAATTTTTTTTATGTATTTTAGTGAACTACATTTGAATTTTTTCCTAGAAAATTTTACTAAAATTCATTTCCTAGAATATTTTACTAAAATTCACTCACTCTCTTCAAAGATGTGTCATTAACTTTGCTGGTAGTTTTTTTTTGCTAGATGTTCTGTTAAATTCACATGTTATCTATAGAAATTAAAGTTTCAAAGTAATATATCAGGAACAAAAAACTAAAGATAATTAAAGAAATTATTAGAAGTGCTTTGTGTTGTGGAAACCTTTGTGTTTCAAAACAAGTTACTCTTGCTCTTTGTTTAGAAATCGTCAGCATCTTTTATGTGGGGAATATTTTCCAGGAGTCGTATGCAGGTTTTTTTTAAGGTTTGGTTTGGGTGACCGCTAAGTAGTTTTAAGCGACCGCAAGTGTTTCATTTAAATACCAAAAAGTTGCAAGTCCAAAATTTGGGAAACCGCTGGAGAAATTTGGGGGACCGTTTCGGTCTCAGATATTTTTAAAAGTCGTTTCCATTGAAGGCATTCTACAGTTGACAACGTGCGGAGCTCTCGCTGTATTTTTGTCAATAAAAGGTTAATTTGTTTGAAAATCTAGCAATTACCTAATTTTCTAAATACTTGTCTATTATTCGGAATACAGTTGAAAGTTCTATATAAATATTGCTGGTAAACAATGGAAAATATATTAGTAATTATTAGTATTTGTTTAACGGATTTTGGACAATATTGACTGTGGGCTTACCATTTTTGCCCGGGCCTTCCCGACACATTTAGAACCGGTTAGAACTACCTGTCGCTCCACCAATTATATTTCAATTTACGCTTAACTTAATTCCATTAATTACGCTCAAATTGACCTTGGTAAAATATCACTGACAGAAGGCATGACACTATAATTGTGAAATAAAATTCAGGAATGTCGTTCACAAATATTTTTCATGATTTGCCTTGGTATCCGTTTTTGTAGGTTGGCGGTTGGACTTGAAACACTTGTGATAATTGTTAATTCATCATAATTTGAGAAAATAATAATAAGATTGTTATTGGCGATATAAGATTTTTATGTTTTCATGACTTGGAATATATTTATGGTGTTTTAACATCTACCTTTTCTGCATTTGTTAAACGGGGAAAATGATCACGTGACTTGGAGTTGCAACTCATTTGTTAAAGTCTCTTTGTCAGGGGGAAAGTAGCCTATGTATTTTTTAGTGGTACATTTTTTTGGGTGATACTAAATACCGAATGAAACCCAAAATAACACGTAGGACAATTACTAAAAACCGAATAGTACCGATTGCAAACGAATGTAGGCCTACTAAAAATACCAAATACCCAGAGAAATCGTACGAAACCCAATGTAGCTCTTAGAACAATTACCAAATACCGATCGCAACCGAATGGAAATTTTTGTATAGCCATAACTGTGCCGCGAGACTATGCCTGAAGCGCGCTAGACGATAATTACTCCTCTTATATTCGTTTTCAATGAAACAACCAAAATTCAACGTATAGATCCGAACTAGGTGTAAGAAGCATATTATAACAAATACAATTTACTAAATGACTCAAAGTAGTTCAGCAGTATTTAAGTGGCGAATGCAGAAGGTTCATACTAACCCGATTAAAAGACTTATTGTTAGCTACGTGAGAGATCGACTTCATTACCTAACTACCTGCATAAACCGGAAAAATGGAATTCCAAACAGATCCTTCTGCCAAATCATAAGGAATGATATTCAAAAAGTCGGATCACTGTTAGCATCAAGTCTATGCAGATCTGATCCACCGTGTAGTTTCATAAACTCAGATAAAACTGTGAATCACTCGATCTTGGATCAGCTTGACCCACCGTTCCGATTGTAACGTTTGCGCTCCATATTGTTACCGGCTTGAAACCCCGGCCAACCTAATGAAGCAGGCTGGCCGGTTGTGACGTCGTCACACCAGCCTCTGTGAATTCATCAATTTGACAGTTTATTGCCTGATCGTGTTTTCGTCGTTTGTCCGAGTTTCCTCTTTTTCGATGCGTCGCCGAACCGCATTGTCACGATATTTAATTACCGCCAGCTGGAATGCTGTATATAAGGGATTTCATTTTATACCAAAAATAACAGTCTTGCATACTGTTCATTGTGGAGTCCAGATCGCGTACGTTATACGGAGGTAATTATTGTATGTATGTATCGTAAGTACCTGTGTAAGTACTGTTTGTCGTTTGTATATTTGCAATAAATTTTCTTTCATTGTGCTTAAAACCCACAAATTGGAGACGCACCTGACGTGATATTGAACACGCATTAATTCCTTCTGATTAACTAATATTCTAAAATAATTAATATTAACCTATTGTGTTGATTTAAATCTATTTTGTAACCTACGTTTTTGTACCTATTTTTAATCTTATTTACCGTGTGCTATATTCTTAAAATCATTATGTCGAAGAATAACTTTTCCGTTTTGTTTTCAAAGGTTTCAAGCAAATTTAAAGCTTGCAACGCCAAAACTTCAACGCGTATAGCTGCCATGCTATGTAATATAAGGGAAGGTAATGTTTTTCCGAAACCAAAGGGAAATAATTCGAAATTTTCCATCTCTAAGCTACGGCGTCCGCAAATAGGCTCCTTTTCTAAACCTGTTTTTCCTTTCTCTAAAGACAGTTTAACAGAAAATGATGTTCTAATGCCATCGGTTACAGTTGTTCCACCGATTGCATTGCCATTCTCGTCTACTGATTCAGTTTTGCAACCTGCAGCAGCTCCTTCAGCTGAGAAGCAGATGGACAACGACTTACCGCATTCAACTTTCGAAGCCGCTCCATCGTCGTTTTGCACCACGGCAAAACCTTTAAATGTTCCGGTAAAATCTTTTCAGCCTGTTGCAGTTACGTCCAACAGCAAACTTTCATCTGCAGAAGCGAAGCCTCGTCAACAAAGCGAGTTTACTGCATCTACGATGTTCAAAACATCTATGACGACATGCTATTTAAAGATAGACTTTATTCCAAAGGTACTTTTAACCTATATTTTTCAACTTTCTCTTTACCTAATCTTATCAGACAGGAATTCTTGTCGATCGATTGATGATTTTAGGTATCTCGATGACTGGTATCGTCCGCCTGACCTAACAGCTTGCAAGCAAATCTTGCGGATCTGTTGCGAAGGAAGCAGCACTTTCCTACGACGTTTACACCTGATGATAACATAGTAAGCTTTCATAACTTTACTTTACCTTATCTATCTACGGCCTCTTACTATTCTAACCTTGACTATTCTAATCTTCTCTTCCTCTTATTCTCAGCTTTTTGCTAGTTTTCTTGATAGACGTTTTGTTAACGTTTTTGGGTAATTTTTAGCGCCTATGGCTTAAGGTTATCGCTAACGCAGGGATGGGCCTTGCGTAATCAAATTGAATTTCACTAATACGCTCAAGTAGGATGGCAGCTATAGTTTATTCGTAATTTTTGTGCGCGCTATGCATTGTCAGTTATTGATACATGCCTTGTTTACTTTTTACGCACCAAGCCTGTTTTTCTCTCTAAGCCGCCGCCATTGTAAGTATGTTGTTGCGTAATTATGCGCACGTTTTAATGTTGACATATCGGTCAAACAATGTAGATTTAAAACCGCTTTTGAGCTAACTAAATTTACGGCATAGCTGTTCAGTCAGTTGCAAAATTACGTCTCTTTTTGTTAAGTTAAAGGTGAAACTTTACGTAGGAGAATATTCTTCTCTCGTAAACTAATCTCTAAGCCTATAAACAAATATATTTATCTCTCACACTTACAGAAGTTGTGCCTTCTAAAGTGCCATTTCCGTTTGCAGCTAACCTGCAGTCTGGTCCTATATGGTTTACGGTGTTTGATCAAAGATATCACACCTAAAATAACCTGACCGTTTTGTTTGTATTCCGGGCATAGTTCCCGATGTTTTCAAGGCCACGTGATGCCTTTTTACCTTACTGACGGCTGAGATACCGTCACATGTCCATTTGGGTTACAAGCTTGCAATAGTGTAACTTTTTAGTTTAACCTTTACGCCAAGGTTAAAATGTCTGTCATTTAGGAATTACTTTTAAATGGACATGGCGTTTATTTTGTTTTCGAGTTTCAGAGATTAGCACCGTTTAACTTTCTTTATTTCGGTATTCTAGAACGATAGATTCTAGGCATTTGACTGACGGTTTTTGTCTTTCTTCATTAAAATTACGATTTTTACGGCTCTATTTCTGCATTGTATAGGCTGTGCATTTCTTGTATTCGCATGTTGTTAAACGCCGGTGTAAGTATTTTTACACAGATTGTTCAGCAACAAAGTACCAGCTCGATTACGGAGGGATTCTCGAACACTAGAAGGAGCAGTTCAGTTTCAGCTCTTTGACTACCAACGTGCTTTGTACGAAGCGAGCTTTTTCATCGTTGGACAACAGTCATTTATGTTTCGGAGGTCGCCACCGTTCCTGACTTGTTCTACAAAGAGCCGATCGACAAGGAGGACATGATCATCCCATGAACAATGTTTGACTTCCTGGAGGAAGAAGTCCAACATGGAGTCTCTCCGGACCTATTGCTTCAAAGACAAGGGGAGTGATGTAACGTTTGCGCTCCATATTGTTACCGGCTTGAAACCCCGGCCAACCTAATGAAGCAGGCTGGCCGGTTGTGACGTCGTCACACCAGCCTCTGTGAATTCATCAATTTGACAGTTTATTGCCTGATCGTGTTTTCGTCGTTTGTCCGAGTTTCCTCTTTTTCGATGCGTCGCCGAACCGCATTGTCACGATATTTAATTACCGCCAGCTGGAATGCTGTATATAAGGGATTTCATTTTATACCAAAAATAACAGTCTTGCATACTGTTCATTGTGGAGTCCAGATCGCGTACGTTATACGGAGGTAATTATTGTATGTATGTATCGTAAGTACCTGTGTAAGTACTGTTTGTCGTTTGTATATTTGCAATAAATTTTCTTTCATTGTGCTTAAAACCCACACGATCAATAGATATAGCAATACCTATACAATACATGCCTGGACACGACTGCGATTCGTCAAAAATGCTTCTGCCGTGTTACGCTTCACTGAATTTACCACGCCTCGTTGAATTCTTAGCGCACTTGGTATGTTTTTACCACAGTTATTATTAGTCTTGTGCTTTAATATGGACAAAACCGAGAATTTCAATGACGAAGAAGGGTTGGATGAAGCCTTAGAGCAAATACTTATTGAAATAGAAATGGATATTTCGTCAAACCAAGCAGACAAAAAGTAGTCTATATGCGAAATCGTGTAAAAAATCCTTTTCTACATCACGAGGTCGTCAGTCTCATATCGGATCGGCACCGATACCAACCGGCGAGTACCGACACCATCACATCAGGTATAGGCTACGATCCTATATTATCGGGCATACCAACTCTCAAATAATCCTGTAAGTGCTTAATATTTAAATAACAGTTAACTCAAATTACGGAATAATTATGCATATACCAATTTTATCTGTTCTGGGGTACTGGTAAACAAAATAAAAATGTTTGAACATATTATCTAAATACTATATTTTACAAAAGTTCTGTATAACACACCTAACAGCCAACGTTACTGATTGAAGAGGTTTGCAGTGATCAAACGCTTGACTTGATTTTGTTACAACATGTAAAGCTGTCATATTGCTCTCTTCTCCATCTGCTAACACAGAAACTCCTCCACAAATTGGTAGGTTCGAAATAAAATTTAAAAGATCTCTTACAGATTTGGACCTAACGTTATACTCAAAAATTTCTTTAGAGAGGCCAGACCATCCAAAGTGGTGCATATCCAATTAAAAATTTTCATTAACAAATATTTTATATTTTTCTTGATCGAATTGAGAGACGTGGGAAATCCAAATTTGTGAGAAATCTTTTGCATGTATTTTCCATGTATCACTTTTTAAAACAAGACATTTGGCTTGTTTTAGAAATTAACTAAAAGTTTTAAAGACAGTAGAATTTTCTGGATTCCGTAGAGTGGGTGGTCTGCGAGCTACCTTTGTACTGGCTGCTAACTTCACTGGCATGTTTAATGTTGGAATTGATCAAAATTTTAACGTGTCTCGTTTCTGCCCTGTAGATAAATAACAATTTAGGTTTTTTATGTAAACTAATATAATATTTCTAAAATGCAACAAACTTTTCTAATATTCTATGTAAAATTCCTTCCATGTATATGTACATTACTAAATCTACCACAGCATAGGTCCAATCCAGAAATACAATACACGTGTAGAATAGTTAAGAAAGTTTTTAAACTAACCATGAATAAACTGTTCTGCTTTAAAATGACGACCACATATCTTTACTATATCTCGTTTATATAAATCCCCAATTGCTTTGTCAGCCCTGAGGCCAAGAATATTATTTTCCAAATCATTTGCCCACTTGAGTTTTTCGCCTGAACAGAATCTTTTTGCTGGCACATGGTAAAGTTGGTCGGGATATTTACCATCACAATCAGGAATGCAGCAATCTTTACTCATTTTCAACTAGTCTATAAAAAATAGGAACAAAAGTTAATTTGACCAGGGTAGTAAAATCTTGCTCAAGGTTTACAAATACTGAAACCAGTAAATAATAGTCATTGAAGGTAAGTAGGTCGGGGTCTACATGTACACATGTAAGGTCTACATGTACACATGAAGTAGGTCTACATGTACACATGTAAGAAGAAGTTTGTTCTTCGCTGATGACCAGTCTGTACTTCAAAGCACTTTACGCAAAAATCACCGAGATCTCGTGTGCACACAACTTGCCTAAACACATTTTGGGCGTGCGTTTGCCACACCATACAGACTGGGCCAACGAAATCTCGTTACTGTTGTATTACTTTGCCCACAATCCAAATAAAAAGTAACTATAATGTAATTTTTTCGTTCGTGTCGAAACAATGTAAATAGTTTGGTCTTCAACTAACTTTATAAACTGAAATCCTAATGAACATATTACAAAATATAATGAATCTCGCAAACTACAACCAACGTAAATTGTTTCTTTTGGTAAATTCAGTCAAGCGTGAGACGGCAGACTCAAATATACAACAAATAATACAGCTACAATGGGCGGGGGAATTCCCGTGTCCATGCCTGTGATATAAGCCTTGGTGAAACTCTCAACACAATATAAATTAAATGTAAATTACACTTAAACTGGGATGGGGATGATGACTTTAAATCAGTAGGAGATTTGTTTAGAGTCTATTGAAGTTGAAAAAGGTAAATTAATCAATGGATAAAACACTAACTCTAAAAAATTGTTGTTCATGCGACTTCATGTGCAACAAGGTGGCCTGTATTAGAAGGATAAAGCCTAGTAAAAACAAAAAAATCCAAAAAATGTAGTTACAGGATAATAGATAAGAACCCGCCACTATTTGTGACCATGTCAAGGCAAAAATTCTCCACATGTTAATTCACTATTATATGCAGCTCTTTATTAAACTACTGATTTTAAAATGCGGCTGGCAAGCTAAAAAGTTTGCCAACTGAATTGGTTTACCCAAACTATTATATTCATACCAAAATCATGTGCTTGCTGTTTTTGCCAAACATTAAAGCAATTATGCAAGCAAGTTCACATTGATTTACTAGAAATAAACCGTAAATGTTATTACATTATTGCAAAACGCATGCAGCCCGCATAGAAGGGTGACACTAGCGTTAACTTAGCATTCTGGGCTTCTGTGTAGTTCATTTCTAACAATATATAAATGTTTTTTATAGATGGAGAATCGGAAATTTGTTTGGAGGCAATTCTAATATTTGCTACTGGTGCTGTCCAGGTACTGACACTGGGGTTTGACCCTCAACCTACAATAGAATTTCCTAATGATACAAAATACCCTTTGGTCAACACATGCTGCAATGTGTTGACAATTGCTTGGGGAAATAAAGATTTTAAACTCCCTTGGATTTGGTGTTACATAAATCTGCGTTGTTTTTCATTAAATAAACACCAATCATAGATTTGTACAGATTTTTTTATTTTATAGTCTACTCTAGAGAAGGGCAAGCCAACAAAATGCTACTTTTACTCAAGTTACACATCTATAGCATTATTGAATGTCAAAATAAATTTTTCGTTAAGTATAAAATAATATTTGTTGCTACGAATTGAAGACTTAACTTATATAATATGTTTTCCGCAAGGATTTCATTAAGGATTGAATTGTGCGATCAAATATTGGACATTCAAAGAGTCAAATCATCAATATTCCTTGTTTTTGGCAAAATAGTGTCATTGTTATCAATATTAAATGAAGGGCCCAGGCTCTGCAGTTGTAGTAGCTGGTACCTTAATGCAATACAGTTACAGTGGTGTGTGGTACGTTCAGTGGGCCATAGATAATTGTTTATACTATGCGAAGACAAAAAAGATCTATGCTGTTCGTTGGATCAAGCAACAACTGCTCCTCCTGATAATTAGATTCATTCACAAAATGGTTAACTACTTGATAAATTTAAATCGTATTTAATCTAAGTTTCACGATAAAAATAACAACAGATTATGTTAATGTTGATGGTTAAATCGGAAAGGAATTTAAATCGGAAAGGAATTTTGTCCGATTTAGCCTAAATCGGAATATAATTTGTCTCTCTAAATTAAATCGGACAGAAAATTTGTCCGATTTAAATTTTGTCCGATTTAAGCTAAATCGGACAAAAAAGTTGTCCGTAGAAGGGTATTTGTTTTTTTCCAATGAAACATTTCTATAGTGACTTCCTTGCAGTGTAAAGGATTGTTTTTTTTTATATAATTTAACTAAAATGGAGGAAAATTTACACTTTCAATCAATCTAAAGTTAGACTCATAAATAAAGACAAATCTGTTTCCCATTTAAAAGGTTTGCATCAGACGACTGGACAAAAAAATAACACGCAACTTTCAAAGAGATTGGTAAAAAAAGGAGTGGATGTGACTGTCATAGGCTCAGCCAGGGGGCCACAGAGGCCATGACCCCCTAAAAATTTATAAATATTGTGTACTCTTAATAATATTTGTTTTGCAGTACCACAAAGGTCGATTACAGGCTTGCCAGAACTTCAATTGTCATGCATTGTTACGCCATAAACGATTTAGTTATTATTAAATTCGCTATAGGCTACTTATTGATGTAGTTTGTGTTCGATACGCAGTTCATACAATGGCAAAAGCTAAACAACAAAAGTTTAAACTTTTTGCCCAGACCCCACCTCCCTAAATTTGTGGCTGGCTACGCTACCGGTGGCTGTGCTTTAAAAAAATCGCCTTTTATACTTTCCCTGTTTCTTGTTTCATTTTTGTAATAAACGTGAAAGCATGCCGCTAATTTTTTTTATCTTGATTAGTACGATACCGTTTTTGTGATTGTTAAAGAAAAGCGTGGCTTGAAAAAATTAGTGCCTCACCATTAAGGAACGTCACCGCACGTCACTGTTGATTGTGTTTCTACAGCCGCGGAATGGCCATACGAAACTATTGGCCACATCACTCATAGTAGATTAAGTATTAGCTTTCTTACATGATAGTTGATATAGCCTGATATATTAGTTTACCAAAAGTTTTTCTAAAATTTTATCATAAATATATTATTAGCCTTCCTTAAAAACAAACAATTTTTTTATTTTTTGAACTTCCGACTTGTAACAGATGTTTGCAGTAGTGGGATTCAGCCAGTTCGCACCGGTTCCATAGAACCGTCTCGCGAAATTTTACGAGATGAGCGAACCGGTTAGCATTACTGGTTACTGTCAATAATTTTTTGTATCTTATCTAATACATTGATTTTTGAGATCCAAGTACCTCACGTGTTTTTTTTTTTCAAAATGTGCAATGGTCAAGGTCGCACTTAACAGTCATACATTGTGTTAATTTTTATAATTGTGGTAATTTTCCTTTTGTGGTTGTTTGTCTGAAAATGTAATTGTTGCGCCTTAAGTACAAGAGACGACTGCTGCTTTTTAGTGAATTACTGTAGCAGGGGTCGGCAACCCCTGGCACGTGTGCCGCAAGTGGCAAGCAAGATGATTTTTCGGGGCACGCCAAATGATTCAACGCGCATCTTATATCACCTTAAATGCCACCATTACATTACTATCTCATCATTAACTTTATTATTACAATTAAACGGTTGCACACATTTCCAGTTCTTGTCACAAATTAGTGTCAACTGTTCTATAACATTATTTTTTGTGGGCGTTAAACTGGTTGTTAACGACTAACCGTTCGTATCTTGTGTTTTTGTGCGACTGAGAAACCAAGCTAAAAGCGAAACTAATAGTTAACACTTCTAGGTATCAGCTCAAAAGCGTCGAATTTTGTTAAAAAATAGCGGGCTCAGCATTGTTTTCGTGACATTTGTTTTTTTAAGCGGGGTTAGGGTATCTTTACAGAATTTAACTTATTAAATAAGATTGAGTGGTGTCTCCCAAGATACGTAAATTAGATGTCAGATGATTTATAAGTTAGATGTCAAATCACAGCAGGGTTGCGGAGTCGGATACGGGTAAGACTAGGTAAAACTACCTGAGTTCGACGTGTGCGCGTGCACTACCAAATTTCGCAACTCTTAAGGCAGTGAACTGTAAATGGTTAAGGTGGAACAGCGTATGATGGCATATTTTCCATAATCTCTATGACTGGACTGTGTTGCACATTTGGCTGGAGTCGGACTCGTGTTGTTTTTAACCGACTCCGGAGCCCTGGTTGCATGTGCAAAACCAAACATAGAAAAATGTTTGGCACGCGAGTTGTTGATATTTTAAAATTATTCATAAACTGGCACACTGCATACGATAGGTTACCGGCGCGACCCCTGGACTGTAGGCTGTTAGCAGTGATTGTTAGCAGTGATTGCGGATTCAGCCGGTTCGCAGTTTTCAACATCGCTGGAACCTTGGGTGGCATCCTGTTCTTGCAAATACTTTAATTATTTGCCGGAAAATATGACTTTTTAACAGAACCGGCTGAAATATACCACTTTTGTGATAGAACCGGCTAACAAAAAATTTAAATCCCACCACTGGATGTATGGTATCCCATAGCTGTAGTGTATGGTATTTTAGTTTAACTGAAAGTCGTAGGCAGGGTTACCATTCCGTGTTTATTTCTAAGATTTCAAGTATGGAATATGCAAAATATGGGTTATTTCTAACAAAGGGTTGTTTTTGAGGTGTGTGCTTAGTTTTTCCTATTTTAGTTTCTAAAAATGTTTTCTTTTAACTATAGGACACTTTAGATAAGAAGCGAAAAACTTCATTCAATTATTATCTTACTGGGTTCTTTGACCAGTTTACGATAGCAATTTCACCTAATAGCAAACGGGTTGATTGTTTGTGCCTGGAGATCAAGTACGGTAGCCTACACATTTCAAGTAGGCCTACGTTTTGGGCCTTAGGCTGAGATTGTACGTATGTATAATAATATCAAGGTTGAAGATAGATTTAGGCATACAGTTGTTTCTACAGATTAAATATAAAATAGGAGATGAGCTTTTCGTGATGAATATAAAAAATGAATCGCTCATGTAAAGTCAAAATTACAGATCCTATTATTTTTTTGTAAGTTATTTTTTTCGCCAGAGAAACCACTTATTGTCACGTTAAGCATACATAAGCTTATTATAAACTATTAATATTCAAAACTTTGACAGTTCGGAATTTTCAAAACCAATAATTTTGCTAAAGAATTACGCATAAGCTTGCATAAAAGAAATATGGGCGGTGTTTCATTGTTACGCCTAAGAAGTGTACACACTGCACGATACATTATTATTATTTAAAAAAAAACAGTCGTAATTACGCAACTAAACCTCCAACTGTAACTTTAGTTACTTATACATTTTGTAAATCTCATTCTTACCATTTTTTACACAGTCTTTATTGTCGTGACAACTGTACTTCAATATTATTCCTGTTATACTTCCGCAAACACCTATGGTTATAGGTAGCTCGTTTATTTTTTGACCTACAAAATGAGAAATTGTAGTTTTACATGGTGTTACTCGAGTCCCGAGTCCGACATACGCATGCGCAGTATCAAAGTTTAAAACTGGTTTGGCCGCCAACTGGAAATAGTAAAAGTGGAATATTTTCCAACCAGGTATTTTGGGTGGATGAATTATACGACACCTCTATAAGTGGATTGCTGAATATATAGTGCCGGTATATTGCTTTTTGCCAGTAATTCAAACAAACTGAACGACCTTTTCTAAAAGCCCATGACGCTTTTTTGTGCACTTTGTAAAGGATTTTGACTTGAAATAATTTTGACAAATTTTGACCCAACGTATAAGTTTTGACTATTTTGACAAGTCAAAAAAATAATTGCCGAAGTCACAGGTAATTAGTCCGTGGGCTAAATAGGTTGAAAACCACTAATATTTAAGTAGGCTACACAAAAAACTTTTGTTAGGTAAAAACTCTGTTTTATACACAAGTAATTTGACATAAATTGAATTAACTGTATAGCTTTACCGCGCAGCCATACAGAAAACACATTTTTAGTGCAACATTACTTTTATAAAAATGAAACCAAATGAAAAATTCAAGATGTGCAATAAGTCAGCGCATTGCGCTTTGCCATATAGAGAGCATGTTTTCGTGAGACTGATTTCAATTGCCGTGAAGTATACGATGCTGCTCACGAACATTTCTTTGGGAGTTCCTGACTCCCGACTTCTCTCCATTTTAATTGTATTAAATGCGACACCATATGCTATTCAGTACGGCACCAGCATCAATATTTAAAAAATAGATAACCCTTTGATCGAACTTCTATTGTAATATCTTTGAGATTGTTTTTTGTATCACGTTTGCTGTATTTTTTATAAGGTATAACTTTACCGGTAACCATGTAAGGGGCACCATGACGAAACACTTGAAAACCACTGGTCTCGAAATTTAAGACGGTGTTAGTTAACACAACTTTTTGCATTACTAACCATGCGTGAAACTTGTCGTGTTTTCAGTGAAATATTGCATTTATAAACTATAGCGAATAAAGCAAAGAAAGTGCCGACAATCTTTTAGAAGTAATCTGCGTCAACTGTCATATACATAACGATGTATCAACAAGGAAAAAAAGTAACATTGTTAGCAACGTTAATATTTTATAACGGTAAGTTTATTTTTTATAATTTATTTCAATGTGAAAAATAAATCAGGATCAGGAACTACAAGTAACTTGTATGGATTTTAGCATGTTGATGTAGACCCTAGAGATCAGTAAATACCTAATAGACTGTTTAAAAAGTATGCAGGTAAACGTTCTGCAAAAAATTAAGATATTCTTGTACGGGCAGTCTTCTTTAGAACCAGACCTGTATAACGTACGTAAGGTCTGCATGCGGTCCAATCGTAACATAAGGCCCAACCATTTATTGCGGTCCTTGTGTAATATCAAATTTAGGTTTATTATTTCGATTTTACGCAAGTACATAATTGCTTGTGTATTGCATTACCTTAAATCAGAGACGCGCAACCTCAATCACTGGGTGAAATATGAATATTCGGATTAGCATTATCCCACGGGTCAACGATTAATATTAAAAATATTGTAAACGTCACGCTTTACATATAGCATTATTACCTCTTAGAGCAGGGGCGGGCAACATACGGCCCGCGACGGGATTTTGAGCGGCCCGCAGACAGTTTCCGGTTGTGGCCCGCTGCCACATTCTGCCACAAATAATAGGGATTGCTATTTATTATTTAGTTCTTTGTTTTCTTGGTGTTTAAGATTCTTTGTTTTGCGTTGACATTATATTTAGAATTTACAATAGATATTTTCCCATGGATTTGCTAAGAAACGTAAGTTTGACGAAGAGTGTCGCGAATTTAACAAGGATTGGATGTAAAAATACTTTTTCACTCAAGTCGGCAATAATCAGAATTTTCTTTCGAATTACAAAATCTGCCTGAATCCGAATGGTAAAAACAGACGATTATGGTTGCACATCAATCATAAAGAATGTTTGGATGTTATAAGATGAATATATTTCGCTACAAAGTATTGATGCTTTTAGTAGCGAAATATTGTTATCTTATAACATTCAAACATACTGATTTTTGGTTTACCAAGTTCTGTACTTAGTTTATTTTTTACGTCGTGAAGAAAGCAGTATGTTTGATGTGCAATAAAAGTGTTGCCGTGTTTAAAGAGTACAACTTTAGCCGCAATTATGCGCCAACACATGCAAGCTTTGGCAGTACTTAATCCGGCCCGCCAAGTACTTCATTTTCTCATATCTGGCCCGCCGACTGGAGAAGTTGCCCAGCCCTGTCTTATAGTTACAATCTGTTCAACAAAAGAAATCTGCTTCAAAACGTGTTGATTGCGTAATAACTCAAATACGTTATACACTAAGACAGACTGTAGGTCGTACCTTAAAAAATGTTTTTTGTTAAGCTTTCCCAACAGAAATAAACGTATTTAAAACGATTCACCTATTCTTATGGCTATACTATTCTATATTTAGGTCAACAGTTGCAATAAATTTAGTTAAAACTAACTAAATGTGGCTTGATTACCTACTTTCCACACCGTATGTCAACTAATCGCATTTTATGTCCAACTTAAGCCACTTTTTACTTCCATGCGCGATTTTGATTTTGGTAGAGGCGAGAAATACATAAGAGTCCCGGATTAAAACCTAATCTGTGTTGCAACGCACCAATTAACGTTGATAAGTTTCGCGCGCTGTATTATTCTATTAAAGCAGTGGCCGACAAACATTTTTGTCGCGGTCAAAAATGTTCTTTTAAGAGCTATTGAAGGCCAACTATACGTAAAACCACCACAACAGACTGGGTGGGGGGGATACGTCATAAAACACATATTCTAAAATCACAAGATCCAAGATTATTTCATGATTTTGGTTGGGTATTAATATTAAGTGATCAGTAGGGATGTCCGATAATATCGGATGGGAGCCGATACCCGATACTAATGTGGCAGTTTCATCGGTGCCGTTAATATAGGAATTCCAACATATTAATATGGCAATTCCAACTATGATTTACGATCTTCTACCAAGTAATTTCTGGTTTGAAATGTAAATTTAACAAAACGCAACAGGAGACCAACAGGAGATAAATAATCTATTAACGCAAAAGTAAAAGTTAGTCTAATACCTAGAAAAACAACTGTCTATGAGTGTTTCAATTAAACATATTTTGATTACATGAATGAGGTTAAGTATATAAAAAAATTGTTGTTTTAAAAAAATTGTAAGTTGATTTACGGTTTAATGCATCCCAAAATAAATCAGAGATGCCATTAACGTCATAATTTGGCGTCACCAAGTTACATCTAAACGTTACGTCTTAATGAAGCTAAATTAAGAACATAGTTAAAGTTTATGGTTGAAGAGATGGCACTTTAAAGAATCTAGACAAACAAAGCTACGTGAAACAATTTTAGCCATCTGTTTTACTGCTGGAAGAGCAACACTCCGTTATATATTATGCCTGGCAGCAATAGCTTATTTCTACGTGAAACAAGTTGCCAAATCTTGTTCAAGGATACGATGAGACGCAAGCGCCCTAGGCTCAAATAATTTTATAAAATTGGCTATTCGCGCCGAGCGCAATTTGCATTACGTATAGGTAAATTATACAACCTTTTTATTTGGTAAGGGGGCTTGGCAACGTTTTTGTGTTTTCCAGATGATTTTTCTTCAAATGTGCCAGGATTCCTATACTTTTTTACTTTTTTACAGGGATTTTCTGTAGAAAACAACAACAGCTGCATACAACAAAAATGTCTTTCAGAAACTCTTCTTCGGCTAAAGATTCTATCACTCCTATTGGTGTTACAAGTCCGTATAGTATGTCAACTCCAAAATACGTCACTCGTTAGCTAGTGATCATAAAAATATAATTAATCTTTTATTTTTAGCCATCTGTTTCTGTTTAACACCAGGTGACACTCCTTTTACGTACCGGTATAACAATATTTTCGTAACTTACTACTCTATGTGGCGATATCTGACAATACCCTTTGATTACATGTTAAATTGCCATCTTTATAAGTCGTCTGTTTTACTAACTTGTTGAAGAGTGATACATGACATGGTGAAATCTAAATTTTGTTACGTCACTATAGCGTGTAATATACCCAACTTAAAACTTGCCTTCACCTACTACCTTGTTGCTTAGTTAACTCGGTGGTTGTTGGAGCTATAATTTTAAAGCTTTGAATTAAGTGTGCCGCGATTTTTTGATTTTTTTAGTTTGCCTCAGGCTGAAAAAGTCTGAGAACCAATAAAAAAGGGTGTCTATATTAGTATAATATATATATTTAAATTTGCTGTTTACTTCATTAATATTAAAAAGGCTAAATGCAGAATATTATCTATGACAGAATAAGACCTAAACTTGACGAAATAAAACCAACATATTTCGAATTAAGACAAAAACCTGTATGAACAAGACACGAAGCACTGTTGAATTATTGTAATACGTAAAGTTGAGGGTTAATTCAAATAAATATAAGTGACCAACGATTAGCAAGCATATTGCAATTGTTTGGGTATAGGCCTAATTACTATTAAATAAATTAACCGGTTTACTATCGCCCATCAAGTTTTAATGCAGGGTTGGCAAGTTTTTGGTATGTGTTGGACCGGTTTAAAAGTAACAGTATGAGTACGTCCTATATGGAACTTTCTAAAATGTCTGTTTTGCGAACTTGTATAGGTTACATTTGCGTTTTGTTTTACGTCTTTTTAATGTACCGGTAAACATAACATAAAAATACGACCCTATATAAATTACTATTTTTGCTACTTTAAGGTTATTGAACGATGAAATATATAGCGCTTCGGAAAAGTATTGTTTTGCAGGATTTCACTGTGACTAAAGGTTAACCCCTGGACCTTTCCATCGTGCAATTCTAGCCAAATGTATCTAGTTAAAAAACATTCTACGCCTATAAATGCAGTATTCTGTTTTGTTAACTATGACTCATTTTTTTCGCGCTTTGCGCGCACCATTTTGCCAGCAGTCTCTTTATCACATTACTTTTTGACGATGCTTTTAGTCGTCATGTTTAAACATTTCATGCCCGGCCTTACGAAATGTTGCATATATAGCCTACTTTATGTGGCCCGCCAAGTATATCAAAGAAATATTGTGGCCCGCGATGCTGTCAACCTTGGACCACCCTGGCATATGTGATGATGTATCCTTGAAATCGTTTTGAGTTCCTTAAAACACCTTAAAAACACTGAGCATGATGTTAAATTAGTTGATACTCCCAATCTGACCTATCCACCGTGTGCCAGTATGTCGCCTCAAAATATTGGACAAAATTAGGTAAGTGTCCGTGAACTAGTTTTAGGGGGTACTTTTATTGTTAAAACTTGCAATTAGGTTAATCCTGCCATATCGTAAGGCAAAAAAACACACAAAACTTTAAAAATATCTAAAAATAATTCAAAAACACAGGATACTACAGTTACTCTAAAAATGGCATCAAGCTTTACATAAAATTTAAATTCCTTACAGTTTTTTGCATAATTTTACTAGAACACAACATGCCAACCAATTCTTAAGGCGGCGCGAGCTGTTCACGACATTTACCTTTTGCAAAGTACTTTTGATGGTTTGGGCATCAGACCATTACCCTCAAAGTAGCTCTTTTGTCATTAATTAAAGTTTATGTAGCCAATTCGCGCGATTAACAATTGACTAAGTTTTGCATTTTGTCTTCAAAGTGGCAAATTAGTTGCTTTTCGTAGATACTATTTATTATCTGAGGGATGCGCAAGGCAAACGGCAATCACTAAAGAGGGCGTGGTTAAAAAGAGGCGAAGACCACTGCTTAAACGTTTTTTCATCGACTACAACGCCTGTAATGTCCACATTTTGCAGTGTATTGCAAAGCATGCTTTCTACCCGTATATTTTATGTTATGCGCGTCGTTACGTATAGTTACGTCGTATGCCCTCGGGAGTAGGGTTGTTCAGATTTTGAAATTTTTTGAAAAGTTTAACTAATCGAAGGAATTCTCCTTTTGCGAAAATTTGCTAAATCGGCTCTATTGTAACCAAACGATGGCAAATAGTATTGTAAAATGTTATTTGTAATACATCAACAACAAATACGCATATTCAACACAAAGAAGCATTGCAAATTAGCTGAAAAAATATTTTTTTTTGCAACGATCGATTTTTTAAAGTCTGGAAACTATCGCCGGTGTTCCTCTAGTCTACGACTTGCAGGAGGCTAGCGTGTTGCTGTGCATCATCAGTGATGTTTGCTGGGTAATCGGTGTTCAACTTGATCATTCTCTCAGCAGCATCTTTAACAACTTGACAGTATTCAACAAGGTTTTGTAAACCACCGGCAGCGCATCAACCAGTTTATTGCCTTGTTTAATGTTTCCGCTTTGGTAAAAACAGGTATTGGTTCTGATGCTTTAATATATACCTGGCAATTTGCAAACCGTAAAATAATGTTCAAAATATGACAAGCAGGTGGCATAGGTTGCCTACAACAAGCTGCTGAAGTTTATCAATGGTACCTCAATGAAGAAACTGTATTGTTTTATGTTCAGTTCACAGCCTATTGTGGACGAAGATAGGACAGCGGCATTGGCAAGAAAAAGTTTGGATACACCGAAGTCAAGTAAATTTCGCCTGGAGTTGCCAGTGATGCGTTTAAAAGAAACAGGACGCACCAGAATCGAATTCGGGGGTACAGACGAATCTCAGCCGAATAATGTCGATCCTGCCTGACTACCTCCAGAAGTGGGGACTAAACCTAGGCGAATGCAAAAACAGTTTCGCCAGCCTTTCACCTCAATAACAAGTAGGCTAATGTGAGCTGTGCGTCCAGGCCCACAGAGGAATTTAGACTTTTAAGTCAAGCATACGCACTTACTAATGGGCATCTGGACAGGACACGCCTGTTTCGTCGACACCTGGAAACAATCCATTAAAAACAAACATTACCTGTTGTTCTTGTTAGAATGCTGACTGACACTAGGTTTGGGGCAAGCGCAAACAATCTTTGCGTATTCTCCAAAGATTCCGTCTACGCACCAGCCAAATACTTCGCTCCTGTGTGTGTGGCGGGAACGCTTTTCCCATCTCGTTGAGAAGTGACTCAATGGTTCTATGTATTGTCACTGGGTGCCTACGCCTTACGCCAGTCGAAGAACCTCAAATCCTGACAAGCATCAAACCCGCTGAGCTTTGCCGCTGGGGGCCACATCGTTTCTAGTTCGCCGCGCCCTGATGAAACAAACAATATCTATTCCACCAGCGCAGTCGAGCATTTCGGAATTCAATAATAACTCAGGAGTGGAAACCAGTCAGAGATCAAGAGCCACACTCCCTACTTGGTTAACTACAAAGATCCACACCTTACACAAGGGAAGTAACGAATTTAACTTCGTTTCTTTCTCATTTACTTACATACATACCTTTGCTTAATACTTGGCGATTCGTTCTAAATTAAACTTTTCTTAGTTAAACCAAATAAACGGATTAAAAAAAATCGAAGCGCTAAGTTTAGACTCAAATTTACTTACACATATAGCAAAGATTGGCCAACAACAGAAGATCTTCTTGTAAGGATTCTTGCTAAAGAATTGCAGGGCCGGCGGCTAATCTCCTTTAAAAACTACCGGTGCGACACACATTAAAACTCTCGAATAAACCTTCGGTGTTTGCCCTGTCTCGCCGGCCTGTACTTTTTTTAATGGGATGAGAACAGGCAGGTAGACTCACCGTATCTGTCGATCAATTATGCAAGCAGGGCATGCTAGAAAAATAATTCGTGCAGTGTGGTTCGAACTCAAGGCATCCAGTCAAACCGGGACTGTCGCTCTACCAACTGAGCTATAAAGGCTCAGAAATAATCGAGTCGAGAAATTGAAGTGCATCTACAGTAACGATATCATTATTCAATAAAACACGCACAAACATATTTATGTTAACCACTGTGATGTAGCCCTTCGGAAGCTGCTTTTTGACCAACGATTACGGCTTACGTACCATAAGTACACCAAGCAGCTTTATAATGGCTAGTTCACAGTGGTTAGCACACATATGTGTGTGCAATTCGGAATATTTCATTCAAAAGGGAGATGGACTGAATGCTTTAAAGGGAGATAGACTGAATGCAAGTAATTTTGCAATTAAGAAGTGCAAGTGTGTGGAGTGCAAATAATTAAAAAGTACTATAACATCTTTAACATTATTTCCAAAAGTGAATACTGCTCAGCAACAAAACACTTGATTTTAAGCCATTTCGGTGTTAAGCCTAAAAATTTGTAAAATAGGTTTTACTGGCCACTCGACCCGAGAATTCGGAATATTCTCCGATCGACGTTTCGGCATTTTGCTTGAAAAGCATAACAAAAATGCGAACAGAATAATTAGCGCAACCGTTTGCGAAGCTTTTTTAGGTGAGCCACGCCTTATAGGCTGACATATTTTAATTTTATTAATAAAATATACAAGCTACAACTGTAAAACTTGTTATGTTTTATTTTATTAAGTATGAGTGCGCTTTTGCAAGCTCTTGCATACAAAAAAGTATTTTTATTATTTTTTTTTGACTTAACTACTTATTTTGTGGCGTAAATTAAATTTCTAGTAAAATATTTCGCTCAATAAAGAAAGGTTGGTAAACCAAAAAAAAAAAAAAAAAAAACAAAGGTTGCAGCACGCGGCAGCAATTTTCAGATCATCATTAACTCAGTGGCGTTTAAGTTAAAACGTCCATACTTAATGCAAGGCGAAGAGCTAACTATATATTTTATTAACCAAAGTGTAAACCCTAACAAAACGAGTGGGTAACTAACTTTTTTAGGGACCTTATTTTTTGTCTGGCAGAACTATCTTTCTAAATGGATTAGGCCTAATACATAGAATATAATTGTTTAGTAGTGCGTAGAATATAACTATTTTATAACCTTATATCACCCGATCTGTTAGAAATTAGTGCATTTCTAAGAAAAAATGTCTACGACAATTAGGGTATCCAATGGCAGAAAAGTTTGACTTTTAGACCTTGCGGTCTTGGACAATGCACTAATTTTTGATGGATCGGGTGCTTATATCTTGTTTTAAATTTACTCTTTTCAAAAAATTGAAAATTGTCTTTTTTTAGAAAGCAACAAGAGTACCAGCACTACAGAGGTAAACAATATGCTTAAACCTTTATTCGTATTACTAAAAAATTATTATTGTAAGGAATAGCATTTTTATTGTAAGTAGGATTGTAGGTGTTAATTTAATAAAAATATTAAACTTTTTTGAAGCAATTATTTATACGTTTTGGCTTCTAAATAACAGAATACTGAAAATTATAACTAGGGCGTTTTTGACGTTAAGAATCGCTGTTGTAAACCTTATTTAAGGGTATTTTTAGACCCTAATTGTTAGGGCCTAATAGCTTAGTTTTTTCTAGACCTTAAAAATTAAATTATTTTTAGTTAACAATATAACTACAGTTTAGTTTTTTAAACTTAATTTTAACATTGAGCCGACCTAAATGTTTCTATTTTGTTCATTAAAATTGCAATAATTTAATAAAAGTAATTATTAGGCCTAAAAAATATCTGTTTGTCACTACACGTCATCAGCTCGGCTGTGCCAAAAAACATGGCCATTGGTTATTCACATTCACATTGCTGTCCCAACACAAATTCACCATTTTTAAGTCCACGCATATCAACCCTTTGTGTTTGTTGTAGTATAGCGACTGGAAGAACCTTTTTGAAGTTTAAATAGCTGCTGTTGACACTGCAAGGCCGGCCCCAATTTTATTTACATCTGTCGATTAAAACGCCATTTACTAGGTTGGTACTTGTTGACACCATTTGCTGTGGTGTAAAGACCTTCCTAATTATCGTAGAAGGCTCGAAATCAACGATGTCAGGTTAATAGGTTGGTTTTTGTCGCTAAGGATAGTGTGGGGCACGAGTTTAGTTGTTGAACTCCTGACTCCAATTTTACGTTGCAGCGTTAACTCATTAGCCAACCACAAAATTTCTGGTGATTATAATTGTATTAGCTGATAAGCGAACAACTAGTTCAAACTATAGTTCGGCGACACTACTGGCAAATATGAAAGCTGTAAACAGTACAGTCGATAGCTCAGAAGAAGTTCTGTGGGCCTAGTTAAGAGTACTAGTTAGCCCACAAGTAACTCTAGTGAGTCCCGAAAGGAACTGATTCTCAGTCCAATCCCGATGACTTAAACGAAAAGTCAATGAAGATATAACACTGGGGTGCGATAAGCATTGCTTAGACGCAGAATGCATATAACAAATAAATCTGCAACGACCCAGTATTTGCAAATAACACAGACGTATTTACGTATAAGTGCGAAAACATTGACCAGCTAACATTACAACGCTACACTAGCACTATTTTTAAGTCAGTAAACCCGTTTGCGACATTTTGACCGGTCTAACTCTAAAGTTTACCTACCCCTAGTCACTCGCTCAACATTTTTTATGTTATTGCAAAGACAAGTATGTGAATAGGGAACAATTTCAAACCGTCTTGGCAATAAATGTTTGTTTTTGTGCCGAATTCATGCCCGGATTCGAAGACTAAATAATTAATTATTTGTCTGAGTTCACGATTTTAGCTTGTCACACTAAATATATCAATCACCAGAAAGTTGGTTGAGGTGGCTGTGGCATGTTTAGCCAGTTTTTTTGGCAGGTTAAACTGGTTTAGCGCTGTAGTAGTGTATTGAACTAAAATGCATTTAGCAAGTGAAAGGGCTTCACATGATTAATTTAGAGAAATTCGTCAAATAGTAAATAGTTTAGTGGGAAAATTGTGTAAACTTCTATAAAATAATTATATGGGCCGAAAATTTATTTATATATGGTCCGAAAATTTATTTATAGAACAATCTGGGATAGTTAATTGTGATATACGTTGTGCACAGGTAAGTGGCACTGTAGAAATCAAGCTTTGCAATACTCAGCAATAAACATACCAAAGTTTGATGTCTGGCGTGTATAGTGTCTTCAGTAATGGTGCTGGTGATGACTGCACCAAGCACCGCAAAACAAAAACTTTATATAGCAACTAAATTGGCCCCAAAGGCTAGAAGCTAATTGCCTTCTTTGCGTGAGAGGCGCGCACTACCACGCCTAATTAAGTGAGTGTGCTTATGCGATGCGTCGCGCCATTATGCGCGCGCACGCAAAAACGAAAAATGGAGCAATAGCGAAAGGCAAAAAACTTACAAACTCCCCCCAAAAATAGGATACGATAAGTAACGTATTTTTATACAAAAAACAAAGTTTTGCCACTCGCGGCCAGCGTAATGTTCGTTGCTACGGAGGTAGCGTAGATATTTGCTACTCTTGGGAGTAGCATGGATGGACATCGGGGATCACCGTTGCCGATCATCGTCACTGGTCATCGTCTGCGGCTGCTGGAAGGATGACGCAAAGTTTTGCGATTGGTCGTGTCAATGTTGATGTGGTAACATCAACGCTGCGGACAACTCCGTGTTTGTCCGGGTGCAATTTAACGATACGGCCCAAAGGCCAACGATCACGAGAAGTGGAGTGGTCCATTATTAGAACGATGTCGTTCTGTCGTAAGTTTTCGTTTCTGTCTAGCCACTTTCCTCTTGCAATTATAGTACGCGGATACTCGACCACCCAGCGCCTCCAAAATGCGTCGGCGGCGTACTGTAAAAGTCGGTAGCGTTGTCGGGTGTAGCAGTCGATTGCATCGGTGACGAGCGGCGGAAAAGCCGATCGCAGGGTTAATCTTCAGCAAGTGATTTGGAGTAAGAGGTAGGTCTTCTCCGGCTTCCAATGGAACTTTCGTCAATGGGCGGGAGTTCACGATATCTTCAACTTCTATGAACAGTGTGTGTATTGCGTCGTCGTCAAGTTGCTTGTCGGACACCATTGCCAATAGAACTCGGCGTACCGATCGAATCATACGCTTCCAAGCGCCGCCAAAATGACTAGCGCTCGGAGGATTGAAGTGCCAATTAATCTCACGTTGCCTGAAGAAGGTCTGTACGTGAACCAGATTCCATTCTCGTATTGCTTCACGCAGTTCTCTTTCTCCTCCCACCAGGTTAGTTCCGTTATCGGAATATATGTTGGTGACTGGACCTCGTCTGGAAATAAAGCGCATCATCGCGTTGATTGAGAGAGTCCGTAGTGAGGTCCGGGGCGACTTCCAAGTGTATCGCACGAGTGGTCATGCACGTAAAGATACAACCATATCGTTTCAAAGTACTTCTTCGATGTTTAACTTTGAACGGTCCGAAGTAGTCTACTCCGGTATGGGAGAAAGATCGCTGTCGGATTTGAAGTCTAGCAGTGGGCAAGTCGGCCATCAACTGCTCCCCTGGTTTGGCACCTCTTCTTATGCAAAACAAACACTCGCGTATGACGCGAATGACTTCTACTCTGGCGTTCAAGATCCAATAGTGTTGACACAAAGCATTCAGCGTGTGATTGACGCCAGAGTGACCGGTGTTTCGATGTGCGTGGTCGATGATGAGGTATGTGAGACGCGAAAGCTGTGGGAGAATTTCTGGGTGTCTGGAATCGAAGGGAATTTGTGCCTTTTGCAGCCTTCCTCCTACACGTAATACCCCGTTTATCAATTTTGGGTTAAGTTTGTAGAGAGGCGTGGGCTTTCCCGTTCGTCTAGGCACCGCGGACTTCATCCACTGCGGGAAGTTTTCGTGTTGTACATATTTCACTAGAGCTTCTTCTGCTCTCTGTAACTCTTCAACAGGAAGGGGTGAGCAATCAAGGCGGGCTTCGGGTTCGTTTCGTTTTCGGGACAATAGAAATGATTTCACTCGTAAGAACCACGCTGCGGCAACCTTCAGACAGTAGAGCGAAGAAAAGTGTAAAATTATGCGATCGGTAGCCGGGACGTCGGACGTACACAGGAACACTTGCTTTGGTGTCTTATCGAGGTTGAAGCTTTCATAATGCGGGGAAGCGGTCGGCGGTTGGGCAAAACGGTTCGGCCAATTGTCGGGAGAAAGCTGTAGGAAAGGCGGACCGTTGAACCACATTCCAGACTTTACCAGAGCTTGGGCGCACATTCCTCGTGAAGCTTGATCGGCCGGATTTAATTCGGTTGGAACATGCATCCAGTCGTAGGATTTCGTATGTTCGAGGATTTGCAATAGACGGTTTCGTGCAAATGTCGGAAAACTCTTGGTTTCTGCTATTAACGATTGAAGTACAATGGAGGAATCTGTCCAAAAGATACATGGACAATCGTGGATTTCCAATTCTTCCTGGATACGGCGGGATAGCTTCACGGCGTCCAGTGCAGCCTCTAATTCCAATCTTGGAATAGTGTGTTTTCCAGCACCCGACAGCAAGGACTTTCCCATAACGAGTGAACATTTGACGTCACCTTGTTCATTAAACTTTCGTAATTAGCAGACTGCGCCACGTGCAGAATTGGAAGCGTCAGCGAAAAAGTGAAGTTGAGTTCCTGTCCAAGGACGGATATTCAATGGTTCGAAGCAACGAGGAACCCTTACGTCATGAAGATGACGTAGGCTGTGGCGCCATGTATTCCATCGCTGTTCTTCGGAGCCTGTTATTGGTTCGTCCCAATCTACCTTCTTATGGCAGAGGTCTCTATAGATCAGCCTTGCTTCGAGTATGACCGGCGCAACGAACCCCAACGGGTCAAATAAGGAGTTCGTGATGGACAACATCACCAAAGGAACCGCAGAGCGTCACGGTCTCGAGGCGCGACAAGTACCTGATCAAACATGGCCTCTATGTCTGCCACTATTGCAATTCGGCCTTTCCGAAATCTCATCAGTACACCAACCAGTGAGTTCACTAAATCAGGACCTTTCATTAGCATATCGTTGATGGCGATTCCCTGGCATCTTGCAGCGCAGTCGAAGACGACTCGAACCTTGTCCGGCTTCCGTGGACTTAGGACTGGATGGTGCGGTAAATACCAAGTGCGACTCGTTGTATCACTCTGATCGGAGGGTACTTCTTCTGCATATCCTTCATCGAATAGACACTTCATTTGTTCGATGTATTGTTGGCGAAGCCTTGCGTCGTTTGATAAGCGTTTCTTTAAACTTGTCAATCGTCGACGTGCCATCTGTATACTGTCGGGGGGGATTGCAGAGTCGTTCTTCCATGGAAGAGGGGGCTGGAAATGGCCGTTTATAAGTTCCACCAGTCTGGACATCATGTTGTAAGCTACAACGTCTTCTCTGGAATACTGTAAACCGAATTCGGCCGCTTCCTTGCGGTTACTTATCCAGCGCATGAGAGAATCCACGTGCGTTACGCCCGTTTCGTGTGGAGAGGGAATAACTTCTCCCTCGTCATTGACAATAGCGCTTAGAAGTTCGCCTACCTCTCGTGGTATACACGATGTTCTTAACAGGAAGTTAGCGCTATCCTCGGTTGATTCGAGTTGCGAGTGAAGGTCCCTTTAATAGCCATCCTAAGGGTGTCTTGATAGCGTCTGGAAGATAACGAGGGTTTGGTGCGAAACGACTCTCCAGGCAACGATGAGCAAGGGCGTTGTCGTTGCCGATCAGTAGCATTACCGACCCGCCAGTAATGCGTGGCAAATTAACACCGCGGAGGTATTCATGCCGATCCAATTCGTATTGAGGTGGGGCAACAGTTGGCTTTGCGGGGATTTGGTCGATGAGCAACACATCCGGTAAGAAGATCTCCCCACTGCCTTCCAAGGGGCGTATTGATAGCGATATAGACGCCGTATTGACTTCCCGCTCTTCGGAACCCAACGTGCTTGTTGCTTCGTATCCGCATCCTTCGATAAGGAATGTAGGCAGTTACTTCGTGCAGAGCTTTGACGAGCTGCGGTCTTTTTCTGTGATATTGGGACGTTCAGTCTTGACGAAATGCAACAAAAAATGATGAAAACGGCTTCTACAGCCACTTTGACTGCAAGTGACGTCACTGCTACAGTTTCGAACAGTATGGCCGTGGCGCAAGCATCTGTAGCAGCGAAATGCAGTTCGCAAGTACTCGTTTCGGTCGGAGATGGCGTTTTGACGAAATTCTTCGCAGTTCTCCAGGCGATGGGAATTTTACAAAGCGGACATTGTCGAACAGCCTCGCTCTCAGTAGAAGTTGGTGCGACGACGGTGGTGTAAGTTGTAGCAAATTGTCGATTAGACTTGAAGGTGGCTTTGTCGCTTAGAGCGGTTGTATAAATCTTGTAGAGTACTTTCGAAAGCATCCTGTGGATTCCGGTTTACAGCATGATGCTTTACCTTATCGCAAACATGTTTTTGGCAGTGCTGCAGAAAGTAGTTGACGAATCGACCTTCCTGCCAATATGTATGGTGTATCGATTGATGAAGCTCCAATAGTCCATTGGATCGCCGTCGAACTTCTCCACTATAGGTTTCGGCAGAAAGCGTTCGCCCACTTCACCTCTGCAACAATGATTCGTGTGATCACGTGGACGTGACCCCGTATTGTACAAGCTCTCCGTAGGGGCTTGAAGATTTCGTGATTCATTCGGAGGACTATAACGAAAAGGGTCGACGGTCTGGTGAAATCTGGACGAGCGTTGGGTCACGTTGCGGAAATCCGGTGCGTGGCTTGTTGTAGTGAAAACTGGAACTGTCGACCGTTCTGACGTCGTAAATGCAACGGAAGCAGAAGTAGTTGAACGGGGAACATGTGCAAGCGGAGTTATAGAAGAAGCGGAGTTATAGAACCTGAAAAGTTGCGCTGCGAAAGGCCTCTTCGGCGAGTTGTAACACAGTTTGACTCCGCAGCTTCTTCTTTTCTTGACACTGGAGGGTTAATCGGATTTATGGAATCCGAATAGTTACATAGAGAAAGCCCTCTTCGACGACTAGAGCCGCAGTTCGATTCCTCCTCGTCGCAGGCAGCTTCTAGCTCCGATAGCTCGTGGCGATGACGAGTCTCGCGTAAACTTTCTTGAAACTCAAGCTCCAATGCCTCTCGTTCACGTTGGGTCTTCCGCTCAGCCGCTCTTTTAGCCTCCTCGTTCCGACGCCGGGCCTCTTCTACCTGACGTTGAGCCTCTTCTTTTGCTTCTTCGGCCTGTCGCTGAAGTTGTCTCTCGGCGGCTTGCTTTTGCGATGCGAGACGTTCCTCTTGCCATTTCCAACCTTTTTCGGCTCTCACGCTGTCGAGTGCTGCTCTGCCTCGAGGATGCTCTTGTTGTGATGCTTCCTTGGACTGAACGACGAGCTGCATCAGCGGGGCTCTCAGGCAACGGCGTATGCGCTGGGCCTGCGGAAGAACTTCTCACTAGATTAAGCCACTCTTGCACGTGCTTTTGAAATTCAGTGTAGCCAATAATACACTGTGCCTTTGTAGAGCTGGATCCTGGAACGACTTGGTTGTCGAGGATATTGCTACATAGAGACATAAGGTGAAGGTATTGGGCGTTGACATCCGGCAACAACGAGATGACTGTAGGGCGACCTTCGGCTTGCTTCATCTCACTTTCAACGTCTATACGTACAATCGGTTTAGCGCTTGCCATTCGACAATAATGGGATCCATGGTGTATGCGCAATGTGCTGTACTTCAGGTAACAATGGAGAACAAAAAATGACGTATCCAAGAAACAAAGCCTCAGGTCAGAGCGTAGAACAGAATGCAATGATAAACTTGCTGCTCCAGGCACATGCGTTGTGACACGAGACGACGGACGTTGTGCTTCAGTACAACGGAAATTATAAATAGCGTGAGGGGCAAAACGCGCTGAACTTTGTCGAAGGCACTTCTTGCCGAGCGACGATACTTCGTACGATGCACTTCGGTGCAACGGGACAACAGGAGTCGCAGGCACTTCCTGCCGGGCGACAATAGATTCGTACGCTGCACTTCGGTGCAACGGGACAACAGGAGTCGCAGGCACTTATTGCCGGGCGACGATACTTCGTACGATGCACTTCGGTGCAACACCAGCTGTAAGACGGGAGACTTTGAAAACTTTTGTAGAAATCAAGCTTTGCAATACTCAGCACTTCTTTCTATTATTGCTTGCGTGTACAAGGACAATAGCGAACGTACAATTTTCGCACGGTACAAATCAAAACAGTAGAGAAATCGGTGCAGGTTTTCTGTAAGGCGAAAAAGGAAATTGTTAGCGCGCAATACTTCATATATAAACAAAAAGGTTGCGAAAAATAAACATACCAAAGTTTGATGTCTGGCGTGTATAGTGTCTTCAGTTATGGTGCTGGTGATGACTGCTCCAAGCACCGCAAAACAAAAACTTTATATAGCAACTAAATTGGCCACAAAGGCTAGAAGCTAATTGCATTCTTTGCGTGAGAGGCGCGCACTACCACGCCTAATTAAGTGAGTGTGCTTATGCGATGCATCGCGCCATTATGCGCGCGCAAAAACGAAAAATGGAGCAATAGCGAAAGGCAAAAAACTTACAGGCACTATAGGCTATGCCACCAAACTTTATTATCCAAATTAAACAATGCTAATGCAAATAAATTTCACATGTGGCGCGCGAATCTTTCATTTATAGTAATGTTTTGTCTAGTTTTTGGGGCATCATTTTATCTTAAAACTCTGTGTATTCTATGTCATGTTTCCGTCTTTTAAAATATACATATTATAGAAATTATAACGGCCTATTAATTTACAGTTTTTGTCAACTTAAATGAACGACGTTTTACGTGATTTCTTGTTGTGCGTAGCCTTACAGCTGTGTAGTCAACTGTCATCACAACATGTTTGTCGATATCATCTTAAAAAAGTCCATAAAAAAATCTCAACCAATGTAATTAATCCGACCCTTCACCTCTTTACAAACTCGACACAACGCCATTTTCCATATATTTTTTTTTTTTTTTTTTTTTTTGGACGTACCATGCAAATATTTTTCGCGTAGGTCCGCATCTGATTAACAGTTGTTATTCAAAATATGTCATATAATATATAAAGGCCCGCCGGGACCTTTCTGAGTAACGGTATCATGAACTTCACCAATGTTATTAACCCAACCCAAATTCTAATCCCACCCATTTCTCAATCCTAACCCCCAACAATGATAAACTGTCTGGTGCCAAAGCTTCGGCGTTCCAATCATCGCGTTTTAACTTCGGTGTCCTAACGTCGATGTCAGAACGGTCGATGAAAGAACGGTTACCAACGTCACATCATAATGTCATTTAGTTCATTAATATCTTGTGGAGGACTTATTCCGATAGGTTTATGTCTTATTCCGACGAGTTTTACTCATTCCGTTTAGTTGTTTTTGCGTATTTAGTTTTATTATGTGGATGGCCTTAATACTATGATATATTATAGATATTTCCGTTTTAGATATTGTTGCTTTACAGGCAGGGTTACCATATCTGCCAAGACCAACTCAAACATTCTTATAAATTCCTGTTGTTCTCAAGCGAACTCGTGCGCAAAATAAAGCTCGAATCCTGTCTATATGCAAGAATAGCGAAAAAAGTAGTTTTTTGTTGAAATTGGAAAAAAAACTTTTTTTACCGCGGACCCCTAAATTTTTTTATGCGTCGCGTGAACCACAGTAGGCAAAAAAAATTAAAAATGCCGTCATAAATTTACGTCACAATACAAATAGACTTCATAAATCTGCTGATTTCGGTCCAAACATGTAAAAGTGAAATGGAGTCTAGATACATTCAGTGCAAATCCGTTTAATTTTTTTATTAAACTGTTTATTACTACTTAATTATACACTAATATTTTAAGTATGCCTTGATGGACCCCCTGAAACTAGTTCACGGACCCCAAGGGGTCCATGGACCCAAGTTCGAAAACCCCTACTCTAAGAAAAAAATTACTGCGCAAATATTTTTTGTAATGTGCAAGAATATTTTAATGCTGAGTTAGCAAGGCCCCGCGGAAGATCAATTTTTTGTATGGGGGCAAGTCGTAATAATTTTAGAAATGACGTCAACAGGTGTGACGCCATATAGGAAATATTTTTAAGAAACTTGTATGTCGGCTTTAACTAAATGCGTACAACAAAGAAATCTGCAACAACGCAGTGTTTGCAAATAACACAGACGTCATCACGTAAGTGCGAAAGCATTGACGAGCTGACATCACATAACTCTACAGAACACTGGTCATACCCTGTCATAGTATACGCATAGCGCATTCGGAAAAAAAATATATAGTTTGAGTGGACGTAGGTTTTTCTTAGAAACTAAAATAGGACTTGTGAGCAAACACTTAAAAAAAACGTTTATTTAAGAAATAGACACAATGGTATTTTCTTACACACTGTATTCCAAAAGAGGCACAAATTTCAGAAATAAGCAACGAATGGTAACCCTGTTTATAGATGTTATATTGTGTGTTTTAAAACTCTTTTTGGTGCCCAATGTAGGTGTTTCTCCTAGATTAAAATTGCTGTTTTAAGTCATTAAATATTTCGCATTTCGTGTTATTAAGACCCGACTTAATGCATATTTTTTACGAGAGTATTTTTTTAGATGCATTTTTTTACGAGAGTATTAGGTCACTTTTCCTACGTCTTATGAACATATTATTGATTTTATATCTGAGGGGCGCAAAATATGTGAAAATTAAATTACTAAAAGCGCAAGGTAGAAAAAGTTTCTAAAGTCTAAACGACTGCCTTATCCTAACTACTATATATCTATGTATTTTTGTTCAAGTTGTCTTTGCATGCGTAAAATATACGTAATTGTATTAAAATTTAGGGCGAAGTAATATTATAATATTACCATTTTTTTTAGAGAAAATTTCAGCAATCAAGATCCACATGTTCTTCTCCACCGAGACCAAGACGTGGATTTTACATGTAACTATTTTCATTTTATACTATACTGAATAATACCTGAAGCCATTGATACACATTTGTGTGAGCGACTGTTTGGGGCAAGGCAAATACGACTCGCGCAAAGCGCTAAAATTTTTGGCATTTCCTATTTATAGGGCCCGCGGGCTGTAGGTTGCCGACCCCTTGTCTAGGTCAAAGGTTTCGGTTTGGCCGGAGATCTTGAGTTCAAACCTCAGCGCAGACTAGTTGTTTTTCTAGCTCAATGGCCTTGTTTGCACGAAAATCCTAATTAGGCCGACTGATTTAAACTTTTACTGGAATCATGTGTTTTTACATTTTAGTAGGTTATTGTCCTTTTTAGGGAAATATTTTTAGCTCAAGCGCGCAGTACACATCATACAATGCATGTTGTACGCAATATTGTTAAATGCGATTATATCCAGTAATATGCGTCTCCATTGTGTGTCCAAAGCGTTACGAGTTTCTTTATTAAGCCTATTTAAACAAAATAAATCTTTTTTTTTGAGTTGCATATTAGAGCACGATTTCATTTGAAAACAGCTTTTTTTCAAGATTAATTGTTTTATGGCTTCGTTATTATGACAAAATCTCTTAAAAATGTTATGCAAACCCAAAGCCTGGAGGCGGCTCACGTATTGTGCAACTCATCTTAATATAATTCGCAATTGTGACATAACAAACAACTCTAATGTGTTATAGATGCAAATTTACATAGTTACACTGCCAACTAAAGCTCAACTAAAAAAAAAACCGGGTATCAAAACAAAATTTGAACTACGATAGTTACAATTTTAAGCGCCTATTTGTACTAATTTTGTCATATTTAAAATGTCGTTTAAGTTTTTGCTATGTTTTCAATTTTGAATTTTCACTACTTTAGGCTTGACTTTACCTGAAAATTATCAAACTTACATTTTACGCCCAATCCGATTTTTGTAGAACAAGGCCTTTACCAAGCTTGGTTGTAGACGATGATTATCTGTACTACATAGAGTACCACTGTTTGCCTGGGTTGACCATGGTAAGCGGAGCGAACAAAAGTTTTTGTTTAACGAATGGAACTTGGAGCGGAGTTATCCCAACGTGTGAAGGTAATTATAGAAACAGAAAACAACCAATGGTTTCTTTGACCTTAAAATGTTTTTAGACATACATGGCTGCAGATCTGGATTTAAACGTGCGTCGACAGGAGTGTGTGAAGGTATGTCAAAAATGTGTTCCTATTAATATTAAATATTAATGTAATCAAATAGATAGGAATTGTTATTTAGCTATATGGCTTCAAAATGGATTCCCTATCGCAGGGTTTCCCAAACTGTGGTCCGGAAAAATACAGGTCAGACTTTCCGTGAAATAACGCCAAAAATTGATGATTTTTGCAGAAAGAAGCAATCGCATCCGTCCCATTGATGTTGTCAGTTTTGAGTTTTGTAAATAAATAAAAATCGCTTTTTATTTATTTTTTGCTTTGTAGTGCGGTCCGCGATAAATAGATTAACAAATAGTGGTCCGTGGTCAAAATAAAAGTTTGGGAAACCCTGCCCTACCGCATTGCAGCCCCCCGCTAAAATTATGCGCGTTTATGCCGTTTATAGGTTAACACTACTTTTGTGGATAATTAATTGTGAACCAAATTACAGTTTATGGGTAACTCGCATAAAACTTACCGAATTGATACTTGATAAGAATGCGCCGTATTCAAAGTACGACATAGTAATAATAAGGTATGCGTAATGCTAAACCATAGATTTTGCTTGGGGGGACGTGTCACGTGGCATACTAATGTTTTAAGCGCTTGCCAAATAAATTGCATAACAGAACGAAAATACTGTAATTTCGTTATACAAAATTAGTTATAAACGAGACCACACAAAACATTTTGCTACACCTAAGGAACATTTCGGCATTTTTTAATTTGCTTGAAATTAAATGTATTTGTTAAACGGGCAAATAAAATTATTTACCGTTTTGCTATGGTCTGTAAATCACCATAGGTTGTATAATTTCTTTATGCCACACGCGAAATCAATAAATAATTAATTATAACAATTGTACATGTACAGCCTACATAAAGTGTTTCTTACTACAAAATATATTTCTAATGTAATACAAATATATTTCTAATGTAAAACTAAAGTTGAGCATACTTAAGAATCTCTCAAGGCAGACTGTTTTGCCGCGGCACACAGTTTGAGAATCACTCACTTTTTAGGCCTATGTAATCAGACACGTTAATTTCAGATATAAATGAGTGCGATCGGAACAATGGCGGATGCCAACAAATTTGTCACAATTTTGTTGGAGGATATGTTTGCAAATGTTTAAAAGGTTACGGCGAACAACTCTCGTTTCCAGCCATATGCTCAGGTATGATTATCAAGAAATATTATTCGATGCATATACACTCGAAACAGTTAGTGTTTATTGTTATTTATTATATGGGCCGAAAATTTATTTTCGGGACATATCTTGTTTTTGCCGTTATTATATGGGCCGAAAATTTATTTTCGGGACATATCTTGTTTTTGCCGTTATTCTTTTTTGGTTTCCTATGGTTTCCTATGGTTTCCTATGGTTTCCTATGGTTTCCTATGGTTTCCTATGGTTTCCTATGGTTTCCTATGGTTTCCTATGGTTTCCTATGGTTTCCTATGGTTTCCTATGGTTTCCTATGGTTTCCTATGGTTTCCTATGGTTTCCTATGGTTTCCTATGGTTTCCTATGGTATGTTTCAGACCGAGTTTTGTCCGAAGCTTTATAGAAAAAGTAGACATCGTAGAACCTTCAAGTTTTCAGACATGGCGTAGAGTGGTATGTAGGTGCTTTGTAAAAGTTTATGAGGCTGCACTCCCAGGGGCCTTTGCTTGGGGGGTAAAAACCTGAAATATTGCGTTTTAGCACTTTGTAGCTAACGACAGCCATCTAGCAGCAGAAAAACTTTCATACAGAATTCGTTCATATTCGCTTGCTTTGTCCAGCTCGCGACGAGGCGGCTGCTGGCATCCCTGCTGCGCCCTATTGTCCCGCGCGTGCAACATTTGTGTTGGAAGTGGCTTGCCTAGTAAAACTATGCACATGCGACTTGTCTTTCATAAAGAGGCCTCTCTAAGTAAAAAAACCTATTGCTCTTACAACACAAAATACTTTACCACCGCAAATTTAAATGCGAATCCTACAGGCAGTGTACACATCTCTGTTAGCACATGTTGTAATTGTTGCACCATTCAAACATATCAACACCAGGTCTAAGCAAATATAATTATACAAGGGCCGCAACAACAAAAAGCTTAAGTTTAACGCATTCTTAACGACGACGTTACAAAGCTACGTCATAACATGGCGTCATAAATAAATAAATCTTGCGTTTATTGGATTTAAATTGGCAAAACTTTCAATATAAAACGTGGCTTATTAGGCACATAAACGTGTTTGCATATTGCTCAAAACTACAGATTTAAACTCTGTTTCAACAGTGACTGCTCAGACCAAGGCATGGTAAAAATTTACACAGTAAAAGTTGGAAAAAGTATAGCAAACCATAGACGTTAAATCATTTAGAGAGAATGAAAATATTGACTTTTTAAACATGCTAACTGACCAAAATGTAATAACATGGCCGTAAGCATTATCTACGTAAATTTTTATTGATCAAATGTATGTTTCGATCATTTGCCAAAATCTACGCCATATTTGAACCCCCTTCGCTTCAAAGCCATAAGTTATTATATTATTATACACAACTTATAATTGTGTGTAGATATGTTGGATTGAAGTAACATACAGAACAGGTGCAAATAGCAAATATTCTCCAAATACGATGTTTCCAATATTCTCCAAATCGTATTTCATCGTATTGTCGCGGTAATACACAAAGAGGTAAGGCCGTGAATAAAGTTTCACCCACCGTACAATTAACGGAGGGAAGCATTTCGAGTAGGGATGTTCAAGGCAGAATATCGGCGACAAATTTATAATGCTTGCTTTAAATGCGGCGTCAGCATTTTTTGGGGCGACCAATTACTTCGCGATAAGCTTCGCCTAATAATTAAGTGTCAATAGGGTGTATTTACCGCCACAAGTTTAAATGCGAAATCTTAAGGCAGTCTACGCCTCTCTGTTAGCACCTGTTGTGCATCTTGCTCCAACCAGCATACCAACATCAGGCCTAAACTTATCTAGCAAAACTTTCGATTTAATAGTTTGCGTATTAGGCACGTAATAGTGTTTTTCATATTGTTTGAAACGACAGATTTATTCTTTTTTGGTTTCCTATGGTTTCCTATGGTTTCCTATGGTTTGTTTCAGACCGACTTTTGTCCGAAGCTTTATAGAAAAAGTAGACATCGTAGAACCTTCAAATTTTCAGACATGGCGTAGAGTGGTATGTAGGTGCTTTGTAAAAGTTATGAGGCTGCACTCCCAGGGGCCTTTGCTTGGGGGGTAAAAACCTGAAATATTGCGTTTTAGCACTTTGTAGCTAACGACAGCCATCTAGCAGCAGAAAAACTTTCATACAGAATTCGTTCATATTCGCTTGCTTTGTCCAGCTCGCGTCGCGACGAGGCGGCTGCTGGCATCCCTGCTGCGCCCTATTGTCCCGCGCGTGCAACATTTGTGTTGGAAGTGGCTTGCCTAGTTTGTTATTATTTTTATTTGTTATTATTGTTTATACATATAGTCTATATATGAATTCATGTTTAACGTAAATAAATAAACCATTCGACTAAAACTTGTAATGCAAACCGTTGTGTTTTATACTATAAGGTCAATGGTCATCTACCCAAATTTCGGTCGCGGGACCATTCAGTTTGGGTCGCAAAAGTCTTAATATATTTAAAAGCGGCCTATATTTGGTGATTTTCACATTAGTACACAGATTTTGGAACTGTTCACATTAGTACACAGATTTATATCCAAGAGAGCTGCCTTACTTTTAGCTCGACTAGCATTGTCACGCAAAATATATAGCCTACAGTGTAGGCCCTACACTAAGACCCGTAATATGTCGTGAGACCTTCGATCATGGTGAGGGGCAAGAGCGCTTGCAATTCAACACTATTTTTGGATATTACCGAAATACGAAACTGACTTGCTTAGTCGGAATCTGGGTATACTTCCTAGCATGTGTTTTTAAAACTCCCTGACTTTTTAGTCCGTTTTCTGTTACCAAAGCGTCGTGAGCACGTTGCACTCATTGTGCTGACCTATAATTAAAATTGTGCTGACTTAAACTAGACAAAGGTTTTATTTGCTTCACCTTCGCGATATGGAATGAGCATTATGGTCTCTTTTATAATTAAGTTTTTTGCTAACATAACTACTTAACCAGATTATGCAATTTTTCACAAACTTTAACGACATAAACAAGGTATTATAGGCGCTTTACGCAAATCTTTATATGGTAAATGAGTTTCTATAGCTCTGGAGGACACTAACGTGATTGAAATATAACCTAGTTTTGTAGATATTTTTTTTGTGTGGCTAAGCGTCATCAATCCTTATTAAATAAAAAAGTTTTGCAAAAATTAGATGCAGGTATTCTGTGCGCTTGGTGCATTCAGTTTGACTGGACATAGCAGGGTTCTTTAACGGTATTTGTTAAGAAGTCGCGTTTTGGTTTAATTGTTGTAACATTATGTTTTAACTTTATATTGTCCCATGAAAAAACCTTAGATACGCGCCTTATGCTTATATCCTTATAATGTTGAGTTTCCTAAAAGGATTGCGAGACGCGGTCAAGTAGCGGGCGGGGATTTATGAGGGTTTGTCATCGGATGGCTAAAATTTTGTTTTAATTCGATACATGGATTTAATGAGGCAGTAGTATGTACAGAATCTTGTGATAACATCAAAGTTGAAACAATGTTTTTTTACGCTTTTGAAGTAGGCCTAAATGCATTACACTGATTTTATAGGTTCTTTGAAAGTGAAACAAATGGTTTATTACAATTGATACATTTTATATTCCTTTAGAACAACATTATTATATAGTAATTATACGATAACCTAAATACAATAACGGATTTAACTACTCCTCTTTCGTTGCTGCAAAGATATACATGTCTTTCCTGATTCTGTTCCTACTTATTACATCTCTTCTGACCATCTGAGCTCGTAGGTTGCGTTCCGTACACATGGCTTCGGTCACTTGCTTCACACAACGCTTTACACTCGAGTGTGTAAGGGACGGGCAGGGACAGAAATTTTATCTTGGAAACTCTTACTTGAATATTAGTTGGACTTTAGGTTAAATGACACTTACAGTCATCCTCTATTCTCCAGGTCTATGAGATCACTGAGGATCCTCGCATTTCGATTAATTTCAAATATCTTTCTGATCCTGAATGAGTGTCACCAACAGATTTGTCACGACCAGATTCTTTCATAGGTCTTATATACAAGATCTCCTTGACAGACAGTCTTTTCTCGTCATTGTCTTTACTACAGGGGTCTGTCTGCAGAACTGTCCCTCCAAAATCTGAATCTTACTTGGCTGAATTCTCAAGAGCTCAAGCTGAAAGAGAACATGTCTCGGACCTTCAAGAAAATATGATTTTATCTTGATGTTGAACCAGTTTGGCCAATAAACACCCAAAATAAACTTTACAATTAAGCCCATAAAGCTGTTTCCCTTTCAGTTTGTGTTAAGAGATCCAAATTCTGCAGAATCTAAGTGCCGTTGTAAGCTATGTAGAATGTAAGACTGTACGTATCTGCAAGTAACCAAGCCTATGATGCATGACGCCTGTCGTGATTATTGTACCCCTTTTTCTTACACTGTACCCCTTGTCCTGTGATTACACTCTACCCCTTGTACAGTACACAAGTCATGAATCACAGCCTGTTACAGCTTAACGCATGGAAGGCCAACTTTGATTCTTTTAAACTGCGTATTTATTTCCAACTCAGTAGAAGAATCCTGTATCTTGCCAAAAGTACCAGACCATTTTGTTGTTTGAAAAGAGTATTGCTATCCAACTTCTCGGTCAGATTGCTTTAGTGGCAACTTGTTGGTATGAAGGTCACATATAATCCAGATCAGTTTTCTTCCATCTGTATTTTTCTCTCTCTGAGACAGTTCACAATGTTATCTGTCAGTATCTCTGGTTTATTGATGTCATGTTTTTCTTGGTTAAAATGACGCAAATTCTTCTATCCTGCCTCACTTCAGCAAGTATAATATTCCTCTTTTACCATAGCAGGGTGCAACTTGTTTGAGTCTCCAACCTTAGTGTCATCCCTTCTTCCATCGAAAAAAGCACATAATTTTTTTTGTCGCCTTCTCTTACCCTATTATCAAAATCCTATTCTAGACGACCGACAAGTTCTTTGAGCTGTCTTTATTTCATTATGATCTATAACCAGATGAACATCATCAGGTGATATCAAACCTATTGCTATCTCTGCAGTTTCTCGGAGACATGTGAGTTGTCGCATGCTGACCGTGGGTTGTCGCACGCTGAGCTATATTCGTAATATCTTTCCTATTTCTTATCTTATGCCTGGGACGTTTGAAATCTACACTTTTTTGGGCTAGGAACTAATTCATTGTTCTCTTGACGAACATTTAAATCAGTTGGGAAGTTTGGGAAGTCTTTAAATTTTGAATCAGCTTGATCCCGATAATCCGTCTTCTTTCTTTCAATCTGGCCTTCTCAAGTCTCCTTTCCAAGGAACCTTACTTTTCTTCTGTCTTGGTGTTGCAGCCTTCCGTCTCTTGGTCTCTGAAAAAATCTTAGTTCCAGAATTTAAATGTCCTTAATTTTACTCTTTTTTTCAGATATCAATGAATGTGAAAACGGGGACCAGTATTGTCACCATATTTGCATAAACACTCCTGGTTCTTATCACTGTGGTTGCACAAACGGATTTGTTTTGCTCTATGATGATGAAACCTGCATCGGTAAATGTTTTTCTGGTTGTCTCAAGTATAAACTATAGCCGATTTTAAGAAAAACTGTATTGAAAATAGTTTGGTTTGGTCCACATGATTGGAGCTCGCAAAAAATCGAGCACCCCGATGGTTTTACTTTCAAATGTAGCGGATAAAAAGTTACAAAGACAATGAAATAACGTAAATCCAATAGATGAACAACTATAGTCTTTTTTTGTTGTTTTAGAACTTTTTATAAATAAAATTTTAAAACAAATTGTTCTTGCATAAAGTTATTCCTTACTTTTAAGTTACACATTTCTAACTCAGTGTTGTTACAGTTATAATATAAGCGTTCTTGCTCCAGTTTTGGACATCATGGAACGCCGCTTTTTACACAATTCTATGTACTGAATTCCACATCCGCCCCTTCAGCGTTAAATTGGCAAAGCAACTATTCGTGATTAAAAATAGTTTTTTGATTATAAAGTTTCAAAAATTAAGTTTAAGCAAATTCCGCAAATCGTTAAATGAATGATAAGCAGATAATGTAGTGATTATATTAAATACAATCCTTTGATTCTTGTCCTAGAGACAAACTTTTTCAACTTTTAAAATTAAGTATTCAATATAAATATTGGCTTACAACCAAAAATGGTTTAACCTCATTTTGCTTTCAGATGTAAATGAATGCTGGCCCGATGGTCTTGGACCCTGTAATCAGCGCTGTGTTAACACTTACGGAAGTTTTCAGTGTTCCTGTAATAAAGGCTATCACCTTAGCTCGGACGGAGTTACTTGCAACGTTAAATGCGAACCAGGCTTTGTTCCACGAAACGCAATCAAACCTTTGCTTTCTGACAACCATTGTATCGGTATCAACTTTATATACGAGCATAATCCTTATCCTTATATTGTCACGCCCTGTGGTAATACGTTTGTTTTATATTTTAGATATTAATGAATGTAATGAAATTGGTTCAGCTCTTTGTGAAGGCTTTTGCATCAATTTAATTGGAAGTTACTTCTGTGGTTGCAATCAAAATGAAACGCTTTCCGCTGACGGATTTTCATGTATTGTAAAAGGATTCTCGAATAACTTGTTAAACAGACTTGGTACATACTGATTTTTAAATTAAATCAACAAAATTGCATAAATTAATAAAAAAATAAGGCTAATTAGTAAGATATGTATGCCTTTCGACGGCTGATAAAATTAATTAAAATCAGTAATCTCAGGAATAAGATGCCCAATGCGACTTCTTGCTAGAACTGTGGAACCGGGGGGGTCGTAACAGGTTATCAGGAGGGTCGCCGTGTACTATTTGTCAAACGAATAATGATTAGAAAAAGGAGCAAGAACCACTGCCAGTGTATTGTAACAAAAAACGAGTGTATATAAAAAATCAATTCAAGTTACAGGTCAGTCAATTTACTATTACCGGTACGCCATAAGCCCGCACAATACATTTTTTAAAAATAAAAAAGACGTTAAAGGAAAATGAACCTTGAAACCCGTAACATAAGTTACTCTGGCATACTAATGGAGTAAGTCTAGAAATACCCGCTAATTTTTTAAACAATCGTTCTAACATGCGAACTTTTGCCAAATAGTATATGATCGTAATATGGTTTTGTGTAATAGGTCGAAAATAGGGGTCGCGTAGGCTTTCAAATACTGTAAAAGAGTCGCCATAACAAAAAGATTGGGGACCCAAAGAGATTATAATATTCTCTTTGGGAAACCACTGTGCTAAAATAAGGTTAACCAACATACATACATCCTCTTTTTTACGCACGTGCAGGGGCGCCCGCAGAAAATTTTCCGGGGGGGGGGCAATCAAGGGCGTAACCAGAAAATCAAAAAGGGGGGTCCTGAATTTTCAACTTAGGGAATTCCCCTATTTTTCGTCTGACGTTAATGAATAATGATGTCATAAAACAGTGACAGTATGACGTCATAGAATGGTGATTGCAAGACGTGATAAAAAAACTAATCAGAAACAGCCAAATACGTCCAGCAAAAGCGGCCATGCACGTGCGTCGTCGACAATCCTGTCAGGCGCCAGCTGCGAAATCACGGTGTACAATCGTTAACTTCAGGCAAAAAACAACCAAGACCGTGAAATATGTGTGATTAATTGTGGTAGAATCACACACAATTCGACTATCAGCAGCGCAGGTTTCAAGTTCCATGAACGGAACGAGCGCTAAATTACTGTACGTTTTTCACCACCTGCAATACTAAACGAAGATCGTTTTTTCCGAGTGTTATTATGCCACGATTAGCTCAACATCTGCGCCGAGTTGTGTGCCAAGTCAGCTAAATTACAAGCTGCGGTTAAGGGGAAATAAGTTGTGTCCATTGCACACTTAGCACGTGGTCTTAGTAGAGTACGGTATGCTTAAAGAGCATAATTTTGCGTTAACCATCATTACTTAAAAATAGAGACTTTGAAACGCGCAGGACAGTCACCATTATACCTCCTTTAAAGAATCTGCTTCAGTTAAACAAATGTCGATGTTACACCAACATCGGATATTAGCGCAGAGACCGAACAGAGAGGAACATACTGCGTATGACTCGACGTTTTTTAGTGAGAAAAAAAGAAAGGTTTGACTTAGCGTTGTCAATTGTCGAATACACACTTGCTAATCATAGTCAACCTAAACAAATAACGAAAGAGAAAAACAGCGTTTACGGTCGACCAAACAAAAGACGAATAACGGCGTTTTTTTTGCGCTCGATTTTGGTTTCGCATTAGATTAAGACGCGTGACCCAATTACTTAAAAAGCACGCCGCTTCGAACAGCTTGTTAAACCATGACAAAAACGAACAAAATACGATAATATCACTTACAAAAAGTGGGTAAGAACTCTCGCCCACCTGGATACGCTACTTGGGGCAATGGATGATGTATAATATTTTTAACCTTCATAAGCAATATATTACACTTATAAATAATACTAATAATCGCATTTTGAAATTCTAGGGGGGGGCAAGTGCCCCCCCCTTGCCCCCCGTGCGGGCGCCAATGCGCACGTGCCTTCTCTTTAGAAAAAAAAATATTTGTCTTCCGTTAGTTAAAATACTTCAATGTTCTCCCTTATAAATACATACAAGGCGGAATAAAAAAATCAATGACTTATTGCAAAAGAAAGAATAGTTCATTGGTGACATTTCAAACTTCGTCAAAGGCGCTACGCTTGGCTAAGCACATTAAATACTGCCATTTCAGCGCGAGAAACATTCAAAGTGACTTGGCGGCTGTGGTCTGTTTGAGCGAAAACTGTTGTCTGTTTAAGTCAAACTGTTTCTTGCGGGGTTCCGACAATGTGGTATGAAACGAATTTTTAATATATCCCAATCTTTGTCTCATAACCATTTTTTCTGTCTGTTTGACTGTAAGTACGTCTTTGAACCCTTGGCGTTATACGTAAGCCCTGCTGAGCGGCGATCGCTTGTTTTCTGTCCCCTTTCTTTTTCAAACAACTAAACTACAGAGGCATCGGAAGACAAACGGAACCACTTCAATTTATATTCTTTTTTTCGGCACTGGTCTATAGAATCCTACCGCAATGCAAATTATTTTTATTTCAACAACTTGTCTTGTTACTGTAAAAAAGGAATAAGATTCTAGACCAGTGCCTACTTTTTATATCAGGGCCAAACATTTTTCTGTGATTTGTTTTGCACTGGCAACCAGGACTGTGGAGTTGGTTAAAAACAACCAGAGTCTGAGTCCGGCCAAATGTTCGATCCCGACTCTACAGCCTGTATGTTATCCATTTACGTAACTAAAATATGATGAATATTCAGCAATCCACTCATAGGCATGATGGAAAATATGCCACTATATGCTATTCCACCTTAACAATTTACAGTTTGCTGCCTTATAAGTTTCAAAATTTGCATGCGCACTTCGGGTGGTTTTACCTAGTATTACTCAAATTCTGAGGCCGACTCCGCAGCCCTGCTGTAATCTGCTAATTTACGAATGATCTGACCATAGGCATCGCCAGGGGGCCACACAGGCCATGCCCGACAAATTGATAAATATTGTACTCCTAATAATTTATTTTGTGGCATTTATGAGCAGTACCACAACAGTCGATCACAGGTATGCCACTCCTTCAGTTGTCATGCACTGTTACGTCACAAACGATGTATTTATTATTACATTTGCTATATGTAATAATGTAGTTTTACTACTTTTTGGTCATTTTGTTTTTGCTCGAAATATTTTTTGAGTATATACTCAGTCAGTTGCTGCTCAAAACGGTTTGCTAGTATATTTATTTGTAATCGATATGCAGTTCATACAATGGCAAAAACTAAACAAAAAAGTTCAAGCTTTTTGTCCCCCAAAATTTTCGGCTGGCTACGCCACTGGATCTGACATCTAATTTACGTATCTTGGGAGACGCCTTTAAACCTAATTTTTTTTAATTCTGTGAATATACCCCAAACCTGCTGAAAAAAAAACATACTGTCACGAACATAATAGCCTACTGTGCCTGCTATTTTGGAACATACTTCGACACTTTTTAGCCGATACCAATAAGTGTTAATGAAAGACACACACAAACATATGTGTTTAATAACACCTGTGATCTACCCAGTGTAAAGTTGCTTGTACTAACAAAATGTGCACGTATTGGCACATGGTTGTTTCTCGACTCGCTCCTCTCTGAGCCTGCATAGCTCAGTTGGTAGAGCGTCGGTCCCGGCTTGACCGAAGGTCGTGAGTTCGAACCTCACTGCAGGCCAGTTGTTTTTCTGGCTTGCTCTGCTTGAATTGAAACAGTAATTATTTTCTGTTAGTCACATTGTTGAAATTGGAACAATATACTTAAGTTAACAAAAATCAGTGAAATTTTGACATCATTATAATATAAACCTTGGTGTATATGGCATGAAAATTTGGAAGTTTAAAAAACTTGTTATGTTTTACACATAGAATGCGGCGGAAACCAGCCTTGCATAAATTGTCCACCAAATGCTGTGTTTAATTTGGCAGATGGTCATTGTATTTGCCAGGCGGGATACAAGGGACACCCAAAGCTTGGAATTCCTTGCACAGGTTTAATTTTTACTTTGAAGAATATTTCAATCTGTAGATATATTAGATTCTTGATGTAACAAGATAATTTTAAACTTCAAACCGTTTAAATCAGTGGTTTTTAACCTTTTTTCTTGCACATTTGCTCTTGCTGTGCTCAAATTTTTTTTAATCCTATGCCGATACCCGATATTTTAGATAAAGTATAGCAATTATGTCTGATACCAGTGATGTCATTACAGTGCTGAAATGAACAAAAATTAAATTAAAAAGCACTGGTAACGTACTATTTTTGTTGAATTCACAATATTATCGGACATTTCCTAGTTTAAATATTGGGGCATATCAAGATGATTTTTACAACTATATTGTGAGGGCCGCTGACTTTACAACTGTAAGGCTGTATAGAAACCACATACAAAAATAGTGCAAAGCTCAAAAAAGTATACATTGTGTTTATCTGCTTTCCAAAGGTGTTACATAAAATGCAATAAATGTAGAATGGATTTAAATCACTATTTAAATAGTACATTGGAGTAGATCTTGCGCCTTCCTAAGAATTGGTTGTTCCCCTAGGGCAGGGGTGTCCAACAAGCGGCACGCTTGCCAAATGTGGCACGCGACCAAATAAAAAATGGCACCCAAGCCCCCCTAAATTACTTATTTTGGTATTCAGCCAATTGTAAAAAAATACCTAATTTTTTATACAGTAAATTGCCATTGTTTATTTTTAATATAAAACAATCGCTGCAATCACCACAACTAACAATTACTTCTAATACTATAACATTATGAAACACCTCTGTTTTAAAAAGTTTGTTCCATGTCCCTATATATTGTATACATCCACATACAAAAGGTGAAATTGATTTGTGCACAGAGTGAACTAGTTTTGTATTTACAATAAAAAATATTTTATAAAAGCTTTCCTCGGTTCTTTTGTTACCTAACTCTTCATAAGATTACCCCCTAGATACTTTTCCATCAACGCTAATCAAATCTTCGAGAATTTTTTTTTTCATTTTATAGAAATTGATGAATGCAATGACAGTAACTATGGTTGTTCCCATTTGTGTATGAATACTGATGGAGGAGTTTACTGTAAATGCCCCCTCGGTTTTGCGCTGGACACTGATGGAAGAACATGTAGAGGTAATATACTTATGCTGAGGAGCACCTTTTAAATTTTAAGATCGCGGCAGTGGTTGTTGGTAGCTTAATTGCCCCAATTCATTAATTTTGCCGAACGTACAACTTAATAATTTGCAAACATACAACTTAGTTAAACAGAAAAGGCTACCTGAAAGTGATTGGTGAAGTGAGAGGTTCTTACCTTCAAGCAATGCTTATAAATAATACATGAAATAATTAGGCATGTCAATAATGCTCTGCCGTGTAAGCAAATACGTTTCAATAATACTATCAAATTTATTCTATAAAGTTTTTACATTTTTTCTCGTAGATGTCGATGAATGTTTGGTGGACAATATATGTTTCAACTCTGTGTGCAGCAACAATATTGGGTCCTTCAACTGCATTTGTCAAGAGGGATATAGCTTGGGCCAAGGGAACTTTCCAGATTGCATTGGTAAAATAATTGTTGAATTTCAGAGTTTGGTTTTTCGTATGTTTATTATTTGCAGAAGATTATGAGAGCTGTGTTCCAACAAAACTTCTTGAACATGGAAGAGTTTTACCATCAAAATTTTGCAATCCATCAAGTACACCTAAATTAGGCCTCGTTTGCATGTACGCTTGCAATCCAGGTTATAGTCTTAAGGGTTCTAAAAAGAGAAAATGTACGTCTTCTGGATGGAATACTGAAACACCTATATGCTCAAGTACTTATTTGTAACGATATGTTATAAAACATGTTCAACCAAATAAACACTAATGTTTTGAATTGGTAGTTACCAGATACAAATGCAAGCCACTGAAAAATCCTATTCATGGTCAAATATTGCCTGCAAGGCTGTGTCTATCAAATTTGTTTCACAGGAAAGAACAAGTTTGTATTTATACATGTAATCGTGGGTATCAAATATTGGGCGACAGAAAAGTTAAATGTACCTCTAAAGGATGGAGTAATACACCTCCGACCTGTGTTGGTAAGTCATTTAGTGTAAAGCTTGGAGTTCAAATTCAAAACATTTGTTTGTTTAGTTTAAATTTACACAGTTTGTAATGGCATGGATTAGCGATGTCTGATACTTGACATTTTATTCCAATACCCAATATTTTGGACAGAAAGTATCGCAATCTGATCCGGTACTCAATGACATCATTACTAGGCTTGAAACATGACCAAAAATTACTAGTACCAATGTCTTGTGACCCAAATTCTTCTTGAGTTGTTTTTAATAAATAGCTTTGTTACAAAAAAACACTGTAACTTATTGTGTCTCTAATTATTAAGACAAATCTGTTTTATGCGCTTTGTTCAAATCTGTTTTATGCGCTTTTGTTTAAAAGAGAAAAGGTTTTGTAACACCACTGAAAAGAAAGCCTTGAGTTTTACTATTAAAGATGTCTCATTGGGATGGCAATGGTTTTAGACATGATGTTACAAAATTAAACCAAAATGCGACATCTAAACACAAAAACATTAAAACAATCCTGCTTTGTCCAGCCTAACTCAATATGCCAAGCGCAAACAGATTGCCTGCATCTGGTTTTGGTTAGCAAAACTTTTCATTTATGTGATAGATGACACTTGACCATTGCACAAAAAATATTTCCGCAAAGCTAGGTTACATTTTCATCATGTTAGTGTCCAACAGCTGTATAGAAACGCATTAACCACATAAAGATTCACGTAAAGTGCCTTATAATAGCTTGTTTATATCATTAAAGTTTTTTGTGTTTTTTTTTTGTGTAAAAAACTGCATAACCTGGTTAGCAAAAATGTAAGTATTAATAGATACAATATTGCTCATTATATATTGCGTTAAGCAAAAAACATATTTATCTGGTTTAAGTTGCATATTTTAATTGCGTGCAATGTGGTTACGACGCTTTGGTTATGAAAAACGAGCTAAAAAGTAAACAAGGGTTTTTAAAAAACATACTAGGAAGTAAATCCGGATTCAGGCTAAGCAGATGAGTTTGGTGTTTCAGTAATGGCCAAAAAAATAGTGTTAGATTGCAAACGCTTTTTCCTCACCAGCTCAACTGAAGGTCTCGCAACATTTTACTGGGCTTAGTGTATATATTTCACGTGACAATGCTAGTCGCGCTCAAAGTAAGACGGCTCTCTTGTATATAATTTAGCATATTAATGGAAACAACTAAAAACTTACCAGAATATAGGCCACTAATAAAATTTAATAAAAACTTAATGGTTCCTTGGCCTGAAATTCGGTCGCAACCCACAATTTGCGGACCCCTGGCTTAACATATGCTCAAGTGTGCATAATATTTTATTATTTCAAATATAACCTATATATATGTATTAAACACGTGCATACATGCAAACATGTGAGACGTGAATGCACTCTATTTAAAAAAATGTTATTATTAAAACATTTATGTATTGTCAAGTTATAAACTTTGCCTTTATTGAAAGTTGCTGCAAATAATTCAATTTTTTTTTGGTGTCCTGAAAACCAAACTACTACTACATAATATGTTAAGAAATATTTGTAGAAACATACAAATATTATGTAACATTTGGGTTTATTTTTTTTAAAGTGCCCCTCCACCACTAAGCAAGCTTATAGAATTCTGCTTCTTTGTGTGAAAATATATGGATACCGGTAGTCAAAATTCTCTCAAGAATATATTCTTTCAATTCAACTCTGCCATAAAATTACCTAAAATAGTTGCATAATTAACTAAATTTGGTTTATTTTGTGCTTCCCTTAAAAAACCTCCATGGCCCCATATGGGGGCGCACTCCATAAGTTTAAGAACCACTGTTATATACAGAGTTTTAATAATTAAATGGCAATAGTCTGGCGACCCCTGTGTTTGATCGGGGGTTCTTAAAAGTTTTTAAGGATGAACCCCCCAATTTTTTTGGGTCGCGTGGACCAGGTTGAGTGATAAATTATTTAAAAATGTCCCGATGTAAATAATTAAAAATAAATGTTTTTTCCGGTTGAATTCATCCACAAATGGTAAACTTAAATCCAGTGTAAATAAAAGAAAAAGTGTTATTTAAATAATCTTTAATTTATGAAAAAAAAAATTTAATTTAAATACGCCACTTAGATTTCTATTAGGCCTTAATGGACCCCCAAAAAGAACGAGTTTAAGAATCCCTGTGTTGAATGAATATTGTTATTTTTTCTGAGGCTAAGGCCCCCAAAAATTTTATGCTTAATAGTTATTTGTCAGTGATATTCCAATGCGTCACATTTTGCAACACCACAGCAGTGCAAGTTTTGTCTTGGCGCAATTAACGCAAAACTGCGAAAGATCCGCGTTCTTTCAAAAAATGTACTATTATATATTTCTATCGGTTTTACAGCTATGGATTACTGTCAACCACTGGAAAGGCCCAACAATACTCTTATTTTTCCACCAACATGTTATAAGCAACGTAATGTATACCGCCAGTTATGCGTTTATGTTTGCAAAAACGGCTTTATATTGAAAGGCAATTCTACAACGAGATGTGGACTAAATCAAACGTGGGAGAGAGACTCACCTGAATGTTTAAAAGAAGGACCAGGTAATTAAACCTTGACATATCCTTCCAACAATCGGCGTTATAAACACAAAATATTTTGTTTGAATGTAGTTTTGTTGTTCAAGCCTTTTTGCAACATTCGATAACTTATAACTAAAAAAATTTCCTATAACTAAAAAAATTCCTAACTAAACAGGTTGTTTATTATGTTTACGACTATTCGAACTACTGTTGGACTCCACGGTTTTCAATTAGTACTAAAGAATTTTATAAAAGTATAAAATGTGTAATATTCATTTTTGGACATTTGTCTGATAAGTTTGTTGAAACAAGAAAACGCCCAGGAGAAACACGAATTTAAACTAGATAAAATAAAGAATAATCAAGCAAGACATAAAAAGCTGTTGCCTTCATATGTATGGCCTCCTACAGCGTACAGAACAGGACACACAACAGCCCGATATGCATTATGCAAATCAAGATTGCTTCTCCCTAACTAAATACAACTTTGTTTGTAAATATAACTCCTCTTAAAAAGCGCAAAACCTCATTACGTAACCGCGCCAAAATTTTTTAAACAAAATTACGAAGTTAAAAATTGTTTTGTTAAAACAGTGTAAAGTTAAACACCGTAACTTGTCAATTTGCTGATCCGTTTGCTAGTGATGGCTTACTTTTTGTAAAGTTACAAAATTGATATTTTTTTCAAGTGTAAATGCTGCATACAGTTTACTACTTTGATCGATATAGTTAAAATACTGTGGAATTTTAGACAGTACCGCATTCACGTTGGCTTTCGATGGAAGTATGTGTGTTGTGCGGAGCAAATTGGAATCTTCACAGTTATATATAACTTTTAATAATTATGTAAATTTTTTCTACACTACGAATTTAGCAGGGCGTAATTGTTGCAGGACAAATCACTTAATCTAATTAACTTTATGAGTCGCTTTTATGATTTTCTTTTAGTCATTCCTACAATTGTATGTCCACCTGACCTGAACTTCGAACTTCAACCAGGGAAATCATATGTAAACGTTACGGTAAGTTGACATATCATAACTTGTTACAGTTTGAGTTTTATTGTAACATGTTGTTAAAAACTAACATATTGTACTTTTAAAGGTACCGTCACCAGTATCCAACATGAATATAATTGAAAGAAGATATTCAGGCGTCTCAGCTGAAACTGTTTTTCCAATAGGAACATCTGTAGTGCAGTTTACGGCATTGACCGATAGCAGGAAACGAAATGTTTCTTGTTTCGTAAATGTTACTGTAAAAGGTTGGTAAATTTTAGTCAGAAACAATACAGCGAGGTCTAACTTTATTCTGTTTTGAGCTATTCGTTTGTTTTTTAGCCGTACAAATAGAACGAGGTAAATCGGATTGTTACACTTAACGCTAATCGTGGAACTGTTGTAGTTACCTGGCTACAATTACGTTTAAATACTACCCTTAAAAAGGGAGGGGGGGTGGGGGCAGTACATATTCAACAGGACGCTAAACTTAAGTTCAAGATTTTAAAATGTTTTGCATATTTATGCATGTTATAAGTAAACGTGGGATTTTTCTTGATTTTGATCTTTGCCCATCTATAACACGACATAATACCCGACGTTGTCCAAGTTAAATAGGGTATTTACATACCATGTAGCATTTTGCAATAAGCTCGGTATATGTTACGTACAATGTCCCGACTTTATGAAAGTATGAAGCCATTAAGCTGCTGTCCGTCTCCATTGTAATCATTATATACTGTGTAAGTGTGCTGAAACCCCGTGTTAAAGTCGAGGATTTAAAAATAATTGTGTAATTTAAAATGTAACACCAAATAAATGTTCCGTTTTGTGTTGGAACCATTAACAAACGTAATACCTTAATGGTAGCATTGCTTGATATTTAAGTAATACGCAATCCCGGTACCCTACATAGTCCAAGAAAATTCTCGTTTAAAAATTCAAACTGATGTCATGGTCATGGTATTACAAAAGTTCTTCCGTTTATATCGGGTAATTGAAAACGATATAATTTATTCTTTTTATCGCGGAAAATTTGGATTAACGTAGCCTATCTCTGTGGCGAATTACTGTGCTGCAGCTTCAAATGCAGCCATATATGCGGCGTTGGCGTCTTTTTCCGCGACTAATTACTGGCCGATAACCTTCGGCCACGACAGTAAAGAGTCTATCAAAGGGGGCCACGAAGCATAAAAGGTTGAGAACCACTGGTCTAAACTTAAAGACATTAATTTTTTATTACCAAAGCGATATAGCAAGAGTTTTGTAGAAGTAGAGAAAGCTATCGCAGTTTGACATAGTCGCTCCTTGTTGTTCAGCCACGAATAAGTCCCCAACTCGAGCGCACAGTGTGACGTCTCCGTTCCTTTAGTTCGGCGACGATTTAACCAGTGCCGAGTAAATACTTTCTCACCATTAAAGTAGGATGCGGCTCTTGTGAAAGCAGCAACAATATTAGCCCTTACTTATTGGCGCTGTGTCCATAATAATTCCGTATTACCCGAAAAATCATTCTCGAGTATTGGTTGAACAAAACGTAAGATTCCATTAAGTTTTGGCCTGATATCCCTGAAATGGGTTAACGAAATGCTTACCCAAAATTGGAGTTACACCTTTAAGCCTATGTGGAAGCGGTATTAAATCGAATTGCCTGTTATAATTGTTCATCTGCGTGACTGCAAAACATATAATTGTTAGTCGTCGTAAAATACCATTTTTATAATTATATGGGCCGAAAATTTGTTTTCGGGACATATCTTGTTTTTGCCGTTATTTATATGGGCCGAAAATTTATTTTCGGGACATATCTTGTTTTTGCCGTTATTATATGGGTCGAAAATTTATTTTCGGGACATATCTTGTTTTTGCCGTTATTATATGGGCCGAAAATTTATTTTCGGGACATATCTTGTTTTTGCCGTTTTATATGGGCCGAAAATTTATTTTCGGGACATATCTTGTTTTTGCCGTTATTAAATGGGCCGAAAATTTATTTTCGGGACATATCTTGTTTTTGCCGTTATTATATGGGCCGAAAATTTATTTTCGGGACATATCTTGTTTTTGCCGTTATTTTTTGGTTTCCTATGGTTTCCTATGGTATGTTTCAGACCGATTTTTGTCTGAAGCTTTATAGAAAAACTAGACATCGTAGAACCTTCAAATTTTCAGACATGGCATAGAGTGGTATGTAGGTGCTTTGTAATTTATGAGGCTTCACCCCCAGGGGCCTTTGCTTGGGGGGTAAAAACCTGAAATATTGCGTTTTAGCACTTTGTAGCTAACGACTGCCATCTAGCAGCAGAAAAACTTTCATACAGAATTCGTTCATATTCGCTTGCTTTGTCCAGCTTGTGAAGTGACGAAGCGACTTACCGCCTGCTACGCTTTATTGTCCCGCGCGTGAGACTTTCATTGTGCGAAGTGGCACGTCCTAAACTGGGCTCGTGCGACTTGCATTTTAAAACGAGGCTTCTCTTTAGTAAAATTACTTAATGCTGTTAAGAAACAACTTATTTTACCGCCGCAAATTTAAATGCGAAATCTGGTGGCAACTCTAATCTAACATATCAACACCAGGCCTACACAACTTAAAATTGTGTGTTGATATGTTGGATTGGAGTAACATACTATACAGGTGCAAATAGCAAATATTCTCCAAATACGATTTTTCCAATATTCTCCAAATCGTATTTCATCGTATTGTCGCGGTAATACACAAAGAGGTAAGGCCGTGAATAAAGTTTCACCCACCGTACAATTAACGGAGGGAAGCATTGCGAGTAGAGATGTTCAAAGCAGAATATCGGCGACTCATTTATAATGCTTGCTTTCAATGCGGCGTTAGCTTTTTTTCGGGCGACCAATTACTTCGCGATAATCTTCGCCTAATAATTAAGTGTCAATAGGGTGTATTTACCGCGGCAAGTTTAAATGCGAAATCTTAAGGCAGTCTACGCCTCTCTGTTAGCACCTGTCGTGCATCTTGCTCCAACCAGCATACTACCAACATCAGGCCTAAACATCTAGCAAAACTTTCGATTTAATAGTTTGCGTATTGAGAACATAATAGTGTTTTTCATATTGTTTAAAACTACAGATTTAAAGCCTGTTTTAACAGTGATTGCTCGGCCCAAGCCATGGTAAAAATTACCGGGTAAAAGTTTGCAAAAGTATAGCAAACCATAGGGAGACTTTACTGCCTCCTTAAAAGTAATTATAAACACGTTTTAAAAGCGACTACTACACAAAGGTTGCCGACCCTTGTGTAAGGATTTAAATAACCTATCCAATGTTAGTATTAACTTTGCACAAAGTTTTGCTCATTTCAGCAATCTTAAAAAAACAACTACAGTAACTTAAAAATTGAGAGAAGTGTCATGAAAGAACCACAGCCGACCGCAGCAGACAACGCTATGGTTTTATTGCGACGTGGCCTCAGCGCTTTTTCGGAAGCATGTGCGGTTGTCCTCGCCTTTTCGGGAAAAAGCAAGATGTGTAGACAATAGACATGGTAGCGTCATTCAGCGATATTCTTCATACCAGGTCAAACTAGGAAACCGGCCCACTGTTAGAGGCTAACCTTATTACTTTTTCGTGCTTTCAAAAGGTCTGTTTTTCGCGTTATTTTACAGGAGTTAGTTTATTCGTCCAGCCGATGTTATTTTTACCTGAATTATGACGTCACGCAATGGTATACTTTTGTGACGTCATATCTGAAAAAAATCCATAGCCCTCCCCAAACTGAAATCCTAGATCCGCGCCTGGTATTTACCGCCGCAAATTTAAATGCGAAATGGCATTGTACGCATCTCTGTTAGCACCTGTTGTGCATGTTGCTCCAACCAACATACCAACATCAGGCCTAAACAACTAGCAAAACTTCCGACTTGATAGTTTGCGTATTAGGCACATAATATTGTTTTTCATATTGTTTGAAACTACAGATTTAAAGCCTGTTTTAACAGTGATTGCTCGGACCAAGCCATGGTAAAAATTTACCGAGTAAAAGTTTGCAAAAGTATAGCAAACCGTAGGCGTTGAACCATTTTTAGTCTTTAAGAGAATGATAATATTTGATTTTCAAACACGTAAGCTGGTCAAAATGTAATAAAATGGCCATACGCATTATCTACGTAAATTCTATTTATCAAATATATGTTTCGATCATTCCCCAAATTCTACGCCATATTTGAACCCCTTTCGCATCAAAGGCATAAGTTAAGTGGGGAAGTTTTCGGCCCATATCTGTTTTTGCTTGCAGAAACAAGTTAAGGAAAATGAAAAACAAAATATATAATATAAAGTACACAATACAAAATATTAAAACAAAAAAAATTAAAAACAAAAAAAAAATTAAAATAAAGTAAAAATTGAAACTAAACACTAAGCCCTGAAAACATACCCCCTGACAAAATATGCAACAACCGCACCCCCGTCTAGTTCTTTTTTGGTTTCCTATAGTATGTTTCAGACCGAGTTTTGTCCGAAGCTTTATAGAAAAAGTAGACATCGTAGAACCTTCCAATTTTCAGACATGGCGTAGAGTGGTATGTAGGTGCTTTGTAAAAGTTTATGAGGCTGCACCCCCAGGGGCCTTTGCTTGGGGGGTAAAAACCTGAAATATTGCGTTTTAGCACTTTCTAGCTAACGACTGCCATCTAGCAGCAGAAAAACTTTCATACAAAATTCGTTCATATTCGCTTGCTTTGTCCAGCTTGTAAAGTGACGAAGCGACTCACCGCCTGCTGCGCTTTATTGTCCCGCGCGTGAGACTTTCATTGTGCGAAGTTGCACGTCCAACTGGGCTCGTGCGACTTGCATTTTAAAACGAGGCTTCTCTTTAGTAAAAGAAACAACTTATTTTACCGCCACAAATTTAAATGCGAAATCTGGTCCAACATATCAACACCAGGCCTACACAACTTAAAATTGTGTGTTGATATGTTGGATTGGAGTAACATACCATACAGGTGCAAATAGCAAATATTCTCCAAATACGATTTTTCCAATATTCTCCAAATCGTATTTCATCGTATTGTCGCGGTAATATACAAAGAGGTAAGGCCGTGAATAAAGTTTCACCCAACGTACAATTAACGGAGGGAAGCATTGCGAGTAGAGATGTTCAATAAAGCAGAATATCGGCGAATCATTTATAATGCTTGCTTTCAATGCGGCGTTAGTATTTTTTTCGGGCGACCAATTACTTCGCGATAATCTTCGCCTAATAATTAAGTGTCAATAGGGTGTATTTACCGCCGCAAGTTTAAATGCGAAATCTTAAGGCATTGTACGCCTCTCTGTTAGCACCTGTTGTGCATGTTGCTCCAACCAACATACCAATATTAGGCCTAAACAACTAGCAAAACTTTAAATTTAATAGTTTGCGTATTAGGCACATAATAGTGTGTTTCATATTGTTTGAAACTACAGATTTAAAGTCTGTTTTAACAGTGATTGCTCGGACCAAGCCATGGTAAAAATTTACCGAGTAAAAGTTTGCAAAAGTATTGCAAACCATAGGCGTTAAACCATTTTAAGTCTTTAGGAGAATGATAATATTTGCTTTTCAAACACGTAAGCTGGCCAAAATGTAATAAAATGGCCATACACATTATCTACGTAAATTTTATTTATCAAATATATGCTTCGATCATTTCCCAAAATCTACGCCATATTTGAACCCCTTTCGCAACAAAGGCATAAGTTAAGTGGGGAATTTTTCGGCCCATATCTGTTTTTGCTTGCAGAAACAAGTTAAGGAATAATGAAAAAAAAATGAAAAAACAAAATATATAATATAAAATACAAAATACAAAATATTAAAAAATAAAAAGTATTAAATAAAAAAAATTAAAATTAAAATTAAAAACAAAAAAATTAGAAATATAAAAAAAATCCAAAAAAAATCTAAATCAAAAAAATAAAAAATAAAAATATTAAAAAATAAAAATATTGAAAAATACAAATAAATAATTAAGTCAACTAAAAATATTAAAAAATAAAAATTGAAAAAAAAAATATAATTAATAAAAAATAACACTAAACCTTGAAAGTATACCCCCTGACAAAATAAATAACAACCACACCCCCGTCTAGTTCTTTTTTGGTTTCCTATGGTATGTTTCAGACCGAGTTTTGTCCGAAGCTTTATAGAAAAAGTAGACATCGTAGAACCTTCCAATTTTCAGACATGGCGTAGAGTGGTATGTAGGTGCTTTGTAAAAGTTTATGAGGCTGCACTCCCTGGGGCCTTTGCTTGGGGGTTAAAAACCTGAAATATTGCATTTTAGCACTTTGTAGCTAACGACAGCCATCTAGCAGCAGAAAAACTTTCATGCAGAATTCGTTCATATTCGCTTGCTTTGTCCAGCTTGTGAAGTGACGAAAAGTTTTTCATATTGTTTAAAACTACAGATTTAAAGCCTGTTTTAACAGTGATTGCTCGGCCCAAGCCATGGTAAAAAATTACCGAGTAAAAGTTTGCAAAAGTATAGCAAACCATAGGCGTTAAACCATTTTTAGTCTTTAAGAGAACAATAATATTTGCTTTTCAAACACGTAAGCTGGTCAAAATTTAATAAAATGACCATACGCATTATCTACGTAAATTCTATTTATCAAATATATGTTTCGATCATTCCCCAAATTCTACGCCATATTTGAACCCCTTTCGCATCAAAGGCATAAGTTAAGTGGGGAAGTTTTCGGCCCATATCTGTTTTTGCTTGCAGAAACAAGTTAAGGAAAATAAAAAACAAAATATATAATATAAAGTACACAATACAAAATATTAAAAAAATAAATTATAAATAAAATAAAATAAAAAAAATAAAATAAAGTAAAAATTGAAAATAAACACTAAGCCCTGAAAATATACCCCCTGACAAAATATACAACAACCGCACCCCCGCTATGGCATGTTTCAGACCGATTTTTGTCCAGAGCATTATAGAAAAAGTGAACATCGTAGAACTTTCAAATTTTCAGACATGGCGTAGAGTGGTATGAAGGTGCTGTGCAGAGGTTTAAGAGGCTGCACCCCTAGGCACCTCCAATTGGGGGACAAAAAACAAAAGTGTTATGTCATCGTTTTAGTTCATAACAGCTATCTACTACTATCTAGCGGCAGAAAAACTTCAATACAGAATGCTTTCATATCACTTGCTTTATTCAGCTCGCGTCGCGACGAGGCGGCTGCTGGTATCCCTGCTGCGCCCTATTGTCCCGCGCGTGCAACATTTGTGTTGGAAGTGGCTTGCCTAGTAAAACTATGCACATGCGACTTGCCTTTCATAAAGAGGCCTCTCTAAGTCAAAAAACCTATTGCTCTTACAACACAAAATATTTTACCACCGCAAATTTAAATGCGAATCCTACAGGCAGTGTACACATCTCTGTTCGCACCTGTTGTAATTGTTGCACCATTCAAACATATCAACACCAGGTCTAAACAAATATAATTATACAAGGGCCGCAACAACAAAAAGCTTAAGTTTAACGCATTCTTAACGCCGACGTTACAAAGCTACGTCATAACATGGCGTCATAAATAAATAAATCTTGCGTTTATTGGATTTAAATTGGCAAAACTTTCAATATAAAACGTGGCTTATTAGGCACATAAACGTGTTTGCATATTGCTCAAAACTACAGATTTAAACTCTGTTTCAACAGTGATTGCTCAGACCAAGGCATGGTAAAAATTTACACAGTAAAAGTTGGAAAAAGTATAGCAAACCATAGACGTTAAATCATTTAGAGAGAATGAAAACATTGACTTTTTAAACATGCTAGCTGACCAAAATGTAATAACATGGCCGTAAGCATTATCTACGTAAATTTTTATTGATCAAATGTATGTTTCGATCATTTGCCAAAATCTACGCCATATTTGAACCCCCTTCGCTTCAAAGCCATAAGTTATTATATTATTATATACAACTTATAATTGTGTGTAGATATGTTGGATTGGAGTAACATACAGAACAGGTGCAAATAGCAAATATTCTCCAAATACGATGTTTCCAATATTCTCCAAATCGTATTTCATCGTATTGTCGCGGTAATACACAAAGAGGTAAGGCCGTGAATAAAGTTTCACCCACCGTACAATTAACGGAGGGAAGCATTTCGAGTAGGGATGTTCAAGGCAGAATATCGGCGACACATTTATAATGCTCGTATTGTCGCGGTAATACACAAAGAGGTAAGGCCGTGAATAAAGTTTCACCCACCGTACAATTAACGGAGGGAAGCATTGTGAGTAGAGATGTTCAAAGCAGAATATCGGCGACTCATTTACAATGCTTGCTTTCAATGCGGCGTTAGTTTTTTTTTCGGGCGACCAATTACTTCGCGATAATCTTCGCCTAATAATTAAGTGTCAATAGGGTGTATTTACCGCCGCAAGTTTAAATGCGAAATCTTAAGGCAGTCTACGCCTCTCTGTTAGCACCTGTCGTGCATCTTGCTCCAACCAGCATACTACCAACATCAGGCCTAAACATCTAGCAAAACTTTCGATTTAATACATTGCGTATTGAGAACATAACAGTGTTTTTCATATTGTTTAAAACTACAGATTTAAAGCCTGATTTAACAGTGATTGCTCGACCCAAGCCATGGTAAAAAATTACCGAGTAAAAGTTTGCAAAAGTATAGCAAACCATAGGCGTTAAACCATTTTTAGTCTTTGAGAGAATAATAATATTTGCTTTTCAAACACGTAAGCTGGTCAAAATTTAATAAAATGACCATGCGCATTATCTACGTAAATTCTATTTATCAAATATATATGTTTCGATCATTCCCCAAATTCTACGCCATATTTGAACCCCTTTTGCATCAAAGGCATATTTTAAGTGGGGAAGTTTTCGGCCCATATCTGTTTTGCTTGCAGAAACAAGTTAAGAAAAATAAAAAACAAAATATATAATATAAAGTACACAATACAAAATATTACAAAAATAAAAAATAAAAATAAAAAAAATAAAATTAAGTAAAAATTGAAAATAAACACTAAGCCCTGAAAATATACCCCCTGACAAAATATACAACAACCGCACCCCCGTCTAGTTCTTTTTTGGTTTCCTATGGTATGTTTCAGACCGATTTTTGTCCGAAGCTTTATAGAAACAGTAGACATCGTAGAACCTTCAAATTTTCAGACATGGCGTAGAGTGGTATGTAGGTGCTTTGTAAAAGCTTATGAGGCTGCACCCCCAGGGGCCTTTGCTTGGGGGGCAAAAACCTGAAATATTGCGTTTTAGCTCTTTCTAGCTAACGACTGCCATCTAGCAGCAGAAAATCTTTCATACAGAATTCGTTCACATTCGCTTGCTTTGTCCAGCTTGTGAAGTGACGAAGCGACTCACCGCCTGCTGTGCTTTATTGTCCCGCGCGTGAGACTTTCATTGTGTGAAGTGGCACGTCCTAAACTGGGCTCGTGCGACTTGCATTTTAAAACAAGGCTTCTCTTTAGTAAAATTACTTAATGCTGTTAAGAAACAACTTATTTTACCGCCACAAATTTAAATGCGAAATCGGGTGGCAACCCTAATCCAACATATCAACACCAGGCCTACACAACTTAAAATTGTGTGTTGATATGTTGGATTGGAGTAACATACTATACAGGTGCAAATAGCAAATATTCTCCAAATACGATTTTTCAAATATTCTCCAAATCGTATTTCATCATATTGTCGTGGTAATACACAAAGAGGTAAGGCCGTGAATAAAGTTTCACCCAGCGTACAATTAACGGAGGGAAGCATTGCGAGTAGAGATGTTCAAAGCAGAATATCGGCGACTCATTTATAATGCTTGCTTTCAATGCGGCGTTAGTTTTTTTTCGGGCGACCAATTACTTCGCGATAATCTTCGCCTAATAATTAAGTGTCAATAGGGTGTATTTACCGCGGCAAGTTTAAATGCGAAATCTTAAGGCAGTCTACGCCTCTTTGTTAGCACCTGTCGTGCATCTTGCTCCAACCAGCATACTACCAACATCAGGCCTAAACATCTAGCAAAACTTTCGATTTAATAGTTTGCGTATTGAGAACATAATAGTGTTTTTCATATTGTTTAAAACTACAGATTTAAAGCCTGTTTTAACAGTGATTGCTCGGCCCAAGCCATGGTAAAAAATTACCGAGTAAAAGTTTGCAAAAGTATAGCAAACCATAGGCGTTAAACCATTTTTAGTCTTTAAGAGAATAATAATATTTGCTTTTCAAACACGTAAGCTGGTCAAAATTTAATAAAATGACCATACGCATTATCTATGTAAATTCTATTTATCAAATATATGTTTCGATCATTCCCCAAATTCTACGCCATATTTGAACCCCTTTCGCATCAAAGGCATAAGTTAAGTGGGGAAGTTTTCGGCCCATATCTGTTTTTGCTTGCAGAAACAAGTTAAGGAAAATAAAAAACAAAATATATAATATAAAGTACACAATACAAAATATTAAAAAAAAAATAATAAGTAAAATAAAATAAAAAAAATAAAATAAAGTAAAAATTGAAAATAAACCCTAAGCCCTGAAAATATACCCCCTGACAAAATATACAACAACCGCACCCCCGCTATGGCATGTTTCAGACCGATTTTTGTCCAGAGCATTATAGAAAAAGTGAACATCGTAGAACTTTCAAATTTTCAGACATGGCGTAGAGTGGTATGAAGGTGCTGTGTAGAGGTTTATGAGGCTGCACCCCTAGGCACCTCCAATTGGGGACAAAAAACAAAAGTGTTATGTCATCGTTTTAGTTCATAACAGCTATCTACTACTATCTAGCGGCAGAAAAACTTCAATACAGAATGCTTTCATATCACTTGCTTTATTCAGCTCGCGTCGCGACGAGGCAGCTGCTGGTATCCCTGCTGCGCCCTATTGTCCCGCGCGTGCAACATTTGTGTTGGAAGTGGCTTGCCTAGTAAAACTATGCACATGCGACTTGCCTTTCATAAAGAGGCCTCTCTAAGTAAAAAAACCTATTGCTCTTACAACACAAAATATTTTACCACCGCAAATTTAAATGCGAATCCTACAGGCAGTGTACACATCTCTGTTAGCACCTGTTGTAATTGTTGCACCATTCAAACATATCAACACCAGGTCTAAACAAATATAATTATACAAGGGCCGCAACAACAAAAAGCTTAAGTTTAACGCATTCTTAACGACGACGTTGCAAAGCTACGTCATAACATGGCGTCATAAATAAATAAATCTTGCGTTTATTGGATTTAAATTGGCAAAACTTTCAATATAAAACGTGGCTTATTAGGCACATAAACGTGTTTGCATATTGCTCAAAACTACAGATTTAAACTCTGTTTCAACAGTGATTGCTCAGACCAAGGCATGGTAAAAATTTACACAGTAAAAGTTGGAAAAAAGTATAGCAAACCATAGACGTTAAATAATTTAGAGAGAATGAAAATATTGACTTTTTAAACATGCTAGCTGACCAAAATGTAATAACATGGCCGTAAGCATTATCTACGTAAATTTTTATTGATCAAATGTATGTTTCGATCATTTGCCAAAATCTACGCCATATTTGAGCCCCCTTCGCTTCAAAGCCATAAGTTATTATATTATTATACACAACTTATAATTGTGTGTAGATATGTTGGATTGGAGTAACAGCAAATATTCTCCAAATACGATGTTTCCAATATTCTCCAAATCGTATTTCATCGTATTTTCGCGGTAATACACAAAGAGGTAAGGCCGTGAATAAAGTTTCACCCACCGTACAATTAACGGAGGGAAGCATTTCGAGTAGGAATGTTCAAGGCAGAATATCGGCGACACATTTATAATGCTTGCTTTAAATGCGGCGTCAGCATTTTTTCGGGCGACCAATTACTTCGCGATAAGCTTCGCCTAAGTGTCAAATAGGGTGTATTTACCGCCGCAAATTTAAATGCGAAATCTTGAGGCAGTCTACGCCTCTCTGTTAGCACCTGTTGTGCATCTTGCTCCAACCAGCATACCACCATCAGGCCTAAACATATCTAGCAAAACTTTCGATTTAATAGTTTGCGTATTAGGCACATAATAGTGTTTTTCATATTGTTTGAAACGACAGATTTAAAGCCTGCTTTAACAGTGATTGCTCGGACCAAGCTAAGGTAAAAAATTACCTAGTGAAAGTTTGCAAAAGTATAGCAAACCATAGGCATTAAACCATTTTTAGTCTTTAAGAGAATGATAATATTTGATTTTCAAACACGTAAGCTGGTCAAAATTTGATAAAATAGCCATATGCATTATCTAAGTAAATTCTATTTATCAAATATATGTTTCGATCATTCCCCAAATTCTACGCCATATTTCAACCCCTTTCGCATCAAAGGCATATTTTAAGTGGGGAAGTTTTCGGCCCATATCTGTTTTTGCTTGCAGAAACAAGTTAAGGAAAATGAAAAACAAAATATATAATATAAAGTACACAATACAAAACATTAAAAAAAAATTTAAAAAAAAAAAAATTAAAATAAAGTAAAAATTGAAAATAAACACTAAGCCCTGAAAATATACCCCCTGACAAAATATACAACAACCGCACCCCCGTCTAGTTATATGGGCCGAAAATTTATTTTCGGACATATCTTGTTTTTGCCGCTATTCTTTTTTGGTTTCCTATGGTATGTTTCAGACCGATTTTTGTCCGAAGCTTTATAGAAAAAGTAGACATCGTGGAACCTTCAAATTTCCAGACATGGCGTAGAGTGGTATGTAGGTGCTTTGTAAAAGTTTATGAGGCTGCACCCCCAGGGGCCTTTGCTTGGGGAGTAAAAACCTGAAACATTGCGTTTTAGCACTTTGTAGATAACGACTGCCATCTAGCAGCAGAAAAACTTTCATACAGAATTCGTTCATATTCGCTTGCTTTGTCCAGCTTGTGAAGTGACGAAGCGACTTACCGTCTGCTGCGCTTTATTGTCCCGCGCGTGAGACTTTCATTGTGCAAAGTGGCACGTCCTAAACTGGGCTCGTGCGACTTGCATTTTAAAACAAGGCTTCTCTTTAGTAAAATTACTTAATGCTGTTAAGAAACAACTTATTTTACCGCCACAAATTTAAATGCGAAATCTGGTGGCAACCCTAATCCAACATATCAACACCAGGCCTACACAACTTAAAATTGTGTGTTGATATGTTGGATTGGAGTAACATACTATACAGGTGCAAATAGCAAATATTCTCCAAATACGATTTTTCCAATATTCTCCAAATCGTATTTCATCGTATTGTCGCGGTAATACACAAAGAGGTAAGGCCGTGAATAAAGTTTCACCCACCGTACAATTAACGGAGGGAAGCATTGCGAGTAGAGATGTTCAAAGCAGAATATCGGCGACTCATTTATAATGCTTGCTTTCAATGCGGCGTTAGTTTTTTTTCGGGCGACAAATTACTTCGCGATAATCTTCGCCTAATAATTAAGTGTCAATAGGGTGTATTTACCGCGGCAAGTTTAAATGCGAAATCTTAAGGCAGTCTACGCCTCTCTGTTAGAACCTGTCGTGCATCTTGCTCCAAATAGCATATACCAACATCAGGCCTAAACATCTAGCAAAACTTTCTATTTAATAGTTTGCGTATTGAGAACACAATAGTGTTTTTCATATTGTTTAAAACTACAGATTTAAAGCCTGTTTTAACAGTGATTGCTCGGCCCAAGCCATGGTAAAAAATTACCGAGTAAAAGTTTGCAAAAGTATAGCAAACCATAGGCGTTAAACCATTTTTAGTCTTTAAGAGAATAATAATATTTGCTTTTCAAACACGAAAGCTGGTCAAAATTTCATAAAATGACCATACGCATTATCTACGTAAATTCTATTTATCAAATATATGTTTCGATCATTCCCCAAAATCTACGCCATATTTGAACCCCTTTCGCATCAAAGGCATAAGTTAAGTGGGGAGTTTTTCGGCCCATATCTGTTTTTGCTTGCAGAAACAAGTTAAGGAAAATGAAACACAAAATATATAATATAAAGTACACAATACAAATATTAAAAAAAAATTAAAAAAAAAAAATTAAAATAAAGTAAAAATTTAAAATAAACACTAAGCCCTGAAAATACACCCCCTGACAAAATATACAACAACCGCACCCCCGTCTAGTTCTTTTTTGGTTTCCTATGGTATGTTTCAGACCGATTTTTGTCCGAAGCTTTATAGAAAAAGTTGACATCGTAGAACCTTCAAATTTTCAGACATGGCGTAGAGTGGTATGTAGGTGCTTTGTAGAAGTTTGTGAGGCCGCACCCCCAGGGGCTTTTGCTTGGGGGGCAAACACCTTAAATATTGCGTTTTAGCTCTTTGTAGCTAACGACTGCCATCTAGCAGCAGAAAAACTTTCATACAGAATTCGTTCATATTCGCTTGCTTTGTCCAGCTTGTGAAGTGACGAAGCGACTTGACGCCTGCTGCGCTTTATTGTCCCGTGCGTGAGACTTTCATTGTGCGAAGTGGCTCGTCCAAAACTGGGCTCGTGCGACTTGCATTTTGAAAAGGACTTCTCTTTAGTAAAATTACTTAATGCTCTTAGGAAACAACTTATTTTACCGCCGCAAATTTAAATTCGAAATCTGGTGGCAACTCCAATCCAACATATCAACACCAGGCCTACACAACTTAAAATTGTGTGTTGATATGTTGGATTGGAGTAACATACTATATAGGTGCATATTGCAAATATTCTCCAAATACGATTTTTTCAAATATTCTTCCAATCGCATTTCATCGTATTGTCGCGGTAATACAAAAAGAGGTAAGGCCGTGAATAAAGTTTCACCCACCGTACAATTAACGCAGGGAAGCATTTCGAGTAGGGATATTCAAGGCAGAATATCGGCAACACATTTATAATGCTTGCTTTAAATGCGGCGTCAGCATTTTTTCGGGCGACCAATTACTTTGCGATAAGCTTCGCCTAATAATCAAGTGTCAATAGGGTGTATTTACCGCCGCAAATTTAAATGCGAAATATTAAGGCAGTGTACGCCTCTCTGTTAGCACCTGTTGTGCATGTTGCTCCAACCAACATACCAACATCAGGTCTAAACAACTAGCAAAACTTTCGATTTAATAGTTTGCGTATTAGGCACTTAATAGTGTGTTTCATATTGTTTGAAACTGCAGATTTAAAGTCTGTTTTAACAGTGATTGCTCGGACCAAGCTATGGTAAAAATTTGCCGAGTAAAAGTTTGCAAAAGTATTGCAAACCATAGGCGTTGAACCATTTTAAGTCTTTAGGAGAATGATAATATTTGCTTTTCAAACACGTATGCTGGCCAAAATGTAATAAAATGGCCATACACATTATCTACGTAAATTCTATTTATCAAATATATGTTTCGATCATTCCCAAATACTACGCCATATTTGAACCCCTTTCGCATTAAAGGCATAAGTTAAGTGGGGAAGTTTTCGGCCCATATCTGTTTTTGCTTGCAGAAACAAGTTAAGGAAAATGAAAAACAAAATATGAAATATATAATATACAATACAAAATTAAAAAAAATAAAAGTGTAAAATAAAAATTAAAAATTAAAAAAATGAATATGAAACAATAAAAATTGAAAAATAAAAAATAAAAAAAATAAAATCAATTTAAAAAAAAAATTAAAATAAAATAAAAATAAAAACTAAGCCCCGAAAATATACCCCCTGATAAAATATAACAACCGCACCCCCGTCTAGTTGATATATATTTTTATGTATCGATAGGCAACCGCTCGTAAACGTAAATCCCTAAGTAGTTGCAGCCATTGTTTGCATTGCGTGATATTCAAGCAAATACGTAATCCCGGTAGCATACTGCGATTAACGTTAGTAAATTCTCGTTTAAAACTGAAAATTAGTTGCTATTAAAACCGCCGCATTAAATGCGATATTTTTCCTAAACTTTGCGCCGTAAGAAAACTTAAAAAAAAAAAAGTCTTAAGTTGGATACATTAAAGTTTATTTTTATTAGGCCAATTTACTTCATTTGATTTTTATGTCCATACAGGTTGCGCTTGTAAAAAAGTTTTGCGTGCTTACGTTAAGAGTTTTACGAAATGTCGCGCGCGTGAGATGGAGATGCGAATGCACTTTGCCGCCGCTGCTCCCTTTGTTAGTAGACGATGACGTCTGTCTCTATAACAGCGGTTCCGAAACTGGGGTCCGCGGACCAACTTGGGTCCGTACATTAGTTTCAGAGGGTCCGCAATGAGAATTCGTCTTCAAGTTTTTCAACGTTAGGCTTTAGCGAATGTTTTTAACATTATCTGTCATCATTATTGTTTTTAGATATGCTTCAATATTCGACAATATAGCGTGTTTTATAATGTCTCCTGTGATATTATAAAGCATCTGTTATGCTGTATTACCTGCTATCAGCGAATCATTTGCATTAGTTAGAAAGTTGTTACATTATAATGAATCGTGGCAGCACTAGTGTACTACAAGAAACATGGGTCAACTGACCTTGGTATTTTATAGGGCCGCGAAATTTTAAAATAATTGCAAGGGGTTCACCAGGCAAAATTTCTAGAAAAGTTTGGTAACCGCTGCTCTATAAGATTACATGCCAGTGACCGCCCGGGCGAACATATGCCGTTGTCAGGCGGACAAACTTTGCCATCTCTTATAACAAATGGGAAAGATTGTCCGCCGAACGATGTGATCTTAAAGATTAAGAACAACGTCATAGTCGTCGAACGAAAGGAGCGGCGACGTCAAAGTGCGCTTTCTTCTCCACGGGCGCGCGCGTGACATTTTCGTAAAAAATAATGTCTGTTGCAACTTGGCAGTATGGTACCAGAATTACGTAAAATATGTTCGACGTGCATATTACTGTTTTAACAAAATGTAAAGCCACGCAGATAAATGTAATAATAATTTATAACCCGCCGTCCGATTAAATGCCGCTATCACATGCTTCCCATTACCGGTAACGTTTATGGATAAGTAAAAAAAGGTTTAGGTTTGTTAGTGATCCCGATCGATATACATATCACAAAATTTCGTTACGTTGTAGGTTGTTGGGTTCACTCCTGATTACTAACCATTCCGAGAATGATGTGGCGCCGGAAATACGTATTTGTTAGTGATGACCATTGCCTTCGCTAAATTGTAATGGTGTTGCCAGTACAACAGTGGCTTTATCATTAAGCGGTTTTATTTTAAATTTGTATTTCGACGACCTATTTTAGACAAAATACGGAACATTTCGCTTCGGTTACATGCTAAATTGCCACATGTCATTTTTAAATCGGTTATAAAGCGACAAACTGACACGTTATCGGACAGCATAATATTATGTAATGGTGATTCACATGGAACAACTTAAAGGCCACCAAAAAACGATTTGGCACCGGGATTGCATATTTGTTTTAAATATGACGCCAATCGCCAAATCGATTCCTCACAGGCCTTGTCCATATAACGTTTTACTGGTGTTGTGGGAAATATTTTTCATTTCACACACAATTAGCGACTAAAAGCATAGGGATGACCATGCAGTGCCACTGTTTTAATATTATAAGATATTCGATCATTGCGAAATACCAAAATATACATATTATGATATTTATTTTACCGAACGTGTAGCTCCACGTAGTGCAACGATTACGGAAAGTAAAATGTTTTATCATTATTATCAGTAACATTACTTTTTAGTAACATGGTAATTTGCCTTTTTTAAATCTTCGGCAATAACACGCAGCTTAAGCAAATGGACCGCAGGGTACACAATAATATGTAATAGTTATAAGAGACCACAGCTTGATGGAATCTTACCCTTTGTTTAACCTTATATACTTTCGAATGATTTGGCCCGGGAAATTCGCATTTGGTATGGACACAGCGCCTTTGACAAGATGTGGGGCCTAGGGAAGGTGTTGGACACATAGAAGGGATTTTGTTTTTTCAGTGATACCTTTCGAATTACAACTCAAAAACACTCTCGGTTATTTTCTATGGAAATCTAACAGCTATGGGTACCTACAAGAAAAACATAATTGAAATCTGACATATCCTTCTAAGATTTTTTGTTAATAGAAACATCATGACTTTTTGTTTCATCGGTCATACCCCACTGGACCCATGGGACCTATAGAACAGAGCATGACTGCATCTATAAAACTGTGCAGAATATTGCTTAAGTGCATAACTACTTAATTAATGTTGTAGAAATAGTGGTGTTACGTTAACTATTTCAGGACTCCCTACTTCACGGCCTGTCGGATGCCTGAGCACTACACGAGACTTATCTGTATTGTATATAATACAGGACGACAGAGGCGAACTAACATACAAAACATAAAACAATGAAAGCGCGTAATATAAAGCGACCAGAGATTAAAATAGGGCGTAAACAACGGCGATCTAAACGGGTGGTTATCCCAGCCTTGCCCAGCCTGACTGTCGACATTCGATTTCGACCACGCGAAACACAACAACGAGAGAAAGAAATGGTGTCTATGTCAAACGTAACTAATTATTAGGTGCCAACGAAAAACGTGATAAGATAAGAAATAAAGCGTGAAAGGTGAGGTGCAAAAGAGGAAAGGCAAGAAAAGTTAAGTGAGTGACAACGCAATAGTGAACATAAGGCGAAAACAACACACAACTAACGATAAAACATTTTGTGCAACAGTGGCACAAGAAAATGTACTTACAAGAAGAAAATAAAAAACATGGAAACAAGCACGAAACGCAGAAATGATGTTTTTGTTGTATTTCGGGCAGAATTTGCAACCCAGGTTTACTATATCAATTATTTATCTTTAAGAGAACATATCTGCAAAAAAGGAATGGTCAAATGTGCGATTTTCGTCGAATCCGGAGTCCGACTCTGACTGTACAGCCTGTATTCCGCCAATTTACGTAACTAAATAAGGTGGATATTCAGCAATCCACTCATAGGGGTGGCATTAAATTCATCCAATAACAATACATGGTTTGAAAATATCCACCATATGCTATTTCCTCCTGACTCGGGACTCTGGTGGTTTTTCGTGGTCTTATTCGAGTCCCGAATTCAGCAAAACAAATCCACCACGTCGAGTCCCGACTCCGCAGCCCTGGTCCTTTGTAAATAACCCCTTATTAAACCAGAATTTAGCGCCCCAAAGCGTAATTTACTTTCTAAGAAAAAAAAAAGAATAAAAATATATTTGTTAACGGCTTCACAGTTTTTTATAATTTTTTAAACCGCACTAATTAACTATATGCCGCTTCACTAAGTTAAGCTTGCCTATTTACCCTATTTTGTTGCAGATAAAATTGCCCCTACGGTAGAATGGTGTCCTCCGTCCATAACCACAACATCTTTAGCCCAGTTTCCAAACATAACATGGACAGAACCTTTATTCAGGTTGGTTGGAGTGTCACCTTTTGGCACAGCCAAATCTTGTTAAATACTATTATGTAAATTGTACAAACAAGATAATTAGTGTTCATTGAATCTAAAATTGTAAACGTCACAATATTATGCACTTTTTGTACTTTAGCACAGTTGCAAATAAAAGAGTTAAAAACTCGCTCAGGTCCGGTGAGCGACTTTGGTTTCTATTAAAGTATTGTAGATCTAATATCTTTGAAAGGCAAGTCATAATTGTTCTGCTAGTCAGCTCAATGAAAAAATAAATAAAAAAATAAAATAATCCGGCAGTAGTGGTTCATGATTTCTTAAATAACCTTGCACGACTCTTACTACTGTCACATACTTGTTATTGATTGTTGAGTATATTCACTCGCGCATGCGATAAAACGTATTTAAATAGAAACAAGTCGAGGTAATTAATTATTTTTATTGTTTATTTAGGTGCACTATTTGTTTTCGCGTTAAAGTTATTGAAAAGGCAAATAGACTATTTTTTAATTCCGTAAACTGAAGAACAAATGTGGTGTATGTCAACAAAATTTCGGGTGTGTATTTAAGTGGAAGAACGAAAAAAAACAATACTTTTTACAAGAATTTTCTAATTATTAAAAAGTTGTATTGTTGAAGTGACAACGTTGGAGTTGTTAGTGTGGAAATGTTTCAAACACCTTCGGATCGCATGACGTGGGGAATATATCAAATAAAGTATTCAGCCAGGGATTCATCAGAAAATATTGCAGAATGTACATTCTCCATAACAATTAAAGGTGCCACTTTACTGATAAATACATATTTAACCCGCATGTCGCATGTTGTACAACCCCTTTGCATCTAAATTTGTAAATAGTCAGTTATTTAAGTAGAAATGGTAATCTTTGGTCAAAAATAGGCGAAAGCAACTATGAATATCAATTTAGGCATTTTTACAACATTGTCGTAAGTGATGTACGGTATTATACCCAATATATAGCAATTATAGCATAGTTTTATTTGTTTAGAGGTTTTCCGTAAATTATAAAAAAGCGAAGAATATTAAGGGCCAATTACGGAGTAAATTTCTTGAAAATTAATTTAAAAAATGTACTAATTATAACACAGCCAGCAGTATGCCTTGTTCGGGTGACAATTACGGAGGATTTCAGGTTTTTTATTTCGGGAGCATGACATTTTTCATGAATGACGTCACAAACTTACGCCATAAAGCCCTAAAAAGTATATTGTTGTTAAGCGAACTCGTTCTCAAATATGCAGCTAAAATCCACTATCATCGCGCGATGCGCGAAACAATTGCGCATATTTCGTATAAAAAGTATATTTACTTCGTAGAAGTTGGTGAAAATACAATATATGTTCACTGAAATGAACAGGAGCCTGCAACAGTTTTCAATGGTGTGCAAATGCGAAATTATATTGACGCGGCCAGATAATGGTTTCGTAAGAAACAAATTTGGAGTTCAATCCTTGTAAGAGTACGATTTATGAGTAGCTTAAACCTATACAAAAATATGTAAAGCATAATACACTACAATGGATGTCAGTGTAAAAAGCTGAAGACTAAAAAGTCACACTTTAATGAATTGTAGCGTAATACGAATACAAAAAATAGCAATGATTAAAAATCAATAACGTATTACATAATGCTAAAATAGACCACTTGACGAATAGGCTGTGCGAGCTACAAAAACAGTCAACCCAGCCATACTCTGTCCCGAGGGCCGCCTGCTGCCCGCCTGGGATCCATAATATCATAGTATTCGGACTAAGGATGTTCAAAGTGGAATCCGAAAGTTTTCCAGAACATTAGCTTTCGAATCTAGAATAACGAATCCAGAATAGCGAATTCTACACTACAGGGTGGTCCAAACCTAGGCCCATGTGGCCCGCGACATCATTTTTCGTAACCCGCTATAAGTACTGTTAAATTATTGTAATGCGAACCTTTGAGGGTTTACTTAAAGTATAAGTGACCAACGGCCAACAAGCATGTTCGAATTGTTTAGTTGTGATTACATTTTTCCGGTTACACCAATAAACCAGTTTACTATCGCTTATTAAGTTCGGGTCCAGGGGGTGGCAAGAACGCCTAATTTTTTATATGTGCTTGACCGGTTTGAGTCGCAGTATGGCTGATTTGGAACTTAAAAGTTGTATTTGCGTTTGGTTTTCCGTCTTTTTAATATGAACATAATAACACAAAAAGTACGACCCGATATAAATTACAATTTTTGCTACTTTATAGTAAATGATTGATTAAAGTATATCGCGGGGTTTTCACTGTGAGCCTTGATCTTTTCCATGATGCAATTTCAGTCAAATTGATCTAGTTAAAAAACATTTTACGCCTAAATTAAAAGTTTTGCCGAATACGCAATTTTTTCGCGCTTCGCGCGCACCATTTTGCTAGTCTCACTAATTATTATCACTCGATTTCGTTGCGCACAAGTTCGACGATAACAGAAAGTTTTTTGGAGCTTATATGTGTGCGCATTTTGTACATTTTATGATACGATGTTACTTTTCTAACGTAACATTTTAAGGGAATTGCGAAATCTTATGTTTTAGTTCGCATTAAGCGTTGCACAATGTTCGGTAAATATAAATTTTATATCATATGATGTGATTTTTTGTGTTTTGCTTTGATCCGAAATCATCCTCCATTGTAAAACAACAAAGGCGCTTTGGTCGTCGCTATGCTATTTCAAAAATCATGTAACCTCCATTGTAAAACAACGAAGACGCTGTGTGATCGTCCCTATGTTGTTTTTGGTTAATTGTGTGTAAAATACAAAAGAATACGGCTCGTATGGAAGCAACATTTAAAATAATAACGTGGTTTAAATTATGACAGACCCTTGTGCACCTTTGCATCTATGGTTTAGTTGTTTTGAGTAGAACATTGTTATTGTAGGCCATCTTATATATCCAAGTTAGAATGCACTTTAACCTAATGTTTAATTTATTTATTAGGTATGTGCTATATTATGTTTTATTAGGAATTTCGTCCACAGTAGACGCATCGAGACCTTTGAGCAGGCAAACTACGTTGAAAACTCGGACATTTGGTATCTGTCAGGAAGGATACGAATTAATAACTACTTCGAATGGAATCATGTCATGTAAACCATGCAGTCGTAACACCTACAGACCACCTATAGATTTCATCAAATCGTGCATTCCATGTCCAGGTGGTTTTTTTCAGGAGTTGCCTGGACAAGGATTTTGTAAGCAATGTCAAGCCAACCAGCCATGCTAATTAATTGTTATTGTAGCGTTATTGTCCATTTTGAAACTTGTAATTTTAATAGCTTTAATATGTTTTGTTGTTTTCTACGTAATTCCATTTATTCTAGAGCAGTGATATCTGCAATTTGAGTGGGGCCAAACCGCCTAAAAAGGTAATCTAGAATTTAATTTACGATTCACTAAAGCTCGGGTTGCTAGGTATACCGGTAACGTTTTATATTGTATACTTTTTAAAGTTATTAAATATATGATTTTGGATTACCCTAAGTTCTAGGCGTTAGTTGCTCTGCTTAGCTAAAATTCTAGACTCCAGCCATAGGACCGAAATTAGAATAACATCAACGTCGGAATAGTTCCGAACCAGACACAAATAGGACTAATACCTAATAGTTGTAGTACCGTCTAAACCGGAATAAACCCGTCGGAATATGACCTACATGGTCAGAATCAGGCCTAACAACTGTTCACCTAACCCCAAATACCACCCCTGTCCCCTATGTACATCACTAACTCCCCTAATAATTTTAGCCCTAACCCCACTCATTACCCACCAAATAACTCTAAACCGGGCAAAAAAATCGGTAAAACTAGGACGTCCAAACATCGACTCCAAAACGGCCGATGCCAAACCGACGGCCCTCGATCGTCCCCTACCTCTAGAGCTACAGTTCCAGGGGTTATTTTGGCCATTTAGGACGTATTCCGGCAGATTTAGGTCTTATTTGGACGATTTTGATCTTATTATGTACCGGATATTACTGCGTATTTGGCTATATTATGTCGTTGGTCTTAATACTATGGTTTCATAGATTTTGTTCCTTTAGGTATTGTTGCTTCTTAGGTCTTTTTGTTAGATCCCAAAATTCTGTCTATTCTACAAAACACCATTTAACTGAGACATATAAATAGTATATGTTTGAGGGGCAACCAAACTAGCTGGCACAAACGTTTTCATATAAGGTAAACATAAAAATATAACACGAACCGCATATGAAGTTCATGCAAGTTATACGAAGTTTTCGAAGATAAAAGTCCAAGTTATTCATATTTAATTATCAAAGTTTGAAAAGTAAAGGAAGAGTGGCGTTTCTGAGTGAGTTTTGTCGTCCTGTCCGCCCCTCTAATAAGTGGGGGCAAGCGGGGCAAAACGGACCCGTACCATTTCTCGTTAACGAAAATTAACAGCGTCAATATTTGTTTTTTGAACTGTGACTGTCGTCGAAAAAACGTTTGTGGTCAAATTAGGCAGATTCAATTTCGCATAAACCAGGGAGGGGAGAAAATGTGTTTGGGGATTTTGATATAGAGATGGCACAATAAAAGAGAAATCAGGTGGCACTGTATAAAGACAAATTGTATTTGATTCTCGACAAGCTTTCGCACAACCGTGCTTCATCAGGTCAAAGTGATACAATTTGTCTTTATACAGTGCCACCTGATTTCTCTATTTAAAATTTGGACAAATACGGCCATATACAAAGATCACAATAAAAGAATACGTTTGTTACTTTTTTGCTGAATAATTTGTGGTTAAGGGCCTGTTTATTAATCCGAGACGGTCGGACTTTTTAAATTTAAGAATTTTTAGAAAGTTAGGGTTTCATTCTTCACATAGTGTTGGGTCAAAACGGACCCTTCACGTTATTACGATGTAACTCAACTTAAACTTTTACTGTTTGTTTTATGATTAGCCTTTCAGTAAGACATTTTGGAACTTGTATAAATTTGTTTTACGTTTAGATCCGTTTTACAAAACAGGCCAATCAATCAGAAATTTTAACAAGAACTGTTGTAAAAAACGTCCATTGATATTTCTTTTAATTCATAGGGAAATATAAGGCAGTTTATGTACGGCCTATTTATAAACATGTAGATTCGATATTGATGCAATGCTACTTACGCATAGTGCTTTTTTGGTTTTCTTGAGTGTTTAGGCCCACTTTTGTAACATATTTTCAACCTATAATGCACTATGTATACCATAAATGGAATTATGACGTCACGTTTTGACGCAACTTGTGATAATATATTGGGAATTTTTATGCGCGCCTTAAACAAATATATTTGATACTGCATTTAGGACACAACTAGGCAATTAAATTATATTTTTATTTGTGGGGTCCGTTTTGCCCCTTCAGTGGTCCGTTTTACCCAGTGCAAAAATCAGCTAATGATGTTAATTTATTCAGAAGATATGCTTCTTTCAGTCGCTTTTTTCAGCATAGAGGTACTTGTCAGTAAGATCTTTCGGTTGCTACCCTACTGATCAAATATTTGGTAAAACTCAAAAAATATAATTTTTCCCATAAGGATTCCGTTTTGTCCCGCCTTCCCCCATAAAATATGTTGATATTGATTGGTTTATGGCCAGTTTTTAGAAGAGGTTGGCATGGGGCATGTGCTGACCGTGACTGAGGCATAATGGCCTATCTATTTTAAAATTGTCATTTTGTGGGATACGCTAGAAGAGTATTTCAAAAAGTTAATTCGTTAATGCGAAATGTTAGTTTACGCCATTGTTGACTTTTGGTTTAGTTTCTTTTGTAGGCAACATGCCAAAATTTGTACAGAACTTGAAGAAAGTATTTCGTTAATGTAAAGTGTTAGTTATTTGCACAAATCTAGTGGTTTTAGTATTATAAAAGCAGTACGCGACTATTTTAAAACATTTAATGGAATTATGCATTTTCTCATGTCCCATGTCACAAAAAATTCATTTCATCGGTCACTTGCACGGTAAATAGTTCTTGGCGTTAATATCATATGCGGCAGCCAACGCAGTCTTTTGGGGATATCTCACTTATGCTAGGGACCTTAGATAGGGCAACACACGATAAGAATGACTTTCAAGACATTTGTTAAAAAAGTAATTACACAACTGCTGTTGCCAATAATTTACAACGAGGTCAACAAAATGGTTATTTTAAACCTATACCAAGCCACTACGTTGAGATAAGAAAACGTATCTGTGTTTGTAAATCAACAGATTGCCACCCAAACTTGAATAATGATGTGTTTGTACAGACGTACAATACAGTTAATTTTGCCATTTACAACTTTTTGTTATGAGCTAATAACTAAGCCTACAAAGAACCGTGTTGGTGCTGGTGATTGAGATTAACTTAACTTACCAGGCAGATACAATAAAAGCACCCGATCCGTCAGAAATTAGTGCAGTTCTAAGCAAAAAGGTCTACGACAACTAGTGTATCAAAGCATCAAAAAAGTCTGACTTCTAAACTATTGAGGTCTTCAACAATGCACTAATTTGACTTAACAAATGTACCGTACTTAAGAAGATTACTTTTAATAATACTTGACCCATCCGAACCCAAACACTAACCAGCACCCTAACCAAAATATTGTGCGTTGATTTATTAATTACATAAACGCTTAAGGTCCCAATACATCAATTTGTGACGTAACAATCTTATATACCCTGGACAAGAAATTGTGTTATGCCCACCCAAGCTTAAGCTTTTTCCCCAGTGTTCAAATAATTATTAAATTAACGCACATTATTTGGGTTCAGGTGGGTCAAGTATTATTTATTCTATCTCACAAGTTTTGTTTGTGAATTTGCAGGCAATATTTTTAATTTATCTACTCCGAGAATTTACCTAAAGGTCCAATTATTGCATTGCCGCGACCCCAAGGTCTAAAAGTCAGACTTTTCTGCCCTTGGATGCCCTAATTACCGTAAACCTTTTTGCTTAGAAAACCACTAATTTCTAACGGATCGGGTGATAAAAGGTTATGTAGTAAATAGGCCTAAATAGTAGGTATCACAATAAGGGGTTGGAATATGTAGCGTTCAACTCGAAACGATGGCACATTGTGTTTTTTATTTTCTTCAATCGGTTGTCAACCGCAGTTTGAGCACAGCTTATTTAGGTAGGGGCATATATGGTTTGACCCTAAAAATATTGCAACAAAAGGTTTTTTAACTGATTTGGGTAGTACTAGGTGTCTATTACCACATATTAAAAATCTTAAGGATTCCAACTTCCGGAAAGTGTTTATTTTCAAGATGGCCGCTAAACCATTAAAATAACAGTAAATTGGCTCGGTCATCATATGACCAAAACATGTAGTTTTGGTGTCTATATAGGTTGTTTTTTATACCCTTTGAAGTCGATGAGACCACTCTTAGAATTGTTGAATTATCTGATAGCCTATAAATATAATATGGCAATCAAAGATGGCTGCCAAAACAATTAAAAATGAACAATAATAATGTATTGGTGAAACGGTGAATTTCTATATATATTTGGGTAAACTAAGCAGGCATAAAGAGTTCATAGAATGTGGTCATGTAAACTTTTGACCTAATCAGCGTAAAGAAAGCACATAGATCAAGTTTTGCTAAAGTTCGTCACTGTCACTCTCGATGTCATCGTCTGTAATTATGTGATTGATGTATGGGTTGACACAAACTAGTTTGGCATGGTCCATATGCAGCATGGCATGGCAGCCCATATCTCCGGCAACCACATTGAGGTGGACACGATTGGCATTTGCAGTGTATTTTTTTCAGTAGGTTGTCCGGGGCAGCTTTCATGTCCGTCATGATTGGAACCATCTGATTATTGTCTACTTTCCATCCCCATTAGCGATGTCAACATCCCCATTGCCTGGTGCGTTGATCCATTTTGAACTTAAGTAAATTAATCGTTTCTTGGTGGAAGCTCGGGACAAGAACTGCTCTATCTGCCCAATAAACCCAGTGTCTGCAGTAAAGTGAACAACTTACAGTAAAGTGAACAGGGTCTCTGCAGTAAAGTGAACAAGGTGGACGTTTGTGTCGCGTCTTTGTTGGGTATTGTCTTTGATAGACGGACCACCATATCCATCAAACACCACTGTTGCTAAGCCATAATGACGAATGGTAAAATCCGCATACGACTGTGCAATAGACCCATAACTCAGATTGTGAATCGAACAGCAACTTATGAGGTCTCTTAAAAACATTGGAGACTTGCCACATGGTTGCGGGATGAATGAAGAACACCGCTAACTCTGGACAATGTCCATGCCAGTTACAGCAATGTACAACATGACAATGTAGGAGTTTAACAACCGGACATATACCACCAGTAACAACACAAGGAAACCACAGATGCACGCCTAAAAAGAGACATACATGCTCTTTACAAGATTACCATTAGTAAGGATAAGGCTAAAACCCTTGACATTCGTCTTCTGTGCCAATTGCCCCAGACCGCACGACCGATCCCGATTTGTTGTTTCAGAGATTCATCGGTGATCCTAAACAGGTAACCTCTCCATGCGGGAAATGATGAAGCACGGGCTCAGTACATACCCTCCCGCCTTGTTTAAGGCTGTCATATTTTCCGAGAAGTCGATGAGCCTCAAATAACTTCCGCCATCACAGAACATGCCAGCAGTGTGACGTAAGGCGATTATAAAATAGTGAAAGAATCCGCCTCAAAAACCGATCACTATACGTCCTTGATGGAGGGTCTTTGTTTCATCGAGTGACTTCGGGAGCTAGAGACAGTTATGGGTCTATTGCACAGTCGTATACAGATTTTACCATTCGTCATTATGGCTTAGCAACGGTGGTCTTTGATAGATACGGTGATCCAACTATCAAAGACAATACCTGGACGCGGTATGAATATCCACCCGGTTGTTCACATTACTGGAGACACCGAGATGACCGTTTATTTGGCAACGATAGCAGAAGTAACCTGGAAACACTGCTCTACAATACATTGATCAAGAAAATTACAACAGCCAATTCTCCCCGAACGTTTGCCACCTACATCATCCTCTACTGCCCCAAAGTTTACTACCAGATTATGCTGATCTGGATGGGTACTGACGGTGGAATGGATGCTCTAGACTGGGGATCGAAAGTAAAAAAAAAAATATTCAGATGGTTCCAATCATGACGGACATGAGAGCTGACCCGGACAACCTACTGAAAATGATACACTGTAATTGCGAATCGTGTCCACCTCACTGTAGTTGCCGGAGATGTGGGCTACCATGCCATGCTGCATGTGGACCATGCCAAACTGGTTAGTGTGTCAACCCATACAGCAATCACATAATTACAGACGACGACATCGAGAGTGACAGCAACGAGCTTTAGAAAAACTTGATCTATGTGCTTTTTTTACGCTGATTTGGTCAGAAGTATACACGACCACGTTGTAAGAACTCTTTATGTCTGCTTAGTTTACCCAAATATATATAAAAATTCACCTTTTTTTAAAATCACCAATACATTATTATTGTTCGTTTTTAGTTGTTTTGGTAGCGATCTTGAATTGCCATGTTATATTTATAGGCTATCAGATAATTCAAGTCTGAGAATGGTATCATCGACATCAAAACTACATGTTTTGGTCATAAAATGACTAAGTTATGGCCAATTTACTGTCATTTTAAGGTTTGGCGGCCATCTTGGAAGCCATCTTGAAAATAACCACTTTCCAGGAGTTGGAATCCTTAAGATTTTTAATATGTTAAAACTGACACCCAATACTAATCAAATCAGTTAAATAACCCTTTGTTGCAATTTTTTGGGGTAAGCGTACCATATGTCATAAATGCCCTCACCTAATTTTTCATTTTTTTAGCTATCCGAGAATCGACCTGTAGAAACTGTTCATTGATTACACTTTTGCACAAGCGACTATTATTTGGAGCAGTGAGTTTCGTTGGAACTATAAAATTAACAACCTGGGGTTCGTGAACCTTTGTTGAACATCCAGTAATTTTTTATAAAAGTTATTCGCTGCATACAATGAATATGGGCCAAATCTTTTTCGAACTCATCTTAAAAATAGCAGCCGAAATAAAACACCTTCTAAAATTACCTTAGGCCTATACTTAAAAAAAACATTTTCAGGGGTACATAAATATAAGTTGAGTTTTAATCTGTTGTTTTTATACAAGCATTTTAACTTTATTACCGGTATATAGTTTCTTTAGAGCCATATATGGTATACACAAGCCGGCAGAATTAACCACGCAGACCTAAAATGTCGCATTAGGTTCAGCTCAAACTTCGTTTTTTTCTCCAAATATAGGCTAATTATGTATCTCTGATTTGGACAGTAGTAATTAAACAGTATTTGTTGTGTCGTTTTTCGCTGATGATTTGCAATTATACCATTTCCTATTTCGGTAATATGCTTGGAATGCTAAAATATTAACGTGAGTTTTGGATAAACCCGAAAACATAACTGAAATAAAATAAGCGAGTGGCAAGTTATATTGACGCCGCCTATCGCTGGGGCGAAACAATTACTGTGCCAATAAATTCGTGCAGCCAAATAGTGCGTCTTTAGTGTTTTTTCGAGCGACCAATTAATTGAAGGATAACCTCACATGCTGTTGGGCGAGTAACCAACGTGTTATGCAAGGTGCGGAGAAGGGCGTTAATCGCAAAACGAGCAAGGTGCGCTACAAGGTTGCTCAAGGCCAGGGGCGGGCAACTTGTCCGGTCGGCGGGCCAGATATGGCCAAATGAAGTACTTGGCGGGCCGAATTAAGTACTGTCAAAGCTTGCATGTTTTGTCGCATAATAGCGACTAACGTTGTACCCGTTAAACACGGCAACACTTTTTTGCCGACTTAAAGAATAAACTATTAGAAATGCACATAAATCGTTTAAAACAAAATATTATCAGCTTTTTTATAATTGACGTTATGTTAAAATGTTATTAAAAGAAATTTTTTTTTTGAGTTATATGCAACGACATTTTAACTGTTATATATACGCGAGCTTCCAGAATTAACCGCCCTGTCCAAGTTTATCGCATTAGGCTCAGCTTCGTTTTTGCATTATACAGTTGTTTATTTCTGATTTGGACAAATGTATTGAACAGTATTTGTTGTCTTTTTTCTCTTGACAACATTTTCTAAAATAACCAGCGTCTTTGTTTTCTTCGGCAATTTATAGTTATTTGAAAATGACAAAAAAATATCAACTAAGGATTTCAATAATTTTGCATAAACCCGAAAAAAAAGCTGATTTGTGTTCGACCGATAGTCAGTAAAACATCAAAATCATGTTGTTGACGACGCCAAGACACTAATGCTGTTGTTTAAAATAATCAATATATTTATAATAGGTCAAAAATTTGTCAAAAAAATATATTTTTAGGTCAAAATTTCATTTTTTAGGTCAAAAAATAATCGCCCTACTGATGATGCTTTTATTAGCAAATTATGTTTATCGCTTAACATTCTTTATTATCATTTATGTGCAACCGAAATCATTTGTTTTTCACCATTCGGATTTTGTTATTCAAAAGAAAATTCTGATTCTTGCCGATTTGAGTGAAAAAGTGCTTGGGCATTCAATCCTCGTTAAATTCGCGACACTCCTTCTCAAACTTAGGTTTCTGGGCAAATCCATGGAAAAATATTTCTTGTAAATTCTAAATATAGTTTCAACCCAAAACAAAGAATCTAAAAATACAAAGAAAACAAAACAATCTCTATAAATTGACGTAGTAAGCAAGTAGTGGGGGATTGTGGCAGAATGTGGCCGCGGGCCACATTATCATGGAACATCAGAAACTGTCTGCGGGCCGCTCAAAATCTCGTCGCGGGCCGTATGTTGCCCGCCCCTGCTCAAGGCCAACGTTGGCCAAATGAGCCACTGAGTAATTGTCAAAGAACAGTAATGCATTACAGGCAGTGGTAGCTTTGTATTCTTTGCAGCATAAATTATTTGACTGCGTAATTAACGTGTCACATTTGTAATGAAGTAGAACTAAAACAACAGTGTTTTGGATTGCACTCACTATATGGGCAAAGTATAGGTTTTGGCAACAACCTGGTGTTTCTATCATGTTTAATTTTCTTCCAGTTTTTCGTATACTTGTGCACTCTAATTTAAACAACTTCTTTAAAGTGGCAGTTGGAGAATGTCAATCATTTCTAATTTAATATTTCGATTACAATATAGGGTACATATGTTAGCAATTAGTTTAGCGATGAATTGCTTTTTGTCAAGCCCCCAAATTAAAAGTTAAATAGTTATTTTAAAAATTATTAGGATTCAATATTCTGGATTCGTTACTTCATCTAGATTCGAAACCATTATTATATAATACCATTGAATTATAGTTTGCAGATCTCTATTTCCCAGTTTTTAGAATGGTTTATTTTATTTTGCGAGCAGGTAGGTAGGCTACAGTACAAACGTTCGGCTGTAATTGTTAACGTGGAGTGGTAGAACAAGTGGAAACACGTTAAATACAATGCTAGGTATTTTTACAAGCAGGTGCGTCACGAGGGTTGAGAGCCTATTAAAGGCGGCCACGAAGAATAAAAGGTTGAGAAGTCAGTTACATTAAAAGATAAATAAAATTGAATTACATGCAGCTTTTAGTGCACGAGGATTAAAAACCTTTTTAACTTTACATACTACGACAAATAACTTTAGAACTAGCCAGTTTAAAACAAACTCACTTAGGCCTAATCCTCCAAGGAATTTGTTGCGATAAACGAACATAAAATTTTTAAATAACAAGACAGATGCGTGCATAAGTCATAAAAAGTAAATAGTGACTCTTGGCATAAAGTCGTGTGATCATTCTTTATTTCTGCCTAAATAGCTTTAAACATACACGACGCCCGCCAAATCTTATCTGTTCGCCTGTTCTTTTGTGCTAAATTTTTTTTAATTATTTTTGTTTTAATTAAAATTAATGTGTTTTATGTTTAGTCATGTTTTCTGTGCATCTGCATTTTGTAAACATGTTGATACCGTGTAGCCTACCTTTTAACCGGATGTATGACTGGACATGGTTAGTGTAAACGCTTGAAAGGAATTACGTCATATATCGAAACCATAATTTTAAAGAAACTATATTAAAGTTGTGCTCGTTAGAAACTTATGAAACCTATAACAAAAAATGACAGCTATTTATATAAAGGGTAAAATTCGTAAGGGAGATGCAAAAAAACACATAAAAACAAGCGCAAAATGCAGAAAAGATTTTTTTTTATTTTGGGCAGAATTTGCAACCCAGTTTATTATATCAATTATTTTTCTTTGTTAGGAGAACATAAAAATAATAATAGTCCAAAGTGCTGGTCCCGAGTCCGACTCTGCCTCTACAGCCTGATAACTAAATTACGGTTGATATTCAGCAATCCACTTATAGGGGTGCCATATGATCAGGGCCGGATTTACCAATAGGCTAAGCAGGCTGAAGCCTAGGGCCTCAACGTCCAGGGGCCTCGAAATTCGGTTTCGAAGTTTGTAATTCTTTTAAAAACTTGACAAGTTTAAACCCTACCTAAAGTATATATATATCAAGCTTTTCAGAGTAGAAAATTATATACACAACTGGTTGTAAACTGCCATTTTTACGTCGTTTGCATCATAATAAAGGCAATTATTACGTACATTCTGCTGGAAGCTTCTATGTTAAAGTACCGTAGTCTTCTCTTTAAAAAACAGTATCGGTAGTTGACATGTTGCTGAAATAACTAACAGACATTGTGTTGCTTACCGTTAATGTGGTAAATTATACGTTTCATCAATTGAAATTTACTAATGTTATCGATCTTTTTTTTATTATTTCATATCGCCCCCCTCATGCTTTACACTTTTACAGTAAAGTTTTATATTAATCGTTGTCTAACATTATACTGTCTGCATTTTCGTTTCGATGAGCTGTCAGTCATGTTTCAGGTTGTTTAACTCTAACATATATTTACTATAGGAATGTATAGAAGGGCGTATCTTTATGGAATCCAAAACCATTGGCAGCAGGTTTCTGCTTGATCACTGTTCCGCTGACGCGTATATAAACAATAAAACTCAAAATTTAAAAACCAGAGTAAAATCAGGATGAGACATTTTTTTAAAAAGGAATATATATTTCGCCTATACTGGCATCGTCAGTTCCTATAAGTAAAGTAAAATACATAATATACAAATCAAAATAATAATCAAATTAAAAAAAGGTCACAAAATTGGAACTGACGATGCCAGTATAGGCGAAATATATAATCCTTTTTAAAAAAATGTCTGATCCTGATTTTACTCTGGTTTTTAAACTTTGAGTTTTAATGTTCACTATGGGAATTTACGTGAGCATGTGTATAAATTAAACTAAATTAACGACGTAGGTGCATAAATTTAAAAATTAGGGAATCCAGGTAACCGGACATATAATTTACTTACAAAATAATTGAGCTAGGGTTTAAACACACTGGTGCAAACCACTTTGCGCTACCGTAGTTAAAATGGCTGACGATTCAACATATAAAGTTTCATAGCAATTCAGTGTTGTCGTTAACTCCACATAAAAGATTAATTACTAATATACATACATTATTTAACAAGGTTATATGTTATTACCAGAAAAAAATCAACATTTTTACATTAAATCAGGCAATCTTTTTCTAGTCGCGGGCCAAAACCAACCTCAGAAAGGTCTCTTCGGGCCGCACAAAAGGTTAACTAACAATTGTGTTAAAAATATGTTAGAACAACTGTGAATCAGGCGGGCCTCGGAACTTTTTTACAGTTAAAAACATGTTTAATTATCTTTAAGGAGGCTGTAAAGTGTTCGCGCAAAGCGCGAAAAAAAGGCGTTTGTTTGGTTTAAAATTCGAGTCCACACGTATTCATCCATACTACAAGTGAATAGTGTAATACAACTACTTTAAGAAAAAGTGTGATACAACAACTTTTTTCGCCCTTGTGTATAGTTAAAGTATTTGTAATGGAATAGTGTCTAGTCTAGTTTGTCAAAGAGGCGGCGAGCCGGATGAATTATATTGGCGGATCCGGCCAGGGGGGGCATAGATCGCCGATCCCTGCTTTAATTATACAAACATTTTGCTGCGTATAAAACGGTGAAACGTAACAACAACCAACACCCTTAAAACGAAAGCCCATTATTACGCCAGAAACTACTACATGTTCGCATTTCTAAAGTTGCGATTTAAGCTTTAATGTTACATTTTACAGTGATGTTTGTACTTTTTTTGCGGAAAAATACTTTTATGTAACGCCCCCATATGTCCGTTCAGCGTCCCCCAAATGATAAAAAGACCCAAAACGCCCCTTGTAACTCGCCAACACCCACAAGGGGGCGGTACCGCCCACGTTGGAAACCTCTTGATCAAGCAATAATTTTATTTCATAATTTTTTGAACTTCTTTTAATTAATAATTTGCACCCATGAATGTGGAAAATGAAAAGAACGAAGTGTTTAATGCACTCATATTTTTAACATTAAGCAATGACATGTAATGTTGTACAGAGAGAAATTCTGAGCTTAAAATTAGGGAGGGGTCTCACAAATGGAATAGCCTAGGGCCTCTCATGGTCTAAATCCGGTCCTGCATATGATTAATCCACTCACAACACATAATTGGAAAATATCGCACCGTATGCTATTCCGTCTTACAATTTACACAGTTGGCAGTCATATCAGTTTCAAAGTTTGGTCCTGCGCACGTCGGACTCGGGGCTCGGGTAGTTTTATCTGGCCTTACTCGAGACCCGAGTTGAACTCCAGCAAAACAAACCGATTTCATTTGTGCAGCCCTGGTCCTCAGTAAACAATTCCTTATTAGATGTTCTGGTTGTAAAAGTTGGCATAGTAGTATCCTTAAAATCTAAGAATATGATTACAAAATGATCGAGGGACCAATGGAACAGACTGTTCCAAAGGTCCCTCTATCATTTTTAAGAACCCTCTCGTTGCTAGCCAGTACGCTGAACCAAATGAATCAAACTAACTTTTAACTGTAGCTAGATATCTCCTCTTTCAACAACAACACAAATTCACTGCTTTACAATTACCTAAAACTATGAAAATACCTTACGAATATCGAGCTAACAAGTACATTTTTCACTTAAGAAAGTAAAAATTTTAAAAATCAACCATTTTCCAAAGCACGCTGTATAACTTTTTAGACGGAAGTTCTGTACACAAAATCGCATTCCCACAACCAATTTTTCCAGTTTCGCAAACAAGCGTCCTTTCTTACACAGCCATGATTAGCGTGTGAAGAAGATATGCTTGCTGTTTATAGCTATAAGATAGGCTAATAAAATAACTTGTGTAAGCCTGGTAAGTGACCCATATTATACTATAAGATCTATTGGAACTCAAACCGTAAAAATACAAAAATTAAAACCATCAAAAACACCCCTAATTTATTTATCTGATATATTGTAAATCGCCGACCACCTACCTAAATGTCGTTGTTCTAAAATTATGACTACCATAGGGCGTTTTTTAAAAAAATAATAAGCTTGGTTTGCGGCTATCTAATGGAACGTCGATGTGATGTCCCGACTCACGTAACGTCCCATTTAGGGCAACTTTTCCCCACCTATTATAACTTACTGGAAATTCGAGTTGAATTTTTCATAACTCCGGTCCACGGAAAAAGTGAAAGTAGAGTAAAAATTAATTGTGCAGTGTGTAATGTAATAAATCCCTAAGTGAAAACTTTGTCCAAATATTAAAAAGTAGGAAAACTTTGTCCAAAATATAATAATCTAAATACATTAGTTTTTTATGTTTTTTCTTTTGTATAGTGTACTATCCAAGTTTCGCATACTTTTCCTGTTTGTAATAGGAATAAAATATTTTCTCCGCCTAAGACCTTAAAACTTCTACAAAATTATCAAAATGTTACGGTTTTTGTGCGTACATTTTCCGTAAATTGTGCAAAAAATGCTCGCATCCCCGTCTCTCGATTGTGGGTCGGATTTCTAAAAATAACGTTCTTTAAACAATATAACTTTGATTAACTTAACCGGCACTTGTAGTGTAGTTATGTTAGGCGTTGGTCCGTGGGCTGCCAGCTTGTATTAATATATTTTATCATACCGGTTACCGGTACCACGCGGAAAAGTAGTGACGTGATTACAGTGACTGGAATAAGGCCTAAATTCACCGGAATTAGTCCTAAATTTATCGTAATAAGGCCTAAATTCATCGGAATAAGGCCTAAATGGCCAAAATAACGCCCGAGCCTGTGGGTAGAGGGTATGGGACGATCGGTCTGGCATCGGCCGTTTTAGTGGCTACGCGTGGACCCCCTAGTCCAGGGGTTCCCAACTGCATGGGGGTACGAGATTGAACATCAAGGGGTACGAAGGTCCTTGGGCCACAGAGCAGCTTTTCAAACAGATTTCACAGTACAGTTTTATATTAGAATTGTAAATGATATTATGCCATTACAATCTTTGCTCAAAGACAAACAGTTATCTACAAAAATTGTTGTTTTTTAGTAGGAAACCTCGTTGGCCTACAATGCGTTTTTTTAACTGTAGATGATTTAAGTGTGTCTTGAGTATAATCAAACCATCTTTTAAGCGAATTTTATCAATGAAGCAGCAACAAATATCTTACTGAGAAGTAACAAACAAAATAACTGACATTTAATTTCTTTTAGATTTCGGAAAGTTTTAGTGAAATGCCGGTTGAATTGAGCTATAAAAGCAATGTAATTTAGGAATATATATCTGAAAATTCCATCAGAATTTTTAGGGGGGTACGAAAACGCCCTGACCTGACAAATGGGTACGAGCAGCAAAAACGGTTGGGAACCCCAGCCCTAGTCTGATCGGCGCCGTCAGGACGCCGCTGTTTTGGCACCGGATTTTTGGTCCTGTTTTGGGTTATTTGGTGGCAGTGTTTTTTTTTAAGGTGTTTTTTTTCAAATTTCTCCAGCGGTTTCCCAAATTTTGGACTTGCAACTTTTTGGTATTTAAATGAAACACTTGCGGTCTCTTAAAACTACTTAGTGGTCACCCAAACAAAACCTTAAAAAAAACCTGTTGGTGGGTAAGGGGTGGGGTTAGAAAATGGGTTAGTGTTGAAATTATTAGGGGAGTTAGTGATGTACTTACAGGCGAGGTTTTGTCAAAACTAAGTTTTAGAGCTTGGAAATCCAGTTTCACTTTTTCTGTGACATCACAGCAAATGATTGTAATGGTGACAAAGGTAGAATGGTACCTGGTTTAACGAACTGTTATATTAATTTGTGATTAGAATGAGTAAAACTATACTGCAAACCTTTGCTATTTCGCGGCAAAACTTGCAAAAATGTCATCGTTTGCTTTTCAAGAAAACAAATTTGATGGTTTAGCAAAGCCAGTTGACGTGGAAAAGAAACTAACTTCTCATGTTCCAGATTTAGTTGTGTTTGACAGTAATTCTTCTAAAATACCGCACATTCTTAAGTTTGACGGAGTTTTGCTATTTGCAGACGTTTCTGGGTTTACTGCACTTACAGAACGTTACACTATGTCAAGCAACAAAGGAACAGATGCCTTAACTGTTACTCTTAACAACTATATTGGAAAAATTGTTCAAAAGATTCTACAGGCTGGTGGGGATATTTTGAAATTTGCTGGTGATGCAATTCTTGCTTCGTGGAAGGTAAAGTCTAGATCCGATCTAATACATGCAATATCACAAGCTGCCAAATGTAGTCTAGTAATACAAGACAAATGTGACAATCAGGAGACTGATGTCGGTGTCAAACTTCGGGTAAAAATTGCAATTAGTGCAGGAAAAATTTTTGCTACTTTTGTTGGAAATGCGGAAAGTCGACACTTCGTTATGTCCGGGAGGCCTGTTAGAGAAGTAAATGCTGCTGAAAAATATTGTGAAGCTGGTCTTGTAGTTTTATCTCCAAATGCTATGGAACTATCTGACAAAGACAACATTATTGCGGAAACACTTCCAGAGAGATTTGGATTAGTAAAATATTTGCGTCGCGAACCACGCAAGGAATGGCAAGATTACGTCGACATGCCTTCAGACTTAAAGTTTACTAAGCATTGTTTTAAAAGTATTCGCTTAGCCCTCGGAATTCGACCTCATGATGAAAGAGAAAGCGTGATTCGAAAATACGTATCTCCCGTTGTACAAAGAAAATTGGACGATGACCAACCGTTAAAATACTTGTCAGAAATGAGGCAATGTTCCATCCTGTTTATAAACCTCGCATTCGAATCAAATGAACGAGATCGTTTATACCACGAAAAACAAAGCAGTAATATGCAAACTGCTTTTAGTATAGTTTTCTACACTGTCAAAGAAAGGCAAGGTTCTTTGAACAAAATTTTTATTTTTGACAAGGGATGTACTTTTCTTGTGATATTTGGCTTACCTGGAGACAAACACGAACAGGAACCAGGCCATGCGTTGCAAGCTGCTTGGAAGATAAGCAAAGTAAGTTTGACAAATATACAGTAGGTTAAAAACTTTTGATAACTTCGTTTGCAGCGTAAGATTACAAATGCCTTATTTATCTATTGCTGTCAGTTTAATATTTTCTCCCTGACCAATTTACAACTACTTTGTGGTTTGTGCATTTCAAACGTTGAATTAAATGGGTATTAATGCAAATAGCTATACGGCTTGGCATAATCAGAAAAGATCATGTGGAGTTAAGGTTGAACTGATTTATAACTCAAAACGTAAAAAATAATGATTTTTTTAAACTACAAATTTACAAACTTCACTTTAAGTAAAGGTTTCTAGAAAAAGAAAATTCTTTGCTTGCACTTTTATATGGTCTTCGATATTCTTGCCACGTCTAACTAAAACAGAGGTCGGCAACCTATGTCCCGCGGGCCTGATCCGGCGCGCCAACGTTATCCATTCGGTCCGCCGCCTCTTTGACAAATTAGGCACGAGTCCACTTCAAATAACTATTTTAACTACTTAAGTGCGAAAAATCTTCGCGTTTCGCGCGAATGATCTTTTTACGTCCGGTTTGTTTACGTTATGATGCTGTCTTTTGAACTAGATAGGCGCTTCTTTACCGTTGCGCCCTGGATGGAAGCAATGTTGTGTGCTATCATATATAAGGATACGGCCTGTCTGAAGGCGGCATCTAATTGGCTGGCGTGGTATAAAAGTTTGCTGAAGCCTCCCAGCTTGCTGAAACATTTATCGATCCAGAATTACTAACAAACGTTAAATTTTAATTGTAGCAGCAATTGTTTCGACTCTAGCGGCAGAAAAACTTCAATATAGAATGCTTTCCTATCATTTGCTTTATTCAGCTCGCGTCGCGACAAGGCGGCTGCTGGCATCCCTGCTGTGCCTCATTGTCCTGCGCGTGCAACGTTTTTGTTCGAAGTGGCTTGCCTAGTAAAACTAGGCGCATGCGACTTGCCTTTTATAAAGAGGCCTCTCTGAGTAAAAAAACCTATTGCTCTTACAACACAAAATATTTTACCACCGCAAATTTAAATGCGAATCCTGGAGGCAGTGTACACATCTCTGTTAGCACCTGTTGTAATTGTAGCTCCATTCAAACATATCAACGCCAGGCCTAAACAAATATAATTATACAAGGGCCGCAACAACAAAAAGCTTAAGTTTAACGCATTCTTAGCGACAACGTTACAAAGCTACGCCATAACATGGCGTCATAAATAAATCAATATTGCGTTTATTGGATTTAAATTGGCAAAACTTTCAATATAAAACGTGGCTTATTAGGCACATAAACGTGTTTGCATATTGCTCAAAACTACGTAAATTTTTATTGATCAAATATATGTTTCGATCATTTCCCAAAATCTACGCCATATTTGAACCCCTTTCGCTTCAAAGCCGTAAGTTATTATATTATTATACACAACTTATAGTTGTGTGTTGATATGTTGGATTGGAGTAACATACAGAACAGGTGCAAATAGCAAATATTCTCCAAATACGATTTTTTCAAATATTCTCCAAATCGTATTTCATCGTATTGTCGCGGTAAAACACAAAGATGTAAGGCCGTGAATAAAGTTTCACCCACCGTACAATTAACGGAGGGAAGCATTTCGAGTAGAGATGTTCAAAGCAGGATATCGGCGACTCATTTATAATGCTTGATTTCAATGCGGCGTCAGCTTTTTTTCAGGCGACCAATTACTTCGCGAAAAGCTTCGCCTAATAATTAAGTGTCAATAGGGTGTATTTACCGCCGCAAGTTTAAATGCGAAATCTTAAGGCAGTCTACGCCTCTCTGTTAGCACCTGTTGTGCATCTTGCTCCAACCAGCATACCAACATCAGGCCTAAACATCTAGCAAAACTTTCGATTTAATAGTTTGCGTATTGAGCACATAATAGTGTTTTTCATATTGTTTGAAACTACAGATTTAAAGCCTGTTTTAACGGTGATTGCTCGGACCAAGCCATGGAAAAAATTACAGAGTAAAAGTTTGCAAAAGTATAGCAAACCATAGGCGTTAAACCATTTTTAGTCTTTAAGAGAATGATAATATTTGGTTTTCAAACACGTAAGCTGGTCAAAATGTAATAAAATGGCCATACACATTATGTACGTAAATTCTATTTATCAAATAGATGTTTCGATCATTCCCCAAAATCTACGCCATATTTCAACCCCTTTCGCATCAAAGTTAAGTGGGGAAATTTTTGGCCCATATCTGTTTTTGCTTGCAGAAACAAGTTAAGGAAAATAAAAAACAAAATATAAAATATATAATATAAAATACACAATCCAAAATACAAAAAAGTATGAAATAAAAAAAAAAGTGAAAAAAAAAAGTGAAAAAAAAAAAAATAAAAAAAATAAATAAAAAAATATTAAAAAGTAAAAATAGGTATTAAAAAATAAAAGTAAATAATTCAGTCAATTAAAAATATTAAAAAATGAAAATTGAAAAAAAAAATAAAATTAAAAAAAATAACACTAAACCTTGAAAGTATACCCCCTGACAAAATATACAACAACCGCACCCCCGTCTATTTTCTTTCTATTTTACCCTCTACCTCGGCGTCTCGCGTCAAAGAGAGCAGTTTGAGCGACGTTGCTCTGTCTGTGTCGGCGAAAATGTGTGATTGTGTGGTGGCCGATCGACCGGCCGACAAACTTTTAAATTTGTATATATAGATATTTAAAAATATTTTTTTAAATCCATTTTATTTTCAGGCGTTACGCAATCAGTTGCCTTCCTTGATGCTTGTATCTGCTGGTGTGACCACGGGTTCTGTGTTTTGTGGTGTGATAGGACACGAAGAACGACACGAATATACCGTTATCGGACAAAAGGTATTTTTTATTAATTTTCTTTAAATGTGTAACGATCGTCTGCTGCTTCCATCTACAACGGAGGTCAAGTCCGATATGTCATGGATAAAGCTAATCACGGACTGTCAACCAAAGTTTAATCAAAAATCTGGGACACTAAAATATCCTAAAACGCCTCTTATATCCCTTGCCTTGCGATTTTTTTTTTTTTACTAAACAGCGTAACCTACGGTACTTAGCATGAAGTGGGTGACTTGTGTTTTAACACAACTTTATGACGCTAAAGGCTGGTCTAGAGCTATGCATTTTAGTTGAAATTAGTTGTAGGCAATGGATGTTCAGCAGTACTTTTAAAGAACAGAAACACCTTTTGTCACTAAGATACCATATGCTTATAGGCTGTATGATAATTAACGATTGGGGAATTTAAAATGTTTTATTTGAAAAAAAATAAAATGTTTACCACTTTACGCACTACTTAGCACTCTAGCCAGGATATTACGCTGTCCGTAACATTACTTTTTAGCAACATGGTAAATTGGCTTTTTAAATCATCGGCAATAACACGCGGCTCAAGCAAATGACGTAGAGTACAACATAATATGTAATACTGTAATAGTTATTAACAGGCCACAGCTTGATGGAATCTTACATTTTGTTTAACCTATACTTGAGAATGATTCCGGGAATACGAATTTGTTATGGACACAGCGCCTTTCCCAATACGCCTTTCCCAATGTGTTTTCCCAATATGTAATATGTAGGGCCCAATATTGTTGCTGCTTTCACGAGGGAGCTGGAACCTTTGCAATAAGCCAGGGGTTCCCAACCGGGGGTACTCGTACCCCTTGGGGGTACGAGATTGAACATCAAGGGGTACGAAGATCCTTGGACCACAGAGCAGCTTTTCCAACAGATTTCACAGTGCAGTTTTATTTTGGAATTGTAAATGATATTATGCCATTGCAATTTTTGCTCAAAAACAAACAATTATCTACAAACGACTGTTGTTGTTTAGTAAGAAACCTAATTGTCTTATAACAATGCGTTTTTTTAACTGCAGATGATTTACGCGTTGCCTTGGCCCTTGAGTACAATCGAAACATCGTTTGAGTGAATTTTATCAATGAAGCAGCAACAAATATCTCACTTAAAAGTGACAAACAAAATAACTGACATTTAATTTCTTTCCAATTTTTGTATTTTTTAGTGAAATACCGGTATAACATTTAATTGACCAATAAAAGCAATGTAATGAAAAATTCCAATAGAATTCTTTTGAGGCGTACAAAGAACGCTCTAATCTGACAAAGGGATACGAGTAGCAAAAAAGGTTTGGAACCCCTGCAATAAGCGTACATCGCGCTTATTGTAAAAGGTGCAACGCCGGGTATTTCGTCTAGTAACTAGATAAGCGCGCAAACGCGTTTTAAGTTATTTCTACGTTTGTTACAATTTTAACATTAACATATATTAGCTTTCTTGCAAGGTATTACGGTATACCATAATCGGATTTTAGAAGTAACATTTTATTTAGTCTTATGTATGTCAAATTAGAGTAAATTTTAACACTTGAACTTTAAAAAGCCAGATGAACTTAAACTTTTTATCTGCCTCTTGTTTTTCAAAGGTTAATCTTGCTGCTCGGTTAATGATGCACTATCCTGATATGGTATCCTGCGATTTTGAAACAAAAAACAACTCAAAGTTGTCTGAAGATTCATTTTCAAGACTGCCACAAAAAGCAATGAAAGGAGTTGGAAATGTTATCGTTTATGATTATACAGAAGGTACCAGAAAACCTGTAGGTACGACCACTATCCTAGAACCAGAATACCCAATAATTGGAAGGGAAACAGAAATTGAAATCTTTATGGAAGTACTAAGAGAACTCCAAATGTCACAGGTAACTGTAGTTTCCGCATAGGCTTAAAACTGGTTAAACCAGTGGTTGGCAAACTTTTAATATCGCGGCCTAAAATACTCTTCTAAAGGGCTATTAAAATGCAGGCTGTTAAAATTATTGAGTTAAACTCCTAACTTAACAAACACCCACTTTTAAAAATGCAGTAAAAGGAATATACGGTTCTTCCACGCGGTCCACAACCACATTAGAACTGAAATAACAATAGATATCGCAGCCCACCAAAACTTGCTAAACGGAAGGGCCGCGGCCTATATCGCACTTGGAATATATGTTTAATGTGGTCTCTGTGATCATTTTAGCTGTGCAGTCAAACGGCCCATCTTACACGGTTTATCAATATAAACCGTTTTTTCGACTGCGTGGAACTTTCTGCACTGTTGATTTTCTTTGCCGTGCTGGCGCAATCAACCTGAACGTAAATGGAATAAACATTTTTAAACAATGTGGGGATGCTGCGCTTCGCCATAACACATAATATTAATTGGCTTTCAATTACAAGTTTAATTGTTAGCTACAACAGAATTGCTCGTGCTTTGTAACACTGCATAATTACCTATTTGACGTCTTGGTTAAAAGTTTTGACTTACCTTCTTTCACAAAAATCCGCTCCTCTGGATACAAAAAAGTTTGTAAAAGTTTAACCTACCTGCCATGTTATGTTTTCTGAAAGTGTGCAATAGTTCGTGTGTTTAAAATACTTTATCTTCGATCCATCTTCATTTTTATCATCAAGTAAATAAATTCAAACAATATCTTAAAAAAGTGCTCAACTAACGAAACATTTTGTGAGGTTTCGTTTGGACGTCACTGAAATGTCATATTTCTATTATGGCGAATTTTACATTTATCGAGATTTAAAAAACAAAAAGAACTGACAGACATATATTTAATTAAATATTTTTGCTTTTAAAATCAAATTGGACTTGTTGTGAGCACCTAAAAATGCAGCAATATTAGCTTTTCAACACGCGTTTATTAGTCATGTCCGATAATATCGAATCAGGGCCGATACCCGATACCAAGTGTTAGTACCGGGACTCGTCCGATAGTAAGATGGTATCCGTGCTGATCCGATAACAAGTTAGCATATATAGGAGTTATTCGCGATTAAACCTAGCGATTCTTCTTTGCCAGGTAAATTTATTGAATTGGGCCAGGTAAACAACTGAAGGTAACTAGACTTAATAAATTTTGGCCTAATAACGAGAAAATAGCTTGAACGTATTTTGTTGATAATTATGACTTTATTTGGTATCGGATCGGATCGCGCTACTTTTGTCTAAAATTCGGGTGAATCGAATTTAAATGTTTTAGAAATCCGTATAGGTTCTTTTGTTATTTGCATAGGCCATAGGGGCTGTAACATTTACAGCTCGTTTATGTCCTTATAGCTGCTTTTTGCTTGCAAGGGCGAATCAACTTGAATAAGATAACATTTAAGTATGGAGTGCTGTAAGAAAATTTGTATTTTGTTTTAATAGCAAATTGGTAGCGAAAGGAGAATAATAGTATTTGAAGGTGAAGCCGGTTACGGAAAAACAAGAGTAATGAAGGAATTACAGGTGCGTGAAATTATAACATTCAAATCAACTGTGCCTTTCTACTGTCTATAGTTTAAAACTTTAACCAACCAAAATATTTAGCTTAAATTAAAGCTACGCTAACAACAACTGATAGGACCCAAAATACTAGCTTTGAATTGAAAATGGTGCCATTCGTACCAAACTTTTGATATTTAGTGGATCCGAAGGATCAAAATGTCTGACTTTTAGACTTTGGGGTCCTGGAAAATGCACTGATTTGACATAACAAATCTGCCTAAGAAGATTAAGTTCAATAGTACTTGACCCGGAAACCCAAACGCTAACAACTTAAATATTGTGCGTTGATTTAATAATTACATAAACGCTTTAGGTCCCAATACATCAATTTGTGACGTAAAAATCCTATATATATACCCTGAACGAGAAATTATCTTATGCCCACCAGAGTTTGGGCTTTTTCCCCAGCGTTCAAATACATTAAATTAACGCGCATTATTTGGGTTAGGATTCGGGTTAGCTTTTGGGTTCAGGTAGGTCAATTATAATTAATTCTATCTCACATTTTTTTATCTTTTGTGAACTTCCAACGAACATTTTCAATTTATCTATGCCGGGAGTTTACCTGAAGGTCCAGTTAGTGCATTGTCACGACCTCAAGGTCAATAAGTCTGACTCTTTTGCCCTTGGATACCCTAATTCTCGTAGACCTCTTTGCTTAGAACTGTACTAATTTATAACAATCGGGTGGAATTTTGGGTATCGCTTCTCAACATTTCTAAATACCGAAATGTCAGTGAAAAAGCGATTTCCATCCTTGTTCGCATCTCGCATGCCCACGACATACTTTTGCCAGCAAAGATTTTCTGCTCTTGTTGAAATTAAAACCGAACAAAGAATTTCTATCAAGGATGTTGATACGCTTATGAGAGGAGCACTCGAAACAAGGCTACACAACTGGCTGAAGAAATTCAACAGCAACGCTCGCCTTAAATGACCGATGAAATTTTGTATTTGTATAAATAAGATATGCTACGGAATTTCTACGCTTGCAGCACTCCTTATACCTATTCCGATTAGGATTACTACAGATTCGGTGTATTGCGTGGACTGGGGTGTATAAGTTTTGAGTAAACGTAAAAAGGGCGTATTATTTCAAAAAAGGTTGATATGCACTGGCCTACATTGTAAAACAGAAATGGCAATGATTGTCCCTGACTGTTTACCGCTAAATGTGTCTGGAAAAGTAAAAAATGTTTGCCACTATAAGAGTAATCATTATAAATGATTCTAATTGTGTTGAAGTGGCATCTAATCGACTGTCGTGATATAAAAGTTTGAAGCCGCATGTTACAGCTGATAGTTTAAAAAAGATTGTGACAATTTCACATGCAGCCTAAGTGCAACGTTGTGTGATGTTTTTTGAAATGGTACAACTAAATAATTGACTATACAGCACACAACACTGGGCCAAGCATGTCGCACATATTTTAAAAAACAAAAAACCCATGACATTTATCGATCAGTAAACCTTTTCGGACGTAAAACTTTACGTTGTAGCAGCAGTCGTTTCAAGTAAATGCGAAATGCGTCAAACGTGAGAAAAATCTCCTTTAAATAAAAAAATGCTTTCTGTTAAACTGCTGCAATAAACGCAATATTTTGCAAACTCAATCACATTTTGCGTTGGTAAACATACTGTGCTGTAAGTAGTAAACAAGCTTTTGAACCGTGACCGTTTAAAACTGAAAATTGCAATGACCAATTGACCATGTTTAATAGTACTGCGACGACGCTCGCTTGAAACGCGCGCTCGTTCATATGATTTCTGATAGCAAGAAACTGATTTTTTCTGTCTCTATTTTAGCTTATCGAGCCGCGACACGTAGGATCAATGTGCGCGACATGTGAGCGACCTTGTTTTCTCTTGCTATATGTGAACATGTGCTGACGACCGACAGACAAACTAGCCAATTTATAATACTCTAAAGTTCTAAGACAGAATACATTTTGTATCATAGTGATTCGTTTCACGCAATTGAATAACAATTTTGAAATTTAGAACCATAGGTTACATGGCCTAATGAGTTGATTTATAATGATCCTGACCGCATTTAAAAAAAAAAATCTGAAATGGCGTCTTTCCCCAGGCCAGATGAGCTAGAACTATTTTTGGTGGAGATACACACCCTAATAAATTTGAACGAATGTTAAACCATCTAAAAAGCAAATTTAAAAATCAAACTAGTTGAACAATCAACTTTGCAAAAACAAAGAAAGCATCTTACAAGTTTCCCTGATACAAGTTATAAATAGAAACACTTTCAGATACGGGAAACTGTAAAGAAGTGCTCAATAAAACAATTGTTTACCATTTTTTTAAAAGGATACGTGAAGCATGAAGTAAATTTTACGAATATCGCTCGAAATAACGGCATTAGTAGTCTAATTTAAGATCAATTTGACTGTAGAGTTTATGAGCCACACGCCGCAAGGTGCGAGAATGCAATATATAGTGTATGAACTGAAAAGGTTTAACTAAAGCGGATGAAAGTATTTCCTTATAAGGACTGTCAGAACGGTGTTTAAACTTAAACACCAAAACGGTCTATACACGTTTAAAATCTAAACACTTAAACACCTAATTTAAACACCTTTGTGTTTAATTTGAATTTTGATGTTTAAATTCTAAACACCTGGACGGTTTTTTGATAAACACCTGATATTTTGACGTGTTTAACAACGAATATTGAGAGATTTCAAGCACAATTGACGATTTTAAACATGTTGACGATTAAACACCTGATATTTAACACGTCAATTATTAGACATGTTTAATTCGATGCATTCTTGCAAAGTTATTGCTGCCGACATTTATGTTCATGTGTTGCGATGTTGTTGAGAGGTATTTCTATTTTAAAGCACTGATCGGTTGTTTTATGAAAGATTTCGTCTATCGATTTCGTCCACTATTTAAATATACAAGTTGGCATGTAAGGTCGTAAAAGACCACAACAAAATTACTTAAATCACGGTTTCCTAACTTAACCTATGTTTGGCGAATATTTCATATCATAAATGTAACTTGCGAATAACTTTGAACTAAATTACCAAGCCAGGCTGTGCGGTTTTGTGCCGCCATGACCTACTTAAATCACGACAAAGATAAAGAACGCGCGACGAAAAGACAAATAGTAAGTATTGATTTACGATATATTTTAACTATTTATAGTAATGTGTTATGTTTTAAAACAAAATTTCTGTCATATTGTACATAAAAACTACATAAATGAATTCATGATTAAAATTATTTGAAATTGATTCGTTCCGATGAACATGAACAGCTATCCACTGGCCTGTGACGAAAGGCGCGACAGTTTGAACAGTGAGTGAAAAAGGTTTAAAGTTTAAACTGGTACAAGTTATACATTACAGTTAAAGCCGTTTTTGCGTAATTTGGCTTTCGAGTTACTAAAATTGAGGTTAAGCAAATACTAATGTGTATAGTGGTGATTTCTATATATATAATATTTAATGTAATTTGCTTTTTGATAAATGTGTATAGTAATAATAATGTTTCATTTGCTGTGCTAGACTGGCAGGTCTAGGATGTGAAATGTATGTTAAAAAGAAGTTTTCAAGCGAAATGACTGAAAGTGGATTTTTGTTTCAGAATTTTAGGTATTTTATTTATAAATCCAAAAGCAATGAAAGTTATAAAAGTCTATTTTATGATGGTTTGTTGCTAACACTTTGTAGACAAGAAAGGATTAAGCGAAACAGTCAAGGTGTGTATGCCATTTTTTAGTCTTAAATAGCAATTTAAATATTCTGCTAAAAATAATTAAGTATGCTTTTAATAGATTAATAAAGGTTTTTAGATTACACTGCTTTGTTTCAGGGCGATCAATTACACCAAACCATTTGCTATTTTTGACTTCAAAAACAACTTTGTTAACAGAAGATTAACTTTGAAAATGTAAGTAAATTTTTATTACCTGTTTTACATTAATTTAGTTTTAATACAGGTTTTAAATTGTCCCTTTATTTAAATTTCGCTTTTATCTTTAGTTTTAGAAGCCAGCGGGGAGAACTGTTTGCTTTTCCTAATCGAATAATATATATTTTTTAGACTTCTACACTAAACGATTTATCATAGAACACTTAAATATATGTTAAATATTATTCATTTTCACCATTTTTGATGTTGTTTTTAATCTTTACAAAATAGTACTTCAATATGTGTTTTAGTTTATCATTTCCATTGTTTTAGTTTTACATTCAATCTTTAAATGTAAAATTTAATCTGTAGTACTTTTGGTATGCTACTGACCCCTTCAATAAAATTATATAGTTTAATTAGATTTTTTTATTTGTTTACAGGAATTTTAATTGCAAAGTGTAAGATGGTAAAATAAAAGTCCGGGAAAAGTTCAAACGGAAAAAGAGTATAAAGCTCCTAAAATTGATACACAAGGTAATTACTCTTTGTTCTTCTTTCTTAAGTTTTTTATCTAATTTTTAAATTCATGGTTAATACATAATTAAAAATAGAGATTTAATTTATATTTGATGTAAATAATGTTTGTTCAGCATATTCCAGTAATTGCCAACATTTTTGTGTTGGCAACCACATTTTTAAAATGAACCAAAATTTTAAATTCTGTGACTAAGTTTGTTTTTATAATTTCATTTCAAATATGACGTTTTATGTGACCAAACCAGCTGCTTATATTGTCCACTTAAAGATCAGATTATGTATCACTAGTTTAGGCAACAATTTTAATAGCACACAATGACAAATACAATAATCTGGCTCTCGCGTTTAGTCTAAATCTGAAGTTATTTAATGATTTAAGTGGCTTTCAAAGGGGGTGACTTTTTTAGTTTTAGTGGAACATGGAGATGACAATATTGTAAAAATGAACTTTTTTCACAATAAATGTTTTGTCGTTGGGTCACTGTGTAAATTAAATAATACATTTCCTAATGCTATGTTTCCAAAAGACTGCATTGCCTTATACTTATAGTACATGTCATAAGAATATGTTTTCGTATTGATTAGTGACAGACTAAAACATATTTTATGACATGACATGTAATGGTTCTGCTGAGTAAATTTGTAAATTTTATGAGGTTTAGCAAAAAAAGTTGTTCTACTCTGTGACAGGATATAATTTTATTCATTGCATAAAATTTATTAAAGAATATTTTATTTCTTAGGCATCCATGCTCAACTTGTCTTCTAAAAAGAAAAGCTCTTCAAGGCCTTTACTGAGTAAACATTCGAACGGCACAGCAGCATTTCTGCATTTGTATATTAGTGGTTAGAATGAACGTTAAATAAGTGGAAGAACAACACTTATCGAATAAATTGTTAAGTTTAGTTTATTGCTATTTGAGCCTGTTAATATGCCCAGTATTAAGTTATACATCCAGTTGCCCTGTGTTTATATATGTTTTCAAGCAACCCACTAAAGACCTCACCTTGAAAATTTGCCAAGTATAGAAATTATAAATATTAAAAAATATATATCTTTTGTTGTTTTTATTTACTTTTTCCCTTAACACTTTCATTGTATCCCATTCCAACATGCCATTTTGTGTATTATATATGGTTTCAGTTTTCCTACCTCTTTTCATTTCTAATATGAGCATTCAATTTTTGACGTATAGTTTTCTTTTCCAAGTTTTACATTTTTTAAACTCTTACTGTGTTGATCTATTTGTTGTTTTTCACCTTTTTCGCGCAATAAAATGGTTTACCCAATGAAATTTTTGTGGAATTGATTTGGAAACACTGAATACTAGCCCTAAACACTAGACTGAATAAGCGGCAAAACGTCTAAACACCTGAAATTTAAACATGTTTATTTTTAAACATGTTACATTTTCGCCCATTTCAGGTGTTTAATTTTGGTGTTTAATCGAATGACAGTATAGTTAAACAGGGCGGGTCTCGATTAGTGTTCCCTGTAAGGTGCGCAACTATACGCAATCACACCAGAAAATTTTTACACCACAAAATTTGCGCCGTAAAATTTGTCTTTTGTGCACCTACATCATACTCATAATAAAAACTAAAAAAATCTTTAATTTTTCTCCACAACAGTTTAAGCATTTGGCCATTTTTCATTGATGTTTGTAGCTAAAAGTAAGTAAAAAAATCAAATCCGTATTTACGATTGTGACGTAATACATGTTTTCTGTAAATTACTTTGTCTAATCCAGTGGCTCAATTTTATCCAGGGAGGAATTGGGGAGGAAAAGTGGATGAAAATGGCTCACTTTTTATTATTTGGTAATTAAAACACATAACTAACTGCTCAACGTTTAAATGGGAACGTCTACTATACGACTTAAAGTAGCCTTATGTGAAAACAATATGCTGCTTTAACTGTGTTAAACCTACGTCATAATAGACTCGTCTTTGGTTTACAATATCTATTGTTTCGTTACAGTAAGTAAAGTTCGCTAGCATCAGATGTCGGTTTTATACTGTTTGTTTGTTTAAGTATGGTTGTAAAAGCATGATGAAAGTAATACGTAAAAGTAACGCAAAGAAAGGGTAAAACATAAGATTGCCCAGATCCAGTGTATCTTTTAAATTCTGCGAAATGCCAAAGCAAATGCCCGAGAGCGACTTTTACCAAATCATTCATTTAAAAAACATGTGGTTGGATCCACAAGTTTGTGCTAAGTATGCCTCTTTTTTTTTATTTACCGCTGCAGAGCAAACACTTCTTCCATTTCCGACTACAAATTAAGTTGAATGTTGTTTTAGTGCCATTACAGATATTTAACCAAAAAAGGAACACTTTACATTTGCAAACGCGGTGATCTTCGGGAAAAACTGACATGCTTTTCTGCTCAATTTTCATTGTTTTTTTGTTTTAAACATGAAGCTCATGGTTCACATTAACAATGAATAACGCTTTGTACCCTACTTTTGTGATGTTCACTGTTATCTCGGAGATGAATCAGAAAAACTCACCTTGCACTGTGAAATTTTGATAATATTCCTTTTGGGATTTTTTGGGGAGGAATTAACATTGTTTAAGTATTTAAGGGAGGAATACGAAAAAAACTTTGAGAACCACTGGTCTAATCGGTTTTCATCATCCATGCTGTGTATTTTTTTCTCACGTAGAATTAAATGTCTACACAAAAAAACAAGCTAACAGGGAAAACAAATGAGTTTAAAGGAGTGCTGAACACAGCAGTGAATGCTTGACTATGAGGGGGTGGGTCTGATTAATGAGTCCTCAATTATATAATTGCCAAGATGAATCGACCACACTCCTTCAAGATTTGAGATGGCCTGTCTTCGTGAGGCCAGACAGGTCCAATTCTTTCCTTTAGTTCAGATACATGAAAAGTCAATTTTGCTGTCTCAGTATTTTCTCTCTGTACTAGGCAGTACTGGGTGATACTGGTTCAGTCACAAAAGCACTCGAGTTTGCTGTCTGAGTAAGAGCCGTAAAAGCCCATTTTATATTGATTGAACACGCTATTTATAGACGAGAATCAGTTAAGAAAATTTCTGCGAACAAAGAAAGATTTACGTCATTAATTCTTATAATACTTAACAAAATATTACGTGACAAAAAGGGCGTAACTCAGGCCTTTTTCACACTTATTTCTGACGCGAAACATACAATTTTACGTCAAAACGCGATTGCGAAACAGCTTCTGACTTCAGTTAAATGACAACAGTTTGAAATCACACGACCGGGGAAACTGGTTTATGTTCAGACCGCGGCGTTTTGAAAACATATGCTAAAACGGATGTAAATGCCTTGACGCATAAAAATTGGTGTCAACAATTGGAATTTTGCAAATTCGCTGCAAGGATAACGCAAACATTGAGAATGTGGTTGCAAGAAATCTAGGTAACGGAATTTTACCGAAAACTCTCCGTTTATCGTTTGCACATTGGCTGCAAGAAGTAACGCAAACATTGAAAGAGATTGCAAAGAATTTAGGCCATAGATTTTTACTGAAAATTTTCCGTTACGACACATCGATTAAAACAAAAAATTCTCTGTGTACACAATATGACGAAGTGGCTGCTATAAATTGCTGTAACTATACTTCGGGATCATCAAACCGAATTGCATTTTAGAAACTTAACAGAACCGCAATCTTTGATTTCTGTGCAGATACATCTGTGGGGTCAATGGCGATGAGCTATAGTAGTTTACCGAAACTTGATTGTGTTCTAAAGGCATCATGTATCCCATCTTTCGAAATTAGACCTTTTATTAAATATAATCGGTTATTTTTTCGCCCGACCGCTTTTTTGTTGCCATATCCTTGAATGTATATAAACTCGATTGCAGTTACACTTACACATACAAGTTTCTTGAGAATATTTGTTTCATGACGTCACACTTTGTGATGTCATCTCTTAAAATTTCATGACTTGCCCTCATACAACAAAAAAAAACATTGATCTTCCTCGGGGCCCTGCCAACTAAGCAAAAATATTTGCTCAGTAGAAAATTTTCTTAGAGGGAACACTGATCATGGCAAAAATCAATCAAGATACTCTTGACCACTCCAACTTATTAAATACAGTACAATGAATGTACGACATGAATGTTTTTGACGATAACCGGTACATTATTTTCAAATTTTTAAACGATATTTCCAGTAATGACAAACATTTTCCAAAATGTGTAAGATTGTAATCTAGTTTATGTGTATTGCACCAAAATTTGGGTTCGCGAAGTTAAGGGACCCAAAATTGAGGAAAATGTCATACTGGTAAAATCTCGTCACCCAAGTCTCGGCAAGATCCTTCTTTCTGGTAAAAACCTTCAGAAATTTGCTGTTCTCGGTCGAACTTGTGTACTAATGAAATTGAGTCGAAATACACTCTAGGAGGCAGGGCGTTCGCGCGAGGTACAACAAAATTGCGTTTAATGGGATTAAATAATAAAAAAATACTTATAGGACATAACGTATGAATCATACATCGTGATTATTTTGACAAACAAGTTGTTAGCCATTTACCCCAACAGCTGTACGGTTTTACAAAAACATCGTATAGAGCAGGGGTCGGCAACCTTTTTGGCACTGCGGACCGGCTGAAAACTAAAACTTTGTCGCGGACCGGCCTTAAAAATCAAAAAATGTTCAGAAAAAGAAATTTATTACAACTTTCAATGCCATCTTCTGCTTGTTTTGCCGCAAAGAGATGCTCCCATCTAGGAATTATTGAACTTACTGAAACCCGTGGGCGGCATCCGGCCCGCCAAGCAATTTAACCCTGCCCGCTGCTTATTTCAATAAAACTTTTAGGCCTTTACGTTTTTTCTTAAATTACACTTGTATTTCATTATTACCAATTCCTATATTCCTACCTGCTTGTCAAAATAAGGATATTTAAAGCATTCTTTCAAAAGAGGTCACACTTTTGTATAACATAATAATGATGATCCCATTTTTGACCAGGCCCTACGCGACACTTTCAATAGTAAGCTATACGTAATATAAAAACGAAAAAAAAAATGAATGGTAATATAAAAAAGTACGAACCACAGACCGACACCTGAAAAGTGTAGGATAGATACGTACAAAGACTTGCCAGAATGTCTTTTTTGACAACAAAAATCATTTTTTAATGTGGTTAATGTTAGAAAAATCATTAGGCTTTTTGACTTTTTTGTCATTTTTATAGAGTCTAAAATTATAGAGGCTAAAACTAATTAATATACATACGTTTTCGAAATCCTTCCTGCCTAAATATCAAAATAATAAATTATTTCATTATGGGACATAGTTTATAAACATTGTTTGCATGAAATTCTACTGCACTTTAAGGTGAGCACGCTTAAAATAACCCACATGATATTTTAAATAAAACACATGATATTTTAGCACATTTTTCGATATATTGTAAGTTCTAGAAGTTAGATTTTGTAATAAAAATATGCATTAATGATGTTGTGAACGTGCTATGTAACTCATATGGCCACGGCACCCTATAGTTGTTTTGAACCTCACAAGAGCTTGATGCTAATTGTGTTTTTTTTTATCATACCAATCAACCACGGAGTAGGCTATATTAAAACGAAGGTAAATGTGTTTTAAATATAAAAAATACATTTAATTATATTTGACTTTTTACCAGTTTTTTACGTACCGGTACAGTACGTGTTTAAACAAAATTTTAATCTGACAACCCTGCTACGGACCGGTAACCAACTCCCCGCGGACCGGTACCGGTCCGCGGACCGGCGTTTGCCGACCACTGGTATAGAAGGTTACATAATTTCAAACTATTAATTTCATTTGACTGATACTAACCGATATTTATTAATACTTTGATTTTTTAGTGGAAAGCTGCCTGTGAAGGTGTTCGCGTGGTATCTTTTACCTTATCTATAAATGATCAAACCACTCCGTTTTTCGCAATTAAAATACTTTTGGAACTTTTAACGGGAATCGAGGGACTCGAAGATACAGCAATGAAGGAAAAAGAATTACTCCAGTTGGTCAGCCCAGAGTTTTCCGACTATCTGTTTTTGTTGAATGATATAATATGCGTTAGTTACCCCAAATCAACGACGAAGGTAATCTATTAAAATAAAACAATTAGCCAATAATTAAACAACGAAGTTGTAAGTTTGCATTGTTTTCGTACTTTAAAATGTATTAAGGTGCTTCAAATGCAACAAGAGACACAAACAAAGATGTTGCATGAACTTTTAGTGCACATTGTGGAAAAAGTAGCATGTGACATGTTTGTTTTATTTGCATTGGATGATGCTCAAAATGTTGACAATGAATCATGGGGCCTAATTACAACAATAAGCAAACATCACAGATCTCTTTGTCTTGTTGCAATGCGACCTTACGGACCTGACAAACCCCCGTGTTCTGCAGCACAACAAGTGGGTGGCACTTATACGCCCAGAGATAACAAAACAAAACGCTTTTTTATTTTAAGGCTTTATATCATCCCAAAACGATGTACGTAAAATTAGGAGGTTTGATAAATGGATATATGACGCCACTAGCCTGTCAAATGTTGCACGTCGAACGCATCCCTTTGGAACTTGAACAACTGTTGGTCAACCGTAGCTATGGCGTTCCTCGTAATAATAAAAACTGAAATATAAACACGCAGTTCTAATTTTAATAAGAACATTTATGTTTCAGTGTGGTGTGAACAGTTAATACGTGAAATGCAAACAGCCGGTATTCTTCTTGTAATACCAATTTCCTCCAAGAGCAAAACAAGTATTTTACTAATCTCTTCTAAATTCAAAAAAATGTAGATATTTTAAATCTATAATAATTGTTTAGGTTCTTCGGGTTCTCTCGTCTATCGACATGAATTGGCTCGAGAAACGTCAAGACATGCTCCAAGTGTTGGAGTTAAAGATAAACGTCTAATTACAAAACGTACCAGATTAAACAACATTTCTACTAAAAATGATCAACTAAACGCCTCTCGGACGAGGCAGGATGAGGCAGTCAACCAAAGCAAAATTCAAACACACCAAAATGATGATTTGGTAGTTTTTAACCTTGGCTAGTTTATCTGTTTATTTGATTTTATATGATAATTTATTTACTTAGACTAAGACACAAAAGAGAAGTTTACCTGCTTGGACTAACAGGGTTCGATGGACGAAAAATAGTGCATCGGGTAATTTTTGAATCCTATAATTGGTATTTATCTAATTCAAAAATTGTTTTTAAATTGTTTACGCCTCGGTTAACTTGCTTGCATTTTAAATTTCACTGGGGCGAAAATTTAGACATATGTATTAAATTGTTATAAGATCCTTTTTTAGTATTTAATAGTTTATTTATTTATTAACGATGTAGTTCTTTGGTTGTTTGACGTCGTTTCACTTTCCCTGGGTCTTCTGTGTAAAGTGTACAACCTGGCTTCCTGTTGGCAATATTTTTAGTTCGTTACCGCTGGCGCAAACACTGCTTAATAGTATTGATTTTGTGACAGCCAACGAGCCACGCATTTAGAAATGAAACTCAAATCTTATTTAGTTTTCCTTGTCGCCAAAGGCAATAAACAAGAAATGATTTAATCCCAATATTCCTTGGTTATCCCTCACCAAGCTTTATAATTATGTCACAGTTTAAATAAATTAAACTTACATTTTTATACCACAAAATATTAAAAAAATTATTGTAGTAGATCATTTCATCAGCTATAATTTTTTTGTTAGATTTGATAAGACAATTATCCGGAGTAAATGAGAATGCTATAACCCCGATTGAATCGACAGAGAGTTTAGTACGCCAATATATTCCCATGGAGTGTATAACCAAGCCAACATTTAACTTAAATCAATTTCCCGTTCCTGCTTCGATCAGAGGAATGGCTTTGGCAAGGTATGTATGCATTTTTAAGATGTAAACCTTTAATGTAGGTTAGTTAAAATAATTAGAATGTAATGAAGTCATTACTATTTTGCAAAAACGTAGCAAATTAATAACTATTATATAAACAAAATGCAATACATATTGGAAATAAATGTCAATTATATCCAAAATCATATTTAGGTTTTACAAATGTCGGATTTCAAAAACTTCGCCATTCGCAAAGAGTGTCCGTTTAGGGAATTAAATCAGCCATGCGCTGATCATACGTATGATTTAGTAGATTCTAAGCATTGGAAGAAAATTCATACTTTCAAAATAAAATATTTTCCGTTCAACAGTACGTATATAATATACAGTTTGCGATCGAGCTGTTACACTACTAATCTAATCGACGTCAGTTTGTAGTGATAAGTATTTCCAACAATCCTCTAGCACAGTCGTGTATAACTATTTATACCAACGGGTCGAGTATGCGTACCTGAAATAGACAACTTTGCAATTCTTATCCACTATATTTTGGCTACCACAGGAATCGCACAATAAGACTTATAAAGCAACAACTTCTAAGGCAGAATAAGCTATAATACAGTACATATTAAAACCAACGACAGAATAAAGTCAAATAGGCAGTAATATCCAACACAGAATAATATCTAGAATCGTCTGAATAAGGCCTAAACCTAACGGAATAAGTCCTAAATTTATCGGAATAAGACCTAAATGGGCAAACAAACGCCTAAATCGACGAAATAAAGATAGGGTATGGAAATATTTGAGAACACCTGTCTGGCACAGGCTGTTTTGGTGTCGACGTTTGGTTGCCCTAGTTTGAATAGAACCGTTGGAGCGCCGCTGTTTTCCCTTTTTAAATTATTAATGGAGTTAATGATGAAGTTAGGCTAGGGTTTGGGGTCAGGTACAAACTTCTATATATAGCCCCTTCTCTGGTCATTTATGTCTTATTCCGATTTAGGTGTTATAACGACTTTTATAGTTATCGGTCCTATTTTGGTCTTATTCCGAATTGTGTTTTTATTCCGACGTTGATGTTGTTCTAATTTCACTTCATAGTTGGAGTCCCTATTACAATGTAACATTTACCTGATTGCAAGTCAACATACATTTTTTAAAATTTTCGTTGACAAAGGTTTTATGCTTTTATTTCAACCAATCTATCGACATTCATGTAATGTTTTATGTTTCTATTTTTACTTAAGATTACTATATTGTTACATGCGTTAAGCATTTCGTGCGTTTCCCCTACTACAATTGCCATTGACCATAATTGTCATCTTACGCCTTGCGTCCTGTCAATATTCTTCCTATTTCCTTATAACTCGTGTCATCTACTATGTTTTGTCATTCATTGCTGGGATCTCTGTTTGCGATATCTGCTAGTTCGTCGTCTAGCTAATCCTCTTTTTGTTACAATGACCATGCTTTTATTATGTTGATTAAAGCTAAATAAACGTACATAAGGTCGTTTATTGTTGGCTACCGCAATTTAATCAACAACGTCGCTGTTAATGGACAACCGACAACTTCAACGTCGGAAAACTCTCACGATCGAGCTCAAGACTTGTAAAGCTGCTTGACAGTTATTGGTTACACTTCATCAACGACTTTGTCGACCATTTCGATAAAAGCGAAAACACCACTTACGCTGCCAACAAAAACGCGTATCATTGTTAATGATTTATCTGTAGACACATTTTCATTGTAGAAGATGTTGACTTCTTCGAAGCAATCGCCGGACGCTGCAATACGCAAATAATGCATGTGAAGAAAAAACAGATACTTTTTTCGCGATCTGCTGGTGAGCCGTAAAACTCAAAGAGTACATCGCCTTGTACCTGCAAGTCGTCTAGCTTTTTACCAAAGACTGGATGCACTTCTGCCTCTATCTGTGCATCAATATAAAACCGACCTTATCAGAGTTGCTTTAATAAACGGACTTTCTACTACGTTCATTCTCAACGCCTCTCATTCTCAACGCCTCCTGTGCTTTTTAAACAAAGGCTTCTGAACCTGTTGAAAGCTTGGATGAAGCCCAACCACAGTCTTCTTTGATGGGCGATTCGTTTTTCCTGCGTCTTCTTTCTCTACCGCCAATGTTCTGGAAAACGAAAGTTCTGACACTTTCACTTATTTTACTTCTCTTCAAACAGGGCTATCGCATGGGGAAAGTTGTACGTATACCTTGACCGGAGGTCGTGAGTTCGAACCTCACTGCAGGCCAGTTGTTTTTCTGGCTTGCTCTGCTTGCATCATAGATCGACAGATTCGGCGAGTCTGCGATGGCTTTTCGGTGTACTATTGATACGGAAGCCGTAATCGTTGGTCATAAAGCAACTTCCGAGGGGCTAGATCACAGATGTTATTAAACACATATGTTTGTGTGTTTCTTTTATTGATTGATACGGACTGATTGTTACGACTTTACTAGTAATTCTAGAAAATTACCTAGGCCTCCTGTAAAGTCGCTGTGAGTTCTTATTTTCGGGCAATAAATAACCTACCAAAGAGAACTTATATTAAAGACCACAACAAGAAAACCCAATGTACAGATGTATTGGTTGCAAGAGTAGAATATTTCCACACCACAAACAATAATGACACTTAGACACACACAATTACTTACAAAGGCGACAGACAGAGCATAATGAAACTTAAAGTTTTACTCGCTAATTTCACAAGGCTACACCCAGACGTCTCTCTCCGCTGTAGGCGGTGAGCCGCTCGTAATATAGGCTAAAACAAAACTCCTTTTCACGGGAACCGACGCGCTCCCGGAAACCCCAGGCCTGCCTTACAGGGCGGCCGTTTCGTGGAAAGATAACATTGGGCGGACCTTTTAGTGAGAAGTTAAACCGCGCCGGAAAACAAGCGATAAATGATTGTGAGATTTGCAGAAATGTTTGGAGACAGGAAAAAACATGTCTAAAGTCCAATTAACGGCGAACACCACAGCGCACAAGAATATTACGTTAATATACAATTATACATGTCTCGAAATGCGAAAACCTAATTCCTAGCCCTACATTTAAGAACAAAGGGGCAAAATTAATAAGGAATGTTAGAATTTACAGTCGGCGTAATTAGCAACCGGTGATAATTTTGTAGTGCTAATTAAGCACGTAACACTGATGATCCCCCAGTGTGAAGTTGCTTGTACTAACAAAATGTGCAAGTATTGGCGCATGGTTGTTTCTCGACTAGCTCCTCTCTGAGCCTGCATAGCTCAGTTGGTAGAGCGACGGTCCCGGCTTGACCGGAGGTCGTGAGTTCGAACCTCACTGCAGGCCAGTTGTTTTTCTGGCTTGCTCTGCTTGCATCATAGATCGACAGATTCGGCGAGTCTGCGATGGCTTTTCGGTGTATACCTGATTTGTACGTTGTACACATTAGTTATGTACGTTGTAGACATTAGTTTTAATTGGACAGAATGGTGTGGTGTACTAAGTCGGATAAATGTTGATGTTGTTGTTGTTTCGTGTGAGCCAAGATTTTTCAGCATTGCAGGCTAGATTTTTGGTAAAATGTTGCCCAGCCAGTTGTTTGTTTGTCCAAAGTCTTCATACCATGAAGCCCATGGGGTTCTCTTAGTATTGCGCAATCCCTAATGACGTGGTGATCTACGGTTTGTTCTTCGGCACCGCACTGACAGTCTTCTGAAGAAGCCATTTGTACATTGATAAGCTGAAACGCCCAACACTCGTTCTCAGAGACCAAATAATAGTTTCGTGAACAAACTTGGCTATAGTACGTCTTCCTCAAGGTTCACACAGCTAGTTTAAAGCTGGGAATAACTAGATTTTCTTCTTTGTCACAGTGCGTTTTGTGATGACCGATGACCAGGACTTTATGTTTATAGACCAGTTGTTCAACAACGCTAATCTTGCTAGCAGTAAGTCGATCTGTGCTCAACTGCAAAATGGTGGGTGGTAGGTACTTCAACAATCTTTAACAATCTGGTCGTGAACACGGCCTTCTGCCCGCTACGGAGACTGGGACGTCTAGAAATATTATTGAGGTGTCTCTTCTTTACAATAAAAAGATTGTAAAAAAAAATTGTTTCTATCTTCACCTAAGATTTCTATAGTAGGTATTACATTTAGCCTTTAAGACCATGCTTACTTTCATTTTATTGATTAAAGCTAGCAAGTGAAGTATCCAATATTAATTGTCCAGCCTTTCATTAGTCAGTAGCCTAATTGTTAAATATACAGGTTTGAAAAACCTAGTACGTTGAATTTTTTTATCTGAGATGACGTAACAAAGTTATGTCACGACGTGACGTCACAAATTTACACTATAAAATGTGACGTCTTAGATTTACTTCTAAATTGGTGTTTAGAAGATTTTACCTTAAGAACACCATTGCGTTTATTATGTTAAAATTTTAGGTTACAGAGGTGTTACTTAAATACAAAAATCACATTCAAAGTCACGAGGTAATTGATTAGCGCAAAGCGTGAACAAATTGCTTAAGGTAGCTATAGATTTAAAAAAAATTGCCGTGGGTAATAATGGCTGTGATTACCAAAAAAGTTGCAGAAAAACACTCTATTTTTGAAATGTGTAGCTTTAAACAATGACCGTTTACTTTTTCGGGAGTGCGATGAGACGCACAGTGCTTTTGGGGTAAAATTATTTTATTCAAATCAGCTAAAACTTAACGCAAAATTTTACCACACGGAGTCCTCTAAATTTGTTAATTGTAATGCTGCAAAACTTGAAGCTTGATAAGGAAGCAAAATAATGACTATATTTCACAGAACTTTAGCTATTGCTGTTTTTATTCTCTAATGAAGTGGTCGGCAAACTATGGGCCGCGAGTTACTTTTGAATAGCTTTATTTTAAAAGTTCGTGTGACTTAGAATTTTTATATGTCTTAGCGTGCCAGACCAACCTGCCAAATGTGGTCCTGAGAGCCTGTCGAACTATATTTTTTGCCAACTTTAACCATATGTTAGCGCAAAATTTTCGCGCTTCGCGCGTATATGTTTCATTTTATAATAGTTTTACATTATTGCATGGTAGTGTTTTTGGCATCAAGGCGCCTTATTTTACCTTAAAACAAATATCCTGAATCCGACACTGTTTTTGTAGTGGTTTTACATTGTGCGCTTTCAGTAGCTTTGATAAAGTACTTTAAACCGCGACAAAAAAGGTTACCTACCACTGATCTAATGCATAGGAATATCTTAAAGCACAACTATTTAAAATGTTCAAAATATGTACAACCCTAATTGCGACTTTTTGCAAACTGACTTGCACTTAAACGTTGCAGGCTAGATAGAATGAAGCCATTTGAACAATTAATTGTTAAGTGTGCAGCAGTTATTGGTGAAAATACTTCACGAACAATGTTAAAAGCTGTTGTTCCTGGATGTAACGAAGAAAAATTTAAAAGCGCAATTTTTCGTTTAATGTATACCCGAGTGTTTGTATGTGCTGCTGCATCTCTTGAAGCAGAAAAAGTAAAATCGGAAAATATACAAAGCGTAAGTGTATATAGGTTAACGTATCCTAAAGTAATGTTGTTGTTTTTTATACATCTTGTTACATTATTTAAGATCGAGAATAAAAAGTTTTTTAGTTCAAATTGATTGAAATATAATGTGCTGTTAATTTAAAAGACACGTCGTGGGATGGCACATTGCATAAAATGTTTATGTCCAAGTGAAGAAGGTCAAGAAAACTTACCAGGAGAAAAAAACTCATCTGATGCAGAAAATGTAGCTGCCAGGTAGAACTACCATCAAAGTACAACATTTTTGACCTTCTAGTTTTATATGTGTTTTGCCTTGCCTTTAGATGTCAGCAACTCAAATTCCACAACTCTTTGGTACAAGAAACGGCGTATAAACTGTGGTTACAAGAACAAAGAAATTCATTACATGAAGCATGTGCCAACTACCTAGAAGTTAAAATTAACGAGGTTGTTATATAACTTGTTGTTAAACACCCTTGCTAACTTTACCCAAAATGTTTGATACAGGTGCTAATTACAGGAACAACTGATAAAAGCGTAATTAAGCAGTTAAGACTGAGTCGGCACTCGGTTGAAAATCAGCAACTTGGCAGTAATAACGACAGTGATACATTACTGAAGGTGAATATAGTTTAACTTATTGCATTTTTGTCTCGCGGCATACGCCAAAAACTATTTATTCTAATAAGACGAAAATCATGTGAAGACGGAATGATGATTAACATGCTGTGCTAGTATTTATACCTCAAACCAAAGCTATGCAAATTCAATCTACATAAGTGCATTTATATCGGTGCTTTGTACGAAACCTTTCATGCGAACACCGACAAGAGTGTGGTGGCCATTTAAATATGATCGACTTCGCTTTTCCCGCTATAATTGTATTTACATGTGGTGACAAGCTATATGCGTACTGAAAACGTGGGATTTTTTAAATCAAATATCTGCAACTAAATCTTGTTAAGAAGATTATAAGTGTTAAATATAGTCAGAGATTCGTTAACATGTTCTTATTTATAAGTTTATGGTGCTTCACGTTAACCTCGGTATACGGAATTTTTTTAAGTCAAGCCATTGACGTTTTTGTGAAAATGGTTGTCCAACCATTGACGTTTTTATGATAATCGTAAAAAAGGCGCTAAACTCCATGTTCAAATGTAAAATAATTAATAAAACAACTCCAAGATTGGAAACGAGTAACAGTATCACGTGAATTGCAGTAATTATTTTACATCGCCTGGACATTGGACAATGGACAACCACAGTAGGTCAAGTTTAAGGCGACATTAAACTCCGCCCTATTTAACCTCCACAACACAAAATACTTCGTCCAAATATTGTAGAACTGCATATTACCCCCTGCAAAACAATAAACAAATGAACTTTAGCTATATAGTTTTTTCTCCACTCGATTGCTTCTTTGTGCAAGATTTTAAATAGTCTCCAAGTATATGAAAAAAACGTTGTATTGACCTGTGTTCATCGGCGGCTTGTTCGTTTGTTGTGAGGGTTATACAGAAAGCTGTAAGTGAATTTGCTTCAAAGAGATAGCACTAGCGCACCCGTTGTGTTTTGTACACAACAACAAGACATACGTTTTGGTTGCGTCATATATGAGTTCGACTGCAAAACATTAAAGAACAAGTTTACTTTTGACATAAATAGATCATAATTGAACATTGGAATGCTACAGCATAATGTTCTCTAACAGAAACAATGTGAATAGAGACACTTTCTTAATTAGGCAGTGTTGTAAAATTTGTTTCCCAAAGATCGCATTTGTAGGTTCAAATGTCACAATTAGGCTAAACCAATTGTTCCTTCCAGCAATAATGCTTATTTATAATAGCTCCTCTTGTAAATGCTTTTGCGTCTGATCTTGAATACCCTTCCAGTTCCAGTGTCCCCGATATGTACTAACTGACAATCGGCGCACATATTTGAACACGCATGTACTCGTTGGTCAAAGAAGCGCGATATACTCACAAAGTTCGACTGTTTTCATGTTTTTGTGAATTTTTATCTCCTATCAAGTTTAAATTTTGACAGGTTCTCACCTAAAAAATAACCCTGCGTGTTTAATACTGTCGGCTTGTGTAAACCAAATTTAAACACGACCATTCAAAACAAAGTAAGAGAGGAACCTAACGAAACTATATGGCCGCCGGGATCAAATCTTCCGACCCACGCATATGGCTCTAATTAAGATATAATACACTTAAAATGTGTATTGGGTGTAATTTAAATAAAATTGATAAAATTGTAAATTGGCAACAATTACAAAAAGCTAGACCTAACGTGGAAGTTTTGACAAAATTAAGTCAAAACTAAGCTCGATCCCTAGCAATCACTGATTTAATGGAATAACTGAAATCCTAAAAATGACAAGAGCGCCGACGTTCTTTCCCTGTATTCAATAACATTTTTCTACATAATACCAACAGACTGCCCAAATGAAAGCTAATGTTTTTTTTACTGTGACGGATAATTTTTCGATTTTAATAGGAACGATCTGGACTTTTTTCGGAGTTGAACAAATCCCAGACATCTCGTACATCAGCATTTTTATCACAGAGTGCACACGAAACAACAAAACAGGTATAAATACAACCTCCCCTATATATAGCCATGCTTATTATACGCGTTGTGTTTTGTGGCTATATACTCTTATGGTTGTTAAAAAGGACAAATGACTTAGAAACGATTTTTTAGCGCGCAACGTGGAAACTCGACCAGTAATTCAATTAATCTAGCCGTTTATAAATTTCCCTAAAAATCTCAGTAAAAACAAAAACTTTGAAAAACCTTTTAGGCTATTCTCGAAAAGTAGACTGGAAAGTACTAGGATACTTTTATTTTAACAAGAAGAAAAATGAATGTTTTTCTAATACTGCGATTTATACCCAACGTGGAAACATTTTATTCTCAAAAAATTCCACAATTTTTAATTAACTGTACGCATCTAAAAAAGAAAGAAACACCAGCGGAATTTATTAATCAAACAAATGCTAATCAAAGAAGAGTTTCGAGAACTTCTGTTATTGGAAGGATACAGCTTGAATCAATCGGAGGCAGAAAATCTGTCTGTCTACCGTTAGTCCTGAAGGTGAATATACGCCATAAAGCATTTTAAAGTTATATATATATTTAAGTTTATTTGTTTTACTAACAGGATGACGCACTGCCTAAAGATTTTTTTGAATTTCAATCAGCGAATAAACATCATTCCATAAACACTGATGTTAAAACTTCAGGTATGTTTTTTAGTAATACGCAAGATGCAAAAGTAAATCCATAAAGATTATTGAACAGGAAATAGATAAGAGCATATCATGGGTAATATTTTGGGCAATTGCCAAACTTTAGTGAAAGTGTTATAACCGGCAAAACTCAGTAATTCAAAAAATAAAAACATCTATTGAGTATATCTTGAATTGGCGTTTTCGTAACGTCCTAAAGATAGTAAGTTACGCGTGGGCTTTCTGGATAGTTCGTGAGCAGTTTTAAGGTGCTATGGCGTATAGAAAAGTTAAGACATATAGGTAATACTAAGTCAGATTGCCCAAGTTGTATTTTTTAGACACATTAAATCGACGTATATTGTTAAACACTTTCTACCTGTTTGTGAAAATATAATATTTCACTTGTGGCCCGCACATTTGCTTAAACTCGATGCAATGTGTGGAAACGGAATACACCTATCAAGCAGCTTATCGTAATAACTCGTTTACACCCCGGGTCTCTATCGTAATACGTCGTCGACTTAACCGTTTTTAGCAAAGGTTCGTACGATAGGTACACAACTTTTAAGGTCCGGTCAATGAGAATAAATGTTTTAAAAGTATCTGAATGCAACATGTATCGTTTTGGTCGTAAAAACAACACACATTTCTTTCTCTTACATCTGTGATACAGTATTGGTAGCCATGTATTTAGCGCATAGGAATGCGTGGATAATATATTTTGTTAATTATTATTTACTCTATAAAACATTAAGCTTTACAAATCGCTTGTTTATTGCTATATGGTACGCGCCCAGAAAAAATCCACTGCCTTAAATTAAGAAATACCTACAACTTGTTTTGTGAGATACAAGTCTTTGCCTTCTCTTTGTTGGGTACGAGACCAAAAACCCATGTAACTCTCCTGCGCCTTAAGAAAATTTACGCGATGGGTGGGGGTATTATGTTAATGCTCTGGTTTAAATAAAGTTAGTTTTCAGTTTTTTTTTTAAATTAATATATTTCACTTTAGTTTCTTGGTTTACATACTGCGTGTTCTACTTTTTTCAAGTTGTTTCTGCGAGCAAAAACAGAAATAGGGACGAAAATGATTCGCTTTACCAACTACTTTTTTTGGGTTGAAGACTAGACATGCAAAATCATTTTTATAAAATTTTATATTCAAATATTTATTTTTTGTTTATTATAAATTTTTCGCTATGATTTACCAAATAGACTTACTCATGTTTGACCATACCTAATATTTATTGCTCTCCCCCCAAAATGAAAGTCAATTTTGTTAATTTATATACTTGCTGTATTGCCGACCTCGTAAAACACTACACTATGTCCACACGATATGCAAACGCTATTCAATGTTTATTTGTTGTACAGAATCCGGTCATTCGGCGCACTTCTATGTTCCTGAACATGAAGGGAAAAATGAGTAAGTTGTTTACCGTTTTTTTATTAAACATAATACCCATTTTACCGCCTAGTTGTATTAAGAAAAATAGTATCTTTTCATCAAAACGAAACGTTTGAAACAAACTCCAGAAAAATGAGTTATGGTCCGCTTTGGAATCAATCTATTGGTTTGCCACAAACTTACGATAAAATTTTATGCAACACAGAGGAACATGCGAAACGTCTTTCAAGTAAGTCTGTTTTATACAATACAGCACAGTTTATACTAATATAACGACCCTTGTTTTAATTTTAAATGATTACTGCTACCGCAAATGTTATTTTGTTATTTCCAGAGTTGAGAGTAAATTCCATTTTTCGTACTCCTTACGAAGTGCATCAAGTTCTTTCTTTGCTTTACACTCATGTCGTTTATCACTGGAAAAGAGCATTGAATACAAGGAAAACAATTGAATTCTGTCTAAAATGTAAAGATTATCTGTTTTATATCAATTTTAGCGAAATCGATAAATATGCATGCTGCAAGAAGCCATTAATCACAAAAGTCTTACCTTCGTAACATTAAACTTTATTTTTTTACTAACGCGATGAAATTGTTTTTACAATCAGACAGACAATTGCGCTAATGTTTAAAAAAGTTTTGCGCTACCAACAACAGGAGTCGCGTGCCCGTTGAGAATCGAGCGCACAATGTGATGTTGCCAAAGGCCTACTGAATCGCGCCGGAGAGATTTAGTGACTAACTGCGTAACAAACTTCCTCAATGTTTTTTTTTATGAGCAATGGTTACGTGTGACATATTTGTGTATAGAAACACTCACCATCTTATCTAAACTTTTTAGCCAATGATGATCGGACTTTAATCAGGCCAAGCGCAACTTACATTAAAAGCTTCCGTTAAAGTTTATAAAATGTTGCGGAATATGAATAAAAATCGTCCTTTGTCAGCGGAAACGAAAAGCGAAAGGGATGTTTTCCGGTTAAGGGTACGATAATAGGTTGGATGTCTGTTGAATTTAGGGTTTAATGAATTCATGACCAGTAACCCCATTGTTCTAACTTGTAAAGTCACTTTACAGGAAAGCAATTTGCCGCAATATTAATTCAAGCGCACGTAGCTTGACGTTAATGTCATTTTACGGTGGTATCTTTGCATGTTAGCGTTATTTTGAGCCGTTTTACCATTTCTACGCTTTGTGTGTTGCGTTGTGAAACCTTTGTTTAAATCCAGTATATGGGCAATGGGCATTTGGGCATGCATGATTCTTACCGTACTTAATAAATCGCTACAGCATTTTCGAAATAGTCAATTAAATTGATGTTTTTTAAATACGCTTTATCTTATTTTGTAGCGGCTGAATCATGCAATGCAATTTTACAACTGATACCAGCATTAAAATATCTTCAAAAAGCAAGTGAAATAATACAAAACTTGGACAAAGGGTTGGATATTATTTCAAACTTTACTGAAAACGATGACCTAAATTTAGAGGACATAAAGGTAGCCAGTATTTGTGACTGTATTAAATCCTTATTTAACCAAATAGGTAAACTAGGTTTTATCTGTGAGTCGTACTACGAAGGCCAAAGTGCAAAGTCTTCTTGGTCAAGTGTTGTTTCAACAGGGCAAGTTACAAGATTCACTAGCGCATTTTTATAAGGTAGGTAATAGTAAAAACAGTTAGAGTATACAGCATGTTTTCATTTAAAAGCTAGAAAGTTCGGCTTTACACAATCACAAAAACCCTTGACCCCATAATGATATTACCCATCAGTCAGTGTCGTAAACTCGAAAGATTCCGGTATAAACGCCTTTGTTCTTATGGAACTTATATTGTACTGAATTAAGCGTGTTTACGGTCTGTGCGATTTTTATTTTTTGATGAAATAGTTGCTACCACGAGAAGTAATTGGTGAATGAATGTAGCTTAGCAGGTACGCACGGGCATGTGCCATCTCCATTTTTTATATTTGTACAACCTAAACACAAGTCGCCCGCGTTTCGCGTGAATCTCATTTAGCTTTAACGACATGCATGTTCTATTCTGTGACAGGTTAATACCTAAAACTGTTTTAACGTAATTTGTGTGTACACCTAAATTAGTAAGTTGCATACTTAAATTACAACAAAAGATTAGGTTGTGTTAGGATTTTGAAAATAAAATGTGTATAAAACATTATTTGCACACCTGTACACTCGACACCTCTGCGAGAAGAGCCATGAAATGCAGACTGGTAGCAGCTGCAGAGTGTACAACATAGAGGTCTTTTGACAGCTCAAATAGACAAAAAACTTCCTGCAAAGTTTTATTATTACGCGAGACCGGTTTGTCACTGTAATCGCTGGAAAAGTAACGCACCTATTAAATTTAGATTTTTAGAAAATTCATTTTCTAGTGGAAAAGTAAGACTCCTCTAACTACTAACTATAATCACAAGTAAAATATTCGCATTTTAATCATTTGTGCCTTCCTTGTTGGTTTTCAGGACACTTTAATTTTTTGACGAATAAAGCCGCTATCAATATTCAACTGCATTTTGCTGAAACATTGGTAACAACAGTACTAGTGTTTGTTGTGTTGAGAAAGTAAAGTTAATTGGACAAAATGGGGTTTGGGGGGAGGTCAAATAGTAAAGTTTGCAACAGGGCCCCAATTCACGAACCCCAATTTACGAAACAGCCCTGTCATCAATATTGAAATAATGTGTCTTACATTTAAATATAGTTTAATGAGAGTAAAGCTTTCATGTTAAATATTGTTATATTTAAAATTGAAGGCTCTGAAAATTTTAAGAAGCAAGTTGCCATCCAATCGAATACTTATCCTGCTCAATACTTGGATTGAAAGGAGGCGGCAGTCGCTTCACGTAAAGCAACCCAGCAAGTAAGGTTATATTTGGATAAATGTGTAGACAAAATAAAACGGTAAATACAACTTTTAAAACCAAAAAGCGGTAAATACAACTTTAAAAAACAATTTGAAAAAGTTAAAATAAACCAATTTGTATCGTCCAATCCTATGGCAAGGGGCCTGACAATTTCTTTACGCGGGCATGAATTTTTTATTGTTTGGAAATATAGTAAGTTTGGAATATAATATTTGTTCAAAAATTGTTTAATGCTTTCCAAGACATACTTACAACTCCCGTCGGAATCACAATGTAGTTCCCCTCGAAAAGGCCTATACTGATTCAATTCTTGAAAGCCAAACGACCATGATAGTTATATATTTATTAACCATGACTTGTTTGTTTGTAATTTAAAATCCAATAAAATATTTTTCTAAAATTTGTATATTTGGGTCAGGATGGTTAAAAAACAAACTAAACCTAAACTAGGAACAGAAAGCTTTATTCCTGATAAATTATGAAATAACACAATTTAAAAAGCTTATACGTTGATCTCATATTAAACTAGACGGGGGTGCGGTTGTTGTATATTTTGTCAGGGGGTATATTTTCAGGGCTTAGTGTTTATTTTCAATTTTTATTTTATTTTAATTTTTTTTTTTAATTGGTTTTATTTTTTTTTATTATTTTTTTCAATTTTTTTTTTTTAATATTCATTTTTTATTTTTTTTTGTTATTTATTTATTTATTTATTTTATACTTTTAGTTTTTAATATTTTGTATTTTGTATTATATATTTTGTTTTTCATTTTCCTTAACTTGTTTCTGCAAGCAAAAACATATATGTCCCGAAAATAAATTTTCGGCCCATATAATAAAATACAAAGTTTAACAAAAAGTCAATTTGGCCAAATCGATAATTATTCACAATCACAGTTATTGCGTCAATAGGCGCCATCAACAAGAAATTGCTATAAATAACGAAAAAAAATTGTATTTTATAGCACGCACATTTTAGTGGTCATCATGACGTCACACCTTTCAAATATGCAAGAGGTTAAAATGGCTGAATATCAATTTTCACATACATAAAAAAAATTGATTCCATTTTAAAGTATAAGCGTTGAACAGCTACAGCAAATACAGCAATCCTGTTAAAATTTAAGTTAGGCAGCAGCAAAAATTAGCGGAGTTATTACTCTATACATTTCAGCTCGCTTACATTGCCAGGTTCTATTTTGCCCGTTCCACTTTTTAATCTGCTTTTCTTCTTTGTCAGGTATATAGCATCCGCCTCAAGTGAGTTGGCTAATAAATACGTTGAGCAGATTCGTTGTTTGTCGTACGTTTGGCAAATCTTATATTCCCTCAAAAGCGTTCCAAACAGACTGATACTGTCTCGACTGGTCGCGCTCAAGCAGGTAAGTTATTGTCTTTAGCTAAGAAAATTTAGCTAAGAAAATTTAGATAAGAAAATGTAACATGTAAAATGTCTAGATAGCTCTAACGGTGCTAATAATATATATACATTAAATAATATATATAACATCATGCGGCAAACTCACCAATTGTTTTTTAATGTTTGACAAAATTACCCAAACGTAAACCGAACTTGAACCGTTAACCTAAAATGTTAGAAAACTTAAGGCAACTGAGCCAAATAAAAGGTTTAACTTAAGTGAAATGCGTTACTCCAAGTTAACCCTGGCTTGAAGTGAAAATTGTACCGGTATTACAAAACTTTACATCAAAGCGGAAACATTTATTGTACACTATACCAAAAAGTAACTTATCGTAAAAATGACTTTAACTTGATAATAAATTGCAAAGCCAAAAAGGTCGAGTAAATCGACAGCATCTTGATTAAAACGTTTCGATACAAGCTTGTATCGAAACGTCTTAATCAAGATGCTCTCGATTTACTCGACCTGTTTGGCTTTGCAATTTATTATCAAGCTACATTACAGATCCGTGCATAGTGTACCCAAGTATATTGGTGACTATAACTGGTTTGAAAATTGCCCAGTCAGGCAGACAGGTCGCCGTTTCACTTAATACAGAATACTAATATACATTTTACAGATGAGCCCATTTGCGAATCTAACAAGTGTCAGTACATCGTCAATGCGTAACTTTTCAGGTAAATCGGGCTGAAGCGGCCGACGATGATCTTCAGGAACTAATAACGTCTTACACCTACATGATTCAAATTAATCAGATTGCAGGAAACCTTGCAGCAAGTGCGTTTTACGAAAATAAGGCCACCGCTAGATGCTTGGAGTTGCCGCTTAAACTTTCAGCGTCTGATTTATACATTACCGGGCATCTGCATTTAGTGAGTATAAATTTATATTTAGAGTTTTATTCATATATTTAGACATAGTATAGAAATTAAATGTTATCACCTAAAATGTCAGTGCAATGTTTTTTGAAGCCCATATTTTACGTTTATGGATAATATAGGACGTTGCAGCGCTTCAGTCGATAACAAGGCTATTTTTCCCTTGTATCGCCTGGGGGTATATACAATACATTGAACATAGTAGTTATTAATTTCGTTACAATTCGCAATTAGGTTAGTTGTTCTGTTCGACTATGCAACGGAAAGATGGCCTATGCGACAACCGCCGGATACAGGGCTTACAATGTTGCTGATAGTCTTGGAGACGTAGATATTAAGTTGCTGGGTACGCTGCTCTCAGTTTATGAACATAAAGCTAAAAGCAAATACTAACCTGTACATTTTAGTTCTTCCACTTTTAGCACAAATCCACACTTTTACTGGACGAGGTAGAGCGTGTAATGAGGTTTTAAATCTACTGTTACAAGTAGCAAGGCATAGCGCGGATGACGCGGGAATTGTTTCCTATTTTTCTTTGTGTATGGATCTTATCCTTGACGCTGGATATTGTTTGGAAATGTCCTCTGACTGTTTGGAAGTCATGCAAAACTCAGAGTCTCACGACATTGGTTAGCCAAATGCATTTGTCATATATTGTTTTTCGGCATTTATTTTTATATAAAGAATGTGAGCGCGTACAGCTGCAACTTTACATGTTTTTTGCTAGAGGACGTTTTACGGTTCTACGTAAGGTCTTCAATGGCTGTGTGGTGCTATAGAAGAAACGAGACATATAATGGAAAGGCTTGGTTAAACGTAAGTTGTCGTTTTTTATATCTAGGACAGACCTGGGCAAAATACGTTCCGCGACTTTCTACATGTTTGGTTTGTAACATTAAGCACTCTTTTCACGGATGCATCTATGACCCCGCCAAACTCCATTTTTAGCCTGTTTTCTAAAATGTAAATTGTTTTTCGTCTTTCTTGTAAATTCTACGCGTTTTCATGTACCCCTCTAAATCTAAATTAAAGCGATGCCTTGTACCCTTCAAATCAACTTCATTAGGCCAGCATTTAGTTTATAATAATAGAATCCGAAGAGTTAGTTAACACAGCCAACGCAATTTCATTCCTAGGACAGTATGCTTTAGCTCACAATTTTGAGGCTCTCTGGCAGTGTTCCCTCTAAGAAAATTTTCTACTGCGCAAATATTTTTGGAGTGCGCAAGAATATTTTAAGGCTGCGTTAGCAGGGCCGGCGGCAGATCGTTGTTTTTTGTATTGGGCGAGGCGCGAAAATTTCAAAGATGTCATGAAACAAATATTTTTAATAAACTTGAATGTGCGACTGCAATCGAGTTAAATATGTTCAAGAATATGGCACCAAAGCGGTCGTATAAAAAAATATCCGATTTTTTGGTTTAAAGTGATAGGGCCAGTTAGCGCACAATCAAGAATCACGAACTATTCGCTCATTTGATGATTTTGTCAATTTGTGAAGGCCATTATTGACCCCAAAGCTGTACCTGCACAAAAATAGTGTAAAAACTGCAAATTTGTGTTTAAAATTTACGTCATAAAAATGCGTTTCGGTTTTATTGTCAAACACTCCACTGCTGTGTTCGGCACTGTTCTAAACTCATTTTTTAATATTGATTTTCTGAGACATTTAATACTACGTGAGATAAAAACATACACAGCATGGATGATGAAAGCCGATTAGAGTTTAGACAAAATAACTTATTACGTCACAATCGTCAATGCGAATTTTATTTGTTTACTTGCTTTTAGCTACAAACATCAACGAAAAAATTGTTAATGCAAAATGCTCATTCTGTTGTAGCAAAAAAGTGAAGATATTTTAGTTTTAAGTTGAGAATAATGTGTGCGCAAAAGCAAATTTTACTGCGCAATTGCGCAGTTGCGGACCTTAGAGGGAACACTGCTCTCTGGTACTTGTATTTTCTGCTAATGACTCTTTCATTGAATACACTTGCCCACCCCTGGTATATAGCGTCATAGTATGACGTCTTATTGCGTGAATTTATGATCCTATGTTTGACCTGGCCCGCCGCGACATTTTATGTTTCTCGTGCGGCTCGCGGCCACACATAAAAACAACCCCTAATCTAGGACTTACCACTTCAATGCCGTGTTGCTATGGAAGGACTGACGCTTAAGTGGATATGTATTTATAGGTTATACTGTGTCCAAATGCCGATGATTATTATCAATAAAATAGAGTTAGCTCCATCAGGCAACATATCAATAGATAGAAATGCTCTTCTGGTGTAAACGAAGTATAAACCGACGTTTCGGCAGCAGATACTCACTGACCTCATCAGGGTTAATACCGATTTCTATCTATTGATTATTATCAATGTTAAGAAAAAACGAGTTCACAAATATTTCACGTACTTAAAGCAATAATCACATAATAATTTTTTTTAAACACTTGCAGGATTTATGATTTTTTCGATGGATTCAAAAGGCTAATTTAGTGGCTTTTAAAGTGGGGTCAGTAAAGTAGTTTTAGGGGCCTGTAATTACAAATTTTAGTCCTAATTCCAACCTAAATTAAGTAAATGGGATGAAGAGAAGCAAATCAACACATCCCGACAAACTTCCCAATATATTAGTTGCTTTAATTATGTTTTATTTACTCCGGCTTTTATCTCGTCATATTTTTCCTTTTCCAGTTGTTTTCATTACAAGGAATCGTTAAAAAGCACATAAAAAAATCCAAAAGTTTGGTAACCAAATTTTAAAAAAGTAATGTCAACTATGCATGAGCTAATCTGAAGGAAAAACAATGTTTTATATTTAAAATATTCCAGTACGAGTGGTGAAATGCTGCTACAGACCTTTTTTAGTACAGACCTTATAATAAAATCACTGCAGCTAATTAAAAATACAAAAAAAATGTTTTTTTAATTTAATTATAACAGTTAAGAGTTAGAGACGTGCGTTGTGTGGAGTAAGTAATCCAAGGAACTTATTTTTTTAGTTTTAAACCTTAATTAAAAGCATGGTGACTTTAGCATCACATTTTGTTACTGTATATTAAACGGAATGCTGTTAAACCTACATATTTTATATTACTTTCACAATAACTTAACTGAAGATATTAAGAACTTTCTTTACTACCTCATGCCATTGAATATATCTTGAGAGATGTTACTATTAGTGTCCAATAATTTTTTTACGTTATAGTCAACGCTCTACGAAAACATATAGGTTCCCCTTTGTTGCAAATATACGTCCCGACAAATAAACGAATATTGTTCAAATTTTGTGGTTCTCATTTTTTGGCCATGTTGTAAATTCGTCATTTTGCAAAGCCCAACTAAAATCATCAGCATTACAAATACATGTTTTAAACTAATAAATTTGATACCTTCTATTCAGATTATATATTACCCCGCATACCACTTTTAAGAAAAAATAATAATTAAAACACAAAGTTTCACCTCAAAAGACTTAACCCAGATCGTTTAAAAATGGTGATTTAAGTTTATTAGTCTAAAACACTTAAGTCAAATTATTTTACATAAAGCCTTAATTTACATTTTAAAACAGTGACTCAAGTACAAGGTCAAAGTTAACTTACGTTATTACTACAATGCTCCGGTATTAGTCGAATGGATTGGTTGTGATTTTTCATGTTTTAAAATAAATAAAAAACGCTTTTTTAAAACCATCGATTTTGTTCTGTTATGTTATACAGTTAGCGTCAAAAATAGTTTCGGAAGATTTTGAAAGCTTCATATCAGCAAAAGCTTACGTGAGATTAGTTGAAGCTCAATTACTTGCGATGCGAAGTTCACAAGCTTCCTACGGATTAAATGATAACCAAACTCAAAAGGTAAGTTGCTGGCAGTTTATATTTCTTCCTGATCTACTTTCTACTGTTTTATTTCAGATCACCGTTATTTGTAAGAAACTATTGAGAACGCTTAGCGAACTTTGCAAATCCTTTCCCATATTAAATCCAAGATACCTTCATTTTTACTCCTATTATCTAATGTTAACGGATAATCAGCAGAAAGCAAGTGAAGCCATTGCAAAGTCTATAAATTTGGCTAAATATTGCGGAAACAGTATTGACGAGAATTGGGCAGAACACAGCAAGAAAACATGGTCTAATGCCAAATCTAAAGAAAACATATGGGTGGAGTTGAGTGAAGCAATGCCTTCCTGGGAAGAAGCCAATCAAAATGATCACATCGATAGATGCTATTCTTTACTAACTGTTGAGTGCTTGTTTTGACGAAAAATGTTTGCTTAAATGCTTTTTGTATGTATTCGATTGAAAGGCAGTTGTATTAGCTTATATAAAAGCTCCACTAACAACTAAATGTACTAGGGTAAATGTTTGGGTCCCGCGACATAAAATTGACACAATATAATAATAAAAATACGCAAACTACTTAAGTAGCAGTATACGCTACGCGATTCACCACACTCCACAAAATATTAACTGTAAAATGCGCATCGAATGTCAATTTCATTTCAGCGAAGCAAAAATCTCGTGCATGAATGAAAAACTCGCCATCATCGATATATGAATATTAAATTTAAATTACCCAAATGTCGTGCTACCCCATTCAAAATGTCATGCTACCCCACAAGAACTGCCATTTGTAGTCCTAAATAAAGCAATATTTTGTTTGATGTACTTTCAGTTCCTACCAGCTTAAAAATATGACATGACGGGATCAGGGACGCCGGAGAGGAGGAGGGGGGCAAGCGCCCCTCCTGCCCTTTGCTAAGGGGGGCAGCAAGGGGGGGGGGCAAAAGTGCCCTTTTCATGAAAAATGATATATTGCTTTCACAACGTTAAATATTATGCGACGGAAATCATAAAGCAGTGTTGTACACGCATTTTTTTATAAGAAACTTGGCTCAAGCTGAGTACTAAAAGTTTCTGAAATTTTCTACTGTTTTCTATTGTTTAAGAGAACAATAGAACAAAATAATCTATTGTTCTTTTCGAGAAATCCGAGTACTACTCAGTTTCTTATAGAGGGTTTCTTATAAAAACAATGCGTGTAGCCAAGTGGGGGCCTAGACCCCTAATCCAAACTTTCAGAAAAAATTAAAATGTTACTGTTTATGGTTATTTTCGTTTTTTGCCAGGCTCTTCAGACAGACATCCTGACAACGCCTATGGCATAACTTAACATTTTTAAGTCAATTAAGCCCAATGCACACCGCCGTCGTTATCGTGTCGTAAGCGCCTTCCAACGCGACGTCGACGAGCGCTTACGTATGCCAATGCACACCGCGTCAGAGCATATACGGAGAGAAGCGAATTTTTGCGGCTTTCAATCCTACTTCGTCAGGATTCAATCCCACTTCGTCGGGCGTCGTTAGCGCGTCGGAAAGCTCTTTGTTGGAAAAAATGTTGGTTTATAGTTTGGGCAAACGCCACCTTATTATTTATTACCAGTTGTAAACGCTAAATGTCGTTATGTTTTACGTAAATTGTTGAACTTAAATGTGAAGGTAATTTTGGCAATATTTTTTAGATGTGTATGGGTTGATGATATGTTACAAAAACATGTGTCAAACTAGTTTAAGGATGCACTACAGTAAGTAACTCATAAATCAAACAAAACAACTTTTTTTTTATGAGCTATTGAGTCCAAGGCAAAGAATAATTTTGACACTCCAGTGTGATTTTTTGATTGCTTAATTTTGTCCTATATACTCTTATAAACTCAGATAAAAACAAATGGAAAAAGTGTACAATTCTTAATAAACGTTTTTTGTATGCATAAGAAACCGCTATACCAGTAGAATTTAGGGTAAATTACAATGGATTCGCTTGCTCTCTTGTTTAACTTAAAAATAGAAAAATTAGAAAATTCAAGTAACTTTTACTAGTCCACAGGGCCGACAGGAGTAGGGCTTGAGCTACGGAAAAATGCAAAAAAAATCGTAAAATGACATGATTGACATTTGTTAAAACATTTTTGGTACCATTTTAAGCCAATCTAGAGGGCGTGGCCGCAAAATTTTTTCCGGGGGAGCACCCCCGAACCCCCAATATTTCCTCTCGCTACGCTCGCCTGCGGTCTATGTTGCCCTTGCCAAAAAAGTCGCCTCCCTTACCCTGAAATCGCTCCGGCATCCCTGGACGGGATTGTGCCCCTACCCCAGGGGTTTCCAACATAGGGCACGCGTGCCAAATGTGGCACGCAAGCCCCCCCAAAATACAGCCAATTAACAAAAAAGCTAAATTTGTTATACAGCCAATTGTCATTGTTCACCATACAAAACGATCCCAGCAATTATACGACAACAAACAATTACTTCTGATATCATAACATTATACTGTTTTATTTTTTGTATAAAAAGAGCTTTTAATAGTAGAAAAAAAATAGTTGCTAAACTTTGGCACGGGAAGAAGTTCTAAGATAAAATGTATGAGTTGGACCCCCTGCCCTACCTCATCAGGTCGTAGCCAATGAACAATATATATTCAGACATTACTACCATTAAATATTTTCCCCTTGGATAAACAAATAGGAAAGTTTGATACATTTTAGCGTCTGTACAAAACGTGTGTTGAGTTAAAACTGAAAATACAGTGGTCAAAGTAAGCCGGAACAGAAAACGCTGTTCCGGTAAAAAAAATCATTTAGGTAGGCTACTTCATGTCGGAAAAAAATTGGTCTATTTTTATACAGGTCATATGCTTTTTCACCAGTCCACTCCGCCGTCTCCTTAAATGTATTTAAACTTAATTTTAGTTGCACATTTTTGTACTACATCGAGCGATAACGCCAGGTTTCCTAAGATTACTTGTTTAAACATCCTGTTATGACGTATCTTTCTGACGTCATCTCTAAAAATTTCATGCGTTACGGTAAGAAAATTTTTCTACTTTCACCACTGTGGAAATACACGCTGAAGTTTTGTAAGTTGTTCGAAATAGTAAAAGTTTCTTTAAAGTGGTCAATTTAAAATTAACAAATTGAAACACCGCTCAGAGAATTAGCGCATTATTTTGCAATATTTTTTCTCAGGACTCCAGCAATAAAACCGAAATAAGAACAATATCAACATCGGAATAAAACATAGTTCGAAATAAGACCAAATTTGGAATAATACCTAATAGTCCTAGTACCGTCTAAATCGGAATAAGACCTAAATGGTTAGAATCAGGCCTGTACAACAAACCCCACCCCTACGTATATCAGTAACTTCCCTAACAATTTAAACCCTTACCAATTTTAATCCCACCCATTACCCACCAATAACTCCAAACAGGTCAAAAACAGCGGCGCCCTAACGGTGTCAGTCAAACTAGGGTGTGAATTTAAGGGCCGAATATTACTGAATATTAATATTCATAAATATAACTATTTTTATGTTTTTTTCAAAAAAAAGTCTAATTGCTGGCTAGCTTAGGTTGCTTTGAGTAATGTGTAAAAATTTCTAATCGATATCTTGTTTACTTCCGGAGATATTGCGCAAATAATTTCGAGCTGCCAACTTACCTTTGGTTATTCAGAAGATTTCGATGTTATTCTGCACTGGAATTTGTAACGTATTTGGCTTTATTATGCCGTTGGTCTAAATACTACGGTTTTCTAGATTTCTCTGCTTTAGGTGTTGTTGCTTTTTAGGTATTATTGTGTGTTCCCTTTTTCTCAATCGTCTTGGGCTATCAAGTTCTAAGGTCTTTGTCTCCCGGTGTTCAACACCAGTAGGCCCACGTTTGTACACAACCTATACTGCCGCCAGACCAACCTCATATAATATAAACATGTTGTCGTGGAAAGGCTTAATCAGCTGGGCCTAAGCAGGGTTTGTAAGTAAGGCCAGGCTCGAAAACAACTAGCCTGCCTTGAAGGTTGAACTCACGACCGCCAACCAAACCGGGAACGTAACTATACTGACTGAGCTGCTGCAGCTGTTCGAGAAAGACTATAGCACTGTTGCCCGCTGCATCCTATTCGCATATACCAGGGGTGGCAACACGTCGATCGCGTCAATCATGTGTCATTAACATGACCAATTGTATCTGGACTAGCCTAATAAACCGTATTATGACGCAACAAATTGAACTTCATCGCTGACTTGGATTATCATTGTAGACCAGTGCTCCGCAACCTTTTTTCACTTGCGGCACACCAACACAGGTAAACAAAATTGGCGGCACACCACGAAATATATGACGATTGACAATAGACAACAAAAGCATAATAGCTGGCTGCTCAGAGAATAATGTGCAATTTACGAATAACGCGCCGAAAATTTGACGTTTTACATTCTTTTATCTTCTGAATTTACGGTTTTACGGTCTTTTAAAATATCTTAAGACAGCCATAAGACCGAAATTAGATCAACGTCCAACTAAAAAACAGTTCGGAATAAGACCAAAATAGGACTAATACCCATATTCGTATAATATCGTCTAAATCGGAATAAGTCCTGACCTGTAGAAATTAGACCTAAATTTCGGAATAAGCCCTATACAACCTTTTACCTAACCTCAAACCCTACCCCTAAATTAATCACTAACTCCTCAATCCCAACCCTAACTTAATATTTAACCCCACTCACTACCCACCACTTACCCCAAACAGGGGAAACAACCCAATGCTAAAACAGCGGCGACTAAACAGCGCCGTAATCGCCGTTCAAAAGTAGAACGCCGAAACGTTGACATCCAATGTCAAACTGATGACCCCCGATCATTCCATACCCTCTCGTTACATTTTTAGGCATTATTGTCAATTTAGGCCTTATTCCCATCAACTTTAGGTTTATTCCGACAGGTTTAGCCATTTTTTTTTTGACGATTTTAGTTCTAATTATATCGTGGTTAGAAATCATTTGCTGAAAATGTATACTCCTGTTATTGAGTTTAGTTAAAAAGATGTTTTAAAATTTGACTTCCGGCGGTTGAAAAAAGGTCATAGTTTTATATATTAAGGAAAATTTAAATTAATTATTGCATAAAGTTAAAATGTCTGCCTTGATACATCATTTTCGTTATAATCTGCTGTACAAAGTACAATTAAAAAACGCAAGTAATACACATATGGGAACGTCGCGGCACACCTTACATGGTCTCGCGGCAGACCAGTGTGCCGCGGCACACCGGTTGCGGAGCACTGGAATATAGACCAGTGGTTCTTAACCTTTTCCTTGTTGCACCCCTTTCAAATCACCAACCAATTCTCGCACCCCCTTGTAGAGTATTTCAAATAACCAAACCATTGTAATTTTATTTTTATACACGGAACTGGTAACACAATAACAAACAACAAAACGTGAGTGAGTATTTAACTGAGCAAAGAAATATATTACGGTAATACATTTTCTGTGCCTGATTCAGCATCCCCGTACCCCTGGTTAAGAAACCCTGTTATATAGACTAACAGCAGATCGGATGGCGTTTTACATTTTTTTTTTTATTTGGGTGAGGCTACCACAAAATACCTGTACCACCAGCCGATGTGCCTAAAACTACAGTCGTTACGCCGTTTCGGATTTTCGAATTTCTTCGAATGCCATTTGGATTAAAGAATGCAGCGCAAGCGTTCCAACTTCCAACTCAGTGGCAAAGAAAATCGAATCTACAGAAAAGAGTCGACAAGAAAAAAATATATGTTAAACCGCAATAGATACATCTGCGACAAAATTGAAATACGAAAAATGCCGTTAGACAAAGTAGAATTTTTTGGTAAAATCCGAATTAAATTAGGACTAAAATTAGCGCACACATGCAATTCTCAAATTAGTTTACAACTAGAATTAGACGCATTTGGCTCTAATTCGTTGAACTAGAATTATCTAGTTGTCCAAGTCTTCCCGAGGCACCCAGCAGTAACAACCAGCATTTTAATCGGCGCAGTTCTCCAGCAGTCCATTGGTGGAGCGTGGTAGCCATAGGCATTTTTCAACAAGGGACTGCGAACGCCCGAGCTTAGGTACAGTGCGTTTGACAGGGAATTGCAGGCATAACATCTCTACATGTACCACTTTCTTCACTTTTTAGAGGGTCGAGTGTTTACAGCCTATATAGACCAGTGAACTCACGCCGCTAACATTTGCTTTTTCAAGGGTATCAGTTCCGTGGTCTGCACGTCAGCAGCGCCATTTAACCGCTATCTCTAAGTTTACAACAGACGTTCGTATATTAAGGGCAAGCGAAACCACGTCGCCGATGCTCTCTCCCAAAGATCCCTCACGTTACTACTCGACATGGACTACATCACACTTGCGCGTGCACAACTGGACAGGAGGATCAGACTTACCGCATCGCAATTTCTGGTCTCAAATTGGTCATCCAACTGAACCAGTCCAGAACCACGACCCTGTGCGACGTATCTTAACTGGATCAAGTGGAATCTACCTTATGTTTACTTTCTCCGCTGTCCGTTGATCTATAGCAGTGCCGGCAAACTGTGGGCCGCTGAATCATTATTTTATTGGGCCACGGGTTACTTTGAATAGCTTAGTTGTGAGCCGCGTGATAGCCGTACATTAACTGCACTTTGAAGCAGTGGTTCTCAACCGCCGGTCCGCGTCAACTTTCCTGCCGGTCCGCCAAATATATTACAATCTTAAATCACAAGGACAAAATGCATGATGCTGAAGGCTTGTCCATCAAATTTAGAACATCGCCAGCTTCGTAATTTGCAGCATTGTGACGTAACATAGAGTTAATGGTCTACTTTGGACTTTATCGTAAGACACAATGTGTTGTGTCCAACTGTTTAAAAGTAGGCTACAGATCGTTTAAGTCTTAAATTTTAGGACCAGTTGTATGTGAAAAACTTTAATAGAACCACGTATAACACGTATGATATCAAAGACAGCAGCAAATTGCTCATTGAATTTAAGTTTCCATTCTTTGCTTTTAAGTTGGATACTTTTGTCATATTTGCATTTTGGGTTGATTTTGATTTTGATCTTTGAAGGTCCACCGGACCGGAAAATTTGTTTTGAAATTGTACCGGTCCGTAAGATAAAAAAGGTTGAGAACCACTGCTTTGAAGTACATTAACTGCACTTAAAGTTGGTGTAGCATAGAATTTTTAAATTGGCTCAGCTTCGAAAGGCCCACGTGCCAAATGTGGTCCTGAGAGCCTGTCAAACTACAGTTTTTGCCAAATTTAACTATATGTAAACGAAAAGCGCCGTGTAATATTCAACCTTAAAATCAAATATCCGGAATCCGTCACTGTTACCTAGTGGTTTTACGTAATAAGCCTTCAAAATCTGAAGAGGCCGCGACAAAAAAAGTTTGCCGACCACTGATCTATAGTTTTAAACTGGTCGTTCGTTTATCAATTTATACAATTCTTTAATTACCACTTTAGTAGTCACGCAGCCTGAGATTGGAGTCTAAAAGAAAGGGTCAATTAGAACGCCTTTTTATTGAATGAACAATATAAGTTCAACTAAACCGAATTGGAGCCCCACGTTATCAGATCCGCTAAGACCAAAAAATAAGTAGCCTACGCTGATCTGTAAGACGTAGTGGTTCATGACCCGTAAAGCTTATATAATTCTATACGCCAAAAGTTCGACAAAGTTTATTAATTTATAATTAGCGTTATGATAAGGGTTAAAACTAATCATCTGTAACAGTTTTCAATTATTATTATTGACGTGGTTGATAATCGTCAATTTTACCAAATGTCGCTTCACACAAATGTGTTGTGCAAAAGGGTAAGCGTTATCAACAACTATTGTTCAGAATTTGTTGGTTAATTCATTCTTGCTTTATCCAAAAATCCAGGATCCTCTTTTCAAAATTTCAGTTGCAAGCATCTTTTACTTAATACCCTTATCCAAACGGCATGTAAATTAAATGAATACAGACTGTAAAACCTTTTCTCGTCTGGAGTTTCAGATTGTTTTTACCGACTCCGCAGCCCTGTTGCAAATATTTACAAACAAATGAGTTTTAAGACTTGAGAGCATTGCTTTTTATGAAGATTGATTGTTTTGATAGCAGCGCGAAGAACAATATTAAGATCAGGGGACATTCGTTTGTATCTATGTGGATCACGCAATGAGTTAAAGTGATTCGTTTATTTGCATGTTCTTCTGTAGTGAATATTTTATTATTTGATGTTTTTTTTTTTGAAACTAAGTTTATATCCAAACTTTATGACGTGACACAATCACCATAAAACAAGTAAACCGGGGAAGTTACCCGTTCACACGCCTCTTTTAAATGATTCTATGGCCAGGCGATGTGTACAAAAGGATTAGTGATAAGTCAAAGGTTAAAAACTAACGTAATTTGCTGGACTGTTAGTACTGTACCACAGTGACGTGCGCTGACGTTCCTAGATGGTGAGGCACAAATTTTTTCGAGTTACGTTTTTCTTTAACAACCACAAAAACGGTATCGTACTAATAAAAACAAAAACAAAGTTTGCACTTTTTTTGTTTAACTTTTGCCATTGTATGAACTGCGTATCGAACACAAATAGATGCTAGCAAACCGTTTCGAGCAGCAACTGACTGAGTTTTATAGCGCAAATCTCAAAAACCATTCAGAGAGCAAATACAAAATGACTAAAAAGTAATAAAACTACATTAATATAGCAAACGTAAAAATGACTACATCGTTTATGACGTAACAGTGCATGACAATTGAATGTGGGACATGCCTGTGATCGACTGTTGTGGTAGTCTACTGCTCATAAAAGCTACAAAACAAAGTATTATTAAGAGTACAATATTTATAAATTTGGGTGGCCAAGGCCCCCCTGGCTACGCCTATCACTCCTTTTTTACCAATCTCTTTGAAAGTTGCGTGTTATTTTTTTTTGTCCAGTCATCTGATGCAAAACTTTTAAATTTGCAATAGATCTGCCTTAATTTATGACTTCAACTTTGGAGCTTTAAACTACAGTCAATGTACACACACTATGCGGGCATTCAAGCTGGACAAAGAAAGGTTTTATAGCGTGAACGTCACAATTGAGGCATGCCTCAAATCGAAGCTAAAACGTTCATCATGTTTTCCGAGAGAATTTGCAAAAGAAAAAGGCACGCGTAATGCAGTGTATGGCACTTTTGTGATCTGAAGAGAGGCACGGCTTGGCGCTGCCTCTCTTCTCTCTTCGCGTATTTCAATGATTTTGACCGCGTGAACGCTTGAAATGAATAACGCAACAGAAATAGAAGAAAAAATAAAGCACGCTTTAGGTACAGAAACGTAAAATTTGCGATAGAGATATAACTGATACAACTTTTGCTTGATATATATTTTGCTTTGCCAGATGTTGACAGGTGAGGCCTCACCTGCCTTCCCTGACTGCACGTCCCTGCTGTACCATGGACCTTAAGATATTCCTGTAAGGAATTGCCGTTCTGTCGTTATTTAATAAACACAGATACGTTTTAATACATTGTTGTGGCTAAGCTGTTGGAACACGCAATCATAACCTTCAACAATCGAACTCAAATTCAATACAAGCGTAATCCAGCATCAGCCTTTACAAAACTCAGTTTTAGCCCTGCACTTCCACCTTTGCAACAAGGATCGAGCAAACTTAACAAACATTGCCCCCTGATCGAGCCATCGGTACAGACTTCAACACAATTTTCGTATGGTAAACCGCCAACTGTAAAAACTTCATCGACTTTATATCTTCACCTAAGCTTCGATTTTCCAGAGTGCAACAAAAAAAGCAATTTCTTTTATACTTTTATCATGAACATACCGCCTATACAGTAGCCGCTGTCCCATGTTTGATACAGCTATTACGTTAAGTTTAACTGCAAACTTTGGTCGAAAGATTAGCTGCTGGAATTGATCATCACTTTAAGAAATTCGTCTACTGACAGTGTTAGATAAGCGTATTTTGCACCATATTTTGTCCGTGTAATATTTCTAAATTTTTAACAGCTGTAGCCCTGCAGGTAAAACGGGATATTCGTCAACTGTTAAAGCTTTTTGCAAATTTGGCTATCAAAAGACGCGTGCAATTATTTTCATCTACCGGTACAGCTAAATATTTTGACCTAGGAAGTTTTTTACAATTTTCCTTTAATTTTTCGGAATACGTCGCATGCTTGGTATTAAAATTCTTTAGTTTGGAGGGTTTCATGCAATCCACAGCCCGAGTTTGATTACAAATTAGGCAAAAAGGTCACTAAAAACGCTAAACTTGTAGCCTATTCCGCCAAAGCCAATTCGTTCGTTGAGTCTTCTAAACAGCAACACATACTCCGAAGGGTACCAAACTCAAACGCACCAGATAGGCTACAATTAAAACGCAGTTACCCTTCTATAAATAGGTTAGCTGAAGGTGTTTTCTTATTTACCAGTATATATATATCTCGGTTCAATGCGCACCGCTCGCTTCCTGCTAGCTTGTGTCTTTCTCCACCTTCTTGCTTTTCTCTTTCAAAACTATATTGACAGTCGACCGAAAAACAAACAACCAAAAACAATATAGGCCTATAACTTTTTTGCACAATATACGTAGAGATCCCCGAATATTAAAAAATAAAATTTTCCCGTCGACTTTTGTTGTCGTTTTGTTGGCATTTTGTATTGTGTAATTGTGTTAAATAAATTGTTGTAGGAACATTTACGGAATTTGTGGATATATGTGATTTGTAACACATAACCGCGGTCCGAAAGAATTTATGATTGATAGTGGTTGTAGCATTACAAGACAAATTTAGATTACATTTAGTAACGTATCAACATAACCTAGTGTCCATCCGTATATGAAATAGTATAGTTTAATAACCGAGTAAATAGGTGTTAGCGATGTAACATTAAAAAAAACTATGAACATTTCCAAATACAAATTGCCATATTTCCACCGAAAAACATATACAAAATATTTTTTGTTTCGTGTGTAATTTCAAATCCATAGCCTTCTCCAACAACAGCATGCCAGGAAGATCCAAATTTTTTGTCCATATTTTCCTTGATCATTTTTGCAGCGCTCTGAAAAATAATATACATGGGTTTGGTCTTAATACCTTTAAAAATCCCGTCAATGTATAAATAAAATAACATATTAATTAAAACTTTGAGACCAATTTTTATCACAATAACTTACTATAATGAAAGGAGCACGTTTCAAATAAGTACGCAACATGTTTAGGAAGGAAAAAGGTTTAACGTCATGAAAGTGTTAGAGGTAAGTTAAAACAGGGACATGCGAATGGTGCCTTTTCTCTCATGTCGGAGTGTGATTATAGTTATAGAACACTACCAGCATTATTTAATGCAGGGATGTCCAACCCGCGGCCCATATTGCGGCCCGCCTGATGTATACTTGATGCCCACCACTTATTCTCACTTTCATTAAGGGCTGCGGAGTCGGATTTGTGACTCGACGGAGTCGGGCTCGGGACTCGAATAAGATTATGTAAGACTACCCGAGTCCCGAGTTACGTGCGCACTACGAATTTCAAAACTGATAGCCGCAATCTGTGCTTAAAGTTGTTGTGACGAACTCATGCACCCTGTTTAATTAAAAGGTAAACTGAGGTAAAAAGCGATATGAAAAATCTTTATAAATATCAAAATCGTGATGTCAATTAAACCGAGCTGAGCTGCCGAGGTTTTGCACATTGTCAGTGAGAGTTTGATTATGGCTGCAGGCTGCACTATTGCAAAACAGGAATACACCTTGCACCACGACAATCAGGCAAAAAAGAAAAAACACATGTCTCAGAAAGTTAGTTCGCAACGCTTACAGCACTGTGTTGTTCTTGTAGAAATCGTTAATTACTGGCAGGTTCGATGTAATATTATTGGTTCATTAATGGTTTGTGATGCACTTTGTGATACCTTTTCGTACTGTTCAGTGTTTTTTTAAGGTGTTTTGGGGGACCGTCAAATTTCTCCAGCAGTTTTACAAATTTTGGACTTGCAACTTTTTGGTATTTAAATGAAACACTTGCGGTCTCTTAAAACTACTTAGCGGTCACCCAAACCAAACCTTAAAAAAAAACCTGGTACTGGTGCACCCCATGCATATTTTGGTGCACCCTAGGGTACACCGTGCACAACGGTTGAAGAGCACTGGAATAGAATATATGGCCTAAGGTTAAATATTTTTCAACCATGTATTGTGGGTGGATGAACAATATGACATCCCTATTTGTATAAGTAGATTGCTGTATATCCACCCTAACTAAGTTAAAAAAAAATGGGTAAAATACAGGCTGTATATTCGGACTCGGCAAAATCACACATTTGGCCGGAGTCAAACTCGGGTATATTTTATAGCCGGAGTCGGACTCGGGAATCGTACTAAGGTTATTTTCAAGCGACTCCGCAGCCATGCTTTGAGTAGCCTAGTCTATATTTCAAAAAATTGTTTCGACTTTTATAAAAAGGTGAAGAACGCACAGTATTTTATGTAGGCCTCCTCTAATTTTTTTTTTTTTGAGACTATAATCGAGTTTAATGTCGCATTTCAACATCCATCGAACACTTGTGCACCCATCATTGTTAGGGAAGATGTGTGTTTTTGCTGATCGTTTTTAAGGAAATATATCAGCCCAAAGGTGCCGTACCATTGCTCAATTTTGCCGAGATTTACTTGCATATTTGGGCACGAGCTCGCTCTCGAAGAGCGGTTGTTTATAAATTAAGTTGTTTTATGACGTAATTAAAGACGCCCCTCTTTAATCTAATAGGTTTTGCAGCCCATCGAAATTTTAAAAGTGGCAATGCGGCCCATTCTGCTAAAAGGTTGGTCATCCCTGATTTAATGGCTAAAATAGGCCAAACCATGAAAATATTATAATCAAGTGATTTACAACTGATTTGTGTCGGGTGGGGTTAGCAAATCTTTTTTATATGCATCACAAAAAACGTGCTTAAACTTGTGAGAACTTTTACTCGTGATCTTAAGGGTATAAAGTCCAAATTAAAAAATACTTAAGCATAAGGCACATGCTTATGAACCAAGAAAAACTGTAGGCTACAAGTAACGAGTTGAAACTAAATGTAAAGCGCGTAATTAACAAAAGTCTTGACTTCAAAGTCCAAACGTTTTTTGTAAAACTCATATTGGTAGATAAAAAAATATTTTCTACATAGTCAATAAAATATACATCAAGATAAGGTCTGGATCAGTCGATCATTGACGCAAGCAAAGTCAGGCTAGAAAAAACAATTCGCCTGTGGTGCGGTTCAGACGAACGACCTCGGCCATACCTGGACCATCGATTCACCAACCGAGCTACACAGGCTCAGAGGTGAGCAAGTCGACAAAACAACCAAGATATCCTTCATTAACAATCTGTTTGCTGCAGCTTGTTAATACAAACAACTTCACATTGAAGGAGATATACAGTACACAGGTAGGGGTACCAGATTTTTGGGGGCTTAAAATCGGGACGCTTTGAAACAGTTACCAGATCAAGCATTTTTGTGGTTAATTAAGTATGATGTCACAGTAGACTTCACCAAAAAAACAAGTAAGTGCATCAAAGTGCAGATAAAAGCCGCATCTCCAGGTATATATAAAAAAAATATTCAAGTAAAAAAATACTTGATTTTTCTCAAAAAGATTTGTTTATGCATTTTAATAACAATGCAAACTGAATATGTAAAAATGAAGGTATCACCTCGCCCTTGCACGTTACTGACGACAATGCCTTCAAATGGTAGCAATATACTTTAGACTTTTAGCTAATATACTTTCGAAGTCTAAAGTATATTTTTATAACAATTTTGATAATCTGAAACCATGGATTGCATGCCTGGTGAATTGACATGGAATGAGTTGGAACATTTTTAGTTGATATATAGAGTTTATATACCCAAAATGACACAAATCAGTTAAGAAACATTGTTTCTAGTTTTTCCAAAAAAGATTAAAATGAGGGTACTACATGCAATAACAGGATATAATAACAAGTAATTTGCTAACAAGCTATCTGGATAAACAGAGGAACAAACTTCGGCAAATATTAACATAATTTAATATATGATGCAACCTCATTGTTGGCACTGAATTTTTCACAGGCTGTTACACATAACTCCATTGCTTCAACCCTCATTTCTTCAGGCATGTCAGTGTGCTGTATACAATAAAAAGTTGTTAGAAACTGACAAGTGGATGGAAACTAAGTGGATGAAAACTAAGTGCTTGGACACTGGACAGTTAGTGAGTAGCTGTATTGTTTACTTTTACATGGCATGGTAAGTTGATGCTTCAATACAACTTAAGCTCTATAAAATGAGATTCACCTAGAACAATTAATTAGGAAATACACCCTGTTTAATGATTTAAATAAATGTACATTTTATTTAAAACAATGGTTCTTGTTTTACCCTTTTTTAGGAAACACTTTATTGACTTTACAGTATATTTGCAACACGAGAAATACAGGTCTAACCAAAAAGAATTAGAGCTTGCTTAGATTACCAGGTGTGCTGCCAGGTTTTTAGAGATCTACATGTCTGCAGTGAGGTAAAAAGATTAAGAAACACTGCACTAATCCGTGGCAATATAACATCATGTTAAGGTGCAGTAGTTTAACAAAGGGCACTATTACTTAGTACTTACCCTTATTAAAGGATAGCTGTGTAGTCTTCTGAAATCGTGAGCATCATCCTTTTTAGTTTCAGCGGCCATCTTTTTTTAATGGTACAATGTAAAACAATATTTCAGAGTATTAACCTTATTTTCAAACTTTTTTAAATAAATATTTTTGAATCCTACAACCATACATATAACTAATTTTATCAATCGAAATACATCCAGTTCATGAATGTATTTTGCAGTATAAGCACATTACCATCAATAATGCAGGTAGGTAAAATTGCTCCTAAATGGGGAAATTTAATAGAGAGATAAAAGCGTTGAAGCACTGTTTTACATAATACATTAAATATTCTTTCAAATGTCATTGGAAATTGTGCCACACACTTTCCCTGCCAAGATTGGTTGTTATTTATCATAAAAGTAATCTAGTTAAATTAAGTACCAGGTGCAAATAGTACTTAGACATCAAATTATCAACAAATCTATTAATAAAAATATAACTAACCCTATCTAATGATTGTCAAAAATTTTATATTAAATTATTTTTAGCTAACCCAAATCTGGATGATATGTAGATACTAATAGAATGGTTAAAAGTTGTCAGCATTAAGGCAAAAAAACAATTTGTTTTACTATGGTGCTTCATTTAATAGAATGGTGATAGAACTTATAGAATCACAAAAAAGTGTGATTAAAAGGAAAACAGTTTGACAGAAATTACGTTTAATGTTGGCTAGTCTAGGTTCATATAAAAAGGTGTGATAAACATACTTTTAGTAGGCATAATACATTTTATCATTTATCTAGCCCAGTGGTTCTCAAATTTTTTTTAGCTCGCGGCACATGAAACAAACCTTAAATAGTTCGTGGCACACTTTTAAAGGGTCGGTCTCTTTGTATAACCACTTGTGGTTCAAGGCTGATCCTTCCCCAAATCCGGTAACGTTATTTACTTTTCTGTTTGCATGTGCATTGTATTAAGCGTGGATGGGGAGAAAAATAAAACTTAAAAGTACAAACAAGAGAGTAATTTTACAATCGCCCTTAACACACGACAAACTATTTGTAAATATCTCATTATTTTTAATTTATAATGGATAGTGCGTATTTAAATCCGAAATACTTGCATGTATGCCTATTGGTAATACAAATACCTTATTTTTCCAAATAACAAAAAGTTTCTGGCACACTTGACAATCTCTCGTGGCACACTAGTGACACACAGTTTGGGAATCTGATCTATCCGGTTGACAACATTTTTATCACTAAACTAGGCTAACTAGCTAGTTGACAATATTTTTTTTATATATAGTTTTTCAAGGGTATTTATAAGTTGGACGTTTTTATACTAAATAGATTATATAGAGGCACCGGAAAACGGCGCTGGTCTAGAATCCTACCACAGTTATGAAATCAAGGCAACGAATTTAAGTTAGGGTGCGAGTTAGCGTTTGGGTGTGGGTGGGTGAAGTATTATAATATTCTTTATTTAATACTATTACTTGACCCACCCTACCCCAAACGCTAACCCGCGCCCTAACCCAAATAATGTTTGTTGTGGTAGGATTCTAGACCAGCGCCCGGAAAACACGGTGTAAAAAACAAAAAAATATTTTAAAAAAAAATTTAGTTGGCTATAACTATACTTAAATTAGAGACTACAAAGTTACGCAGTGCACCGCTACTAAATTTAACGCTTAAACTGAGTATCTCAACATTCAATTTGATTTTTAGACCTTATATCAATGTTTTTTACACCGTGCACCGTGCCACACTATTTAAAGCACGATAATTCCTTTCTAAATTTACAAAAAGCGTTTGGTATCTGTTGTCATGGAAAAACATATCACAACGATTCATGCTTATTCAATAAATAAACCGAAGAGTGGATAACTGCCTAAATGAGCAATGACACCCACCTGGAATTAAACCAGGTGTTCTTCAACTGGTGTTTATAGAACTATTTGGCGTAAGTTTTTAGATGTCTATGAATATTCTTTGAAATCTGAGTGAATATGGAAATAAAAAAACATTAAATGAATATACTGTTGCTGCCAGGCATTGTTTCTTTCGACAAAATGTTATTAAAAGGTAGGGGCATATATGGTTCGACCCTAAAAAATTGCAACAAAAGGTTTTTTCACTGTTTGGGCAGTACTAGGTGCCTATTATCACATATTAAAAATCTGAAGGAATCCAACTTCCGGAAATTCCAAAATGGCCGCCAAACCAATAACAGTAAATCGGCCATAACTCGGTCATCATATGACCAAAACATGTAGTCTTGGTGTTTATATGTAGGTTTTTATACCCTATGAAGTCGATGAGACCATTCTCAGAATTGTTGAATTATCTGATAGCCTATAAATATAATATGGCAATCTAAAATGGCTGCCAAAACAATTAATCATGAAGAAAAACAAAGTATTGGTTATTAAAAAAACCAGTGAATTTCTATATGTATTTGGGTAAACTAAGCAGGCATAAAGAGTTCATACAATGTGGCCATGTAGACTTTGCACATAATCAGCGTAGAGAAAGCACAAGTATTGCTAAAGCTCATCGCTGTCACTCTCGATGTCATCGTCTGTAATTATGTGATTATGTAAGCCGTAATCGTTGATCATAAAGCAACTTCCGAGGGGCTAGATCACAGATGTTATTAAACACATATGTTTGTGTGTGTCTTTCATTCTGTAATTATGTGATTGCTGTGTGGGTTGACACATAAACCAGTTTGGCATGGTCCATATCCATAATGACATGGTAGCCCATTTCTCCGGCAACTACATTGAGGTGTACACGATTCGCAATTGCAGTGTATCATTTTCAGTAGGTTGTCCGGGGCAGCTTTCGTGTCCGTCATAATTGGAACCATCTGAATATTGTCTAATTTCCATACCTAGTCTATAGAGCATCCAGGCCATAATCTGGTAGTAAACTTTGAGACAAATATATTAAAAGGTCCGTGTCTTGCACAATTAAAGTCGTACTTTGTCGATGAGAGCTGTCCACTGCCGTCTTAACGATGTCAACATCTCCATTGCCTGGTGCGTTGATCACATTTTGAACTTAAACTCGGTGTCTGCAGTAAAGAGAACAACCGGGTGGGCGTTCATGCCGCCTCTCTGATGGGTATTGTCTTTGATAGACGGACCACCATATCAATCAAACACCACCGTTGCTAAGCCATAATGACGAATGGTAAAATCTGCATACGACTGTGAAATAGACCCATAACTCAGATAGGAAATCGAACAGCAACTAATGAGGTCTCTCAAAACCAGTGGAGGCTTGACACATGGAAGCGGGATGAATGAAGAATAGCGCTCACTCTGGACAATGTCCATCCCAGTCACAGCAATGTACAACATGACAATGCAGGATTTACAACCTGACAACATGACAATGCAGGTTTTACAACCTGACATACCACCAGTGATCAACACAGGGAAACTACAGATGCACGCCTAAATAGAGACACACATGCTTTTGCCAAGATTACCATTAGTAAGCATAAAGCTAAAACCCTTGACATTCGTCTTCCGTGCCAATTACCCCAGACCGCACGATCGATCCCGCCTTGTTGTTTCAGAGATTCATCATCATGCCCCAATAAGTTGATCTCTCCGTGCGGGAAGTTATGAAGCACGGGCTCAATACACACCAACCCGCCTTGTTTGAAGCTAGACATATTTTCCGAGAAGTCGATGAGCCAAATAAGTTGAAAACCTTTTTGTTGCAATTTTTTGGGGTAAGCGTACTGTAGAAGTGGTTGAATTATGAGAATCATTAATGTATTTTGCCTCGGTGAATTAACCTTTCTTCTATCAATGGGAATTGTAGAAAATTGTTCAATCAGCTACTGTCTTTTCTGGCATAGATTTTAGCCAACAAGCATGTCGTAAGCATTGAAGCGATCTCTTTGTTTCAGACAATATCCACTCAAATTTGCTTCTGGCTAAGGAGCCGAAACCGTAAACTTGTTAACTGCAAAACTGTTTATTGAATGTAAAGCGCTTGCATATAAAGGAATTTGAGAAAAGATCTGCCAACGCATATCTGGTACTAAAATATACCGTGTTTACCATGTAGCGCTTTAAAACATATGTTTTTCATCTAAACGGATGTGTGTCAGAAACCGCACAGCTCTGACTCAGTGGAAATTTGTGTTAGAAGGCTTACTTTGCAAATCTTGCTAGAAATTTCGGCAATGGGCTTTTCATCGAAAATTTCCATGACGACATTTTAACAGCGATAAAAACGAATTCTCTGTTATCATAACAATGTGACGTAATGTGCTGCTAGTACCTTATGTCATAAATGCTCCACCTATAAAGAACGTTTCGACCACCACTTCGGGCAATCTTCTTCAGGGCAATATAATTGTAACCATAGTAGGTTTGCCATACGTCAGGATTTCCCTGACATGTCAGGGAATTTAGCGATAAAATCTGCTTCATGGAGAAAAAGGCAAAATATGCTCGTATGTCCGGGATTTGGCCGTACAGTGTAACTGTAAAGTATATCGCCAATACATTCACAATTTTGAAACCGATAATTGTATCAACTAAAAGTAGAAATGTTTGTTTTGTTGAGTAACTAACTTTAATACTTTTTAATTTTTTTTTTTGCTTAAGAAAAGAGTTTTTGTGTATTGCGTTCTATTTTAGTCAGTTTTAGTTAGAAACGTTTAACCAGTATTATTATTAATGTTTAATAATTTTTCTACCATAAGTTAAATAATGGTGAAACCTCAACAAGCAAGACAATAGTTTTGTTTTACAAACTATAACTATGTGACTGCATACCAATTGGACCTTCGGCTAAGCTTACTGTTTTCACGAGTGTAATGCAAACAAATTATTCAGAAATTTAGCACCACAATAACTTTTTATCAATGAAGTCAGCTAAAAGAAATGCTCCCGAATCTGTAGCCCTATAGCCACTACCCCTCTTCCCACGAACTGAATTTTGCCAATGTTAATAAACTTTTTTTCTCGCTTTACGCGAAATCTATGTACCTGTATGTTATGTGTGTGTTGCGGTCTTGCAACATCTTATTGGTACCCGAGATCGTAAAAGTGTGTATTAGCCCGTTTTGTTGAAATTGGATTAGCCCGATTGGCCGTGTTTCTCATCGCACCCTCGAAACTAAAATTTGGGTTAACTTTGTCTTAGACCATACAAAGCCATTTTTAACGCTTTACACGAGACGAGTTTTTTCCGTCTTTTAAATATAAAAATAAATACGTCACGTTTTGTAACTTTCTGACGTAACTTGTGACGTCCCCTGATCTGGAGTGGTGGATGTAGCCTAAAGGCAGTTAATTTGTTCGGGATTTCTCATTTCCAAAGATGGCAATCCTAAACTATAGGCGAATATATATTTATATATATACACCAGATAAACAATATCGGAAAACAACAATGAAAAAGAGATTAATACAAAAAATCGCTTTGCCATCTCCGTGAGTGTATTGAGACTCTTGAATAGTTGCACTTAGCGTAAGTACGACAGAAAACAGCAGGTTTCTGATGTCTACTGGTATTTTGGCGCTATCTCTGAAAAACATTTTGAAACCTAGCACACGCAAGCCATCTTTGAGACCTAGTTCACGCAAACCAAACATTTTTTAGGGTCGGTGTTACAAAAAGCTTATCTCCTGAAACATGACCTCTGGATTATATTTTAACAAGATAACGTTGCGTTGCTTACAATTGATCAGAAGAGGACCAGTTGATAAAAACAAATTCAGGTTCCTAAGAAAAAGGGTAAAGGGGTCATTCCATGCCAATTCACCAGCAAAATAAAAAAAGCAACACAGCATTTTAGATATTGCTGAAAATTTTTTAGGTGGGCTACTAGAACAATGGTTTCCAGCCATTGTCGAGAACCCTTTACAGTTTTCCAAAACCCTTCTAGAGAATCTAGAGTGGTTCCCAACCTGGGGGTCGCAAAAGTTGTCTGGGGGATCGACGTGTGCAATTTGTAAAGCAAAAACATTATAAGAAAAACAAAAAGTAATTAACAGTCTGTCAAATGTATTGATTACATTTGCTTCGAAGAATCAGTCGTGTTTATGACGACCATTACTTCTGTTTTCAGTTAATGGCGGAAGTATAACTTCAGTCTTATCCAGGGCTATACAACCAATATGAAGTTGCTTGTATAACCGATTGAGAAAGCATTGGCGTATGTTTGGTTTCCAACTCGTTCCTCTCTGAGCCTGTATAGCTCAGTTGGTATAGCGACGGTCCCGGCTTGACTGGAGGTCGTGAGTTCGAACCTCACTGTAGGCTAGTTGTTTTTCTAGCCTGCCCTGCTTGCATCATAGAGCAACAGATTCGATGAGTCTGCAATGCTTTCGGTGTACTAATTATACGTAAGCCGTAATCATTGGTCAAAAAGCAGCTTTAGAGGGGTTATATCTCAGTTGATAACACACTTTGTGTGAATGTTTCATTGACTCTATGAGTGGATTGCTGAATATTCATCTTTTTTTAGTTACGTATATGGGTGAAATACAGGATGTAGAGTCGGATTTAGATTGGGGACTCGACGAAATTGCACATTTGGCCGGACTCGGCCTGTTTTTAACCGGCTTCTTAGTCCTGGTTGCCAGTGTAAAACCAAATATAGAAAAATGGTTGGCACGCGAGGTGTTGATATTTTGATATTATTCATAAACTGGCACTCGCATACGAAAGGTTGCCGACCCCTGGGCTAATGTTTCTGGCTGTTCGCTGTCTGCGCTAGTATCCGATGTTGAAAACCACTGAAATAGATCAACCATTTTGATGATCCCGTTTCCCAATTTTTTAAACACCCTTTGTACGTAATCTAATAGCGTGACTAGCTGGGGATTAAGGGACTTAATTTTGAATATTTTTTCAGGATTTTTTTGAATATGGTTCTCTTTAAGTGATAAAAGTAAACGAATTTATTGGGCTAACTCAGTTTTTCTCAAAATGGCGCACGGATATTTTCGTAGTTGTCAACCCAAACACGAATTTCTATGTAGATAGGTCTTGTGGCAGGGACAGATTCCGCTGAAAGGCCACCAAGCCATGCCCCAAAACTTTATTGCTTTCCCTAACAAATATTCCGGATAGGTCCTATCAGGTGGGGACTGGCGTTTCTTTTAAAAACAAAAGTGGGCCCTAGCGAAAAATCCGACCATAGTCTTAAAAATTGTGTTACTTTACGACAGTGGAACGGAGGGTCGTCCATTCAGTGCTTTACCTGACAAACGTGCTTGTACGTTTTTCCTAATATATTTTTGAAAGAGCTGCCGAGATTATTTTAAAAAATAAGAACCGAGACGATAAATAAGGACAAAAACATGAAAATAATTTTCCTTTTTACAATAGGTTTCCAGCGTAAGTAAAGTTTCCCTTCTGCTTTGATATAACGGTTGAACATCGTTATTGTATATTTTAAACGTGCTAATCTCCTTTTAGTCGAGCTTTTCTAAAAACTATTTCGAAATATGACTTTTGGTCATGAACGTTACAAGGGTTTTAAACAGTTTTAAGGAGTAAAGAAAGTTCATAAAGTTACATCTAGGGTATTGCATACGGCCAAAAACCCAGTCTTGGGTACATTTGTCGTGTCAGTTGTACCAACTATTAAAATGTAAAACGTCGCGGCACACCTGACATGGTTTCACGGCACATCAGTGTGCCGCTGAACACCGGTTCGGAGCACTGTTCTACCAATCTCGAGTTTCTATGTGTCGTTTTAATTTTATAGCCCATAAGGAAAATCGATGACATCAGTTTTTTGGTGCTTTTTAGGGAATTTTCTTGATCTTGTTCTATTAGCCTACAACAAAAAACCTCCTTCTGTTGCAATTAGTTTGGGGTTTATTTCCTTTTTTAGGCCTATTTACTGGTTCAAAAAGTTTATTCTTCATTTTGTCTAACAAATTGTAAAAAAAAAACATTTATTTAAACTTACTACCTAAATTGTTTTAAAATCACATTTTAGATGCCTTTTAAACATATATTGACGATATATGTATCTACAGATTGTTGTTTTCACCTGATTGGAACAATAAACCATCACTCACATTTTACCGTGTTTCACGTTATAAATAAGTGGCGGTCACACTATATACATATAAAAGGTTTCCATCATTGGTAAAACCAAATTAAAACTCTGTGATGGTATGGTTTACCACTCTAAATTAAGTAGTACAAAAAGTTTTAATGCGTCTAGCGAAATTCTTGGGTTAAAAAGATTGACTGTTTAGCATCAAGATAAGTAGTTGCTCTGAAGAATGGTTAACCTATTGAAAGTAAGAGTTTAGTTTTAATTTTATTTGACATTATTAAATTATTTTTATTCTCACGAAACACGTGATTACGCTTACTCATTCTCTAAATCTGTGCTCCGCAACCGGTGTGCCGCAAAACCATGCCAGGTGTGCCGCGACATTCCCGGAGGTGTTTTACTTAATTTTTTTAAGGTTACTTTCTATTAATTAAGACAATTAACAAAAAATTGTACATATCATCAAGAAAACGGCTGTCAGTTTGACCTGAAGAGATTATTCAGGTGTAGCTTTTGGAACTTTATCCTTAATATTTATTCTTTTTAAACCTGTTACGTTCAATCGACGAAAATCAAACTTCTAAATAGTGTTTTTACCTGACTTAAATGCCAGGAGTATAAATATATAACAACTGTTTTTAAACCTTATGCGAGAGTGAAAAGGGAGATTTGATTATCCATACACTCGAAACCCATAAAATGTCATTATAGGTAGGTTATTGGCGTTTTCTAATTGTATGGATTGATCTTGGCTGCTGTTCCGAAAAATTAATTAAACTTAACAGGCGTTGTTTGACCGGCTTTGATCGACCTACAACATTTCAGAAAGGATAAATGAATGTAATACATCAATATTCGGCGCCTTCGGCTTTTTAGCCCTGTCGATGTGCCGCAAAGTGAAAAAGGTTGCGGAGCACTGCTCTAAATTATGTTTGAAACTGTTTTTTACTTACAACCACATGTGTAAATCTACTATCAGTCGTGACATGATCAAAGTTTCCATTTAAGCTTAAATGTTACCTACAGTGCTGTTTATTACTATTTTTTTGTGAACTTTTGATAAAATTTTGCGAAAAGTAGTTTTTTGTAACGCCCCCTTATGTGCGTTCAGCGCCCCGAAAGTGCAGTGAATGCACTGAGAAGGCCTAACTGTTTTTTTTAAGCTTTAGAGGAGGCAATCAGCTTAAAAGAGAAGACTTATGGAATTTAATGAAAGAGGTTGATTTTCCTCAGAAAAAAATTATAGGAATTGCGAAAATGAAAGGGACTCTAGTAGACGTGACGTTAAATGCAAACAAGAATACAGGGTTACCAACGCATGCTGCGATGACACCGTCTTGTTTTTGGTGCCCTTGGAGGAAACAGTGGCCAACTGCCCCAAGTGCCAGGCCAAAATGAGACTTATGCCCTGCTGTGAGGAAATAAAACCGGAGTTTCGAATGGACGGCGATATGTTCGAGTGCATCCAATACAAAGGGTACGCAATAACGTGTGTGTGTAACACTGTAAATGCCCTTCCAAACATTACCATGTCCAAGGAATGTTAAATCATCTATGCAAATATAAACTGATACACTGCAGTTGCGGAAAAAAGTCCGTCGAGGTTATTGAACCGAGCCGGCCATATAACTGCAGTTGCGGGTTCCAATATGAATGGGATATTGAACTTGGAGTAGAGATGAACAATTAGATGTATTATGGAACTAGTTTGGTGTAATTTTTTTGTTGTTGTATAGCCTAATGAGCTTCAATATCGCATCATTTAATGTGGGGTTGTTCGAAATCCGCGCATACGAAAGCCAATCTTTACCTTTCCTAGAGAAAAAACTTTAAAATTGTCCTTTTGCAGGAAACACACTCCTCAGAAAGGGACAAAAAATTATGGGAAATCGAGTGGGGATTTAAAATATTATGGGCACATGGCTCTACTCGCAGTAAAGGAGTTGCCATTCTATTGACAAAAAATACCTCGATGTCGATTAAGGAGCTAGAAATAGACCCCGAAGGGAGGTATCTGGTTGCCTCGTTCACGGTTGAAGGCAAAGAGTTTAAATTGTGTAACGTTTACGCCCCAAACAACAACGATCCTAAGATTTTTGATCGACTATTTGCGAAACTGGCATCTATTGACAACTCAGAGAATTTTTGGGGGTGATTTTAATACGGTTTTGCAAGGTAACTTAGATAAAAACCAGGGTCCCTCTCATTCTAACCGAAACTCTCGTGCCAGAGTTGTATCGCACATGCAATCCTACAAGTTAAGTGATGCGTTTCGATATTTGCACCCAACAGCCCGCCAATACTTAAGGTTTCAGGTAAACCCCATGACCGCGACGCGTATTGATTTCTTTTTAATATCGGAGTCATTATTAAATTACCTAAATTCCGTAAATATCACATCAGGCATTAAATCAGATCATAAAATAGTAACCCTTTCGATGACAGTCTCGAGTTCTCCTCGTGGCAAAGGATACTGGAAGCTAAACACAAATCTCTTGCTCAACAACGAATAATACATAAAAAACACGAGGCGCACAATACGTGACTATGTGGCCAACAATCCTAAACATGAGGTGAATCTACACATTCGGTGGGACGCTCTTAAAGCAGTTATCCGTGGGGAGTCCATTAAACACAGTGCCAAAGTAAAACGAGCAAACTACAGCCAACAGCAATATTTAGAACGGGCGATAGAAGAAATTGAACGAGAATTAACGCTGACAAATCAACCCAACACGGCTCAAAGCGACAAGTTGGCCAAATTAAAACTGAAGTTAGATAACTTAATCGAAAGACGTACACAAGGTGTAATTATTAGAAGCAGAGCGCGCTGGGCAGAGATGGGTGAAAAAAACACAAAGTACTTTCTAAACTTAGAGAAACGCCACGTCCGAAAAAAATCAATCTACCGCCTAAAAGTGAGTAATCAAATCCAAACAGACCTAAAGAACATTCTAAAAGAACTGACCAATTTTTTTGAAAGTCTATACAAACGATGCGATGCTAAATATACTAAGACACAAATTAACGTACACTTATCGACATTAAATCTGCCGCGGCTAGACGCAATGCAGAAAGAATCGACCGAGCGCCCAATCACGCTTGAGGAAATTCTAGCGGCAATTAACACTATGCCGAGGAATAAGTCCCCGGGCCTTGATGGATTGCCGGTAGAATTGTATCAGACTTTTTGGCATGACATAAAAACCTTGTTTTACGACGCTTGTATGTATACTGAAGAAACCGGTCAATTTAGTCAAACTCAAGCGCAAGGTGTAGTAACACTGGTCCCCAAGGCACATAAAGATCCTTCGCTGATAACTAATCACCGCCCCATCTCTTTGCTTAATGTGGACTATAAAATTATGTCAAAAGTTATAAACAACAGGTTAAAAGCCAATATCGAGTTCCTAATCAGTCGAGACCAAAATGACTTTATGAAGGGTAGATATATTGGGGATAATCTTCGCCTGCTCTTTGATATTATCGATTCCTCCGATTTTTATAAAATTCCGGGTTCCATACTATCTTTGGACATTTACAAAGCGTTTGACGCTGTTGGTTGGGATTTTATTTACGCAGCATTATAAATTTTAGCTTCGGACATAACCTAATAACCTGGATAAAATGTTGTTATGCGGAACCTACCTGTAAAATAACCAACAATAACTTTCGCGCGAATTTAAAATCGAAAGAGGTGTCCGGCAAGGCGACCCATTATCTCCGACGCTTTTTTGCTATGTATCGAATGTCTAGCAACGGCGTTGCAAAAATCGCTTGCATTTCATGTAGTAGCCAATCGCTCTTCGACAGAAAAGCCTTACGCGAACAAAGGCCTCGAGTGGCCAGAACACTCATTTAAGTACTGAGGTGTAAAAATTCCACTAAAAAACCCAAAGGAACTGTTTCCGCTTAACTTTGGTGAAGTTATAAATAAAATTAGTCCAGTCTTAAACATTTGGTCCGCTTGGGGGCTAACTCTTCTGGGACGAATTTGTATCCTAAAAAGCTTAGTGATTCCCACCCTAATTTACAAAATTAGTGTTCTTCCGGTCAACTTGCCCGAAGCATGGGTGCGTAAACTTAAAACGAAATTATTTCAGTTTATATGGGGGTCTAGATGGGAGAGAGTTAAGCGAACAAAAATATGCGCAAATACTGAACACGGAGGAGCAAATATGTTGGACGTTGACGCATATATTATGTCGCTGAATATTAAATGGGTGTCAAACTTTTTGACGACGAGATATAATTTCACATTTTTGGACCGAAATCATCAGATTTATGAAGTTTATTTGTATTGTAACGTCATTTTTGAATTTTTTTCCCCTACCGTGTGTTACGTGTGTATCAACACAGTAAACACCTAAACTTGTTAATTGTCACAAGCATATAATCTCAAAGTTCCACTATCATTAGGAGTTATTACGAATTGTTAAATAGGTTTTAAGACGGCGATAATTCTTAAGTGTTTTTGTATTTCGAAATTAATGTAGTTATTGTCTGTTTCTTTCTATCTTTTTCAGGTGTACATTACCACGACTTTATTTCGGTCATTTAGAGCATACAATGTTAATGTAGCCTGTGCGTGCGAGCGACATTCGCTGCCCGAAGCGATGGCCACTCGGGCGAGATAAGTGGGCGCCAAGTCCAGCGTACTGTTTATCTTAGCAAATTCCTGCTGGCCTAGTCTGCAGGTCCTTGAACGACTTATGGACTTTTTTGTGTTTCTAAATTACCAACTTGGCCAGAAGTAGAATTGTTAGCGTGATGACTTTGCTAAATTGTATTGCATTTTGTGCTATATATTTGAGAACGATTCGGTTCTAATATGCCAGTTTTGATTCGTGGTTATTGCAGTAACATGTTATGATTTGACAATAATATTGTAAGTAGATTTGTGTAATGCCGATATTAATGCTAACTCTTGTTTGTGATAGTTATTAACGCTCATCTTTTACACTTAACCCAATATATACTAAAGAGATACATTTGTGTTGTTTGATTATTCCTAAGGACAGAATAGAATTTATAATTACCCGGATAGAACTCACTTAGCGACTTTAGGTTTTGTTACTTATTAAACGATTATAGGATACTACCATAAGTTTCTCAACATAACCAAAAAGTCGCTACACCGTGGTCCACGCAAGGCCCCAAACAAATTTTAGGGGTCCGCGGTAAAAAAAGTTTAAGTACCCCTGCTATAGTGGCTTTTTTACATTTCCTGTGTTGCATCTTGCAAAAATAGCATTCCATCGTAAAGCGCGCTGGCCCAGGCAATATTTCCTATAGGTTTACTGTTACGTGTTCACTAACACAATAAACACCCAAATAAATTAATTGTCATAAGCCAAATCTTAGAGTTCATTAAGTCATATTACGAATTGATAAATAGGGTTTTAGATTAGCACGTTCTAGCTTTCGCATAATCAAATGTATTTGGTTGCATAATATATGATTTCAAAAGCTATTCGTCGATTGAGTTTTGTGTGTCCGCTCGTCTCGTTTCAAACTTGACTGTTAACGTTTAATCTCTTAATTTATAAACATGTTAGTCTTGCGGGCGTTAATAATAATCACGGTTTGCAAAACAAGCCTCCACGCGCCTTATGGTCGCCGCAAATTGGCCTTGGCCTGTTTGCAAAGTGCCGGCCAGTCTTTCATGGCCAAATATAACTTTCGTGTTCTCTTCTTTCTATGTATTGGCTTTATAAATGCCGTGTCTTGACGGTTTTTTGAAAGTCCTGTCAGTTTATACCAAATAAACGTAAGTTTTTTTCGCGCTACCAGCAATTATAATGGATTTGAGTTTCAAATAGTTCGCTAGAGTAAAATAAAGATGTTTTTATAGGATTTATTGTTTTATGACATCACGTGTCATAACATAACTTTGTGACGTCATTCTTAAAATTTACCATTTTAACCATTCGCAATTTTATTTCTCTTAATGTACACATATTATTAATAGAGTTTGTTACAGGGTTTTGTAACTGAACATAGGGCTACATTTTTTGCAGTTATAAGAAGACACACATTTTTATGTAGTTACCAGAGGTGAAAGTAGAATAACTTTATTATCGGGACAATAAAAATTTTCAGAAATAAAAGTTACGTCATAACGGTAAGTCTAAAAAAGTAACTTTAGGGAACCGGATACATTGCTTACGACGTATCTGCATTTTTTTTACCGGAACGCCGTTTCGGCTTACTTTCACCACTGGTAGTTACACAGTGTTAACAAAAAGTATTACTTTAAACGAGCTATCACACGACTGTGCTTTTTCAGGTCAAATTAGGAATTAAAAGTAAAAACCAATGAATAATAGGCGCAAGATATCAAAGAAATGGCGATAACCAGTTAGACACACATTCACAAATGCGTGAACTCCGACTCACAAGACATACGTGGTGGCGGCGCTAATCTTATACATATTTTAGAAAGTTTGTGAGATGGCAGTCGGCAGTCACCGGTTTTCGTTAAGTAAAATATGCGAGACGTTTAGCTACTGGGAACTTACGGAGACAAAGAATTAGATCTTTAAAGCCACGCAGATAAGTCACATAGTTAATGGACATAAAGTATAGTTGGCATAAATAAAAATAAACTGTTATGTTTCGAACTTATTACTTTTATAATAAGGAACTCCTTGAAGCATGTTATTGCGCAAAACTGGGTATAAAGAGTTCGCAAAATACCGCATTTATTGCGGCGGTTTTAATAGTACCGGTAACCATTTTTCAGTTTTAGACGAGATTTTACTTACGTTAGACGCAGTAAGGTACGAGATCACGTATTTGCTTGAATACCACGCAATGCGAACAATGGCTGCTACAACTTAAGGTTTTACGTTTGTGAGTGGTTCTCTATCGATATAGGTCACGGGTTTTCTTTACGTAAAAGATGTTTGACGTACTTAGCCGTTGGGTACTTAGTCGTTTCAAGTAACAAAATAAGGTTTAGGCTTGTTAGTGATTCCCAATCGATATACATATCACGAAATGTCATTAAATTTAAGCCGATTAGGTTAGCGCTTATTTACTAAAGCATCCCGAAACCGGCAGTTTTGCTAAAGTTGCAAGATTACAAATATTAACCCCGCTGTGCGATTCTTTGCAAATTTTTAAAACAGTTTGTTAATTATACTTGATTTTTGTAAAAATAGATTTTGTCGGATTTAACTAAGTTTCGTAAGGTTGATCGCTGTTCGGTAACAACTGTAAAACTAAAGACAATTATGTTTGTTAAATGCTTATCAGTTTATATAAAAGCGCAGCTGAACTACGGGTCCCGTACAGTTTAAACACTGCGACAGAATCGTTATTTGGTTAGGTACTTTTAAACTAAATACCGTTTGTTTGGTAATTGCTGCTGTTTTGCTAAAGTTGCGAGAAAAATGAGACCTAATACTGTTGCTGCTTTCATAAGGGCCGCATCCTACTTGAATTGTGAAAAAGTATTTACTTGACCCAGCACTTTTCAACCACGCAAAATCCGGGCGTTGCCCGAATGCACATGATATATCGCGCTTATTGCAAAATGCTGCATATCATTAAGCCCGTTTATATGCACGTTTAAGCCGGATTCGAATCTGATTTGTTAATTCATTCTCTCTCGTTTTGGCGCTGGAATGAATTAAGTTCTCTCGTTTCTTAATCGCTCAAAAGGAGTGGTTTTCAATCCGTTCGCCGCTCAATCTGTTCGTTTCGCTGACGGCCGGAATTGTTTGATGTAGAATGACCTGCTTTAACGCAGTAAACATCACGCCACTTTTGGGGCATTATGACGTAACACGAACGGCTAGTCGTAAACAAAACAAGTTTAGCGCATAAGGAAAGAACATTACATACACTCGTTTAAATCAGATCCTAATAATAAAAACGAACAAGCAGCAATAAATTGCTACCGCAAGGAGTAGCCTAAGCCGAAAAATTGGTTGTGCGTTAGAGGTTTACTGGAATATTACGTAATAATGCATATCAGTGCAGTTTGTACACTCAAGCTGGCTTGAGTTTCGCGCCATGTAATTACGACGCTGGAACGGATTACTTTTCAAGCCGGCTTGAACCTTAATCTAATCTGCCTGAGAAAGGTGCATATAAACAGGCTTACTGTTATAAGTAAATACCCTATTTAACCTGGGCAACGCCGGGTATTTCGTCTAGTATTTCATATATCGACTGCAACTGGAGCGGTGAGTCATGCAGTCGCGACCACGGTCCTATGCTACGCAATAAGCACAGCCAACAATCCATTGTAAATGTCTGAAAATTAACAGTGAATAAGCTATAATAATGAATAAGCTATAAACGCAAATCGTTCTTTACAACTAGAAAGTTGTTTAAAAAAATGCAATGCAACCACATGTTCAAAACAACAATTGACTTGACTTGATCCCAATTAAAATTAGAAGATCTGAGTCGAAGGCTGCCAAAATCAGGGTCTTAGGCTAATTGACAAGTTAGTCGAATTGAGCATAGAGGGTGTACTGTTAAACTGTACAATGCCAAAATACAACAACTTTACCGTAACAAGCGTGTTGCCTGTAGAACGTACTACAGATTACTCTTGTAAACTCAAATCATATTGGTAATCCTACTCCATTGTTGCAAATATTTACACAGTTGATTTCCTATTGCAGGAAACCGTCATCTCTGCGAAAACAGGAACTGATATCATCATACATCGACCGCAAAAGAAACAGGCGAACGACTCACTCATACAGCTGACTATCTGTGGTATGCTGATTCCAGTGGAACTAAAAAAGCAGAAATAGTTTTTTTGCGTTATTTTGATAGAGTTGTTTTATACTGTGGGTTTTGTTTCCCTGCAACAACGAGGTAAAATATGAACTTTAGTTTTCATGATATATGGGATATAGTAAGATTGTTACATGCCTACGCTGAAAACAAATATTAACTAATTCTTATTATGATGTGCTGCCAACCGTTTTGGTTTAATTTTAAATTCACGAGGAAATTTTATCTGTAGCTTTAAACTACTTTTACTTTGCCAGTTGTTTTCTGTTTGCAGTGGCTCTGTGTTAGTTTATGCTAGAGTCAGCTGATCCACTATAAATAAAGATAGCAGTTTAAAGTTTATACTATGACCACATGCCCAGAATTACATGCTTTGATATATCTTGTTTTTTAGCATTTATGAGCAGTACCACAACAGTCGATCACAGGTTGTTTTTGCTCTTTGACTGTTTTTTGAGTAGCCTATTGCGTTAACACTCAGTCAGTTGCTGCTCGAAACGTTGTGTTCGTTACGGCAGTTAACACAATGACAAAGGCTAAACAAAAAAATCCAACTTTTTAAGCCCCCTCACAAAATTTTCGGCTGGCGTTGGCGAGTTACAAGGGGGCGTTTAGGGTCTCTTTCTCATTTAGGGGACGCAAACGCACATAAGGGGGCGTTACATAAAAGTACTTTACCGCATTTTTTTATTACATAAAAATAGTACAAACATCACTGTAATATGTATCATTTAAGCTTAAATGGCAACTTTAGTAATGCGAACTTGTCGTAGTTTATAGCGTAATAACTGTGTAATTTCTTATGTAAGATTGTTGGTTGTTGTTGCGTTTCACCGTTTTATACGCGGCAAAATGTTTGTATATTTATAGCAGGGATCGGCAAGCTAAGACCCGCGGGCCGGATCCGCCAATGTAATTCATCCGGCCCGCAGGACAACTTTATTCGTTAACCCAATATTTATCAAGCTAATTATACCGAACAAATGTAATGCCATATAATTTTTCAGAGATTTTTTCAGAAATTCTTTACATTTGTTGATCCACAGTTAAAGCAAGGAAATTTAAATCAACCTCTTTGGTTGTAGCTTCAACACAACCTATATATTGAACCCTAACCGGGGAACTTTATAATCTGTTTTTGTATCTATAATTATGTTTGTAACATAGCTCAATTGAAACTTTTGAATTACTCCGACTGAAACCAGGGCTCAACTAAATTTGGAAAAAATCTTGAGCCCGAACCGAACGGCTGACTCCTTTAATCGTTTGTCCACCTTTGTCAAAAATTTAACTTTTAGTGCACAAAAAATAACGGACTAAACATAAACGATCGGTGATCCTTGAAATACTTACAAGCAAGAAACTGTACGAGTGAACTTAAGCGCAGGGGCGACAAACCACGGCCCACGGGCCTGATCCGCTCCGCCGGTTTAGTTCTTTAGGTCTGCGGCATATTTCTCAAATGGTACTAAAAAATGTTTGTCGAATGCAAAACTAAGCTAAATATTGATGATATTTTTTCCAATAAAGTCAATACAAAATTTTATATGCGACCTGCGATGTCCAATCTAGAATGTTATCCGGCGCGCGCTCGCTAGTCCTTATAAATATCCGGCCATTTATGAAAAACCTGCTGGATGGACCCCTGAACTGACCTCACTCAATTTGATAAAATTTATATCGTTCAATTTGCGAATCGTAAATATGTACCCAATGCTTAAATTACCTTTCAAAAATCGAAATAAAAATTTGTATGCCTCCTCCAAACAAAACTTGTGAATCCTCCTGCACGATTGCAATGTGAGCTATACTTGTTGGTCGGTGTAACTGCGGAAGTTGGTCGGTGTAACTGCGGTAAATCATTGATTAAGCGTTATATAGTACTCTGAAATGTGATGGATGTAAAGCTGCAATCCACTCATAGTTGTTTCATCTTCAAAATATGAAGATGGAAAATATTCAAGTTTTTTTTATATATATAGTGTGTGGCCTTATTGGTTCTGAATTGCTACAGGGCAGCGGCACGTCGGAATCGGAACTCGGATAATATTTTAGGTATAGTCTATTACTAACTCAAATCCCGAGTCCGTCTAACTTTAAGCAACCCTGCCTGTTGCATGCTGTGTTTTTATTATTTTTATAATTATTATAGCCCGGTTACATATTATTATAACTCGTTTACACGATAAATTGTTGTATATATTATAAATAAAAAACCTATTTAATCCCACAATATACATCAAAAAATAAAATATTTACTTTTTCTCATTAAAGCGAAATATTTTAAAATTTTTACGTGTGTGATAATGGATAACAATAGTTCTAAGAGTCCAGATGATTTCATGGTCTTGCGACTTCTTGGAGAAGACAACGATTCTACTGTGAGTAACATGATGACTTTTATAATTTTCCGATTTATTTACGACTTTTAGGTAGCCTATTTATTTTTGCAGGTTGTTCTTGGTCAAGATGTGTTGTCAGGAAAAAAATTTGCAAGTATGTAATTATTTATGTACAAGAATATTTTAGCCAATTTATGCAGAATGAAACAACGGCTGTGGACAAAAACAAATTTATCCGATGCGGAAAAAAGCAACCACAGACAATCAAATACCTGAAAATTTTAAATGGCAGAATTTTACACAAAATCCAATGCCACAGTTATCTCACTAAGCCTAAATATTGCTCAGATGGTGGATTTTCGCAGCATTTAAAAATGGCCATTAAACTCTCGAAAATTAAATATTATATTTGATATACCGGTACCTATCCTTCACTGACTATTTTAACGAAACCTCGCGTTATTTGATGGTGCAAATTTGATAATTATCCTCTAAACTAAAATTAAATTGTGTAAGTTTTTTATTCCTATTAAAACAGAATAACTTCGTTGTTGCCTCCTAATCTGCAGCCCAACTAAAATACGTGTAAACTAAATATAAATTAAAATATTTATACAAATGTGTACGCCACACACATCAACGGTACTAGGGAACTTTTAAAAAGTTTCTTTATCTGTTAAGAAAATTCCGGAAAGAAAAGTTAGAAACATCCATATTAATGGTATAATTCGAATTCACAACCTCTTCTCAGAGGTGGAGTCTTAACTTTATTTTTGCCTATATCAGGGGTGGCCTGTTTTTTTGTTATCCATGCGAAAGCTGTTAATTTATGATGAAATCATCTTGATTAATGTCACTTTTTGCGAGCCTTCTTATAATATTCTAACATTAAGTGAACTATGTTCGTTGGTTTCTTGTACGTATTTACTAAGATTAGGCTATTGCTTGGGTAGAATATTTTATTACATGTTAAACGTCTGTTACAGTCATTAACGCGTTTAGTATACATTGGTTGCTATTTGGTTAACATATAGCACGTTAGGGAGTGTCTAATTAGTAGGTGTTATTTGACTTTGGTACAGAATTGGATTGGATAACGATCTGACTTTCGTTTAATAAATAGTTCGTCTGAAAATTACCGTTTTTAGGTGTTTTCCGGCGTCAAACACCCAGGCAGTTATTGTGCGTTTTTTGCGAAGCCGAAATATAAGTTAAGCACTTTAATGAGTATTTCTATCTCATTAACGTTTTATATATTCAAATATGTTGGCTAAACGATGTTTTTTTGCAGTTAAAATCTTAGAGAAACTCAAACTTTTAAAGTCCGAAAAACTCAAGCAAATAGAACGAGAACAACGTATCATTGGAATGCTTGATCACCCTTACTTTATTAAGTTATATTGGCAATTTGAAGATGAAAAACGTCTTTGTATCCTTTTATATTTTGTAAAGTGGTAGACTTCCTTAAAAAAATACTTCAGTAGAAGTTAAACATATTTTTGCATTGTTTTATTTAAGATAGTACTGGCATGTTTGTTTCGTCTCGGCGTTGCAATCGGATCATATTAATTGGTCTTGCGCACTACCATCGAAACCAGTCATAACAATCAATTATTTCTAATATTGAGCATTATTGTAGTAAATATATTACGGAAAAACTGCAGTAAAAGGTATCAAGATATATATTTTTTGTCTATGAATAATGAATATTAATATAGGTAATAAAAGTCAAGATAAAACTTCTTTCCTCGTTCATGCTAACCGAACTTGAAATCAGATATGTGTTTGGCATTAAACTTTATTTACAAAAATTCGTGCAATATAGCTAAAGAAATAATGTATAGAAAAAGGTCGCGTAGTGCATTTAAAACAATTCGAGACGGAGTAGAAATCAATGTCGAGTCCGATTTAAGCCTAGAAAATAAAGATGAGTTTCAATATCGACTCCAGACGAAGTGGCCGACTTGATAGAACTCTTTTTACCTATTCACATAACTAAAATAGGGTGGACATACCGCAAAAATATTCCACCAACGATTTATAATGTGCTGCCTTTTCGGTTCCAAACTATCTACGGCGCAATCAAACGTCGAACTCAGTAATCGAGTATAGTTTTGAGTTGTAGACTTTGAACTTTAATTCTTCGAAAAAAACATACAACACATGTGTCGCGTGGTATTATTGCATAGGCGTATAATTCTGTTTCGTGAATCAGTTAGTTTTAACGTATAGGAACAAAATAAGTTGACTTCGGTTTGCATCAAATTATCGATCGGAGCCTTGAACTTTCCTCTATTGTTTCTCTGATATAATATATTAAGGTACCGTCAAGGGGGCTACTTTGAACACTTTTTGAAGTTATTGTTTTGTATTTTTTTTTACTTTTTATGCTAATTAGATGTTTCAAATGGTAATTTTTTCTTGTTTAAAATATCTAATTTTGGGGGATTTCCCGCCAAATTTCTATGTGTTCAAAGTTAGGTAGGGGGTATTCTAACTTTGAACACTACGTATTACAAGCACTTTAGGGCCTAATTGACAAGCTCTGTTCAAAGTTAACAGTTCACATAGCATTATTGGTAAAAAAAACTTGGGTATTTAAAACAGGTTTAGTGAAATAATTGCCAAAAAAGGGTACTTTTAAGTAAAAAGGGCCGCACTTTCTAAAAAATCAAATCCCCCCCCCACACACACACACAAAAAGACACCGCGTGGATAGAAAAATAAATCTTTTTATTTAATAGAAGTTCAATAACCATACATCTAAAAGAACAACGAACAGCTAAAACAATTTCTTATGCAAACACAATATTTAGGGCCCCGCTCATTTTTAGGATCAGGAAGCCCGAAAAATCCGCCTTTGTCAATGCTGGTATCTACTATGTTGTGCTTCTTTATCCTACTCATAGTCAACCTCGTCGACACAGTATGGCCATCGCCAACCTTTACCATACTTTGCTAAGGTAGAAACCCTGGCACCTTCCTTAGCCATTTCTATCACCTTTCAAGGGAAATTTGACCCTCTATAATTCTCATGTGCAAAACTCCATTTTCCAACGATTTGGATGTGTTCAACAAACGCATCTTCTTCCACTTCGCTAAAAACTGTTAGATGGCCGGTAGTACCAGTGTGTTTGTTGCTCAACGTTCCCAAAGAAATGTTTTGCATTTTGCTTGCTTTCTCTAACGACATAGACTTTTTCTGAACCGCCCCCATCGCTGTTGACAATGTTTGACTCGAATAGGCTGTAGTGTATAGTTTCGTGATCCAAGTGATCGTTTGTATGCACGAACTATGTTTTACAGTGCTTATCAATAATCTAGTTCATAAAATATGATGAATTAATGGATGTGTTTTTATGCTGAAAAAAAATTAAACTTCCGTATGCATATCATTTGCATGGTCAACGAAAGTACCACTAAGGTATGACGATTCTAAAGTAGGACATTATTTATCAATGATACTTTAATGCAACAACAACACGTATAGGCTACTTTGAACAACACTAAAAACGTATTGATGTCGCCAAAAAAGTAGGTGGGGCTACTTTCAACACTGTTCAAAGTTAGACACACCAAAATAAAAAGATGACCCACTTTAGTAATTTTTAGGTAATGAACGGTATTCTTAACATAAACCCAGTTTTGAATTATCTTTCGTGTGCTAATACAATTCTTAGCACTTCACTGAAAAAAATAGATCAAAACCTCTTTTACCTTCCGAGATCCAACTAGAAGTTTTCAGACTACTTACAAAGTACCAAATGTTGATAAAATTCACGTGGTGCAGTTTTAGTATCAAAGCAGTCCTTACTGTCAACATAGAAATCTTGTTTTAAAATATTCGGAAAGAGCGGGTATTGAAGTCTATTTCATGAAATTTTCAGGGAAAACCGATTTATATTGTGTATTTTACAGACCTTAATGTATGGTGCAATGGATTTTTTAGATTAGTGTTCGAAGTTAGAGTGCTGTTCAAAGTAGCCCCTCATGACGGTAGCAATAAACGCATATTTTTAAGTTGTTACTAAGCAAAACTGTTATCTTGAATTCCATTAATATTAAACCTTTATAGTTGTAAACTCACACATTCCGGTTTTTATTTGGCGTTTTTACCTATTGCCTTGCTTGTCATTTTGTTGGGAAATAATCTTTTTGTCAAGGTTGCTCCAGAACCAAGATCTTTACAAAGCCTTTTGTAAACATTCATGTATTCTGTTTACAAAATTCATAAGTTTGATGATTCGGTTTAGGCATTCTAATAATTTTGGTGTCATAATTGTGGCACAGTCAGCAAACTTGTTGTCCAATTTTTTGAAGTCCCAGTTGTCCAATTTACAAACTTTTACCAGTAGAAACAATTTTCTTGAATTTACCCAAAAGATTTAAAATATCTTCCCTTTTTGTTTTATCAGGCAGTTCTTTACTCATCAGTAATTCAGATTCTACGTATTTGTTTTGTATGTATTGTACATACAAGTAGTTTACAATCGGTTTATTCGTCAACCTGAGTGGCGAACACCAAATCAGAGACTCGAATTATTTGGCTTACTGATAAACAATGTCAGCAAACACCCATTTTATCGACGCTTTTGGTAGTGTAATTGGAAAGAGATACACTTGCAAACCAAAAAGGTCGAGTAGATCGACAGCATCTTCAGTTGATGTGACTGAGAAGCACATTAAGCATCATTTATAAGAGATGGGACGCAATTGTTATCAGTTGACACCTTATCAACACCGCTGTACCTGTTTAACACCTGAAGGTGCTAAATAATGGCCCAACTTTTGAAACTCGTGCATTGCCACGACCCTAAAAGTCTAGACTTTTCTGCCATTGGATGCCCTAATTGTCGTAGACCTTTTTGCTTAGAAATGCACTAATTTCTAACGGATCGGGTGTTCGGGACATATCTTGTTTTTGCTCGAATTATATGGGCCGAAAATTTATTTTCGGGTCATATCTTGATTTTGCCGTTATTATATAGGCCAAAAATTTATTTTCGGGACATATCTTGTTTTTGCCGCTTTTCTTTTTTGGTTTCCTATGGTTTCCTATGGCATGTTTCAGACCGATTTTTGTCCGTAGCTTTATAGAAAAAGTATACATCGTAGAACCTTCAAATTTTCAGACATAGCGTAGAGTGGTATGTGGGTGCTTTGTACAAGTTTATGAGGCTGCACCCCCAGGGGCCTTTGCTTGGGGGGCAAAAACCTGAAATATTGCGTTTTGTAGCTAACGACTGCCATCTAGCAGCAGAACAACTTTCATACAGAATTCGTTCATATTCGCTTGCTTTGTCCAGCTTGTGAAGTGACGAAGCGACCTGACGCCTGCTGCGCTTTATTGTCCCGCGCGTGAGACTTTCATTGTGCGAAGTGGCACGTCCAAAACTGGGCACGTGCGACTTGCATTTTAAAAAGAGGCTTCTCTTTAGTAAAATTACTTAATGCTCTTAGGAAATAACTTATTTTACCGCCGCAAATTTAAATGCGTAATCTGATAGCAACTCCAATCCAACATACCAACACCTGGCCTACACAACTTAAAATTGTGTGTTGATATGTTGGATTGTAGTAACATACTATACAGGTGCAAATAGCAAATATTCTCCGAATACGATTTTTTCAAATATTCTTCAAATCTTCTTTCATCGTATTGTCGCGGTAATACAAAAAGAGGTAAGGCCGTGAATAAAGTTTTACCCACCGTACAATTAACGCATTTCGAGTAGGGATGTTCAAGGCAGAATATCGGCGACACATTTATAATGCTTGCTTTAAATGCGGCGTCAGCATTTTTTCGGGCTACCAATTACTTTGCGATAAGCTTCGCCTAATAATCAAGTGTCATTAGGGTGTATTTACCGCCGCAAATTGAATTGCGAAATAGTGAAAGGCATGAAGGCAGTCTACGCCTTCATTTTCCTTAACTTGTTTCTGCAAGCGAAAACAAATATGGGCCGAAAACTTCCCCACTTAAAATATGCCTTTGATGCAAAAGGGGTTTAAATATGGCGCAGAATTTGGGGAATGATCGAAACATATATTTGACAAATAGAATTTACGTAGATAATGCGTATGGCCATTTTATTACATTTTGACCAGCTTATGTGTTTGAAAATCAAATATTATCATTCTCTTAAATACTAAAAATGGTTGAACGCCTATGGTTTGCTATACTTTTGCAAACTTTTACTCGGTAATTTTTTACCATGGCTTGGTCCGAGCAATCACTGTTAAAACAGGCTTTAAATCTGTAGTTTCAAACAATATGAAAAACACTATTATGTGCTCAATACGCAAACTATTAAATCGAAAGTTTTGCTAGATGTTTAGGCCTGATGTTGGTATGCTGGTTGGAGCAAGATGCACAACAGGTGCTAACAGAGAGGCGTACACTGCCTCAAGATTTCGCATTTAAATGTGCGGCGGTAATTACACCCTATTGACACTTGCTTATTAGGCGAAGCTTATCGCGAAGTAATTGGTCACCCGAAAAAAAGCTGACGCCGCATTGAAAGCAAGCATTATAAATGAGTCGCCGATATTCTGCTTTGAACATCTCTACTCGCAATGCTTCCCTCCGTTAATTGTACGGTGGGTGAAACTTTATTCACGGCCTTACCTCTTTGTGTATTACCGCGACAATACGATGAAATACGATTTGAAGAATATTTGAAAAAATCCTATTTGGAGAATATTTGCTATTTGCACCTGTTCTGTATGTTACTCCAATCCAACATATCAACACACAATTATAAGTTGTGTATAATAATATAATAACTTATGGCTTTGAAGCGAAAGGGGTTCAAATATGGCGTAGATTTTGGGAAATGATCGAAACATATATTTGATCAATACAAATTTACGTAGATAATGCTTACGGCCATGTTATTACCTTTTGGTCAGGTAGCATGTTTAAAAAGCAAACATTTTCATTATCTCTAAATGATTTAACGTCTATGGTTTGTTATACTTTTTCCAACTTTCACTGGGTAAATTTTTACCATGCCTTGGTCTGAGCAATCACTGTTGAAACAGAGTGTACTTATAATTGTGTGTTGATATGTTAGTGTTTTTCATATTGTTTGAAACCAGATTTAAAAGTCTGTTTTAACAGTGATTGGTCGGACCAAGCCATGGTAAAAAATTACCGAGTAAAAGTTTGCAAAAGTATAGCAAACCATAGGCGTTAAACCATTTTTAGTCTTTAAGAGAATGATAATATTTGATTTTCAAACACGTAAGCTGGTCAAAATGTAATAAAATGGCCATACGCATTATCTACGTAAATTCTATTTATCAAATATATGTTTCGATCATTCCCCAAATTCTGCGCCATATTTGAACCCCTTTCGCATCAAAGGCATATTTTAAGTGGGGATGTTTTCGGCCCATATCTGTTTTTGCTTGCAGAAACAAGTTAAGGAAAATGAAAAACAAAATATATAATATATATAAAGTACACAATACAAAATATTAAAAAAAAATTAAAAAAAAAAAATTTAAAATAAAGTAAAAATTTAAAATAAACACTAAGCCCTGAAAATATACCCCCTGACAAAATATACAACAACCGCATCCCCGTCTAGTTTTTGCCGCTATTCCTAGCGACAGAAAAACTTCAATACAGAATGCTTTCATATCACTTTCTTTATTCAGCTCGCGTCGCGACGAGGCGGCTGCTGGCATCCCTGCTGTGCCTTATTGTCCTGCGCGTGCAACGTTTTTGTTCGAAGTGGCTTGTCTAGTAAAACTAGACGCATGCGACTTGCCTTTTATAAGGAGGCCTCTCTAAGTAAAAAAACCTATTGCTCTTACAACACAAAATATTTTACCACCGCAAATTTAGATGCGAATCCTGGAGGCAGTGTACACCTCTCTGTGAGGACCTGTTGTAATTGTTGGACCATTCAAACATATCAACACCAGGCCTAAACAAATATAATTATACAAGGGCCGCAACAACAAAAAGCTTAAGTTTAACGCATTCTTAGCGACGACGTTACAAAGCTACGTCACAACATGGCGTCATAAATAAATAAATATTGCGTTTTTGGATTTAAATTGGCAAAACTTGCAATATAAAAGGTGGCTTATGAGGTACATAAACGTGTTTGCATAATGTTCAAAACTACAGATTTAAACTCTGTTTCAACAGTGATTGCTCACACCAAGGCATGGTAAAAATTTACCCAGTAAAAGTTGGAAAAAGTATAGCAAACCATAGACGTTAAATCATTTAGAGAGAATGAAAATATTTGCTTTTTAAACATGTTAGCTGGCCAAAGTGTAATAACATGCTTGTACGTTATCTACGCAAATTCAATTTATCTAATATATGTTTCGATTATTTCCCAAATACTACGACGCCATATTTGAACCCCTTTCGCATCAAAGCCAGAAGTTAAGTGGGGAAGTTTTCGGCCCATATCTGTTTTTGCTTGCAGAAACAAGTTAAGGAAAAAATATAAAATATAAAATATACAATACAAAATATCAAAAAATTTAAAAAAAAATTTAAAATTAAAAAAAAAAAAAAAAACACCAAACCCTGAAAATATACCCCCTGACAAAAATATACAACAACCGCACCCCCGTCTAGTTCTTTTATGGTTTGATTTTTTTGGTTTGTTTCAGACCGTTTTTTGCCCAGAGTTTACAGTGAAACTATAATTCGGAGAGAATTCAAATGTTCCTACACGATGGAGGCTTATATGTAGATGAGCTTTTAAGGGTTTAGAAGTCTATTTAAGCTGGGGGTACAAATTGCAAACAAAATATGACGTCATCGTAAAATTGATTTTAGCTATGTACTTCTATCTAGCGGCGGCAATATTTCCTAAAAAGAATATGGTTGAAACGGCACCTGTTCTACAGACTGTCTCGCGTTAATACGCGATAAAGGGAAACAGATTCCGCCAGAGGAGTACATTCTGCTTTGGAACGCCAGACTCGAGTATGCCAATACTTACAGCCGAAACCTAAACATCTTTCCTGCTATCGGCTGTTATATGCAATTATGAAAACTGTCCATTATGATTTTAAAAGCCTTTTGTGTAATTTTATTTTATCATTAATGCAACTAGGCAAACCACAATATAATCAATTCTTTGAAATGTATCACGTCTCTTTAAAAACACGAACTACGGTATGTAGCGGCTATGGTATGTTACGGATTGTACACTAAAAGCTAACATTGTATAACCTTGTAGCCCTAGTATGATTTAGCTCGTTTTAAGGGAATCGTTGCGCAATTCTGTAAGATTTACAAAATTTAACATTGTATCTCATGCGGCCCTTTGTAACAAACTTGCCCATTCTGGTTAGAATGTTTAATTCAATGTTGCTCGTTGAATATAGCCTATGACAATTATACCTCAGCGCACACCATAACATAGCGTGCGCAGTAATTCAAGAGTTAAAGCAGTGTTTTTCTACCTTTTTTGTTGCAAACTAAAAACGAAACGTAAGTACCCTACGACAGTTCGGCTTTTCACTGAACTTTTCGTAAGAGAACCAAGCCATAATACATTGGCATAAATACTATTTTATGATCCTTTTTTATGATAAGTCTTTGAATTGCTCTGGCAATTTTATCTAATATTGGAGAAATCTACTCAATAAAGCCAACCAAATCAAACGGCGACCCATAGGTCGAGAAACACTGTGCAAAACTTAAAAATGGCGAGATAAGACCTTGCTTGCTGCACGGGCGTTGGTCACACCCAGTGGTGGGATTCAAATTTTTTGTCAGCCGGTTCTATCACAAAAGTCATATATTTCAGCCGGTTCTGTTACAAAAAGTCATACTTTTCGAGAAATAAGTATTTGAAAGAACAGGATGCAACCCAAGGTTCCAGCGAAAGGTTGGAACCGGCTAAATCTCATCACTACTAACAGGCAGCCACACTAAAAGCAGCAGTCGTCTCATGACTTGTACTTATGAGTTATGAAGCAACAATTAAATTTTCAAATAATCACAAAAGGAAAAGTACTACAAATATAAAAATTAACACAATGTATGATTGTTACGTGCGACCTTGACCATTGCACATTTTGAAAAAACAAACACGTGAGCTACTTGGATCCAAAAAATCAATGTATGGAATAAGATGCAAAAATCCATTGACAGTAACCAGTAATGCTAACCGGTTCGCTGATCTCATAAAACTCCACGAGACGGTTCTATAGAACCGGTGCGAACCAGACTTGGACAACTAGATAAAACTAGTTTTCTAATTCATTGAATTAGAGCAAAATGCGGCTAATTCTACTTGTAATCTAATTTGCGAATTGCTTGTTTGCTCTAATTCTAGTTAATTTGGATTTTACCAAAAATGCTACTTTGTCCAACGGCATTTTTAGTCTCTCAGTTCAAACACAGAATTTCAATTAAAATTTTCTGGTTGGAACGACTTGTATGTAATTTTTACAGGCTAAAAATCATAAAAATGCATACAAATTAGCACACACATATTTACCATTCACGTTCTTATAACAAAAAATTGTGATTAAATTAAATTGATTGTAAAAACTAAATGTGATTCTAGTTCAAACTCTAGTTGAAATTTGATTTTTTAGGAATTCGGTAATTCTAATTCGAAAAAAACTCAAAACTATCTAATTCTAATTCTAATCTAATTAGGAAAATCTAAAATGCTCTAATTTTAATTCTCATCTAATTTTAAAAAGTTGAAATAAATCTAGTTGTCCAAGTCTGGTGCGAACCGGCTGAATCCCACCACTGGTCACACCTCAATATTAATCAGAATAGTAGAATTACTGTGGTTAATACACGCAAATGGTACACAAAATGTTCATAAAAGGTAACTACAGGGAAATAAGTAATCCAATATGGGGAATAACCCAAAATGATCCTTGCAGTTCCGTTTTGCGATTTGCTCTCTACTACAGCGCTCCGCAACCGGTGTGCCGCGAGACTATGCCAGGTGTGCCGCGACATTCCCGGAGGTGTGTTAGCCTACTTGCGTTTTTAAGGGTAAATTGATATAAATTAATCAATAAAATTAACGCAAAAAGCTGGTTATCGCATCATGGCAATTATTTTCAACTTATGCTAAAATCCAGGTGTAATATTATGGCCTTTCCATAGTATTTCAAACAGTTTTTAAAACCTATGTTACCTTCTTTTATCGAAAATTAAGTATTAAAATAGGTTTTTTGACTGACTTGACTTCCAGGAATTTACCAGGAGTACAGACTTACGACAAATATTTTCAAACATTACGCGAAAGTGTTAAAGGGAGATTAACCATGCGCTCGAAACCTATGGAACATCATTGTAAATACATTATTGGCAGTATGTGACTGTAAAATTAATAATTAGTTGTTTCGAAAAAATAAATTAGGCAAAAAAATACAAAGCACCAAGGTCAGGTTTCATTTTTCGAATGCTATTAAAAACCCTCTGCTCCAATCAGGTATTGCAAAGGGGTACAATTTTCAGAACTTTGACTGGGTTAAAAATTTTAGGAAATCTGCAAAACCGCAAAATAAGAAATTAAAGGAATATAATACATAAAATTTTCGGCGCGTTTCATCATAGATCAAGTCGTGCCTTTTTAGATTCGCTGCCTATACAACATTTCATGATATTGTCATTTGTCGATCGACATACAGTTTGTAGGTGTGCCGCCAAATTGTTTTAACTCTGTCGATTTCGGTCTCATGGCTGAAGTCCCTGTGGCCGTCTTAAGATGTTTTAGGAAGACCGTAAAAACAGAAGATAAAACAGTATGAAACGTCAAATATTCGGCGCCTACGGCGTGTTTGATCAAAAGTCGACGATTTTCCCTGGGCAGCCTGGAATATTGCTTTTGTTATCTATTATCGATGTTCATATATTTCGTAGGTGTGCCGCCATATATTTTTTAGCTCTGTTGGTGTGCCGCAAGTGAAAAAAGGTTGCGGAGCACTGCTCTATACCAAAAGCTAGTCAACCCACAAAATCTCAGGCGCTGCTGGTCTGAAATCCTACCACAACATTTAAACAATTATTAAATTAACGCTAATTGTTTGGGTTAGGCTCCAGGTTTGGGTCTGGGTGGGTTTGGATTTTGCGTGGTGGAGACGATTTTGCAGCTTGAAATTGCGCGGCTATAATAACATTTCCGCCCAAATTTGAGCGGCTTTAATAATGTTATTTGAAAACTTGCATGGATGAAAATGGAGTACTATACTGAAAGCTGTTAGCGCGACCAAAGTTTTTGTGCGTTTGAGCAGCTTTTCGCGGCTGACCGCATTTGACATTGATTTTACATGAAATGCGCGGCTGTAACAGCAGCTTAGCAGGAAACTGCCGGGAGATAAATCTTCCGCATAGGCCTTATATTCCAACCTGGCATCGCACTATCGGTTTTTACTATAGTAGGCCCCTACTCAATTTTTCAGCCGTGCAAATTTTATAAATAACGTTATTACAGCCGCGAAAATTTGAGCAAAAATTTTATTTCCACCAGCGTTGTTAGACTGAATCCCCACCGGTTAGACACAAACGCTTTAAAGCAGTCTGATTGAGACTAATGAGATGGAACGCTATTTTTTTTGTTGTCTCGTCTCCACCGACCAGAGGTGACGCAAATCGTTCCCACAGCAAACAGATACGACTAAACGCGTTTTTAGCGAGATAGTGCGTGCACTACTTTTTACCGTGTCTGAAGATGCTTTTTGATAGAAACCAAGAGTTTTTTACTGTTTTATGTAGGTTTTAAATTAGAAATGTTATTTCAAATGGTTCAGCAGGTATTTTTTTAATTCTAATGAAAATGTATTCCTGGAACGGTTGAAAAGCCTTTTAATTTGTATCTTTCTTTTCTATATCTGATTTTACCAGCTTGACTAGTTCAAAAAACAATTTTGAAGACATCCTTGCGTAATTTTGAAACTTATCTATGTTTTAAGAAAGTGCGACAAAGTATATGGAAATAACCCTCTTTATACCTTTTTTCACAAATAGGGTGTACCCAGTACTTGTGTTGTCATATAAACTGCTGGTTACGTTTCAAAATACATATATCTGCCAAAATTTACATTTTATTTTCTTCCGCCATGATCACGACTGAATTATACAGCCTAGCTTTGGCCAGTTCAAGTTTCGCGCGCTTTGTCGGTGGGGATTGGACAGAGTCGCTTTCATAATCGGCGCGACAAGTCAACAGTCAGACATGTTTCGTCGCGTCGTGTCTGAGGTCCGGTGGGGATCCAGCCTTACAGCCGCTCAATTTCAAGATGCAAAATCGTCTCCCTCGCACAAAATCCAAGTTTCCAATCTGGCCACACCCTAACTCAATTTCCCAAATAACGTGCATTGTATTAGGAATCATGACCAGCGCCAAATCTCTTTCATTAATTTCCACAGCAAAATAAACATATTTACAGAACTTAAAAAAAAAATTACCACCACACTAAGACTTAAAAATTAAAAAAAATATTAATATTTGCCATGAAATACAAATGAAAGCATTTCTGTGCCGTTTAATCTACAGATTGGGGTAGGCTTTGATAACATGTTTCCATTGTTCACACTCGGTGGCACTGGTACGGGGCATAAGGGTTCAAATCGACAATAACTTATATTAATATTCATAACTGATCGCAATAATTTTTAAATGCTGCGTAGCATGCTTAATTTGAGGTGGAACTATACAAAATTTTTTTACATGGAGTGAATATGCGGAATAGGCGTTTAAAAATGATCGCAATCAGCTATGAATAGTAATAAAGATTATCGCTGATTTTAACCCTTATGCCCAATGCCAATGCCCAGTACACCATTATGGGTATTGTGGTATACTTTTTTTCCTAAAAATTCTGTCATATATATGTTTATTTTGCCCTTTTATTTATTTTATGCTGTGTAGTTTCTAGTCATTTGGTTTAATCTTTCAAGGACAGTGTCTACTCGATGTGGTATTTTAGTTGCTTTGCAGATTTTATAGTAAATTGAAGTCGATACCGTAATGAAATAGATTATATTAGGATTTAACCTAGTAACATTGCAGCCCCGCATTTTGGATAAAATGCTGTGATGATATTCAGTCAGCCATGCAAACTGAAGTCAGCAAACACGTAAAACTTTAACTGCGCCTTCAGTTTTTAGTAGTAATTCATTTAATGCGGAATTTTGAATGGTAACTTTATTAAGCCTCTTAACATCAAGCTGCTTTAACATCCAAAGTTTCCAATCAAGCTCTTCTGCCATTTTACACCCGTAACATTTTTTAATAGTTTGCCCAAACTATTTGTATAATATTTGGAATCACTTTGAAAAAGTCAGCAAATATTTCTGGAAGAAGCTATTTACCCAGACAACAAAGTAGAAAAAAAAATTAAATCATTATAGATAACTAATGGGTGTTGCATTTTATCTGCTTTTATTTCAAAATTATCGGCAGACTATATAAAAATGTTGGCAACCTCTTACAAAAGTGTTGACAAACTACCAAAAACTTGGCTGAAAAAACGAAAAATGTTCAAATCAAAAAACGCTTGGGTGTGTCAGCCATGCACCCTGGCAGGCTTGCAGAATCTTGCCAGCCTTCTAGTGACGAGCATTTTTGGTCTATGTTTTTTTAGTTGTGCCCCTAAAGTTAAAAGATGTGTGCATCTAAGGAATGTATCAACAATACCATGTTGAGGTGATAAACAAGGCTATTAACAAGTAAATTAGTTAATAAAAAGTTGCGGCGAAGGCGCAAAATTTTGTGTGACATAAACAACTACATAAAGGGCATACTAAAGTACAAACTAGGGCCTGGAGATGCACTTGTCGGCTTTTCTTACTCTAACACTGTTATATGGATAAGCTGTTTTGGGTGAACTTGTGTGCAAACATGCAGCACAAAATAAGATTGAAAAACGCAAAAAAAATTATTTGGTTAAATTGGGAGAATTTTGATTACATATATTGCTTGAAATAATAATATTGTTATTAAATTCAATAGAAACTTTTTGCCGAGGTTAGGGTCACACAGTCAAATGCAACATGCCATAGTATGATTAGTGGTTTGGACTTAATAGATATGCTCAAAAGAGAGACACAATCATAGCAAAACAGTGACAAAGTTTGTGTGAAGCGCAATATTTTTTTGCCTTCAGATAATTAAAATATCCAAACATTAACTGTAAGCCTTAGATGGAGCACCATGCCTGGTACATCCTTGTTATGTCTTTAACAAGAATGGCAACTATCATGATTGCTTTTTTAACTCAATATAGTAGTGTACCTGACAAATCAAAAGAAACTGTAAACACAAAAACAGTGTATGATTGAAATTGATTACTTATCTTTCAAAACAAAATTGATATATATTTTTTTTTATTAAAATTTTTTTTGCCCCAATTTCTTCGGTTCTCTGGCTCATTCTTTGGTCGACATAGTTGCCAAATCGCCAGCATTCTGCCATACTGCATCCTGGTACCATCAGTATGCATAAATGGAATGACTGGATGCCAAAAAACACCTCCATAGAGCTGATAAATGTATGGAGTGGTGAAGAATCTAAATGTCTTCCTAGTAATATAATGTTAAATAGGTAAATTAGAGATAAATATTAAATAGATAAACAAGTAATTGAGCCTGAATTTATGCAGAATCAAATCCTCAATTATAACCAACCAAGTTCTCAAGTATAATACAGTATGTTATGTGTAGATTTATCATTGTTTCAGGATGGTTAAGCACCCCAAACCATGCCTTCTGTATAGGACTGGCAGAAACCTTCAGGCCATGTTGATTGTTTTCCATGTCCAGCAGAATGTTGTTCAAATGAGTGATTCCTTAACTACTTTTATTACCATAAATATAATGCTGTTAGGTTTCATACAATGTTTGAATAACAACAATTTTGAGAAATATTTCCTAAAATACACAATTACTACTAAAAATTGGTTAACAAATTGTACATATATACAATGTATAAGGGTGAGGCCAGTGCCCCTCAAAAATTAAAATATTGTAGTAGTTCCTTGGCCCTTTCCAAAAACATTCTTTAGGTTCAGTAGATTCAGATTTCTGAAAGAAAATAAAAAAATATTCACATGTAGGGGTGCCTCTTTCCGATCAAACACTATCTGTTTTTTTATAAAATTAGCGATTTAAAGCCAATGCACTGTCAAAAAATCATTTAATCTGAACATCAATGGTTAAAAGTTAAAAGGTATCATGAATAAAGCAACATCAAACAGTTAATAGAAAGAACCTCACAAAAAAGATATAAAAACCAAGCTGAAACTAAAATTACAACATTAACTTAAAACAATACGATTTTGTTTTTAAAACACATTACTCATATATATATGTGCGGATATGTTGACTTTACAAAGAGAGATTTGGTCTTTTTCTTTGGTTTGGGACTTATTTTCTTTCATGTTCAACAACCTGTAACATGTTTTGAAAGTTCTCTTCTTTTTAGATGCTTTCATGAAATCAGTGATCAACTTGACACCTCTTTCTACACAGTCATTGGTCACCATTAAAGATTTTACAACTTTTTTTGCATCCAGAAAAGCTTTGTCAGTTTTCCACATAGAAACAGACTTGCTTAGAAATGTGGTGTCAATGTTCATTATTTGGAAAAAATACCAGGAGTCAGATCCCACTAATTTGTCGTATTTGATTAGTGGTACATAAATTTCATATTCAACCTCTGGAAATATCGGCTTTCCATATCCTACTCCGTACCTATTTTTTGGTTGAACTGCAGTTTTTGAGGACAATAACTTTCTCACCATGGCTTTTTTATTAGCTTGACTCACTTTGGTGCTAAATAAAGCTAATGGCACAGCCTCTTCATTTAAATACCAAAGATGCTTTTTGAAGGCAAATAAAGCTGATTCCACAACTTGTGCATCAATTTCTTTATAATAGATTATCTTTTGTAGAAGTTTGGCATCGTTATGTGGAGCACCTTCTGCAGATCCTCATTCAATTCACCATTGGACATATATAAAAACTACAAATTTCACAAAGCGTTCAATTTCGTTCATCTGTTTTTGTGAACAGATAGTATGTCCCCGAGGCAAGGCAAGGATTTGTTCGGATAGCAGAGACATTTTGATGCTATATATAAGCTTCGCCATCCATCTAGCTTTATGCAAAGGGCCACAACCCAAGAATTGGAACCTCCTGTATACATCATAGATATTCTCTTGAATATAAAATGCTGCAAGCTCTAACAATTCTTTATAGTCATCTCTAGGTGTTTCTTTTCTAAGTAAAATGGATTTTAATGAAATGATGAGCTCATCTTTGTATATCTCCATTTTTGGTTGAGAATTTTTCTTGTGGGCAAATGAAACATTTTCCAGATTTTTAAATGGTAAGCTGTTAAAGCCTTCTTTAAACTTTTTAAATATAATAACATCAGGAGATTTTGAAGTTTCTATTTGCAAATCATCAAAAACACGCCCAACAATTAGCTCACCCATGTGGTGCCTGCAAGCATGCCAAAGTAATGCCTTCAAATTTTCTAAAGCCCAAACCGTTCAATTTTCTTTGGATGGAAATACATCCAGCTGTAACATGGCCAGTATTAGAACTAGTGGGATCAAACACCATAGCTCCCACTGAAGTTTTGCATTTCCATTCATCAAGTAGCTTTTCTGTTGCTGTAGAGATTAGTTCTCCCATTGGTTCGTTAGATTTAGTAGGAAGCTTTGGTGCTCCTAAAAGCTTAATGCCATTAGAACCTGAAAGCAGTATTGGAAGCCGCTCTTCTTATTCCTTTGAATCCAGAGACATCAAGTTTGCCATCCCAATGTAGAGATCCAGTTCCGGCCAATGGTGGTTGCCATTGTTCTTTAATGACATCAACAGTTGCTTTTACAGTTTCAGTACGATATCTCGGAGCCTGAGAGTGGTGAAGGTTGATTTTTGTTACATCTCCGCCACATACAGTTATCAGTTCTGTCATCAATGCAGACAACGCAACAGAACTTACATGGTTTCTCACAGAACAACCAACAATTGAAGGATGTTTACAAATATCAAATGAAACATGAATTGTAGTGCCAGTTTTGACAGTGCGATGGTGACTTTGTGAAGTAGACGTGAAAGATGCTTCTGGTCCAGAATTACTGTCAGATGAGAAATCCATTATTTGATCAAATGAAGTACTTGCAGTAGTCCTTTCCAAAGTGAATAACTGTTTTCGGTCCTCTTCTTTTTGTGATAATTCTGAAGCCCTTCCATCGCATTGCATTTTTCTTTTTGCCTTTTCAATTGTAATCAAATCTTTACCTGTAAATGTGGCTGTCCTGTCTGTCATCATGCTTTCCAAAAATTTTATGTCATTTTCATTTTTCAGTAGATGAAATATGTTCTTAGGCCAAAGGACATAGTCTTATTTAGACGGTTTTGAAATTCTAAAACTCTTTCATTATGCTTTCTGTCATCTGCCTTTATCTTTTGCAAACTTTTAAAATCTTTTTCATAAAAATTAATGATTTTTTCTTCAATCTTCTTCTGTGTAATACTATTAATACCAGCAAATGAATACAGCTTTATAATTTGAACTGCAACTTTTCTCGCAGCTGTTCTCTTACTTCCTTGCTCGCCTGGATTTAATTCTTGAATCATCATTAAATCCGATAAATGAAAACAAAACTTGTTTGTATGTCGGTAGGCGACAACCTTTTAGTGTCTGATCACCTTTCTTTGAAATCGTTTTCAATATAAATAGTCTAGAATCATTATTTCTCAAATCCATTTCTACTAATAAACCTAAAAAAGATGAACATTGACCTCTAATGATAGGCTTTTACCATATTTGCCCCCTGCGCACCAAATAAAGCCTGCTTCTGTTCGACAATAAATATTGCCAACGTAGTAAAAATATTTTCTAAAACATTTAATAAATTAAATTTAATGGCAAAATCAGTCCGTTTATAAGAACATTAAACTGATGAATAATTTAGGAGTACAAGAACTTTATAATGGAGATGTATAACATTATAATGAAATCCACCATTTGAGTTTAACTGAAAAATAAATAAGAATATGACATTTGGGTTTAGAAATATCAATGCAGAGCTACCACGTGAAAGTCTTTGCTTGAGACCATTTGCTGGCCCTGATTGGTGGGCAAAAACACGCTTGTCAATGAATTGTGTTTGGCCTGCAAAAATATGTCCTGTTTTTTTTTTTATATAGGTTGTTTTTATATAGGTTGTATATTCTACCACAGGTAATAGATGTCACGGAATAGTAACTAATATACACACTAACGATAGCACGGAAAAAACAGCAAAAGTTATTAATTGCGAGTAATTTATAAGCTAAATATATGCTAAACTAGACTAACATGTTTAGCTGAAGCTACTTCTGTTTAACCAGAGGCACCAGTGGTTAATAAACATGTAAACATTATATTTGAATCCTTACGATCCACAAATCTTTTTAAATATGTTTGTAATTAAGCAGATTTATATTATGTTCCTTTTTTCCTTAAAATATTTTTACCCAGACTTTGTTTTAAGCTTCGCTCAAAATGGAAATTTACTTAATTTAATTGAATCTAATAATTACCTATCTTTAAGCTGCACAAGGTTTTATGCTGCTGAGTTGGTGTTGGCATTGAAGTATTTGGAACAGATCAAATTAATACATAGGTAGGCCAACATTTTCTGGTATGTATTTTAGTAAATAGTGTTTTCTTCTCATTCCTTATGTAAATCAAGAGGTCTGGTATTGAACTAGGGGCGGGCCAAAACTTGTTTGAAGGAAGGGCATGTAAACTTTTAAAGATGATGTTAAAAAAATTGGGGGATATTTTGTGGTTATGAAACAAGTAATCTTTAGAAAATTCCTGTATCCAGCTATTTTTGTGTACAAAAGTGCAATTATTTCAAAAGACTCACTGAGGACATTTGAAACACACCAAACAGAATTTTAAGACACTTAAAACTTCCTTTAGTGGTCACGAATGCTCTCCCTAATAGTATTTTTAACAAAAGGAACATACCAGTTAACCTTTTTACAAATCTCTCTTGAGAATAAAATAATCTTTATCATGTTTTACAAAAACATCTTTCACTATTGTCATTGGCTCTTGGCCAAACAGTATCTCTTCAACTTCCCATAACAGTGGTTCTTAAACTGCGTCTGCAAACTGATGGGGTCGGGTAGGAAGTTTTAAGGGTCAGTGCAAAATCTTTTAAATGATTTGATTGGTAAATTATATTAGTTAAAGCACACCATTCTTATTGAACTTTAGTGATAATAAACCATTTAACAGCTTATTTACAGTAAGTAGTTTTGGAAAACTGTAGTAGACTAAATTTTGAGAAACTGTAGTAGACTAAATTTAATGGCAGTGTAACCAATATATTAGTATCATCGTTGTGACTCAATGAGAAGTTAAAGCCGGTTTCCCAGCAGATAATGTAGAGCTTGCTTCACTACTTTATCATTAACCACTGTAGTATCTGATGCTTACCCATTAAGACAAAACCCAAAATATGTAGCCACTCTAATTTATCCAAATTACCGCTGTGAAACCATTTATACCTCGGTAAGTAGCTGTCTAATCATCAACAGAAGGTGATAACATCTGTTCTACTCCCAACTACTCCAACGTTTTCATTTTTTCTCTTATTTGAGCTTGTTGACGCCAGCAATTAAGTCATGTTTTCTTACCTTTTCCTCAAGCAAGTGCTGCTCATTTACCCAATTTATCAACAAGTTTACCTTCTTTCTCCAGTTAGACCCACTAGTTTAGCTTAGAACTAATAACTTTTCCACAGCTAACAATTTTGTGTGTTGTTGCTGAAATAACTGATGAGGAATAATAAAGGACAATGCTACAGATGTCACAAACAGTGTAATGTGCCACTATTTTTACAAAGATGCTTTGTAGGCTATAGCCGGAAATGTTAACCTTAACATTTGCTTGAAAGGTTTGGTTTCCTCTGTATTACAAACATATATTTTGCATTGCCAATTTCTTTATGTGAATAACATTGGCTTATGCAGTTAGGATGCTGTCATGATGCAACCCTAGTGCAGTTATTCTTAAACTGTTTACCACGGCACAACAGTGAACCATGTCAAAGAACTTGCTAAACAATGTTGTTAAAGCATTATGTAGTTGTTGTATTGCTTCACCTGAAAGCGAGTATAATTTAAAAATGATGAATTTAAACAATCATTTCTCCAAATTATTAGACATTACCTAATTGATTGTGAACATAGAATATTTAATACAAAAAATAGAATAGATTAGTCCCGGGTTCATGTTAAAGGATTCTGCAAAAATACAAGTTATACATTTATTAACTAAAATATAAAACTTAAGTCATAATAATATAGGACTATTTTTTTGGTTTATCCCATGTAGCAATTTTAACTACTAAATGTAAAATTATTATTTAGAGATTTGAAACCTGAAAACATACTGCTTACTGAGAGCATGCATATCCAAATATCAGATTTTGGGACTGCTAAGATCTATTTGGAAGAAGAATTCAAACTTGAAAATGGTTTGTGATTAGTTTGTCATACAATGCATCCTTGTAACATACTAACATTTTTGTTTGGTATAAAAGGGGAAAGAAGTATGTCATTTGTTGGTACTGCTGAATATGTTCCACCGGAACTTCTAACAAAGAAGATTTCTTGTCAAAGGTAGTGTAGGATTATATCTGGGGCAGGCAACATATGGCCCGTGACTGGATTTTGAGCGGCCGGCGACGCAGTCTGTCGCAATCCCCCACCACTTGCTTACTAAGTTATCCTTCAGTTGTTTGTGTTTTTAGATTGTCTTGCATTTAAATTAAATTTAGAATTTACCATAAATATTTTCTCATGAATTTACGTAAACAATTAATTTATCGCTTTTTAATGTATTGATAATTAATTTATTGAGGGATATGGCAGTACAATTAATTTATCGATTCAGGAATCCAGCCCCCCAAGTACTTTATCTTCCATATCAGTCCCACTGACTGGAAAGGTTGCCTGCCCCTGGCTTATATGGTATTTTAGATATATATATACTGAATTATTGGGATTTCTCATTGTTTAACATTTTTCACACTGAACAGAGCACACTAACACATAATGTTCCACACGAAATCCCCTAAAAACATTTTACCTATTTATTTACACCTGAAATTACCTGTTTTCAAGGGTTATATAATGTTGACCACCATACTTATTTAGATAACTCGCCCCTGCAGATACCATTAAATATTGAAAATAAAATCAGTTTGCACATTGCAAAACTATCCTTAAACTGCTATTCTATTGACCAGCAACAAGCTGAATAGAATCTTAAATTTTCTTTGCCCCTTCACTATTTTTTACTAACACTATCGCTTATCTGGGGCCCATTAAAAATCCCTATTCATATAATGCACCGGATATTTTTTCCAGTTCTATGTTCCTGTAAACTAAATAGCTGCAAAAGGATTAGAGTAAGATAATATCAAATAGGAAGCATTCAATGCAAAATGGTAGTATCGATTCTCATCCAATGCTAGGGTGATTTCTGTATATCCGATATTAAATTGATTTAGGTTCATAACATGAGTCTAACCATTTTTTATTTTAAAGGTATATTTTTAAATACCTCATTTCCAAAAAGGGTAACCAAGTTTCCAAGTACTAAAGTATTTTTTTTTATTTCAAAATATTATGTTTTTATGCTTTATTTTTACTTATTTGACAGTTGTACTCAAATATGGGACTATTTTAATCAAACCAGGGACTATTTTGCCTAAAACATCATATGAGTCCGATTTAATACCACTTTAATATTAGAATTTCATCCATAATTTGCAATCCAAATAAGCCACTTTTACCTTGTCAAGAAATGGTAGGTTACAAATGGAGTTTAACATTAAAATTTGGCCAAAAAAAATTTTTTTTTTTTTTTAAATTTAGAAAATTTTAATTTCCTCTGTTTTGTTTATTTACTGTGTTTTTTGTCCAAAAAGTCCAAAATATTAGCATTGAAACAAAAATTCAAGTATCGCATATCCCAACTCGTTGTGGCCTATGTATGAACACTTTAGTATTTCTTTTTTTCAGATGTTTTTATTAGTTTATAAATATTTAAGTTTTGTTACTGGCCTTCTTGATTTATAAATACATATAAAAGTTCATAGTTTAATTGATTTCTCAGATGTTTTGTTTAAAGTCTACAAACAAATAATACATTTATTGCCCTTATACAATTTTGTAGCTCAGATCTTTGGTCTTTGGGGTGTATCATTTACCAAATGCTTTCTGGAAAAACACCCTTTCATGATGTCAATGAATATCAAGTATTTGAAAATATAATAAATTGTAATTTTGATTTTCCTGAAAGAATGGACTACAGTGCCAAACTTATCATCACTGCTCTTCTGGTATGTTTAAATACAAAATAAAAAATTGATTAATTAAATTTACCAGTTTTTTTTTTAAGCAAATCCAACCAGACAAAAGATTGGGTTGCAAGCACTTGGGAGGTTTTTCACATTTGCAGTTACATCCGTTTTTCGAGAAGATAGATTGGAATACATTACCAGAAAATATTCCTCCAACAACTAACCTTCCAATCTTGGTAATTTTAATTTATAAAAAATATTTTACTGAAGGTTTGTTTTTCTGTCAGTGTTCTAGAGACTACAAAAAAAGTTGATTTTTTTTTGTGGTTCTTGCTTGGAAGGAATTGACAGTGTTTGGATGTGTAAGGAGGAGTTAGGATAAAAATTTTATAAAACAACAAAATAACTTTATAAATCTATCAATTTAATCTTGTAAAGTTAGGTATAATTTGTATATACACTAGTAACTAGTTTGGATATGTTTCTATTACAGTAGTGAAACTTTATAATGCTTGTTTTGTTCTGTGATACATTTTTGCCCGCTTATAATTACCTATTGTAAAAATGGCCTAATCATTTTTTACTGTTAATTAATACAAGTTTCTAGTCTATTTAACCAAGTGTTTTATCAACCTTTATGCTCTCACAATCTCCCTAAGTTTGGTGTGTTGCACATAAACCAGAGTCAATTAGAATCATATTCCAGTTAACAAAAATTTAAGACAGAGGTTTTGACACTGATCTTGAAAAATGCTTTGTTTCTTTAGCATATCAGGCTGTCAAGATACATTCATTTTTTAATTTGTAATGTTCTGATATACCTTTATTATAGGCAGATTTACACTGCAATATGTTATCCTTCTAATTTTTTACCACATCGACCAGCCTAAAATTTTGCTCATCAGCCGAAAATAAGCGCGCAAAGTGCCCAGGATGATAACGAACTTTTATGGCGTCATTTAGACAAGGTCATTATTTAATTTTAGTCACATGTGGTTCATAAAAACTAATTTGAGCACTTTTCTGGCCGTACATAAAAAAACATATTACTACATCACTTGAAAAAATGCAATTTGGGCACGTTTATATGAGCATGAATAAAACCAATTTGGGATTTTTTGTCATATGTAGCAGAAATAAAACTCATTTGGGTACATTGTTTTGCATGTAGCTTGAATAAAATTAAACTGGGCACTTTTGTGGTCATACAGAGCAAAAATTAAATTAATTTTAGTCCTTCTTTGGTCAGATGTTGCTTGAACAAAACAAACATTGTGCAATTTTTTGGCCTAAAAAGCTTGAACAATAGTAATTTGGAATTTAGTACATGTTTAAATAAGAGTATTATGGGCACTTTTTTTGTTCACATGCAACTCAAATAAAACTAATTAAGGTACTTTTGTGTTCTTAAGTAGCTCGAATAACACTGATTTGGGTACACGTTTGGTTGTACATAGCTCTAAATCAATCTTATTTGGGCACTTTTTTGTCATATGTAGCTCGCATAAACCTAGTTTGGGAAAACTTTGGGGAAGTAAAAAAGGTGAAGGTATTATATTTAATTATATGCAAAATAGTAATCAAGTGGGCTACAGAAGACAATTTGTATTTGAAATCTGTGGAAAAATAACATTTAAATTTTTATTTTACCGGCGCTCACGTATCAAAACATGCCCAAGTGCTTAAAATTTTGCGCAAAAATATAGGCATTTAGCGTGAACACTGGTTAGAGATATGTTCTGCAAACCTTTTTGGAAAGAAGGCACTATATTGATCAGTTAATTCCATAGGTACCTTGCTTTAGGGATAATTATACATATTATTTTTTCTTACATATCACTGCAGCAGAAAAACTACAAAATATTGTTTTCCACAATGTTTGCTAATGTCAGATTTAATCAGTGTTATGGGACCTGTATAACATAATGCCCCTGTGTATGTTCTGCTTCAACCTCATGGAAATGTGTTCCCGATGAAGTTGATGTTACACACATTTCAATCATTCTACTAAATACAAATCAGAATATATTTAAAACATGTTCTATTTTCATAAAAAGGTAGAAAATCACCTTATGGGGGATTCAACTCTTTAATTTTTTAAATAAACTCAAAACTTTTTGAAACAAGTTTAAAAGAAAACAACCTGATTAAGAAATATGTTTCAAAAGTCATTACAAAAAAGTATTTATCTAGCTGCAGCACGCAGCTAATGACCCTCTTTACCTTTAATGTCAAAGTTTATTGTTGTTCTTTTTTCTCAGAGCAATGTTGAGAAAGGAATTCTGATAAACACTCAACAGGTTTTAAGTAGCAAGCAATTGCACAACAGTGAAAAAAGGTTTGTATGTTTTTATAGCTAATGGAAATCTATATGTTATATACAAGTATTCTTGTAAATTCAACCCATTTTTATACATAATGAAATGATCAATATGTACAGATATTAGGCTATTTTTTCAACTAAATACTGAATTAGAAAAATCGTGAAATATTATTTGCTTCACTTAAACTAATCCAATTTATCAGATTTGCTGTTTATTTAGCATAGTTGTTTCAATACTTTTGTGTCGAAATAGGAGAGCAGGGTTTCTAGTTAAAGGGGTTCACTGCCGATGAAGTAATCTGTTTCCAGCAGTTACATGTTTGATACAATACCCTGATAAAAACTAGGGAGCTAGGCAATTTTAACCAACACTTCCACAGATGCATAGCAAATTTTTTGCCATTCCAGGTGTCTGTATTTTTTCTGACATGCGCCAATTTAGCCTTGATGGTTTCACATATTCAAACACCAAATGGATCGCTTAAAAACAACATAACAAAATCATAAATCCATCATCAAATTTTAGGCTAATAGAGTGCACAACATAAATTTACTACAGCAGTCTTCTCTACAATATTTTTTATGTTGAAAAGCTTGCTTAAAATTGTGCACCAATGTCCAAAAGTTTGAAGTACACATTTGAAGTAACTTTTTTTGATACAATTCTATACTGGTATGTGCATGGCACAATAAACAACTTTGCCATCAGCTCATGGCCAAATAATTGCAATGCGGCTCTAAAATCTACAAGAATATCTAACCCATACAATAATATAAAATATGTTGTTCCCATACAATTAATATCAAATATGTTATTTTAAATGGAAGTGAACAGGCTGGCAGAATCTTGCCAGCCTTTTGGTGACAAGCATTTTTGGCCTAAATTCTTTGGTTTTCGGTCGTGCCCCTAAACTTAATGGTGTGTTTGCCTAAAAGGAATGTATAAACCTTCCCATGTTTTGGCAATAAACAAGGCTATTGATAAGTGAATAAGGTAACCAAACGTTGTGGCGAAGGCGCAAACATTTTTTTGACATTCAAATACATAAAGGGGCATGCGAAGGTACAGCCTGGGGGTGTACATGTCTGCTTTTCTAATTTACATAGATAAGCTGTTTTCAGGCAAACTTGTGTGGAAACATGCAGCTCAAAACCAGTTTGAAAAGGGCGAAAAAAATATTCTTTAGATAAATTTTTAATCTGTATTGTTCTAATAATGATATTTATAACCCAAATTAATAGAAATTGTCACAGTCACAGTGCAACATGCCACATTGCTACCAGACTTGGACAACTAGATAATTTTATTTTTCTTATTCAATGAATTACAGCAAAATGCGGCTAATTCTAATTCTAATCTAATTTGTGAATTGCTTGTGTGCTCTAGTTCTAATCTAATTCGGATTTTACCAAAAATCCTACTTTGTCCAACAACATTTTTAGTCTCTTAGTAAAAATAAAGAATTTGAATTCAAACTCTTTGGTTGAAACGTAATTTTCACGGACTAAAAATCATATGCTATGCTAAATTGCTTAAAAATTAGCACACACATAATTGACATGCACATTCCTATTAAAATACTTCTCGATTTAAATGTAATTGATTGTGAATAATAAAATGTAATTTTAGTTTAAATTCTAGTTCAAATTCGTTTTTTTTAGGAATTCTGTAATTCTAATCTAATTTGAGAAAACTCAAAATGATCTAATTCTAATTCTAATCTAATTTGGAAAAACTGAAATGCTTTAATTTTAATTCTAATCTAATTTTGCTAAAATAAATCTAGTTGTCCAAGTCTGATTGCTACATAGTATGCATATTACCTTTTGGATAGATAGATTTGTTTTAAACAAAGACACTTAACCTAGCAAGACCAGGTTTAAGTTTGCGCGAAGCGCAAAATTTTTTTGTGCTTGCGTTAATTAAAACTACCAAAAATTTACTTTAGAACTTAGGTGGAGAAGCATAGCCTTGTACATCCTCAAAATGTTATACATGTACATTTAAAAGGAATGGGGAATTCAACTCAATATACAGGAATTCAACTCAATATAGGAATAGTTGCCAAATCAAAGTAAAACTGCCAACACATAACAATTCTATGATCAAAATTGTTTACTTTTAAAAATAATAAACAATCTATATGCTTAACACTGGCTTTTTCTCACCAAACAACATGCTTCACACTACCGTAACTTTTTTCAAAGTGGCACAACAAAATTAATTTCTGCCCATTGTATTGTGTAATGTTATTACATATTTTGCATTTCAAAAAAAGGATGTGGTTAAATATGTGTGGAAACAACCACAAGTTATTTTGTAAAATGGATCTTCAAAAAAAAATTTTTTCGCTTTTTTTGGCTTATTCTTTGGCCGACATGGTCGCCAAGTCGACAGCATTCTGCCATACTGGAAGTGAATGTGTATACCCTTTACTAGTTGTAACTGCCGGAATTAAGTTTTTTTCTTTTAACTTGCTGTAAATTTTTAGTAGTCTTTTCTCTTTACTGTACCGAACCCATTAAAACCTTACTGAGTAGATGGAAATATTAGTTTTTAAATAGTTAAAGCTAGTTTCAGCGGTAAGTCCCTGCTCTTACTATGTCTGTTTCCTACTATTAAGTTTTAGTATTTTTACTTAAAAATATATATCTAAAACAAATATACATCAAAGTTGTTGTGTTTGAAAGTACTTGTGCCTATTAAAACGTCATATTGTGCCTTTCAGACTACAGTGTAGTGACCCAGATGATTTGGATGGTTACGGGTTAAGTTTAAACATGTCTGAAGAAGAAAGAACAAGAAGACTTTCTATTCAAAGTAACACCAAATGGTAATGTTATGTTGTAGTTCTAAAGCATGAAGAGGTAAATATTTGCACAAAAGAGTCTTCAAAATCATCTAAAGACAAGCATGAAAACATACTAAAAATTTAAATAATTTTTAATTCAGACTGTAAGTTTGCAGAGTAGGAATGTTAATCCTGTGGCTTTCCCAGAAGAATGTGAGAAAGTCATGTGTGAGCTTTGCATTATTTTTGTAATTCTCAATGTTTAAGTTTAAGCTATTGTTTCCAACATAATATGAATCAACATAACTCTTCCGACAGTTAAAATTGTGCTCTTACATTTCTATGTCCTACCCAAGTTACCGTCATCAGACTGAATAACAATAAAACAAGGTATTACACTGCCTGATTAGCATAGATTAAATTAATAAAAATCGCTCATAACACTATGATAAAAATTACTGTTAGATATCTAATAACTTTCACAAATTAACAATTGACTTTCAGCAGGTCACATGCAAGTGCTTAAAAATTAGAAGTTTAGTCTTTTGTTATCCACAGTGTTTTTTGTGTGGTATTTTTAATGTTTTTCTTTCTATAAAGTGGTGCAATGTCATTCACCCTGATGTAGGAGACCTATATAGGACGTTTAAATGTTGTACGACAAACATAACTGCCCAACGAAGTGTTTAACTGATCTAAAAAAAACTTTTTTGTATTGGTTGCTTTAGACAATTTGTTAAAAGGGGAACAAAAAGCAAACAACACTGACTATATTCTAAGTGATATTGAGATGTTCAATGAAACAATTACACATAATGTGTGTTAATAACTGAGATCTAGCCCATCGAAGCTGCTTTTTGACCAACGATTACGGCTTATGTATAATTAGTACACCGAAAGCCATTGCAGACTCACCAAATCTGTTGATCTATGATGCAAGCAGAGCAGACTAGAAAAACAACTAGCCTGCAGTAAGGTTCGAACACACGACCTCGGGTCAAGCTTGGACCGTCGCTCTACCAACTGAGCTATGCAGGCTCAGAAGGGAACGAGTCGAGAAACAACCATACGCCAATGATTGCTCAATCAGTTAGCACAAGCAACCTCATCGAAGGGGATCCACAGTACCATATCATTTGTTCAATGAAACATTCACACATAATGTGTGTTAATAACTGAGATCTAGCCCTTCGAAGCTGCAGCTTGATTGGTAATCAGGTGTTTACAAAACATCCTTTATGTTGCTTCTGTTGATACTGCAAGTTTAAAAAGGCTATAGTCTGTCGTTGTGTTTATACTTTGAATTACAACCTCAGACCTTTTATCAATTTTTCATTTACTCGATCTGGAAATACTAAATCAGTGCCACAGGAGAAAGATCAGGTGCCCCAATTTTGAGTCCTTCTGACACGTTGGAAACCCTGCTTTAAAGTATGGTCATATACACATATTTAGCAGTTTTGAATACCCTGTTTAATCATTTGATAAAAATATGTAAAGATCTTTCGACAGTTTCTGGGCATTTTTAGGCCACTACGTACGAAAAGTAGCATCTGTTTCTTTGAATTGACTTTAGTTTTATATATTCAAATTTTAAGCATATTGTATATGTTTCTTAGTATGCATTCCTTATTCACAGTCACACCCAAATACTTTAATGTGCAATTGTAGCACCTTATTACTTCTGTAATAAGATATTGAAAGAACGAGTTTTTAACTGAGGCTTGTGTGTTGTTGTACTGCATAAGTTTATTTTTGCAAAGGATTTTATTTCCTCAACTTTAGGCAAACTGTTGACCATCAGATAGTAAACCAGGTGAAGCGATGTAATAGTAGGTTTATCATTCTTCTAAGCCACACATTTTTTGTATTGCTTAACAGTCAACACACACATACAGAAATGTTGTACTCGGCATGCACACATCGGACTCTTGACTAAAGTAGTTTTACCTAGTCATATTTTTAGTTCAGAGTCGGACTGCATCCTTGATACATAGCTCTACGAGTGGCCGCATTGGAAGAGAGTAGTACATCTATTCCCGAGACATTTAAACAGGATGAGCTGAGTGAGCTAAGCAACAGAAATCCTGGCATCCAGACTTTCATAACATTCTTACATTTGCAGGAAAAAAATGCTTCCACATTTTTTCCAACAAGTTGAATTTGTTTACTGCAAAAACATTGAAGGACTGCTGAAAATGGAAGTACCACAAAATGAAACTAATGAGTGGCCAGTTTTCAAAGCCTTTCAGAAAAGTTTGAATTGTGTCATTATTCAACCACTGTGCATTAAGGCTTCAAAATACCCACAAATCAGATCGGACCACCCTTTACAGCACAAACGCTCGATTGTGAACACCCTGCTACACCAAGCTTCAAAACTTTGCAGTAACCATAAGGACGAAGTCAACGAAATTAAGCATGGTAAAAAGCCCATGAGAATAAACGGATACCCCGACTGGTTGTTCAAACCCAAAAACAAATCTAACTATTTAACAGCTAAACCAGAACCTAAAGGTCTGGTCATTATTCCTTACATTCCAGGTCTGGGAGAAAAACTAAAACGTATTTTGAAAAGCCACAACATTTCTACAGCTTTCAAACCGGCCAGAAAAATTGGAAACATTTTAACCTTCACCTAAAGATCCAGTTAAACCAGTAAAAACGTCAAGGGGCTGTTTATAAGATTCCCTGTGGAGGTTGTTCAGCAACATACATAGGGGAAACTAAATGTGCCTTTCATACCAGAAAACTTGCACATATGCGTGATGTCCGCCACGAAAGGGCATCCCGGTCAGCTCTGGCAGAGCATGTGGTTGAACTTTGACACGGAATTAATTGGGATAATTGTAAAATTTTAGACTGGGAATCACATTATTACAAAAGACGGTTCATTGAATCATTCCGGATTGACAAATGCCCTAACACCATGAACAAAAAGGATTCAGCTGGTATCTGCTGCCGAAACGTCGGTTTATACTTCGTTCACACCAGAAGAGCGATTTCTATCTATTGATATGTTGCCTGGTGGAGCTAACTCTATTTTCTGGAAGTAATATTAAAACATAATTATTAATAGCCAAGTTCTTTTTTCAAGTTGCCTTCGGCTATTGTTAAATCAAACATAGCCTTGGTCAAAAACAACTGTTTATGGCCAATGGGTATTAAACAATCAAAGTGTTTGATGAGAGGTATGACATTTTTGCCTTATTGAAAAAAATATTTTTACAAGTCAATTGCAGGAAAGTGTTGTCATAAACTGTTAAATGAAAGAAGTGAAGTCCAGATTTGTTGTGGTGTACACAACATTTGATTAGATATATCAACTTTGGACCTGTCAGATATCCAATCTGATAGTTTTGGTACTTTGCTGACACTGAATTCAGAAACCCAATGTATCAAGATAGGTCCAGCTAATCTAAAACCTTGATCATGTTGTAACAAATCCAAGGTAACATTCGATTGTCAGACATTTAATAACAAGTTAATCGTGGAAGGAATTACTCCCAGGTTACATCCAGATCTACATCCAGATTGTGAAATTACATTTACATCTACTAACATTATGTGAAACCATGTGAACTGAAATTTAAGTTATTATTTGGCAAAACTAAAACTACTATGCAAAACCTACACAAAACTCTTTGATAAAAATTCAAGTATGCCGGGAGTAAAAAAAAATTGTCTTGAATAACGCAGCCGCAAATCAATAAATGAGTAAAAATATATTTTATGTAGTTTATACAACAAGTAGCCTTTTGCACAATGGAATAATTTATAAAAGAGTTTCGTAAACATTTTAACCTAATTTAATATATTAAAACTTTGTGCAACAATTTACGTTGGACAACAAAATAGACAGACTATTTTTTGTTTGTTTGCTTTATTATGTATATCTTGTAATGGTAATGGAAAGCAAGTACAATTTCCAAATAAATATATTCTAATACTATGTGGTAGTTAGATGGTGTAATGCTATACTAACCAGAGCAGGAAACTATATAGAATTTTGCGCTACCGCCGTGCCCTCAATTGAACTCAAATGTATAATGTCAATTCTAGTTATACTTCAATTAAACCAAACAAGAATTCTCTTTTGGGGAAAGTACAATGCTTCAAAACAAAAAGTAAGGAGTCAAATTATATTTTAAAGCAGATATTTATCTCTTTATGAAGGCACCACTTTTCAAGAAATTCTTTAATTCTCAAGCAAGGCATTCTGCAGAAGAAAAGAGGACTTTCCTTTAAGTTCCGGTACTTTTTGCTAACAGAAGAGCCATGTTTTTTATACATTGACGAAGACACAATGGAAGTTAAAGGACAAATACCTTGGTAAACCTACCTATATAAATTAACCCTTAATGTAGTATTATGCTTGGTTACCTTTGGTGTATTGACGCAAGTAGGCAGTTCATTTGTAATCTATAAATATATAAAAGGGCGTTATTTTTATGGAATCCAAAACCATTGGTTTCTGCTTGTCGATCAGTGTTTCGCTAACGTGTATACTAACAATAAACCAAATTTAACCCCTTTAGTTGCATGTTTGCTCGCGTTTTAGTTGTATGTTTGCTCACGAGATCACTCAAGTTAACAAACAGATGTTTTTAAAATTAATTGTATGATGACGCAACTAAACCATATCGGGGCGATCTTCCAACCAACACAGATATATAGGTTTAGCACCGAAGCAATAAAACTATAGATTGATTACTCCATGTTGATCGCCTAAATAATATGCTAAATTCAACGCTACACGAATGGTGTGGAAGCCGCATCAACACTTACACGTGTGCCCCTAGGTTTTTTTTAAAAGATCGTTGACGAACGGGAAAGACGCGAAAGTACGTGGTTTATTTTCGAATCTTCGGATGTTCAGTAATTAATTATTAAGGTATATGAAGGGATTTCAGTTGAACACATATACAATAAAACTGATGATGAAACGATATTAATAGCGGAAATATCAATAATATACTATAGTATTAAGGCCGGCTAGCGTAACATTATTTTCTAGGTTAGTCTCTGCGACTTTAAACACTGCACAGTTTTGCTAAGAAAAGTCGTTCTATCCGCGATACGTAAAATTCCAACATTTGAGTTTCGGAAACGGGAATAAGACCGGTTACTAAAACTGGAACCCCTGGTCGCATTTTTTTCTTTTGTGGCGCCCTTTCTTTGTCTGTCTGGTTAAAAGTTAACCTTTTTCAACTCTTGGCCTATATAACGTGGCTTAGCTGACCACCTGCACGCTTGCGCTTCCTTCGCTTTCTCTTTTTTTGTGCACGGGACCTGTGCATATAGACCCGTCTGAGCAGAATTTATCAGTAGCAATATTAACGGTTAACTTTAACATCGTTAATTTAGAACAAACTTTTAAATATATTGACACTTGCTTGATTACCAATATTTTGAAATTAAAAAAATCATGTTCTTTGAAATCTGCCTGTGGCTAAAAAAACTAGTTTTAATGATCCAGTAGTGCTGTATTTAACTAGCATGCTAAACGTTAAACGCTAGAATATCCTCTCACCACACCTGGAAATTTGTATGTCGCACTTAATATCGTATTTTATTTGTTAGGTCAACCGAGTTACGCACAGAAGTGAAGACATTCAAAGTATTTTTGGTACACGTGGTAGGTTAACAACTTTTTTTTCATATAATTTACAAGCGCGTATGGTATTCGTGTTCAAAAAAAAAAATAAGTCGTCGATAACATTTGCCTAAAAAGCTTCGTCCCATCAGCTTAGGAAAAACAAGAGCGGGTTTCTACATATTTGGTAAACACACTTTTGCGGTACCGATCTAGTCATGCGGTACGGATCTAGTCCCGTCAAACTCTAATTTAATCCTGTTTTTCAGACTAAAATGAACATTGTTTCGCGCGTCGCGCGAATCTTTTCATTCTTCCTTTAATGTTCTACTCGTTTTTGCATCTTTACAGACAAAACGCGTTCAGCGTTGGACGAACAGTGCCTCACTCTTTTAAACTAAAGTTTATCAAATTTCGCCTAATATTTATAAATACACTTTTTGCGCTTCGGTCGAATGTAATCGGTCTTAAAATATTAACGAAAATTAGTATAACCGTCGTTTTCCATTCTACGAGTTATCCCGATTGACATTTTGCCAACCTTTTTTAGTCAATGCCATGTTTTAAGTTTCTTCCGATTTATACGGTCTTTGCGACATGCAAATCGGAAACTTAGCCTTTAAAGGCAAAAAATAGCATTGTCGGTTTTTTTTACCGAAATTTTTACTTATGTTAACCTCAATTTTTGGTCAACGTACCCCACAACTTGATATACAACAAGCAATGTACATATATTTATCTGAGCTCAATGGATTACGTCCCTTTCTAAATCTAAATTATTTGCATTTTAAAACAAATAGCTCCAAAATTTTCTTTAAAAAAATGTTCTTGTTTTTTTGGATTATTTGTTTTATAGTATCGCAATGTGACTTCATATTGCGTGTATTTGAGATGTTTTTTGACCTGGCCCGCGACAACATTTTAAGTTTCTCATGCATCTCAGGTTAAATAATAATTGTCCACCCTGCCTTGGCGTGGTATCTTTTATCACGTTTTCAGAGAATCTTTTCAGCTCAAGGCATGGGAATTGTTGAAAATTTTTGCCAAGTTAGAAAATGCTGTTTTCGCTTAGTTGTTCTGTCTTTTTTTCCCACCTATTTAAATATTTTATCTCATTTATTTTTTAATTTCCACAACGAATTTTTTACTTTTACTAAATTGAACAAAATTTAATCCAAGTTTTTAGGCGAACCTAAATGTTCATGCCATTTAACTTAGGTCAAATTGTACTCAAATTGCTGTCGACGCGCGAAGCGCGAAGAATTGCGTTTGTTTGGTTAAAATTGATAAATCTGTTGATTTACAAGGAGACGTTGCACATTGGGCACACTTAAAATAAAATATGCATATATTCCTTTTACTCTTGTTGATGTTTATCATAAAAGACGGAATACATCCGCGACAAAATCATAGATTATGTTGGATGAACTTCATTTTAAAGTTTGATGCTTTGAAAATTCCACTTAAAAAAGCCGTTATGTGCACGCATTTGGTCTGAAAGTGAGAAGCCTCTCTCAAATCGCTAGTCTCAATTAAAAACTCAAATAGAAAAACGATTGGGGGGAAGCGCTAAAATTGTTAGTATTTATGTATACTGTAAGTAACGTTGTTTAAAATATGAGACATATAGTTTTGTGTCCAGCTTGTAAAAGCTTTGTAAAACCTTGTAAAACCTGTCGCGGGCCGGATGAATTTCACCACGGGCCGTAGGTTGCCGACCTCTGGTCTAGGGAGATTATTTTATGTCTACAAAAATAAGAAATTTTCACCTATAAAATTAAAATTTTGACAAATTTTGACCTAAAAAAGATATTTTTGACAAACTTTTTACCTATTAGGAATACATAGATTTAAACAACACATTGTTGTATAAAGTACTGCATTAGAGTCTTGCCGTCATCAGTCACTAGTTTTTGGTGTTTTACTGACGACCAGTGGAAGGCAAATCAGTTGTCTTTTTCGGTTTAAAATGCAAATCTCTTAAAAAGGATCTTAAGACTGTTTATTTATTAAAACAGATAAAACATAAAATCATTTCTTAAAATCTTACAGAAATATATATATTACGCCTATAAGGCATCATTAGTTTCTGTACAAAAAACAAACATGCAAAAATGCCAATATTGGTGGTTAAAAAGTAAAATATATAAAATTAAAAATAGTAGGATAGCGTATAGGTCTAAAATCATGAAACACCTGCAGATGTCAGATGCAAAAGCAACAACTAGCGAATGGCATCAAACGACAACGTGAAAAAAAAAACGGAAAGAAAGAGAAAAGCACGCAACTGATAAGCATGTTATCAAACGGTGTCGCAATGTTATCATTAATGGCAAGAAATAAAACGGGACAAAAACAAGCCCTGGGCAAAAAATTACCTTACGCGTGGTATAGTATCATTTTTTGGATATTTATTTCAGCTTTGATTTTATTAAGCCATTTATCTTCAAAAATATCCAAAAGGCTGACTGGCGGCATTTGTACAAATACAACAGAAAAACATTGGTGTAAGTGCGGCTTTCTTTGCAGTGTCTCTTAAAAATGCTTAGTTTTTTTTTATGATATCAAAAAGACAAAACTATAAAAATGCCAAAGAAAAACAATGAAGTAAACAGTTCAGTTAAAATACAAGGTAAAAATAATTTTCACAAATTAATAAAGGACGATGTGATATTATTGAAATAGTAAAGGAGAAAATTGCAAACCAAAACCGAAAAAACCCACAGCAAATACTTTTCAAAAAATTTTTCCAAATCTGAAATACAAATCATCTCAGGTAAATTTAAATTCGATGAACCTATGGCGTATATATATAGTATTTCTCTAAGTCGAATGCAAATATAATACAGTTAAAATGTTTTTGGATGTGATTGAAAACCAAATTTTGGTAAAATTTAAACTAAACGACTATTTTGAAAAGCATATCACAGTTTGTTAATTTTGTAATGATTTTTCAGCATTTTGTAAACGATTTTGGCTTGAAATAATTTTAACATAACGTTTTAATTTTTACTTATTTCGACAAATAAAAAAATATTTGCCGTACTTATCACCATTTTGTGCTTCACCCATTTTTGGCACCGGTGCGCAATCTCCCCACAATAATGGTATAACAGAACACAAAAAAATTTAAATGCAAATATATAATCAACTAATTATATCTCCGTTTAACTTAATGTTGACCAAGGGTATTATATATATACCTGTTTTAAAAGTTTTTGCTTTAGGTGCAAGCATATCTTTTCCTTATAAAATTAAGTTCACATTACCGCAAGACAATTTGACTAAGTACTATTATTATATTTCGCATAAAAGTTGTGTAATAGAAGTTCAGGCCATGACTCATTGAGACTTAAGGGTCCTGTCAGGTCAGCGGCAACTGTGAGATTAGGTTATGACTTGGTGATTACTTAAAACCTGTTGAGATAAGATATGTGTCGATTGAACGCCGGTGGCTGGCAAATAAGGTTGTTCACCGTACTGTTTAATTAGGTTTTGGGTGGGGCGACAGGTGGTGTTCGAATTAGAGTTAAAATTTGTAGAGATGGTGATGAAGCTAATCTAGAGTTCGGTAAAAGCAGTGGTTCACTATTTTTTTGAGCCTTTGGCACAAAACATTATTCTTATACCTTGACAATCGCTTGTAATTTACGGAATGACTTAGGGTAAATGACACAGTAATATCAGTTGTCTAATGCAGTGGTCTCTAACCTTTTTATTAACCGACCCCAATTAAAATAAAATGCGATCAGCATTTACATGCACCACAGCTTGTTTTCCGATAAGTATATGTATTGCTTGAACTAAATGGCACGAACGATTTCTTAGGCTTAAATTATACATAATTTCAGAGAACTGTGGCTACAAATGTCTACCAAAATGAGAAGTTTAACTTAACACATGGATTTCAAGTTAACAAAATAAACATCACTTTTTAAATTTTTTTAAAACATTTTTCTTACACTTATTGCGCTCGTTTAAACCACGAGCGCAATTTAACCACTAAAACTGCAGGCATTGGTTAGTAGTGCCACCCCATAAATGGTTCATGAAACACCCAATTGGGTCGCAACCCATAATTTGGAGACCACTGGTCTAATGAATGCTGTTTATTTATAACTTTAATGGTAACCTATTGAGGCAAAATGTTACTCCGTTGATGATATTAATGCACTGGAAATGTCGTTAAACTGGTAAAAGTTAAAACTAGGTTAATGTTTTTCAAAGCTAGGTTAATGTTTTTCAAAAGCCAACTTTATTTTGTATAGTTACTTTGCATTTATTCAATTTAAATATTGGCCAACAAGTAAAAAAATCGATTGTAATGTAGTGACTTTTCTACTGGTAGCTATACCTGCCAATCCGATTTTTTTGGAATTGTATTATTTGACTTCTTGTGCTTGCTCATATAACTTGTTCTACGCTCTCCGAGGGAGACCGCCCTGGTATCCGCCAGGCCAGAACAGTTATTTTTGGCCTCTTTCTTGCACGCCTCCCAACGACTCTCTGTAATGGAATAAAATACTTAACCTAACAGTACAAACAGCAGCCGACAAACACATGTTACCTACACTGTTGGGCCTACAGTATTTAATACCACGTTTAACTATATTCGATTAAATTTTTTTAAGTGGGATAGAGGATTTTAAGTACAATATTTATTTTAGTACAGCAACCTTAAAATGAAAAAGAAGACCATGTGCATTTTAGTTTCATGGTTTTGCGAATTTGGGTGTTTCTAACTATTGTCACTATTGTTGTGTTTTTGCTATTTTAAAGTATATTTCCACTAGTTTAGTCACATAAATTTTGACCTTTTATAGTTTATGAAGACCATTATGGTCTGCCTTTCAAAACTAATTTTTGACAACTTAAATATTTTGCACATTTCGAGCGTGTTTTACCGTGTTTGAAATTAGTTTTAGCTTAAAGGCCCCGTGCATACCATGACATATACACATAATTTCAAAAATAATTACGGCCAAACTTTATAGATAAACGATAAAAAGAATTCTGCTTCGCGTTAGTATTTTTTCCATCCTTTCTATGTGACAACATCCAACCGCTGAGGACACCACATTGATTTTACGTCTGTAACGTTCTTGCAATAGTAACACCTTTTTAACATTATTAACACAATAACTTTTCTTGCGGTTTTGCGTTACTCCAAAAAAGTCTAGTTGCTGAAATCCCACTGATGTGTAATCGACGAAAACAAAAATGCCTGCTATGATAATTATGCATATCGGGATGGGCCCAAGGTGTACAAGTTTCTTTCATTGTGATCTCATTTTTATTATAAATCAGAAAAAAATATCGACCTTTATTAACGGTATGTTGTTACTGTTTTTCAGCCTGGTAGAACTTACCATTTAATTGATAGATCAGGAAATGCTATAAAATGGTGCAAAAAGATAGAAGAAGTTAAAGACTTTATTTCTTTGAAAAGTTCACAAGATTTAACGTAGCTGACGTATTGTATTGTTGTTTATCCTTGTTTTTACAAAATCTGTGTTAATTTTTTTAAACGAGACAATGTGTCATTTAGTGTTATGTAATTGTTTATATTCACATGGTGATAAACATTATGCAACAAATGCAATTTATGCTGTAACAAATGTTATATGTAATAGTTTTTGAATTATATTTTATGTGAAACGATATCAAGGATTAATTTACTATAAAATTTGTATTTTTCGATATGTAGGCATTATCTTACCCAACGCCTTACAAGTATTGTTTGCATTTGCTACCTCTTTTTCTCTAGTAGGTATAAAGATGAAAACGGTGTTACTGTAAATTTTAGGGAGTGGTTTAAATTAATCTAGATAACAACTGTTTTATTCACGAACTTGTGAAGGTCGATTTATTTTACGTACAGGTTTTAAATAAAAAGCACAAAGTAAAACGACTCGTCCTAACGACGCAACGCTTTCTTTATTTTAGTCATATTTATCTAGTCTAGTTATTACATTTCGGATGCTTCAGTAGTTTTTTTTTTCTAAAATTAACTTCTACTTTCTAAAAAGAAAATCTGTTAATATTTTTAAAACAGTGTGGTCACTTGAATGTATTGAGCAATGCTACCTCACAAAACTTTAATGAAGTTAACTACACCAATTTCACGCCATCACTGTTTATAACACTTTTTGTTTATTCAATATAACTAATGTGCCCCTTACCCCATATAATTTATACAATCAATAAAAGTTATGTTTCCACTTCATAACCTAAGAAACGGTGACTTGTTTGTTGCATTCCTTGTATGGTTAGGGTTATTAAAAGCTTTTTGAAAATAAAACATTGTATTCAATGAAAATGGACACTGTCAACAAATCTTTGTTTGGCTGACAGAAACAACAGTGTGTGAATATTTGTTATATACGTCGCCAAACGCGCCGTGTACGCTATACTACGTATATAGTATGTTGCGCCGCACGAACTCACATAATAAGAAATCGCAAGTTTGTTGCATATTTTAATACTAGTTCGCCAAAGAACTATAGTTTTATTTTAAGATTCGTTGTTTTAAGACTTCACGTTCAGACGCAACTTAGTGATATCATCTCGGAAAAAAATTCTCCAACCAAACAGAAATCCGTGACCCTGGTCCTGTCTAGTTGAGCTATACTTTTACTCGGGTGTTTATATTGTGAAACGCCCAGGACTACTAAAACAGCGTTTATCACAGTACGTAATTGCCTCGCGATCCCGGGCACTTAGTCGTTGTTGAGCTTTTATAAAACGGTTAGGACGTGAAAAAATAAATTTTATTACGAATTAACTTAAAACTAGAAGTTTTAAGTGATGCCATGTTGCTAGTTTGATTCAAAATATTAGGAAGCCAACTCCACATATTATATTTTTTTACCCAAAAAAATTCACCTATTGTTTATGTTAATTTTGCACTATTCATCGTCTGCAACCTATATTTTAATACACTTCATAATTGTGACGCTATACACGCTAAGCTATAGAATCGATGCTGATTCACATGATTACGTTGCCAAACTAAGGTTTGGCTAAAGAAAGTCACATATTCCAAACATAGGCGTAGCCAGGGGGCAAAAAAATTATCAATATTGTATTTGTACACTCTTAATAATTTGTTTTGTAGCATTTATGTGCAGTACCACACCCGTCGATTACTGGAATGCCACACCTTCAATTGTTACGTCACAAACAATGTAGTTATTACGTTTGCTAGGTACTCATTAATGTAGTTTTATTATCTTTTAGTCGATTTGTTTTTGCTCTTTGAATGGTTTTTGAGCATTATGTTAAAACTCAATCAATTGCTGCTCGAAACGGTTTGCTAGCATATTTATTTGTGTTCGATACGGCAGTTTATACAATGGCAAAAGCTAAACAAAAGAAGTTCAAGTTTGCCCCCAAAAATTTTCGGCTGGGTACGCTATTGCTAGTACACTCAAACACGTGAGAAAACATGACGTGGCACTAAACAGGTTGTTTGTGCGATTAGCCTAAGGCACTGGCAGTGATTCCCAAACTTTTTTTCTCGCGTACCATTTTGAGCTTTCGTACAGTGTTGATGTACCACCTAAGTTACACCTTACTAGAATATCTCAAACTTCAACTATTTTAGCATGTAAGCAGAATTAAACTTTACCAAACGCCACCAGGAAGACAAAGAAGCCATAAATTAAACAAAACCCAAGGTTCAATGCGATAGTTGTTTTTTCTTCACCAGCTGGTCAATACATACGACAATACTAAACTGCTCACTATTAGTTTATTACTAATATATTAAAGTAAAACCAGCTAACAATTAGCGTTTTATTATCTTGAACAAGATAAGTGTTACGTCATAAACGTGCGAAACCTCAAATTAAAGTAACTAAAACGCAACATTGCAATTACCCAATCTGAAAGTTTTAAAAGTTGAACGTTTTCGAAATTTATACGTGTGCTGAAGTTAGTCGTGTACCACCTGAAAGTCTCTCGCGTACCACAGTTTGAGAACCACTGGCCTAAGGTAAGCCAACGTCCGTAACCAAACCGTGAAGTAAATAATTGTGGCCAGCAGGGCTGCGGAGTCGGACTCGGTACTCGAGGAGTCGGTTTGTGGGCTTGGGACTCGAGTAAGAGCACGTAAAACTACCCGAGTCTCGAATCCGATATGCGCATGCGCAGCACCAAATTTTAAAACTGATCTTGCCCCCAACTAGAAATTGTAAAAGCGGAATAGCATACGGTGGAATATTTTCCAACCATATATTGTGAGTGGATGAATTATACAACACCCCTATAAGTGGATTGTTGAATATCCACGTTATTTTAGTTACGTAAATAGGCGGAATACAGGCTGTAGAGCAGGGGTTCCCAAACTTTTTTGGCTCGCGGCACACTAAACAAATCTTAACAATTTCGCGGCACACTTTTTAACAGAACAACAAAACAGTAATTTTACAATCGTCCTTTACACACGACAAACGATATGTAAATGTCTCAAAATTATTGATTTGTAATGAACAGTGCATATTTAAGTCTAAAATGCTTGCGTGTATGCATAGAGCACTTAGTGCTCTATGGTGTATGCCTATTGGGAATACAAATACTTTTTTTCAACATTACAAAAAGCTTCGCGGCACACTTGACAATCTCTCGAAGCACACTAGTGTGCCGCGGCACACAGTTTGGGAATCACTACTGTAGAGTCAGGGCCAGAATGGGGATTCGACGAAATCGCACATTTGACCGGGGTCGGACTCGGGTTTATTTTTGTTGTCGGAGTCGGACTCGGGTTATTTTTAACCGACTCCGCAGCGTAATTGGCCTGAACGAAAACAATGTTATATAAATGCGAGAAGCTGTTTGCCCTAAGATAAGAAGGGACTTAATTCCGACTAAGCTGAAGTGTAAAATTGATTGATAAGCAATTCTGAACCTCCCAGATGTGCGCAAGCCTTTCGTGTCAAACAAAGGTCTCGGATGTGGTATGCTACAAAATAATGAAGGAACTCGTTCCCTGCCAGCTATGCCAGCAAGAAATTGTACAGTGCGGAGGGGTCGTACTCCACCATGGAAAAGGAGTGCCTTGCTATCGTTTGGGCAATTAAAAAGATTTACTTGAAGACGCATTTTTTACTCTCCAAACTGATCACCAGTCGCTAACTTATCTATATTCGGCAAAATCCGCGAATTACCGCGTTATACGTTGGGCTGGATACTTGCAAAGCTGTCACATGAAATAGGAAAGTACAAAATAAAGTCAGTGCCAATGACATGAGCACATTTGATTAAGGGAGTGTTTTTTGTTTGTTTTCTTGTTTATTGTTCGTTTTTATTAGTGTTGTGAATGTGTGTGCTTTGGGTTTGAAATTGTATTTATCTTAAAAGGTAGTGTCACGAATTGCATTATTGCTGTATGAACTACATCAGGGGTCGGCGGCAACCCCTGGCACGTGTGTCATAAGTGGCACGCGAGATGATTTGTCATGACACGCCAAATGATTCGGTAGTGTTCGTGTCACAAATTAGTGTCTGTTGTACATTTTGTGTTAACTATCATTACTTAAAAATGGAGACTTTGAAACGCGCACGACAGTCACTATTATACCTCCTTTTAAAAATCTGCTTTAGTTAAACAAATATCGATGTTACACCAACATCGGATATTAGCGCAGAGACCGATTAGCGAGGAACATACTGCGTATAACTGGACGTTTTCTAGCGAGAGAAAAAAAAGAAGGTTTGACTTAGCGTTGTCAATTGTCGAATATACACCCTTGCTAGTTAGTCAATCTGAACAAATAACGAAAGAGAAAAACTATCCAGCGTTTACGGTCGACCAAACAAAAGACGAAAAACGAGGTTTGCGCTCGATTCTGGTTTCGCATTAGATTTAGACGCGTGACCCAATTACTTAAAAAGCACGCCGCATCGAACAGTTTGTTAAACCATGACAAAAACGAACAACGAACGATAATATCACTTACAAAAAGGAGGGTAAGAACACCCGCCCCCCTGGATACGCCCCCCCCCCCTTGCCCCTCCGTGCGGGCGCCCATGAAGTAGGCTAAACAACTTCAATATCGGTGCGAATTATACTGTGGTTGCAACAACAGATTATTGTTTAAGTGAAACCAATGATACTATAACAAATATCAGATGACAAACAAACCCTTCAGTATTGCAATTTTTTCTCTTTTATATGTGACACACGAGTTGTTAATTAAATAGACGGTTAACCCGGGAGCTATAGCAGAGATTTAAATAGCATGTCAAGTACATCGATCAAACCTATTGTTACAGCGAGAAACGTTATTTAATTTCTATGTTGATGACGTCACAATGTTACCGTTTTTCTCTTCTAGTTTCTCAAATGTTGCTAGCAAAAAGCACATGGCGCAAGTTCTTAACTTTTAGTTGCTAACTGTAAATTGGGTATTGCTGTACTAGTTAGTTGTATTGACTAGTCGTATTAAGCTTAGAATTTGTAAGAAGTTAATAATATTACGTTTATTGTTTGTTTAGTAATTGATTACAAACTTTAAATTGCAACTGAAATCTAGCCGTGACTGATTATATCCAAGTTAATCCTGGATCCCTAACAAGTTGGTACGTACATTTATTGTGGCTATATTTCCTTGTCGTCAATATAAAAGTAAAAAGCCATTTGATTAGGATTAATATTTGTTTGTGCCAAGCTACGAATATCTTGATTTCTGTTGATGTTATACTGTAAATGCCCGTCTGCCATAGCCGTGTATGACGTCATAATCGCATTTCGTTGTGTTGATTTTTCGTTCTGTTTAACAGAGAACTGTCACCGTTCAAGACTGTGTGGCAACTATAGGCAGTGCTGGCGGGGACGCGTTCCAACAAAAAACACCCATGCAACGGTTGATGTAGGCCAGGCTACATAGGTCGCTTAGGTGCAGCCACGACCGTTACATTGAAGTTCTCAACTTTTCTGGAGGACTAACGTGAGAACATTGAAGTTATTAACTTTTCTGGAGGACTAACGTGAGAACATTGAAGTTCTCAACTTTTCTGGAGGACTAACGTGAGAACATTGAAGTTTAATTGACTGTTTCAACATGGTTGTAAATAAGGCAACGCTTAATGAAATCGTTAAGCAGCTTAATTTATCGTACAAAGAAGCCGAGGAATTAATGGTTGACTTTAATAAGGTCGACCAGTTAAACAAAAAGCTGTCGTTAATTGCTGAGTTGTACGAAGAGTATCTGGAATCACATTACGCTTATGTTAATGCCACAAAAAATAAGAAACATAAAGAATGCGCTAAGAAAGAACTGTCCAGCATGAAGAGTGGAAAAGAAGAATTTGACGAGCGTATTAAGCAGTGGTTTTCTAAAGTTAAAGAGAGAGAGGAGGTGCACAGTCACAAGTCTAACCACAGTCATTCTTCAAGGTCATCTAGGCCCACAACGCATATGTCTCATGCTAGTCCCAGGTCTAGCACCAAACGCACCGAAGCTGCTGTTCGCAAAGAAAAGGCAGCGCTTAGAAGAAAGCAGTTGGAGGAAGAGCAGAAAAGAGAAGCTGAACTTGAACAAATAAAACGACAAAAGGAAGCTGAACTTGAACAAATAAAACGACAAAGGGAAGATGAACTCGAGCAACTGAAAAAAGGAAAAGAAAGACAACTTGAACTCCTAAGGGCAGACCACGAGCTGCAAGTCGCGACGGTTGAAGCCGATATTTGGGAGGCGCGATCGGTCACATTCACACGTGTCTCGTCATCGGGATACCGTCCGATTTGCGACAGATGTTTCCCCGTGCTCCCAAGTGGAAGCTGATATGGGAGTTCCTGTAAAAACAATTCCGGAGTCAAATAACGTCGTGCCATCGCAACGAGAACCACAAGCAAGTGGGGAGGAACTGTCGCGTCCTCAGGGTATAGGCCAAGCGTCGCCTAACCCTGTGTCTACCAGTACGGCTGAACAAAAGCCGCAGGTTAGTGAATTTATACATTTTGCTTCTCTTCTCCAAGATGGTATGGATTTGCCAAGACTTGTTAAATTTTGATGGAAATCCTCTACAATATACACGATTTATTACGACCTTTGACGAACATATCGCCAGTCGCGCCATGGCTGATGGAAAGAAATTAAGCTACCTTATACAGTTTTGCACTGGCGAAGCTAAACGCCTAATATCGTTCTGTTCTGTACTCGATGCTAGTACTGGGTACAAAAAGGCTCGACAAGTGTTACACGATAATTATGGTCGCCCATTTATCATTGCCCGTACCTACGTTGAACGATTAACAGTTGGTCCAAGTTTGAAGCCTGACGATATTGATGGGTTACAGAAGCTTGCACGTAATTTGGAGGAATGTAACGTGACACTGTCTCATTTAGGTTACTTTGCTGACATAAATAACTTCGAACATTTGCTCAGTATTGCTAAACGTTTGCCATTTAGCATGCAGCAACAATGGAAAAGACACGCCGGAAAAATCGAGCTTGGCGGTACCGAGCCGCAGTTTCAGCATTTAGTGGAATTTGTGCAGAATGAAGCGTCGATTTCGCACACGCTGTTTAGTAGAATGATGAGTGAAAAAAGAGAGCATGCTCCACAGAGAAGCGCCGCAGTGAAGCCCCAGACGAGAGCTCTTCGAGCGACGGCACACGCCACCAGCGTCACCACCACAAAACTGGGTGAGAGACAACCTGGTCGAATGGGAAAGCCAGGTGACTACTGTCCTGTATGTAATCGCGCACATGAGTTAGTACGTTGCTACGACTTTAAACGAATGCCATTGAATGAACGCCTAAATGTATTGCGACGAGCAAGGCTTTGTGACAACTGTTTTTGTCGAGGTCACATTGCAAGAGGTTGTAATAAGGAGGGTTCATGCTCAGTGGAAGGATGTCGTCGCAAGCACCACACGCTCTTGCATCGCGATTACATCAGAAACGCCAGCTTTCCACCGAGGAATAATCAGAACCAGAGGCCAGTACCAGTAGAACCGCCAAGGGAAGACGGTGAAAAGCCGGCCGTCACTACAACATCGTGTGCCGCCAAGGCGTCCGTACGTCCACAGGTTGGTCAACGGGTGTATATGAATATTGTTCCTGTAAAAGTAGTAGGCAATAATGGGCACGAGACCGAGACGTATGCCTTTGTGGACTCTGGTTCTAACTCCACGATGTGCGACAGGCGTCTTCTCGAGCTACTTGAAATAAACGGCGAGGAAATCGAGTACTCGCTTTCTACTGTTAACGGAAAGTCTATGTCAAAGGACGGTGCAGTCGTCAAGCTAGCCGTCAAGTCCATAGACGGAGAAAATACTGTCAATTTGCCTTGTGTGATTACAGTTGAAAGTCTACCTGTTGCGCCCAACAGATGCGATAAAAAATGGTCACACTTAAAGGGGATAGAATTTGCGAAAGCATCTAACGACGAAGTGCTACTTCTAATTGGTTTAGACGTGCCCGAGGTGTTTTGGGTCGAAGAGGATCGAAGAGGGAAACGAGGTGAGCCAAGCGCTATAAAGACGGTGCTTGGTTGGTCACTGTTTGGTCCCGCTTCGTCTCAGTCCAGCGATCTCGGCGTTCACCACGTTAAAGTGAACCACGTAAATTTGTCATGCGATTTGCTGCACGAGCAAGTCAAGAGGATGTGGGAAACGGAGTTCAAGGATTCCAGTTTGATTCCCGGCGTAGGGATGTCTAAGGACGACAAGTACGCTCTTAAGCTGATGAATGACTCTGTGAAACTTAAGGACCGTCACTACCAGTTGCGGTTGCCGTGGCGCGCAGGCTCACCTAACCTGCCGAACAACCGCATACAAGCGATGCATAGACTAGGATACCTAAAGCGCCGTTTGAGCAAAGACGACTCCCTTTGCAGGAAATACAAGGAGACAATCGAAGCGTATGTGCGCAATGGCTACGCTCGCCGTGTCGATAAGGATCCTGTGAATGACCAAGTATGGTACCTGCCGCATCACCCCGTTCTCCATCCGCAAAAACCGGGAAAGGTGAGGGTAGTGTTCGATTGCGCTGCAAAGTACCGCAACACGTCATTGAATGATCAACTGCTACAAGGACCCGATTTAATGAACGGCCTTGTAGGTGTGCTGCTAAGATTCCGCCAAGAGAAAATTGCATTAGTTGCTGACGTAGAAGCGATGTTCCACCAAGTGAGGGTCGATCCAGTGGACATCAACAGCTTACGGTTTGTTTGGTGGCCAGACGGCGATACGACTAAAGAGCCTGTTGACTACCAAATGTTGGTTCACCTGTTTGGCGCAACGTCGTCGCCATGCTGCGCTAGTTTCTGTCTTCGACGGACCGCAGACGATAATAGCAAGGATTTCGCCCCTGAAACTGTTGCAACAGTCCATGAAAACTTCTATGTCGACGACTGCCTAAAGTCTGTTGCAACTCCTAATGAGGCAACGAAACTAATCAAAGAACTACGCGAATTGCTTCAGCGCGGTGGTTTTAATTTACGAAAATGGTTAAGCAATTGCGAAGAGATTTTGGACGCCGTTCCAGTAGGCGACACAGCCAAGTCGTCGTTTCCGTTAAACGCCGAAGTGGAAAGAGTACTTGGAGTAAGCTGGAATTTTCGGTCTGATGCCTTCCAGTTTGACGTTAATTTAAAGCAAAAACCTGTCACGAGAAGGGGTATATTGTCTGTTACCAGTTCCCTGTTTGATCCTATGGGATTTGTGGCACCTGTGGTGTTGCAGGCCAGAATGCTGCTGCAAGAGCTGTGTAAGCAAAAGCTGGGATGGGACGAAGAAGTGCCGGACGACATTGCTAGTGCGTGGCACCAGTGGGTCTCTGAGTTGCCAAATTTATCCAGCGTACAAATTCCCAGATGTTTGAAACCAAACGACGTCGAAACAATTAAGTGCTACGACTTACACCATTTCGCGGATGCTTCATCATACGGTTATGGAACAGTGTCGTATTTAAGAGTCGTTGACTACGAAGAAAGAGTACACTGCACTATTCTGTTCGCTAAAGCACGCCTAGCTCCACTGAAAACCGTTTCAATACCGAGGCTGGAGTTGACTGCAGCTACTCTTGCTGTGAAAATGGACCAGGTTCTACGAAAGGAATGGAATCTGAAAATTCAAAAGTCTGTGTTTTGGACCGACTCAACGTCAGTTTTGCGATGCATCAACAACAAAACGAAGCGTTTTCCTACCTTTGTAGCGAATCGGCTCACGAAGATAGACGAGGGTTCGGATGCATTGCAATGGAGACACGTGCCAACAAAGCTCAATCCAGCCGATGACGCGTCCCGGGGGTTGAGTGTTAAGGCCCTCATGGAAAGAGACCGCTGGTTCAAAGGTCCGCCGTTTCTGTATCAGGATGAAACCCAGTGGCCGTCTAGTCCGCTATACGCCGATGAACTACCTGACGAATTTGTGAAGAAGCCACCGTCAGATGTGAAAGTCCACTTCGTTTCACACAATCCCAACTGTTTAGATACGCTGCTACATCGTTACTCGTCATGGACGAGGTTGAAAAAGGCTGTAGCTTGGTTGCTGCGTTTCGTAAATTACATACGAAACAAGAAATCGAAGTTTGCATCATTGTTGACTGTACCTGAACTTAAGACTGCCGAACGCGCAGTGATCAAGTACGTGCAAAAACAAAACTTCCCAGAAGAAATCCGGGTTTTGTCACAGTGTCAAAAGGAGCGCAGCGCTGGTAAGCGCGCGCTTAAGAAAATGACCTTGCAAAAACTGAACCCGATGTTGGTCGAAGGCGTTTTGCGCGTTGGAGGGCGCCTTAATTACGCTCCGGTGTCATACGATCTGAAGCATCCTGTGATACTTCCACACAAACACCACGTAACGGACTTGATTATTGAGGATCACCACCAAACAGTTCGCCACTCTGGCATGGGCCTAACATGGAACTTGCTGCGCCAAAGATATTGGGTCGTTCGCGGAGGAGTTGCTGTACGACGAGTGCTTGGAAAATGCATTTTCTGCCGCCGACGAAATGCGCCCAGCGGACAACAGAAGATGGCCGATTTACCGCGTGAGCGCATTACGCCTCACCATCCGCCATTTTCATTTGTGGGCGTCGACTATTTTGGTCCGCTCATGGTTAAACAAGGCCGTAGCGAAGTCAAACGCTACGGGTGCTTGTTTACTTGCTTAACGATACGTGCGGTTCATATTGAGATCGCACACTCAATGACAACTGACTCGTTTATTGACGCGCTTCGCAGATTTATCGGTCGCCGAGGTAAACCCAAAAAGATTTTTAGCGACAACGGAACCAACTTCGTGGGGGCCGAGCGCGTTCTCTGCAAATCATTGCAGGACTGGAATCAATCTCAGATAATTGACAATCTGCGACAGAGCAACGTCGAATGGGCATTCAACCCGCCCGCCGCCAGTCACATGGGCGGTGTCTGGGAAAGGCAAATTCGCTCAGTGCGCAAGATTCTGAATGTTTTGATGGCTGGCCAACAGCCTGGTGACGAGACCCTCAACACGTTTATGGTGGAAGTAGAAGCGATTCTAAACTCGCGCCCGCTTACACCAGTCACGATGGATCCGGAAAGCGACGAGCCGCTAACGCCGAATCATTTGGTGTTGCTCGGTCGCTGCGATACGCTGCCTCCAGGCGTCTTCGATGAGAAGGACAACTACGTGAGGCGGCGATGGCGCCAGATGCAATACCTGGCAAATCAATTCTGGCTGAGATGGGTTGCCGAGTACTTACCGACATTGCAAATGCGGCAAAAATGGACTGTCCAGGAGCGCAACTTCGTGCGCGATGATCTCGTTCTCCTTGCGGACAACTCGGTTCCGCGGGGCCAATGGCTCTCTGGGAGAGTCGTGGAAACCAATCCCGACAAAAAGGGATCGGTTCGGAGTGTGTTGGTGAAAACCAAAAATGGGACACTTAAAAGGCCAATTGCTAAATTGTGCCTCATTTCCGCTGCGTAACGTCGCGATTTCTGCGTTGCTATGTAAATTGTAAATACGCCTGTTCCTTGTTGTTCTCGCTGTTTAGTAATTGGGTTAAGATGTGCTCTAGTTCGGATACGCACATCGGGGCCGGGAATGTTACAGCGAGAAACATTATTTAATTTCTATGTTGATGACGTCACAATGTTACCGTTTTTCTCTTCTAGTTTCTCAAATGTTGCTAGCAAAAAGCACATGGCGCAAGTTCTTAACTTTTAGTTGCTAACTGTAAATTGGGTATTTCTGTACTAGTTAGTTGTATTGACTAGTCGTATTAAGCTTAGAATTTGTAAGAAGTTAATAATATTACGTTTGTAGTGGATTCTTTGGAACTCTGTGACCCCGTCAACTCTGTCCATTCTATGAACAGCCTGCCGGCTGAATCGCTCATGCTGTCACTTTAATTTCCCGTCGCGTATTGTAATTTTGTTGGTCGTATGGCCGATTTCCTAAGTCGTGTTTTGTGTCGCGTTTTCTAACGAATTAGTAATTACTCACATCTGTCCGATGTAGGCTATATAATAAATGTTGTAAATCGTTAATTTAGCAGTTCCACTGTTCACTTAGCTGGGGTCAGATCGCTACGTACCGTACACGGAGGTAATTTATTGTATGTATCGTAAGTACCTGTGTAAGTACTGTTTGCCGTTTGTTTAATTGCAATAAATATCTTATCATTGTGCTTAAAACCCACAAATTGGTGACCCCGACGTGATATTGAACACGCATTAATTCCTTCTGACTAACTAATATTCTTAAATAATTAATATTAACCTATTGTGTTGATTTAAATCTATTTGTAACCTACGCTTTTGTACCTATTTTTAGTCTTATTTACCGTGTGCTATTCTTAAAATCGTTATGTCGAAGAATAACTTTTCCGTTTTGTTTTCAAAGGTTTCAAGCAAATTTAAAGCTTGCAACGTCAAAACTTAAAGCGTATAGCTGCCATGCTATGTAATATAAGGGAAGGTAATGTTTTTCCGAAACCTAAGGGAATTAAATCGAACTTTTCCATTTCTAAGCTACGTCTTACGAAAATAGGCTCTTTTTCTAAACCTATTTCTCCTTTCTCTAAAAAGAAATTTACAGAAAATGATGTTCTAATGCCATCGGTTTAAGTTGTTCCACCGATTGCACTGCCATTCTCGTCTACTGATTCAGTTTTGCAACCTGCAGCTGCTTCTTCAGCTGAGCCGCAGATGAACAACCACTTACCGCATTCAACTTTCGAAGCTGCTCCATCGTCGTTTTGCACCACGGCAAAACCTTTAAATGTTCCGGTAAAATCTTTTCAGCCTGTTGCAGTTACGTCCAACAGCGAACTTTCAAATGCAGAAGCGATGCCTCGTCAACAAAGCGAGTTTACTGCATCTACGACGTTCCAAACATCTATGACGACATGCTATTTAAAGCCAGACTCTATTCGAAAGGTACTTTTAACCTATCTATTTCAACTTTCTCTTTACCTAATCTTATTTTCTCTTTACCTAATCTCAGACAGGATTTATTGTCGATCGATTGACGATTTTAAGTATCTCTATGACTGGTATCGTCCGCCGGACCTAACAGCTTGCAAGCAAATCTTGCGCATCTGTTGCGACAGAAGCAGCACCTTCTTACGACGTTTACACCTGATGATAACGTAGTAAGCTTTCATAACTTTACCTTATCTATCTACGGCCTCTTACTATCCTAACCTTGACTATTCTAACTATGGTTTCCCCTTATTTCTCAGCCTCTTGCTAGTTTTCTTGATAGACGTTTTGTTAACGTTTTTGGGTAATTTTTAGCGCCTATGGCTTAAAGTTGTCGTTAACGCAGGGATGGGCCTTGCATAATCAAATTGAATTTCACTAATACGCTCACGTAGGATGGCAGCTATAGTTTATTCGTAATGTTTTTCGCGCTATGCATTGTCAGTTATTGATACATGCCTTGTTTACCTTTTAACGCACCACGCCTGTTTTTCTCTGTAAGCCGCCGCCATTGTAAGTATGTTGTTGCGTAATTATGCGCACGTTTTAATGTTGTCATATCGGTCGATCAATGCAGATTTAAAACCGCCTTTGAGCTAAAACTAAATTTACGGCATTGCTGTTCAGTCATTTGCAAAATTACGTCTCTTTTTGTTAAGTTAAAGGTGAAACTTTACGCAAGAGAATATTCTTCTCTCGTAACTAATCTCTAGCCTATAAACAGATATATTTATCTCTCACACTTACAGAAGTTGTGCCTTCTAAAGTGCCATTTCCGTTTGCAGCTAACCTGCAGTCTGGTCCTATATGGTTTACGGTGTTTGATCAGAGATATCACACCTAAAATAACCTGACCGTTTTGTTTGTATTCCGGGCATAGTTCCCGATGTTTTCAAGGCCACGTGATGCCTTTTTACCTTACTGACGGCTGAGGTACCGTCACATGTCCATTTGGGTTACAAGCTTGCAATAGTGTAACTTTTTAGTTTAACCTTTACGCCAAGGTTGAAATGTCTGTCATTTAGGAATTACTTTTAAAATGGACAAGGCGTTAATTTTGTTTTCGAGTTTCAGAGTTTAGCACCGTTTAACTTTCTTGATTTCGGTATTCTAGAACGATAGATTCTAGGCATTTGACTGACGGTTTTTGTCTTTCTACATTGAAATTACGATTTTTACGGCTCTATTTCTGCATTGTAGGCTACTTTTTCGTGCATTCGCATGTTGTTAATCGCCGGTGTAAGTATTTTTACACAGATCGTTCAGAAAGAAACAAAGTACCAGCTCGATTACAGAGGGATTCTCGAACACTATAAGGAGCAGTTCAGTTTCAGCTCTTTGACCACCAACGCGTTTTGTACGAAGCGAGCTTTTCATCGCCGGACAACAGTTATCTACGCCTTGACGGTCCGCCACCGTTCCTGACTTGTGCTACAAGGAGCCGGCCGACAAGGAGGACACCATTATCCAATGAACAATGTTTGACATGTAGGAGGAACACCACGAAGATGAAGTTTCTCCAGACCTCTTGTCTTAAAGGCAGGGAGAGTGAATTGTAGTGGATTCTTTGGAACTCTGTGACCCCGTCAACTCTGTCCATTCTATGAACAGCCTGCCGGCTGAATCGCTCATGCTGTCACTTTAATTTCCCGTCGCGTATTGTAATTTTGTTGGTCGTATGGCCGATTTCCTAAGTCGTGTTTTGTGTCGCGTTTTCTAACGAATTAGTAATTACTCACATCTGTCCGATGTAGGCTATATAATAAATGTTGTAAATCGTTAATTTAGCAGTTCCACTGTTCACTTAGCTGGGGTCAGATCGCTACGTACCGTACACGGAGGTAATTTATTGTATGTATCGTATAAGTACCTGTGTAAGTACTGTTTGCCGTTTGTTTAATTGCAATAAATATCTTATCATTGTGCTTAAAACCCACACGTTTATTGTTTGTTTAGTAATTGATTACAAACTTTAAATTGCAACTGAAATCTAGCCGTGACTGATTATATCCAAGTTAATCCTGGATCCCTAACAAGTTGGTACGTACATTTATTGTGGCTATATTTCCTGGTCGTCAATATAAAAGTAAAAAGCCATTTGATTAGGATTAATATTTGTTTGTGCCAAGCTACGAATATCTTGATTTCTGTTGATGTTATACTGTAAATGCCCGTCTGCCATAGCCGTGTATGACGTCATAATCGCATTTCGTTGTGTTGATTTTTCGTTCTGTTTAACAGAGAACCGTCACCGTTCAAGACTGTGTGGCAACTATAGGCAGTGCTGGCGGGGACGCGTTCCAACAAAAAACACCCATGCAACGGTTGATGTAGGCCAGGCTACATAGGTCGCTTAGGTGCAGCCACGACCGTTACACATATCTTAAACGTTGCGCCACATATTAGTGGTGAATATATGGCCTTTCTTAAGTGCTGGAAATGGTGCGAATCCCATTTAAGAACACCCTTTATGGGGTCACCATGTCACGTTTAAATATCATTTAGAGCAGTGGTCTCCAATTTATATAAAATGACACCAGAATTTACATTGCGACCCCAGTTTGTTTTCACATTACACGGATCCAGGGAACTGCAACTAGACATGTGCACCAAAATAATTGCCTTTTGGAAGTTTGATTTAATTAACGTTTCAAAATTTCTTTGTTTTAACAATATGTTGCATTTTTTTTGTTTTACTGAAGTTTTACTGACTACCTGGCGAACACAAATCAATTGTTTTTGTCGGATTAAGGCAAAACTCTTAAAAATGCTTAGTTCATATTTTTGCCATTTGAAAAAGACAAACAACTATAAAAGGTCAAAGAAAAACAAGACGCTGGTGATTTTAGAAAAAAAGTTGTGTAAACAGTTGAAATATCTCTGGTATGCAACTGCAGTGATTTGCAAACAGAAGCTCTTCTAATACAACTTCTCCTTCGTTGATACCGAAAATTTAATTGCATACGATTGAGAAGCATTTACTTGCATCACAATATGATAAAAACGTCACTGGACATATCTTCAACCCTTGGTTTTACTGTTGTAGCTGATAGTGAAACTAAATCCAATGTTTTCCCTCTTTTTCTTCGAGCATGATTTTTATAATTTCCTTCATAACTGGCATTACCATCCGTTGCTTTGGAATGTGATAAATGGCGATCAGTTTTATTGACTGCACTAAAATATTTCATGACGCCTCTTTGTGATTCAAGAGATTACAATTTACGTTAAAAAAACTCCACTGGTTTAACAACGCTGCTTGGATGTTTTTGTTACTAAATAACGTCCTTTTTAGTAAACTAAACATCCTGTGGCTGTGCCGCCCTCATTGTCACAAAAATAAGATTTGTTCCACAGCCGATTAATTGTGACACAAGGTATGAGTCTGAATTTTGGAGTCCGCGAAAAACTTGCTTTTTATTGACAAAATTGAGAACATCACGTTACCCAAGTTTAGTGACAAAAAGTAGACTGTTCGAAATAATATCCCTTTGATAACTCATTAAAGAATGTCGCAAGGAAACAATTTGCGAAAGGGCGACTTTTGCTACGCTAAATCAAAGAAATGTAAGTCAATTTTACTGTCTCAGTATTTTCTCTCTGCACTAGGCAGTACTGGGTGATACTGGTTAATTTATTCGTTTGAGCGACTATACTTATTGGCGAAAAGATTTCTAAAATGCACAGGAAATATTGACGTAGATATTCTTACGATTTTCAATAATAAATCACGTGACAACAAGGCGTGGTCTAAACCTTTTTCTCTCGACTCTTATAGACGGAAATAATATTTTTGTCCCAATATGGCTTGAACAAAAGCGCTTCGATCTACATTGCGACGTAACTGGCGTTCGATTCTAAAAATACCGGATTGTTGACAATAAGGCGAATTTCAAAACAAAGCGCTCACATTAAACGGACATACGTCACATCACATACAGCTCTAACGCATAAAAATTGGTGTAACAAGGCATTCGTTGCAAACTCTAGCAAGAGATATCGGCAATCGAATTTAAACAAAAACTTTCCGTGACGCAACATTAAGGCGATAAATAATTTGATGTGCTGACGTGTTGCGACAAAACAACACTTACACATACATAACTTTATTCTCATTGTAAAGAAAGAGGAGTGAAATGTCAATGAAGGAGATTGTCGAATATTAACAAATGCAAAACGAAGAAATCTGTCTGATCACAATGCCATGATGTAACATAGTTTTATTTGAACATCACATAGATTCGTGGGAATGGCAACTCACCCCAAATAACCTGACCACTTTGTCTGAAATCCCTGCATCACTTAACCTTATGTTTCAATAGAAGGAAAACAGAGCAGAAGGCAAACTTATTTCCATTTCTCAACACATATTACATAAACAAACCATATGCTTTTTAAGGCTTTTGGTATCTTATTTACTGTTCAGACGGTGTGAGATAACCGTTGTAGCCTACATGAATTTACTATATCATGCAGAGAGTAACATTTTCGAATAGGTAACCTTTTGTTTCAAAGTTAAGCTTGGCCCAACAAACTGCTCGGGACTTTTTTCGTGTTCCACAGGAAGGGTAGCTCGGCATGTAGAAAGCGAGCATTTTTTTTTACGTGTTTGTTTTTCATGCACATAAGTCTGTTTAAATACGTTCTGGCTATTCCATTTCCCGTTTTCATCCCGCCCGCCGAGTCGTTAACTGAACAGTTAATCTCTAACGCATTCGCTTTTCCTGCGAAGTAAGTTTATTCGAACTGGTGAACGATATAAATGCCATATTTGCGAGACGTGATTTTCTCCACTCTAAGTTGTTTTATTGAAAGCGGAGCTATGCCGATTTTTGCGAATGTTTAGTAAATCTATAAGTGACCTAACAATCCGCACTTTGTAAACTTATGGCAGCGTGTTTAGTTTCGATTTAGTGGAGATAGTTAGTAATTAGTATGGTGGTCTGTTGCCCCCCTGTTGAAATATACACTGTCAGGGAAACGCCTATAAAAAAGTATTGCATTATATATACATATTAATAATTTTATTTCATAGATTATTACTATTACCCCAACAATCGACTAGGTCAGTGGTTCTCAAACTGGGGTCCGCGAGACAATTTTCTGGGACCGCGAAGCATCTAACAAAAAAATCAACACGACGCTCCTGAATAAGAAAAATTTTTGTAAAATAAAATTTTCAGGCAACTTACTTTTCCAAACCAAGCCCATTAGTTGTTCATTAACGTTATTGCACGCTTGAAGTTAAATTATCCATTGTGACGTCATAGTGTTGCGTTGTGCTAGTGAGAATTACGTTTTTACGGCTTGCTGCGCTGCCACCAGGGCTGCTATGCATTCATTGGGATTTTTCCCAAGATCTTGGGATTTTAGCCTAGACCTTGGCATTTGGGGATATCTGTTCCATATCTTGGGAATTTTTAATCATTAGCAGGTTGAAATTACAAATATTTTTTTGCTTGTATTTAAGGACTCATTTCCTAATAGGAATAAGGAAGTATAGCTATTTGCCTGGCTCGTGGGTGTACGCATACATTACTTATGTGACGTAACAATGCTTTTACTTGCTTGTTAGACGAAACTGTTCATTTACTAGCTTGTGTGACGGCGTTAATGCAACAGACCCAATCTACGATAATAATGAGAGCTATTAGAAAAGGGGTCGGTAACCTAAAGCCGGATCCGGCCCGCAAATGTAATTCATCCGTATCGCCGCTTATTTGGCAAACTATGACCCGAGTCAATTTTACTTTTTGACTATTTTAAATATACGTAGTGCAAAACGAATGATCTTTGTGCATTCGGTTTGTTTATGCTTTGATGCTGTCTTTTAAACTATACAACCCAGCGCTTCGTTACTGTTGCGACGTTGAAGGCTGACAATTGTGTTGCTGACAAACTAAAAACGGATTCAAAAATATCAACATTTTAGTATTTTTAGCAATGTAATACTTACAAGAAATTGATAAAAAATACCGGTATACCTAAAAAAAATCAAGCTCGCTTCGCTAGAGGTAAAGTTATCGCGTTTCTTCGAAGTAGGTTCATTACACTTTTTCTTAGTAGTATGGATGACGAGGTGTGGACTCGAAAAAACAATTTACTGCCTCACCTTGGGATAAATTGAAAATCAGAGTGGCAGCCCTGGCTGCCACTGTGGGCACGGTTTTAAAACTGTTCGTGATTGCTAGACTTAAATAAAGTGATTCGTTAATTAGAGGTTAACATAACTGATAGCAAATAAGCAAGTGCACCCGTCCCATTGATACAATTAAAAACAATGTGTTATCTTTAGTTTATTTGTGTATATTTTAGGACCGTGAGCAATTAAAAAATTACCGGGGGACCGTTGCGGAATTTTTTAACAAAAGTTTGAGAACCACTGGACTAGGTTATCTGTGCTGCTACTAGCGATCATTTTTTCTAAATAAAAGATTTCTGCTAGATGTCGCACCATGTAAATAGAGTTTCATATTTCCTATCGCCTTTGATTTTCTTGTCCACTATTATTTCACTTAATTATTTGTAAGCTAGTGATATTTTTGTATTTTAATGCGTTGGCCCTGCTCTAGACTAGAATCCTACTACATTTATTTTAACACTAACGAAACGAGTTGTGAAAGTTGAAATTGCAATGAAGAATAAAATGTAAGAATAAATGTAATAATATTGCTTAACCTACCCAAACGCTAATCCAAATAGTATTCGTTATGGTAGGATTTTAGACCAGCGCCAAATATATACTGCTCGTTGTGTTAATTTTTTTTTGATTGTCAAAATAAATTTTGCAGGGCTATTTGTCTTTACATCTCATACGTTTTGTTTTAACTGGTTACTTATGTTAATTTGTCTAGGGACATACTCATGGTTTTGTGATTGTTGCCCGAACTAAGCATATACTTTTTTTTAATTTGAATTTTTCACCCTTCAAATAAAAAGAAAAAGTTATCACAAGAAAAAAAAACATTGAAAGATGAATGATTTGAGGTTGAAAATTACAAGCACTGACTAGGTAAAGACCACTGCGGAAAGTATGGCAAGTGCACCCGCGAGATTTTTTCAACCTTTTAAAAGTGCACCCTGAAAAAATTCTAAACTGCACCCCAAATATGTAAAACACATGTGCGTCAGACGTTTACAGTGAAATAAATGCATCAGAAAATCATAAAGTGCACCAGGAAAATCGAAAATGCACCGGGGGTGTACTTTTTTTACCTTTGTTACACCCGGGCACCCGGATTTTTTCGGTCGTGCACCCGCGAGATCTCGTCAAAATCTGCCATACTTTCCTGTCTGGGGTAAAGACACTAAATGAAACAATAGATGTGATGAATATAAAGCTAGTAATGAAGAATAAAAGAAATAAATAACTACATATATTATGCGGATATCCATGTATTGAGCTTGTTTTTAAAGTATATACTAGGCTTTAGCAATTAATAAGATGGTAGTGCAAATTGTGAAGTTATGTACTGGGTAAAGAATAATTTTAAACAAAAAATGCATACGTACTGATTTTGGTGCCTCCTTTAGTTATGTACGTAGAAATTAACCAAAAAAACAAAACAAAAAAATACTGCATACCACAACGCACATTATTTGGGTTAGGGTGGGTCAAGTGTTATTATATGTACTATTAATAATAATACTTGCCCCACCCTCACCCAAACACTAACCCGCACCCTAACCCAAATAATGTTTCTTGTGGTATGCAGTATTTGTTGACCTTTTTGGGTTAATTTCAACGTACAAAACTGAAGGAACGCCCTAATTTTCACAAAGTATTATTATTTTTTTTTATAAACATTTCACAGTTTATGTGTTGTAGATTAGCCAAAGCCCAACGGCAGACACTTGAATTAGGGTGGTTTTCAGTTAAATCTTATTAATTTTTTCAAGTTTTGTATTGTTTCTTATGCCCATTTCCCAGTTCATTATACATGAAATTATGACATAATAAAGCTATAAAACCTAGACAAAAATGAATTCATACTCCGGGAAACTTTGGCTTTTTCACCAGCGTTCAAATAATTTTTATCAATGCACAATATTTGGGTTACAGTGCAGGTTAGCGTTTGGATTCTGGTGGGTTAAGAATTATTAAATTTAGTCTCCTGAGTACCATTGCATGCAGAACACCAATTTTTTGTATGTTTAGGGTATGAATTGTAAACAATGCCTGCAATATAGCTGCTTTCTTGTTTTCCTAATTTACTTGGCTGATCGGCATGTATGCTTCGAGCAATGAAACAGCCTGAGTCCATCACCATCTCCATAAAATCAAACGGGCAATAATACAATTTACAATACTAAGTTAAACCTTTCCTTTTTTCATTGAGTTATTTGCTGTTGATGATTGTTCGCTGTCTGTGCTAAATATCCGTTGTTGGTGTTACAATGCCACTTCACTTCGATTAAATTATTTTATTAAAAAAATAAAACCCAGGCTGACTCAGCATTTTAGTTTAGGGGGGAGGGGATTTTAAAGATGATATCATAAGTTTTGCCGACATAATTTTCTTAAAACAATTAAAGCCGTGATTAAAAGGCAATAGCTTCAGGTATTTTTACATTTTGTTTAACCAAGAAAAATGTCCCTCTATTGCTATAGTAATTGCTTTACATATCAGGTGCAACGCCAACTTTTAATTTTAATTGCTGCCAACCAGTTTATATGTTTGCATTGTTTTGTTTATTTCCATACACTAATGATGCCTTATTTTGTGGCACTATATATTTATCTTTAAGAACTTGCTGGTTATTTGCTTTAATTTAAACTCATTGTCCTCAAAAATCAGTGCAAAGTGCTCAAATTTTAAGCTTAAATGTGATTCTGGAAAACCTTTTTTGGGCTTCACTTTTTTCAGTCTCCTAATAATAAAGTACGGTAGACCTAGTGGCAAACTGCTTTCTAACCATCCAGTTAACTAACTGTTTAGAAATAACATCTGTCTTTAATTTTTGGAATTCATTCAACCTGTAAATTCTATCAAAGTTACATCTAACTTTTACATAATATACAGTATAGTAAATTATAAAACAAAAACACATACCAAAAAAGAACCAAAAAATATTGAGAAGTTCAAGAGAGGATAGGACAAACAAGGTGAAAAGGAGTCCTTTTGTCAAGGAAGTCTGGGGCTGATAGTAAGCTTTTTTGTTTTTTTTTTTGACAAGACTTTTCTTGTATTTTAATTTTCACATAACATAAATAAAACTAATCGACATTTTATGGGAAACAAAACTAATTTGAGCATCTTTAACGGCAGAGTTAACAATTCCACCATCTGGCTTTATATAAAAGCACAGATGGCGGCTGACCAACAAACCTTTCCAAATATATATTAGATAGTTCTTTGCATCACTCTAATTAAGGATTTTAAATTAATGACATAGTTTCATGGCTCCATTTTTGCCAAGTTAAAAAAATATTGACTTAAAGGAAGCCACATCAAACTTTGACTTAAATGCTTGTAGTAGCATTAAAAGAATAATCTTGTTCAGATCAGAGGCTTCAAAGAATTTAAGGATTTTAACATTTAATTTATGTTTTAACATTTATGTTTATATTTCTACAGCTTCTGATTTTAATGTAAGATATAAAATTGATTTTATATACTAAAATAAATCAAGATTACTTCTTTATCTTGTATTTCGAACAACAATGAGGATGGGTGATGATTGTAAGTATATTTTTATTAAAGGGCTTGGTCAAAAGGTGGATTTAAAAAATTTATTTATATATATACCTATGCAATTTCCCTGGTATACTTTTAGCCTGAGGAAAAATTTGTTAATCTAGCGACAAACCAAGCGATAATAATTTTATATACGAAAAAACAGCGCAAAAATACAGATGATAAATTAGGTTGGATCTATAGCAGACCTGGGCAACATAAGGTCCGCAGGCTGGATTCGGCCAACCAGGCAATTTACACGGTGGCTTATTTTTCTTAAAATACATAAGCTAAGCGAAAACAAGGACGAGTTTCTACATGTTTGGTTGGTTGTATCATAAACACTCTTTCCAGGGATGGATCTCAGTGGCGTAGCGTGGGGGGTGTCTAGGAGTCGTAATACCTCTCTTTGAAATCTCAGTAAACATTACAAAACTAAAACTAGATTGCTGCGATGTTACATCGGAAACTTTTCACCTGGCATGGAAAACTCGTCAGTGCTTACTGCTTATCGCCGCCACCGCCTAATCATCGCTAGTTATCGTTGTTTCATTTAGCAGCTTGTCTATCACCGACTAAGATAATTAAGCAGGCCTGATAACGAATATATATTTTATTGGTAAAACATACAGACTTCTCATCGACGTAGAGAAAACAGGCATGCAAGCCACAACAATGTGCGTATAAAAAAAAATTATTTATTCTTCTCGATTTTTTTTATGAACTCCTGTATAATACCATCCATGGAGTAGTTAATATCCCATTGTACGTTCATTAGCGTTAAGTCGTTCAAGCACTCTTCGCCATATGTGGCTCTATTGAACGTTTTTATTACCCTCAATCGTGAAAAGGAGCGCTCGGCCATCGCAGTTGTAACAGGGAGCGCTTTACAAGTGACGAAATCAAACTACAAATCACTAAATTTATTGTTAGGCATCAGTTTTGCCTAATTAGTTTATGAGCTACATAGGGACAAAAAGGTGTCCAAATTAGTTTTATTTTAGCTAAATATGACTGAAAAAATGCCCAAATTAGTTTTATCTGAGCTATGCATGCCAAAAAAGTTTCCAATTAAGTTAAACATCCATCTGATAAACAAACAAAGCCAAATAAATGACAGATTATAATAAAAAGTTGATAAAAACAGAAGTAGTTAACGCGAAATAATGCACACAAACTTACCAGACTAAAAAAACACTTTGCACACTGATTTATGGCTTTTGCACAGTTTTGTGGCACCCTGCGAACATAGTAAAAAATGACCAGGAACACTGTCTTAACTTGTTGGGCATCCTGCTATTACTGGTCAATATCTTGCTGCAAATAACACACTAAGGTTTCCAATAGCTTTCTTTTTCATCCACAGAACAACCAGCACCTATATACACAATATACTATGCTTCAATCAATGCCCTGATTGTAACACAACTATTTTTTGCACACCAAGTGGATCAGAACTAAGAAATGTGATTGTAAAATCGTAATCAACTAGAACAATTTTGTATTGTTTCGTTCAATGCATGGGTAGTAATATTATTGATGAATTAAAATTCAAGGAATAATTACCCGAAGCATTTTATTACTGCAGTTAAAGTTCAATGAAGAACTATTGGACGTCTATGAAAAATACAGAATCATACGACTCCGATGAAAGATTAAAACAACGCACCAGGTCTTCGCAACACACAGTTTGAGAACCTCTGCTTTAAGCACATTTTTAAACAAATAAATACGGCCGAGAAACTTTCCTTTGTTTATGAACATCTTAACCATAAAGTGCTTCATGCGTCATACGACGAAAAAAACCTTTGAAAATAAAAATTTGCTTATCTGTGACCAGTTTACGATGACACTTGCTTGAAATGGGCGAGGTTGCTCTGCTGGTCTTTTTAAGATCACGGCAAGAAAACTACTGCTTCAAATGTATTTAGCTGTAGTTTTAAGTTTTGATAATATTTGACCAAATTATTATTCTGTAACAACATCCTAATAACTAAAAGCACTACACCACACAACACCACACCAACATTAGATAAAATGCCACACTTAGTTAGAAAGGACAATTTAACCTATTGTAGAGCAATAAAACTACAATTAAAGAAGTACTACAATTTTCATCTGTGCTGTGGTATTGCAAAGTTAGGTTTACAAATGCTAGTGTTGCAATAGATTTGAGTCAAATAGTTTGCAATTGCAGGAAGAAAAGTATTTTATTTCAAACACATTGGTGATAAAATCTAAATTAAAAAAATTCTATTTTCTTATTTAATAAAACAAGCAGTAAAATATTCTTTTTGTCCACCACTCTTCAAATTAAAAAATGATAACACAATATTTGTGTGACAATCCCAGTTAGTTGTGTAGCCTTGATTAGACATTTGTGTTCAGGTGTTTTTGAGCCAAAATAAAATATAAATTTTCCAAAGTTGACCAAATTACATTTGATTTGCCAAGTTTTGTATTCTTTTTCTATTATTTATGGAAAATAAGATTTGATATCAGGTTTGTCAGCCATATGGCCTCTTCCTGATAAAAACGCATACTTTCTTGCCATTTGCTACATAAAGAGATATGTTATTATTTTGTACATAAAAGTGTTTGCTCTCTTTGTTTCACTTTTAATGATACAAGTGTACAAATTGCTTGGATATCCATCTTTGTAAAAAGTACTCTTTACTATAAATTACCAAAAGCTATAATATGGAATAACAAATGAAGTCTTTTCAGATGGTGCCTTGGATGATGATGATTACGAAATACTAAATGAAATTCTTCGAAAAAAAGAAACCTTACTGCAAGAAATACAGGTACTATAACATACTATTTTTTGGTCATTTCATATCAAATCAATACACCCATAATACATCAATTTGTTGAAAATAAGCATGAAAAAGTAGTTGTGATTGAAGTGGGATTTTTAAATTTTCAGCCTAATTGATGCAGAAATGTAGGAGTAATGACTGAGGAAAGTTTTGGCATAATTTCTACATGATGGCATATTTTTAACATTGTTTTGTTAATAACTTTTGACTAGTAAATGGCAAAAACTTCTATTAGATATCAAAAGAAAGAGTGAGAACGTATAGCATTGTACTGGTTTGGTTCAGGCTGGCAGAATCTTTCCAGCCTTCTGGTGACAAACATTTTTGGCCTATATTCTCTTGTTTTTTTGTCGCGCTCCTAAAGTTAAATGCTGGGTTTGCCCAAGGAATGTAACCTTGCCATGTTTAGGAGATAAACAAGGCTATTATTAACCAGTAAACTAGTTAACATAAAGTTGCCACGAAGGCGCAAAAAGTTTTGTGATTAACAAATACAGAAGGGGCATGCTAAAATACAACCAAGGGCCTGGGGGTGCACTTACCAGTTTTCTTACTCTATAACACTCTTATCCACATAGACGCGTTTTGCATGAACAGAAAATATGCTATTAATTTAGTGCCAGACGCAAAACGCTTCTAGTGTGAACCAACGTTTATATATATAATCTGTTTTTAAGAGAGCTTGTGTGCAAGCTCAAAACCAGATTGAAAAGCAAGAAAAAAAATTATTTGGAGAAATTTTTATTTATATTGCGTGAAATATTTTTAATCCAAAGGTTTACACAATGCTCGATTGCAATCCAGTACCTTTCGGCCAAACATCTTTTGGCGTGCAACATTCCATATTGTCTTTTGGCTGAATAGATTTCCTCATAACAGATTCGCGCTACAAATTTTTACATTTAGTAATTAAAATTGTCAAAAACCAGATGAGGTTATGGTTGTTGTATATTTGTCAGGGGATATATTTTCAGAGGGTAGACAAAAATTTCCCGCCTTTACTTATGGCTTAGATGTGATACAGGGGGGGGGAGGTTAATGTAATAGGGTCACGCATCGTAAGCTAATGCTAAATCAAGTGCATTTTTCGTCTCTTGTTTGTACAAGGGTCGGCCGTTAACGCAGGTAATTTCCTCTGTTTGGCCTTTTTTATTTGTTCAGGTTGGCTAGTTAGCAAGTGTGTATTCCACTATTAACAACGCTCAGTCAAACCTTTATAACCTTTATTTTTTTGCTAAAACGTCCAAGCTAGGCGCATTTAAAATTCTTTGCTGTTCGCTGTCTGCGCAAATGTTCGGTGCAATGGCATTTTTTTAACTGAAGCAGATTCTGTCAAAAGGTGATCTGTAATCACTTGATTATCACATGATTGACCGTCTTGTGTGCAGAAGTGGATGAAACAGCAACACTGATAAGACTTGCTTAACTTTTAAACAACCTAATTTTTAGGCCCAATGGCGAAAAGCCGTCATGTAAATAAGAACAATGAACATGGTATGAACAACAAAAAAAATCATTAACTTATGCTGCTGGTGTGCATACTGCTTCGCCTGACAACAGTAAGTTTCTTAAAAATTTAAAAACGTTATGACGTCTCCAGACTTTTTTATGTCCCTTAAACCATAATCCTGTTTGTCAGTGATTATCTAAAAAATATGGCAACCCCATAGTAAATAGTAGGGTGGAGTGAAAAAAATAAAAATCACTAATTTAAAAAAAGTCCCCTCTCAATAGTTGCCTTTGGTCCTAAAACTAAGTTTGAAAATGTTTTTGGGAAGTTGCCTCGAATACTCGGGTGACAACCCTGACGCAAAGGTCATGTAGGGGTCAAATCCCATAAAAATGCCATAACTCTTTAACCTGTGGTGCTAGAGAGTTAGTTTTGATGCCAAAAGAAGCAGAATGTGCACTTTCCTATCTGTCCTAAAAGAACTATTTGTCCTAATTTCAATAGATATATGGTTATTTTCATAAAATGTCATTTTTGGTTCAAATATGAATAAGACATAGGATTATGCACCGTTTTACATCACAATAATATAATCACAACACAACAAATCAGCATAATGAATATAAAATATCTCTAACCAATGAAACACACACTTGAGAGGTTTTAGATGAAGCACCAGAACAAGATGGTAACAGCAAACAAATATAAAATTGGGTTTCATAATATTAAAATAGCGTAGACGTTCTGCCAGTTTTATGCAGGGAGAAAATGGCATCAGCATGAGGACCTAAGATTGGAATTGATTTTTAATATTGTATCCAGGGCTGGGGAGCCACCGTAAAATAGCATTAGCTCCCGCCCCAGCTCCGGAGCCATCAGGCAATTATTAAATGGCTCCGGCTCCAGCTCCGGAGTAGTAAAACTCATATCCTTTGGCTCCAGCTCCGGCTCCAGCTCCGGTGCCACCAGTCACTTATTCAATGACAAGTTTTAAAAATTGCTTTTGGCTAACTAACGTTGGAGATGGAACAAAATATAATTTCTTAACTTTAGCACCACAAATTGAAAAATGGCTCCAGCTCCACAAAAATAATAAAAAGGGCTCCGGGTCCAGCTCCAGCTCCACAAAAATAATAAAAATGGCTCTGGCTCTGGCTCTAGCTCCAGAGAAAATGCTTAGCTCCGGGCTCCAGCTCCGGCTCCCCAGCCCTGATTGTATCGCTTCATCAGTTTTCGTGACCGAATCTTTAGCCTGGTTAGGCCGTCACTTCTGTCGAAGCCAGCTATTGCTGATTAAGATTCGGTTACAAGCTTCAAAACTTTTTCATGCTAAATCTTACTACAAACTTGTGGATTTAAATTCTGACCAAACCAATGAACCACCAGCAATTCGACACCTGACCAAAGACGTTGAAAAAATCAGAGAAGAAAGGCTCATTATGTGCCACCCATGCCACAATCAAGCTGTGGAGCGCCACATAAAGCTTGTTACCGAAGCTTCATCAGCAGTAGCTGGCTTCGACAGACGTGACGGCCTGACCAGGCTAAAGATTTGTTCACGAAAACTGATGAAGCGATAAAATACCAAAAATCAGTTCCAATCTTAGGTCCTCATGCTGATGCTTCCCTGCATAAAACTGGCAGAACGTCTACGCCGGTCATGTTCAAATGGCGGATCGCGATCCGGTTCCGGATCTTTTCAGCGTTTTGTGCGGATCTTCTAATGTAGCCTTAAAAAACAAACTTTACACAGTGTTTTTATGTGAACCAATTGTCAGTGTTAATGAATTTTGCAAAAAAATCAAGCATAGAAAGAAACTCCCAAATGCTAATCTTTGTAAGCGTTTGAGGATATCAGTCAGCAACAGAAAATCGAAATTCGATGCTATTGTAAGACATAAAATGTCTGAAACATGGGTTGGCAACCTACGACTATCGGGCCGGATGTGCCCCGCCAATTGAATTCATTCGACCCGCCGCCTCTTTGACAAACTAGATACGAGTCCATTTCAAATACTTTTGACTATTTTAACTACGTAAGTGCGAAAAAATTTCCAGCTTCGCGCGAATCATCTCTCTACGAGTCTACGCCCGGCTTGTTTTCGTTTTGATGCGGTCTTTTGAACTAGATCAGCGCTTCGTTACCGTTAATGGAAAACTTATTCAAAAATATTGGACATATGTATTTTTTAACATTTTGTATTTCTGGCAATGCAATAAAAACTTGAAAGAAATTTAAAAGAAATGCAGGTATACCTAAAAAAAATCGCGCTCCCTTCGCTCGCCCTGACTTACAAAGGTTAACAAACACTAAACGAGATTAAGTATTAAAGTTATCGCGTTTATATAAATAAAGCACCATAAAAATTAAAGCGTGTCCAATATGTTTACTATTCCTATTTGGTGGATCATCATGTTGTCAGGTTTGGCTGTGTTGGATCATGGCAGAAATCTTTTGAACACCCCTGGTCTACACTATTTTAATATTATGAAACCCAATTTTATATTTGTTTGCTGTTACCATCCTGTTCTGGTGCTTCATCTAAAACCTCTCAAATGTGTGTTTCATTGGTTAGAGATATTTTATATTCATTATGCTGATTTATTGTGTTGTGATTATGTTATTGTGATGTAAAACGGTGCATAATCCCATGTCTTATTTATATTTGAACCAAAAATGACATTTTATGAAAATAACCATATATCTAATAAAATTAGGACCAATAGTTCTTTTAGGACAGATAGGAAAGTGCACATTCTGCTTCTTTTGGCATCAAAACTAACTCTCTAGCACCACCGGTTAAAGAGTTATGGCATTTTTATGGGATTTGACCCCTGCATGACCTTTGCGTCAGGGTTGTCACCTGAGTATTCGAGGCAACTTCCCAAAAATATTTTTAAACTTAGTTTTGGGACCAAAGGCAACTATTGAGAGGGGACTTTTTTTGAATTAGTGATTTTTATTTTTTTCACTCCACCCTAGTAAATAGTTTTCCATGACAGATTTTGTTTTGGTTACATGTGTTTATGCAGGAGTACACTGTTTCTTACCGTATTTCGTGTTTGTTTATTCAGACATAAAATTAGATCACGCACATAATTTCAAGGTGACGTTATGCATTTCAAAGAACTGGTTATACATATTAAACAGTTTTCATAATTCCATATAGCATCCAATGATCAGGGAGATGTTTTACTTTTGTCTGTATTTGTTTGGCATACTGGCTTTTGTCGTTTTAAAGAAGAACACACTGCTTTGACGTAACCAGTACGCTTTAATGGCAGTACTTCACACTTACAATTGATCTTTTCCAGTATTTGACTTTTGACGTAAATTATGCTAAGCTTTTACGTTAAATGAATACTGTTAGTAGGGATTGTAATGTTTCTTTGAAGAGTTTATTTTGGGTAAAGGGAAAGCTTTGCTTTTTGGTTATGTTTACAGAACATTTAGTACATGCTCTAATTGTGTAATTAATTTTTTCAGTTGAAATTTAAAATTTTAATTTTTCCTAATCCTTGCGAATAATTTTGTTTGTCATGGTGGTGTTGCAATAAAACGTTGTTGCGCAATCGCAAGCCTGCAAACGCTTCAGGTTCCCTTCTTCGTAGCCTAATTACTTTTGTTTAGTATGTTTCACTATTCTTTTTAACATCTGTTCATTCCCCTGTCTGCATTAAAGGGTCACAAGAATCACATCTCTGCTGTTTGTACGCGACAATAAACTGAAATCAGATTACGTCGTTCAGTGTCTGTTTTTCTGGCCGCCATGCACGGCCAGGACATCAGTTTCACAATAATGCAGCTAACCAAAGAACATTTTAGCTTGCAACAGAGCAGTAGAAACTCCCCAGACTTCAGCTGTGATTTTGAGGTCGAATGGTTGTGCACCTGATTGTGACATAACGGATGAACGACGCTTATTAGTTGTATTTTTACTTCAAAAACTCCCACGACTGCAACTGTGTGAAGCAGTTGTCGCACATCTGCGACAGGGCATATCATGCTGATATTATTTTTACTTCAACAAAAACTAAAAAAAAAACATTTTCCATATTGCCCTAATTAAACAGTTAAACCAGAATAGGCAAGTTCATTACAGAGGGCCTAAAGTTGTACCAGGTCAAGTTGTTTAGCTTGTAGTTAAATTGGTAAATTTTGGTTAATTTTTGAGCAAAACTAACTTAGGTTGTATGTAAAAAGTTGTGTTTTGTCCTTATTTAACTTTGATTTGTTGCCGAGCTAGAGAATAAATTTCTTTTTACCGGTACAGATATGTCATCAGGCCTAAAGTTTTGTTTTTTTTGTTTGGAGAAAAGATAAATGTCAGGTTATATTCACCCGATCCGTTAGAAATTAGTGCATTTCTAAGCAAAAAGGTCTACGACAATTAGTGCATCCAAAGGATCAAAAAGTCCGACTTTTAGACTTGGAGTTCTCATTCAATGCACTAATTTGACTTAACAATGTGCTTAAAAAGATTAAGTTTAATAATACTTGACCCACCTAAACCCAAACGCAAACCAGCACCCGAACCCAAATAATGTGCGTTGAATTAATAATTACATAAACGCTTTAAGGCCCCAATATCTCATTTTGTGACGTAACAATCCTATATACCATAGACAAGAAATTATCTTCTGCCCATCGTAAGTTTTTTTTTATATCCACCTTTAAAATAATTACTACATTAACGCACATTATTTGGGTTAAGGTTCGGGTTAGCGTTTGGGTTAGGGTGGGTCAAGTGGTATTAATGCCATCTAACACTTTTTGTAAATTTTCAGCGAATATGTTCAACTTATCTACGCCGGGAGTTTACCTAAAGGTCCAAATTAGTGCATTGCCACGACCTCAAGGTCTAAAAGTCTAGACTTTTCTGCCATTGGATGCTCTAATTGTCGTGGACTTTTTTGCTTAGAAATGCACTAATTTCTAACAGATTGGGTGTTATATTTATATAAAAATTAACTATATCGCATTAGGAGTACAATGGCTAGACATTACAGTGATTCTGAATTGCTGGCTGCTATGGAATGTGTCAGTAACATATCATCGTCAGACGAATCCGAGTTGTTGAGTGATTCAGATGCTGAATATTCACCAGACGAAACTGAAGAAAGTGAGGATTTCTTAGATTATCAGAAGGAGCTTCATCCAGTCGCAGACCTAAAAGTAGGCCCCTTACATATGAATAAGACATGGAAATTAAAAACGATTGAATTGATTATCAACAAATAACACAATCCACTATTATCAACGTCGTGTGGTCTAATGTGATAAAAAATTTCTGCCATGCATGATTCCTTCTAAGCTAGAGAGTCATCCATTCACCCCGACCTTACTAGGAATTGCACTACAATTGACATATTTTTAAAGCTGTTTCCGAAGAGTTTGTTTATCCAGATAGCACATTACACCAACGAAAGGCTCAAAATCTTTGCACAAAGTAAAAAGAAAAAAATTCCTCCAACAAATTCCTTTGAAATCATGCAGTTATTTGGCTGCTTCTTTGTCATGAGTTACAACAAACTTCCATCTATAAATCGTTACTGGTCAGGACATCCTTCGCTGGGAAGTTCACTTTAAAAAAGCACATTTTCTAGAAATCGATTTAAATTAATTATGTCCAAGCTCTACATCAATAATGCAGAAAAATCTCAGCCAGCTCAAAAACTATACTATATTGAAGAAATAATTTCCTGTTTAAACTACACATTTCAAAAACACACACAGGATAGTCCCTTTCAAAGTATTGACAAGTCCATGACAAAGTTCAAAGGAAGATGCTCTTTCAAACAATATCTTCCACTGAAGCCAGTGAAAAGAGGAATAAAATTGTGGATGCGATGTGATCCGTAAACTGGATATACCTATGATATGAATGTTTATACAGGAAAAGAAACTGAACCAACTAGTGGCACACTTGGCGAAAGAGTGGTCACTAAACTCGCATCCACAATAAAAGAAAAATATGTTAACCTGGCATTCGATAGGTTTTTTACATCTGTATTTCTCATGGACACCATACAGTTTTCTGTAGTGGGAACCTGCATGAAATCAAGAAAACACCTACCTGCATATGCAAATAAAGTCAAACGGGATGAATCCGACTTTAAGTAATTTAAATGGAACTCTAGCAGCATGATGGCTAGACACAAAGGAAGTAATGTTGCTGAGTAACTGTCATACGGACACTGTAGTGGATGTGCTGAAAAAACAGAGAGATGGATCTACAAAAATTGTTAAGTGTCCCGAAGCAGTTCACTTTTATAGAAAGGTCATGGGAGGTGTTGATCGTGCTGACCAAATGGCAGGCATTCATGATCTTGATTAAATATCCACAAAATGATGGAAAAAGGTCCTTTATCGATTGTTAATGTTTGCTGCTGTGAACTCATAAGTTATTCACAATGACTTACAACGAAATGGTAAAAGACCATTTTTGGATTTCCTTGTTGAGTTATCAGGGTTGCTGATACAAAAAGGGCAAAGGGATACTGCAGTAAGACGTCACCAAGGTTCTGGACAGCGATCAAAGCGTGTCCGCATGATGGATAATGTTGGAACTCATCTTCCTGAAGAGGGAAAAGCTAGCCGACGATGCAAAGGATGTACCCAAATTGGAACGATGTGTTCCGAATGCAATGTTTCAAACACATGTATTTTCGGCTGATTAACGTCCCCCCCCCCCATAGGACCCCTATTTTTTATTGTTCGAGTTTCGTTTAAACTTGTGTTAAAACTGTTCGTTTAAATAAAAAATAATATCATAGGAATGTAGGAGTACTTGCCTAATTAAAGTAAAACTATAAACACACATCAATTCTATGATCTAAATTAAGTACTTTTGAAAATAATAAACAATCCATGCCTACCTAACTTTTTGCGAATTGACAAACAATGTGGAATTGTACTTCCGTAACTTTTATCCTCGGAATGACACAACAAAATTCATTCCTGGTAATTGTGATGTCTGTTGTTACATATTCGTCATTTTAAAAGTATATGTGAATATATATGTGTAGAAACAACTACCAGTTCTTTTTGTTGTAAAATGGATCTTTAAAAAAAGTATTTTGGCTTATTCTTTGGCTGCCAAATTGCTAGCATTCTGCCATACTAGTGGTTTTAAATATTGCTTTAAACCAGAAAAAATATTATAGAGTCAAACCTTGTCAAATCAACACAAAAAAGTTTCTTTTTTGTATTGACCTCTTCAAAAAAAATTGGAAATATAATGTAAATGACCTTTATTTGAAGGTGTGTACCAAATTTTATTCTAGTCTGTTGTGTATTTGCAAAGTTATTTAGGTTTTAAAAATGTTTACATATTTTTACATGAGGGTGCTGTTTCTGCATAAAAACAGCCATATCTTTGGATACACAAAAGCTGGATTAACATGTATTGTATCCTTAGAAAGGCGATTTGTCCCTCAAAGGCCTAAATATTATCTTTTAAGCATAAGTATCTAACATAAGGCCTACGACCTACGAGGTAAACATCAAACAAACTGTTACCTTCAAAATGGGCACTTTTAAAAGAAATTTTACGATTTTTTTAGGGTAAAGAGGTATATTTTTGTTAACTGACAGAAAAATTAATATGGTCTTCTTTGCGTTATTGAATTATAGATATTTATCTATAACATATACATTGTCACTTTCTGAGCCATTTTTTCAGTGGACCTAAATAAAATGCAAGTACGAAACAAAATTTCATTCCACATTTCTGTAGTCAATTTTGTTTTTTGCTTTACATATTCAAGACATGTGATGCATTTTGTTGTCATTTGCTGGTCAACTGATAAATTCTTCTGCTTGGTTTGTTGGATAATAAAAAGATCTGGAAGGTCTGTCTGGATGTATAAAAGTAACCATCACTTTATCTGATTCTTTTAATCAGTTCAAAATTCAGGAAAGCCAACATTGTTTGTTGCATTTGCAAGTAACAGACCCCTTAGCTCATCCCAGTGTAATAGTTGTTTGTAAGAAATGTCACAAACCAGGACCTTTTGTTAATCTAAAGATGCAGAAAAGTCAGACACCTTGGTTTAAGTCTGGCAACATTTTTCTGGGATAAAGCAATGATACTTTTGGGTTCCACGAATTTTAATGGCCAATTAAAATGTCTTAAGCAATGTATATTCTTCTTCGACTTCCTTTTCCAATACAAATGAAAAGTGAATATATATTGCTAATATTTGATGTGGCCCAATAATGCAGCTCCCTTGGGGTTTGTATACAATGTTTTCCAATTTTTTGCAGACTTGCCCGAGCATCCAATCTTTTTATATTTCCACCCAACCCGTCACATAATCTTTGCATATTAAATTAAAGTCAAAGTTTTTTCTGTTTTTATATTGTCCAGCAGTACCATCTGTAAAGTTCACTACTTTTTTAACAATGTTAATTTTATTTTAATAAACTCTAAGCAATACTGGTTGAAGAACTCTGTGATTCACTTTCTGCTATAAGAGAAATTTCTCATTTTTGATGTATGGCGACATACAGGTTTGTAAGATTTTCTGTGAGTCCACACCTTTTTCTTATAATTTTAAGCTCCTCAGCTATCAAGAAATTTGCTCTTTACTAGAAGTTGCAAAATCACAATCTTCATTTAACAATAATCCAATATCACCGTTTATTTTGCAGATTACTAAAAAATAGAATATAGTTAGGCCTTACAACTCTGCAAGCCATTATAAATTATTATTTCACTAGTTTGCTGTTGAACTACCTGTCAGCACAGCTTATAAATGATACCTTCTTTATTCATTATTAACAAAGACTCTGAGCTCTAAAAAAAGTACTTTAGGCCGTGACAAAAAAGTTTCTGACCACTGCTTTAGATCCATGATGAAAGCAGGGCAGGCTAGAAAAACAACTGTCCCGCAGTGAGGTTTGAACTCAGCACATCGGCCCTACTGGGATTGTCGCTCTACTTTTTGTGAATCCGTTATTTCGCGAACCGCAATACAAGGCAAAATATAACACAAAAAAACTGACAGCATCAATTGGACGGATGCGATTGCTTCTTTCTGCATAAATCATCAATTCTTGGAGTTATTCGTGAAAGGAAAACTCATAGTCCACGGAAAATCTGGACCTCTATAATTCCTAATGGCGATAAGAATATAATATTACGTCATAGACGAAGAATACAAGAATTATTCATCAACAACTTTTTGACTACAACGAAGGCGCAACAAGTAAAAAAGCTTTTGAAATCATAAGGTTGTGAATAATTGCGGCAACTATCTTTGAAAGGGTACGTACTGACGTACTGTACAACATATATGTGTGACTTTTTAATTTCTTGTCATATCGCCACGGACCAACTCTGCAATCGTCGCGGACCACAGTTTGGGAAACCCTGATCTACAGTACCATATCACTATTCAATGAAAGATGCACACATATGTATATGTGTGTTAACAACTGTGATCTAGCCTTTCTGAAGCTGCTTTTTGACCAACGATTATGACTAATAAAAAGAGTTAGCTTCACCAGGCATCATATCAATAGAATCTTCTGGTGTAAACGAAGTATAAACCGACAACAATTTAACTATAAAAAAAACACATACGCAATACGCAGTTGTTCAAACAAAGTTCCCAATGAATCTCATAAACAGCCCCTTGACGTTTTTCTGGTTTAACTAGATCTTTAGGTGAAGGTAAAATGTTTCCAATTTTCCTGGCCAGTTTGAAAGTTGTACAAATGTCGTGGCTTTTCAAAATACGTTTTAGTTTTTCTCCCAGACCTGGAATGTAAGGCATAATGACCAGACCTTTAGGTTCTGGCTTAGCTGTTAAATAGTTAGATTTGTTTTGGGGTTTGAACGACCAGTCGGGGTATCTGTTTATTCTCATGGCCTTTTTAACATGTCTAATTTCGTTGACTTTGTCCTTATGGTTACTGCAAAGTTTTGAAGCTCGTGTAGCAGGGTGTTCACAACGAAGTGTTTGTGCTGTAAAGGGTGGTCCGATCTAAAATTCAAGTAGCGATCTGAATGCGTTACTTTTCTAAACACCTTGGAAGATAGTTTACCTGACCTGTTACGAGTGATTAATGAGTCCAGTTTCCAATGTGACAACTTTCTAACTCCTGAAATGCAAACGATTCGCTGATAGCAAGTAGTAAAGCATAATGGATGCTTTATGATGTCACAAGAGACATCATAAAAAACACTATATTATTGAATAATGGAGCATAACTAAAGACTATAATGATGACAGATATAATGTTTAAAACATAGTCTAATGTTTAAAAACATTCGCTAAAGCGTAATGTTTAAAAAGCTTAAGACTATATATTATCGCGGACCGTTTAAAACTGCGGTACGGACCCCAGTTGGTCCGCGGACCCTAGTTTGGGAACCGCTGCTTTAGAGGTTATCCATAACAAAATTCCTTGTTGAATTACCAAACCTGTGTTGTTTTTGAGCTCTTGGCTCGTTTTTCGTCCAGTTGAAGGTTGGGTTCGATTGTTTTATGGAATTTTAGCCTGAAATGATTTTTCCTCTTTTTTTTCAACCAGATTAGCTTCACCGGGGCAATCTTCCCTCCTTCAATTGAGGCTAATATTTGTTGAATAGGTACCTTGGCGGTTGCTACAGCAAAATTTATGCCAAGAGAGAGGACGTTCTGCAGCCTTACTGAATCTGACTATTAATGATGCAAGCAGTGCAGGGTTGAACTCACAACCTCCGGCCATATCAGGACCGTTGCTCTACCAACTGAGCTACACAGGTTGGCAGATGGTTGTTTCTTGAACGCTCCTCTCTGAGCCTATGTAGCTCAGTTGGTAGAGCGACGGTCCCGGCTTGACCGGAGGTTGTGAGTTCAAACCCCACTGCAGGCTAGTTATTTTTCTAGCCTGCCCTGCTTGCATCATTGAACGACAGATTCGGTAGGTCTGGAATGGCTTTCGGTGTAGAAAATTTTTAACATATTTTTTGTACAGAATATTTTGTGTATTGTGCCTTCTTTTAAGTCAAACATATTTTAAGACTATTCTCCCCTAGCTGTTTTTGAATATTTTATTTGAAATACCATTAATTTTAATTTTATGTAAATTTAAATAGTTTTTGCATTTTGTAAATCTTCTTGGCATTTCCAGTTTGGTTCGCTTTCTAGCTCTTTTGTTGTATTCATAGCACCATTAGAACAACATATTTTTTTTTAAATATAAAAGTTTGCAAAGTTTAACTAGCACTCCTCAATTAAAATAAATTTGAGAATTTTTTATTTTTTGTCCAGTCATTGGAACTTTTATGAATTTATGACCATTTCTATATACTGGTTCCATTTTATATTTCTTTCTTAATGAATGTGACATACATCAGTGGTTCTCAAAATTATTTGTGAAACCTTTAGAAAAACTTGCAAAGTACACAACGCTAAAAAATTCACTAATTTTTTTTTGGGAGTGTTTTGTGTCAGAAAATTATGGTCAATTGCTGCAGTTTTGTAGCGATAAGTTCAAATGCACATATGTCAGTTGATAATAATATCTTCAAGCATTCTATTACTTCAGTTGAGTTTATACATAAAAAAAATTCATAGTGACATGCCCATGGACAATTGAAATGATGAACAGTTTGAGAATGTCTGGCATACATCAAGACTTATGTGCTCAAAATTTTTTTTTTTTCAGAGACTTAAGGATGAAATAAAAGATGTTGATAATGATATTGAACAGATGGAGGAAACTGATGAAAGGTATTCGACTATATATGCAAGTTATTTTTGCTAGTATGGCTAGTTGTACCCCTACGACTATTTATATGTTTTCGCACCCACCATTTTCCTTATTCCAAGTCTACATCATTAAAAATGAAGGTAACCTTTGATTTGGCTAAACATTTGTGTTCAAACCTTTTTCTATTTTTATTCTTTGTCATATATTTAAACACATATAATCCTTACCACTTAGTAACATAAAAAAACTTGTCAGTCTAGCAGGGTATTTTTTGTAAGGCAATGTTTTACAGGCATGTTTTACCCCTGTTGATGAAGCATAAATTATAGTCAAGTATTCTTGTTGCATATAAAAAGAAAAAAAAACAACACAGTGTTGAACTTACTAAATCAGGATCCAAGTTTATCGATACATGAACTGTTTACTGATGAATAGTCTTAATGTTTTTATAAAAATAAAAAAAAATTAAGTTGGATACCAAAGAATTAAATCAGTTTGAATTTGACTTACATGTAAAACAATAATAAGCTGAAACACTTTAGAAAGTAAGGATCTCCCGCAGACAATAAAATGTAAAAGAAAGATTTTGTCTTCGTATCCAAAGATTTTAAGACTGTTTATTTATTAAAACAGATAAAACATAAAATCATTTCTTAAAATCTTACAGAAATCATTCGAATTAAGAAACTGATGTTGCCTTATAGGCGTAATGTATATATTTCTGTAAGATTTTAAGAAATGATTTTATGTTTTATCTGTTTTAATAAATAAACAGTCTTAAGATCTAAAATAATAATATTCATAAAAAAAATATTTATCATAAAAGTTTGCCCCTTGTCATACTGATAAATTCGTTTTACCAGTCTTCAGTAAAGCAGATTATACAATTTAACCTACATATCGTCATTTTTTAATCCCTTTTGGTAAAGGTAGATATAATATGTGCCAGTCCTAAGCCGTCTATGCACTATTTTATTTTGACTAAACTTTGTTTGAGCATTACTTGTCATTTCGGTTGAACATATACTGTCATTCCTTTGTTTTTTTTATTTATTTTACAATTTTTAACAAAATTTGTTTTTTTTCAAAAATTTAAAAAGAAATATTGATTTATGTCACGATAACAGATGTTCAATCAACTTGGTGTTGAGTCTTAGTATGTGGAACACACTTTAAATTGCACTACAGACTTTGGCATGTGTAATTTAAGCCATTCAGGGGAGTCTACCAGGCAATTGCCTTAATAGGAAGTTTCTAATTTCGTTTTTTAGAGAAAAAATAATAAAATATAGTTTTTGTTTTCAAGTGACTTTTGCAAGGCATGCAAAACACAAATATGTTAGGATTATCTTGTTTAAATTTACTTAAATAAACTAATAAAATATTTATTATAGTCGAGCAACTTCACAAGCAAAACAGAATATCATTGGAAGAAAAAAGTTCAATGGAGATGCTAAGAAGGTAATAATGACAACTAGTGTTATATTTGTGTTTGTTTGTAAAAAAAAACTAATCAATTCATACACATGTAGTTATAGTGGAATTTTAGAAAATAGTGAATATGTCCACCTTGATTATTGTAAATCCTTAAGCAAGGTTTACAACAGCATGCATAATAGAAAACAGCATCTGGTTAAAAGTGGTGAACAAGTTTACTTCAGTGGTTTTTATTCAGGGAAGCCAATAAAATATACAGGAATTATTGTCAAAAAAGTTTGTTAATGTTTGTTTTACGTTACATGCCTGTTTTCTACATTGTTGTTTTAGATTACTTATTGTCACATGAGCTTTATGCAAACAAATTGTACCATAAAAAGTTTTGTCAAAGTTTGATATTTGAACCTTTGAAACATTGACAATACGTATCCATGGTTCAGTATATGTAATTCAAATTGAACTTAGTGGATAACAGGTTGTTTTCAAAATGACATTCAAAGGTGTTTATTTAGTATTGTCAAAAGCATTGGAATATTTAAATGTTAGTTCTAATAAATTATTGTAAATTATTTTTGTTTTTAGGGTATAAACTTTTTAATCGAAGTTGGTATTCTACAAAACAATCCCCGTAATGTTGCAGAATTCTTATTTAAAGGGGATGGTTTAAATAAGACTGCCATAGGAGATTACCTTGGGGATCGGTAAGTTTTAGTACTTAAGAAATTGTGGAATAAAATAATTTGGTAGTTTTATTAAGCAACAAAAAGCAATTTAATTTGTCATCGACAAAAAAATGTTAAAATGGTTTAATACAAAGCATGTAATATGTGATAACAGATCTTTGCGACTCTTGTGTCTGTAAAACTGGCATTTTTGCGTTGGTTAGCTTTATAACTATAGACCAGTGGTTCTTAAATTTGTGAGACACGCCTCCCTTTTACAATTTTAACCAAACTCGCGAGCCCACCTTGTTTCAAAATAAAAAACATAAGCATAACAGCAATTTATTTCCAGGTAAGTTGCCTCAATGTGAAGGATGTAACTATTTTTAACCTAGCCCAATGTTGTGTCTGGGCAAGCCTTATGTAGCGTATTATGATGTAACAAATTGAACTTCATTGCTGGCTTGTGATTTTTAGGTTAATAGCAGATTGTCGTTTTATTTACTGTACGAGAGTCACAGATAAAAAGGTGTATTTTGATGTTTGTTCCTGTAACTTAATTACCCAACTGGTCGATTGTAAGTCAAATATTTCATTCATTTGAAATCAAGCAAAAGTTGGCGATACCTGATCTGAATGGTCATTAGGGCGATTATTTTTTGACCTAAAAAATAAATAAAATTTACCTAAAAAATTAAAATTTTGACAAGTTTTGAACTAAAAATATATTGATTTAAACAACATAGTGTTGTTTGAAGTACCGCATTAATGTCCTGACGTCGTCAGCCTCAAAATTAATTAAAATGCTTAGTTGATATTTTTGTGATTTCAAAAAGCCAAACAACTATAAAAATGCCAAAACAAGATGCTGGTTATTTAGAAAAATGTTGTGTAAACAGTTAAAATACACTGTAAAATTAATTGCAGAAATTAACACAGACCTAGTTATCGTATTAAGAAATGGGATAATAGCAAAACACAAGCAAAAAAAGACAGCAAATACTGTTAGATACATTTGTCCAAATTAGAGATAAACAACTGTATAGTGCAAAAAAACGAAGTTTAGACTAATAAGCCTTTGCGATAAACTATGACATGGTGGTTAATTACATGCTCGCATATTGCTCTGATGAAGATATAATACAGTTTAAAACTCAAAACTTTTTGTGATAAAATTTTAATTTAACGGCAATTATAATAAGCTGACTTTTTAATTTTGTAAACGATTTATGTGCATTTTTAATCGTTTTTTGACTTATAATTTAACATTTTTGACCTGATTAATTTAACAATTTTGACCTAATAATTTTAACAATTTTGACCTAACGTGTAAAAGTAAATTTTGACTTTTTTTGACAAGTCAAAAAATAGGCACCCTAATGATCATCAACATTTCTTAAAGTTTACCTTGTTTGTAAGATGTAGTTTAAATGTTTATAGCTACTAATTTAAAATATTATTTCAGGAATGAATTTAACTTGGAAGTACTTAATGAGTTTGTAAACCTACACGAATTCACTCAAAAAAGCTTAGATGTGTCTCTAAGGTAATATCCATTATTTAGTAATGTGTTTGCAGTGTGATTTTTTGTTAAACGATATAAATGTTTAGGCAATTTTTGTGGAGTTTTCGTCTTCCTGGAGAAGCTCAAAAAATTGACAGAATGATGGAAGCTTTTGCTGCAAGATATTGTTTATGCAACCCTGGTGTTTTCAATAATTCTGGTTTGCAGACATTCTGGTCTATAATTTTACAATATTTGTTTCATTTTCCAAAGTTTTTATTTTTTAGATACTTGTTATGTTTTGTCTTTTGCTATTATCATGTTAAATACAAGTTTGCACAATCCAAGTGTGAAAGAAAAACCTACACTAGATCGCTTTATTGCAATGAACAAAGGGATTAATGATGGACATGACTTACCAAGTTCTCTTCTAGCTGTAAGTTCAACTTTGATTTGTTGGTCTTGAATATTTTTCTAAATAAGCTTAAACCAGTGCTCCGCAACTTTTTTCACTTGCGGCACACCAACACAGGTAAACAAAATTGTCGGCACACCTACAAAATATATGACGATTGACAATAGAAAACAAAAGCATAATAGCAGGCTGCTCAGAGAATAATGTGCAATTTACGATTAACGCGCCAAAAACGTTTTACATTCTTTTATCTTCTGAATTTACGGTTTTATGGTCTTTTAAAATATCTTAAGACGGCCAAAAGGACTTCAGCCATAAGACCGAAATTAGAACAACATCAACGTTGAACTAAAACACAGTTCGGAATAAGTCCTGACCTGTCGAAATTAGACCTAAATTTCGGAATAAGCCCTATACAACCTTTTACCTAACCTCAAACCCTACCCCTAAATTAATCACTAACTCCTCAATCCCAACCCTAACTTAATATTTAGCCCCACTTACCCCAAACAGGAGAAACAATCCAAGCACTGGCTTAAACTGACCCCAAAACACAGTCACAAATTCACCAAATTAAACTAGTACTTTTTAAGTGTTTTTGAGAACTAGTTTTCAAACAATTCATTTATCTATTATTTTATCAGTGGTTGGTTATAATATTTATTCATATACCCTTTGTGTGTTGCCAAGTTAAATTAGTGTATTTGGTAAACAATTGATCAAAGCTGTTAAGGTGTGACCCCTCAATTACTTTTTCACTTTTTGTTTTACCATTTTGTGTGTTTGCATAGCCTGCAAAAGCAGTTCAACATTTAACCTAGAAGTAACGTTATGCATAGCGCTATATAAAGTTAGAACTTGAGTTTTTTTTGACAATATTAATGATGTTGTAAGTAATTATTATTTAAAGCACTTTTCTCACAATTTAGTACAACAGATATATTCAAGAAATAAAATTTGCTCTGCAGTATCTAATAGGCTAGGTGCTAATGCAAGAAGTGAGAATTAGAGAAACTTGTTAAAAGTGATAATAAAACAGAAAGACCAGAAAGTTTTACTTTTGTAAAATGTTTGACTAGAATTACAAACCAATTTAGTTAAATTTATAAACAACATACAGTAGTTATTGGTTTTTGTACACAGACTGTTTGTTTTAAATTGTGACTGAGTCTACAATAAAGTTTTATTATTATGACATTCAGTGTTAAACTGTCCACACAGATTATGCCATACTTTGCTGAATTCCTTTCAACCTTTAAAAATATAGACTTTTTTGTTCTTGCCAATCACCTATTTTTCTGTTAAATTCTCACAAAAAAACATTTAATCACATTATCAAGTCTTTCAAACATGTTTATGGGAATGGTATTTTGCAAAATATTTAGCATTGCTATCAATTATCTCGAACAAATTAGTCTTTTTTATAATAATATCAGAAACTGTTTTGAACCCCATTTTTTACTTAAACATAACTAAATTACCGTTTTCTCATCACATGCAGCATTAGTACAATTTTAGATATTATTACATTCCTTCAGTTAACGTCTAATTTTTTATCATATTATGCACAGATGCCCCAAGTTTTGCATATTAGCTGAATACAGTGTGCAAAGTGCCCAAACTATCTTAAAAGTGCATAAATGTACTAAAAAAACATTTTTAAGTGTCAATTTGTTTCTTCTACTGTTAAGGTCCTTTAATAACTCACAAAAACATTTATAAGCAAAAACATTTGTCTTTTCTTTGACATCATAAGAAGTATGGGAATTCACCTTCTGATTGATGAGAAGTTTCATAGACACGAAAAATAATTCCCAAATAAAATAATACAAATGACCGATAAAAGTAATTAGCTCAAAAAAAAATTTAGGCACTTTTTGCTTATTACTAACTAAAAAAATAAATCTGGTCACTTTTTTGTTCTTACTAAATTTGAAAATATTATATTGGCTACTTTTTTGTTCATACTTAGCTCGCAAAAGCTAATTAGGGCATTTTTTTAGTTTTAACCAAGCTTAAGAAAAGCTAATTTGGCACTTTTTTGTTTGTCTTTTGCTGGATTGAAAAGAATTTTAGAAAGTTTTACAGAAGTAAAAATTTGGTACTAAAGGTCTGATGTAAATAAATACCCTTGCAAAATAGTGATCATGCGGACAATATGAAAAAAAATAAATAAATGAAATAATAAGCCTATTTATATATTTGTTTGATTATTTATTTATTTTTGTAAAATGTATACACATGCCTCGAATTATGCGCATTTGCTCAAAAAAATGAACTTATTACAAACATTGCTTTAAAGTTATTATTTGATACTTCCAATGTTTGCTGCTTGATATTTTAGTTACGATATCGGTACCCAATCAAATTCAATAACAAATGCCTTCATTGCTCTTCACACCAAAGTATAATAAGATGTATACTGAAGGCTGGAGCACTGAACAGAACAGGTCTACCGGTATACGTAAATTGTGCATTTAAAAAAATGTAAATCCACATCCATTAGAAGTGAAGTGTTATATTTATTTTATATCCAGTCTGAGGGGGGCTTGGTACCCCCTGGATCTGCCGATGCAAATGCCATACTTGTCTATTTAACTGGAATTAGAACTATCACGATTGCTTAATTTTAAGTCAATTTAGGAGTACTTAAAGCGCTGCCAGTCAAGGTAAAACTGCAAACACACAAAAATTCTATAATCGAAATTGAGTACTTTTTAAAATAATAAACAATCTATCTGTCTAGCACTGCCATTTTACCCACTAAACAACATGCTTAGCACTTAAGTTACTTTTTCCAGAATGGCACAACAAAATCTATTTCCGCCAAATGTAGAGCAGAGTATTCCTTGCAATTCAGGCTTAAAAAATATATTTATTTGAATGTGTGTGAAAAAAACTAGTTTTTTAGTGATATAGATCTTCCAAAACAAACCTAAAAAAATATTTTTAAATAAACTATTATTTGCACCAATTTCTTCGATTTTCTGGCTGATTCTTGGCTGTCATAGCCGCAAGTTGCCAGCTTTCTGTCATACTTACCATCATGTGCAGACAACTGCAGTGCATGGACTGCACGCCACATATGAACTGTAGTCAAGTAATCACCTATTACATGCAATGGCTGAAAAATATTCTAAAGTTCATGTAAGTTCATACTATTTTCATCAGCTTTAACTTCTGCTAAATCTACCCTTTTCCTTATTTTCACCGATTTTATTGACCTTAACTTCGGCTGAAACACCTAACTCAAAGAGCTTTTTTTTCAATCTTAACTTCTGTTAAAATATTTGTTTCATTGTATTTTTCGATTGAACTTGCATTGTTTAAAGCATTCTATTTCTCAGTAAGGATTGCCAAAATTTGTTGTTTTTCAAATTCTTTCATAACAGTTATCAATAGGGGCGATTATTTTTGTTAATCCAGTTTAATCAGAATCAACAGAAGTCTTTATCTGTTATAATTTACATAAACTTATACCACGGTAACATGTGCAACTTAATTCGAATGAATTATAAAACAACAATGTTATATAAAACAAGTAAATATGATAATGATAATAATAAACATATTAGCATAGTAAGCAACTGTAACTTAAAAACGAACAAGCTGTAATACAAAGACTGAAGCTCCCTACTGCCTGAAGCACGGACAAACTAAGAAGCACATGAGAGAAAGGAAAACATAGAATACTTAAACAATTTAGAAACAAACTCATCATTGTTTTTTTATTTATTTAATTGTTTAATAGTTTTCCATTTTGCAAACCCATTGACAGACAAACTGCAGATGCCCCTTTCTTCGTAAGGCAATCAGCAAGTTGTTCTTTGGTATCTATCCATGATATCGAAGTGATTTGCTTTTGTGTGATCATTTCCCTTAATGAGCTGATGTCTATTCTTAAACGTTTGTCGTCAACGTTTTTTGTAGAATACACAGAAGAAAATAGAGAGTGATTGTCCGTAACACCTTCTATTGGCAAGCTTTCATGTGAATGATCTTTGTACAGGATTTCATTCCACAGTGAACTCAAAAAGATTGCTGCATCCAGTCCATCTGACATGGCTAAGGTTTCAGCAGCTAAAGTACTTCGAACAACTCTTCTGATCCTCTTTGACTTCCAGCTCAATAAATTACAAGATCCATTTTGGCCCACCAAAAACACAAGATAAGCGCCTTGGCTGCCACCATCCATTAGATTGGCAAACGCTGCATCTGTAAATACAACTAGCTTCAAGTTCTTAATATCTCCAAGATCAGCATATTTCAAATTAATATGGTTGCTTTGTGTTTTGCGTATTATCTTGTTGCATTCAAGAAGATCACTCACTTTACATTTCTTAAAATTGGTTGCCAGCAAACAAACATCAAAACTGATGTCCGGCCTGGTTTGAGTTGCAACCCAAAGCAACATTCCAATTTTTGAACGAAGAGCTTTCTTTTCTGATGTATTTAATTCACATGTATGCTGTTGCTTCCGTTCATTTGAAATTGGAATTTCCTGTAATGCAGCCACATACTTTTGCTGGTTCACACTAATTAGATCGCTTGTCTCATCTAACTCAAGTCCAATATACTTAAAGCAATGTTCATCTTCCTTTCCAATAGAGAACGTTTGCCGAATGTTGTTAATCACCGAATTCTTAAATTCAGTGGAGCCTGCCCATAAAAAATCATCAACATAGACCGATACAAATCCAAATAACGACTTGTCATTAAACCATAAAAATATTGCACGGTCTAACAAACACAGTTTAGCTCCACATGATAACATAAACTTCTTCATCCACAAGTCCATAAACACATTTCCTTAGTTTCCAAATAATGCCTGTTGAGCAGTTTGCCTCCTTAGGCGGTTTAAGATAAACATTTCTATCTAAGCTTTCCCCTTGTAGAAAGGCAGTTTTAATATCAATAGATTTTAATTTCCAACCTTTTTGTTTTGCAACACAAAATAGAACTCTTAATCCATCTTTGGAGCACGTTGGAGAATCCTTGTCAAGTTCTTCTCGATTGTGCTCTTCAAAACCACGTGCAACCAATCTTGCTTTTGGTTTCAATCCAAATGCTGTGTCCTTTAATGTGCAAACCCACCTGACAGATACAAACTTTTGATTATTAGAAGAGACATAATCATATACTGCATCTTCTTTTCCAACTATTTAGTTCATCCACTTTCGCTTCTTAGAAAGAAAAATCTGTGTAATAAACTTCATCCACATCAACAGGGTCTGAATCTGGCTCTGGAATTAACTGTGATTCAGCATTTTGCTCAGATACTAGTTCCAAGCCCGTAACATTTTCCAGATTTAACCAGGTCTTAGTATCCTTAACATTACTTGGAATGCAATACTCTATATTATATGCATTCTTGTATTTGCTCTTTGCTTTACCAGCACGACTTAGCACTTTAGCTTGGCACATATGTCCATCATGGACAAATTGAATTCTCTTACTCAAGAGTGAGGTGCCTTTTGGTCTCCCACTTTGAAAGCACCATTACTTGACCTTGTTTGTTTTCTTAATGCTCTTCGAATCTTCTCTGAAGACTCGCTAAAACAAAGGCTCGGCGTGCTGCATGTAATGCAGAAATATGCATGCCAATATCAAAACTTGTCGTCTGACCTTCTAATGCAGGAAGAGAGTCCTCGAGTACAGAAGGTAAGTTAACATTGTGGCCGAATACAAGTTGACATGGGCTAAAACCATTATTAGTTATAAGTGAATTCTTAGCACTTAATGCCCAAGCGAGAGCTGTTTCCCAATCACATTTAACATCTGATTTTATTTTGCAGTATCTCAGACAAAAACTAAGTTATGTCTTTCGCACAAACCATTTGATGAGTAAGCAGCTGTAGTTAAAATATTAATATTAAAATTCTCACACATGTCATGAAACTCTGCATTGTTAAATTTCAATCCATTGTCACTTAAAACCTTCTTAGGTGCACCAAATATACTAATCCAGTTCTTAAGAAAACACTTAACGATAGTAGATGACCTTTTGTTCATGATCACTACAGCACTACTAAATCGAGAAAACATATCAATAAAATGTAAATACCATACGTTTGGTTCCAATTGATGTAAATCCATTGCAACTGTTTCATTGAACTTTTCAGACCAAGAAAAGCCAACAAATGATCTCGCCGGAGGCTTTTTGTGTACCTTGCAGATATCACATGAGTTTATGACTTGTTCAAGCACATCAGAATACTCTGAAATCTATTTGTCACCATTTTTTAACAGTCTTTCTAAATTAGTTACAGATGCATGTCCAAACTGGATGTGTAGCTTCTTTATAGCTTTTATTCTAGTAGCCCTGGACATGTCATTTGAAAGTGAAACATCTTTATGCTTGTGTGACATACTACCACCAGGACTAATGTCAATACAGTAATGGCCACTTGAATTAAGAAGTAGATTAACCCATTTTTTTAAACATAAAGGCTTTATCTTGCTGCAGATCAATTACAGTACCAGCTCTCTTTAGTGAAGCCTTACTTAACAACAATGAAATATTATCAGAAATAATTGAAGCATTTATAAAACAATGTCTACCAGCAATTTTCGCAGGAATAACTGAAGAAACTTTCCTTCCATCACCAAATTTAAAAACTGTGTTGTTAGAAAACTGCTTAATTTGTTTTTTAGAAGGTATATCAAGAGAATTCACATAATTATTAAACCATTTATTACCACATACAGTTTTACTACATGTGGTATCAATTATAGCTGAAGTCGCAGTTTCTGCCACAAATATTTCATTTTTATCCAAATCAGTCAGTTGAACTGAAGGCTTTTGAACTTTATGTGGACAGCATGCCCAGTGCATTTTTGAGTCACAAATTACAAACCTTGAAAATTTTTCCATACTTGTCAAGAGGATTTTGTTTCTTTTTAATTAAACCACATTGCTTCCCTCCATGATCCTTGTATTGTTTAGTGACAAATGCTTCACTCTTCACTTTAATGCTTGAACTAGAATCAATGTTATTCGAAAAGATCCTCTTTAGGGCACTCTTCATGTTGGCATATGTAAGATTGTTGGCGAAGGTCAAAGCCATCTGTCTTTCATGTTCACTCAAACATGCCTCGTCAAGTAGTTCGAACGCTAAAACTGCATCAGGTAACTTCATATCGTGGGTGCTCATTCTCTGAGCGCGATGTTCAAATTCAATGAGATAGTCATTCATAGATAGGGATGTTCAAAGTAGAATACCAAGGTATTCTAGAATAATAGGTTTCGAATCTAGAATAACGAATCCAGAATATCGCATCCAAGTATATTTTTATTAAATTATTTAACCTCGATTTTGTTTGTGGAAGGGATTTTTTGCTAACATGTGTACATTATAATAAAAAAATCTCCCATATGTTTAACATTCTTAACAACTTTCATTTGAAGCAGTTGTGTAAACTGTAATATGTCCACTGTCCAGGTTGTTGCCAAAACTTATATTTTTGCCAATAGTGAGTATAATGCAACACCGAACACAGAACTCTTTAGCAATTAGGCCCTGTTCTTAAAGCATTGTTGGGTTTTTGTGCTTCTTTTTTTGACTAAAATGATCTGTTATGCAGTCAAATAATGTACTGCAAAGAATAAGTTACTATTGACATAACGAATACTTGACAATTACGCTGTGCATTACTGTATAACCTCGCTGAATATTGGCCTAAAGTTGACCTTAAGTAACCCTATAGCGCATTTGGTGGACGGCCAGCACCTCTTACAACGTAATGTTACGTTTGCAACTTAACGCATTTAGGAAAATTGGGAACTCCCCACCTGAAATTGCATGTTAGTCGCTCGCCCAATAATGCTTGATTGACACCTAATTATTAGACGAACATTATCGCGAGACGCAAAGTAATTGGTCGCCCGAAAAAACGCTGACGCTACACTAACTGGTTACATTTAAAGCAAGCACTATAAATTGGTCGCCGCAGCGACAGGCCAACTTACCACACACGTTTGTACAATTAGGCGCGGGCAGTAAAACGTTAAATTATATCGGTTCCAATTACCCGAAATAAATGGCAGAATTGGATTTGAATCTCATCTGGATTCGAATCCAAGGATTCGATATTCTACTTTGAACATCCCTATTCATAGATAACTCATTTTTAAACTGTGTGTATGCACTATATGCATCATCATTCTTTTCACTTTTAAAGGCTATGTCAAGTTGTTCTTACAGTCTTGCCACACCTTGATCAGAATGTAAATCTGCTGTGGTTAGGTTGGAAAGCCTTTTTCACCTTTTCATGGCCATCCAAAGCCTCAAGCACAACCATGATTGCCTGATCTTTCTTTTCAAATGATGCGACCAGCTGCCACATTTTTAGTATGTTTCTCCATGAAACATATGGAATGTCAACCCTAAACTTGGGTGGGTCCTTCTTTGAACTTCTTTACATTCTTTAGCACTGTGGACTTGGTATAAGAAATCCTCTGCTACCAATGTAACAATTTTGAAGTCAAAATTTTGTCAAAATTTACACATAAGTCAAATTTTGTCAAAATTCTTGCGTCAAAATCGATTAAAAATGCACATAAATCGTTTACAAAATTAAAAAAACTAGAGTCGGATTGATGAAATTGTCGTTGAGGTATTTTATCATAAAAGAATAGTTTTGAATTATGTTCAACAACATTTTAACTGTATTATTTCTTCATTAAAATATACACGAGCTGGCAGAAATAACTACCCAGACCTAGTTTATCACATTAGATTCAGCTCGAACTTCGTTTTTGCTTTATGTGTTATGTGTATCTCTGATTTGGACAAATGTATTGAACAGTTATTTGATTTTTTTACCTTTTATATCTTGTATTTCAACTGTTTACACAGCATATTTCTAAAATAACCAGCATCTTGTTTTTCTTTGGAATTTTTAGAGCATATTTGTTTTGTTTTTTGAAATGACAAAAGTATTAACTACACATTCCCAAGAGTATTACATAAACCTGAAAAAAACTGAGTTCTGTTTCACCTGTAGTCAGTAATACCACAAAATTGAGTTGTTGACGACTTTAAGGCACTAATGCAGTACTTCAAACAACAATATGTTGTTTAAAATGATTTATTTCCCATAGGTCAAAGTTTTGTCAAAAAATATATATTTTTAGGTCAAAATTTGTCAAAAAATCAATTTTTTAGTTCAAAATTTCTAATTTTTTAGGTCAAAAAATAATCGCACTAATTATCAGTGTGTACTGAAGAAAACTAAGTACTTTTCCTTCATAAAGTAAAATTTTAATGTTTCCAACTAAGACCGTTATGTTTAGGAACTTATTGATGCCTGTTTACGCTTATAATTTCGGTAGAGTTCGCAAATTTACGAAGATTTGAATTTTTATTTTTAAGTCGTTTGTTAGCGATAGTGATTGAGGCCAAAGCCTAATGACTTCTTACAATATGTTTACCCACACAATACTTAGCAGAGTTCGCGAAATATTGCGTTTATTGCAGTAGTTAACAGTAAGCATTTGTTTTTTCAATGAGGATTTTTCTCATGTTTGACGCAGTTTAGCACCGGGATTACGTATTTGCTTAAATATGACGCTATCAAGCAAGTCTAAGCAATTGCTGCTGCAACCTAAAGTTTTACGTTTGGGAGTTATTCTCAATTGACAAATGTCACAGGTTTTCGTTACTTAAAAGATGTATGACATGCTTAGCCAAATGTTGTGCGCTATAGTAGATTATTTAGTTGTACCATTTCAAAAACATAACACAGCATTGCAGTTTGGTTGCATGTCAGATCCAAGGGCGTGCAACTTCTCGCAAAACTTCTTGACGATAAGGGTAAAACGTTTTTAAACATTTATCAGGTAATAATCTGCGTGACCGTTAAAATCAAGTCAAGTACGTTGCCTTGGTAAAAATAAAATTTCATGTGGCCCTTGACGCGACGCGGGGTTCAGGCTTTCCACTAAGACTGCCCGGCAAAACCTACGCCTTACTGTATATACCCTACTTAACCTGGGCAACGCCAGGTATTTCGTCTAGTGTTATAATATATAAGTAATTGTCATAGTTGTCGTAATTGAGTGATTGTTTTATATTGTTAATAAACAATGGCAATTGGTTGTATAACAAATTCAGTATTTTTTGACAATTGGCTAAATAACAAATTTAACATTTTTTTTACAATTGGCTGTGAATAACAAATTTATTATTTTGGAGGGCTTGCATGCCATTTTTTATTAGGCCGCAGGTCACATTTGGCATGCATGCCGCGTGTTGGACATCCCTGATCTAGCCTGTTGTTGGAATTGACAAACTGCACAATTATTGCAAGATAGCTAACTCTGTGTCTTGTGCAGCCATCTATTTCAAGAAAGACAAATTTGTCAGTTGGTTCTTAATTCAATGCTTTTTTTGATCTGCTGCTACAGTTACAACCATCTTTCTAATTTCATGCCTTTCCAAAGACACTCCCAAGTTTACCTGCTAGTTTTCCATTAAAAAAATTTGTAGAAAAGAAAGTTAGTAGAATACGGTTTTATACTACCATTTCAATAATATGTTGTTGAAACGTATTTGTTGTCATTGATACAGTAACTTTTTTGTTGTGGTTACCTTATCATACAAATTTCGCTTAAAGCATTTTCATTACCTTAAAAAACACAATTGGAAAACATATACTTTGTTAAATGAAATTACTTAATATCCACTCAGAGATCAGGGCTTATCAAACTGCGGACCATTTGTGGTCAAGAAACATTGTGCGTTGTTATGTTACTGTCACAATAATTGATATGCGTGGTTAGTAAAATGTTTATTAGACCAGTTTTGTTATTGATCAGTTGCTACTCCATCGCCCTAGCTATTACTCTGTAGTACTCTGCTATTTGTATCAAGGTCACAGCCAGTATCCCAAATGGAGGGCCTAAATTTTCAACTTAGAGAATTTCCCAAGCTTCTGTCTATCATTATTGACAGTCGATATGTTTTGCTGGAGTCGGGCTCGGGACTCGAGTAAGACCACGCAAAACTACCAGAGTCCCGAGTCCGCATGCGCAGTATCACATTTTTAAACTGGAATTGTAAAGGTATAATAGCATATGGTGGAATATTTTTGACCATGTATTGTGAGTGGATAAGTTATATGACAACCCTATAAGTGGATTGCTGAATATTCACGTTATTTTAGTTACACAAATTGGTGGAACATAAGCTGTAGAGTCAGAGCCGGACTCGGGACTCGACAAAATCACACGTTTGACCGGAGTCGGACTCTGGTTTATTTTTTTGGATGGAGTAGGACTCCGGTTATTTTTAACCGACTCCGCAGCCCCGGTACCAACAAGCAAACAGGTGTGTCATGGACCATCTTGACAGGTGCCATCTACGAAACTGCTCAGTGTCCAATCATTTCCTTTAGTTAGAAACCTAAATAAACACCCTAAAATATATGTAACATATTTAGTACATCCACAATTCCACTAACACAGCTGCACATTTTTGTAAGTTCCATGCATGGGGCAATGACGCTAAATATGAGCATGTATTTCGTGACCTTTGAAACAAAACAAAGATTATTTTTTTGTTTATTACCATTCCACGATTATTGCAACATCTGCACAGCACCTGTGCGCCAGCTAAAATCCAAGGTGTGATGTACATAAACTCCTGACTCATTTCATTGCAATTTTTTTCGCGAACAAAACACTATTTGTTTCACTGGGGTGTCAAATATACACTTGCCGTTTAGTCAACATGATTGAATAATGAAAGGCCCTCTACAAAAATGTCTGACATCTTTGGTCTACCCACATGCAAACAAGAGACAAAATACAGTATTTTTCGAATGTTTTTACTGTACAGATTGTCGCAGACTAGATCGGGACACAATCCCCAAAGTAGCTGCTAAGGATAGGAATGACTTTACTTTCTCGAGCAAGACGTTTATTGGACAGAACGATAATCAGTACGGCAAATAACCATGCACACCAAGTGCTCGCATAAGGCTACAGCTTGTCTCTAACCAACGAGATTGCCAACTGTGCTCAAAATGCGTCCGATTCTCTCGGTATCCACCCGACGAATGATATCAAAACGACACCACACAATAGCAAACGAAATCGGCACAAAGATATCACGCAGCGCCGATAAAACCGAGGCTGCGAAATTCACAAATGTCCTATTCCTGAGGGGAAACCGTGGCGACGGGAGCCGACCCGGACGGCAGTTCCCGCGGCCTAACACATTAGTTATGCTTCAAAGGGTAACAATAATTAAATTTGTGACATTTACCCCCTCTTCAAGACAATCCTTGCGATTGGCTAATTTAACGGAACACAAATTTAAAACGAAGTAAAAATAAAGTACAATACACACTTTAGCCCAAGTTAACTTCGCGATGGCACACAGTAAATTTACAACACAAATTGCCAGCAAAAATTAAACAAACTGCAGTCCACACTTTACCCCAACTTAAGACGACTTTGTTATGTTTACATTTTAGCCAGACACAAAACTAAGAAAACCAGCAAAATCAAGACAAACATACTAGCAAATTCGCATACGAGAGACGAAATTTACCTCTCTTTAAAGCTATCTCATGATACATACACTTCAAAGCACAAATTGTAAAGATCACGAAATGAAAAACATCAGACGAGAAAACATCGCATGCACATTTACAGTCGTTTAATTTTAAACAACTCTGGTCATCGCCATGACCCATTTTAACGCGCGCCGCTTAATTTTGTCTCTATCCGGTGAGGGCCGCACATATTGCGCAACCGGTGACAGGTCAAAGATCCTGTTGAGGTTGTTCGGCGTAATGACCTTGCTTCCAACCTGAACCACCTTCGAAAGCGCCCGTAGACCATCCGCAATGCACAAGAACTCCAGCTTCACGTCATCCTCAGAGTAAGAGGTGCAAAGTGTGACCCCGTTTCCTGCTTTTCGAACACCATCTGCTTCTACGCACTCCAATACCTTCGAATTGTCGGCCGCTTTCAATGATTCGAAGCCCGACGGAACGTCTTCAACCCACCGTTCGTTTGTCGCTTCTAAAGCCTCGCTGTACAACTGGGCGTCATCACAACGCCTTTCGTTTTCCGCTTCCGAAGCCTCGCTGTACAACTGGGCGTCATCACAACGCCTTTCGTTTTCCGCTTCCGAAGCCTCGCTGTACAACTGAGCGTCTTTATAACACCTTTCGTTTTCGAAAGCTTGATGCACAACTGAGCGTCGTCAGAACAACTTTCGTTTGACGTTTCCAATGCCTCGTTATACAACTGACCTTCCTCAGTAGAACTCTTCTCGGTCACTTTTCCGCCTACCAAGCTTCCCGAGTTGTCCTTGCCCGGCGCGGTAATTTCTTTGTTGTTCATCACATTTTTCGCGACAAGCGACGGATGCAAAGCGTCTGTGTATCGCATCCTTGTGTCACATATCCCTGTGGTAGACACCTCTTCAAACGCTTCTGCTTGCTTGTCCACTTTGACTTGTCGATCTCCCCACTTTTGTTTTGTAGTCTTCTCTTGACTATCATCGGAAGTATTCGGCCTATTTTCTATTTTCTTGAATTCGACCAGCTTTAATAGGACTGGGCTCCGATGCTCAAGTTGAGCTATTTCAACTTCCAACCGATTCATTTCTAACCGAAACTCGTTTTCTCTCCGAGCTTCTCTGGCCCGCCATTCTTCGGCGGCTTCCGCTGCTTCGCGATCCAAGCGACGTTCTTCGCGTTCTGCGGCCTGCTGCACGAACTTCACCAGGTCATCACCTGTGAGTCCCATGCTCTTTCCTGCCTCGACTATCTTGTCCATTTCCACTACGTCTTGAAGAGGTCTCTAAGTCAAACCTTGTTTTAAATCCCGGACGAGCCCCCAATTGTCGCAGACTAGATCGGGACACGATCCCCAAAGTAGCTGCTAAGGATAGGAATGACTTTACTTTCTCGAGCAAGACGTTTATTGGACAGAACGATAATCAGTACGGCAAATAACCATGCACACCAAGTGCTCGCATAAGGCTACAGCTTGTCTCTAACCAACGAGATTGCAAACCGTGCTCAAATGCGTCTGATTCTCTCGGTATCCACCCGACGAATGATATCAAAACGACACCACACAATAGCAAACGAAATCGGCACAAAGATATCACGCAGCGCCGATAAAACCGAGGCTGCGAAATTCACAAATGTCCTATTCCTGAGGGGAAACCGTGGCGACGGGAGCCGACCCGGACGGCAGTTCCCGCGGCCTAACACATTAGTTATGCTTCAAAGGGTAACAATAATTAAATTTGTGACACAGATTAATCTTAAACAAGTTTCTTCTAATTTGGGAATATATCTTGCTTTTTAAAACTCAATTTTGATAATTATTTTAGAGCCTTTATGATAGTATCAAACGAGATCCTTTTAAAATACCTGAAGATGATGGCAACGACCTTACTACAACTTTTTTTAATCCTGACAAGGAGGGATGGCTTCTTAAACAAGGTATGTGTATCTGTATTAATAAAACTAAATCTATTGAATTTAGCCAAGCACCGCATAAAACTTTTATAGACAAGCGAGTGCAATCTGTGGAGATAACAAAACATTATTATATAAAATCAACCATATTTATTACAATTATATACACTGAAAAATAGTTGTATTGTGTTGTTACTATTCATGTTTAATAATGTTTTCTGTTAAGTTTGAGGTATGCTTTTAGGAAAATTAGAGTGCCTGTCATAAGTTGGTCACTGTATTGTGGCCTGTATTAATGTAATTATACTTTAAATGTGCCAAACTTCTTGATGCCGCCACTATGTTTGGCAATTTTCTTACGACTATTTTTTTATACTCCATCTTCGCAATGGTCAATTTTAAGGAGGTATGTGTATATCTAAATAATGTTTTATTTTTATACTTGTTTGTTTGCATGTTTGATTTTGAAGATATTTATTTTTTTATTATTTAAAGAAGACAAATGTTTGCTTCCACCAATTATCATACAGTCAACTGTTTTAGGAAAATAATTTATGTAAACAAAGAGTTCAATGTGCATTCTTTTTTTGTCTTATTAAAAGGTGTTGTCATTTTTTATCTATGTAACTAATAGAAAAGTATATTTTAAATTCATAATTCTGCTATTAAGCTACTACTAAATTCATTTCCACTACAAATGTAAACAGTTTCACTTCAACAGTTTAAATTAATAGATTATCACCCGAGGCAATCTTGGTTACCTTTGATTGTTAATTTACTATTTTTGTTTAATATTCCTTTACTGGCAGACAACGCTGTGTTGGAATAGCAAAATATTGCTTAACATTCAGTTTTCTATTGTATCAGCAGTGCTACTCTCTTAATATCGAATAAGTACTCATGCTGCCACCCTAGTTGTTAGCGTGTCTTGTGCTACTACTAGGGATGTTCAAAGTAGAATCCCATGGGATTGTAGAAATTAGGTTTTGATCTAGCTAGAACAACGAATCTGGAGTATTATATCCTAGTAAACTTTTGTTAATTATTTAACTTCTTTTTTTAAGTAATCCTGTAGCGTATTTTGTCCGACACCAGCACATTTTACTACGGAATGCTACTTTTGCAACTTATTGCATTTAATCACATTGCCAACTCTGCATCTTGCCTTACATGTTAGTCGCTTGCCCAATAACATTTATCAAATGTTGTTAGGTGGGCGACCAACATTTCATGACAGGTGCAGGATTTCACAATTTCTTGAAGGCGTTAAGTTGCAAAAGTAACATTCCATTGTAAAAAAGGGCAAAGTAAAAAATTAATTTCGGCCACAACCTGGTGTTTCATTCAGTATTTGCTTTTTTTGTGTAGTTATGCAATACAATTTAAACATCTTCTTTAAATTGCAGTTGTTAAGAATGTGATTTATTTGTAGATTAATTTTTTGATGACAATATAGATATAATAGTTTTGCCCTTGATTTCTGTCTGGTCACTAAAAGAAATCAAGTAATTCATTAAAATTTATGATGATTCGATATTCTGGATTTGTTATTCCATATTCAAAACCTATTATAAAAAAAAATACCTTTTGGATTCTCTAAACATCCATGCTTAATATATTTGAATAATTAAAAACAATCTTTTAAGACCATGTCCCCTCGCACTTTATGCACAAGTTTTAAACATGCCTACGCATATACACAGGAGCCTTTGGGTTCAACAGAACACTGTTTATCAATCAATATTTTCATGCCAGCAAGGTGAGGCTAGAAAATCGTAGCCTGCAGTACTGTCAAACTTACAACCTCGGCCATACTAGGTCATTTCTTTTAACAACTGAGCTATTCAAGTTTAGGGAAAAGCAATTCAAGAAACAAGCATTGCCTGCTGCATCCTGTTAATATGCAAAACTTAGTTTTAAAGGTGATCCACAGTATCATATCAAGTAACTCAAACATTTATACACATGTGTGTATGTACATTCCAATTGAATACACATGTATAAGTGTTTTTGCCTTAAAACTTAGCGTGATTATGTACCATAATTGAAAGGTTAATTATTCATTACTTAATCTATTACTTTGAACGGTTTTCAAACTTAGGTCAAATTTGCAGCACATTTCTGTGAAACAACATTTCTATAACTTGACATTAACATTTAATACATGGCAAGCCAAAATGTAAATGCCCTAGTTTTACCAGTTTTTAGATGGATAGTGTGCTATATCTCACATGCTGTTTGCATGCCTGTTTGTTACACACACAGTTTTTTTCTCCAAAATTTTGCGACACACTTTAAAAAACTTTTTAATGACATGAACACACACTTTTTTAATGACATGTACCCAGTAAGTTGCAAACATATGTGTCATTAAGATTTTGTTCCCAATGTGCAGCTAAAGTTTAATATAAACAAGGAAAAATTTAGAATCAAAAACAAAGTTTTTATTGGCACAAGAAAACTCTTTAGATTGTATTGCAATAAAGGTTTGTAAGTAAAGCATGGATATTACTCTGTGGATTCATGATATAAAATATCTTTCCACCAAAATATTGTTATCAGTCTAGCTACAGTGAGTGTTTTGTGGTGGATTTGTCTTCTTTTTTATTTGTCCTTATGATTATTTTTTAAACTTTTTAATCTTGGTTCCCTAAAAAAGGTCATTTATTTTCTTTTAGACTCCATGATAAAAATTTAAAACAATATTACCTGTTTATACACAGTTTTTATAATAATACTTTTTTTGTTAGAGCCATACAATCTCCTTGAGCACTCTCAGGGTTTCGAATATCGGTGTTTGTCAATAAAAAAAAAAAACATTCACAAAAACATTTGGCCCTCAAAAGTTGATTTTGGACGAATTATTTCTATTTTTGCATTTAAATCTAAAATGTTTGAGTTTTGTTCTATTACGCATTGAATGTATATATATAAAAATATTATGTGTGAATTGTTTAATTAACCTGATATATTTTTGTGTTTCCAAAATGTAAGATAGGATTTAGTCTTGTTGTTGTATCTTAATACAGTGCTTTTTAACCTTTAAAACACACTTTTCTATTTTGGAAAATTTTCATTCGCACGAAACAAACACAGTAATTTTGCAACCTTTAGTTTTTCCTATTTGTGAAATAACAATGAAAGGGTTTGTGTATTAAAACGGGAGCCTTAACCAATGTAAAATAGGCTGCAATGAACCACTGAGAGACTATATTACTGTACCTGTAGGCATAAGTGGGTGCACCAGCTTATTTGATTACTATATTACCCAGAATGAAAAATAATAATATACACCATTTTCATCCGAACGACGTTTGTCATCTGCCTTACAATTTTTTTCATCCACACAAGTGCGTAGCATTCCACGGTTGAAAAGCACTGTCTTGAAAGTATTTAACTAATATCTCATTTGTTTTATTGTGACCTGGTGGCCAGAGATAACAAAAGCTTGTTGAACGATTTATAAATTACAAATAGCGCTTTCCAGTAACAGTTTTTCTTAATTATTAATTAGTTTATGCCATCACAACACTTTACTTAAAAACTAATTTAAAAAGGCCTAATTTTAAGGCACTGACAAACAAGTTTAAGTTACGTTTAAAATTTTTTTTTGGCAACTAAATTTTGTTAAGGTTTAAGAAATTTTTTTAGGTTTTTTAGTTAGTTGACATTACTTTTGTTCTTTAGGTGGAAGATACAAAACATGGAAACGAAGATGGTTTATTTTGTCGGACAACTGCTTGTATTACTTCGAATACACCTCGGTAGGATAAATTTCATAGATTAGGGCAGTGCTTCGCAACCTATTTCCCTGCAGCACACTAACAAGCTTAAAAATTTTGCGGCACACCAACAAAATGTATGTCAATAAACAATAAACACATGAGCTTATATCCAAGGCAGATGAGAACAAAATAAGTGTCTTGCGAATAAATCTCTAATGTCAAAAAATTGACTTATTATATTCCTTCATCCTTGCAGTTTTACTGTCTTGTACTTTCTTCAAAAGGCTTTTAAATATTATTCGTAAAGTAAAGCATTTCTGAACAGCAGCCAGATTAATGTTTACAACAATTCAACCGAGGCAATTGGGACAAAAATGTGAATATTTTTTACGATGGGAATTTATAGATTTCCAGCGTTTATATATATTTGTTCCTTTTTCCGCTTGGGTATAAACGTTAAAAAACAGTTGATTTGTTTGGAAGAACTAATTGCCTAATTGTTAAATTGTTAAAAAAATATTTGGGAATATGACCTTTAGCAATATCACATAACATAGGTTTTAAAGCTTAAAAGGGTAATAAATCTTCATGAAGTCTTACCTGAATTATTGCATGCGGTCAAAATGCCTGCATTAGTGTACATTTTTTGTGTTAATTCTATTAATTTAAATGAAGCTTTCTAAATATTTCAGTAAAAAAACTCGATTAATTAGGGACCTATCCAGGCGAGCAAAGTACATTTTTGACCTTTTACTGAACTATGATGTCATGATAGCCAATTTTATGATAACCAAAATGTTAGTGAATAAACTGAATGTTTTATAAATCATTTGTTTAAAAATTTAAATGATGTTTTCTGCTACAGGATAAAGAACCCAAAGGAATAATCCCCCTAGAAAATCTTCAAGTGAGGGAAATATTAGACCAAAGAAAACTGGTAAAATGAAATTATAGTTAAAAATGGTTTAATTGGTATGGTAATTTGCTACTAGTACAAGAAAAAACAATTGATAATAATAATTTCTTTGTTTAGGGTTGCCACCATGGGCGACGGGCGTATCCCATTTTTTGTCTGGCGTTAGTGATTAATACCCTCAGAGGCTCAGAAAATAGAATAGTGATACTAATGACATAGGAAAAAACCTAATCAGAAACGGCCAATTAACGTCATGCGAAAACGAACTATGGCTGTTATTATATTACAAGATCTGCGGTGCTCTGTGCCAAGTCAGCCAAAATACAAGCTGCAGTTAGGTGAAAATAAATTGCGTCAATTGCACACTTATTAAGTGGTCTTAAAATTTGCTTATCGAGAATAAATTTGCAGTAACTACTATTATATAAAACCTAAAATACTTTAAATCACGCCGGACAGTAACAGTTATGGAGACTGCTTGATTTAGTGTCGTCAATCGTACAATACAAACTTGTCGATCAGCCAACCTGAACGAATAAGGTCTTTATAAACCATTAAATTGTCATTAAAAGTTTTAGAATGTCTTCGAATTTATTTCATAAAAATGTGTGACAACCCCGTTATTTATATATATGGCTGTAAAACAGTGATTTTCAATTGTGTATCACCTAATATTTTGAAATTTTTAACAATCGTATTACAAATAGGCATGCTGATGTAGGAAAGCATGCAAGGCGTGGGTGGATGTACATCATTCATAAAATAACTAATAACAATATGGTATTTATTTACTATCGTGTGATGTTTGACAACCACTGTTGTATAACTTTAATTTACTGAAGTCTTTTTAGTATGTGCAATATTCTGGTGCTTCTAATTGTTATAATTTTTGCAGCATAGCTTCGAAATTTATTTACCGGAAGATGCTCTCATGCAAACTATTAAAGCAGCCAAAACGGATTCGGAAGGAAGGGTGGTAGAAGGTGTGCTTGCTTGTGTTAAATTCAACAGTACATAATGCTTCTGTAAATACATTATTGTACTAATAACAGGTAAACACACAACATATCGAATGTCTGCTGCCACTGTCAACGAAAAAGAGGATTGGATTCGGTGCATAAGGTGTTTGTCTTTATTAATTGTTAAGCTAATGTTTGAACCATTCTAGTATTTTTAATTAGGCAACTTTAAACTATTTACCTTTTTAAACTTTTATAATATTTGAATTTATGTGGGTTTAAAATTAAACGTTTTTTGTCTACTGTATTTGTTTTTTGCAGAAAAAGTATTAGCAATGATCCATACTATGATATGATAGCTGAAAGAAAACGAAGAGCTGAAAAGGGCTTGGAAGTTGCCAAAACATGATATTAAAAAAGGACAATTAAAATGAAATGACATCTTTGTTGATTAATAGTTTACAATCATTGCGTTATACCGCGCATCTGATTAAAGCAGATTTACGGTTAAGAAACGTTGCAATTTATAATCAACAAGGCAAAACCTTTTATTCGTCCTAAAATGCAAGCTTATTTGTTCTAATATTTCGGAATAGTCTGCCTTATTCTACCTACCAGGTTTAATACCGTCTCCTGAGAACGGCCTGTAACTAGGCCTTAATTACTTGATTCAGTCGAAACAGCTGGCACACTGCATTGTGTTTGTTTGGTTTTAAATTGGCGTTTTATTATTACTGTTATTATTGAAACAATAATTATATTTGTACTCTTGGTCTTACATATAAAACAAAAATGAGTATTTTAATCGTATTTTGACGTCACCATACTTCCAGTGAGGTTCAAATAAGATGTAAACAAATACAAAAGCGTGTGCGTTTAAAGTTACATTAAAGTTTGTTTGTTATTCACTTGTAAGCAGACTTGGACAACTATAGTTAATTCTAGTTTTCTAATTCAATGAATTCGAGCAAAATGCGGCTAATTCTAATTCGTGAATTGCTTGAGTGCTCTAATTCTAGTTCTAATCTAATTCGGATTTTACCAAAAATGCTACTTTGTCCAACGGCATTTTTAGTCTCTTAGTCAAAACAAAGAATTTGAACTCAAACTCTTTGGATGGAACAGAATTTTCACAGTCTAAAAAGCATATGCTATTTTTAAACGCTTAAAAATTAGCACACACATAATTATCATTCACATTCTTATTAAAATACTTCCCGATTTGAACTTAATTGATTGTGAATAATCAAATGTAATTCTAGTTTAAATTCTAGTTCAAATTCATTTTGTTACGAATTCTAATTCCAGTCTAATTTCAGAAAACTCAAAATGGTCTAATTCTAATCTAATTTGGAAAAACTGAAATGCTCTAATTTTAATTCTAATCTAATTTTAAAAAGCTAAAATAAATCTAGTTGTCCAAGTCTGCTTGTAAGCCTACTAGTTGTTTATTGTCTAAATCAGCGGTTCTCAAACTTTATACACAAAATAACACGTTGTTTTTATTGGTATCAATGGGACGGGTTCAAACAGGTATAAGACCGATCGTGGTCGAAATCTCCACGGAAAATGTGAAACCTCTAACAACTCACTTTATTTGCAATCAAGAACAGTTTTAAAACCGTGACCGTACAGCACACACAGTGGAGCTGTGGAAGCGAAGCAATAACCAGGGTGGCAGATGCTTTGGTTTAGGATTAGGACATTGTTGGTGTGAAATTCGGACATTTTAGGACAAATAATAATTTAGCATGCACCTAGTGCGAGACTAATGGAAATCAATGAAGGTAACTGTTCTTAGTGAGCCGCCAAAATTCCTTACAAATTTACAAAACGGTTAGTCGTTAACAGCAGTGCAACAATAAAGATTTCTGTAAATTCGATTTCCTTTTACTAAAACCGCAACACCATAATTTTATTACCGGAATTCTGTAGATGTTTTGGAAAACGTTACGTACGTAAAAAGTTATAATATCACTAAAAGGTAGAAATACTCTGCCTGTAACCTATTGTAAACTTAGCACAAATTTGATTGTAAGTTGGCCTAAATTTCAATTTGAGTTGGCCTAAATTTCAATTTGAGCGCCCTATACTACACCTGACGCTTTTGTGCTGCACAGAATTATTGTAAAAATACGCATTAAATCGCGCAAAGCGCGAACAATTTTTGGATTTACGTGGTTAAAGTGGGCATAAAAAAAGTTTGTAGGCCTCGTGAGCCCGTGGTTTTACTTTATTCAATGTTCCAAATAAATTAGGACAAAAAACTTACTGTCCTAATGATTTACAAACCGTCGGACACGGCATGTAAAATTAGGACAATTTATCGTTGTTTGTCCGAATTTTAGGCCATCTGGCAACCCTGGCAATGACAAGCTGGAAAAACGTAAATCTCATTAGCACAATACAGGACTATGACGTCACAATGCACATTTCAACTCAAAGTATGCAATCACGTCAAACAACAAATAATCGTAGATTGTGATGACGAGCGCAAACACGTTGGAATTAAGTTAGCGTAATAACGCTTTGCGCGTATTGGTCGAGCCTGTGTTTGGCTTTCTTTCTTTTGTCCCACAATTAGGCGTATGTAGCCTACGGCTTGATTATTATATGGGCCGAAAATTTATTTTCGGGACATATCTTGTTTTTGCCGTTATTATATGGGCCGAAAATTTATTTTCGGGACATATTTATTTTTTCTTTTTTGGTTTCATATGGTTTCCTATGGTATGTTTCAGACCGAGTTTTGTCCGAAGCTTTATAGAAAAAGTAGACATCGTAGAACCTTCAAATTTTCAGACATGGCGTAGAGTGGTATGTAGGTGCTTTGTAAAAGTTTATGAGGCTGCACTCCCAGGGGCCTTTGCTTGGGGGGTAAAAACCTGAAATATTGCGTTTTAGCACTTTGTAGCTAACGACAGCCATCTAGCAGCAGAAAAACTTTCATACAGAATTCGTTCATATTCGCTTGCTTTGTCCAGCTCGCGTCGCGACGAGGCGGCTGCTGGCATCCCTGCTGCGCCCTATTGTCCCGCGCGTGCAACATTTGTGTTGGAAGTGGCTTGCCTAGTAAAACTATGCACATGCGACTTGCCTTTCATAAAGCGGCCTATCTAAGTAAAAAAACCTATTGCTCTTACAACACAAAATATTTTACCACCGCAAATTTAAATGCGAATCCTACAGGCAGTGTACACATCTCTGTTAGCACATGTTGTAATTGTTGCACCATTCAAACATGTCAACACCAGGTCTAAGCAAATATAATTATACAAGGGCCGCAACAACAAAAAGCTTAAGTTTAACGCATTTTTAACGACGACGTTACAAAGCTACGTCATAACATGGCGTCATAAATAAATAAATCTTGCGTTTATTGGATTTAAATTGGCAAAACTTTCAATATAAAACGTGGCTTATTAGGCACATAAACGTGTTTGCATATTGCTCAAAACTACAGATTTAAACTCTGTTTCAACAGTGATTGCTCAGACCAAGGCATGGTAAAAATTTACACAGTAAAAGTTGGAAAAAGTATAGCAAACCATAGACGTTAAATCATTTAGAGAGAATGAAAATATTGACTTTTTAAACATGCTAGCTGACCAAAATGTAATAACATGGCCGTAAGCATTATCTACGTAAATTTTTATTGATCAAATGTATGTTTCGATCATTTGCCAAAATCTACGCCATATTTGAACCCCCTTCGCTTCAAAGCCATAAGTTATTATATTATTATACACAACTTATAATTGTGTGTAGATATGTTGGATTGGAGTAACATACAGAACAGGTGCAAATAGCAAATATTCTCCAAATACGATGTTTCCAATATTCTCCAAATCGTATTTCATCGTATTGTCGCGGTAATACACAAAGAGGTAAGGCCGTGAATAAAGTTTCACCCACCGTACAATTAACGGAGGGAAGCATTTCGAGTAGGGATGTTCAAGGCAGAATATCGGCGACACATTTATAATGCTTGCTTTAAATGCGGCGTCAGCATTTTTTGGGGCGACCAATTACTTCGCGATAAGCTTCGCCTAATAATTAAGTGTCAATAGGGTGTATTTACCGCCGCAAGTTTAAATGCGAAATCTTAAGGCAGTCTACGCCTCTCTGTTAGCACCTGTTGTGCATCTTGCTCCAACCAGCATACCAACATCAGGCCTAAACTTATCTAGCAAAACTTTCGATTTAATAGTTTGCGTATTAGGCACGTAATAGTGTTTTTCATATTGTTTGAAACGACAGATTTAAAGCCTGTTTTAACAGTGATTGCTCGGACCAAGCTATGGTAAAAAATTACCTAGTGAAAGTTTGCAAAAGTATAGCAAACCATAGGCGTTAAACCATTTTTAGTCTTTAAGAGAATGATAATATTTGATTTTCAAACACGTAAGCTGGTCAAAATTTAATAAAATAGCCATATGCATTATCTAAGTAAATTCTATTTATCAAATATATGTTTCGATCATTCCCCAAATTCTACGCCATATTTGAACCCCTTTCGCATCAAAGGCATATTTTAAGTGGGGAAGTTTTCGGCCCATATCTGTTTTTGCTTGCAGAAACAAGTTAAGGAAAATGAAAAACAAAATATATAATATAAAGTACACAATACAAAATATTAAAAAAAAAATTAAAAAAAAAAAATTAAAATAAAGTAAAAATTGAAAATAAACACTAAGCCCTGAAAATATATCCCCTGACAAAATATACAACAACCGCACCCCCGTCTAGTTATTATTGTGTTTGTTAAGCTTAGTTTGGAAAAGTAAGTTCCCTGAAAACTTTATCGCACAAAGAATGTTTTTTCTTAAGGAGTGCCTTCGTTGTTTTTTGTTAGGTGCTTCGCGGTCCCAGAATTTCCCTTGCGGACCCCAAAAGGCAACAGGGGTCGTGACTTTTTATTGACACCCTGTCTGTGTCACCAAATCCATGACACCTGTCACCAATTTCGTGACACCGTGTCACCGATTTAGTGACAGGTGTCATCGATTTGGTGACACCATGTCACCGATTCCGTGACACCCTGTCACCGATTTAGTTACAGGTGTGATCGATTTGGTGACACCCTGTCACCGATTCCGTGACACCCTGTCACTGATTCTGTGACACCCTGTCACTGATTCCGTGACACCCTGTCACCGACTTCCCCAAATCTGAAAAATTTGCCAAATTTATACTGCTATGACCTATGGGTAGAAATATGTTTGTTTTTTGATAGTTTTCCTGAAGTGTAAAGGCTTATCACTTTCTAACTGTATGCTTTCCTGTAGTACACTACTTTTTGAAATTTGTTGTCGAGCACAACTAAAACCTAACAATACCCATAATGTACTTATAAGAATATCGAACAAAAATAAATATGCTAGCAAACCGTTTCGAGCAGCAACTGAATGAGTTTAGCGCAATACTCAAAAAACATTCAAAGGGCAAAAACAAAATGACTAAAAACTAGCAAAATTACCTTAATAAATACAGCAAGCGTAATAATAACTACATCGTTTATGACGTAACAATGCAGGACAATTGAAGGTGTGTCGTGTGTATATTTCAACAGGTGAGACATGGCCACCGTGCTATCTGAACTCCACTAAATCGAAACTAAACAAACTGTCATAGCATTTCAAAGAGCATACTGTCAGGTCGCTTATAGATTTATTGTACATTCACATAATTTAGCATATTTCGCTTTCAATAAAAGAGCTTACAGCGCAGTAAAAACACGTGTTGCCGGTAAGGCGTGCATTGTTGACTGTTGTTTTTCATCCAGCAGTAGCGTGAAACTATATAGCACAAGAGCGACTGCGATGGGGATTAACTAAGTCGAAATGCCGGCTGGATTTTCTTGAATGGCCAGGAAAGGAAAAGAGTATCGAAGTGAAATATTTAACACTTTACCAGGCGAACACGCTATAATTACAAGCACAAACAGACATGCGTCGTTTCTCTACATCATCTCCCTCCTCCCTGGAACACGAAAAAAGGTCTCGAGCAGTTCGTTGGGCCGCGCTTCTTGTTTAAAATCTTCCCAGGATCTGATCACGAGTCGATCAGCAACCGCAGAACGTCGGACATTTGTGCAATTTGGAAACAGCACGTGTTGGGAATCGTGGTATTCAAAGGAACAAAGAGGGTTCGCGAATTTCTTGTCTTGGCGGCCAACGAACAACTCCAGGGGTAGCTGATTGTGCGACACGATGTAACGTCTGAAATAGTACTTGCAAGGCACAATAAACAACAATGCAAAACACTTTTGAATAGCCTATAGCCCTATAATGCAGAAAATTATCGTCTTAAAACGCAGTTCGAATTTCAAATCGCAAAACTGAAGTTAGTTGCTTAGAGTCTTTTGCTCTAAATACCAATTGAAAGGGGGTAAGGTGCTAATCTCAAAAACGCGAAAACAAATTACATCGCCTAGTCCACATTAGATGGGTTCCCTAAATAGCAGACATAATAACCTTGGCGCAAAAGGTCATTCTAGAAAGTTACTCTATGCATGCTAGTAACTTTATGTGGACTACATGACGGTTATCTCACACCATCTGAAAAGTAAATGAGGCATCAAAGGCCTTAAAAATCATGGGCTTATAATACCCAGAGCATGCTCGCTTGCAGTCACAAATGAGATAAATCTCGCGTTATGTGGGGAATTGGCAACAAGGTTTGGCCTTCTGCTCTGTTTTCCTTCTAATAAATCATGACGGTTAAGTGACGCAGGGATTTCACACAAAGTGGTCAGGTTATCTTGGGTGTGATTTAAGACATCAATCACCATAACACGTGACCAGAAACAATAGCCGCAGTGGCTTTGACACTTTAGAAGTAACGACTTCTGTAAGTGCTGATTGAGATAGAATCTTTCCGTTTATTGGTTTTGAGATTAGATATCACGAGAGGTATTTAACCTCGATCGTAATATTTACACCTTTAAAACTTTACCAAAAAGGCCATAATTTCGCAACAATAACTGTAACAGTCTTGCGTAACTAACAATTTATAGCGTCAGACGATTTTTCTCTGCATTACATCTATCAGACATCAAATTGACAAGCAATAACGCTGGCATAAACTTGTTAACAAACGTTTCAACAAATCATAACTGATCGGCGTAGCTTAAAAATACTTAACTGCGCTAGCAAACCAAATTAATTAATACTTTCTATGCAACCTGACAGTATGCATAAAATTTTATTCAGAAGGATTTATTTGCGTGTTGTTATCGCGTCGGGGTCACCAATGTATATTTCAACAGGTGAGACATGACCACCGTGCTATCTGACTTCACTAAATCGAAACTAAAACAAACTTCCATTGTAATTTGAAGAGCATACTGTCAGGTCGCTTATAGATTTATTGTAAATTCACATAATTTAGCATACTTCGCTTTCAATAAAAGAGCTTACAACGCAGTAAAAACACGTGTTGCCAGTAAGGCGTGCATTGTTGACTGTTGTTTTTTATCCAGCAGTAGCGTGACACTATATAGCACAAGAGCGACTGCGATAGGGATTAACTAAGTCGAAATGCCGGCTGGATTTTCTTGAATGGCCAGGAAAGGAAAATAGTATCGAGGTGAAATATTTAACACTTTACCAGGCGAACACGCTATAATTGCAAGCACAAAGAGACATGCGTCGTTTCTCTACACATGCCCGTCCACTCCTTTTTTACCAATCTCTTTGAAAGTTTTTTTTTACCAATCTCTTTAAAAGCGTGTTATTTTTTTGTCCAGTTGTCTGATGCACACCTTTTAAATCTGGAACAGGTCTGCCTTTATTTATTCCTTTAGCTTTAGATTAAAAGTTTATTTTTAAAAAATCTCTCAGCTTAGATACTAAATTTTCCTCCATTCTATGCGGGCATTCAAGCTGGACGAAGAAAGGTTTCATATAAAGAAAAAAAAAAAAAAAAAAGGCACGCGTAATGCAGTGTATGGCACTTTTGTGATCTAAAGAGAGGCACGGCTTGGCGCTGCCTCTCTTCGCGTATTTCCACGATTTTGACCGCGTGAACGCTTGATATGAATACCGCAACAGAAATAGAAAAACAAAATTTTCGGGAGAGGGAGTCCGACTATAACAATTCATACAAATTAGAGCACCTAAAAACGTGCAATGTTTTGCTTTGCCAGATGTTGGCAGCATAGGCGTAGCCAGGGGGGCCTGAGGGGTCATGGGCCCCCCCAAATTTAAAAATATTTTACTTTTAATAATTTGTTTTTTAGCATTTATGAGCAGTACTATAGTAGCCACTTCGTCATATTGTGTTTACACAGAGAATTTTTGTTTTTAATCGATGTGTCGTAACGGAAAATTTTCAGTAAAAATCTATGGCATAAATTCTTTGCAATCCTTTAAATGTTTGCGTTACTTCTTGCAGCCAATGTGCAAACGATAAGCGGAAAGTTTTCGGTAAAATTCCGTTACGTAGATTTCTTGCAACCACATGCTAATGTTTGCGATATCCTTGCAGCGAATTGCAAAAATTCAAATTGCTGACACCAATTTTTATGCGTCAAGGTATTTACATCCGGTTTTTTGTATATGTTTCAAAACACCGCGGTCTGAACATTAGTCGGTTTCCCCGGTCGTGTGATTTTCAAACTGTTGACATTTAACTGGAGTCAGAAGCTGTTTCGCAATCGCATTTTGACGTAAAATTTGTATGTTTCGCGTCAGAAATAAGTGTGGAAGTATTATAAGAATTAATGACCTAAATCTTTCTTTGTTCGCAGAAATTTTCTTAACTGATTCTCGTCTATAAATAGCGTGTTCAATCAATATAAAATGGAGAGGCTTTTACAGCTTTTACTAAGACAGCAAAATTGACTGTTCATGTATCTGAACTAAAGGAAAGAATTGGACCTGAATGGCCTCACGAAGACAGGCCATCTCAAATCTTGTAGGAGTGTGGTCGATTCATCTTGGCAATTATATAAATGAAGACTCATTAACCGACCCACACCCCCTTACAGTACCACAACAGTCTACCACTGGCATGCCACACCTTCAATTATCATGCACTGTTACCTCACAAACGATGTAGTTAATATTACGTTTGCTATACATTAATGTAGTTTTACTACTTTTGGACAGTTTTTGCACTTTGAATGGTTTTTGAGTAGTGCGTTAACACTCAGTCAGTTGCTGCTCGAAACGGTTTGCTAGCATTGTTATTTGTCTTCGTTACAGCAGTTAATACAATGACAAAAGCTAAGCAAAAAAGTTCAAATTTTTGGCCACCCCCAAAAAAAATTTCGACTGGCTACGCAACTGGTTGGCAGGTGAGGTACTATGCCTCCCCTGACTGCACGTCCCTGGACATTTGAAAGAGCAACTCGTAGATCGCTGTCCACATCTTTTAAGCACGGTATTTTGTCGTTTTAATTACCACTAAATAAGAAAAGCTTTCTTCAAATAAATACGTTGTGCAACACTTAATAATAATGCTAACTGCGGCCTCAACAATTTGCTTATATTCTTCTTTCACGGAAACCCAAAACACGTCTAGTGGAACTTCTATGTTTTAATCTGAGTCCTGTCATTACTCAGTTCAACAAAATTTTCACGAATTTGTAGCGACAACGCTTCGGTTGAAGCTTCAGCGTATGGTTCAAATGGATTTCTAATCCAATCGTATTGTTTCGAATTGATAGTAAAGAGTAGCAGTCTTACCTACTTATTCTGTAACAATTTAAAGTGTTGCACGGCCAACTTTAATACAAAATCTTTTATAATTATTATAAGATTTTTGCGCAGTCTTGAAAAAAAATCAACAATTTGTTTTCATTTTTTTTGGAGATTTAAGTTAAGTTGATCATTCATGTGCCCGAAAATGTCCGCCATATATGTTAGTTTAGTAATCAAAATATTATCTCAAGATTTTTAAGTTGTTGAATCTTGTTTTGCTTTTTAAAGTATTTGTCTATTTCGTGACAGAGTTCAAATAATCTTGCCATGACTTTACCCCGAGACAGCCAATAAAATAAAAGTGATTGGTGTTCTGATCCAGAGTAGGTTGTAAATATGCGTAAATTTAAAGCTCTAGCTTCGACAAAGTTTACGATGTGGATGCAATCATTCATATGTCCAACAGCTCCATTGGTAACGTTTTTATCACCAGCACAACCCTATGTAGGCTACGCAACAAAGTTATATTTGTATTGCTGAATTTTCACATTTTACCCGAGAAGAAAATACTTTATGTTGGCCTAACGTTGCTGAAGCACCATCGCTCCAAACGCTAATACAGTTAGTCTAAAGAAGGGAATGACTTTTAAAAAAACTAGCCTACATATTATTCGAACTTTAACTACCTAAAGAATTTTCGCGTTTGAAGGGAATCTTCATTGATTTCGCAATATGCTTTGCCCATTTAACGCTTTTACCCCTTTCTATGTGTTATCAGCCTAGCGCTGCGTGGATTCCCTGCAAAATACAATCTTTGCTAAAATATTTAGTCAACGCAATGTTTTCTGTTTGTACGAATCTAATAGGTAGGCTTATACCTTGACAAAAATTTCAAAAACAAGATAACCTATCTGTCTTTTCGATTAGTGCGAACTTGTAGGTGATTTTGAAGCTGCCATTTAATTCTGCATGCAATAGTGATAACCGTTTCTTGTGCCAAATGCATAAGTCTCCTGAGAAGAATGCATTAGCGTAAGTCTCCTCTTGCCCTAATAATGCTTTAAGTCTACTTTACCATAGAAACCATTTTTTTCTAATTGCGCATTTAACTACTTTGGATGCAATTGTAAAACCGTTCGATAATAGCATTCTGATTATTTAATTTAGACGTGAAAAAAAAACACAGCACACTAGTATCGGACGAGTACCTACGTTCTACCACTTGACATGGGCTTCGATCCGATATTATTTGGCATTCCTACTGGCGGTCGTGAGAAAAAAACTGCTAATGTGGCCGCCAATGGCTATAAAAGGTTGTGCACCCCTGTTCAGAGTAATTCTAGACTACTTGGAAGTTTAAAAAAATCTGTTATATGTTGGGTTACGTTTTTCAATTTTTCTGGTGAATTGACATGGAATGACCCGTTGAACTGGTGGTTGAAAATATGTTAGTATTCTATGGCTTAGCAAATGGCCACGTCACATTTAATTGAAACGTAAGTATACAAGCTTGGGATGTTTTATGTTAGTACTAGTATCTGTAGCGAAACAGTTAGCCTTTGTACAACCAAGATTGAATGGTGCGTATACGACGTTGTTAAACGTCAAGTGCACAACACCCGAACAAATATCAGTTTAAAAGCGTTGTAATATCATCATTTATTAAATCGTATGTCTGATTGTAGCAAAAATTGTAGACTTTATTTGTAAAACTTCCACAATCAAACATCTTTAGGTCCGACAAAGAAAGGAAAGTTGGCGATGGTTTAGAACGGAAGAGGCTATTTGCAGGGCTCGCCTGTTTACCGAAGCACTACTGTATAAGTCTGTAACCAGATCTGCAAAATTACAATACGATTTATTGCTAAAGCCGTTTAAACTAGTGCAAATTTCGAAGTTCGGTTTGCCGGGCAAATAGCCTCTTCTGTCCAGTGTCCTACCATTTTATTACAGTAACTAAACAAGTTGTCAAAATTGAAATTGCAAAGAAGAAGAAATCAATTGAAATACAAAGAAGTCAAATGAAATACATAACTAAACTATAGTTTGCAACTTTTCTGTGGTGCACCCCAACACTCAACATTCTGAACACTGTGAGACAATACACTGTTTTGGATGTCCATGTACTTTCGAAGTAACTGTACAAAAATTGTATTCTAAAATTGCAGATTCATGTACAGTACAACAAATTTAGAAGTTCTGGACCGGATCGAAAATATTTACATTTTTTCATAGTTTAATCCACTAATCCTAAATGTGTGAAGTAACCCTAGACAAAATATTCATTTATGTCAGACTTTAGCAATAAGACTGGAAGTAGAATAACATTAACATAGGAATCACAGTTTGGAATAGAACTACCTAATAGCTTGAATAATCAGAACTAACCTATACCTCTCAGAATACGGACTAAATGGCCAGAATAAGTACTGTGGAAAATAAACTACAGGACAAAACTACCCCCACCTTTTTTACTAACTTTCCTAATAATTTTAATCCTACCGTTTTTACCTCTTATTATGTCGTTAGTAACCTGAATCCTGACTGCATTCTATAATTTGTGGCCGCCAAAGATTTACGCCAAAATTTTTTACGGTTGAAATCCTACGCCAAACACGACAATTAGTTTTGGTAAATTCACTAGTTATTCCACGCCAAAATGTTTATTTCACGCCAAATGACATCACTGGCGTGGTTTTTGGCTAGCATTCCACGCCAAAGATCTCCGGCGGGAAGGCAGTGGAATGCAATCAGGATCTGAATTAATACTCTTTTGGAACGACTTGTTTGTGATTTTTATGAAAACAGAAAAAGCAAAAGCTATGCTAAACATGTATAAATTAGCACACAAATACGGCTTTACCTAAACAGTACATTACTGTTTGATCGCAAAAGTTTCTTGTTATAACAATACATTCAGCTGTAAGTTGGAAATGGTCCTACTATTTAGGGAAGATCAGCCCAACAAGCAATATTACAGATTTCTTTATAACCAACTATGTTTATTTTGCTCTAAACTTTGTGAAACTCAACTCTTATTTTTAAAGACCACTCACTGGCTATCAAAGTCTGCTTTATTTGTAACTTGTGGTATTTTTGTTTTATTAGACTTCAAAGTACATTTTTTTATCTAACTTATATACCATGAATGTGTTTCGACTATCTGGGGATCTTTCACATTTGGTAGCAATAATATTACTTCTAATGAAAATATGGAAAACAAGATCATGTGCAGGTAAATTTTTTAATGTTAGTGATTTTACATATATATAACTTTGGTTAAATTTTTAAAGTCATTACCAAAATGTTTAAGCACAGGGTGGATATTGAATTAAAATTTCCACTTGCTAGTCAGGTCACCCAGATGAAAGTGCACTTTGTTCTTAAACTTGTAACAACGTATAGCCTGGGCAAAAGTAATTTGGGCACTTTTATCCGTACGGAGCACAAATAAAACTAACTTTATTGGTTATTTCTGTCCATTAGTACTACGTAGCTCGACCAAAACTCATTTGGGCACTTTTTTGTCCGTTCGTTGCATAAATAAAATTAGTTCGGGTACTTTTTTGTCACTACCTATAGCCTGGACAAAACTTATTTGGGCAATTTTTTGGTCGTATGTAGCACAAATAAAACTAATTTGGGCACTCTTATATCCATACTTAGCTCTGATAAGACTAATTTGGCACTCTTTTATCTGTATCTAGCCCAGTTGAAAATAATTACGGCACTTTTTCGAAACTTTGAAGTTAAGACGACAAGCTCATATCGAAACGTCTTAATCAAGATGTTGTGTATCTACTCGATCTTTTTGGCTTAGCCATTCATTATCAATCTATGTTACAATTTAACTAAAATCCAAGCTGTAGTTGAGAGAAAAATACCATATTAATTGCACACTAATCACATTTTATTAGAATATGCTAATAGAAAATTTTTGTGGCAACTAGCATTTCATAAAATATATAAACCCGAAAATGCACATTACCATCACAGTTAGAACATTTTTTTGGAAAATTTATTTTTACATTAACATCGGATGTAAAGGCCTGTTTACACTACAGCTGCTCTGAGCTGAGCAAAGCGTACTTAACATTTAAAATTATATTGTGCCGAGCGTTTCAAGTTTTGCTAAACTCAAGCCCTTCAGCTAGCTTAAAGTTACGCTTTTGAGCTGCAGCTAGCTTAAAGTTACGCTTTTGAGCGATTTCCACACTTTGCTAAACTGAAGCCCACTGCAGCTATAGAAAAACGGTACATTTGGAAAGATTTTTACACTCAGCTCGGCTCAGCGCAGCTGTAGTGAAAACAATTTCACGCCCAGCGCAGCCCAGTGCAGCTGTAGTGTAAACGGGACTTTAGCGTAGACAGCTGACAGTTATCAACTGTGCCTAATTTGACTTTTTAGCGACAAAAAGAAAGAAGCTTGATTTGGTGTTGTAAACTATGTATTGTCTTTAAGTATGTTTAAATTAACTTATTTTATTGCAGAAAAGGAATTAATATTTGAAGCAAAAATAAGCATTTTTGAGATAAAAATGTACCTAACAGGAACACTGCTTTAACTAATTACATTGGAGAATGTGGCCTACCCCCTGGATAGGCCACTGCCCTAGATTGAACTGTAAAATGTCAATGATTGTGTCCAAAGTGTCATAATTAATTTTGTTAACAGTTGTACCAAAACTTGTTTTTGTTAAGACACTTTCTAATAATTAAAATATATTTCATGAGTTAAAATTTATTATTTTATTGTTTAAATTCAGTATCATTTGTATTTTTACAGGAATTTCAGGAAAAAGCCAAGTAATGTTTGCATTGGTGTTTACTACAAGATATCTTGATTTGTTTACAAACTTCATATCACCTTATAACAGCGTCATGAAGGTAATAATGTCTTATCTCTTTCAAGTTTTATAGTCATCTACTTGTTACTCAAAGTATGTTAATTCAGCTAGATTGGTTTGTGCCCTTATGGCTGTCACCCTTGAAAGGTGTCACAAGAAGTTGCCAGGGCAGTGCTCTGCAACCTGTGTCCTATACTTTGTATGTAATTTATAATTTTTATTTGTGCCTAAAAGTTTTTAGAATTAACACAAAAAGCATCATTGCAAGCATTTTGATATTAAATAATCCAGTTTTAGGGTAACCTAAACATTACAAACATGGCGCAAGCAAAAAAATTTAACTTGTTATCGCTTTCATTATTTATCGAAAGTCATACTGGATTTTTTTGGCATTCAGTCATTCAACGTATGGCTCCTTACTACCACGCAAAAGTATTTTTTCTTGCCTCATTAATGGCAATGTAAACAATAATGCAGTTTGCCTAAAATAGTTATAGTTAGGATTTTATTTAATAAAGAATATTTGCAGTAGTCATAAAAGCCATCAAACTTTTAAAATTCGCCAAATCTCTTTATAATAAAGCAGACAAAATCATTTCGCTGATACACCAGGGTTGTTCCTAAGCAAAAATTTGCACTCGCCAGTCGGGCGAGCGGCTATCCATCACCACTCGCCCGGACAAAATAACACTCGCCAAATTTGTTGGCATGCCGTCTGCAAATTTCCGTCCTAGCGCGGCCATTTCTTGGCTTATCGTTATTCTGTCTTGTGGTTTTTACACATAAACTTTAGTTTTTATAAAAGTCTGGTCGTTTATTTCCATGCACAGATGAACAAATTAATGACCCATAAAGCAGTTGACGCCTAAAACAATGTTTTTTAGCGAACACTGATAATTTAGTTAGCCACGGCCTGCCTGTTTTCCATTTTTCTAAAAATCCTCGCGCTCTCTTTTTTTCGTATTCTGTTTTTTCTGTGCTTGGAAGGCATTTAGCGCAGGTTGTTTAACGCCACAAACGAAACGCCACATTTCGCCTAGCACTATAGTTACTGGTTTAACAGCAAATAATGTCAAAATAATTGTAAATTTACAACTAAACGATTTATTCGAAAAACATGCACCAGAGGTTATTGGCTGCGCGACGCCCTATAGTGGGTGTTTCAATTTTCTAAGGACGTCTGCAATGGTTTCCACTTATACCTTAACATAATTGCTATCTAAAATATTCACAAACAGTTGTTTTTTAAGCTTTGTCTTGGTTGACCGCTCTGAACTTTAAGAGATCGCAAAAACATACTTACGTAGACTAATTACTAATTCTCAGCTGCAGTTACACAGTGGGCGATATTTTCGGTCCCTCAAAACATAAAAAAACACTGCTTACAAATATTATTATAAGACATCTGCATTCAAACTTATTGTTAGCAAAAACTGCAGCAATTTCTCTTAATTTCCTCATAAAAACAATTAAATAAATACAAAAAAGTAGAATTATTATCCTGGGTACATCTTAAGTCCAATAAACTGTTCCAAAGGCGTCAACGACTGGGTTAAACATTTAAAAATTAACTATGTTTAGGTTAAACGATAAACCTTATAACTATTTGCCACTGCAGAAATGACGTCTTTGACTGTTTGCGGGTAAACGATTTTTTTTAAACGGGACAAAGATTCATTATTACGAGTTTGAACGTGACTTCGATTAACCTTAGTATTTGTGTAGTGTTGAATGTATTTGCGCCTTAGTGTTTGAGAAAATAACTGGCGCTAAATAATATTTCGCTTAGTAGTGGTGCTTAACACAAGTCGTCCTACACCAACTAATTAAATTTTTCGCCGAATTCACTCGCCAGTCGGGCGAGTTGGTGTCAATCAGCGCTCGCCGGGAACAATTTGCAGTCGCATTGGCGAGCGGGCGAGTGCTTAAGCCCAACCCTGTACACTATGTTTTGATATGCAGGTCAATGTATCAGAATTACTGTTTGTTTTCAATAGCGTATTGCGTTTAATGTTCTTAGAAAACGAAGTACCGTATTTTACGGACCATATGGCGCAATCCAAATATTTTTTTTCCTCATAAATTAATTGTGCGCCCTATAAGCTGGTGCGCCTAATGTATGGATCAAGTACGGCAGTGCTTTATTGCCTACACTCAAAACCAGTACCGATACTATTATTATATAAATAAACCATCGTCTTACACAATAAACTACGGTAATAGCAACTAGCAACTTGCGATCCCACGTTGCGTCTGATCAACAGGCGACCGCTGGGCGCTAAACAACCAACGTTGGGTTGCAAAAGGAGAAAAATAGGAGCGCGGAGAAAAAGTGGGAGGAGTAGGAGAAAAAGCGGAGCGGTTTACTACGCAGCTGGAGACTCTGCTGAAGACTCTGCTTTTTTTGTGGAGACCTCAGCGTGCTTTAGATTGCGGACACCCGGGCGATTTGGATAAATTGATTGTGCGCATTATGTATGAACAAAAAACTAATCACAGCAACTTATTGACAGTGCGCCTTATAACCGGGTGCGCCTTATGGTCGGTAAAATACGGTATATATGTGTTTACTAACTGGTATACCGCTTTTAACGTTCTTTGAAAGAGTAAGTGCCGTTTGCGATACGCTTTCATTCTGAAGGTTCTTAGCCAACAGAAAACTTAACTAGAAAATAAAAGTCAGATCCAAATACCTTGAGTAAATTAACATCATCTTAAAAAATACATGTCAATACACACTTGTAAGACTTCTTTATCTATCCAAGAGTGAAGCCCTGAATTGAACATAGGCTCAATGTTGTATTTCACCTTTTATAAGTGAGATTTGAATGGATTTCACACACATTTTAACTGATTATGATAAGTGCACAACAAACGTCTTTATTAAGATGATGTTTTACACCTATTTGACAAATGACATTTTTAAACTAGATTATAAATCCTTACATAGTGTACCTTAGTTTACCTAAGAAAAATTGTTGTTGGCAGACACAGAAGTAAATAAACTTGTTAAAAATGTTACATCACCAGGAGTAAGTTGCAGGAAGATTACATACAAATCTGTTTATATTGGCTACCAATACAACATAAATATGCAAATTAATAAGTGTTGACTATAATTATGTTTTTTTAGTGTGGCCATCCATGTTGACTACTTTGTTTTATTGTTTTTGATAGTAAGTCTGGCTATGTAATTTATTCAGTAAAAGTTCAAATGTTATCCACAGTTCATTTAACATCAAGAATTTAGAATTTTATTATTTAGTTTTATTTAAAACAATGACAATTAAGGTTTTTACATCTGAACTAGTTAATATTTAAGATAAATTTGCTAAATTTGTTTATTTACGCTTCTGTTTAGATTATTTATCTTGGCTGTGCTTTCGCAACAGTTTACTTGATTTATATAAAGTTTAAAGCAACTTATGATGGAAACCATGATACTTTCCGGGCTGAGTTTTTGATTATTCCTGTTGGAGGTCTTGCATTTCTAGTAAATCATGAGTTTACTCCATTGGAGGTAAGACCTTAAAAATAAAATATTTGTAATAAGATGTATTGGTTATTTAGCAGCACAACCACTAGAAATGGTTAAATATAATCAGGCGCGTAGCATGACCATTTCAAAGGGGGGTGTCTGAAAATGTTAACTTAGGGAATTCCCCTATTTTCCGTCTGACGGTAATGAATAATGACGTCATGAAAAACTAACCAGAAACAATTACCGTCCAGCAAAAGTGGAACACATGCGTCGTTGAACACAAGTCACTCATGCCAAGTGCCAGCTGGGAAATCCCTTAGTGTGCAATCGTTAATTTCAGACAAAAACTAAACGAAGACTGTGAAATATGTGTGAATAATTTTGGAATAATCATAATTCGACTATCAGCAGTGCAGTGTTCTTAGTTTCATATACAGGACTACGTTAAACTACAAGCACGCCTTTCGCCACCTGCAAAAATAAACGAAGATCATTTTTCCCGGGTGTTATTATGCCATGATTAGCGCAATATCTGCGCGAGCTGTGTGCCAAGTCAGCAAAAAAAAAAACAGTTGCGCCTAACTCAATGATTTTAGCAAGAAAAAAAGAAAGAAGGTTTGTCTTAACATTGTCAATTGTCGAATACACACTTGCTAATCCAAACTGAACAAATAACGAAAGAGAAAACCAAACAAAAGACGAAAAACAGCGTTTTGCGTTTTATTTTGGTTTTGCATTTAAGCTTAATACGCATGACCGTAATTACATTATAAACATTGCCGCTAAGGACAGTTTGTAAACCCTGACAAAAACTAACAAAAAACAATAATATTACTTACAAAAAGGGAGGGCCGACCCGCCCTGAAAATGCCAGTGATGATCAGCAACCCAAATAACCTCGGGGGTCTCGGAGTATGGTATGAACACCCCTAGCGGGTACAGGTGGTGCCCAAATAAATTTTACGTTTGGTGTATTTTAGACGCCTAAAACGGCGATTTGTAGGAGCTTACGGCTGTTTAAAATTGTCTATTCGATGCTAGAAAAACACAACACCTCGTTGACTCATTCACATCCGAATGTCACATGATTTCAATACTGCGCGAAAAACTATGGAAGTGTGGTGACAGAACAGCCTCTGTGACGTATTAATCACAAACTGTTGCACTTCGTTGTCAGCTAAATTAAAGATGCTTATCAACAAATCTGGTGATTTGTAGTTTGATTTCGCCGATTGTTTAAAGCGTGCAATGACTGCCTGCTACAACTATGACGCCCTAGCGCTCCTTTTCGAGGCGAAGAGCGCTTGACGGCCTAACGCTAATGAATGTCCACCTAGATATTAACTACTCCGTGGATGATATTATACAGGAGAAAACTCAAAAGAATAAATTAAAAAATCGAGAAGAATAAATTAATTTCGTTTAAAATGCACATTGTTGTAGCTTACAAGCCTGTTTTCTCTACGTCGTTGAGAAGTCTTCTCATTTTACCAAAAAAAATATATATTCGGTACCAGGCCTGCGTGAGATTACTTGAGTCGGTGACAGGCCAACTGTTACATGAAAAAACGATAACGAGCAGTGATAAGGTTGTGGCCGCGATAAGCACGGATGACTAATGTGTTTTAGATGCCAGGTGCATTTTTTTCCGACGTAACATTGCAGCAATCACGGAGATTTCAAAGGGGGCTGTCAAGACTCTCTGACACCCCCCATGCTACGCCCCTCAATATAATACCAATGACCAAGGTTTTCTAGACATAGGGGCCAAACGTGGGTGTGCAAGCGTTTTTAGACGCCCAGGATTTCTCGAAGGGTGTCAAAACACCCTAGAATTTGACGAAGTTTTCAATAAGTATGCAAAGTAATTCCTGTAGCACAGTTTTAGTTTTCCAAAAGTGATTAAAACTTTCCTGAATTACCATATAAGTATAGGAGACATTAGAATCCCAAAACTCTGTTTTTTTGCAAAATATTGTTACATTTTGCCCATTTCAATGGAAAATTTTTTAGCCTAAAGGTGCGAAAAAGTTAAATGTTTGGCTAAGTGATAACAGGTAACAGCTGTTATCTAAGAGCTCACATTTTTATCTGATTATAGAAAATAACGCCATGGAATTTTGAAAGTTTGGCGCCTATGTTTCTAGAATAGGGGGTTTCAATTCTTAATTACAAATTTAAATTCTTAGCCCGAAAAATTTATTACTATTTTTCTAATAGTTGGTTATTTGTTATATATGACATTCTCTATTAATCGTAAATCTGTTCTAACATATCTATAAAGCAAGGGCGTATCCATAAATTCAAAAAGGTCGGGTCCCAAATTCTTAACTTAGGAAATTTTTCAACTTACTTAGGGAATTTCCCGTTTTTCCATCTGATGTTAATGACGTCATAAAATAGTGACGATATGATGTCATAAATAATAAAAACTAATCAGAAACACTATTAACGTCCAGCAAAAGTGAAACTTTAGACGCAAAGCGACACATGGGTCGTCGACAATCCTGCCAGGTTCCAGCTGCAGAACCGCTTAGTGTGCAATGAATCGTTAACTTCAGCCGAAAAACTAAACCAAGACCTTGAAATATGTTTGATTGATTTTGGTATATCCATGTACGGGACTCCGCTAAATTACAAGACTGTCTCTCGCCACATACTTTTTAAACGAAGATCGTTTTTCCCTGGTGTTATTATGCCACGATTAGTGTAACATCTGCACTGAGCAATGTACCAAGCCAAGTCAAGTACAAGCAACGTCTTAAACCAACATCGGATATAAGTGCGGACAACGGACAGCGAGGAATATCAACACCGCCGAACTCAACGTTTTTATCAAAAAAAAAGGAGACCGTTTGATTTATTGCAGTTAATTGTTGAAAATACACACTTGCTGATCAGTCCACTCAAAGTAATAACGAAAGGCAAACAAGAAAAAAATATCTTGCTTTTACAGTCGACCAAACAAGAAAGGAAAAAGGGTGTTTTGCGTTTGATTTTATTTCACATTAGCTTTAGCCGCATGACTAAATAGATTGCCGCTTCGGTCGGTTAGTTAAACCTGGACAAAACTAATAAGGTCACTTACGAAAAAGGTGAGGGAGGTCTGAACCGTCTGACAAAACAAAGTAAAGCCTTCTTTCTTTTTTTATCATTAAAAACCTCAAGTTAGGCGCAATTAATGTCTAGGGATGTTTAAAGTAGAATCCCAAGGTATTCTAGAATAGTATGTTTTAAATCTAGAATAACGAATCCAGAATATTAAATCCTTATGTAATATGTTGAGGAATTTTAACTATCTTTATATAAATAAAAGAGAAGATTTGTGAGATGTGTGTGTGTGTGTGGCAACATGTGACTCCCTGTCGTGTGCTCGATTCTCCACGGGCTCGCGCGCGACATATCATAAACCTCTTAACGTAACCGCGCAAAACCTGTTTTTCAAGGGCAATTACCTGCGTTGACATAAAAATCAAATTAGGTATATTGCCCTAATAAAAATTAAATTTCAATGTTTTCAACTTTAAAGATATTTGACGTATTAGCCTTCGGGTATTTAGTCCTTCAAGCGGTTTTAATAGTAACCAATTTTCAGTTTCAAGCCGGATTTTACTTACGTTCGAACAACTATGGTACCGGTATTACGTAAAAAGCACATCACGTGGTATAATTCATGTTAACGATCGTGTGCAACAGGGGTCGGCAACCTATGGCCCGTGGGCCGGATTCGGCCCGTCAATAGAATTCATCCGGCCCGCGGCCTCTTTGGACAAACTAGACACGAGTCCATTTCAAATACTTTTGGATTATTCTAAATAAGTAAGTGCGTAAAATTTTTCTTTGTACATCCGGTAAGGATGCCTTTTCAACTGAGTTAGCACTTTTTCACCGTTGTGCCGTGGAAGACTGCCAAGTGCGTCGCGGACTAATGGAAAACGTATTCAAAAATGTTTGGAATATATTTTTACTTGTTTTTTATTTTTGGCAAAGTAATAGCAACTTGCACGAATTTAAAAAAAATGTTAGTTAGCAAAAAAAAATCGCGCTTGCTTCGCTCGCCATGTGGACACAAAAAGGTTAATAAACACTGAACTACATAAACTATTAAGGTTATCGCGTTTCCCCAAAGTAGTTTTATTACACTTTTCATTAGCAGTATCGATGGCGACGCGTGAACGCGAATTTTAAACCAACAAACGCCTTTTATTTCGCGCCAACACTTTACTGCCTCCTTAAATGTAATTAAACACGTTTTAAAGTGTCAAAAAAGATCCGAGGCCCCCCTGACTAAATGTTGTTCTAACATTTTAATAACACAATTCTTAGTTAGCATTCTGTGCGGCCCGCAGAGACCTTTTTGAGTTTGGTTTGGCCCGCGACTAGAAAAAGGTTGCCGACCCTTGGTGTGCAACATTCCAAGTCAAGACTTAAGTTTAACCAAATTTAGGCATAGTTCGCAAAATATTGCGTTTGTTGTGGCAGTTTGAACTGTAAGCAATTTATATTTTTCAACAATTTACGGGTGTGTCTGACGTTAGACGCAGCTTGGCGTGTAGTGCAAAGGTTTAGTAGTTTTCACTTTTTTTAAACTTACTTCAAGAGTAAACATCAGGAAACCTACACGGATATCGTACAACAAAACTTCCCAACAATATTGTGGCAGTGATTGATGCCAAAGCCTAAATTTAGGTGAAGATTTTTCGCAAAATATCGCGAACAGTAAGCAATTTATATTTTCAACGGGTTACGGGTTTGTCTGACATTGGTCGCAGCTTAATTTGGCGTTTAGTGCAAAGGTTTAGCAATTTTCACATATTTTTTTTTAATTTTAATTGCGCGGGAGAGCACGAGAGGCGTCGGAATAATCTTAATTTATTTTTCCCAGACATAAAAATGATTCTCTTTATTTGGAGAATTACGCTCGCTTGATACGCGATTTCGCTTGGTAGTTTGTGTGGCGGACTTAGTCAGGCGTAGCGCTGTGTAACCGCCTAATAGTCGAGGTAATTATCGCGCGTAGTACAGCCTTTTAAACGGGTTACTCATTTTTTTAAGTGATAACTTTAATTAGAAACAAATTTGGCCTTCACGTCTTTCCTGTTCATATTGACATAAATTTAACCTACTCCTTTAGTTGACAGAACACGCAACTTTGCTTTTTTACCAAAAAATAAGCCCATCTTTGGCAAGTCCTAACCTTTTAAGCATTAAAAAACAGCATGAAAAGTTCTTTTTGGCAAATAAAAGCATATCGCAGCCTCGCAAGTAATTGTAATACTTTTGTTTAAAAAAGTTTAAAGCTATTACGACGCGAGGTTTTTTATATAAAGCAAGCACTTTCCCATAACACAAAACATACAGTGCAAAACACAGATACCTTGAGCTAAAAGTATCTCAAAATTAGGAATAAAATAAAGTTGTAAAACAAAAGATTCGCGCGTATCGCAAAAAAATTCCAGTTACTGAGAACCATGGCCTGGTGTCTAACCTCTATGCAAAACTTAGATTCCTGTCAACTGCACTACCTTGTTTAGACAAACTAAGCCCAAATCCGCCGTAAAAGATTTAAATATGAGTTAAGTGAGCCTATTAGAGACATCGAGAACTAATCAAAATTAGTAGTTCAAAAACTTGTCAATCATAAAACCACGAACCAAATTTTACAGTTACTAAACTACCACCTGATCCGTCACGAATTAGTGCAGTTCTAAGCAAAGGTATACGGCAATTAGGGCATCCAAAGGATGAAAAAGTCTGACTTTTAGACTTCGAAGTCTTGGGACAATGTACTAATTTAACTTAACAAATCTGCTTAAGAAGATTAAATTTAGAAATACCTGCCAGCCGAGTTCAAACGCTAACGAGCACCCTAACCCAAATAATGTGCATTGATTTAGTAATAATATAAACACTTTCAGTCCGAATACATCAATGTGTGACATAACATAACCTGGACTAGAAATTATCTTACGCCCACCTGAGTTTGGGCTTTTTCCCAGCGTTTAAATAATTATTAAATTAACGCACATTATTTGAGTTAGGGAACTGGTTATCGTTTGGGTTCGGGTGGGTCAAGTATTATTAAATCTATCTCATAGTTTTTAGTGATTTAATATTTATAGCAGAACTTGCGACGCCCTGAGAATTTGCCGGCGCTCTATTTGGGTGTGAGCGCCTTCCCTAGTTAAGAACCACTTTATTCGCATGTATATCTCAAAGCAAACTAATTAGAACAATTTTTTGGTCCTACGTAGCTAAAACAAAACTAATTTAGGCACTTTTTTGGTTGTACGTAGCTCGAACAAAACTAATTTAGGCACTTTTTTGGTTGTACGTAGCTAAAATAAAACTAATTTGGGCACTTTTTTGTTCCGTACGTAGCTCGAATTTGGGCACTTTTTTGTCCGTACGTAGCTTAAATAAAACTGATTTGGGCACTTTTTTGTCTGTACGTAGCTCAAATAAAATAAATTTGGGCACTTTGTTGGCCGTGCGTAACTCGGATAAAACTAATTCGGGCACTTTTTTGGTCGTACGTAGCTAAAACAAAACTAATTTAAGCACTTTTTGGTCGTACGTAGCTCGAACAAAACTAATTTAGGCCCTTTTTTGGTTGTATGTAGCTCAAATAAAACTAATTGGGGCACTTTTTGTCCGTACGTAGCTCGGATAAAACTAATTTAGGCCCTTTTTTGGTTGTATGTAGCTCAAATAAAACTAATTTGGGCACTTTTTTGTCCGTACGTAGCTAAAATAAAATAAATATAGTCACTTTGTTGTCCGTGCGTAGCTTGGATAAAACTCATTCGGGCATGTTTTTGGTCGTACGTAGCTGAAACAATACTAATTTAGGCACTTTTTGGTCGTACGTAGCTAAAACAAAACTAATTTAGGCCCTTTTTAGGTCGTATGTAGCTCAAATAAAACTAATTGGGGCACTTTTCTGTCCGTACGTAGCTTAAATAAAACTGATTTGGGCACTTTTTGTTCCGTACGTAGCTCAAATAAAATAAATTTGGGCACTTTTTTGTCCGTACGTAGCTCGGATAAAACTAATTTGGGCACTTTTCTGTTCGTACGTAGCTTAAATAAAACTGATTTGGGCACTTTTTGTTTTGTACGTAGCTCGGATAAAACTAATTTGGGCACTTTTTCGAAACTTTCGTGAAGCAAAAATGGGGTACATAAGGTATTATATGTAATAATCTTTGCAAAATAGTGATAATGTGGACTTCAGGAGACAACTGGAGGTTGAATTGAAGTAAAAAAACAACTTTTAATATTTTTTTTTTGCTTGCGCACTTCCGTGAAAAAAAGTGCGCAAGTGCCCAAAATTTTGCGCAAAAAAAATGCGCTTAGCGGGAACACTGACTTGGAATAAACATCAGGAAACCTACTTGGATATCGTACAACAAACCGTGTTTAACCATGCAATACTTGGCAGAGTTCGCAAAATATTGCGTTTATTGCAGCAGTATAGCAGTAAGCATTTGTTTTTTTAATGAGGATTTTTCTCACGTTTGACGCAGTTTAGCCGGGATTACGTATTTGCTTAAATATCACGCTATCAAGCAGGTCTAAACAATTGCTGCTATAACCTAAAGTTTTACGTCTGAGAGTTATTCTCAATTGACAAATGTTACGGGGTTTTGTTACTTGATGTATGACAAGTTTACCCAAGTGATGTGTGATATAGTAGATTATTTAGTCGTACCATTTCAAAAACATTATGCAGCATTTCACTTTGTTTGCATGTTAAATACAAAGGGCGCGCGTGCGACTTATCACAAAACCTCTTGACGTATCTAAGGGTAAATCATTTCCAAACATTTATATGGCAGTGACTGTAAAAATCAAGGTACATTGCCTTGGTAAAAATAAAATTTTACTTGGCAAAATTTCTACTTTTATGTTTAATAGCTTTTTGCAGTTTGTTTAACCACTTAAACGAAGCCTAAGTTCGGAAAATATTGCATTTATTGCAGCGTTTTCCTTAACATTTTTTCATGAGGCATTAGGACACTTACACAGACAACGTACAGCAACCCTAACCGAGTATAAACTATGCAACATTTGGACTGGGTTTGCAAAATATCACGTATCGTACAACAAACCTTCCCAACAATATTGTGACAGTGCTTGAGGCCAAAGCCCAATGGCTTCTTACAATGTGTTCAACCACGCAATACTAGGCAGAGATTGCAAAATATTGCGTTTTTGCAGCAGTTTAACAGTAAGCATTTTATTTATGTTCAGTGGGGATTTTTCTTACGTTTACGCAGTTTAACACCGGGATTACGTATTTGCTAAAAATATCACGCTATCAAGCGGGTCTTAACAATTGCTGCTACAACCTAAAGTTTTATGTCTGAGAGTTATTCTCAATTGACAAATGTTCCGAAGTTTTATTACCAAAAGATGTGTGACATGCTTACCCAAGTGACGTGTGATATATAGTCGATTAGTCGTACCATTTCAAAACATCACGCTGTATTGTAGTTTGTTTGCATGACATTTATAGGGCAGTAGCCTGGGTAAAATTTCTACTTTTATGTTTAATAGCTTTTGCAGTTTGTTTAACCACGTACCTGGAGCCTTCGCAAAATATTGCCTTTATTGCAGTGTTTTCCGTAACATTTTTTTCATGCCGTATTAAGACACTTATACAGACAACGTGCAGCATCCCTAACCGAGTATAAACTATGCAACATTTGGACTGAGTTTGCAAAATATCGCGTTTATTGCGGCGGTTTGAACATTAAGCAAATTTACTTTTCAAACAGAATTTTCTTTCGTTGGATGCAGTATGGTAACCTACCGGGATTACGTATTTGCTTGAATTCGCGCAATTTGAACAATCGCTGCTACAATTTTTTTACGTTTGTTAGTGATTTTCGATCGACATATATAACAGGTTTTCATTACGTAAAATGTGCGAGGATGGTTATACAATGATGATAACATGTGATTAGTGACCTATTTCAGACACAAAACTGTTATAATGCAAATTCAGCATATTTTACGACTACCCAAAGTCCAATCGTGCGGTCATTCCAAAGATGTCACACACTCCCGTGATCCGATATTCTTCTTTGAACATCCCTACTAATGTCCCTTGCTGTTCACGCTAATATCTGATGTAGGTGTAACAACGGCATTTTTTTACCTTAGGCAGATTCTCTTAAGAGGTGGCTAACTGTGACTTTTAACGTGGACTTTTTTATGTAATGATTGTTACCGCAAAATTATTATCTATAAGCATATCCGTAGACCACGTGTTTAGTGTGTAATTGACACAATTTATTTTCCCTTAACTGCTTCTTGTATTTTAGCTGATTAAGCACACTGCTCGGCGCAGAGGTTGCACTAATTGTGGCATAATAACACCAGGGAAAAATGATCTTTGTTCAATATTGCAGGTGGCAAAAGATGTGCTTGTAATATAGCGTAGTCCCATACATGAAACTTAGGAAAATTCGCTGCTGATAGTCGAAACATGATTGTACCAAAATTAATCACATATATTTTACCGCCTTGGTTTAGTTTTTCGCCTTATTTAACGTTTGCATACTAAGCGGTTTCCAAGAATGTGTTCACTTTGCGTCGTAAAAGTTTGCTTTTGCTGTACGTTAATTGGTTGTGTCTAATTGTTTTTATGATGTCATTACAAAATCACTATTTTATGAAGTCATACCCGCCAGTAGTTTATGACGAAAATAGGGAGAATTCCCTAAGTTGAAAATTCGGAAATGTTTTAATGTATACATAACAACTCTTCCTAGTGTATTATTTTATAAATGTACTTACCAAGCTTCACTGTTTAGATTTTGTGGACATTTAGTATATACCTTGAAAGTGTTGCCATTCTACCACAACTATTTATGATCACCAAAACTGGAGAAGCAGAAACCATAACTACACACTACTTATTTGCTTTAGGTAAGTTGAGTTGTATATAAAACTGGATGAAATGCATGTTATGATAATAAATGTGTTCATTTTGTTTAAGGCTTGTCCGCAATCCCTAAGTAATAGCTCCTAATACTTACATCTTTGGTAAAATTAGGAAATACTCTAGATATTGATTTAAAAAGAAATGGGCTTCTCAGAATAATATTGTCAAATTCGCTAGCGAAGTCACTGTTCCAAATTATGAGGGAATTTACTAAATAGGGATGTAAAGGCCTAAATAGTAAAGGTTCAATTTTATCAAAAATCTATACATGAAATTAAAAAAAAATCCACTTATTTTGACAGAACATTTTTTTTGTGTTCTTTTTCCTTTTTTGTATTCTTTTAGTTTGGTGGCATATAGGTCCTCTGGAGACATATCGCACAACTGTTTGTAGGTTATTCCTTTTAATAACTGATTAGTTAGTGATTATGGAGTAATTTTATGAAAACTTAAAAAAAAATTACATTAAATGTATTACAAATATTTTTGTATATTATACATTAGGAATGTCCATTATAATTTTAATCATGTCCAATTTGGAACCCGGTTTTAAAGGATCCTGAAATGTACATCCCTAATTGTATTGTCTACTTGTATATACATCTGTATGCTATGTTTCAAACGCTTAAGATTTTTACGCTTTAAATGATTATTGGCATAACAAAGTCCATTGTTTTATAAAATTCATTTTTGTTTTTGGATAATCTGGCTGTTACTTAGTTGTTCAAAAACTGACCCGTTAGTAAAACGTAAGGTGCAATAAAACTAGATTTTTAGTTACATATTTTTGTCTTGTGCAGATTATAGCTGTAGCCTAACTTTAAGTCAACTAGCTATATTTAAAAAGACTTTTTTAAGAACAAAAGCTTTTTTTAATGTCACAATAAAGCTATGAATATGATGAGACTGGATGTTCTGATGAGTTTTCTAAAAGAATTAGCAAACTTGTAGAAACATCGTCTTTAATGGAACTTAAAATAGCAAAGCAGAAAAAGCCATCCTACACTATTGGGGAAACACTCAAGCCTTGTGTTCTGAAAAATGGCAGATGTAGTTGTACAGTGAAATAAATTGACATTTTAAATTCTGATATTTTGGGGGAAGTAATCAATAGTTCCAAATTGGGCACTGGTTATAACATTTGATTACCTAACTGGCAAATGTTACAAAGTTATCAGAGATAAATCCATTATACTGAAAATAAGTTTTTCTTGTACTTATTTGTTTAACCCAACATTCTGGCTACCTATGGATTCCTTTATTAGGGAAACACCACGCCCAAGCACAACGTAAAATAAAACAATACAAAAAAAAGGGAGTCGAACCGTTTGACTTTTCCGGTTCAGGTTCGGGTTCAAGGTTTTTTTTTCGGAATCTGGTTCAGTTCCGGTTTCGGTTTCGGGCAATTTAAAAGTTCTGGTTCAGCTCAGGTTCGACCGTCGTTATTTCAAAACCGGTTCATAAAGTTCCGGTTCGGATACAATATAAGTTGCGTTAAATCTAAAAATGTGGGTCAATAAATGTAGAGAATAATCTTTGAATTGTAAGTCATTTAATCTGAGTTGCGTGACATGTTAAAAAACAGCAATTCATTATTAAAATATCAGAAAAATAAAAAATTTCACGTTTTTTTTTAATTAATATTCATATTTTTTCATTAAATTTCGAACATGCCGTAATTTGACTCTGTAAAATACAAGTTGTGACGTCATGCTGGAGTGAACCGCTTTTGTTTACAGGTTCGGGTTCGATTAAGGTTCAGGTTCTATCAAATTAATCGGTTCAGTTCCGGTTCAGGTCCTTACAATCTTACAAAAAACGGTTCAGGTTCGGTTACGGCTCGAAAAAAATTGACCCAAAACCAGTTTATAAAGTTTCGGTTCGGTTCCGGTTCGACTCCCTGAAAAAAACCAAAAAAATGTTTTTGCAAATATATAATCAAATACGAAATAAAAACGCATACAGAAAAAGAGCAGCTGAAAACTATAAAGAGGGGATCAGACCAACAAGTATGGATGCTGAGTTTTGAGTGCTGGGAATGCTTAGTATTATTATTAATAGTATTAATACTGAAATATTTTGATGCTGAAGTATCATTAGATACATTCCTCAACCCCACAACAGTTTAGTTTGTATCTATAAGTTCCTTTGTAATATGTTTGCTAATACTTGCTACAAGAGTCTTATATACCTGCTAATTTTGCAAAGGCGTTTAGGGCCACTATGAAAGGCAACCAGACTTTAAATTACTATGTAAATGGCGCACAGAATGAAATATAGCTGCCTCGCTAATGGACATAAAATAATATTATTTAATGATAGAAAATCAAAATCTTTAGTAAACCATAGAATACTGCAAACCCCTTGTTTGTTTTTTAGTGGTAAATAAATCCAACAATCGGGTGGTTTCATGGCAAACTAATACAAAAGTTGATTTAAGAGAAAAACTGTTGGTTGTACTTAATTCGAATTTAGCCAAAGAAAAAATTGTTAAAGTACTCTGTATATTTTTGTGGTCTGAGCCCAAGGGTTGGGAGTGCATTTCTTTAGAGGTGTTTTGAAATTTTAAAATTGCTCTGTTTATGAAATATTTACTCCCCAAGCTGAGACTTTTTTATTGTTTATCGTTAAACTATTTATTTTTTTGTGGTTTAGATAGAGTCATATCTATTTTTTTTTTTTTTTTTGTAAATATGAAATATTTGGTCGCTGTAAGCAAAAAACAATAAATTTTACAAAAATATTGATTGTATAGACTAAATAAAGTTTTAATTTTAAGAAAATAAAATAAATTGTATTGTTTTGTTTTTGGCTGGAGGAAGGGGGGGAGGAAGAACAGTATATTTATTAAGCTTACTTTTTAAGGTAGGAAATAATAAAAAAATTAAATATATGTTTTCTTCGCATCTGTAAAGTCATAGGCCTTGGCCTATGTCTGTTTTTGTTTACAGAAGCAAGTCAAGGGAAACTACAACCAAATATATACTGTAAAATAAACAAACCAACGTGTAATATACAATATTACAAGAAAACCTGGTAAATAACCCTATTTGTAATAGCCAAATTATTGCACCACATACAAAAATAGAGCCCTTAAAAATACCCTCTGACATAATATAAAACAACCAAAACCCTGTCTAGTTTTATTTAATCTTGCAAAATAGTAATTATTTGGGCTTTAGGAGACGACTGAAGATTGAATTTTAGTGTAAAAAAAACAACCTTTTTTAATAACTTTTTTCGCTTGTGCACTTCCATGAAAAAAAGTGCGCTTAGTGTGAACACTGGTGTTGTCTATCTTTTTGTGATTTGCATATTTATTTTTTTTTTTAAAACATAAACCAGGCCTAAAAACCTTTTTGCACAGCCATTTTTTCTCTCAAGGTTCCTGATATTAACATGGTAGTTTTTGTGGGTTAACTAGGTTTTCTTTCCTTGCATTTGCCCCAAAATTAAAAAAAATACTCTTATTTTAAAAAAAACTTTTTCTTTGGAAGAACAAAGCTTTACTAAATTGCTTAACAAACCCAACCTTTGTATTAAAGTAGGGCCAGGGTTTTTTTTAAGGTTTGGTTTGGGTGACCGCTAAGTAGTTTTAAGAAACCGCAAGTGTTTCATTTAAATACCAAAAAGTTGCAAGTCCAAAATTTGGGAAACCGCTGCGGTCCCCCAAAACACCTTAAAAAAACACTGAGTAGGGCAATAAAATCTTTCTTCGGTTTAAAACAGGAATATGCGATCCTAGACATTTTTCTGTTGAAGTCATTAGATTTTCTCAGTTCTCGCATTTAGGTGTGCTCAGTGCTCTTTATTAGGTGTGCTAATTCACAAGTAAACAATATCCAATTGTAACACCTTAAAATCACTACAAACATGTCAATTTAATTCAGAATAGTTTATATTAATCACTAACAGTAGTTGCTTGATATTTGATCAGTCTTCTTTCATTCGGTTAAGTGAGATAAATTGGTGGATGTTTACCATTATGAAGTAAAACTGTTTTAGAGCTTTTGCTACAACTGATACGCAAAAGTTGTGAGTCCTGTTGTTTCCTACCGCCTTACAAATTAAATCTATGCAATACCGAATCTGAACAAGCAACGAAAACCTTGCTATGTAAAAGAGTCCAACCATCCTTATATTCAAAAGGACCTAATAAATCTGAGGGAGTAGTAGAAATAATTGTGCGATTTAGTTGAAAGCAGAGCTGGGGAGCCACCGTAAAATAGCATTAGCTCCGGCTCCAGCTCCGGAGCCATCGGGCAATTATTAAATGGCTCCGGCTCCAGCTCCGGAGTCGTAAAACTCAATCCTTTGGCTCCGGCTCCAGCTCCGGAGTAGTAAAACTCAAATCCTTTGGCTCCGGCTCCAGCTCCGGAGCCATCAAACACACACCAATGACTCCGGCTCCAGCTCCGGTGCCACCAGTCAATTATTCAATGGCAAGTTTTAAAAATTGCTTTTGGCTAACTAACGTTGGAGATGGAACAAAATATAATTTCTTAGCTTTAGCACCACAAACTGAAAAATGGCCCCAGCTCCACAAAAATAATAAAAAGGGCTCCGGCTCCACAAAAGTAATAAAAATGGCTCCGGCTCCGGCTCCAGCTCCACAAAAATAATAAAAATGGCTCCGGCTCCAGCTCCACAAAAATAATAACAATGGCTCCGGCTCCGGTTCTGGCTCCAGAGAAAATGCTTAGCTCCGGGCTCCAGCTCCGGCTCCCCAGCCCTGGTTGAAAGTACATTTTTACCTGTTTGGCTAAGCGCATATTTATCCCATTTATGCAAATTAGCTTTCTGCCAGTAAACGATTGATGATATAAAAAAAATTATTTTATTTTTTGGATTTGCTACATAAACTTATCCAGAAACAATATTAATATAAATAAAGTTTTATTATTATAATTAATAAAAATGTGTTTTTTAAAAGGAAATTAATCCCATAAATTTTTTTATGAAATTTAAAGTTTTTCACATAATAGGTTTGTTACTTCTAAAAGAAGTGATATATGACAATAATGTATTTTATTTTACCGTGGATGTTAGCAGCAAATGAATATTATAAAATTATTAAACTAAAATTGTTTATCTTTTATAACATAAATGTACAAAAGATTTGTAATGAGATTAATCAAGCTTTTTAACTTTATTTCTATACAAATTTGAATCAATAAACTTTTATAAAACTTTTGAGACATTGTTGTATTTTTTAGGTTTGTACAGAGGATTGTATCTAATGAATTGGATTTGGAGATTTTATTTTGAAGGATTTTTTGACCTAATTGCCATAGTTGCAGGATGTGTACAAACCATTTTGTACTGTGATTTCTTTTACCTATATATTACGAAAGGTAAGTTACAGTATGTTTCTGATATAGTGCAGTTATAATTCAGAATATACAAGTTATGCCAAAAGCATCCTATTTTCTGCTTAAAAACTTAATCTGAATGAAATTTTTAAGCAGAATTAATAAGACCGTTTTTGACAACTCCACTATTCTGAATTTAAGTTGTTTTAGATCTTTTTAAACTCTTTAGTTGTGTTAGTGATCTGGACATGGATAAAAGATCAACAATTGCCAGTGTTGGAACACTTAGGACGGGCATAATTCCTAATATAAACCATTAAAATAATAAGTTTATTAATTAATGCAGTTACTTTTTTTAAATAGTGAAGAACTGGTAAACCTTAATAATACCTATATAATACAAAAATTTTGTAAAACAATATCTAAACATCGTTTTTTGTTTGGTGGCGGTTTTAGGGGTTCGGACCCCCCCCCCTTTTTGTAAGTGACATGATCGTTTTTTGTTCGATTTTGTCAGGGTTTTACCCACCGTCCTAATCGGCAATGCTTTTAATGTAATTAGGTAGCGCGTCTAAGCTAATGCGAAGCCAAAATCAAACGCAAAACGCCGTTTTACGTTTCTTGTCTGGTCGACCGTAAACGCAGGATTTTTTTCTCTGTCTTTATTGGTTCGGGTTAGCTGATCAGCAAGTGTGTTTGACAATTAAAAACAATAAATCAAGCGGTTTTCGTTTTTTCTCGCTAAAAACGTTGAGTTAGGCGCAGCTAAAGTTCCTTGCTGTTCGCTGTATGCGCTAATATCCAATGTTGGTGTAAGTCTGCAAGACGTGCTTGTATTTTCGCTGACTTGGCACACAGCCCGGAGCAGATGTTGCGGTAATCGAATAACACCAGGGAAAACGATCTTCGTTTAGTATTGCCGGTGGGGTCATTCCATCCTTAATTTAAAGTTTTCAGAAATTTGTCCACCCATGTTTTCAGATTTTCTTTAAATTTTAGTTAATTGAAGATTTTAATAAAAAAATAAGATTGCAAAAAATTTGAGCGTTCTGTCATAAGCGGTTTCAAAGATATGACATTTTGAAATATTTTACCACTAGGTGAAAATGGGTATTTTTTGGTTCCGCTTGAGCGCTTTTAGCTCTTTTGGGGTTTAATTTTGCAGTAGAAGCCTGCAGTAAAATACTATTCCACCATTTATGAGGTTGCTAATTTCAAAAATGATAATAAAAACAATATCTGGTAAATTCTTCTACATGTAATTTACATTTAAAGTTTTCTGACTTCCGAAGACTTTTCCCAAGCTCTCTGCAATTTTTTTTCAATTTTTATGCTGGAAAAATAATCTTGAGACATCATAGTATTTGGAATTTTTAAAGTGATTCTCGGTTATTTGCAATTAGTAGTTGGTTATCAAGTTTCAAATTCATGCAAATTGTGGAACAAATTAAAATACAACAATAAAAAATGGTGACACTTTAAATCAATTGATACGCTACACTGTCACAACTTCGTGTACAACTATTGTACTGACATACAATATACATTGGCAAAAATATTTACATTTAACATTCTTTACAGGATTCTAGAAAAAATTAATAGATACAATTTTATTCAGAAGACAAAGTATGAAATTTAGAAGAGATTTTGTGCTGATGCTGATACAGTAATACATTGTTTTGGTTGAAGGTTATAAAACATGGATGAACGTACTTTGAAAGAGGGATGTTTTTGTCTAAACAATACATATAGTTCATCAATATTACACAGCAAAAGGCGTTTTTGCTCATGTATGTTCGGTCTTATGCTAACAAAATCCTTTCGGCCAGGCAGGATTCTAAAAAATGAATGGTTATCATCCAAATAAAAATCTTTAATCAGCTGTTTTGTTTCATCTGTTAGTTTATATTTAGCTCCAATGGGGTCTGGTTTTGCCAAAATTCCTTTCTCCAGTCTTAAATTAGCCGATTGCGAAACATAATAATTGGACACTCCAAAAAATTTTCGAGTTTTTTCAAAATGCCAGGAGTGCGGCTTTAATGTCAAAATGGAAAGTTTTTCGTCACGATTAGCAGTTACTACTTTTCGTTAAGCTCGTTCATTAAAATATCCAAATCATTTGCTTTAATTGCATTTTCCTCTTGTTGTTTTTTTGACTGTGAAGTTGATGCTTGTTCTTCATCTTCTGTTGGTATTGCAAGTGATAAATTTTCTTGGATGTTCGGACTACATTAGATACCGTGTTTTGAACATAAGATAGGCGTTGGCGTTTTTTGAGGGAATGTAGTTTAACTGGTGATTTTCCCAATAGCTTTAGTACTTCATTTGACCTTTTTAATGAATTAGATTGGTTAAAAGAGTCCTCTAAACTTTCTGTTGTACTTGAATCTGATGACTTACCCGAAGGATCTTTTTCAACCTGCATATTTTTGAACAACAAGCCCCAGCAATTTCGACACAATTTGTCTCCTGGTAAATTTCCTGTGATTTCAGGTAGAGTGCCATATCGAAACTGATGATTCGGCTACCTGAAGGCTTTTTTTTCTGATGTCTTCCTTACACATCAGTGCGCTTCATCTTTCTAGATAAAAAGTAGTCCCCTAACTGCTTTTTGTGGTGGTTGCAAATTTTGCTATCTCTTCCACAAATTTCTGTGCAAAGTCCAGCTCGCCATAAATAAATAATTCTTTCCTCATCGCTTATTGTATTGAAATTAGTCATGCCTTGTTTACTAATTCTTGAGTTGCTGTGACACTCTTTTACTGCCCCTTTTAAAATGTCTATAGTACACGGTTCCATTTTTTACAAATCTGTGTAGTTATAAAGCTCAAAAACAGATACTAGCAAGGCTAAATGTACACTTAGAGATTACACAAATTTACTAAATCCTGAAAAAGGCACTAAGAAATTAAATACACTATTGAGCTGTAGGCTAAAAACTACCCGGAGCTCTTAAGATCTTAACATTGGCTGACCATAGAAGTTATAACTCTGATCTAACTGACTGTACGGGCTGACCTATGGCAAGTGTTTATAACATTCAACACTGTGTGTTGCAAAACAATGTGTCAAGATAATGTCACAATGTAAATTGAAATCAAACAGTAAGCATTAAAGTACAGAAAACAATGAAAATCATGCTTTAAATGCTTCATGAAATTCAGCATGAGAACTCTCATTGCAATACTTCTAGAGGGGACTGCTTTAACTTTATCTACAAAATTACTAGGACCAAATCTTTAAAGTTTAAGTAAAATCAAAAGGTCATATTTTATGACCTAAAACAGAGAATATGACCTTAAACCTTCTTACATAAAGCTCATAACAATATTTTTTTGATTTTACAACAAAAAAGTATGACTTTTACTGCCTCTAGTTATCAGTTGTAACTTTTTAGTGTTTTAAATTTTTTATAACTAACACAAATTTAAAACATAAAAACCAATTACTAATTGCAAATAACCAAGAATCACTTTAAAAATTCCAAATACTATGATGTCTCAAGATTATTTTTCCAGCATAAAAATTGAAAAAAAATTGCAGAGAGCTTCGGAAAAGTCTTCGGAAGTCAGAAAACTTTAAATGTAAATTACATGTAGAAGAATTCATCACATATAGTTTTAATCATCATTTTTGAAATTAGCAACCCCATAAATGGTGGAATAGAATTTTACTTAAGGCTTCTACTGCAAAATTAAGCCACAACAGAGCAAAAAGCGCTCAAGCGGAACCAAAAAATACCCATTTCCACCTAGTGGTAAAATATTTTAAACTGTCATATCTTCGAAACCGCTTATCACAGAACGCTCAAATTTTTTGCATTCTTAGTTTTTAAAAGAGATCTTCAATTGTACTAAGTTTAAAGAAAATCTAAGAACATGGGTTCCGGGCCTTTAAATTAAGGATGGAAGAACCCGGTGGCAAAAGATATGCTTGTAATTTAGGGTAGTCCCGTACATGGATCTAACAAAATCAATCACACATATTAAACCGTGTTGGTTTATTTCTTGCCTAACGATTGCATACGAAGACGACGCACCTGTTTGCTTTGCGCCTAAAGTTTTGCTTTTTGCTGGACGTTAATGACCGGTTTCTGATTAGTTTTTTTATTTATTTATGACGTTACTACAATCACTATTTTATGACATCATTAACGTCAGACTTAAAAAGGGCAATTCCCTAAGTTGAAAATTCGTTATCCCACCTTTTTGAATTTCGGGATACGCCCCTGGTTAAATCGCTTACGACAAACTCTTGCGCGGAACGCCGGAACTACAACACGAAGTTGATCAAACGAATCGCACAGGGTAAAAAGTCCTACGCATTCAATATATCGGTTAACAATTGAAACGGTCTGTTTTCGCTAAGCATCTGATTTGTTCATTGACTACTTAAATTTTGCGTTGTGAAATGACATAACAAAAGCTCACTAAATTATTGGTTTAGAAAAAAACAACTAAAGTAGATACAAAAAACTACGCCCAACATGCCCACACTGTCCGTCAATATCACACTGTCCGTCAGTATGGTTTACTTATTGTTGGAAGGATCGCTCTTTTTACCTTTGTATGAGGCGTGTCCAATAGCTATTGATTTTAATTCCATAGTTATTAGTCATTGCTTCGTTGTGGGCGTAAGGATGTTAGATAAAAGTGTTAGTTAGTTTTAACACATAACTACATCCCTTTTGTCCATCCAGGCGTGTAAATAAACACGCTCAAAAAAATTTGGTAGGACGGAAATTTGCAGCCTGTATGCCAACATATTTGAGTATTATTTCGTCCAAGTGCTGATTGGTAGAGGGCGAGTGCAAATCTTAATTGAAGACCAATTCTATATTACTGGCTTTGTCCGTCCCTGTTCCAGACCAGTTTTAACTTGGCAAAAGCAATTTGATATTTTCGAAAATAACTTATATTATTCTTGTTTACAAGCTTGCTTAAGTTTGGAACACATTTGGTAATATATGAATCTACTGCGTATTGTCATGATAATATTGAAGTAGCGTTTTGGCATTGACTCGGCGAAGTAAGCCATTCCCGTTTTACTGCTCAAGACATTTATTACAATGATTTCAACACTCGTTAGAAAGGTAGAACATGTGGCTTACCGTTCGCCCTAAGAGAGATCGCATGCGATTTGGAATCTAAATTTTGGAAAGGTTATATTGTCTGTTTATTTTTTAATGATAATGCAAATGCGATGTCTCTTACCATTTTTGAAGACCCGAAATATAAAAAAGGATATCCGTCCCATGCTGGAAAGCAGGGGTCGGCAATCTACGGCCTGCTGGCCGGATCCGGCCCGCAAGTGAAAATCATCCGTCCCGCTACAGGTTTTACAAGCTTGACACAAGACTATGTCTCATATTTTAAACAATGTTACCCACAGTATACTAAAATGTCAAAAAATTTTGCGCTCCCCGAGAATCGTTTTTCTGTTTGAGTTTTTGATTAAGGCTAGCGATTTGCGAGAAACTCTCAGACCAAAGGCATGCCCATAAAGGCTTTTTTTAAGTGGAAGTTTCAAAGCATAGAACTCTAAAATAAAAGTTCATCCAACTTAATCTATGATTTTTTTTAGCGGATGTATTCTATATTCCGTCTTTTATGATAAACATCAACAAGAGTAAAATATATGCATATTTTATTTAATTTGCAACGTCTCCTTGTAATCCGGTGTTGTGACGTTTATTTTATTCCAAACCTTTAATTTGATTACTGCATTTAGTATATTATAGCACTAGATAAAATACCCGGCGTTGCCCAAGTTAAGTAGGGTATATACCGTAAGGCGTACAACTAAATAATCGACTATAGCGCACAACATTTGGCTAAGCATGTAATACATATTTAAACTAACGAAAACCCGTGACATTTGTCAATGGAAAATAACTCCCAAACGTAAAACTTTAGGTTGCAGCAGCAATTGCTTAGACTTGCTTGATAGCGTCATATTTAAGCAAATACGTAATCCCGGTGCTAAACTGCGTCAAACGTGAGAAAAATCCTCACTGAAAAAACAAATGCTTACTGTTAACTGCGGCAATAAAGCTTTTTTCGCGAACTCTGCAAGTATTGCGTGGGTAAACACATTGTAAGAAGCCATTAGGCTTTGGCCTCAATCACTATCGCTAACAAACGGCTTAAAAATAAAAATTCAATTCTTCGTAAATTTGCGAACTCTACCTAAATTTTACGCGGTAACAGACATCAATAAGTTCCTAAACATAATAGTCTTAGCTAGAAGCAATAAAATTTTACTTTACCAAGGAAATATACTTAGCTTTATTTTTTTATTTTCCGGCAGGTAATCGCGCTTGAAAAAAAGTTTTTCGCAGATACGTTAAACTTGGACTATTTTGTACTTACTGCGACAACAAACGCGATATTTTGCGAACTCTGCCTAAATTTGGCATTGTTAAACTTAAGTCTTTACTTGGAACGTTGCACACGTTTGTTAACATAGTTTATAACAGTGGTTCTCAACCGGTGGTCCAGAAAAACTTCTAAATATACCTATATTAAATTAACTAACTCTGGGGCTTGGGATACATGCTTAAACACAATCTTGGTAACATTGTACCAAATGTACCATGTTGCAAATCGCATTGAGTCTGACGTAACATTTCCATTGTGATGTAACACAAATATATTGTATAATGACTGTGCGAACATCTTGCCACACACACACACCTCACAAACTTTTTCTTTTATTATGTAGATCAGGGTGGTCTAACTTCTTTTCATCGCGGGCCAAAAACAAGGTTTATTTTATCTTGCGGGCCAATGTTTTTAAATTGCGATTCTTAGGCTTATTTCTGGCAAATTATACGTAGCCTATGGCATATATACTAACTTTATGGAATGTATACCTTTGTTCAGTTACGGTAGTTATGAAATAATTTCAAAAAGCAAAAAATTAAAAAAACAAAAATTAAAGTGATATTGCTAGATTGATGCAAAGCATCAGTTCGCGGGCCAAAAAAGCTGAACTCGCGGGCCAACTTTGGCCAGCGGGCCTGCAGTTGGACCACGCTGATGTAGATAATACCAACTGTTCTTGCTTTACAGTATTGAAGGGAAAGAAACTCAGTCTACCAGCATAAAGTGGATTCCAACCAGCAACATCCTTTCCATCTATTTAAAAAAAAATACAACAAATAAAATGGATTAGTGGTTTAATGTGTATACGAAGGGTTTCATGCGTTGCATGGATATTAAATTTCGCACAAATATTTGTGATCACATGTACAACTGTGGATGCAGAGACGGCGCCTAAAAATAAAAAATAAATTGTATTAAAACTTTGGGCGGTAAGAGTCGTCTTTATTGAGTTATGTTTTACTACATTTCGTCTTTTGCGGGATCTTGATTGCCCTAATATTTTTGACATGTGAACATATTGTATTAAAAATTATATATAAATCATAAGACATATTCTTTCTTTCCAACTTTGCTCCGCCTCTGCGTACACGTTGTACAATACGGAAATATCTGTGTTCTATATCTAATGTATATATAAAAAAAGCAACCGGCTGTACCACTTCACTTGCCCGCTATCTGTTTTATGCCGGTTGAATTTTTAAATAAAGTGTGCACTATATTTCATTTCGAAAAAAAAGTCTTAACTGCTTTCCTAGTAACAGAGTAATTTTTTAAGTAGTAAAGGTGTAGAATAAATTTTGTCGGGGATTGTCAGTTTGGCCAAAATACGTTTATTATAGTAAGCGTAGAGGTAAAAAGTTTAAATAAGTGCAATTGTTGGTGAAATTCTGAATCTTAATCTCCACAACAAAGCAGAATTGATCCCTTCGAATGCCGTAAACCCATCCCTTATTTCCGTTTTGTGGCACTGTTTTCATTTTTTAGTAAAATCGCCCCAACATTTTCCACTGGTATGCCATGGGATTTTATTTCTGGCAATGAGAGTTTGAATTACACATGACAGACTTGTCATCGCTATTGTACGATAAATAAATAAAACTAAGTGGTATAAAACTGTGTGTAAGTTTTTCATTGGACATTCAAGGAAGGAGTTGCAGTTAAATTTGAATGGGTTATTTATTGCACATAATGCCGCCCAGTGCTGCTCCATATTTTGAGGCTTCGATAATTCTTTAATAAATCCAGTTCGAAATAAAACGTGGCTGTTTTCAACCCGATTGGTGTAGGGCAAAAAAAAGAGTATTTTCTGAAATTTAGTGTTAATTACGAAATATGTGCTCACAATTCTTTAGCGCACGTAAACCAGATGATTTTTATGTATTAGCTAAACCACTTATCCACCCGACCAGTTAGAAATTAGTGCAGTTCTAAGCAAAAGGTCTACGGCAATTAGGGCAGAAAAGTCCGACTTGACTTTGGACCTTGAGGTCGTGTCAATGCCTTATATGACTTTTAGCAATATGTTTTTGCGTTTTTTTATTTAGACGGTGACTTTGGACCTTGAGGACGTTTCTTTATTTAGAAGTTCAGACAACTCATAACTACTGTAACAAGTAAATTGTTTATGTGCAAACGTAAGACAACAATCCAATTTTATGAAAAAATGCCTTATCAAAATTATTTTAAATTTATATGTTTTATGACGTCACATTAGGACGTAAATTTATGTCTGAAATGTTTCACGTGTTGGTACGATAAGTATTGTACCTTATCCCTGCAAAAAACACAAAATGATACATACCTTAAAATTAGGTGTAGGTACTTTTAGGTTACGTTGCCTTATTAAAAAAGAATAGGCTTTGTGACGTAATTATAAAAAATTATAATCCACAGTGTAGTTATTGCAACACGAAGCAATAAAGGAATATTTCGCTTAAAGGCGATGGCGAAAAACCCTGGTTTTCAAACGGCAACTCGGGGGACCTTTTTAACACCCGATCAACCAAAAGCAGCTGACGATGAAAACAAATTACTGGTGAGCCACCGCTTCAGTATTTAGAAAGATTGAGATTAAAAAAATTTAATAATGTTAGCCTACTCAATATTATACGGGGCGATATGCGAACTGATAAAGTTTCTTTCTTAATGTTTAATAATTTTGCAATAATGCTTAACATTTTATAAGTTACTTCGAGTTGGGAACACACAATAAAACTTACTGGATATTATTGCGTTTGGCTTTATTTTGTCGTTGGTCTTAATGTAAGGTTTTTCAGATTTTCCTGCTTTAGGTGTTGTTGCTTTTTAGGTTTATTGTGTGTTCTTCCCGAAACGCAGTGCAGTTAAAAACAGCCTGAGGTCGAAACAATGTTATATTTTATGTGAAACTAGGTCGATGCCATAAACAGTTGTTAGACCACGATTCCACAAAGATAATAAATTTGCAACAGAACGAAATATCTTAAAATAATGAAACTATAGATTCAACAAGGCTAAATCAGTTTGGTTGGTTAGCTACACCAGTGTTTCCAACGTGGGCGGGCCGCCACTGTGGGCGTTAAATGCTTACAAGGGTGCGTTGTGTTTCTTGCGCGGCGCTAAACCCACATTAGATGGCGTTCATAAAAATAGTGTAAAACACGCTACCTGAGCTACGCATATCTAGTTGGCGACGACTTAGGCAAGTTGTACTGTGCACAAGAACAAGCTGTAGTGTAGCTTTATTAAGCCTACTGTGCATAAAAACTGTATAATGTCTTTACCCATTTGGATTAATTTGTTTTAGCCCAAAGGCGCCGTGCGTCTTATCGCACCATCGAAAATGACAAGTTTGGCAACTTAAACGATATAAAGGCGTTTTTTCGCTTTGCTCGAATCAATAGCACCTTCGTAGTAGCTTTTGTATTGAAACCTCTCCAACCTATAACTTAGCAAAATGAACGAACTTGTGGTGTTCTTAAGATTACTTCTAAGACTTCACGTTTAGATTAACTTTGTGACGTCACGTTATGACCTATTTTTGTGATATCATCTTTGAAGAAAAATTTCATGCCGCCCCCATACAAAAATCCTTGATCCGTGCCTTTTGGATATGGGAATATTGGTGGAAAACTGGTTCGAAGCATACGTTTTGGTGTTGACATTTTGGAGCCCTGATTTGAACGGCGCCGATGGGGCGCCTCTGTTTTGGCACTGTTTGTTTTTCCTGTTTGGGGTTATGGGCGGGTAATAGGTGGGGTTGAAATTATTAGGGGTTTAGTGATAGAGTTGGGGGTGGGGTTTGGTAAAGGTTATACTGGTTTAGGTCTTATTCCGATTTAGACAGTACAACGACTGTAGGTATCAGTCCTATTTTGGTCTTATTCCGAATTGTGTTTTATTCCGTCTTTGATTTTGTTGTAGTGTTGTTTTAGTTTCGGTTAAATAACTGGAGTAGCCTACGGCAAGTTATTTGGGCGTACCCTTAACTAAATCGTGTTTAAACATTGCACGAATCAAAGTATAAATTTCCGCGTGAATGAATTTTCCTTTTAAAAAAAGAATGTTACTGTAGACAACTAGTGGCGTTGTGCCTATAACTATTCAGGCTTCCCAAAGTAAAACCCCATAAACCTACAACAGTAAAAAAGAAGGGAAATGTGAACACTAAATTATACTTTGTGCACAACAAAATGTGTAACCGCTAATTAACATCTTAAACGCATTGGAATGCATAACTTACAAAATAAACTGTTTTAAAACTAATTTTGTTCACAAAAGTAAATATAGGGGGCCTACAGATCTTTTTATCGTCGTTTTCTTTTTTTTTTCTTTTTAAAAGTAGAGTTATATTTTCACCCGATGAACTCATTGTAAGAACCACGTGCATTCGTGCAACGACGGTAGCATTCCGATCCCCTTCCACTTGTTGCGATTTTTGTCCATCAGAAAATGCTACTTCTTCCTTTCTTTTACCCAAAAAATCATGAATTAATAATTATCTTTTAAAACTTCCAGTTGCAGGCTGGCACTTGAAAACTGTATGCCGATAAATATTTTTTCATGCTTACACGGTAAAACACAACGCACCAAACAGGGAATTTCGCAATTGACAAACGCAGGGGGAAATAGGTTTGGACGATACAGACAGACAGCTAGTAACAGCGTTATGGCGCGACCTTTACAACCCCATTGAACACAAAACGTTTTCAGGTTATCTTCAAATCGTCTATAACTCGTCTTTATTATTTGAATGCTGCGAAAAAACTCAATAGGATAATTTAACGTAGGATTGTTACATCACACATTGTTTTATTAGGGCCTAAAACGTTTATATCAGTGGTTCTCAAACTGGGGTCCGCGAGACAATTTTCTGGGACCGCGAAGCACCTAACAAAAAAATTAACACGACGCTCCTGAAGAAACAAGCAACTTACTTTTCCAAACCAAGCTCATTAGTTGTTCATTAACGTTATTGCACGCTTGTAGTTGAATTGTCCATTGTGACGTCATAGTACGTTGTGCTAGTGAGATTTACGTTTTTACAGTTTGCTGCGCTGACACTGTGGGCCGTACCAGACTTGGACAACTAGATAATTCTAGTTTTCTAATTCAATGAATTAGAGCAAAATGCGGCTAATTATAATTCTAATCTAATTTGTGAATTGCTTGTGTGCTCTAATTCTAGTTCTAATCTAATTTGGATTTTACCAAAAATCTTACTTTGTCCAACGGCATTTTTAGTCTCTTAGTAAAAACAAAGAATTTTAATTCAAACTCTTTGGTTGAAACGTAATTTTCACGGACTAAAAATTATATGCTATGCTAAAATGCTTAAAAATTAGCACACACATAATTGACATGCACATTCCTATTAAAATACTTCTCGATTTAAATGTAATTGATTGTGAATAATAAAATGTAATTTTAGTTTAAATTCTAGTTCAAAATTGTTTTTTTAAGAATTCGGTAATTCTAGTTCTAATCTAATTTGAGAAAACTCAAAATGATCTAATTCTAATTCTAATCTAATTTGGAAAAACTGAAATGCTCTAATTTTAATTATAATCTAATTTTAAAAAGCTAAAATAAATCTAGTTGTCCAAGTCTGGGCCGTACGTTCACGGTTTTAAAACTGTTCGTGATTGCTAGACTAAAATAAAGTGATTCGTTAATTAGAATAACTAATAGCAAAGAAGCAAGTGCACCCGTCCCATTGATACAATTAAAAACAACGTGTTATTTTGAGTTTATTTGTGTATATTTTTAAGGACCGTGAGCAATTAAAAAATTGCTGGGGGACCGTTGCGTAATTTTTTAACAAAAGTTTGAGAACCACTGGTTTATATAATCCTTAAATCATCGCACATTATTGGGTTAAGTTAGGGTGCTGGTTAGCGTTTGGGTTCGGGTGGGTCAAGTATTATTAAATTTAATCTTCTTAAGCATTTGTTAAGTCAAATTAGTGCCTTGCTCAAGACTTTAAAGTCTAAAAGTCAGACTTTTCCATTGTTTGGATGCCCTAATATCGAGTCTAATGTCGCAGTTCAACAGCCATCGAACGGTAAGAAAAAACGATTTACAACAAGGCTTGTCCAACTCCAACAGTTTAAACATCTCCCACTAGCCCATTTTGGAAACTTTGGATTTTACGCGTGGGAGACGATTTTGCACCTTGAAAGTGCGCGGCTGATAACATTTCCGCTCAAATTTGCGCGGCTGTAATAACGTTATTTGTAAAATTTGCACGGTTGAAAATGGAGTATACTGCTATACTGAAAACCGTTAGCGCGACGTAAGTTTTTGTGATTTTTCGCGGCTGACCGCATTTTTAAGTTGATTTTACATGAAATGCGCGGCTAAGTAGAGATGTCAACGCGCAGCGTTTGCAGCCGCTTGCGCTGTCTCATCACTAAAAAGTAAGCTGTTGTCCGTGCTTTTATGTTTGAACTAGCTTTCTAGGTGTTTGTATTGTTTTTTAAGTGTTGGAAAATTTTGTGGGCAGCGCAGCTTAAGATTGGAAAATGATTTGCGGTGCAACGTAGCTTGCGAACAACAAAGTGCGGTGCGGGCAGCGAACACAAATGTTATATTTTTGCCATCTCTACGGCTATGACCGCAGCCGCACCCCATCCGTCAGAAATCAGTGCAGTTCTAAGCAAAAAGGTCTACGACAATCAGTGCATTCAAAGGATCAAAAAGTCCGACTTTTATACTTTGAGGTCTTGGACAATGCACTAATTTGCATTAACAAATGTGCATAAGAAGATTAAGTTTAACAATACTTGACCCAACCAAACCCAAACGCTAACCAGCGCCCTAACCGAAATAATATGCGATAATTTAATAATTATAACGCTTCAGGCCCCAATACCTCAATTTGTGACGTAATAATCTTAAATACAATGGACGAGAAACCATCCGAGTTTGGGTTTTTTTCTCCAGCATTTAAATAATTAATAAAATAACGCACATTATTTGGGTTAGGATTCGGGTTAGCGTTAGGGTTTAGGTGGGTCAAGTGTTATTAATCCTATCTCATATTTTTTGTTATCTTTTCTGAACTTTTAATGAATATATTTAATTTATCTTCGCCGGGAGTTTACCTAAAGGTCCAAATCAGTGCATTGCCAGGACCTCAAGGTCTAAAAGTCTAGACTTTTCTGCCATTGGATGCCCTGATTGTCGTAGACCTTTTTGCTTAGAAATGCACTGATTTCTAACGGATCGGGTGGCAGCCGAGCGGCAAACTGCGCGGGGGATTTTCGGGGGATATCCCCCGCGCAGACCCTACTTTCTGGTAGATACTTAAACGTCCACTGTGAGGTTCCAAATCCAAGCGTTTTCAGATCGCTTCCTATTGGCTGAAATTTTATGACGTTACAGATGAAATTTTGAGACGTAACAGACGATCAGCTGAGCGGCCGTACTAAATTATTTATTTTTCTTATAGAAGAAAAATACGACAAATTACTATAGGACCGAGATAAGAACAACACCAACGTCAGGATAAAACACATTCGGATTAAGGCCATGCGCTGGTCTAAAATCCTACCACAACGCACATTATTTGGGTTAGGGTGCGGGTTAGCGTTTAGGTGAGTCGAGTATTATTATTAAATAATATATATAATAATACTTGACCCACCCACACCAAAACGCTAACTCGCACCCTAACTAAAATATTGTGCGCTGAATTAATAATTGTGGTAGGATTTTAGACCAGCGCCGACGGCGCTAGTTCAGAATCCTACCACATTTTCGCCCAGGGGCTTATATTGCTAACATTATTTGTGTTAGCGTTTAGGCTCGAGCGCCCAAATATTATTACATTTAATAATAATGCTCAACCAACCAAAAACCTAAACCAGCCCCTAACCTAAATAATAAGCATTGTGGTAGGATTTTTAATGAGACTATTTTAATTTATCCTACATGTTTAAGCACATCTTTTGATACTATTCAAATAAGTCTTTGAAAGATATTAAACAAGAAATAAATCTAATGTACGATGTACCTAATTATATTTTACTAATGATATACAAGTATGAATCATGATATCTCATTTTAGACAACATTTTTACAGTACCCTTGGATATATATATATTCTAGAAACAACTGTTTTCACAAAAATGTATTTGTTGCTTTAAATGTGCACATAACTAACATATACATTGATCATGCTTTCTTTACTAAACCAAAAATTTACAACACTAATTAAGCAGACTTATGATAAAAAAAAAACAGAAAAAATTACGAAAAACACTTCACACCTTAAATAAAAATAATTTTAGACATTCTCCGCCATTATGTGAAATTGCAATTCATATGATTTAAATAAAACTGTAATATTTAAAATAATTCATTTAAAATTAGTTTCAGTAATCCAGGCTGTGATGTCAACAACATCTAGCCTCGATGAGGCAGATCTTGGCAGGAACCTTCACTTTCCAACTGAGCCACATAGGGCTCCATGGGAATGGGTTGAGAAACAAAAACACCACATTGCCTGCTTCCTTCTGTTGCATGTACAACTCCATTGAAAAACATCTAAAAGGCTTTTCATAGCATGTTGAATCTAGTTAGTAATAACAACAGAAAAGCCTATCAAATAAAGAAAGTTGAAATAAAATGCATTAGAATACAAAGAAATAATATATATATAAGAACATCATAGTTTAGTTTGCACCCTTTTAGGTCATATCCAAACAGTAAAGTAATTGCATTCTTACAATTTGAATCCTAATTGTGTTAATGTCAATCACTTTATGGACCAAAAAATCAATATTTGCCATTAAAAAAAATTGATTAACATTTTCGATATAAACTACAACTACCATTTAATAATACCTAGGTATTGTACTTCGAAAATCCCATCCCTATCATTCAGGCATTTTTATACAGCCATAAGATTTACTGTTTAGGATCTTAAATATATAATTTAAATGTTAGATGTTTTTTAGATTCATAAAAAAAAATGTTTTATAATCTAAAATGGTGGCAGATTTAATATCTAGGATAAATATTTTAGTAATTTCATAAGTTTACAATTTGCTAATTGAAAAATAATTAATTAGTGAGTTATAAAATCAATATTTTCAGAACTGGTCATGTTCAGTAAAATGTTTTTTGAAACAGCAAATCTAAAGCTTTAAGCAAGTCTCTTTATGTCCAAGTATATTAATATTTTCATGAATATTTTTAGATTTTTCTATAATAAATCTAGATGTTTTTTTATTTAATTTATTATTTTAATAACAAATGGCAACTATGATTGAAACAGCACACACCAACTGTGCACAAGTAGAAGATCCTTCTTAATTTGTTGCACTTTGATCATACTCAAAAATTGCTAATTAAGATCTTAATGCAAATCAAACAAAAATTGTAAGTGTTGTAGATGTGGCACCAAAGTGCCAAGTTAAAATACAATCAGTCTTGTAAAGAAAATGGCAGTTTAAAGCTAGGCCTAAGGTGTGTTTAACAGTTACTGGTGGTGGGTAAAATTGACTTTTTACACTAATATAGTTCCAACTCATTTAAGGTTGTGTGCTTCATTTAGCCTACTTAGACACCTGGGCGAACTAGGGGTGCAAGTTCAAATTTTAACGATATAAACTAGGAGGCACCACCTTCGAAATGAGCCGCAATAAAAAAATTTCAAGTTTATATTGTCACAACTTTTGGAGATACTGCCCAAAATGAATTCCGGCGCGCCAAGTTCGCCCAGGTTACTTAGACCACCACAATAGATTACACCAAGATCCAAATTTAATAAATGATAAACAAAACGAATTTATTAAGCTTAGTATGTATGTCGTATACCCTGCATAGTTGCACCAAGATCCGAATTTAATAAATGATAAACAAAACAAAGTTATTAAGTTTAGTACGTATGTCTTATACCCAGCATAGTTGCGTACGGTCAGTTAAGCAGACTGTAAGCAATTTTTTGTACTGGCCTGTTTTGGCTTTGCACACCTGCATTCACACACAAATCACCACTTGCTTTGGCTAGGGATATTATAAATCAAGTTTAAACACACTTAAACTAATTTTTGAGAAATGCTAATGCTTGTTTATTTAATCAGAACAGTGATATGGTTTGCGCTTCTTTTACGGCGTAAGATGCAAAACAATGTCAAAGTATTTACCCATAAGCCAATTAAGTTTCTCCTATTTACCGACACAACAATAAACGATTTTTTAAGTAACGCCTTATGATTTTGCGTGTTAGTCTTGCGCCAATAACGATTAGATTTTCGAAACTTCTTTTTGTTGTTCGCCAAGTACTACAGTACATCAACGCCGTACATTTGCGTTAAGTACATTTGCGCTTAATAAGAATGTATTACGTCATAAAATTTCAGCCAATAGGAAGCGATCTGAAAACGCTTGGATTTGGAACCTCACATTGGACGTTTAAGTATCTACCCTACTTTCCAACCTTGCAACTAGCATTAAAAGTAGCCCAAATATAATAGACCTTAAATATTTATAACTAGTAAAAACGGAAAAGTTACTAAATGTAAATAACTAAATTTTATGTTTTAAACTTATATATTCGTAATATGTCCTTCTGGCCACAGTATAGTAACATTTTAACTTATAATCACTACCACTTTATCTATAAATGTTAGTCACTTGTTTTTTTGATGATGACAACAAATTCCAAATTTACTGCTTCAATATCAAAATTCAGTTTTATTAAATGGTTACACAATGCTGGTTTCACAAACATATTCTTGATTACTGGCAGACAAAGCATTCACTGAGAAGCCACAATTAACTTGACACCAACACAATATCACAAAATCTGCCTGCAATATATACTGCTCTGTGATGCATAAGCATCTTGACATCCATGTGTTTAAATTTGATTGAACCCCCCCCCCCCCTATTTTTTCGGAACCCTTGATGAATGGCTATGCCTAGCATGCCTGAAAAAAACTGTAATGGGTTTTTAAATTCTGTCTACAGACCCCAAATATCCTTGCTTGCCAAATACGTCCATTGTATTGCAGTCTGTTATTACAGTATACAACATTTTAGCTATCTTGTTATGTTTCGCCTCCATTACTTATTTGACTTCAACCAGCTATGTTAGACTGTTTTCCAACCTATGCAAACCTGTTTGGCGACATTTTAATCTATGTATACTTACTATTGCATTGCCAAATACTTTAGTATAATCAAAATAAAAACATTTTTTTGATGCCACCAACACTGCAAACCAGTACCACACACTTAACAACGAAACGAATTAAGCCGCGGACAGTTTAAAAACCACTCCTCAGATTGGGTTAACGTAACGAATTCAAGTCCGGCTAAAATGTGCATATGTAAATGGGCTTAGTGTTAGGCAGCAGTATTTTCCTACAGCTGCAGTGCTGCATGAAATCTGTAGGATGTTGGCTTATTTAGCCACCGCTGGCTAAACAAAGATACTAAAGGGAGAAGAGGGAAGTAAGAGGAAAGAGTGCTTGGCAACCGGTGTGCCGAGACGAAATATGTATATCACATCAAGGCAGGTATTTTGACCTTGTGCAATTATCCAGGTTTAATTTTATGAACTTTCAATAATATTAAAAAAAAATGTAAAACTTATGTTATGTTTTATCGCCAGAAATCAAATTTAAAAATACTTTTTGAATCAAGTACCAGGGGTACCAACATACCACAATCGTTTTTAAAATTTACTCTACAATGGAAAGAGGGATTAACCACACGCTCGAATCCCATGAATATCATTGTAATTATTATTTACATTTTATGATTGTTTAATTAACCTGGGAAGCTGTTTCGAAAAATAAACAAAAAAGTACAATGTCAGTTTTTATGTTTTCTAATTCGTTATTGCAAAGGGTGCATTTTTTGAGGACTTTATCTTGCTTCAGTAATTTTAAGAAGTCTGCAAAATCGCAAAATCAGAAGTTAAAGGAATGCAATATGTAAAATTTTTAACACTTTTGGTGTATTTCATTGTAAATCGCTCCTTGGGTTGCCTTGGACATTTGCTGATTTTGTTTGTCTACTGTTGTCAAATATATTTCGTAGGTGTTCCGCCGAACTGTTTGAGCTCTGTTGTTGTGCCGCAAGTAAAAAAGGTTGTTGAGCACTGGTTTAGGGCAGTGCTCTTCAACCGGTGTGTAAGTGCATCCTAGGGTGAACCAAAATATAAGTGAGGTGCACCAGTATGAAAAGGTATTCAAGGGTACATCACAAACTTTCGATGAACCATTAATATTACATAGTATTTGTCAGTATTACCGATTTCTATGAGACAATGGTGCTGTAACCTTTGTGACCTAACTTTCTGAGACATGTAGTCTTTCTTTTTTGCATGACTGCCATGATGCAAGTTGTGTTCCTGTTCAGTGTTTTTTTTAAGGTGTTTTGGGGGACCGAAACAGTCCCCCAAATTTCTCCAACGGTTTCCCAAAATTTGGACTTTAAGCAAATATGGCTAGTTTTTGGTATTTAAATGAAACACTTGCGGTCTCTTAAAACTACTTAGCGGTCACCCAAACCAAACCTTAAAAAAAAACCTGTTTCTGTTATTTGCGTAAAGATTGAATGCTGTTTTATGACATGCAATATAGTAGCCTACTCGCAAGCAGCCTGCAGCCATAATCTAAATCTCACCGACATTGCGTAAAATGGCAGCTCCACTGGGTTAATTGACATTATGTTATTAATATGCATAATATGCATATATGCATAATGAATTTTCATAGCGCTTTTCACCTCAGTTTACCTTTCAAGTAAACAGGGTGCATGAGTCCGTTACAACAACTTAAAGGGTTCACCAAACCAAAAAATGTAGAGCACTGGTCTAGGGTATAGTTCAGGGGTTCCCAACCTTTTTACAATCTCGTACCACCTGGACTCTCTGTACTGCCAGGCGTATCATTTGACTGTTATTGAACATTTTATTTCTATCTATTTTTAGCTTACAACTAGCATTATTTAACGTTATTTGTAGCTAAAGCTATAAAACAGTAGATGATATCTATAAAGAGCAATCATTTGACATAATTAATATAATTAATGCCTAGTGTCCCACAGTATTGTACGCTTTACCAAGCAACGGTGCTCCTTGTTGACAATTGACATGGCCTGTATTTTCAAGATCGTAATGATACGAAACAACAGTCATAGTTAAATAAGACTAGTCTTAGGTTTTTTTTCAACAAAACCAGATAAACAAAATATAAAGTTGTAAATCTAGGTTTTAGTAAAGAAAAAAAAACCTGTAGCTACCTGAAAAACCTTTGCGCACCACAGGTTGGAACCCCTTATGTATAGTTAATGCGGGCGAATTGCCTTTTAGAAAGTCTGTTTCCAGGGAGGATTTTCTGGAAATCTCTGGCTAGTACCCCCAGGGTCAGGTATAATTATTTCTAGTGAATATAAGTTCTGTTCCCCTAGGCACAAACCAATTTTAGCGCTTGTGAACTAGACCAAACCCTTTAAATCTACTTTGTGGATATAGAAAACTTTGAGGATGTTGTAAGTCACCCGATCCGTTAAAAATCAGTGCATTTCTAAGCAAAAAGGTCTACGACAATCAGGGCATCCAATGGCAGAAAAGTCTAGACTTTTAGACCTTGAGGTCCTGGCAATGCACTGATTTGGACCTTTAGGTAAACTCCCGGCGAAGATAAATTAAAAATATTCATTAAAAGTTCAGAAAAGATAACAAAAAATATGAGATAGGATTAATAACACTTGACCCACCTAAACCCTAACGCTAACCCGAATCCTAACCCAAATAATGTGCGTTATTTTAATAATTCTTTAAATGCTGGGGGAAAAAGCCCAAACTCGGATGGTTTCTCGTCCATTGTATTTAAGATTATTACGTCACAAATTGAGGTATTGGGGCCTGAAGCGTTATAATTATTAAATTATCGCACATTATTTGGTTTAGGGCGCTGGTTAGCGTTTGGGTTTGGTTGGGTCAAGTATTGTTAAACTTAATCTTCTTATGCACATTTGTTAATGCAAATTAGTGCATTGTCCAAGACCTCAAAGTCTAAAAGTCGGACTTTTTGATCCTTTGAATGCACTGATTGTCGTAGACCTTTTTGCTTAGAAGTGCACTGATTTCTGACGGATGGGGTGTATAAGTGGTGACAGAACAAAGTTTTTATTGCCAACCTTTAAACCTGAATTGTTTGAATGATGACAATTTTAAGGCCTGCCTGAAACCGGACAAGACTGATTGATATACAGCAATATACCAAGTTTGTGATATAAAGTTAAAACAACCAAACAAAAGTGGCCGTGTTTTTCCCGATAACAATTTAGTGTTTTTTTCCTGATCTAGTAGATTTTTTCGTCCAATCTAGTGATTTTTGAATTTTGAGATTGGTAGCCCTTAAGTCACACAGCACCACATGCCAAAGTATGCAAAGCATTTTTGAGCTGAATAGATTTGCTTAGCAGAGAAACGCAAACATATAACAAAAAGGTTCAAAGTTCATAGCAAAGTGCAAAAATTATTTGCATTTATGGTATTATTTAACACAGACAAAAATATAGTTTAGGCCTAGGTGAAGGAGGATGACCTGGTACCCCCTGGATCTGCCCCTACTAATGTCATACTTGTCTTTTGTCATTTAACTGGAATTTGCGTTTAGTGTTTTTTAAGTCAATAAACCAATACTTAATCGCTGCTTATCAATGTAAAACTCCAAACACATGACAATACTATGTTAGAAATTGAGTATACTTTTTCAGAAGTGATTTGAACATGTGTGGAAACAACCAAAGTTTTTTGGGAGATAGATGTTTAAAAAAATTAGATCAGTTTCTATGTTTTTTGGTTGATTTTTAGCCGAGTTGCCAAGTTGTTAGCATTACTGCTGGTACTGTAACGTGCTGTTATGCAATATTATGTGTGCAGAACTCTTTTTTTGCGTTTGCAATTGGATATTTTATCGGATTAAAGTTCCACAATAAGTCTTAATTTAATAATATAATTTTGACATAGTCAATTAAAAAAATTTCTAGCTATAAAATATGCAAAAATGAGCTTAAAGTTTACTCATGGTAAAATCACTTTGTTTTTTAATGCAAGATATGACCACAAAAGTTTAGGTAATTTCTTCTATTGCTATTTTTATATTTGTATAAAAAGAATGTAATATGTACAGAACAGCATTTAACTTACTTCATGAAAATATCATCAAAATTTTTTAGAATGTTTATTTATTGTACAGGATGGAAAATCAGGACCCGAGAGGATATTAAAAGCAAAAAATCGCCCAACAGAAATTCTTACTACTCATGCTGAAAGGTATAGCGAGAAAAAATCCCAATAAGAGGGTGGTTAACATTAAACAATTTACATAAAATCTAAATGCCATGGACTGTGTAAAAAATATTTTAAATTGTGTTTAATATCAATAATTTTTTTTGATAGACTGTTGTTGCCAAACATTAAGCAATTATTATATAAATATTTTTTTAGGCATAGCCTTTATTATATAATGTGCATTGTTTAAACTTAGTGTTTTTGTGTGTATAATATACAGTCTGTTGACTACAGTTTTTGACCCCAAGAAAATTACCTGTATATGTAGGTGTAACAGCAGTGCTAAATAAAAAAAACTGTCAGAAGAACCCTTTTATTGCAGCAGGAATTAATTTTGTTGGTCTATAAAATAGGAAATTTTAAAGACCAGTGTTCCTAATGTTTGTTTTAATGTATTCATATTGACAAACACTTTTTGATAAAAGATTAAGATGGGGATCAAATTTGATCAATAAATTGGGTATGTTAGTATGTTTTCCGTAAATGTTTAGCATAATAAGTAAAATGTTGCGAACCAACTGAATTAAGAAATTTAGTTTTTTTGGAAAATACTACCACACATGTTTTTTTCCTATTAGAATTTTTTAAAGATTGATTCGTGCCATGGAATACCAAGTCATATGTCTAATAAAACTAAAAGTGTCATTATGGTGCTTTATAGTATTTACAATCTCCATATTGGCAAGATTACTCTTTTTTAATTTTGAGTATGTAAAAAATTGCTTTGTGTTAGACAAAGGCATCGTTAAGTAATTACTGCAACAAAACAACCAAAAGTATTTTTGGTATTAAAGCAAGCTCCAGAATTAGTGGTTGTTGTGGTAAGTTTTTTTTGTGGTGCTCATGTTAACAGTTTGTTTTAACTCTAAACCTAGCTAATAAATGAAATGTTTTCTTATTGTCGTTAGTAAAAAAATACATTGTCGACTGTCAAACTGTTTCAGGTTTAGGATGCGCTTGATCAGAGATTTTCGCCTTCTGGAAAATCTAAATGAAATGGAACAAGGACTGGAAGCACCTAAATATCATCCTGAAGATATTGAAAACAAGAAAAAGCGTAACAAGATACTATCTGAAAACCCTTATGCTCTTGTCAAGTTTAGTGTAATTTCAAAGTTAAAAGTAAGTTGAATAAAAAATTGTTATGACATAACTATATTTGTATAACGTTCTTATCAAAGTATGAGCTGCAGAGCATATTCTCATGTTCAGGGGCATAGCATGGGGGGTTGTCTAGGAGTTTTGGCACCCCACTTTGAAATCTCAGTAAACAATAATCACATAACGAAAATTACTGCGATGTCACACTGGCACCATTTGCACCTGGCATGGAAAACACGTCTGTGCTTATTATCGCCGTTATTCACCGCTCGTTATCGATGTTTCATTAAGCAATTCGTCTGTCACCTACTCAAGTTATCTTAAACATACCTGATAACGATATTTTATTGGTGAAACAAACAGACTTCCAAACAACTGAGAAAACAGGCGTTAAGCTGCAGCAACATGCATTTTAAACAAAATTATGTATTCTTCTCGATTTTTTTGATATGAATTCCTGTATAATATCATCAACGAAATAGTTAATATCATGTACATTCATAAGCTTTAAGCCATACAAGCGGTCTTCGCTCAGGTTGCTCTATTGAATGTTTTTATTAGTCTCAATCTCGAAAAGAAGTGCTCGGCCGTCTCAGTTGTAACAGGATTCATTGCAATCTGCAACACAAAATTTAATTTGGAAAACTCGAAAGACGAAACAGTAAAAAAAAAAACAATAAATAACTTACTCGGATCAGTTTCCACAAGTTTGGAAAAAAACATTTCTTTTTCATGGCCCCAACATTCTTGGATTGTTGTTTGTAATTGAGACACTTCGCCAGTCATCCACTTCATATTCCATCTCTCCAACTCATTGAGGGTTGCGAGGTAATTTATGTTGCTTGCATACAGACGAAACAACTCACTGAACTGTGCGGTTGAGTCATCTTTACATGAAGCTTGTAGTTCACTTAATACACATAGAACTTGGTAACATCTGAAATTATTTTAATACGGAACTATATTATGATTGCTGTACAACTTACCTGAAAAACACAGTATGTTATGATTCAGTTTGACTACTCTTTGAAAAACATCGCTGAAGCGTGAGGCAAGTGAAGAAAGTGTAGCTTGCAAGAACCGAACATACACTTCTGTTTAGTACTTCACTCATAGGCGCCGAACGTGGGTGTGCAGAGCGTTTTTTGACGCCCTGGATTTCTTGCAGGGCGTCAAAACGCCCTGGAATTCGACCACGTTTCTATGCAATTAGTGTGCAACGCCACATCTGTGAACACTATATTAAATCTAGCGAAATGTACACCAATAGTAGCACAATCGTGATTTACTAACAGTATGCGCGACTTTCATGAATTAGCCTACATGGGAACCATCAACGAAAGTGTTCGTTTGTACATGAAACTTTGGGAAACTGTGCTGCTGATGTTCGTTTTGCGTTTTTTTTATGACGTCATTACATCACTATTTTATGATGTAATTATTCATTAACGGCAGACGGAAAACAGGGAAATTCCCTAAGTTGAAATTTCAGGACCCCCTTTTTTAAGGACTGGTTCAAAAAACTCCCTGGGACTTTGAAAGTTTGGCGCCTATGCTTGCACTTGTGATCTATCGATGATGGCTTCTTGGCCGGCCATGGCCCTAATATCCATTTTGTATGCTTCAGCTGTCTTTACTGCTTTGGCAAGAATGCAACAAAATTCCTGTTTATTTATGTTTTCCAGAAACGATGCTATACCATTTTGGTACATTCTGACCTCACTGCAACAAGACCAAAGTGTATCGATTTGCGTTGAAGTGCCTTTGACAAACCCACCATGAGCCTGCTGGTAATGCTCACAACAGATACAGCCACAACAAACTCAAAATTCATTGATCCCTTTCTGAGCAAAGCTGCCTTGTCTTGCAAGTTTGTGTCAGCTGTTGTTTCCAATTCACTGAGAGAGTAAAATCTTTCTTAAACAGCAAGACTGCATTATGTCACTTGACCCATCATGTTTCGCAAATCGATTTTCGTTTAGTTGTGTTTTGATTTCAGGAAGAGTGTCTTGATGCTTCTGGATAGTATTGCTGCACGCTTGGGACTTGAATTAAAGAATACAAAAATTTCACTGACGATTTTTAATGCCATCATTGATTTGTTTGATTTGCCGAAAATTAAGAGCCAATTTAGTTCATTATTGTCCCCTGTCAAATCTTCTGCTTGCAGGAACCCCCAAAGTCCTATTGTGTATCTCTTCCCCATCATCAACATATCAAACAGATAGCGAGAGTTGCTCGATCTCAGAAACGTTGCTAGTTTCGTCAGCTAAAACGTTAAAATAAACTGACTTCTTGACTCATAGCATTATTTTTTGACATATAACATCACAATATTAATAATCATATTCTGTATTTGTGGACTGTAATATATGGCAGCGTGGCTGAATTGAGTCAAATGTTCTGTGACTGAAGTGTCGCCTGCCTATGTTCGAAATCTTAAAAGTGCGCGGAAATTGCCTTCGTTTTCTGCAGTTCGAAAGTTTGCAGGAGTAGTGAGGTGACAAAATCGCGATGACCGCAAAGGGGAATGCCACAGAATACTATGCTCTCTACAACAGGGACAAGAAAGTTCTTGTTTTCATGAAGCAATCATTGTTGATCTCTATCCATTTGTTCTAAAACATCTCCCCTCTCTAAGGCCTGAAGAAATGACTCAGCTTTTATGGTTGCTGTTTGATGATATTCAAGCAACTCATAATCTTTCAACAATGTTGTCCCTTTTACATAATCCGCCGCACTCCGTAGTGAAGTTTTGAACAGCTGCTTTAGCGATAACCCTCCCGCATTTCCAGCAAAACACAATGTTGGCAAAGTTGTTGAGGTGACACTATAATCGCTGATTGGTTTTGTATTTTAACTTCTCTTTACAATAAAGGTAAAATCATGAAAATTGTCTATTGTTGTGGCTATGATAGACTGATAGAGTATCTTTGATTTTCTATTTAAAGCAAACCTGCTCCTATAAACGGTTATAAATGGTTGTAAAGTACACTTGTTTTATTACCACCACGTTGTTTTTTTGACCCTTAGTCAGGGTAAAAAAAACAGATTTTGTAAATTTTTTTTTTTATTTCATAATAAAATTCAAAATCCTTTATGCGACTGGAAATGTAGACCCATCAACTCCATTAAAATGAAAAATTACACTTCTGTTGCCACAAACTTAGTTAGGCAAACAAGTTAGCTAAAATTAGGTTTTAAAATACATACATGGACAAAATTGACACTATTGTGAAGCAAAAAAACAATGTAACTAACCATATAATTATAAAATATCTTATTAAAGAGAGTGGTTGACTTGCTTTAACAATTCAAAATATTCTTGTTACAGTCTTTGAAACCGTAACACACATATTTTGCTCGCTAAATTTACCGCCAGTTAAACACCCTTTACATAGACATAAAAAATCTCCAACAAACTGTAAATATTTAATGCTTTAAAGAGACCCTTCAAACACTTTTAAATATGTTTAAAATTGTCACAAAAGCTGTTTAAGATGCAAATTTAGGCAGCATAACATGTACTTTGTAAACAAATTTCATGATTTTAAAGAACATTGCATTGGTATTCTACTTAATATAACTGTGTGCTTGGTTTTATGTTTTGCTTATATGCTGTCCTATGCTTTACATAAAAAAAAGTTATGTGTTGTTAATAACTGAAGAAATGGTTCATTATTTAATGATTTGCAAGCTTTTGGGCTACTCTGTTTTAATAGTTACGTGTTTTTTGGATTACATTTGCTTCTTTAAGACAGATTTGGACTGTGTTTAGTCACAACAATATGGTATAAATCAGGGATGGCGAACCACTGTCCCGCGGGTCACGAAATGACCCACCACAGATTTTTAATGACCCACTTGTCTCTTTAGAAATGCCAATTTGTTTCAATAATTTTCATGAAAGGATAAATGTAAAAAAACAGATCTTCGTTAGATAGCACTATATACTGTTTAAATCGGGGCTGGCAAACCTGCGGGTCGTGTAAAAGCGTTTTAGGGTGACTGGTAGGCCTACATTAACTGCACTTCAACAAATGCGTGCAGAAAAGCAGACAACTAAAAGCATTTTGTTTATCGCTGTAAAACGTAAAGGGTGGCAATCTTTTCAAGGAAATTAAGAGTTTGCAGACTAAAAGTTCTAAAAACCCTGGCTAAACCAATAAACCATGCTAAAAAGCTTTCTGCTGAACTGTTGTAATCCCTTAAAAATTGATGCAGCATTTGTTAACTATATTTAGCTTCTTAATATTTGTAGGAATGGGAATTTGGAAATCATTCAAAAACCTTGAATTACCAATCCAGACAATAACACTTAAAACGACGCTTGCAGCAGCAAAGTTTCGCATAAAATTAGCAAATTAAATATATAACCCACTTGTGCATTTTGTAAGGATTAAGGTTGTGTTTGTGACCCGCGCGATGAAAAGGTTCGCCATCCCTGGTATAAATAGTTGATGAACGGGTTGAGCACCATGTTACCACCTGCACAAAATGTGTTTTTTGCCTATTTTAACAACACAACTGCAAAAAATGTCACTGTTAGCAAGCATCTTTTATTTTCTAGTTTTGTTGGCTTATTTTAGCACAAAGTCTTTGTCGATACGATTCCATGTCTATTCTGTCTATTAAAAAACACATAGCATCAAAAGTCTATCATCCCCATTCAAATTATAGTTTTGGAAACTTAGATACATGTTTAAAAGGGACCCCCCTTCCCAATCTAATTTAATTCTTTTTTGTACAAAGCAACATAAAATCACAGGGACCTAAATCTTTTTTGTGTGACTTTATAATGTTTGGCAATATAGTATTGAGTATCTTCACAACTTTTGAAACATGGTTAACACAATGTTCAATTTTAAACTTGGCGACGTTTTTATGTGGTTTCTGTGCAGCCTTAGAACTAACAAGTCAATTCACTAACAAAATGTTTTTTAAAATCAGATATATAAAAGTCTATGTATCAAGCCTGAGCAATTTGTTGTATACCCAATGTGAAATGTTGTCCGAATTGAAGTTTACCCAAATCTAACTAAACAAACCCATTTTTAGCGGTTGGCCTTATTAGGAATGAATTTTTGTATTTTTATATTGTCTCACTTATATGTAATCCATAAAATCAATTTGCTTTTGTTATTCTTAATTAATCACCAAATGGGGCACCAATGCTCTAGCATTTTTCCAAAAAAAGTTCTAGCAATTAACTATTAGAGTCACCTTAGATAAAAGAAATGCACTTTTAGCCAAAGTTCCTGCAAGGAATATGAAGTTGCCAACTTAAGCTAGATTGGCACAGTCGTTCACAACAGCATTTGGTTTACTCTTTTTACAAGGCTTTTTAAAAACTTCACAATGTATTTACAAACAAATTCCTAAACAAACCAGGAGAACTTATTGAATATGATCCCCAAATTGCAATCTTATTATTTAAACATATATATACACTTGGTCTTTATAGAAGCTCTTTAAATAAATTAAAATTAGGTTTTATTCCAGATTTTTTTAACCAAACTAGTGATACCCAGGATCAGGTTTTTTTAAGGTTTGGTTTGGGTGACCGCTAAGTAGTTTTAAGAAACCGTAAGTGTTTCATTTAAATACCAAAAAATAGCCGTATTTGCTTAAACGGATTATTTCTTATTTTTTGGGAAACCGCTGGAGAAATTTGGGGGACCGTTTCGGTCCCCCAAAACACCTTATAAAAACACTGCCCAGGATAGAATTTACCCTTTGTTGTAGAATGCTGTGTCAAAGCAAGAAAGGCGTTGGAAACGCATTAAATGCCGTGAAACAACGTACCCCCCTCTTGACATGTGGGCCAACTGGGTGGTGGAGAGCAATTGGTTTCAAAATTTTATGCTAGTGCTCATTCTTGTCAATGCAGTGCTATTGCTTGTTGATGCAGAAATACAAGAAGCATCAGAAGGATATAGTGTAAGTGAGAGCAATAAGCCTTTACCATGTTTTAAAACAGTGTTTTCCACTAATCACAGTGTTTCCACTAATCACGTTTTCTGCTTTTAAATGTTTATTTACAGATTTTAAATGCCAAATGTCTCCTGTAGCCCACTTGATCATATTTTGCAAGGGTAATTCAGTCATTTAATACCTTCGGTGTCGTATTTTAGGTTTTAAAAAGACTCAAAATTAATGGATATCATAAGATTTTCGTCAAAGGCATAAATAATGCAAAACTATTTTTTCTAACCGCATAACATTTGACTTATGCCTAAACGTTTGCAATACAGGTCACTAAATAGAAATTTTATTATGTGATTTTTATGCGTCATGCAGCGATCGAAAGGGGTTAAGCCTACACTGTAAAAAGCAAATACGCTGCTCCTCCCTATTCTGTTTGACGCTAAGTGTGTCTGAAATTGGTTAACTTAATGCTTTCCAACAATCAGAGTAACTCTTTACAGACTGTGTGAAAGCGGCATTAATGGTATGGCATGTTTAATTATCAGACTTATCTGCATGGCGTCTGCACTAAACACCATATTTTGTAACCTCTATCAAATTTTGTGTGGGCAAACTTACTGCAAGAATTAAATCCTCTTTCAACCCGTGATAATTTAAAAGTGAAATTGGTATTACCATGTCGAAGAGTAACGACACTTGCTTGAGACGCGAGCTCGTTGCTCCGTCTTTCTATCATAGAAAGAGACTAATTTTTTCCAGCTAATCCTCAAATTTATTTAAGACGCTTTATAATTCCACATTGTTTTAAAAACACGAAGCATGAAACTCTTAACTTCGCAAATGTGTTAACTTTAATTTGATTTTTACACTTACTCAAAAGCAACGTCCCATTTGAAAAAGTGAATTGCTTTATGTTTAAACTGCAACAGTAAGCAGGATATTTTGTGAACTCTGGCTAAAGTTTTAAACGTAGGTCTTTATTTGAAACCTTGCACCAGTTTGGTAACAATGAATTTCGAAACTTGTGATGTGTTTTTTGCGCTTACGTTGAGCCTATTGTAAAACAAAAATCGCCCAAATTAGTTTTATTTGAGCTATGTACGACCAAAAAAGTGCCCAAATTAGTTTTATTCGAGCTATGTACGACCAAAAAAGTGCCAAAATTAGTTTTATTGGAGCTATGTACAGACTAGTTTAAACTGTCTACTTCTGACCAAAAAAGTGCTCAAATTAGTTTTATCTGAGCAACGTACAGACAAAAAAAAAATGCCCAAACTAGTTTTATTTGAGCCATGTTCCACCAAAAAATGTCTTTATCGGTCTAATTTCTAAAATATTTTGCCCGGGCTACGGAAAAAAGCAATGTTGTGTGCTGTGTCCTACATGGATGGACTAAATGACCAGCCAGTAATTGTGTAAAAATTGCATACTGGTAAACCGCTGCATGGGGCCTGATAATTTCTTTGTCTATTGGGCAGTTGAATCGCGCTACATTTGGCGACACAAGTTTCGCTGCTACCAAAGTATGTTGCACAAATCATCGAGCGAAAACGCGCCTTAAGCGAGCGCTATACTCCAAATAAAGAGATTTGAAACTAATTTTTATTACATATTATATTTATAAATTTACGGGTTAGACAAGATGCTCTGTAAGCAATACAGGTGGTGTGTCTGGGTTAATCTACGCATGCATATATTCTCAGCCTAAAAAAGTTACGACCAAAAAATATAGTCTTTAATCGAGCCTATGGCGACCATTGGGTGGACTTTGCCATTTATTATAAGAGATATACTAACAAAAGAATTCACAAATTACTGTTACACAAACTACAAATGAGCAAAAAAAGTGCTCAAAGTTAGTTTTATTCAAGCCACATACAACAAAATTAGTTTTATTTTAGCTATGGACGACCCAAAAATGAAATTAGTTCTATTCAAGCTTTGTTCAATAAAAATAGTACCCAGCTGTGTGTGACCAAATAATAAGTAAGTGCCAGGATTACCTTTTTGTGCTACATGCGAATAAAAATAAGAAATAGTTTCTTTAAAAAGACACCATAAATGCTCTTTATCAGCCTCCAGAAATGTTTTTAAAACACAGGATAAAACACAAGGAAGAAATCCAGCAATGTCTTAAAAAATAAACGAAAAGACAAAGTGATTTTGGTAGCAAAAGATTAAATACTCAATCAAAAGTCTTAATCCATTATAAAATACAAGTAGCGAAGAACATTTTATAAACTTCACAGAAGCGCATGTGTTTTTTTATATTCGATTGGTAAGGCAACAAATGTCCTTACATATGTATATATATCAATATTTGCTGTGTGTATATGCATTCACAGGATATTGTACGAATAGTTCGAACATGCGATTACTGCTGCCTATGGATTTTTATAGCTGAAATAGTATTGAAGTGGATAGATGATTTTAAAACATTTTGGAAAAATGGATGGAATGAATTGGACTTCTACATAACTTTTATTTCTATACTTCCAGAGGTATTTCCATACTTTCAGACTATACTATAAATTTAAAAAAATAATTAAGTGAGCAATTATATTAATATTTTAAGCTATAGGCAAATTTACCAGTTTTGTGTTTCACTGGAAAATATTTATCGAATGAATATATTGGATTATATTAAACATAATGAATTCCCTTACATGAATCGTCCAAAGCAGTGGTTCTGAATCAATTTTCTATTGTGCTTCTTTTGTAATTGTCCTATGTCCTGCGACCCTTCCTCTGATATTAAATAAGTATCATACTAAAGCAATTCAATGCTTTTGATTACATATCCGTGAGGCTATAATAAATACTAAATCCAATTGCTAATCATGCTAAGTGCAAAAAATGGCATATATGATGTTTAATGGGCTAAACTTTAATTTGTAGACATTACACATTGACCACACAAAAAGTTCACCCGATCTGAAATTAGTGCATTTCTAAGCAAAAAGGTCTACGACAATTAGGGCATCCAATGGCAGAAAAGTCTAGACTTTTAAACCTTGAGGTCCTGGCGATGCACTAATTTGGACCTTTAGGTAAACTCCCGGCGTAGATAAATTGAAAATATTCGTTCAACATTCTCAAAAGATTACAAAAAGTGTGAGATGGCATTAATAACACTTGACCCACCCAAACGGTAACCCAAACCCTAACCCAAATAATGTGCATTAATGTAATAATTATTTGAATGCTGGTGAAAAAGCTCAAACTCGGGTGGGCATAAGATAGTTTCTCGTCTATGGTACCATAGGATTGTTACGTCAAAAATTGAGGTATTGGAGCCTAAAGCGTTTATGTAATTATTAATTCAATGCACATTATTTGGGTTAGGGTACTGGTTAGCGTTTGGGTTTAGGTAGGTCAAGTATTATTAAACTTAATCTTTTTAAGCACATTGTTAAGTCAAATTAGTGCATTGTCCGAGACCTCAAAGTCTAAAAGTCGGACTTTTTGATCCTTTGGATGCACTAATTATCGTAGACCTTTTTGCTTAGAAATGCACTAATTTCTAACGGATCGGGTAAGAAGTTGCACATATATTGGCTTTTATCAGGCTGATATTGACAAACATGTTGTTAGTGCTATTGACTTCACAGCTGCTTGAAACCAATCAAAAAGTTTATGCTAAGCACAAAGAAATAGTAAAATGTGTTTATCTAGTTTTAAAAGGTGTTACATACAATAGCCATATTTCAAAATTGTCATAGATTTGACAAATGGCAAAAAGATATGCACAGAGACCTGTAAAAAGGCTGCAAAACAGGATAAAATAAAACTAGAAAATTAAATAATATACAAAATGCCAAAATATAATTTAAATCAAGAAACCATATTTTGGCGGTTACTTAAAACCATTTTGGATACAACCAACGCACAGGTCAGCATAAAAGCAGAACACACCAAGTGTATCATGGAGCTAATAAAATCACCTTGAAAACAGTTTAATAGTGTAGCAGATGTCAAAGCTCTAAGAATCAGTTAGCAGAGCTTACATCCTTCTCAGAATTAGTTAGATCATGTCATTAAAGAACAGCAATCAATATAAAGTTGAGTTAATATTAAGACTCCTAAATCATGGAAAGTTAGGAGAACTCTCTATCAAGGCTACTACCAGTTCAAAAATAGCCATACCTTAACCATATTACAGTCCATACCTAAAAACTAAATAAAAACTACTACTGTTTTATGAAGCTTCTTAATCACTGCTTTAACAGTTTCTTTGTTTGCCTACAAATAAATAATGATAGGGCTAACTTAGTCACAAATTTTTATTGTTTGATAGCTTACAAAAGTTATTGTGACGTATGGGTTTTCACAATTAATGTTGGATATTCATATCTATACAATTAATGGGCATGCAATTACACAACTAGTTAAATGTCACAGTCTAACCCCAGTGTACAACAAGAATAATAAACTCTTAATTTTTTTTTTATTTCTATGTTTCCTAGTTAATTGGCTGGTTCAACAGTGACATTAGCAACTCAGGGTTGATGTACAGCTTAAGTTTTCTAAGGGTGTTGAGGATAACAAGATTACTTAAAATGGTTTGTTGTGAAAAATTGTTGTTTTTGTTTAAAATTATAATTTCATTAATGGTTTAAATATTTTGTCAGGTTTCGCGATTTGAGCAAGCTAGAATAATACTGATGAGTGTATCCAAGGCATTTAGCGCAATGTCATTTATTTTATTACTTTTAGCATTGTTCATGTGGATGTTTGCATTGATGGGAGAAGTAATATTTGATAGGTAAGTTTTTTAGGATAACATGAAGTACTTAAAAACTGAAACCAAGTCACTGTTGACAAATTGTACTATCTTTCACACAACCGTGATTCATCAGGTCACAGTAAGAATAAAAAAATGGTTAAAACATGCAAAGTAAAGGTGCAAGTGTACAGAGTGAAAGGCAACCAACAATGAAGTCCTTTATGATGGCAATGTATTGAAATCAAAATTCGCCATTTACCTGGATAAATTAAACTAATTAAATTCTTTTAAACTTCATTTAGATGCCAATGTGGCCCGCAATATTGTTTTGTTGTTTGAAGCTACATAACAAATGACAGACAAATAACATTTAGTTTTTATCAAATACATTTACCAAAGTTTGGGACAATTTGTAAAGGACTTGTGTCACTTGTCATTTCATGAGCGCTTTGTTTGTAAATCTCACAAACAAATTCCTTTTCAGGTACTGCAAGTTGAAGTTTTTGATTATGTCACTTACTATTTTTATTGATAAAACTTGTTTTTGTTGTATTAAACTTTATGTTTTACTTGTCAAAGCCAACATTAAGTTACCCTATTTACAAAAATAGTGTGCCGAACAAACACAAATAAGCCTCGAAGCAGCCTCCCTAAGCAATAGTTTGATTTAAATATACATAAAAGTAATCTAAAATGAAAATATTGTATAAAATGATTTTTTTCATGTATGTTATGAACTTATGATATTATCTTCTTTTTCTCTGAATTTGTCAAGTGGATAAGTTATTAGAGACAATTTAATTAGACTTGAGCTTCAACCAATAAAACAAGAGTAATTGTGACATCATAAATTTGACTAGTTCGCTAGGGGAATGTCGCTAGCACAAATTATTGGTCTTTGCTCCTTTACTGATACATTTCTGGTTTATAGTGTAACTTTAAATATGCCAACTTTAAATATGTTGTATTTATGACTTTAAGTATACAATTTAGACTCTCCAACATCTTGAAAATAATGGTTAAGGTTTTGCAAACCATCATTCAAATCTAGTTTATATTTGGTTTTGTCAGACTTTTATGGCTCTTTAACCTGCACTGAAAAAGCATGTTTTGGTTCCTTATTAATTAAATGTAGACCAATTGTTTTACTGTATTTTATTAAGGTACACAAAATTTGATGGAGAATCACAGAATATGCAACTAACTTACCAAAAGGCTTTTTCGGGAATTCTGTGGTCATTTGCAACTTTATTTCAATTGATGACGTTGGATCATTGGTTGGATACACTTATGGTAATTTTTATAAACATTTTAGGTTTGATTGTTGATATAGTAAATATCATCAAGGGTGTAAAGGAATCTTTTGAAAGACCTAACTGGCAAACATTTACATTTTAGGCTCCTTATTGTATTAATTATGTACTGCTTATATTAATCTGAAAAGCCTAGCCTAATAAAAAAATCATTCTATGAAACGGTGAAAGCAGTGAAAGATTAGTCACTATGAAACATAAGAAATTGAGCGACAATATGAATAATGGCTTTGAAAACCCATGTTGTGAACACCGGATTTAGCAACTCCTGTCATGAACACCAAAGGAAAGTAGACGACTCGAAAGTTCACTGTGTAATGTTTTCATGTGTTTTTACAGCGTACACCAGACCAAACTGACATTAAAAACTTTATTTCTATTCTCATTTACATTAAGCAAGGTGGAGATGTTTAAAAGTTAACGCAATTGGTTATGAATATTATTCATTTTTTTCCCACATAAACCCTCCTTTCCCATTGATTTGTTTTATTAAGTTGCTGGGAAGGCTTTTTTTGCATCACCAAACAATCTAGTTTCAACCTGGGATAAAGTTTTGAATTGAAATTCTATGAAAATATTAGTACTGAATATTAATACTTTTTTTAATTTTAGTGTTTTTAAATTTACTAAATATAGACCGACCTTAGTTTGGCAGTATTTAAAAAAAATATTGTACAGAATTATGTCTCTTTTGGCGTATAAATAATATGACAAAAATTATCGACTGGCTAGACTTTGTTACTCAACGTCAAGAAGCAACAGTCTCTTCGTAGTTTGTATCTAAGTGGCATTTTTGTGAACAGCGAGTGTGTTTCGCGAAGCAAACCAATTACAAAGAGACTGTTGCTTCTTGACGTTTATCTAATAGTTTTTATGAGACTTAATCGAGTCTAATGCCGGGTTTCAACTGCCGTCAAAACACTGCCCACCCACCAGTGTTGAGAGTTGTTAATTTGTTGAGTTCTGTAATTTACATCTATGTATACATTGTTGTTAACTTTAGCACACTCATGCATATGTTTATGCATTTTTTTTTATAAACCCTAAACTAACATTGAAAACATTAAGGCTGATAATTTTTTTAGAAAATTGTAATTACCGGGCCCCCAAATAAATATATATATATATTTTTTCCAACTTTACCTAGAATACGCAAACTTTTTCAGCGCGTATGTCATCGTTTAAAAAAATTTTTTTGTATCTAATCAGTAAGGGGCAAAATGGGTTTATGCAGGGGGGATATATTGCTAATAAACTTAGGCAATCTTCGCTTACTTCTAGATATTATAAATTCCTTTAAATTTTATAAAATACCAAGCTCTATACTTCCTTTGAACATTTATAAAGCGCTTGACACTGTCGGTTAGGATTATATTTACGCCGCATTAATAAGTTTCGGTCTAGATCAGTGCTCTGCAACCAGTGTGCCGTGGCACACTAGTGTCTCGCGAGAGCATTCTAGGTGTGCCGCAACATGCTGGAGGTGTGTTACTTTTTAAGGGCACTTTTTATTAATCAGCCGACTTAACGTGAAAAATCTACATGTCACCAAGTTATTTTCTACCACCGAAAATGAAAATATTTTCAACTCACTCTATACCAGGAGGAAATATATAACAATTGTTTTCAAACTTTACACCAAAGCGAAAAGGAAGATTAACCATACGCATTAAACCCATGAAATATCATATAGGTATATTATTGGCATTTTATGATGGTATAACTAGTCTTGGCAGCTGTTTCAAAAAAAAAATTAAGCAAAAAATACAAAGCACCAATGTCACGTTCCATTTTTGAATGCTATAAAAAGCCCTCTGTTCTTTAATCATACACTCATCAGTCAAACACGGAAAATGAGAAAATAACGGAATGTAATACAGAATTTTTTTTGGCGCCTTCGGAGCGTTTCTTATCAAATCGCTCATTTTTATTTGTAGCCCAGGGTATTGCTGATATCGTCTGTTGTGTATCGACATATATTTCGTAGGTGTGCCGCAAGTGGGAAAAGGTTGCTGAGCACTGGTCTAGATAAACTAAAATCTCAAAAAATATATTGGAGATAAGTAGCACTGTAAAAAATCAAGTTTGAACAAAGGCTATCTGTACCTTGTCTCGGAGGTGTCAGAGTGATTGCCGTAGGGGAAGGTTCGCAGTGTTCGCTGCATATTTTATGCATAAATAACATTTAACCTGAATATAAGCATTAATTACTTTGAAAGTGTTTTCCAGCCTATCTGACCAATTAGGCGAGTCCTTGCTAATCAGTTGGCTTGAAATCGTGTTTTGGTGGAGTTTGGCGTCAACAAAGTGATCTCGTCGGGCAATCCGGCTGGAGCAGTGGTTCTCAAACTGGGGTCCGCGGTCCTTTTTGGGTCGACAAGACAATCAACGTGGCACTCCTGAAGAAAAAAATTATCTGTGCAATAAATTTTTAGGGAACTTACTTTTCCAAACTAGGCTACCTAATTGTGGGACAAAAGAAAGAAAGCCAAACACAGGCTCGACCTATACGGCTACGCGCAGAGGGTCATTACGCTAACTTAATTCCAACGTGTTTGCGCTCGTCATGTTCATTCACGTGGTTGCATGCTTAAAGTTGAATTGTGCATTGTGACGTCACAGTGCTGTGTTGTGCTAATTTACGTTTTTACAGTTAGCTGCGCTGCCACTGTGGGCTGTACGGTCACGGTTTTAAAGCTGTTCACGATTGCTTGGCTCAAATAAAATGAGTTGTTAAAGGTTTTACAATTTCCGTGGAGATTTCGACCACAATCGGTCTTATACCTCAAAAGCAGAGGAGCGTGCGACGCAGTTTGTACCCGTCCCATTAATCCCAATAAAAACAACGTGTTATTTTGTGTATATTTTTAAGGGGACCGTGAGCGATTTAATAAATTGCTAGGGGACCGTTGCGTTTTTTTTTTTAATTTGAGAACCACTAGCTAGGCTCTAGTGAGGATGGCCAACCTTTCGTTTCCATGCATACTTTTTTTCACTTCCTATTCCGCCATGCTATATATCAGGAATGGCGAACCACTGACCCGTGGGTCATGAAGTGACCTACCACAGATATTTAATGACCCACTTGTCTCTCTGAAAATACCGAAATGTTTTCAATCATTTTCAGAAAAGGATAAATTAAAAAAAAATTCTTCGTTAGATAGCACTATACTGTTTAAATCAGGGTTGCCTATTCTGTCGGTTGTGCAAAAGTCTTTTTAGGGGTAATGGGTAGGTCTATTAACTGCACTTCAACAAATGCGTGCAGATAAGCAGACAAATAAAATAATGTTGTTTATCACTGTAAAACGTAAAGTCGATCGTTTAAGTAAACTTAAGGGCACGCAGACTAAAAAACATGTTAAACCATACCGAAAAGCTTTCTACTGAACTCCAGCAAACCCATTTAAAATTTAGAAGAGGCAGCATTTGTTTGCTTGGCCAGAGGTTGTTAGGGTGTTTTGTTTCTTTCACTTGTCCGTGTCTGGGATGATGTCCACACAATGTGTGCAATGCTGGGCCAGTCCTTTTTGTTGTATTCTGCTTCATATTTTCCTTCGAATTCAACATCCGACAGGTTTAATTTTATGACCAGTTCCTGAGCTTGATCCCCCGTTTTGCAGGCAGTCTCTTAATAACCTAACTCTAGTTTTACTATTGGTCTCAAGACGTTTGACGAACAATTAAGGCCTAGAATGTCTGAACATGAAGACTGTAACGCGTGTATTAATTTGGCTGGGCATTAATACCACCCTTGTATCGGCTACTTTTGTTTCGGGTGTATTCGGCCCCGAATATATAATATTGCATAACTCTTTTCGTTTTTTCCACCCCGTCTTCAATTACCTCTAAACTCAACAGAACATTACCCCCTTTTTCTGTAGATGCTGCCCGCCTCTGTTTTGTAACTCTTTTAAGCAGCGCTCCTTATCTCACGTATGTTTTTTGTTTATGTCCATCTAGTTTTGCATGCATCTTCCGTCGTTCAGCAATGAACTACGTCATCGGCGCCTTTTCTCAAGGTGTGAATGGCAGACAAACAGTTCTTCCTTTATAGATTTCTTTCCATTTTAATTTATTTTATTTCGTGAACGCTACTTTGTTTAACACCTTATATTACCGCACTGAAGATGTATTGTATGGCATAACTTGTGATTTATTACCCTGCGTGTATTTTTTGTCTTATGTGAGCTTCACGCTTATTTTAAAGGTCGGTAATAACTGAACATTATTTTTCACAATGTAAAACCTAATATTTCATTAATAATATTTATAAGAGTTTCATTGCTGTATAGATTAGGTTGCTATGGGTAATGTCTAAAGATTTCCAATCGATATCTTCTTTACTTCTGAATTATATGGTAAATTTTTGAGCTGCCAACTTCTTTGGTGTCATGGACGCCAAATTTTGATTTTCACAGTGGTCCACAAAATTGTCATGTGGTGATTTTTTATAGTTCACATTCAATGTTCAACATTTTCTTACCGTAACTCCACGTTGTTCCAAACCCTAAGCTTATCATAACATATATTTTTTGGGTCTCAGATTCAACCTTGAAACTTAAATTATAAAAGCTTTGTTATTACGAAATAAATCTAATTGAATTAAGAACCAATAATTATATACCAAAAGTAAACTGCGACTATATTTATCTTGTGTATTAGGATTTGTTAAAAGTAATGAAGACGCCATACGATTCCACGATTACGGTGATATTTATCATGGCCTGGATATGGGTTGGCTCTTTCGTTTTTAAGAATATTTTTGCTGGAATTATGGTTAATAACTTTCAAACCATACGAAATGACCTTCACTGGGAGAAAACAGAAAAGGAAGCAAAAATTGAGGTTGGTGAAAGGTAGCCTACGATCAACCTAATTTTGTACAAAACTTCAATAAACAGCTAATTAGAAAAACTAAGGAAATAGGTTTTTTTACGATAAGCACTGTATGTTTTCCAAAATGTTAAAATGGTATTTCGCTGACGACTGCACCAAATATTCTTTGGTATTCTACCCACGTGGCTTTTCAGGCCGCCCATAAAAGCTTACGTACGGAGGTACTTCTATGAAATGCTGATTATTCTTACTTTTGGCTAACGCTTGAATTGTTTAATTCCCGGCGTTTTTAATAGAGTAGCTGACGCGAAATCTGGGTATGCTGAAAATATAGCCTTTTTTGTTAGCAATTATTAAGGGTAACAAATCCCTACTTTACACGTGAAAATAAATCTGCTTAAATCACGCTTTCGCATTTCCTTCTTGTCTTTAGGGGGGTACGTGTTTTTAAGCTATTAAGCTTTTCTATAAGAAGATGCATACAGCAATAGTGTCTTTGTTGTTTTAAGCCTTTGTAGCTCATTTTAGAGAGCAAGGATCCCAGTATGGCCGAAGGTCGTACACCCCAGCGCAGCCTAGTTTTTTCTTCTAGACTGCCTAGCTTGTATCATTGATCGATTGAATCGGTTAGTTTGCTAAGGCTTACGGTGTACTACTCTACTAGGCTTACCATATGTCCTCTTTTTTCAAGAAAACTGAATGGTCCTCCGAGGACGCTAAAAAATGCCCAATTGTCCTCTTTTTTCGCATTTCGAGTTAGTTGCTTATACTTTTAACAAGACTTTTAGGCGAGACATTGTATTTATTTCCAAAAAAATACTGTAGCCATGAAACATACCGAATTGCTGGTTTAAAACAGGTTTTCCAACAAATTGCCCTATCAGCCCTACCTCCTTGATTGTTATTATAAACATTGCGCCAGAAAAGCGGCAACAGATCTTAAAAAAACCCATTAATAAAGCAAAAGGTATGAGTTTCTTAGGCCTAGCCTACTATCAGTGTTACAGTAGGCTATGTTCTTATTTCTTACAGAAGCTTGTCTAGTTAGTCTATAACAGCGGTTCTTAAGCGGGGGGCGCCAAGCGTTTCTTAGGGGGGCGCGAGCTCTAGTTAATATTTAATTTTTTTGCAATGATTCTAATGGTTTTGTTGGGTTGTACACCACTCCTACATCTCTGTACAAACTCCATTTTTGTCAACTTTAACATGGAAACTGAAAAAAAATCTTGGGTTTTCCGCTTTTGTTCATTTTTTTAGCACAAAGTCTCTTTGAGTACTATTGCATGTTTTCACATCATCTAAGGCAGTGTTTCTTAATCAGGTGAATGGTTCACCCCAGGGTGAATAAAATTTTTGCAGGGTTGAACCAACCAAAAGGGGTGAATAACGGTAAATCGTCAGAAATGGATGATAGCTTGCGAGCAGGGCGGATATTCCGGGTGTTTTACCTGTTCAGTGAACAGGTGACAAAGAAACAACCCAAGTCATTTTGTGCCATTATATATAGACGAGATAGTTGTATAATATTATGAGACAAGGGTAAACAAAATCTGTAGATAGATGCTAGGGGTGAACAAAACTAAATTATAGATATATATACGATAAAAGTCATTCACCGTTCGAACTATTTTTTAATCCTATTTTATATAAGATAACAGGCTAGCAACAGGGGGACTCAAAATTTTTTGCGCAAATCGATAATGTTTCTCCAATACTGCCGTTGTATTGTGTGTCGTCACATCTTTTGAAACGCGATAACGCATTGTTTAATTTTTGCGCTTGACATCACAGTCTTAGAACTGAGTAACTCACCACACAACACGTTTGTCAAAATCAGCTCGAGCACGAGCAATTTGTTGTGTGCCCAATGAGAAAAGCCTCCTGAATTTACAGTTTAGCGCCAATTCAATCAATTAAACTCAATTTTTTTCGCGCTTCGCGCGACCGAAAACACTTTTCACTCTTGTAAGTTGTCTCAGTGATATTTTATTTAAAATGGCGAATTGCGTTTCGTAGCGGTGCGCATGGCATTGGAAAATTACCAAAGGGGGCGCGGCTGAAAAAAGGTTAAGAACCACTGGTCTATAGCATACAGGTGGTTCTCAGCAGATGCTTTCATTTTTCTTTTATTATTCTTTAAATTTAGATAACCATAAAGTAAAATAAGCTATAAATTATATTGCCAAAGAGGAAAACTCGGTTTACTGATGAGCTACGCCAGAAGTATCCTTGTTTTAAAAAGGACGTATTAATTTCGAAGCTGAATGCATTACTTGTGGATATGGCACATTTTTCTCAACGTAACAATTCTACTTTCGTTTTACTTGCAGGCAAAAGAATGTCCTCTTTTTGGGTGCTAAAAATATGGTAGCCCTATACTATACGTGTATCGTTTATCAAAAAATGTCTTCAGAAGAACTAGCTCACAGTTATGTACAGCGTAGTGCAGTGCTTGTCGACCTTTTTTGAACTGTACACCTTTTTAGGTTTTCTGAAGAATTTGTATACCCCAGTCCCAGTCCAGCGCAGCCTAGTTTTTTTCTAGACCAGGGGTCCGCAAATACGGGGTTGCGACCCCAATTTGAGTCGCGGGCCAATTCAGTTTGGGTCGCGAAAGCCTTAATAAATAGAGGCTTTTTTTTTCAGTTTCGAATTGTTTCAATTAGTTCACTGAATTGTATACAAGAGAGCCGCCTTACTTTGAGCGCGACTAAAATTGTCACCCGAAATATATACACTAAGCCCCATAAAAAGTCGTGAGTGTTCGTTCGATCCAGGTGATGGCAAAGAGCGCTTGCAATCCAGCACTATTTTTGCCATAACCACTCCAAACTGATCTGCTTACCGCAATCTGGGTTTACTTCTTGGTATATGTTTTTTAAAAACTCTCTTTCATTTTTTTTATCCCGTTTCTGTAACCAAAGCGTCGTAAGCACGTTGTTCTCTTCGTTACATCGTGTCTTAAAACAGAGGTCGGCAACCTTCGGCCCGCAGGCCGGATCCGGCCCTCCAGTGAAAATCATCCTACCCGTAAACTCTTTCACAAACTGTACACAAGGCCAGCATGCTCAATATTTTTTAACTGTTTTAACTATACGAAATTGCACAAAATTTTTCCCCGCGCGTATCAAATTTGACTTTGAATTACATTGGCGTTTTGATGTAGTCTTCTCAGACCAAAGGTGACGTGCGCATGGCAACTATAAGTAGGAAATTTTTCGTAGCATGAAACTCTCTAAAATCAATTTTTTCCAAATTAATTCGCTGATGTATTATTTAATGATAAACATTCACAAAAATAGCATAAGAAATATGTTCGTATTTTATTTAGTGTGTGGAAAATGCGTCACTTCTCCTTCAATTTAAAGGTTTACCAATTTAAACATTTTTTCGCGCTTCGCCCGTTGTTTCCTTGTTGTAGTGCATCTAGACTTATTGTCACTGCATCAAACATTTGGGTTTGTCCCTGATTAAGAGTTATTATATTAAAGTGCTTAAAGGCCACACGTTTTTATAAAAAAATTGTTAAAAAAAATTGTGAAATTTAAAACGGCACGCCGAGAACATGCTGAGTTTGGTCTGGTCCGCGACTTGGTAAAGGTTGTCGACCTCTGTCTTAAAAATGTATATTGTCCTCTGAAAAATCCTTAGATGCGAGCCTTATAATGTTGAGTTTCCTAAAACGATTGCGATGAGACGTCGGGCATTTTTTGTGATTCGCGCCAAAAAATCATTACACACCTTGCCAGTAATTATTGCACCAAGAAAGCACAATAGCGGACGCGGGTTGAAGGGGTTATGGCGGGGAATTGGTGGGGCTGCAAGCCTGCCACCCATATTGGTTGCTAAATCATATTTGTCATCCGAATGAGACCTCAAAAGTAGTAAAACTCAAGGCTTCTTTCCAGTGGTGTTACAGAACCCTTTCTCTTTAAAAACGCATAACATATAGATCTGTCTTAATGAAGAGAAACACAATAAATTACAGTTTTTTTTAGCAAAGCTATTTTAATAAAAAAATTCGAAGTAATTGGGTCGCGAGACCTCGGTACTAGTTATTTTGGGTCGCGCCAAAAAGTATTTGCGGACCCCTGTTTTAGACTGCCTAGCTCGGTCATGTTCAAATGGCGGATCGCGATCCGGTTCCGGATCTTTTCAGCGTTTTGTGCGGATCTTCCAATGTAGTCTTGAAAAAATAAACTTTCTACAGTGTTTTCATGTAAATACCAATTGTCCGTGTCGATGAATTTGGCAAAAAAATCAAGCATAGAGCGAGACTCCCAAATGCTAATCTTTGTGAGCGTTTGAGGATGTCAGTAAGCGACAGAAAGCCCCAATTCGATGCTATTGTAAGACCTAAAGTCTAGAACAGGGGTAGGCAACCTACGGCCCGCGGGCCGGATGCGACCCGCCAATGCAATTCATTCGGTCCGCCGCCTCTTGGACAAACTGGATACGAGTCCATTTTAAATACTTTTTGACTATTTTAACTACGTAAGTGCGAAAAATTTTCCCGCTTCGCGCGAATGATCTTTCCACGTCCAACTTGTTTACGTTTTGATGCGGTCTTTTGAACTAGATCAGCGCTTCTTTACCGTTAACGGAAAACGTATTATATTTTTAACATTTTTATTTTCGGCAATGTAATAAAAACTTTCAAGAAATTTAAAAGAAATGCTGGTATACCTAAAAAAATCGCTTTACATCCTATAAAGTTCGTACGAGTTTTGTCAGCCAAACTAAATACATGTACTAAGTTAACTTATTTATTAGACTATAGAAAGGAAACAGGTTACACTTTTATTTCTTTAGCTTTTCTTCTAAGAAAACTTATAACTTTTCGTAATGGTGGACGAATTGTTTTAAAGGTTGATAAATTCCAAAAGGAATTTGCCAACGGCTTAAAAGACGAAACGGCGGACGAAATTCTTACTAAAGATGAAAGAGTAGAAAGAGGTAGACTTATTTTAAAATTGTTATATATCGCTATTAGGCCTAGGCAAAGCTAGAGTTCTTTTATTTTGTTCATAAATCAAGAAGTGTTGCTGTAGTATTTAATTTTACAGACACGGATTTAGGTCATGACTGGATATAAAGAGACTTCTGTTTAGCAATGTGTGCGTAGATATTTTTATAAAGCAACCAAAATTGCGGCAATATCCTATTGTTGCGGAATTCGTACACAATTGATGTAACTCCACCCTTTGTTATATTTATATACAAAGAAGCCTATCAATTAGTACAAAAATCGTACATAACACCAATACATGAAATAGTTACTTTTGTGTTTGGCGCTAATTAAAATAAGAATATATCTTGCATTTAAAACGGCATAAATTTTACCACACTAAAGTACTTTTAACACAATTAACAATAGTAAATTTATACATGCTACGATAATAATTAGTGATTTGATCCATTGTACTTGATATTTATATATATATATATAATATAGTTTGACTGATTAGCACAAACACTTATTTTTATACCTGCTGTTTTCGGTTGATATTATGCACAAAGCTTAAACTTAAATCACGTCTAAATACACTCAAGGTGATGGGAAGCGTTTTTTATTAATTGATTTTATTATGAAAAAAATATTTCATTTTAAATTTTACACCAACATTTTAATGAGACTGTTTTTATGCGAAAGAAAGCTCTGCCACGTAATATTTGAAATATTAAAAGGATTGTTTTAAAAGTCAATAATTAGTTGTTTTAAAGTTTTAACTTTGATGCTTCAGTTTAGGTAGATTGTTTTATATCTCAAACCCAGCTTACGTCTTCATTATGGTTGACAGTATGTGTTTTGCGCAAAGTCGTTTTATAAAGAAGTAACGTCTGGCTATAATTAAATATGTGTGCGTTTCAACAATTTGTGATTTGAATGTTTTTAAGCCTGATTGTTGTTCACAACATTTATTAGTTATTAGACACTTAAGTAATTTGTTAAAAAATGTTAGGTTTAGAAAAATTTGAAGACACCCATTCACTGTGCAATGAAGAATATGAATATACTCAACGGGTAAGTTTTTTGATGACGGGAAATACTTGTCTTGTAGGCAGTTTTTTTATAACATGTTCCTTCAGGTTCACAACAAAAGAAAAGAAAACAAAGATAATTTTGTAAACTCGACATTAAATAACAACGCTTCTGCTCTTTCTGTTTTAACTTTTCACAGTGGTTCATCTGTGCACTTTTCAGAGGTTAGTACTATCTTAAATTCGACAAAGTTTTAACGATTTGTTACGACATTCCTCAGTGCAATGCGGTCATATATTTTGGTTTGTGTTACAACGTGTGGCAATAGCCTTGTTTGTGGACCACGAAACGTTGTTTAATTCGATCATTCACAAACCCTTATGTTTGCATCATATTAGATTGGCTAATCAAAGATAATAATTGATCTGAGAACAACAAATGTTTTTAATTTGTTTGGCTATGGTTTAAAATGTTCAGGTTAAACTACTTAATTAACTCTTTACGTTTTTGCATTTAGCCAAAGTGTGTATGTGTGGCCCGCGAAGATTACGAAAATCACCTCATAACCCGCAAACCACCCTGCAATGTTAAGGAAACATCGGACCAACAAGATTTAAGACTTTTTAGGGGGGGTCACTGTGTGTTTGCTAAAATTCATTTTTGATAAAAGAAATGGAGAGGAAAAAACAATACAGAATATAAGATATAGCAGTATTCTAGTAAATCGTGTTTCTTACGTCGCCATTAGTTTTATTTACACTCAATGACAAGTATACAAAGTCACTTGGTATATTTAAAAAAATTTAAAGATATACTCGCCGAGCCAGACTCATATCTTTTTTTGGTTGCCAAGGTTAAATACTGCATTTACTTGTAACAATGCTGTGCAGCCTTTTGAAATTAGCGCGATATGTTACATACAATTCCCCGATTTTGCGTGTTCAAAATGTATAAAGCCACCAAACTGATGCCTTTTAATCCAAGCTGTTGCCTTTTTTTGTCGTTAGCAAATACGTATTTCTTGTGCCAAATTATTGTCGGAAAGGTTTGTTATATTATAGGCGCTCGAGCAAACGGCCTCCAACGTAACGAAATTCGGTTGTATATGTGTAACCATTGGGACCACTAACAGACGTAAACCTTATAAAGATGCAGCATTACCTCCAAACCTTACACTACGTGGCGCTACACGTTCTGTAAATATAAATTTCAAAACAAGTGTTGTGTTTTTTTGCATTTCGCGGTGATCGGGAACATGTAACCTAAATTGTAAAAATGCAAATACGCTGGTCGTCGTTTGAATGTTTGCCTCTGATTCTGTCTGAACTAAAATTCTTCCCAACAATTAAAGTCGGACCTTATAGCCTGTGTATAGGCGGCTTTAAATCGATTGGCCTATTATAAATTAATTATCTCATTTATCTGCGTGACTGTAAAACATCTAAATGTTTGTCTTCCTAAACTAAAATTCCCATAATTTTGTAATATGTAACCAAATGGTAATGTTGTGTCTGTGTGTTTATTGGAAATAAAACGACTAAAACCCAACACGTCACACATATTTTACCTAAAAAAAACGTGATCGTGAAATATATCGATCGGAAACCCTAACAAACGTAAAACCTCAAGTCAAGTTGTAGCAGAAATTGTTCGATTTGCGTGATATTCAAGCAAATATGTATCCATGTGCCATACCGCGTTCAACGTAAAAAAAATCTTGTAAAATGAGAATTTGCTTACTTTAAACCGCTACAATAAACGCGATATTTTGCGAACTATTTGTTTTTTGTAAGACATAAAAGTCTTAAAGTTGAAAACATTTAATTTTAATTTTACCAAGACAATATAAATAATTTTATTTTACGACCAGTCAGGTCATTAGTTACAAAAGTTTTACACGATTAAAAGAGTTTTGCGAGAAGTTGCGCGCGCCCGTAGAGAAGCTATCTCCAGCCGGCCGACAAACGAAGGCAAATCAATAAGATATTTAGTATGAAATTTTCTGTAATTTCAATGTTTTTATATAACTTTATACAATATGAACACAGTTTATGAACACAGTTACATCAATGCTATGAAATATCACCTTCTATATTTATGTCAATTTTTACTTTAGTTTCACACATTAGAGACATAAAGTAAATCAATCTTTAAATCATAATCACACAACGCCCTTTTCTTTTATGGAAACAAAAAGCCGTAAATGACGCGAATGGAAACCTTAACCGCAACTTTTATAAGTCATGCGCAATTTTGAGATAAATCCTGTGTTTTCGACAAATACGGGAACAATCCGTTCGTAAATGTTAATGTTTTTTTATAATTTAAGAATGATTATTATTGACTCTGATTTATGTGTAATACACAAAACTCAAGAGGTCGTGAATTTTTTTTACATAAAAGGCGAGAACAAAAAGGTGAAAACCACGGACCTGAGAGATTACGTGTTTACGCAAGTAACTAAGAATTGTTTTTTCAAGTAGATTTGCCATTATTTACATCATTATTCCCAACCTTTTTTGTACCAGTGCCCCCTTGCACAGATTGTTAAATCGATTGTTGATTGTATGTTGCACTTGACAACACACCTGGGACTTTTCTAATCGGGGTTGACATAAACATTTTAAATATGACGTTCCCCATCACGTCTTGAAATAAATAGCATAAATAAACTTACCATGTCCAGTCTGACTCATATGTCAGTAATTTCAGTAAGTAACTGAAATGTACTCTGAATAAATTCAGTTCAACTGTATCGAGACGTCAAAATCTTCGCGGGAAAAATGAAAAAAATATATCGTGTTTAAATAGATAAAAAAAAATCGCACATACATCGATAGTACGGCAACACACGCTTAAAACACAATGAAATTTGTTTCTTAAACTAAACCGAACTTAAACGTACAAAATTGGAAAGATTTCCAAACAAAGTGGGCCAGAAGTTTGACGCAAGGCTACCATCACAATTTAATAATTAACGTTGCTGTATTATTTTGATATTTTGGAAAATAGACGTTGTACAAAGCTAGTGACCCCAATTTGTTTATGTATATTGTGTGACTCTAATTTTCTGACTAGTTGGTTAATTGATGTACAAGCTTAAATAGTAAATTTGGGATCCTTGATGACTATGATTTCAATTTTTTTAAGGAACATAATCAAAAAACAGATGTTGAATCAGATGAAAACATTCGTCAAGCGCGGTGGGAAAACATCATCCAATGCCACATGGATTTCGTTAAAATGCCATTCGTTGAAACAGTTTGGTCGCGAGATATTCTTTTTAGGTTTTACCAGTCGATGGAAAATATTCAGGAAAATGTTCGGGAACGTAACGATATATTATATTTGCTGAATTTAGTACTTCTTCAAATTCACGATCGGTAAAACATTACGTTTGAAATACAATGCAAATTACATTATAAAAATCACGTTCCTACCCTACCATATTTTATCACTGTAAAGAGAGGACAATGTCACCAAAAAGGACAGTAAGCCTACAATTTTTTTATTGCGTTTAATAATCGATTTATCACCTCTTTATTTATACACGTATTTAGCAAAAGTAACAGCAAGAATGACGCAATACAAAGCAAATTTATTTGGCAGATTCACACCATAATAATGTATATATTCTTTTGGTGTTTTCAAGAGAAAATGTGACTGTGTCTGAAAATTATTTCACTTAACTTATGCCGCATGTTAAAACGTGCTATATTAATAATTAATTTATGTTGGCCTTGTCCCGTTGTACGGCCCGGTTAACCAGTTTATCTCGAAATTTTCAATTTGAGATTTACAAAAAAACATGTAAAAACTCTTGAATTAGCTATTTTAGCCATTCTTTCTCCAAACTAAGTAATACTTTTTACTTATCATATTTGGTTGGTAGGGCTGTCAACCAATTTTTTTTTAACACAGATTGTTTTTAATGAATATTATCTGTGGTCCAATTTTTTAATTTGTAAATATTTTTTTAAGACGGATTGTTGTCCTATAGAGCGGTAGCAATATTTCGTAAACAGGACTGGTTTCTCTATTTCGTTGTAGTGTAGTGGTTTTGTATTCCAATACGCGCTGAAAATAATATTATTTTGTTACGTATTACATTGTTACCTTTACGTAATTATGCTTAGTTTTACCTAAAGACAGTTAATTAAATTGTATCCGTTAGCAAACTGCCCCCTTCGTATCAGTAAAGTCATGGTTAAAATGCTGGAGGTTTTTGGCCCATATCTGTTTTTGTAAGTGAAACAAGCGAAAGAAAAGTTTACGGGTATGCATTTGTCTTATAAAGGAGCTTTGAGAGGGCGGCGTTGGTAAAACTAAAACCAATGATTTTTGCAACTGTAAAGTTATCGACTTATTTCTGCAAGCAAAAATAGATATGGGCCTAAAATTTACTGCCTTTTACCATGACTTAACTAACCGAAGGGGACAGATGATGGATATAATTTAAGTAACCTTCTTTAGGTAAGCAATTCGTTTTTCATGCAAAGAAAAAATCTCACAAGATTTTTGATTGACATCAACGGGAAATGTTTTCCGCGCAATTAGCGGTTAGGTCGTCTTTTAATTTTACTGACTTCATGCTACGATTAGCAAATACTTTTCCACAGGAAACACTGATTTTTCTTAAACCTATTGCGACACAATGCAACAGTTAATCCGTTTAGTATGTATTCTTCATTAAGTTTTCGTTTTTTACCCTCATTATGATCTGCTGGTAATACGTCGCTTTAAAATAGAATACATTGTGACATCATAATAAAGCAATAGGGTTCAATAAGTAATCTTAATCTGAGTTTTGGTAAGTCACCCCCAAAAATAAACAATTACACGATATGTATTCAAACAATTGATACATTTGGCGACTCTATTTATTTTAGTGTCCAACAGGTTAATGCCACACATTTAAAAAGCCCATGGGACTTTTTGGGAGTCCGTGGATCCCTGGTTGGGAACCACTGGTCTAGATGTTAAATGTAGGCTACAATACCAAGAGCTAGTCAACCTACCAAAGTCTTTTCTCGTCTGGCAAAATAAACATATTTATGCAGCAAAAATTAACACTACACCAAGACAGGTCTATATTTTCCAATATAAAATAAACTAAAATTTAATAATAATAATCGCCAAATAATACAATATAAAAACATTTGCCAACCGTTTAACTTACAAATTGACGTAGGCCTTGATCCAACGACAACTTAATGAAAGCAACAAAATTAGGGCAATGCAAGTAGGGCAGGAAGAGAATGTACTAAGATCAAATCCGCTTTGTCATGAACCATTCGCTTTTATTCAAGTAGTCTTATGCTTCTCTATACACGTTACGAGTTTTTCATGTAAGCCACAGGAGGTATTATTAAAGCTTCAGAGAGTAAAGGACCTTCTTACTATAGTGAAATCTCTGTGCGCCAGGGCAAAAAGTAAAACGCTGTTAGCCGTTGCAACTTTTTTTTTTTTTTTTTTTTCGGACGAGAAAAAATTAGTTGTAAAAACGGTAGCCACAGAATATAAATATCCTTTATGGCCTTCTTCGTAAAAGAAGCAAGGTTTGTATGTAATTGGTTTGTTGATCTGCGGATCTCTTAATGCGATTAACGACTTCTATATCACATGGTAATCATATTAACTTCGAGAAATGACATTCAAGTGAAAATAAGCGAGAAATGGGTAAAAGCACAAATTGAACGAAATCACCATATTTCAAAACAGTTTGTTTTTTCCGAAAGAAATTCCGGAGTGAGCGTCCTTGAATTTGACAAAATCGCATCGTATCAGCAATTAACCCATTTGTTAGATATGTTGATAACACTATTAGGAGAGCAGGGTAGGTAGTCAAAACTCATGTGGACAAATGAATTTTATTGTCCTAACTTTTTTGTGAAATTTACTAGCAATTGTTTGCCGAAAATTGCTCTTTGAACAGGACTGTTAATGGGTGATGTAGGTCGGCACGGAAAGGACGAGTCGTATAAACACGTCTCACTGGGTTACAGCCTCAACAGTTTGTCAACAAAGGTAAATGTAATACAGATTTACGACAGTTATATGCTATAATCCAGTGGTCGTCAAGTTACTTTTGAATAGTTAGTGTTATCATGTATAGTTGTGGGCCGCGTGATAGCCTTACGTTTGTTGCACTCTATTTTAAAAGTACATGTGCCTTAGAATTTTTATATGATCTCAGCATGGTTCAGACCAGGGCCGGATTTAGCCCATGAGAGGCCCTAGGCTATTCCATTTGTGAGGCCCCTCCCTAATTTTGAGCTTAGAATTTCTCTCTAAACAATTAACATCACATGTCATTGCTTGATGTTAAAAATATGAGTGCATTAAACTCTTCGTTCTTTTCACGCTCTTCGAGTGCAAATTTTTAATTAAAAGAAGTTCAAAAAATTATGAAATAAGATTATTGCTTGATCTAAACCAGGGGTCGGCAACCTTTTTCTAGTCGCGGGCCAAAACCAAACTCAGAAAGGTCTCTGCGTGCCGCACAAAATGATAACTGACAATTGTGTTGTTAAAATGTTAGAACAACTGTGAATCAGGCGGGCCTCGGATATTTTTTGCACTTAAACGTGTTTAATTACATTTAAGGAGGCAGTAAAGTGTTAGCGCAAATCGCGAAAAAAAAGCGTTTGTTTGGATTTTATACTTTTTCCCATTTTGCGGTACATTGAAAAGGCGGTATCAAGACGTAAACAACCCGCAAATATAATGAACATTCGCGCAAAGCGCGAAAAATTTTTGCAATTACGTTGTTATAATAGTCAAAAAGTATGTCTAATAGACTCTTGTCGAATTTGTCAAAGAAGCGGCGGGCCGGATACATTACATCGGCGGGCCGTAGGTTGCCGACCGCTGAACTAAACGCAGGTTAGCAATACCTTATAATAAGATAAGTCGATAACATCAGTAAATTTCAATTGATAAAACGTATAATTTACCACATTAACAGTAAGCAACACAATGTCTATTAGTTATTTCAGCAACATGTCAACTACCGATACTGTTTACTTTAAAGCTTTCAGAAAAAAACGCGTAATAATTGCCTTTATTATGATGCAAACGACGTAATAATGACTTTTTACAACGTGGTTAAAACCAGTTGTGTATGGAATTTTCTACTTTGTTTTTTTTCTAAAAGCTTGATATAATACACTTTAGGTAGGGTTTAAACTTTTAAAGTTTTTAAAAGAATTGCAAACTTCGAAACCGAATTTCGAGGCCCCTGGACGTTGAGGCCCTAGGCTTCAGCCTGCCTAGCCTATTGGTAAATCCGGCCCTGGTTCAGACCCACGTGCCAAATGTGGTCCTGAGTACTGTCAAATTATATTTTTTGCCAACTATGTATGTAAAAAAAAATCGCGCTTTGCGCGTATATTCTTTCTTTTATAGTATGTTTTACATTGTGGCATTGCAGTCTTTCAAAAGCGCCTGTAATACATTATAAAAAAACAAATATCCTAAATCCGCCACGGTTTTTTTTTTAAGTGGTTTTACCTAGTGGAACTTCAAAAGCTCTGAAAAGAATAGGCTACTTTGGGCCGCGACAAAAAAGTTTGCCGACCACTGCGATACAGGTCGGACGATTTGTTTAAGTTGTCAGAACTTGTCTACTTCAAAAAACGTCGAGTTTGCATTTTCCAAGGTGGGCAAGCAGAAGGGAAATTTTATTTGTGATCCTTTAGCAATAGCTTTTGCAGTTGCGTTAATATTAGGTTAAACCAGAAAAAGTAAAATTTAGTACCACATTTTACGGATCAGAATAGGCAAGGATTCCAACCAAAGTCTTTCACAATACAGAGGAGTATTTATTGTAATTGCAAATTAGCAGATAGTAAATCGCTTTTCTCAATAAAGTGCAGTGAGGCTAAATGTAAAAAATAGTTTTATAAAGAATGTGTTAAAACAAACATTCCTAAACAAGCAATTGAAAATATTCATGAATTATGATTTTGTAATAAAATTATTTTATACCATTTCATGGTAAAAAAAACGTTTGATTTACTGTTATCAGAAAAATAACCCAAATTTAAAAGTATGTTTGCTTATTCATGTTATCATTCCGAAATAAGCATAATATTTTACATTGGCAAACGCTCCTTGATTTTTCAGGAGTTAAAACAACAGATAGGTCAATCCCTATACTCTTACCCTAGTATGATTCCTGCCAAATGCGATCTCGTTTTATGAAATATATTAACCCAGTGTAACTCGTAAATGAATTACTAAATATGGAATGGTACCGAAAAAAATGCTTTAAACGACAATATCCTTTTGTAGTGTTATTGTAATGAACGTGTTGTTGTTCAGGTTATGTTTTTATTCGTTTTGCTTATTGTTGTTTAATGTGCTTAGGTTCTATATTTCTTGTTTTGTAAAATGTATGTTAAATGTTTCTTGATTACGTTTTTTGACTGCTTTCAACATTCTGTGATACTAACAATGTAGGCTACTTATTTATTTGCATTTTAATACTTACCCATAATTACGACAACCCGTGAGACATATCAATCGGGAATTGTTAACAAACGCAAAACCTTAAGGTTGCTACACAAGTAAATACATAACCCGGTACCAAATTGCGTCTAATGCAAGAATAAGGGGCGTATTCCCCCCTGTAACATAACAACGTCTGGTAACATAACAACGTCACGATCGTGTAGAACCGAAACACTAAAATCATTTATTCACAAGTACAACTCCACCAAAAACACAAAAAAATACAAGCAACAACCCTCTTTCCACCTAGAGCTCAATTAGAATGGCACCGGACCTTAAGTTGCGGGAGTGCACGTCTGCCTTGGGAAAGCATATAGGCCTATGCTAAAATCAGCAATCGAAAACAAACTAAGAAACTTCCAAATTAAGTTCAAAGCAACTAAAATAAGACGAATATTCAGCTTCAGCAATCCACTCGTAGGGGCCATTTAATTTACGAATGACCTGACATCTAATTTACGTATCTTATGAGACGCCATTAAACCTATTTGCATAAGTTAAATTCTGTAAAGATACCCTAATCCTGCTGAAAAACGAACTGTAACGAACACAATACTGTGCCCGCTAATTTGGAATGTATTTCGACGCTTTTCAGCCGAGATACCCAGTAGTTCAGTTTCGATTTTAGCTTGGTTTCTCAGTCGCACAAAAACACACCTGCATTATTTTAACGTAGAATGCCCTGCTACAGGGGTCGGCAACCTTTCGTATACAGTGTTCCAGTTTATAAAATTATTAACTCATCAACTCGCGTGTCAAACATTTTTCTATATTTGGTTTTGGCAACCATCAAGTCAAATACAGGGCATTGTGACGTAATACGAACGGTTAGTCGTAAACAACAAGTTTAACAACCACAAAAAATATATATCATAATGTTAAATATAACAGTTCAGACACTTATTTGTGACAAGAACACTGCCAAATCATTTGGCGTGCCCTGAAAAATCATCTCGCGTACCACTTTTGGCACGCGTGCCGGGGTTGCCGACCCCTGCACTGCTATAACGCAGTAAACATCGCGCCAAATTAAGGGCATTGTGACGTAATACGAACGTTTAGTCGTAAACAACAAGTTTAACGCCCACAAAAAATAATGTTAAATACAACAGTTTAAACACTAAGTTGTGACACGAACAGGAAAAGTGTGCAACCATGTATAGTTAGTTAGTTAACGCTAGTATTAGTGATGTGATAGTGATGTAATGGTTGCACTCTCTTATTGTGATATAACATGTGCGTTAAATCAATTGGCGTGTCCTGAAAAATCATCACTTTTGGCACGCGTGCCAGGGGTTACCGACCCCTGCTGTAGGTTTCTGTGTAAGTGTCTTGATGCCTCATGAAAGAATGGTAAAAAGTTTAAACTTTTTTGTTTAGCTTTTACCATTGTATTAACTGCCGTATCGAACACAAATAACAATATATAGCAAACAGTTTCGAGCAGCAACTGACTTAAAGTAGTAAACCTACATTAATGTATATCAAATGTAATATAAACATCGTTTGTGACGTAACAGTGCTTGACAATTGAAGGTGTGGCATGCCTGTGATCGACTGTTGTGGTACTGTTCATAAATGCTACAAAACAAATTATTAAGAGTACAATATTTTTAAATATTTTTTTAGGTGGGGGCATGGCCCCTATGCCACCCTGCTACGCCTATGACGGTGTTCGTTGGAAGAACTGTCTGCGTTTAGCTTTGATCGAGCGACTTAAATCGCTTCAGTACATCACGTAGGTGACGTAAGGACATATATGTGTTAAATTAATAGCGAAGAGGGTAATGTCGCCTTAAGAAGAAAACCTTCGTGCGACGTTCGAGACGAGCGTGGAGGACTAGCTCCATTTGAGTTAAAATAGTTTACACGGGAAGTAAATGCGATAAAATAATGATTGTAAAGCGGGCTGTGTCTTTCGTGACGTAATAAAGTACAGCTTATGTGACGTAACAATGCTATTTACTAGCTTGTGTGTAAATATGACACCAAAGGGAAGTATGCCGCTCGAAATTTCGTCGCGCAATATTTCCGGAAGTAAGTAAGATATCCATTAGAAATTTTCGTGAATGTTCCTTCCAGACCCAATCGACGAGTTTCGATACACATGGATGCACACCACTAAGTTCGTCACAGTCTCTTTTATTTTAGCTTTTTAAATCTTGGAATTTTTTTCAAATCTTAAGATTTTGAGTCAAGAAACCTTGGTATAAATTGAAAATCAGAGTAGCAGCCTTTGGTACAAAGCATAGATTCACCCGAAGCGACGCAACAGACCATCTTGTTTAACTTGTAAATTCTTTAAAAATGACACAATTTCGCTTGGTAGTTTGTGTGGCAGACTTAGCCAAGTGTTCCGTGATTTAACCGCCCAATGGTCAAGGCAATCATTCCGCTTTTTTCAGCGTTTTAACAGCACGCAATTTCAAGTTTTAGATTTTTCTTAGATTTTTTTTCTTATAACTTTGAATAAAATGAGATTTCACTATTGCGTCTTTCCTGTTTATAATGACATAAATTCTGGCTGGTCATTTAGTCTAACCATGTAGATGTAGGACACAACACACAACATTGTTTTTTTTTACATATCCCGGACAAAATATTTTGGAAACTCTTATGTCCACACATAAGCTCAAATGAAACTAATTTGGAGACTTCTTTAATTTGTTTTTATTTTTATTTTTGGTGAAGTAAAAATGGGGTACTTATGGTATTATGTTTTATAATCTTACAATCATGTGGGCTTCAGGAGACGACTGAAAATAGAATTTCATTAAAAAAACAACTTTTGATTATTATTTTGCACAAAAAAATGCGCTTAGCTGGAACACTGATATATATATGATCTTACCCTCTGTCGGTTTGTTAAAGGAGTGAAACGTTGCCTAGATTTAAAACTTTATATTTTGTGCTGGGGAGATGTTAGGCAGCTTGAAATTAGGTGGCTGTAATAGAGTTATGTCTAAAATTCATCAGGGTTGGTAGCCGATGTCGCATATAAGGGCGAATTTCTCTAATGAACATACTGTGTGGTGTAAGGCGACGAAATGGAGTTTTATCATATTTTAGTTGGCCAATATTAAGTGTTTGTGTTGCCTGATAGTTATGACGTCATATCATGTCTTCATCATGACGTCACACTCATCAAGTGCTGTAGTAAATAGCTCATATTTGGCTAGGTCGCATATACAGGCGTTCGCATAATGTCGCATATACGGGCGAATTTCTCTACCGAACATACTGTGTGGTGTAAGGCGTCGGAATGGCGTTGTATCAGATTTTAGTTGGCCATTATGAAGTCGTTGTGTTACCTGACAGTTATAACGTCATTTCATGTCTTCATGGTGACGTCACACTCATCAAGTGCTATAGTAAATAGCTCATATTTGGCTAAGTCGCATATACGGGCGAATTTCTCTACCGAACATACTGTGTGGTGTAAGGCGTCGGAAAGACGTTCGATCAGATTTTAGTTGGCCATTATGAAGTGGTCGTGTTACCTGACAGTTATGACGTCATATCATGTCTTCATCATGGCGTCACACTCATCAAGTGCTGTAGTAAATCTTTATATATATAAAATAAAAGATTTGTGAGATGTGGCAACATGTTCGCCTGGTCGGTCGCTGGCAGAGCAACGTCGTCGTCGACTACCGGCGGTTCCCCGTCGTGTGCACGATTCTCCCCGGGCGCGCGCGTGACATATTGTGAACCTCTTAACGTGTAACCGCGCACAACTTTTTTTAAACGCAATTACCCGCGTGGAATTAAAAAATCAAATTAGGTATTTAACAGTAAGCAATTCATATTTTCAACGGATTTACGGGTTTGTCTGACGTTGGACGCATCTTAATTTGTCGTTTAGTGCAGACGTAAAAACACTCCAAAGTTTAACGTATCCGCGCAAGACATTTTTTTTCTTCTTTTTTTCAAAGCGCAATTACCTGCCTGGACATAAAAAATCGAATTAAGTATATTGCCTTTGTTTAACCACGTTTTAACTTTTTTTTCAAGCGCAATTCAACTATAGAGACTATTGTTTTTAGGAACTTGTCTGTTACCGCGTAAAATTTAGGTAGACTTTCGCAAAATCTGACATGCGGCGATAGTAATTAAATCTCACAAGACGATTAATTTAATTTGTTTCTTTTGGTTACATACTTTGTTGCATTGTATAAAAACTGTTTAAAAATAGTAATTTAATCTCAAAAGACGAAGAATTGAATTTGTTCCTATACAGTTACGCAGATTAGAACATAACATTGTTGGACGCAGATTTAATGTATTTAACTTAAAAGATATTTGACGTGCTTAGCCGTTGGCTATTTAGTCCTTGCAGCGGTTTAATAGTAGCCAATTTTCAGTTTCAAGCGAGATTTTACTTACGTTGGAAGAAGTATGGTACCGGGATTACGTAAAAAGCAAGGGTTACAGGCTTTTCTGACGTTGGACGCAGCTTAATTTGGCGTTTAGTGCAAAAGTTTACCATTTTTCACTTTTATAAACATACTTTGAATAAACAACAGGAAACCTACACGGATATCTACAACAAATCTTACCAACAATATTGTGACAGTGATTGAGGCCTAAGCCTAATGGCTTCTTACAATGTGTATAATAACTGTCTATCCACGCAATTCTTGGCAGAGTTCACAAAATATTGCGTTTTTGCAGCAGTTTTATTAGGATTCTTTCATGAGGTATTAAAATATTACACAGACACGTACAGCAACCCTAACCGAGTATAAACTACGCAACATTTGGCCTAAGCAAAATATCGTGTGCAGCGGTTTGAACACTAAGCAAATTGTCTTTTCAAACGGGATTTTTTTTCGTTGAATGCATGGTACCTATCGGGATTACGTATTTGCTTAAATTTCGCGCATTTTAAACAATTGCTCATTCGACTTATTTACGTTTGTTAGCGATTTTCGATCAACATATGTCACGGATGTTTGTTGCGTAAAATATTACGTTTATTGCAGCGGTCCTTAACATTCTTTCATGGGGCATTAGGACGCTTACACAGACAACGTACAGCAACCCTAACCGAGTATATTCTACGCAACATTTGGACTGAGTTTGCAAAATATCGCGTTTATTGCAGCGGTTTGAACACCAAGCAAATTTACTTTTCAAACAGGATTTTTTTTCGTTGGATGCAATATGCTACCTGCCGGGATTACGTATTTGCTTGAATTTCGCGCGATTTGAACAATTGGTGCTACGACTTTTTCACGTTTGTTAGTAATTTTTGATCGACATATGTCACGGGTTTTCGTTACGTAAAATATGCGAGACGTCTTTAGCCAAGGTTGTGTGTTTAGTATAGCTCCATTTTAAAAAACACACAACGTTGCAATTTGGTTTGATGTTAAATGTATTTTTTAAATTATCGGCTATAACATATAGTGGCTTCAGGTCAGGAAGAAGATTATACAATGCTGGTAACACGTGATTAGTGATTAAATGGTCAGAGCACGTTCGCGCCTTACCTTTAGTGACCTATTTCAGACACAAAACTGCTTTTTAATCGTTAATTTTTTTTAACCTTTTTTTAGACACACGATATGACATGATTTGAAACACATCACATGATTTGAAATTTCTATTTAGTTACACGCAGTGCAAACGTTTAGGCATAAGCAAATTTGTTATGACATTAAAAAAAATATGTTTGCATTATTTATGCCTCTTAGGAAGTTCTTACGCTATCCGTAACATTACTTTTTGGGTATATTTTTATTACCACATTTATCTTCCATATTCATGGTATATATAAACATGAGGCCAGCAGTTCAACATGTAACAACGTAACGTGCAATAGTGATAATGAGCCCACGGTATGTTGGATTGTTTCATTTTGTTTAACCAGACAAAATTCAGGTTGACTTCGTACATTATGGTGATGGTTGTGGTGTAATTAACTTTTAACCTGTTAAAATAACTGGTAAATATTCTATTTAACCTGGGCAACGCCGGGTATTTCGTCTAGTAGCTCATATTTGGCTATAAGGTCGCATATACGGGCGAATTTCTCTACCGAACATACTGTGTGGTGTAAGGCGTCGGAAAGGCGTTCGGAATTTTAGTTGGCCATTATGGAGTGGTTGTGTTACCTGACAGTTATAACGTCATATCATGTATCAAGTGCTTCAGTAAATAGCTCATATTTGGCTGGGTCGCATATACGGGCGAATTTCTCTACTGAACATACTGTGTGATGTAAAGGGACGAAATGCTGTTCTATCATATTTTAGTTGGCCATTATGAAGTGTTTGTGTTGCCTGATATTTATGACGTCGTATCATGTCTTCATCGTGACTTCACACTAGTCAAGCGGTGTATCAAATTACTCATATTTGGATAGGTCGCGAGAATAATTTGTGTTAGCAAAATTTTTTTTTTCCTAATCCTTCATGTCACTTCAGTCGCGGTCCTCAATTTAAGAACCACTGTGTTTAATCAATAAATCTAGTTTGATATATACGCCTGTTATTTATATTTCATTTACTTATCTGTTGTTTTAATAATATACATACTGCATATGAGAATACTACTATTATTGCAATTCCGTTGCGTTGTTTTAAGGATTCCGCGGTATTTTATTTTACGTTTTACAGTAATTTTTTAGTAATTGATTTCTTTAAATGAAAGATTATACGATTTTGCTGCCAAATTTTTTTTCAGCTATAACCGACAGAATATTAAGCAAAATGGTAAACACAATACCGGAACACGAATCGAATATATGATATAACAAAATAACCTTATATAAACCGTTTTCTTATTTTATAGTCTTGTTCATATTTTTTATTTATCCAATACAAATGTATTTTGGGTGTGTTAATTGGCAGCTGCTGTATTTTTTTAGCAAGAATCGCTAGAAGCGTCAGCATAATAAAACATCTATCCACGACCCTGTATCATCCGATGTGCAAAAGGGTGCTCAAAAGTACGAAGGAGCATGTGCTACAATCGGTCCAAACAATTGAACAGGTAGGATATATCCATGCATTGCTGTTCGCCTTCAGGAAAGTCCCTCAAGATCCTACGGGATTTTCGCCTTGAATTGCACTTAATGTTGCTTTCGACGGAAAACAACAAAAATTGAAACGGCCATTCCGGGTGAATGACCAGATTGACATCAACTACTACGTTTTCGGACGATAGAATCAAACATTCCATGCCAACATGTTAAATAAATAGCGTCTCTGATCGTTGAAGCCTCGGCGGGATACAATGAGTCGACGCCCCGCGGAACTTCGCAGGAGGTCGCGGGCAATGGCAGCACTTGTCGACAGGTTTTCTGATATTTTCAGCGATCTCCGTGAGTTGTTGACTTTATTAAGCACCACATAATGCCAACGGACAATTAACACATTCACACAAAGACCTACACCGTGTATTTTAGCATAGGTGAGCATCTGCCATAAAACATCAATCCGTCCACAGTCACTATGTTCCAACAAAAGATGAGGACATCTTTATCATACGAAGCAAAGCGATATAAAATGTTTCTTTGAAGAAGTCTTAGACGAAACAATAAATGCACCTCCGCCATCTGTAGCATATCGCTGGGTATGTTATGTTTATTGCCACTGCCGTATGCCCGACGACGGAGGATTGATGGTTCGGTGTGAACAGTGCCGAAAATGGTTCCACCAGGATTGTGTTACTGGTTATTTTCAAAATTTCTGGCTATGTAATTTATGTCCGTCCAAAAATACTAGACATCACAAGACATTTCAGGAATTTGTAAAAATAGCAAATGAAGACGGAAATGTTGAGTTACTTGTGTCGCTATTTGATTCTATTCGGAAAATAATCCCTGAAATTAATTTTCCACCAGGCAAAAACCACATTGGCTGTATGGAGGAAAACGAATATTCAAAAATGTTTGGACTAAAAACAACCCAATTAAAGGCATATGGATATACCATAAATAATCCCAGCAAATATGGGGACTTCTACATTTTGATTTGTAAATTAGCAGTTTCCTCATACCAAGAAATATTTAACACAGACACAGTTGTTCAAAATGGTTCATGTGGCTTTGAGCATATAGCAAACAAAACAAAAGTAGTGGCACATGGCTCAGAATTCCAAAAGAAGGGACGGTTCATTGTCACAAAAGTTCGGCAAAACAAGAAACGTCATCCTGCTGATTTTGTGGATGTGGAAATAAACAACAAAAAAAATTGTGAGTTTTTAGCGTCTTTTCTCTGTTCTTTAAATATGTTTTCATCATTCGTTCTAAAAGGTTTTGATTTAACAAATTAAGTTAAGCAGAATGTAGAAACTACTTTTTATTTTTTTATTTATTTTTATCAATAAAATAAATAGCGAAAACACGAACAAGAAAAACAAATCAAAATAATAAAGCTCTCAAGCAGCTAACAACCATTTACTTTTGTGTTTTGTCATACTTCCTCTTATTAAAGCCGAATATCGCTCGGAAGTTCGCACAGAAGATAGCATCATAAGAAAGCGTAACATAGTCGGGACAGCTTCGGCATATTTACATTGATAAATAACATATCGCGCGCATAAAAGGACACAATTCACAAATGTTTTGCACGGTTCATTTTTGTGCACTCCAAAGAGTAATTGCTCGCGAAAAAAACCACATGATATTCGTAGTTTAGTACTTAACCACGCACTCACGTTTTCCCAGTATAGACACGTAACAGGACACAAATAAAACAAGTGGTACAGGGTTTCCGTGGCCTTTTTGCAAAAAGTACATTGGTTAGATTTGTTTTTATCAAGCGAATAAAGCAGGGGTTCTTAAACTGGGATCCATGGACCTCCTGGGGGTCCGTGAACTAGTTTTAGGGGGTCCATGAAGGCCCAATTGAAAAACTAGTGTATACTTAAAGTAATGAATTTGTAAAAGAAAACACTTTAATTAAAAATTAAACAGTTTTGTACTGAATGTATATTTAGACTCCATTTAACTTTCACATTTTTCGGACCGAAATAACAGAGTCATGAAGTCTATTTGTTTTGTGGCGTCAATTTATGACGTCATTTTGGAGCATTTCTTGTCTACCGGGGTCCATGCAAAGCAAAAAAAATGTAGGGGTCCGCGGTAAAAAAAGTTTAAGAACCCCTGGAATAAAGGGAGTCATTTGTAACAATTGCGCCCAAGTTGAACTTTATCTGAAAGCTTCCAAACTATAGTTTGTTTTCGATTGTTGAATTGTAGAGGTTGCGGTCAATTTTTTCCCATGGCAGACGTGCACTCCCGCAACTTAAGGTCCGGTGCCATTTTAATTCAGCTTTTGGAGGAAAGAGGATTGTTGTTTGTATTTTTTCGTAAACCGATTTGGTGGAGTTATACTACTGGATAAATACTTCTAATGTTTGAGTTCTATACGATCGGAACGTTGTTGCGCTACCCGAATCCCAGTCTTCTGGGAAACTCGATATTAATTTTATGAATTGGACAAAATCTGTGTTGTTAGAATAAAGTTAAATTTATTTACCAATGCGTCATATTGTAGGTATTGGCGGTTTATATTCAATAAATCCTGGTGAAAAATTATATTGGAATCTATAAGTGATGGCATGAAAAAAACATTTGAGTGGTACTTTACTTTTATGTTTAGCCAAAGCGGGCGGCTGTTTGACTTTGTATCTATGATTTCCAGGTGTTGTTTGCACGCCGTTATTGCGCAACGTAACGTTCGCATAGGAAGTATACGCCTTGTGATTGCATTGTTTGTTCCTATGTTCCCATTAAGAAGCGCTTCCAATCTGTTACCTTGGATAAAGGGGCCTTCGATTTGTTTCCAATCAGCTTCCGCGTTTTGGTCGAGTAGTGTATAGATCCATTTTGTATGTAAGGCTAACAAGTAATGATCTATATTGATCATGCCTGTCCCCCCATTTGCAATACTCGCACTTAAAGTCTCTCTTTTCACCCTCTCCCATTTGGACCCCCATAAAAATGTAAAGAGGATTCGTTTAACTTTGGAGATAAAGCATTTTGGTACACTAACCGGGACAAATCTGATTTTAAAGGTTAAAATTGGGATCATGAGGCTCTTAATAACTGTTGTTTTTCCGAGGAGCGAGAGACCCCTTGCGGACCAGATATTTGATACTATTTGAATTTTTTCCAGAAGTGGTGTGAAGTTTTTTTCAATTAGATCGGCGTCGTTACTCGGGCCACGGAGAATTTCAACGCCTAAGTATTTGATAGTGCCTGATGGCCATAGAACACCACTTTGTTCCATGGGTTTGTGACTGTTTTTACGATTTGTCCCGATGAAAAGCGCATTGGATTTGGACATATTTACTTTGCAACCTGACATTTCGCCGAAGTCTTCGATTATCCTAAAGAACAAATAAAGTTGGAGAGAGAGGGTCTCCCTGGCGTACGCCACGTTGAACGTTGAACGATTGTGCTAGAAAGTTGTTATTGACAATTACGCACGACGGATTTTGATAAAAACATTCGATTAATTTAATAATCTCATGACCGAACCCGAAAGCAGATAAGGCTGCATATATGAAGTCCCAATACACCGTGACAAAGGCCTTGAACATGTCTAAAGACAGTATCGCGCCAGGTATATTGTAATAGTCGGCGCAGTCGATGATATCGAACAAAATACGAATATTAGTGCCAATGTATCGTTTTAAACCATTTTGCGCAGGCGAGATAATGTCGTTTAGTACACTTCGGACTCGGGTGTTAACTACTTTTGATGCAATTTTGTAGTCTACATTTAATAGCGTTATTGGTCTAAATTTCCCGGTTCAAGATGGTCTTTATTAGCTTTTGGAAGTAAAATTACTACTGCTTCTGACTGCGAAGGTGACAGTCTACCCGTATTTACGGTATGTCGCCAAGCTGCCATATAGAAGCATTTGATATTGTCCCAAAATGTTTTATAGAACTCTGCTGGAAAACCGTCTAGTCCAGGGGATTTATTTTTACCCATGTTGCAGAGAGCAGTGAAGAATTACGCTTCTGTTGTTTCCGCTTCTAATATTTTTGATTGTTCTGCCTTAATTTTTGGGAGATCCAGTGTTTTTAATTTTGAAGCGATGGAGGTTTTGTTTAATAAATTTCCGTTTTGTTTATAGAGTTGCTTGTAAAATCCGACTAGGCCGTCCAAAATGTTGTTTTGGTCAGTTATCATTTTATTGTCGACCAACAGTCTGTTAATACCCTTCTTTTCGCAATTTCTTTTTTCTAAGTTTAAAAAGTATTTTGTATTTTTCTCGCCCTCCTCGGCCCAGCGAGCCCTACTTCGCGTTACGGCGCTTTTGGTTTAGCGCAGCATTAGTTGGTCAAGTTCCGATTTAAGTTTGGACAATTTTTCGTGCAAGGGGCCTAATTCTGTTTTAGAATTTTTTTAAATAGCGTCTTGCGTCTCCCACTCTCCCCAATCAGTTTTTCCAAATCGTTTTGGTTAATATTTGACTTCGTTTTAGTTCGGCCGAGTATCTTATAGTTTCTCCCCGAACCACTGCTTTCAAGGCGTCCCATCTAACGAGAGGATCGGTTTCGCCTATATGGTTTTCTTCTTTATAATAAGTGATTACCTTTCTTATTTTTTCCTTGTAATGCTGGTCATTTAATAGTGATGTATTAAATTTCCAGTAGCCTCTACCGCGTAGTGCTGGGTTAATGTCAGTTCCTAGAGTTACCGTATTGTGGTCGGACATTATGCCGGGAACTACGTCTACACTTGTAACGTTTTCGACGAGAGTTCTGCCAATTAAAAAAAAATCTAAACGCGATGATGCCGCTGGTAGTTTTTGAATTTTTGAGAATGTTGGAAATTTGTGTCGAAAAATGTCTGTAAGTTTGTAATATGTTTTTTATTTACTGGCTGAGCGTAACTTGCTCTGCTTGTCATTTTTCGCTCCGCACTCCACGAGCGCCACACTGGGAATGAGAATGTAGAAACTAAAACAAATTACATATAAAGGAAATTAGGACGCCATAGACGGGAACACACAATAAGACCTAAAGCAACAGTAACTAAAGCAGAAAAATCTAAAAAACCATAGCATTAAGCCCAACAACATAATACAGCCAAATACGCAGTAATATCCAGTACAGCATGAGATCAAAATCGTCTCAATAAGACCTAAATCTGTCAAAACAAGGCCTAAATTCATCGAAATTAGTCCTAAATTCACCGGAATAAGTACTGAATTTATCGGAATAAAGCCTAAATGGCCAAAATAACGCCCGAACTTGTGGGCAGAGGGTATGGGACGATCGGGGGCCATCGGTCTGGCATCGACCGTTTTGGTGACTACGTTTGGACGCCCTAGTCTGACCGGTGCCCTGACGGCACCACATTTTTAGTCCTGTTTGGGGTTATTGGTGGGGTTAGAAAGTGGTTTAGTGTTGAAATTATTAGTGGAGTTAGTGATGTACTTAGGGGTGGGGTTTGGTTAGTTAAAGGGTTGTTTAGACCTGATTCTGACCTTTTAGGTTTTATTCCGACGTATTTAGGACTTATTCCGATTTAGACGGTACTGATACCATATAGGTATTGGTCCTAATTTGGCCTTATTTCGAATTGTGTTTTATTTTGACGTTGGTGCTGTTCTCATCTCGATCTTAAGGCTGGAGCCCGCCATACACCTCTTCGTGTACTAGTTACACAAATTCTCCCGTAAATGCAGCATCATGCGACTGCAACGTATATGCGACCTTTAGTGGTTAACGAATCAGTCCAATAAGGGTAATTTACTACAGCACTTGTTTAGTGTGACGTCACGATGAAGACATGATATGACGCCATAACTGCGAGGCAACACAAACACTTCATAATGGCCAACTAATATATGATAGAACGCCATTCCGACGCCTTACACCACACAGTTTGTTAGGTAGAGAAATTCGCCCGTATATGCGATATTATGCGAACGCCCGTATATGCGACCTAGCCAAATATGAGCTATTTACTACAGCACTATATCTATCATGTCTAACTAAAAACGCAAATCAATGCTATTGCAACATCAAGCATGTTTAAATCAACAATTTGTGAAAATTGAATGAAAATATAAACCCAAGCAAACTAAGAAGTATTAAGATTACTATTTCTTCCTTCATTAGGTATATTTCAAAAGGTTTTAACGTGACTGGTAATAACTAAGAATGCATTTTGGTATCTGGTTTATTATGTTCACAGGATAATTTTTATTGATAAATGGACAAACCGATGTTGGGTGGCTGTTGTGTTTGCTTGGATGAAAGAGGCTGGGCAGAAAATCCACTTGTTTATTGTGATGGTCAGTCTTGTACAATAGCTGTTCATCAAGGTAGTTTTTTTTTAATTACAGATATATATATACTAGGCAACCAAGTTATTGTTTGGTATAAGTTGATTTTATATGGCATGATCCAAACCGGGTAAAGTTAGATTTCCAAATGCCTTAAATATTTTATTAACTTTAGTAACTACTGAGTGTATGTTTGTGTTTACAATTATTTTCTTTTGATGTATATACATGATTTGTTTATTAAATTTTACCAAACAGAAAACCAAGTTAAAAACAGACAACTCTGCCAAAATATATATTTCTAGCTGTAAATTCATTGCTATTTGACCTGCAAGTTTTTTGAATTCATGTTAATGTATTTAAAAATTGTATTGTATTGTTTTATTTTATAACAAAGATTAAATGCAAAAAAATTATACAAACAACTAATCAAAAACATGTTAGTGTTACTCTACAACTATTTTTTGTGTTTAGTGGCTGGCTAACATTGTTATGTAAAGTGCATATTATGTGTTGATTGAGGTTACCCATGTTGAAAGTGATGCCGAAATTTCAGAACAATTCCAAACTTGCATATTTAAAGAACGCTCCTAAATGTTTACAGTAGATTTTACAGAAAACTTCCTTTTATATCATGTTATATATATTTATATATAGGGTGTTAAATGTTTGCGCTTAACTGTTTAAAATAGAGTCAATAATTTCCTTTCAAATAAAATAATCTGCCGGACTGTACAACAATTAGTCTAATATTCATGATCGCACATAATAATTAATTTAATTGTAATATAATCTAGATAAGCTTATGTTTGCCAAGTAGAGACATAACCATACTGTTGTATTTAAATTCAGCCTGTTATGGAATTGTTAAAGTGCCTTCAGGACCTTGGTTTTGTGGAAAGTGTGAAACCAGTGAATGTAATACAAATATGGTTTGTGACTTTTTTTAAAGTTTTATATTCTCACTACATATTGTAGTTCTTATTTTGATGCAATACAACATAGAACAACTACTGTATATAATTTAGCTAATTAGGCTCAAATTTCACCTACAGCTAGTTAATTTTTATTGGTAAATTGTTAAAAGGTGTATTGGACGTTCAAGGTTTGAACTTCTACCTATGCTTCCCAAAAATAAAGATATTATTTATTCCTTGAATAATAACACTGCAAGAAAAATACCACAACCGCATTAGTTTGCTGAAAAAAAACAAAAAAATCATATTCAATAGGTAAATTTGACTATAGGCATATAGAAATGCTCTTACCCTGTTTATCTTTCATATTAATCAAACATTGATTTTTCAATTTTTAGAAATGCGAACTTTGTCCACATTTGGAGGGAGCATTAAAAAAAACAGACAATCAAGGTTAGTTGAAATAGGGATAGTAACACAACTAATACACTCATGGCGCCAAACTTTCAAAATTCTTACCAACAAAACGTAACTTGGAAAACTGATGCAATGTTTAGATTCTCTAGCAATTTAGTAGTAACAAAATACCTCTCCTTTATTTAATCTTTTTGGTAGAGGTTATTAAAATGTTCAATAGACCAACCTGCGGCGAAGAACGTACACCGGAAAAGATGATATCATACAGGAGTTCATATCAAAAACATTGAAAAGGATAAATTAATTTTGTTTAAAATGCCCAACGCTGTAGCTTACATGCCTGTTTTTTTGTTTACGTCGTTGAGAAGTCTGTTTGTTTCACCAATAAAATATATTTTTGTTATTAGGCCTGTTTGAGATTACTTAGAGTCGGTGACAGGCGATAAGCACCGACAGGTTTCCATGTCAGGTGCAATGTTTCCGATGTAACATCGCAGCAATAATGGTTTTAGTTTTGTGATCCTTGTTTACTGAGATTTTCAAGGGGGTGTCAAACTGTCAAGACTCCTTAACCATTACGAAAACAACCATTTAACAAGTGCCAATCCTAAAAAAAAGATAGCACCAAGTATCACTAACCCTTTATACTTGGTGGTACCCTTAAAAGTTGACAATAAAATTTTATTTCATGTGTTCTTAATCAAATTTTATATTCTAATCCAGTAAATGACATGTATTATCACTATTAGTTAATCTTTGCTTTTCGCTACAAAATAAGTTCAAAATATCCACGGCCACCAAGTGACGCAAGTACTTGGTATGTCGTGTAAATTTGCTAATATTATATAGAATCACTTAGTCATAGTCTGACATATTTTTTGTGTTTAGGCTGGGCTCATGTGGTGTGTGCACTTTATATTCCTGAAATTCAATTTGGAAATGTTTCAACTATGGAGCCCATTGTCTTGTCAAAAATACCCCAAGAAAGGTTTGATAAGGTATGTAAAAATGAAAAAAAACAAAATAAACTAAAACATTTAATTTAATTTCTATTTTTATAGAGTTGCTACATATGTGAAGATAATGGTAGTGCAAAAAAATCATTTGGTGCCTGTATGGATTGTGCTAAAGCTGGGTGTAAATCAAGTTTTCATGTCACATGGTTTGTTAATGTGTTTTGAGTATAAATTTATTATTTAAAATGGTTTTCATCATAGTGCTCAAATATCAGGACTTCTATGCGAGGAGGCTGGAAGTAGCAATACTACAAAATATTGTGGATATTGTGCACAGCATTTGTCAAAAGTACGAAAAACAAATCTGTTTCGGAGCTTGGCTGGCTTCAAGGTTGTACATTTTTTATGAGAAAGATGGTGACTTATAACCCATTTGATTGTAATTAACTTGAGACTTGAAGTGAAAGGGTGTAATTTAATGTAATTAATTTCTTTTTTTTAGGCTTATGAACATCTAGCTGATGAATCCGCAAAACATCCAGAACGGTAGTATTTAGTTTATTGATAAGTAAGGGGTAATGTATGCGGTATATTTTTGCGTATAAAATCAGGACGACAGCGACCAGAGGTGCATTTTTTGTGGCCATTTAAGTATGACGTCACAAAAATACATGTAACTTTGCACTCCGGTTGTTACAACGAATTAAGAAGTCAAATATTACGCGCTAGAAAATTCGCCTTTATTAATTGAATTTATTTCGGCACATTATATCTGGGTTATCTTAAATGAATTTTCACAGCAAAAAAGAATAACTTCTACTCCAGAACGTTTAAACTATAAGCCCGCGTTTAAATCGTTCGGTCACACATGGCTTGTTTTGTTCCATGCCAACCTACCATGTAAACGCAAAAAAATCGCATTCGCGCGAATATTTTCATCTTTTCTATATGTGCGCAACAAAGTACTGTGTAGCAGTTTGCAATATGACCATTGAGTTTTATCACGAGTAACACCTATACAGCTTTAAAACACGATAAACGCAATGCATGTTTTTTTTGCGTGGTTGTGGTGCAACCTTTAATATGTGGAGATAAAGAAGTGCTTATCGTCAGTTGGTTCCTTGGATAACAGCACGTAAGATTACTTGAGTTATGACGTCAGTCATGTTGAGACTTTAAACTAAAATCTTTGATCTACCCCTGCAACATTGGCCCGCTACAAAATATAGTGCAAACATCCAACCCAACCACTTAATTTTGTTACTAACATACCATAATGTTTTTCGCTTCAATTACAGACCTTTAAGCCTAGATACCCGTGTCGTACAATGACACTCTAGTAAAACCTTCGCCAACTTTTTTTATGTCTCAAGTAACGGATCTATTTAAATCGCAATTTTTGCCTACCTAAAATAGTCTACAATACAACAGCTGTATCAAAGTTAATATGCGACGCTTGTACCTTTTGAGATGTCCAGGCCTGATTTACATGCTATAGTGACGTAACAATCTTTATTAGATTGTCAAAACAGACCAATCACAGCGAGCAAACATCCTGTAATACAGGCCTGTACAACATACGGCGTGCGATGTAAGAACATTTTTTAGATTATTACCTAAATAAGTGCGGAATAGTTGCTTGTGTATTGCGATCATTCAGTCGCATAGAGTGAAGCAGAATACACCGAGTTTGAAAAACATGCCACGCCCAAACTATAGATTTTTTGTAAACTTTCAAGATGACGTGCATAATTTTTTAACTTAGTGGTAAGAAAATTATTTGCCCAAAAAAACGCGACTGCCCTGCCTAACTGTACGTATGGTAAGCCTATAAAAAGGTGGAGTTTGATCGGTATTTAGCGTATACCACAACGCAATTATGTATTCTTCGCAGCATATATTATTTGACTTCTTAATTAACTAATGTACAACTAAGGATAAATCCAACTGTTTAAATGTGTCTGTTGTATGTTGTCATTTAATTTTTGATTAGAATATATGTTAGCAAATTGTTTTGTAACTACGGTTATATAATAATTGTTAACGGCCTCCCCTCAAAATTAGATTTGAATAAATAAACCGTATGTAGGCTGGTCGTCGCTATTCCATCTGTACAAAATGACGATGGTGATACAACAGAAGTTACAGAGGATAAATGTTATCCTACGAAAAGTTCTGAACAAGACCAAAATGGATCAGACAAGCAGAGTAAGTTTTCGAACCAAACTAGTTATATCGCTCTTTAAAGGGTCAAAGTTGAAGACTTTATTTTCTTTCTAAGATTTAGACGAGGTGTCGTCCAAACCAAACCCTAAAACAAATCGTTTAAAACGAACAAAAAAGAATTCAGGTTCGAATTTTTAGTGACTTGAATTTCAAAAGGATTGATTTAATTGATTTTTTTTATTAAGGGTGTAATGCTGGCAAAAAGAAAGTAATACCAGTAAAGAAACAGAACAGGTTGACGGTTAATAATAATTCTAGCAATATTTTGGATGATGTCGGATATGCAACGGCACCAAAACATAGCGTGGTAACACTATCATCTTTTGGTGATGATTACATGGTACCCTCCGGACCTTCAGACATTGATAAAGAGAAGTAAGTCATGTTTGAAATGTGGATTCTGTGGGAGCTGATTTGATTTTTATTTTACTGCTGTATCAGATTAACGATGCAAGAAACCCACAATAACGTCGACGGGCTCTCTGCAATAGAACAACTGATGTTTCAGCAAAAAAGCGACCTTCTACATTTCTTTCAAGAATTTGGATCCCCAACAGGTCATTACTCATTAGTTGCAAAAAAATTGTCAAGTGCATGTGGTGTAATATAACAGACATGCTGTTTCAGTTGCACCAGTATTGCAAAAGTTACAAAGAGTTCGTGAAGAAAATCGTATTCTAGAAGAATCTATCCATAAAATGACACATGGAAGGGATCAATTGCTTGCCATCAAAGCCAAACTTTCAATACCGTTTAAGCACGCAACACATGTTACTAATGTTGTTAGTAGTACAGGCATACTGGACTCGAAGTCGTTTCAATTACCAGACTAAATAAGAAAGAAATATTTATTTTACACGAAACAAAAATATAATTTGATGTGCCTGAGATCAAGAAGACTTCCTTTTCATGTATGTGTCCATAATTGATGGTGGGTGAAACGTAAACTCTCTAAAGACACATTTTGAAATCATTAGTTCTGTTCTACCAAAGGTACATGTTTTTTACTTACTCTGGTTGCATAAATGGTAGACTATACCCAAATATGTTGATCGGAAGTGTTTCTTCCACCATTAGTGTTTCAACTAGAAAATAAAACAAATCAACCGTAGATTGATAAACTGGAAACCTTTCGGCTTTCTTCTTACCATCGTAAATTGAGGGTAAAAACGTTTCCATTATTCCTTCGGCTTGCCTCTCTTGTTTTAAAAGTTTTTGCCGCAGTTTTTCATTGTACCGATATTCCCGAATTCTTTGAATATCCCATCTGAAGTACATTAGCGACAGACAGCCTTTAAAACTTTAACTTTTGTTATCATTACCCATTGCAAAACATACCAACCTTTTTCTTCGCTTTTCAGCAAATTCAAATTTAGTATGTCGGTGTAAATATGTTTCATCATCATCGTTCTATTTATATAATGGAAGCAAAGTATTAATATATTACACGTTGACACTAGGGGCGATTATGTTTCCATATTACTCTTTTTAACACCCTCTCCAACTGATGTTTTAAAGGTTACTTCTCCTACCTCTAAGTTGAAATTGTTTTCTACAAGTGGTTGCATTTTCCGGACTTGCCACGTTGGAACTAATGAAAACAAAAAATTAATTTTTGAAAAAAAGGAAAATAAAAAATCTGTCTTAACTGTTTAGTGTTGATCCTCCTTTTTCCTCAGCATCGTTACTGGAAAGGGTGTAGTAGTTATAAGTTGCCAACCAAAACTGTTTATAATATGGACAGATGCTTCGCCATTCACTCCCAAGAACACCTTACAACATTTTTTACTTATTACAATTTTGCAACAACTAAATTTTGCAATATAATTATTTAACCTGTTAAGCCGATATTTGACAATGTAAACATGGACTCGTCATATTTATTAGATTCCAAGACCGAAAATAAGCTTGAAATTTCAGTTTTGTTTTCAGCATTGTTTACAATGGATAGCAATCTAGCGACCTCTGTAACCATTGCTATACAATGTGGACATCGATCACAAATTTTAAACGCCACATTAGAGTGGTTTGAAGCTGGAGACAATCCGTCATCTGTTTTAACAGTTACCATAGGTGATGAAACAATGCTGGAAAGCAACTGATTTTGACATCGTTCAATAAAAGAAACTGGAACTGGAACACGGTCGTGCTTTAAACAAATTCCACCAATAGGTTTTTGCACAGGTGTTCCTTCAGCGCAACTACTGCCACGATTTTCGCGTTTTTGTCCCGAAATTGTTTTTACAAGATTTGGTGTTTGGGATGCGACGTAACATGATGGCATATGCTCGCTGTCCTGCTGGTGAACGTTTTGCGTACTGCTGGGAACGGATTTAAATTCAGTGATAGTTTCACTTTCTTCCCCCTTAACGGCAACTTCTCTTTTTTTAGTTTCGTCCATTAATTGTCTGTAAAATCAAGGTAAGTGTAAATCTAATGAAAGGGATTGAAGTATGTTATTTTAGTTGTGAGTTGTCCAATATGCCTCAATAAAAATCTTCTGTTGCTCTTCGCATTGACGTTAACGAATAGATGTTTGAATATGGTAAGCTAACCCTCTTATAAATAACGAGCTTATGGTAAAAACGATTTGCGATTATCTAAATACAAAATGTGCTATCTCTAACGGGGGCCGTACATCATCACACAACCCACCTAATATCAAAGCCTAAATTTTGTTTTGTCACACTGAATTCGGGGACAAGTTTAGCAGAATCTTGTAGTTATTAAATAGTTGTTGCAAAAAAATGTCGCATAATTATTCACATATTTAAAGTAACGTAAAACATTTTTCGCGGTGTGACAAACTTGAATGGTCTTGGGATAGGCTGGATTCAAAAGGTGATATCTAATAGGTGTACCATGAGTTGCGATTCTTTTTTGAGAAAGTGTGAAAATTACTTTTTCAATACATGTTGAATTGGCACTATCACATCGGCATAAAACGCGATTACACAAACCGGGAAAAAATAATAATGTTATAGTGATTATGCGACCACAGCTTCATGACTTGTATTTTTGTTTAACCACGCAGAAGTATCCACGTTTATTGCAATGGCTAAACTAGTAAATACTGGGCCAGGGTATGCGCAATGTTACTTTTATGGTTACATGTTAAATTTTCATAAATTTTTGGAAATCACCGGTTATAACACGGGGCTCCCGGAAAAAAAGTCCCAATTAGACGGGGATGGCACAACATAATATGCAGCCTAATAGAGATTAAACTTCTTACATTTTATCTTTCTTGAACACAAACAAAAAGTAGGGGGCAATTTTCGCGATTAATTTGGTAGTATGTATGGCGTGCTTAGCTATGTGTAGCGCGCCATTACAAACAACCCCAGTCGAATTAATGTCTCTTACATATAGGCTGTGTCCTCATTAGTATATGATGGTATATTGTTCACCCAATTCAGACACAATCAACGGCAAACAAGGGACAACTCTACTTGTGGCTTTCGGTTGTGCAAAAGCTTATCGAGAATTTAATACAATTTGTCTGTTTATAGTGTCGCCTGATTACCATGATATACAATATTTGTTACGTGCTTCCCCATCACCGTGAAATGCAAAAAAAACACATCGGATGATATGGAATTTATATTTAACAAACGTGTTGCGCCACGTAGTGCAAAGTTCAGGCAAAACTGACAATGTTGTTCCATTTTAAACATATTTTTGCATTACTTCTAACGAAGATGTTGAGCTATCGACACCACAAATTTTTTATAGTTATCTGCTATTTCACGAGGCTAGCAAATTTCAACAAACATGTTACAACGTAATATACAATAAGATAAAGAACGCACAGCAACTTTAGAGGATAAATTGCCTGCAAAATATATTTTCTCACACTTTAAACAAAAAAAAGAACGCACAGCATAAGGGACCTTGCATTTTGTTTAACATGCAAAAGTTAAGTAAATTTGACAATTTATCGCAAGGCGATAATTACCTAACATAACCAGAAAGTCCTTTATCGAATAAATCACACTGCTAAAATACTTTATTTAACCTAACTTGGGGAGCACCGAGTGTTTCGTCTGGTAAATGTTATTTTAAAACAACCAAAAAGGGAAATTGTCTTACAAACGGAGTAGGAACTCGAGTAAGACTACGTGTTACGAGTCCGACGTGCGCATGGGAGTACCAAATTGTAAAAAGGTGGAATAGCGTATAGTTTTCCAACTATGTAAAGGGGGGATGAGTTATATGACTCCATGGATTATTTTGAACCGACTTCGTAGCCCTCATTTATTCAAAACAATTTAATAAGAACATGAAAAACAAAAAGTGTCCAACTGGTTTTTATTGTAAACACGTTTTTGTAAGCTAAAATAACAAGAAAAACAGTTTTAAGAAAGATAAGCCACTGCCCGGACCATTCCCAGGTCATGGCTAAGTTACTGTCCATTATTGCGAATATACAATAAGGCCCAACAGTATGTACAACTTTATATTTACCTATAAATAATAGCAGGTATATTGACCAACGATGGACCATTATTCCAGGCTGCACCACCACATATTTATATTCAGTTAGTAGGTTTGTAAAATAAGTTTACTTTGTTGGGAGCGCTGAAAAGTGTGTATTTGTTTGGCCTCAATTCACAAAACTCACCAAAGACCTCCAATTTTATCTAGCATGTGGATATGAAAATTTTTACGAAAGTAGTATCAAGTATCAAATTTCAAAAGAATATGGAAAACATGTTGCTTTGTTTCAAGCACTGGATGTCCAATGAGTTTACCAGTTTACTTTTTACATGCACATTTGGACCATTTCCACAAAACCTGGGGTGATGTTATTAAAGAGCATGGTGAACTTATAACAGGAAATCAAAATTATGGAAATAAGGCACCAAGGGTAATGGGATGTAACCATGCTGTTTGATTAATGTTAATAATTGTCATACTTAAAAATCTGTAGTAAATAGTTTGCAAACAGCCCCATACCTGAAACATTATGAAGTATCTTTTATATTGAAGTCATGGTTAAAAACACAGTATCATATATACTCGGACTTAACGCAATAACATTGCAGAAATGTACCAATTTTTGTCCTCATTAAGGTCGCCGCCGAAATGAAAATTTATTTTATTGTGTTGTAAAACTAGTTTAGCCATTTTATATCTTACTAGACATATTGTCCACTGTTGCTCAGGTTAAATAGGGTTTTTACCAGTATGCTGCTATTTTGCCTTAAACTTGCTTTGATAAAAACAAATGATTTGAATACTGGCAATGTTTAAGTAATTAGGGCTGCAATGAACAGGTTAATTTGCGAAATCACAATTTTGCATTGTTTAACAAAATATAAGAATCAATATAGCTGTTAGCTCTCAATCACCATGCCGAGTTATGTTGTACCATGTTCTTGTGAGTTTGCTTAACCCTAATGTTAAAGCCAACAATTGTAAAAACTGATTCTAAAAATATTTAACCTGTACCAAAAAGGAGTTAAATGGATACCGTAACAACTTCCATAGATATTACAATATTATTGTTTAAAATGATATATCGGTACAAAAATGGGTGCATATAAAAAATATAAAGCGGGATATATAAATTTTACACAATACCACTTTAATTAATTGCTATCTCAAACATTAAGCTCCTCACAGTTAAATTAACTAACATGTAAAGTTTCCCATAAATTTAAACCAATAACAGTTTTGTTAGTGTTACCTTCCTTTCTTACTACCAATTGCAGGAAAAGTTGAATCATGAAACACATCCTTGTGTTTCTTGGAAAGAGATATTCTTCTCTCCATTCTCTCAAGTCGACATTTAAACTGCAAAAAAATATATGTATTTATGTTGCAAGTTAGAGTTGAACCCCACAAAATCTCTCCCCACAGCTAAATAACAATTGCAGATTTAAATTATTTCCTTTTGATTGATGCTTTGTGGTTATCCCCCCTTCCAAATAAGGCAGCGAGAGGAAGGACCCTAACACTATAAAAGTCATCTACAAACCACCCATGTCAATCAAAAAATAAAAAGTTTTATAAATTTTTCGACATCTTTGGTCTATAAAATAGATTGGGTTGTGGTTGCTATTTATATGTCAGTGGGACACTACAAATAGGGTTATATAGCAAGGTAATTTTTTTAAATATATTTTACTTTAATTGTTGGTTAGACATATTGAGTGCTCTGCTGGGACGAAAATTTCCCACCTACACCGATAATTTAAATATGTGAAGAGGGTAGTTTTGATTTGCAAAGACTAAAAATAATATATTATATTAATTATACGAATAAAATATTGGTTTTGTTTATTTCAATGCTAGCTTTTTTTTTTAAATAAGCTTACTCCAGTTGGTCCCTCCAAAACCTTACACATTCAACAATATTTCTTTCTTATTTAATTTAAATTATTCATAGGGGTTTACATAGAAAAAACAAAGAATAACAAAACTTTTTCCAACCGTTGACATTTTAGGGTTCTTGACCCATAACACTCAAAAAGACCATCTACATACCACCCCATCACATCTGGAAATATAAAGTTACTACAAGTTTTATTTTTGTCTAAACTCTGTAAAAACTTAAATATGCCAAACTAAAAAAAGAATATCTACAAATAAAATATCTTTCCGGAAAAAAATTGTCAGTGGGTTGTGATAAACGTAGCACTGAATATTTAATAATAGAAATCACCTTGACCCTTGCAAGATAAATGTTGACCTCAATTATTGATCAGTAATAGCAGAATGCTCTTGCAAAGCTAGTATATTAGGTCAGACACTTTTTTATAGATCTTTAAAGATATATATATATATATATATATATTTCGCCAGCAAAGACATCGTCAGTATATTTATAAGTATTAGTCAGAAACATTAAAAGCTTTTAAAGCTTTGCTAGACCATTCTGCTTTGGGTTGTGATGAATAGGGTCATTAGGATTGATTTTAAAATATTATGTATTTCACTTTGGGCTACATATTGCATATTCCCCTTTACCTTTGATGGTTTATAAAAGCAAAAAATATATCCAGGTTGCAAATTTCCTGCCTTAACTATGTGCAAAGTGGGGAGTTAGTCAATGTATATATTTTAACCCTAAATTGCCCCGGTGATTTGCCAGCCATTAATACCACCGGAGTCTCAAATGATCCATCCTGATAAAACGCATTATTTTATCTTTCAGCAGTGATATTTTTCTTAAACATGATTATTAAACAGATCCCCATGCTAAAAACTTACTATCATTATTCCTAAAGTTTAGTACTTAAAAATACTTAATAGAAACTTAAGCAAATAATAACAAGTGCTTTATTTTCGTCTTTGTAGAAAAGTAGCCTAACTTAAAAGCAGGGCAGCAGAGTAAGTTAAAAATAACTAGACTCTGACTGTACAGCATCTTTTTACGTAACGTAGTTAAAGTGGATATACAGCAATCCACTCATAGGGGTGTCATATAATTCATCCACCCACAATGCATGGTTAATGCATGGTTAAACAATATTTCCATTCCACCTTTACAATTTACAGGTTGTGGCACTATCAGCTTTAAAATTCCGTACTGCGCATGAGCACGTCGGACTCCGGTAGCCTTGAGTCAGTTGAAAAGAATCAAGATTACATGTACGTTTACATGATACATACTGTTAGGGGTATGTGGTTTAGCACAAACGGCCATAATTATGTTCCATCTTTAAACTAGATTCAGGTCATAAAAATTACTGCCACAAGAGGCGTCTTTATCACACTCTTTCAACTGATTTCAGTCGGTTCAACTTCTGCAGATGTTTATTTAGTCTATGCCAGTTGTTTTGTGACTTTTACTGCATTCAACAGCATTCTTTGAGTAAACTACACATAACTTATTACAATTACTCAAGAGACTGAGTTGTTTTGTGATATTAACAAGTATATCAGGGGGGTGAGGAAGTACAACTTGCGGATGCACATGTCTACTTTTCTTACTTTAACACTGTTACATTAATGAGCTGTTTTTGAGTAAACTTGTGTGTAACATGCAGTTAAAAATAGTTTTAATTATGTAAAGCGAGCAGTAAAATACCATTTACTTGTGTAAATTGGCAAAAATTTAAAAGAATGAGTAATACATTAGGCATATTACAGAGATTCACATGTTGCTTGAAATATTGGCATTTAAGTCAAGTTTAATAAAAATTGATTTCTTAAGGTCATGAGTCACATAGCACAACATGCCATAGTAGGCATAGCGTCTTTGGGCTGGATAGATTTCGCATAGAGACGCAAACATAGTAACCTGGTCTAAAGTTTGTGCAAAGCGCTCATGCCCTGCTTGTCTTTTGTCTTTTTGAAAATGGAAATGCGACTATCGTGACGGCTTTTTAGTCAATATAGGAGCACATAAGCAATGTCAGTAAAAGTAAACTGCAAACATATAACAATTCTATGATTGAATTTGAGCATTTAAAAAAAATACAATCTTTATGTCTACAACTGCATTTTTCTCCTCTAAACAACTTGCTTTGTACTTCCGAAATGGCACAACAAAATCAGTGCAAAAATTCACCTGCATGAAATATTCCGGTACAGGCCATACAACAATACAAGCACACATAATACTAGTTGGTAGCAATTGACTGATGATGCCTTATTTTGTGGCGGATTATATTTCTCTTATGAATGACTAGAAATTCTAATGATTGACTTAAGGCAGGAAAGTCTAAAGAATATTTCCGCCTATTTAAAGTCATTTAGGTGTAAGGGCGAGGAGATGTGTTCTTATTTTACATATTCATTTTGCTAAATTTAGGTGGACATAATTTTTCATGTCTGTGAAGATGCCACCCTGCTCTGTGAACAGGCAACCTTAAGTGTGTTTTTGAGATTAACTTACCCTGAAAAGCTTATTATTAGTGTGCACCACTCAAGTGATGCTATTATCTTTAAAAATGGCAGTTCTAACGATCGCTGTCACTCACAGAACGATATTATCATTCAAGTTGCTTGTCTCAGTTCTAGCCAATTACTTTCCTGTGCATGCAAACCGTTCTAAAATAACAAGCTGCTTTTATATATTTATATTGCATCACTTATCAAACCCTGAGTCAGTTGTAGTGGTCGTGGTCGGTGGCTGGCAGTTAGAGCCTAACAGTTTTAGCAGCGACAAATTAAGGTTTTGTCTCACTTTACTCTGGAAACAGACATTCATTTTTGATGTTATTTAGTTACATTGTACTTCACTTCAAATGCAATATACCATTTATTTGGAAATTTATTTGTGGTTTTGACAGGTAAACCGAATATATTTTAATGTTTTACTGCTGATTAGTTGCACCTAATATTACAAACGCGATGGCAAGTTTAGAAAAAGGCCTGTCGCTGTGGCGACACATTTATAGCGCTTACTTTAAATGTAGCCATGTAGTGCCGTGTCAGCATTTTTTTAGGTGACTAATTACTTTGTGTCTTGCGATACCCTTCGCCTAAGATTTAAGTGCCGATGTTATTGGGCTAGCGATTAACACGTAATGCCAGGTGTAGAGTTCACAATTTTCTTAACATTACTTGTAACCATGCAGGCCTTTAACAAAATGCACCACAGGGTTACGTAAAGGTCAAATTTAGGACAATATTCTGGGTTGTGCACAGCGTAATTGTCAAGTATTGGTTATCGCAATAGTAACGTTTTATTCTTCGCTGTATCTTATTTGACTGCATAACAGATCACATTTGTAAAAACAAACTAGAACTGACACACAACAATGTTTTAAAAAACAAGACCGAATTGCTGAAGAGTTCTTTGAGTGGTGTTGCATTGTACTCACTATATTGGCAAAATGTTGAGTTTGGCAACAGCCAACAACCTGGATGTATTACAGTTTACACAATTGCTTCAATTGTCAGTTGTTAAGAAAGTTAAACATTTGATAGATTGTTTTAATATTACAATATGAACATGTTAAGTGTTTTGCAAATAATTGCTGTTGCTGTAGGCCCTGTAGGGCAGGGGTCAGCAACCTTTCGTATACAATGTGCCAGTTTATGAATAATTTCAAAATATCAACAACTTGCGTGCCAAACATTTTCTATGTTTGGTTTTGCACTGGTAACCAGGGCTGCGGAGTTGGTTAAAACAACCCAAGTCCGACTCAGGCTGTAGTGTACAGCATGTATTTTTACCGATTTACTTGATGGATATTCAGAAATCCACTCATAGGAGTCATGGAAAATATGCCACCATATGCTATTCCATCATAACAATTTGTATAGTTTGCTTTCTTGTCGCTTGCACACACGTCAGACTTGGGTAGTTTTACCTGGCCTTACTCGAGTCCCAAGTTTGACTCCGCAGACCTGCTGTGATCTGACATCCAATTTACGCATCTTGGGAGACGCCATTAATACTAATTTCATAGGTTAAATCCTGTAAAAATATCCTAACCCTGCTGAAAAAAATGAAGTGTCACAAACACAATACTGTGCCCGCTTTTTTAGAATATACTTCAACGTTTTTTAGCCGGTACCTAGAAGTGTTAACTATCAGTTTCGCATTTAGTTTGTTTCAACACATGTGATTACTTTTAATATAAAATGCCCTGCTTTACCACAGTAAACATCACATCAATTCTATAGTTAATCTTAAACACCAAGTTTAAGGCCGACAAAAAATAATGTCAATACAACACTGCAGATCTAACTGGAAATATGCGAAACCATTTAGTTCGCGCTAGTGTTAGTGATGTAGTGGTTGCACTTTCTTAAGGTGATATACCGTGCGCGTTAAATCATTTAGCGTGCCAGGGGTTGCCGACCCCTGCTGTAGGGTATATTAAGATTTAAGATTAATCCCTCCCCCGAAACAAAATCGAGGTTAAATAATTTATTAAAAATATACTAAGATTCGAAGCCTAAAGTTCTAAAATCCCCTGGGATTCTACTTTAATTATCCCTAGCTGTAAGATTTAGGTATAAATAGATATATTTCTGCATAGTGCAGATGTGTAAGGCTTTCCGGTTAATACAGCAAAAACACGAATATTGGCCCCTAATTGGTTGGCACGATTTCCAAGTGTTTTTTGTGGCTTTCATAAAAGTAAGATAACATGTTACTATTTCACATCAAGCTTTCTTACAATGGTTGACTTATGGTCCACTGGTTGGAAAATATTAATCAGTTTTATCTTTATATAAAAAACTCCGGTATTGCCAAGCTCTAATAAAGACATATAACACTGTATAGCGGAATGAGTACATGAGCTGTTTTGTGATTCAGTCTTGTATGATTTGTAATTATAAACAACTAAATACAACAACAAAAAGCACTATTTGCCATCAAATCAAATCAGGTAACAACAGCAACTTGAATTGCCATAATGCATTCTTAATTTTATATTGCCTTAAAAAAAAAATAAAAAAAACTAGACAGGGTGTGCGGTTTTTGTATATTTTGCTAAGGGGTTATAGCGCGGTTCTACTATATTATACCAGGGGGGGTATAGCGCAGTTCCACTATACTTTACCAGGGTGTTATTCCTTGGTTATTCTATATTCTTTAAACGGGTCTTATTTGTCAGTGTCCATATACTCCCAATGTTGTGCTTCCAGTTTCGGTGCTTTAGCAGGCAAAAGCGGATGTGGCCCGAAGTTCCATGTTATAGGTTGGACATGGTGCACTTTTACAAGATAGATTGCCAGTGGTCTTAATATAAATTTGGCTGCAAAGCAAACCTATAACTTGTCTTTATAATTGAAAAATATTTGACAATTTTTTCTTGCACCCCTATACGCCTCTAATTGGGGACAAAAATCAATAGTGTGATGTGTTCGATTTAGTTTTTTACAGCTATCTACTCTAATCTAGCGGCAGAAAACCTTCAATACAGAATTTGTTCATATCGCTTGCCTTATTCTGGCCGCGAAGCGGCTCGCTCCCTGCTGTGCTTTTTTTGCCCAGCGCGTGCAACATCCATTGTGCAAAGTGTCTCGTCTTAGTGAATTAACTTATTGCTCTTACAAAACAACATATTTTACCGCCGCAAGTTTAAATAAAAAATCTGCCTTTGTTTGCAATTTTTTTTCCATCAAAAAATCACTTTAATTTCTATATTTTTGGTTAATTATTTTCCCCCATGGGTTAATTATTTTGAGTTGAAGGTCAAAATTTTGCTGTGAAGCAACCTATAATTTGTCTTTATAATTGAAAACTATTTAACAATGTTTTCTTTAGTTTTTTAGACACCTCTAAACACAAAAATGGCCGAATTTTAATTTTGCCCCCCTAAAATACTCCGCTATTTTCAAGAGGTAAAATGTTTATTTTAACATCAGCTTTAAATGGTTCTCTAACATTTGTGAAATTTTCAGATTTTTATGTCATTTCCTTCTAGTGTAAATATATCATTGAAATTTCCTAAAGTGTTGTGCATTTTGACCCCCCGGATAAACAGTTCAGGGCCAATGTTTAAAATTTTGTTACTTAGCATTGTATATGTCATGTATCCATCATCCATAAACATATCAGATTTTTTTTACATTTTTTCATCTCTGAAAAGTGCCGAAAACCAAAATTAACAAAAAATGACAGTTTTACCCCCCTAAAAACCACCCCTGAGAACCTAGGCAATTTTTTTTATATTAGAAACAACTTTGGGAGGGTATTTAACAGTTGTGAAAATTTCATGTTCCAACTATGTTTTTTTCCTTGTCAAAAGTGAGCCATAGTGCCGAAAACCAAAATTAACAAAAAATGACAGTTTTACCCCCCTAAAAACCACCCCTTAGAACCTAGGCAATTTTTTTTTTATATTAGAAACAACTTTGGGAGGGTATTTAACAGTTGTGAAAATTTCATGTTCCAACTATGTTTTTTTCCTTGTCAAAAGTGAGCCATAAAAAATTGACTGAAAAAAAAAAAAAAATAATAACTAGACAGGGTGTGCGGTTTTTGTATATTTTTCCAGGGGGTATAGCGCGGTTCTACTATATTATATCAGGGGGTATGGTGCGGTTCTACTATATTATACCAGGGGGGTACAGCGCAGTTCTACTATACTTTACCAGGGTGTCATTCCTTAGTTATTCTATATTCTTTCAACGGGTCTTATTTGTCAGTGTCCATATACTCCCAATGTTGTGCTTCCAGTTTCGGTGCTTTAGCAGGCAAAAGCGGATGTGGCCCGAAGTTGCGTGGTATAGGTTGGACATGGTGCACTTTTACAAGAATGATTGTCAGTGGTCTTAATATAAATTTGGCTGCGAAGCAAACCTATAACTTGTCTTTATAATTAAAAAATATTTGACAATTTTTTCTTGCACCCCTGTACGCCTCTCATTGGGGACAAAAGTCAATAGTGTGACGTAATCGATTTACAGTTCGAATTTTTAACTCGACAAAGCAAGAAACATGTCAGGACGCAACGAGATCTTCTCGAGAGAGACTGAAGTTCTAGCAAGAATTCCAGAGAAGAAAACAAGAGAATACATTTACAAGATTCTCGAACTCATCTCATTCGAAGTATCCAACCTTGAAGGTATAATCCAACGAAAGTCTGGATTTGTGGACTTTACCTGTCACACTGGACCCCAAGCGCAGGAACTCGTATGCAAATTAAGAAGAATCCCTGAGGTCGAGTTCGCTCGACGCTATGAAGCTGAATTCACTAGCGTCGAGCTCGCCCATGTCCCTCCCCGCTTCGACATAGCCGCAATCATCAACGTTGTGCAACCCAAGCACGGTTTCAGCAAAGAAACAAAGAGAATAAAAGACCGTTACGCTGGACTCCCTGACGGAAGAATCACCTTGGAAATGAAGACTAAAGATTTGAAAGCAAACCCGATCCCAGCTACAGTGCGATGCCAGGGCCTCACTTTCCCGGTGAGGTACCTGGGCCAACCACCGCAATGTTTTCTCTGCAAAGATTTCGGCCACATCAAGGAAGATTGCAAAACCCGTCAACCAATTGGCAACAACACCCCAGCGAAGCTACTGCATCCTCCGACAGCAAACTCAACACCGCTTCATCAACTTACCATAAGAAAGGCACCACCAGCACAAAAAGCAGTCCAACACCATCAAAAACCGATTAACCAATCACAAGCAACGCTTCAACCAACCAATAGCGACAACCCAACGGATCTGATACATTTCGGCCCAGAGGAAACCATTGAACAACACGACTCTGTCTCCAAACCCAGCACCAATAAACCAAAGTCTGAAAAAAGGAAAAGTAAGAAAACACCTCCCTCAAGCAAATACCCCAAAGAAGATGAGCTAACAAGCTCCTCAACCTTCTCAACCCAAGCTTCAACCCCAACGACCCCTCCCACAGTGGACCCTACATTGAATTGCATGTATTGCAGCCGACCCACCAAACACCGAGAAGGTGAAAAATCATACCACTGTCAAAAATGCTACGCCTTTTTTGAAAGATGTATAGAGTGCGGTTATCTTTTTGAGCACAACTCCATTTGTCGTTGCATCGATTAATACCCCGCAACTCATTTAACCCCTATATCAAGAGAGCAACCTAAGTGTTCCAACAACATAATTTACATAATCCCACATTTTTTCCCTCTTTGGTATTTTTCCTTTCATCGTGTACTTGTTCACAACTTTTCGCGCCCCCAAATAAACTGCCCCCCCCTCAGCATCCAAGGATGCTGCAATAAAAAAAAAAAATAATAATTCGGACAAAAACAACATGTGTCCAAAAAAAAATTTTTTTTTTCGGGCCACATAATTCGGACAAAAACAACATGTGTCCAAAAAAAATTTTTTTTTTTGGGCCACATAATTCAGACAAAAACAACATGTGTCCCAAAAAAAAATTTTTTTTTTCGGGCCACATAATAAGATAACATACTTAGCAATTTAGCATGGACGCCAAGCTTGGGGTACTTTCATACAATTCAATACACACCTAATCTTTTTATTGTTGAACATCAATCTTTACAGCTCTCAAAAATTTTACACGGTTGGCTACTCCTGTTTTAATTTTGCCGAACATCTTTGCACTTTGCTAGTTATTTATATAGTTATGGGCCACCAAAATGTTTTGAAGTCGTCTGAATATGTTTGAAATAAAGTAAATCCACAATTTTTTACTAGCGTATCATTTTTTTATTTTAAAAAATGTAATGTACTATTTGTGGTACTTTTTTTTCTAAATCTTTTGGCGAACAGAAAAAACAATAAAAATATAGGAGATGGCAAGATTTTCTGCGAAAGAAAAATCATATTGGCAAATGTAAAACCTTACGGACGATGAGCTGGGAAGATTATTGGGCAGCCTTATCACGCAATAAAAGAAATGTTTAATACCGATTGATTTTCTGCTTTTAGTTGCATTATTTCCTTGTCCCGCAGTTTCAGCAGATCTTGTTGTCGACTTATCAAGGACACCTAAAAATTAAAAAAATATATTATTTTATCAAACAGTTCTTAAAAGTACCTTGCAATAAGGGCATTCATTTTTCATCTTTAGTTCCTGGAGCATAAATACATATTTAAATTCAGACACATTTTTACCAAACAGCATATTATTGAAAACATGCTGTTTCAAAATAATGTTAAATCTGTAAAACATTTAAACTCATAAAAAGAAAAACCTTGTTATTCTGTTTGAATGCAAAACAGATGACATAAGCCTCATTAGCTATCACATAGCTTAAAAATATTGCTGGACAGCATCCCACCTAATTTTCAACACTTTCGTGCTGAAAAAAAACTGCAATTCTAAAGCAAACTATTGTTTAGGTAAAAATCACACTGCTTTGCTAAAATCTAAGCTACTTACTTTCTCACTATGTGGACAAATTAGTGAATGGAGGATTTTGCATCAAATCCTTACACATGCATATAGTATATATATATTACAAAGAGCCTTTGTCGACACCTCTTAAAAAGCTACACAAGATGTTCTCATTTTTACAAGGCAAAGATGGTAGCAAAAATGGTGTATTGCAGTCACTTATTTACAGAACCTAAGATTAGGTAACTTATTTGTCAAATGTATAAAAAATTAGCCTCTATTTTTTTCTGAAAACATTCTAAAATTGGTTCAATTTCAGCACAATGATAAAGTCGTAATATTACTTGATATTGCTGAGAACTACTTATTTATTATCCTAGATGCCGTGTAACGGTTCAATGGGAATCACTTAAGCAACCCTTCACCCCTTTGTAATAATTATACTACAAAAAATATGGAGCTTTAACGTCAAATAGCTTGCTTGCAACATCAGATTATTCTGAACATTTTACAAGCACAGTGCGTGCATTCATTGACCAAATAATTCTAGTTATTATCAAATCACTTCGTTCTTTGAAAAAAAAAAACTTTTTTAATGATGGTGCTGCTTCACAATACAAAACCCGCAAAAAAATTATATTAATCTTTGTAATCATTCTGTTGTATTCGTAGGTTTATTGCTCATAGACGTAGAAGTAAAGTAGAATGAAAAGAACGAATAACATGCACTGTTATATAGGTCGCAGAATGCAATCACCATTCCAACGTAAACCAATAATTACTGCTCCTTAGGGACGCTAGCGAAATAGCAACGCGAGAAACGTGTGTACAAGGCGTGCATGCTGCATGGTAGTAGACTCATAGAGTGCGACAACGAAATACACATACTAAAATTATACGATGGTCGAACTCCACACATTCACTAGATTTTGGAACTGAAACTGAGTGGCATTTCTTTGCTACATCTCATGGCAAAAGTCCATGTGATGGAATTGGTGGAACCACCAAAAGATTAGCTGCATGCGTAAGTCTTCAAGCACAAATCAACAACTAAATTTTACCAACCAGAATCAAATCTGCCAGCCACGTATTGGCCTACAATTGCATCATTTTTCGGCAGTTGTGATTGACCTTGTTTTAGATCCACAAGGGTAAATGAAATATCATCTGACAGTGGGCGCATTTTAAAAGACTGACATGATTGTGGAATGAAGCTATGATGTGATCTTGTGCCTGTTATTGTTTGACCACATGCATATCACTTTTCCAATTCAAACTTTGTGTTGAGGTCTTCAATTTCAGTTAAGGAAAGCCAGATATATTAAATCCCAGAACTGGGATCTTGTGCCCATTGGAAAAGATCTTGCGGTGTGAGAATTTGGTTGTTGGTTGCTGCTTGGAGACTTGCACATGCAAAAAATCTTTTGGCTACAGCCATGCCATCAATACCATCACATGGAGTGAAGTCCCAATGGAAACCCTACACGGCATCTTGGACTACTCAGCAAAATTAAGTAATATTACAACTTCATCATCAGCTAAACTCTGTTTATTTTGTTTCAAGTATCTTTATTATGAATTGCTAATGAAGAAGTGGGTCTTTAAAGCAAGAAAGGGGCAACACACTGATTTAATAAATTCATCTTCCGGATTATCAGTATGAGCCTATTGCTTGTACCTTATTACAAAAATATAAAATTGATGTGTTTGTCTAACTGTTTATAACATAAAACAATATATTGTAGTTAAAATAAAAAATTGAAAACCTCTATTTTAGGGGTTCTTAAACTTTTGGTGCCACACCCCTATTGTCTTAATTTATTGAAACTCTTGCCAAATGTAATTATGTCAGCATTAGGGATGCTCAAAGTAGAATATCGAATCCTTGGATTCGAATCCAGATGGGATTCGAATCCAATTCTGCCGTTTATTTCGGGTAATTGGAACCGATATAATTTAATGTTTTCCCGCCGATTGTCGCGCCTAATTGTACAAACGCGTGTGGTAAGTTGGTCTGTCGTCGCGGCGACCAATTTATAGTGCTTGCTTTAAATGTAACCTCGTAGTGCAGTGTCAGCGTTTTTTCGGGCGACCAATTACCGCATCTCGCGATAATGTTCGTCTAATAATTAAGTGTCAATCAAGCGTTATTGGGCGAGCGGCTAACGTGTAATGTCTGGTGTGGAGTTCGCAAATTCCCTAAATGCGTTAAGTTGCAAAAGTAACATAGCGTTGCAAAACGTGCTGGCTGTCCACAAAATGTGCTATGGGGTTACTTAAGGTCAACTTTAGGCCAATATTCAGTGAAGTTATGCAGTTATGCACAACGTAATTGTCAAGAATTCAATATGTCAATAATAACTTTGTATTCTTTGCAGTACATCATTTGACTGCATAACAGATCATGTTAGTCAAAAGAAACACTAAGACTCAACAATGCTTTCAAAAACAGGACCGAATTGCTTAAGAGTTCTGTGTGCAGTGTTGCATTTTCTCACTATTGGCAAAAATATAAGTTTTGGACACAACCTGGACAGTTGACATATTACAGTTTACAGAACGGCTTCAGATGACAGTTGTTAAGAATGCTAAACATATGGGAGATTTTTTTTTTATAATGTACACGTGTTAGCAAATTGTTTTTCTGTTGTTTTTCTGGCTTGCATCATAGATCAACAGATTCGGCGAGTCTGCGATGGCTTTTCGGTGTACTATTGATACGGAAGCCATAATCGTTGGTCATAAAGCAACTTCCGAGGGGCTAGATCACAGATGTTATTAAACACATATGTTTGTGTGTGTCTTTCATTGTTAGCAAATTGTTTGGGCGATTTATAGCTGTGATTGTGGGCCCAGGGTAGATTAAGATTAATCCCTTCCCCAAACAAAATCGAGGATAAATAATTTAATAAAAATATATAAGGATTCGCTATTCTGGATTCGTTATTCTAGATTCGAAACCTATTATTCTAGAATACCTTGGGATTCTACTTTGAACATCCCTAGTCAGCATCTATATCACAATCAAGTTATTATTTCATAATTTTAAGCTGTATAAAAGTGAGTTAAAGTTTGCTAGTGTAAATTTGTAAAATGGTGTAAATTCAGGTGTAAATTCATTGCCATTCCATAAAATAAGGTTGCACATAGCACAACAAATGCGGCAGTGTGCATGGCGAGAAATTCATGAATTTTTTTTCATATTATACAGTAGTCTGGCCAAAAAGTAGTAAAACATTCCAGTTATCAAGTGGTACATTACATTTATCAAGTATAACATTTGGTTTTGTGATGTAACAATTGTCAAAAACACATTTACAAGTCACTTGAATTTTTTTCATTTGTAATATTTTGCTTTTTTGTCCAAACTTTGACACACAATTACTATAAGAAAACATTGAGAACCATGGATTAATTTTGCATGGTAGACTTGCAATATCTTAGTAAATATGTGGACAAAATTTCAGTGCAAAATTTCACTGGGGTCATGGGTAACCGGGATATTAAAAGGACCCCACTTTTTTTTTTTTCATTTCAACCCATGTTTCACATTAAATATTTCTCAACCCCTTTAATATTTTGTACTGAAATTTTTGCAGTTTAGAGAGAATCCTGTAAACAACACTTCTACCCATTTTTAGCCAAAACCAATTCAAAAGGGGTCTTGGCGATGTTTCAAAATTTGGGAAAATTTAGCCAAGAGCTAGAAACGGCCAACTTTGGATGCCTATGACCTTTGACCTTCCTTTTAAGGATGTTGTTTTTTCAATATTTGGTAGAAGTTCTATCACCTGTTAAAAAATTGGGCTGTTTCTTTATTTAGTTTAGCAGTAATAGGGCGTCAAACATTGTCAAAAATAGAAAAACTGCGCCCCCTCGGCTAACCCACCCCCCCAACTAAATGCTTCACAACTCTCACGTTTCTCAACAAACTACGCTAAAATTTTTCTTTTGCCACCTGCAATACACAACAAAAATATTTTTCCCAGGTGTTTATGCCACAATTATCGCAACATCTGCACCACAGCTGTGTGCCTAGTCAGCTAAATTCTAGGCTGCGGTAAAGGGAAAATGAATTGTGTCAATTACACAGTATCAAGTGGTACTTGAATATGCTTATAGGAAATATTTTTGCGATAACTATCATTTCACAAAAATGGAGACCTCAAAGTAAGACCCAAGATAATTAGCTTCAGTTATAAAAGTGCCATGCTCACACCAACAGCCAGGAACATTAATTGCACCTAACTTACCGTTTTTAAAGAGAGAAAAAAGGAAGATTTGATTTAGTGTTAATTTTGGACTGTCTTTTTTGTTCTGTATACACAAAATATTGTTTTAATGCAATGTATTTCTGCATATGGAATAAACTATTGTATTTGCTGATGTGTCTAATACACTCTTGCTGTTCAGCCACCCGAAACGAATAGAGAAAGGCAGCAGATAAAAAATTTAAAAGGCTGTTTCAGACAGTAATCTGAACACGGAAAAAAAGAGGGGTCTGAACGAATCTCCGCTCCGCCTCCCCATGTATATACCATTGCTCTAGTCAGGCAAGTGCAAATTTTACATATCTATACTTAAACGTTGAGCGGCCTCTTCCACAGCAAGATTTAAAAAGAAAAAAAGAAAACATATCTTTAGCAGCCACAAATTACGGAATGCAGCCAGTGTTTTAGGACTTTTTTTCAATGCTAAAATTTAAATGTTAGAGGATTATAAACAGCCAAAAAGCACTTACAATCACTACGTAAAGTAATTAGGCTTTAACAGATATATAAATAATTTATTGATTATAAAAAAAACAATTACTTGAAGCATCATCAATTCTTTGCAACGAGGAATTTCACAATCATTTGTTTCGTCAATAGGAACAGATACAGGTAATTCAAACTGACTTTTTGAATGAATTTCAAGATTCGAACATTTTATTTGTGTTGCAACAAGATTTGGTATAGAATCAGGCAAAATGGCTGGACTGAATGTTTTTGAACTGTCCATTAAACTTGATTGATTCAATGAGCATCTGGATTCATCCATGCTATTGTTTTGAATAGGAGATAATTTCTCTATATCTGGAAATTTTTGAATGTTTGCTTTGCTTGATTCCGCTATACTTGAATGCACAAGGTGTTTTTTTGGTCGTCCAGTTTCTATGCCGTTGCCAGAAACACCAGCACAAATCCTTGGCATGGGTTTGGCAAACATTCTTCCATCTATTGTATGAAAATTGCCATTTTTGCAATCACTATGCTAGATCTGAACAACAGGTTTAAAGTTGATAATTTAATAGTGTTCTAATTTTTGTATGATTGTTTTGTAATTTTAAAAAGGTTTGTAATGGTAATGATGTTAAATTGTTGGGTGCCTAACAGGGCACATTAACAACAAAATACAAGAAAAACAAAACAGCCTAATTTTACACAAGGGATTAAAATTTATTTGTATGATAATAATCATATTATTATCAAGCATTTATAAAACAGAGTGGAAGAAAAACAAACAGCCTAATTATACACAAGGGATTAAAATTTATTTGTATGATAATAATCACAATTATTATCAAGCATTTATAAAACAGAGTGGAGTGCTTTGGCCACACAAGTAGGGTTACCATATATTTAAAGCTTAAATTAAAAAAAAAAATTAAATTGGAAACGCTTTAAAACAGAAATACATCATAGCGTGACATCACAAAGAATGTAACTTAAATAGGCCTGTTGCTGCCTGTCAAATTCTTGAGTGAATGTGCAAGTAGGATCAAAGGTATTCCGATTAATTTGAGAAGTAAAAAAATTTGCACCAGAAAATTCACCTTTATAAATTTTATTTGTTTGACATTCATAGAAAATGTTATTCATAGAAAAAAAATTTATGGCAGGAAATCCGGTGCTGATCTAGAGCAGTGGTTCCCAACGATTGGGTCGCCTGATTATTTTTTTTGGGTTGCTTGTTTCTCGGGCATATTGCATCTCAGAAGAAAAAAAACAATAAAAAAAGTTAGAACGTGAAGAGATCACAAAACTGGAAATTATAAACACAAAAATATGAAAACTAAACAGAAAAACTGGCTGAAAGTTAAAGAAAATGCATCTATGCTCAAGCAAACTAACACCTCAATTATAAAAACTCACTGACAGCAAGCGAGTACAACTATCTATAGTGGTTTGATAAACATATTAAGAATATCAAAGCCCATACAGAAGTAGGTATCATTTTGGACGTTTCGAATAACTCTTTATTCATTTTCAACATCGTCCAAAATGATACCTACTTCTGTATGGGCTTTGATATTCTTATTACGTCTTACTACAACCTCCAACCATTATGCTCCAAAGATAAACATATTGTTTTTGGAAAAAGTAACTGCTTTGGTAGTGCAGTTTATTTGCAACGCAATCTTGTATGATATTACGACAATTTGCTTGGGTTGCAGGTAGGGATGTTCAAAGTAGAATATTGAATCCTTGTTCTGCCGTTTATTTCGGGTAATTGGAACCGATATAATTTAATGTTATACCGCCGATTGATTTAATGTTTTACCGCCGATCCTAATTGTACAAACGTGTGTGGTAAGTTGGCCTGTCGCTGTGGCGACCAATTTATAGTGATTGCTTTAAATGTAACCTGGTAGTGCAGCGTCAGCGTTTTTTCGGGCAACCAATTACTTCACGTCTCGCGATAATGTTCGTCTAATAATTAAGTGTCAATCAAGCATTATTGGGCGAGCGACTAACGTGTAATGTCTGGTGTGGAGTTCCCAATTTCCCTAAATGCGTTAAGTTGCAAACGTAACATTACGTTGTAAGAGGTGCTGGCCGTCCACCAAATGCGCTATAGGGTTACTTAAGGTCAACTTTAGGCCAATATTCATCGAGGTTATACAGTAATGCACAGCGTAATTGTCAAGTATTCGTTATGTCAATAGTAACTTATTCTTTACAGTACATTATTTGACTGCATAACAGATCATTTTAGTCAAAAAAAGAAGCACAAAAACCCAACAATGCTTTAAAAACAGGACCGAATTGATAAAGAGTTCTGTGTTTGGTGTTGCATTGTACTCACAATTGACAAACATATAAGTTTTGGCAACAACCTGGACAGTGGACATATTACAGTTTACACAACTGCTTCAAATGACAGTTGTTAAGAATGTTAAACATATGGGAGATTTTTTTTATTATAATGTACACATGTTAGCAAAAAATCCCTTCCCCAAACAAAATCGAGGTTAAATAATTTAATAAAAATATACTGGGATTCACTATTCTGGATTCGTTATTCTAGATTCGAAACCTATTATTCTAGAATACCTTGGGATTCTACTTTGAACATCCCTTGTTGCAGGATTCTACCAAACTATCTTTTCTTTCAAAATGGGTCGCCTTAAAAACGTGTTGGGAACCACTGATCTAGAGCACAGCGTTAAAAGAATTATTAAAGCAAAGCACATTGTTTTGGTGAGGATGGGTCAATTATTACTATTTAATAATATTGTTTAACCTACCCAAACGCTAACCAGCACCCTTCCCAAATAATGCTCGTTGTGGTAGCTGGAAGGATTTTAGACCAGCGCCGGAAATCCTAATAGCATACTATTACTGAACTAGCTAATCCGCTTAACAATCCAACACCTGCACTTTAATTGTAATAAATAGATAGGCTATGAGCTACTGTGGAAAGTATAACAAGCGCACCCGGCAATTTTTTATCACCGTACTAAACCTGCACCACCAAAATATAAAAATTTCCTTCCTATATGTTATCACCCGATGTAGAAATTCGTGCATTTCTAAGCAAAAACGTCTACGACAATTAGGGAATCCAATGGCAGAAAAGTCTGCTTTTTAGACCTTGAGGTCATGCAATGCACTAATTTGGACCTTTAGGTAAACTCCCGGCGTAGATAAATTGAAAATATTCGGTGAAAATTCACAAAAGTGTGAGATAGAATTAATAACACTTCACCCACCCTAACCCAAATAATGTGCGTTAATGTAATAATTATTTGAATGCTGGGGAAAAAACAAACTCGGTGGGCATAAGATAGTTTCTCGTCCATGGTATATAGGATTGTTACGTCACAAATTGAGGTATTGGAAACTAAAGAAAGCGTTATGTAATTATGAATTCAACGCACATTATTTGGGTTAGGGTGCTGGTTAGCGTTTGGGTTTAGATGGGTTAAGTATTATTAAATTTAATCTTCTTAAGCAAATTGTTAAGTCAAATTAGTGCATTGTCAAGACCTCAAAGTCTAAAAGTCAGACTTTTTGATCCTTTGGATGCACTAATTTTCGTAGACCATTTTGTTTAGAAATGCACTAATTTCTAACGGATCGGGTGATGTTATTGTAGTAGGGTGCATTTTTGACCTGGGTTGCATCCTGTCACACCGATTTTTTTCGGGCGTTCACCCGGAAGATCCATCAGGGTTGGTAGCGGATATCGCATAAATTATACGGATGTCGCATATACGAGCGAATTTCTTTACCAAACATACTGTGTGGTGTAAGACGTCGGAATGGCGTTCGAACATATTTTAGTTGGCCATTATAAAGCATTTGAAATGCGGCTTTAGCTAGCAAGGACCGCAATCCGGCCACAAGAGACGTTCCGGCGCAAACATCAGAAACGGATGTACGGCCAATCATCCACGTAAAAAATTATTTCAACAGTTGATGTAACGATTGGCTCGACACAAAAGTCACCAGCAACTTGCCTTAAACAAAACGCAGCCCAACTGGGAGAATAAGTTGCATAAAAGAGGTGTAGACCTTTATTCTGTTGGCGTTGGTTCAACGGACAAATCCACTTCGGGCCACCATAAAAACGTAAGCAGTTGCTAACGCGCGGAGCAACACAAACTTGGAAAAACATAGCTTCACCATCAGCCACTAGGACAATTGGTTCCTCACCAAAGCGGAGCAACACGCCGACTACGCTATTCACTAGATCGCGCCCCTGCATCAACGATTGGTTCAGCGACACACCGGTCACACCGCGTTACTAAGCGGGGCAATCAAAAACGTTACGCAATTTCCTGGCTTGTTTGGATTCAAAACGCCATGGTGAGGAATGTACCAGACGCGACCCTTTGCAGACAATTCTTATTCACCTCTTTAGCATGAACCTTGTCGATGGCAGCGTTCATCTGCACAGCGTATTTTGTTCGTATTGCGTTATCTTTCGTCAGACGTCGTTCGCCAAGTCGATTTTTCGCAATTTTTAGATTGTCGGGCATAATTTGGTTATACGACCTTATTGGGGTTGATTGGTTCTCCGCCCTTTAGCGGTTCCACCGAAACAGAAATAGCAATGGTGTCCAACTGACGTGGCGTCATCAAGGTATTCAACAAGATCTGTTTGGGCTCGCCGGATGCACCAAGCTTGTCCACAAGTTTACGTTCGCAAAACGTAGTCGTGGATCACCTTGGTCCAAAAATGCGTATAGGTATTGATTGCTGTATTGTGTCCCCACATCGCACAACAACAGGAATGGCATTCAGGGGGACATTAGAAGCGTTTACGTTCGCGTTATATTCATGTATCTCGGCGCACGCCTTTCTCTCATCAGAACTAGCAGCAATTCTTGGCCGGTAGTTCGGGTTGTGTAATAGAGAGTGGTGAAGTGTTGCTGAGCAGTCTCTTACGCTACAGCTGCCTTCAGCATTGCACTCGTGGGCCACGTGACCACCTTTGAGACACCTAAGACACAATCCCTTGTTTCGCACAAGACCACGACGCTCTACGTAGGTCATTTTTTAAAGTCAGAGAATTTTTTTTTTTTTTTTTTTTTTATTAATAAAATAAATAGCGAAAAAAAAACGAACAAGAAAAACAAATCAAAACAGTAAAGCTCTCAAGCAGCTAACGACCATTTAATTTTGTGTATCGTCATACTTCCTCGTTTTAAAGCCGAATATCGCTCGGAAGTTCGCACAGAAGATAGCAACAGTAAAAAGCGTAACATAGTCGGATCTTATTTACATTGATAAATACAAATCGCGCGCATAAAAGGACACAATTCACAAATGTTTTGCACGGTTCGTTTTTGTGCACTCCAAAAAGTAATTGGTCGCGGGAAAAAATACACGATATTCGTAGTTTAGTACTTAACCACGCACTCACGTTTTCCCAGTGTAGACACGTAACAGGACACAAATAAAACAAGTGGTACAGGGTTTCCGTGGCCTTTTTGCAAAAAGTACATTGGTTAGATTCGGTTTTACCAAACGAATAAAGGGAGTCATTTGTAACAATTGCGCCCAAGTTAAACTTTATCTGAAAGCTTCTTAGTTTGTTTTCGATTGTTGAATTGTAGAGGTTGCGGTAAATTTTCTTCCATGGCAGACGTGCACTCCCACAATTTAAGGTCCAGTGCCATTTTAATTCAGCTTTTGGAGGAAAGAGAATTGTTGTTTGTATTTTTTCGTAAACCGATTTGGTGGAGTTATACTGCTGGATAAATAATTTTAATGATTGGGTTCTATACGATCGGAACGTTGTTGCGCTACCCGAATCCCATTCTTCTGGGAAACTCGATATTAATTTTATGAATTGGACAAAATCTGTGTTGTTAGGTGTAAAGTTAAATTTATTTACTAATGTGTCATATTGTAGATACTCGCCGTTTCTATTCAATAAATCCTGGTGAAAAATTATATTGGAATTTATAAGTGATGGCATAAAAAACATTTGAGCGGAATTTTACTTTTTTGTTTAGCCAAAGCGGACGGCTGTTTGACTTTGGATCTATAATTTCCAAGAGTTGTTTGCACGCCGTTATTTCGCAACGTAACGTTCGCATAGGAAGATACACCTTGTAATTGCATTGATTGTTCTTATGTTCCCATTAAGAAGCGCTTCTAATCTGTTACCTTGGATAAAGGGGCCTTCAATTTGTTTCCAATCAGCTTCCGCGTTTTCGTCAAGTAGTTTAGAGATCCATTTTGTATGTAAGGCTAACAAGTAATTATCTATATTGATCATTCCTGAGAGAGACCCCTCGCGGACCAAATATTTGATACTATTTTAATTTTTTTCAGAAGTGGTATGAAGGGAATTTAAACGCCTAAGTATTTGATAGTACCTGATGGCCATAGAAGGCCACTATGTTCCATGGGTTTGTGACAGTTTTCACGATTTGTTCCGATTAAAATGGCGTTTGATTTGGACATGTTGACCTTGCAGCCTGACATTTCGCCGAAGTTGTCGATAATCCGAAAGACTTCTGTAAAATCCTGATCACTACCCGATAGAAATATTGTAGTGTCGTCAGCAAATAGGGACACTTTAAATTATTTGCCATTTATTGTGATGCCGTTTTGGCGGCCCTGTTTTAACGCAGCGGCAAGGCATTCAATGCACAGGACAAATAAAGTTGGAGAGAGAGGGTCTCCCTGGCGTACGCCACGTTCAACGTTAAACGATTTTGATAAAAAGTTGTTGTTAACAATTACGCACGAAGGATTTTGATAAAAACATTCGATCAATTTAATAATCTTGTCCCCGAACCCGAAAGCAGCTAAGGCTGTATATATGAAGTCCCAGTTTACCGTGTCAAAGGCCTTGAACATGTCTAAAGACAGTATCGCGCCAGGTATATCGTAATAGTCGGCGCAGTCAATAATATCGAACAAAAGACGAATATTAGTGCCTATGTATCGTTTTGGAATAAACCATTTTGCGCAGGCGAGATAATGTCGTTTAGTACCCCTCGGATCCTGGTGTTAACTACTTTTGAAGCAATTTTGTAGTCTACATTCAAAAGCGTTATCGGTCTAAAATTTCCCGGTTAAAGATGATCTTTATAAGCTTTTGGAAGAAGAGTTACCACTGCTTCTGACTGAGAAGCTGATAGCCTACCTGTATTTACTGTATGTCGCCAAGCTGCCATATAGAGTAGACGCATTTGATATTGTCCCAAAAGGTGATATAAAACTCTGCTGGAAAACCGTCTAGCCCAGGGGATTTATTTTTACCCATGTTGCAGAGAGCAGTGAAGAATTACGCTTCTGTTGTTTCCGCTTCTAATATTTTTGATTGTTCTGCCTTAATTTTTGGGAGATTTAGTGTTTTTAATTTTGAGGCGATTAAGTTTTGTTCAATAGATCTCCGTTTTGTTTGTAGAGTTGCTTGTAAAAGTCAACTAGGCCGTCCAAAATGTTTTGGTCAGTTATTATTTTATCATCTACAAAAAGTCTGTTAATACCCTTTTTCTCGCAATGTCTTTTTTCCAAATTTAAGAAGTATTTTGTATTTTTCTCGCCCTCCTCTGCCCAGAGAGCCCTACTTCGCGTTACGGCGCTTTTAGTTTGGCGCAGCATTAGTTGGTCAAGTTCCGATTTAAGTTTGAACAATTTTTCGTGCAAGGGGCCTAATTCTGTTTCAGAATTCTTTAAAATAGCGTCTTACGTCTCCCACTCTCCCCAATCAGTTTTTCCAAATCGTTTTGCTTAATATTTAGCCTTCGTTTTAGTTCGGCCGCATATCTAATAGTTTCTCCCCGAACAACTGCTTTCAAGGCGTCCCATCTTACATGTGGGTCGGTTTCGCCTATATGGTTTTCTGCTTTATAAAAAGTGATTACCTTTCTTATTTTTTCCTTGTAACGCTGGTCATTTAATAGTGATGTATTAAATTTCCAGTAGCCTCTACCGCGTGGTGCTGGATTAATGTCAGCCCCTAGAGTTGCCATATTATGATCGGACATTATACCGGGGACTATGTCTACATTTTTAACGTTTTCGACGAGAGATCGGTCAATTAAAAAGAAATCTAAACGCGATGATGCCGCTGGTAGTTTCTGAAGCTTTGAGAACTTTTTAACGGTTGGAAATTTTTGGCGAAAAATATCTGTTAGTTTGTAATGTGTCATATTTTGCAAAAGACTTTCTCTTGCTTTTCGGTTACGATGTTTTTTTCTTCCGTTTTGATCTAGGACATTGTCCAATACTAGATTAAAGTCCCCTCCCATGATTATTGGGGCATCGGAAAAGCTGTCAAGTATACGGCGAATAAATTGATGAAAAATTCTGGATCGTCCTTATTCGGCGCGTAAACATTAACAATTACTATTGGGGTTGCATTTATTGTAATTTCAACCATTAAGTATCGACCTTCTTGGTCTACGGGTGTGCCTGAGACGGAATAGGATAAGTTTTTGTCGATTAGTATTGCCACCCTTCTACTGCTTGAGGTGCCGTGAGCCCAAAGCGCTTCCCCTCCCCATTCCATACCCCATAACTTTTCGTGCTTGCCACTACCATGGGTTTCCTGCAAAAGGGCAACGTGACACTTTTTACGACGTAAAAAATTAAAAATTGATTTTCTTTTCATAGCAATGTTTAAACCTCGAACGTTGTGTGAAACAATATTTAAAGACATACAAATAGTATTTAAACGCGTTCGACACCAATATCTATGTCCCATTCGTACTCCATGCCACATTCACATCTAAACGCTTTATTGGGACCCATAAGACAGGAATGCTTTTTCCCGCAACTCACAGTTGACTATCTTATACTTGCAATGGGTATTACTACACGCTTTACACATGGTAACTTTAGGTAGCGAGTTAACAGTAAAACAATTACAGACAACAGGGTACCTTTCGCATTGTATGCACTCAAGCACATCTTCCTTCGTCTTGTATTCTGGCTGGAGCTCATCGCAGCACGGCATACGTTCGCATGAAGGACATTGACATGTTTCTTTACCCTCTTCGACCAGAAATAACTCGTCCGTGCAGCACTTCATTGCTACGGAATACTTGTTGGAACAACTCTAGCAAACGAAAGTTTTCGACTGAGCCGAAACCACAGCTTCAGCTTGGCAGCCAGGGCATGTCAGCCAAATTCTGGTCGCACATAGGCTAATAGATTTGCTGTTAGGAAGCTCGTCTGGGCTTCGTTGCAGCCTTTTCCTTGACCAGTTGTTGGTAAGCTTCGGTGTGCTTGACTTGATGTTGGCGTTGTTTTCAGAGTTGAAGTCCGGGGAGTTCTTATCAGCATCGTTTAGAATGCTGCTTACGGCTGTTGTAGAGTGTGGATTGTTATCAGCGTTGTTGACGCCAGCGCTAGATTGGGGGGCAACTGCGTTATCGTTTGTCACTCCGTGTGCTTTGGCTTGCTTGGGCTCTTCTTGTCTTTTTGCTAGCCGAGGAAAATCTTTTTGACGTTTGGGACAGTTTGCTTGTTTGTGACCTTTCTCGTCACAATACTTGCAAGTGAACACTTGCCCATGATATGTTACGTAAAATTCACAGTCCGCCATCCTTATATAACTTGGTAAAGGGTTTTCTTCCACGTCCGTTGAATTCATTGTCAAAATTCTCATTCCGGCTAGCAACCCAACCTTCGACGTTTTGGCCTCGCATTTCTGCAATCCCAACTAATTTCTTCAGCGGATAATCCATACTTTTTATAAGATTCAGAATTTCGTCTCTTTTCAATAAATTAACTGTCCTCATACTTAAGCAATTCGGCCTCTTAAAGCTGGCCGCATTTTTATTCACTGCCTGAGCGTAACTTGCTCTGCTTGCCATTTTTCGCTCCGCACTCCACGAGCGCCAGACTTGGAATGAAGTCAGAGCAATTTTCAAGGTCATGAAAATCCAAACATAATGTTACGTCGTTGTGAGTCGTCACCTTGACTGGGCGATTAGTAGGCATGCTATCTTTTTTTGATTGAAAAAGCGCCTTCAAAATATTGTGGTCGCTTGTTTGCTTTCTTGTCCAACCAAAGGCCGCAAAGTTTGCTCTTTTTCCTGTATTCTCTTTTATGTCGGTTTGACAACGCTGTGTTATTACATGTGGTTGGCTATAAAGTTCGTGCAAAGTTTGCACTTACAAGTGGGCTCACTGTGGTGTTAGTAACAGTTGCTGGTAGACGTTCTATCAACGGTTTTCTGACCTGTGGTTCCGGAAAGTTTATCTGCGCGCGAGAGGTATCCGGCGGCGGTGGGGTACAATATGAAGACTTCTCGTCTCAGGCGTCCGTTTCGGCCTCGGCCAGTTCAAGTTGTCGTTGCTTTTCATTGGCGTTTCGACAACAAAGCTTCCTCTTTAAGACGTCGCACCTCTTCTTCTGCTTCGCGCTGTAGTCTGGCAACTTCTTCTTCTGCATCACATTGAGCTTTCGCGGCTGCTTCTTCTGACGCGTGTTGAGCTTTTGCTCTAAGACAGGGTTTCTTAGACCCCTTGGGGGTCTGTCAACTAGTTTTAGGGGGTCCATGAAGGCAAACTTGAAATATTAGTGTATAATTAAGAAGTAATAAACTTATCAAAATAAACAGTTTAATAAAGAATAAAACGGTTTTGTATTGAATGTATCAAGAATCCATTTCACTTTCACATGTTTGGACCGAAATCAGCAGATTTATAAAGTCTATATTTGTATTGTGCCGTACATTTATGACGTCATTTTTTTGCCTACTTTGGTCCACGCGAGGTCAAAAAACTTTTAGGGGTCCGCTTTTAATAATAGCAGCCTAGGCTTCAGCGTAGTAAAATACGTCTCGTCCGTAATTAAGGCGTGCATTTCGTTGTGTCTGGTTTGCAGTAGAATTCTAATACGCACACAAAACAAACACGTTAAATAACAATTGAAGATGCTCGCTCTCTGCAACAGAAAAAATGGAAACGAGTCCAATTTGGATTACAACTAAGGATTCCATTTTCTAGTTTAAAAATCCCTAGTTAGGTATTATTAAATTTATTCTCCCCTTTTTTATTTGCTATAATTCTTTAGGCCTACTATAATGTTTGAAGTTACCGGAAACTACTTTGATCAAATGTTAGGCAGGATAGGTATATATAAATATCCAACGCAGGAAGAGGTTTGACGCCCGGTAATGCTTACTGCAGCTATTTATTTGGGTTAGGGTACGGGTTAGCGTTTGAGTTGGGGTTGGTCAAGTATTATTATGTAGAGTAGTACCGCGACAATCCGATTAAAAAAACACTGTCCTAGGTCAATATGCCTAAATTACATAAAATTGTCTTTTACCATTGCGAGTAGCTGCATTAAGCATTACGTTATACCTTATCCTGTCTTGGACTCAACATTTGGTCAATGTCTAGCAAAAAAGTAGAAAAGTTTTAAATCACTTTACTCATCGACAATTTTTTTTATTTTTTATCTCATAAATGCCGATAGAGGGCGCTATGTTTATTTTTGATAGGAATCAAACACAGGGAACAGTCGGATAATGAAGAAAGGTGGAGAAATGCCGAGGCCGAAGCGGCAGAAAAGTAAAGGGAAGCCGAGGCGCGAGACAGGGAACACCAGTTGGAATTAAAACGGTTGGAACTTCAACTCGCAAAGGGTAGTGCTGGTCAGCGCGAGAAAGCAGTCACAAGCAAGGCAAAAGCGTCTAAACTGCCAAAGTTTGACGACGGCAAGGAGTTGGGTAGCTATCTGCTACGCTTCGAACGCTTTGCTGTAACCTGCAAGTGGGATAAGTTAGAGTGGGCGACTACGCTAATCTCCCTTCTGACAGGTCGAGCATTGGATGTATTTTACGCGTTTATAAAGCGATATTGTGCAGAGCTACAGGCTTAGATAGCCATGGGTCACGAGCAGGGTTTTTTAAGGTTTGGTTTGGGTGACCGCTAAGTTAGTTTTAAGCCCAAAATTTGAGAAACCGCTGGAGAAATTTTGGGGACCGTTTCGGTCCCCCAAAACACCTTAAAAAAAACACTGGTCACGAGTCACATGTTGCTTTTTATGTAATCCTATAGTGGTCACTGCACAGTAAAACTAATTGTTATGTGTGGCTTTTGGCAGTTAAAAAAAAGTACGTTAAGAAGGAGACAACGCACTTAGTGTCTTTCTAGTTGGTTACCACGATATACAAGCTTAAACAGTACATTTTATAATAATATTTGTCAACGAGTTTTGTAAACTAAAAAGATGTAGCTGTAGCGTGATTTACATAGTATTATTAGTGATACGATTAAATTTTATGAACGCCCCTAATGTTGGTTTGACGCCCCCTAAATCAAGAAACAATTCACAATGCTCCTTGTAACTGCTTAACGTCTTAAAGGGGGGCGGTACCGCATCCATTGGGAAACACTGACCTATAGAGGCTATGGAAAAACAGCAATTAGTGTCCACAATGTTACGACAAGACACAAACATTTTTCTAGAAGCATTACAGCAACTCATTCAACAAATTTTATTACAAGCAAAACTTTATTACAAAGCAAAATACCCCTGGCCTAAATTTTATTACAGGCAAAATGCCCTGGACCTAAGGAGCCAGGCGATTAAGCTATGTTTTGCTCATACAAAGATAGGTGTTGCGTCTGCAGAATTACCTGCAGAAGTGGGTAAAGTTATCGAGCACAACTTTCGACTGGCGCGATGTGAGTGAGCTATTCGTCAAGAGCAATTTCTAAAGTCGTGTCCTAAAGAGTGGTCGACTTACCTAAAGGAACAGGCACCGAAGTCCTTGGAGTCCCTAACCAGTGTTGCTGAGCAGGTCCAGGCGACACACCAACGTAAGTTGGCCCAGGACGTGTGTCAATGTTAAGTGCGCGAGATCTGTTCTTGCTGCAAGCAAGTCGGACATAACGCCAAGAATTGTCAGAGGTATAATGCTGACCCACGATAACGACAACAGACCCACGATAAGGTGCTTATTATGTGATAAGAGAGGGAATCTAGCAAAGGATTGCAATTCGCGCGCAATGCCGCCGAGGCCGATGAAAATCTCAAACTCGACCGCATGCGCACCGAGGAATGTTGCACAGTTGGATCACGGATATAACTTGCCTGTCTCGAAAGGTTTACTTGGCGATAAAACGGTGACTGTTAAGAGACATCAGTTGCACAGGGGTTCTGGTTGATAGAAAATTTGTCCGAAATGGCCAAATTATTAACAAGCCAGGCCTCATCAAACTGGCCAACAGCTCTGTCGTGTCTGCGCTAGAGGAGAGGAAGACCCCGATCCATCGTGGGAAGAAGCGAATGCTGTCCAAACACGATTTCAGAAGAGACATAAGAAAGATAAAGAGAAACCGCTGGTGGTGCCAAATTGTAACGAATGGCCTGTGACGGACAAGGTCAAATTCGAAAGGGCACAGAGAGAAGACACGTCAATTGTTTAACTAAAGAAGGCAGCGGACGTAGTAGTTAAGGGGGGATAAGTAACCAAATTTGCGGAGGTAGACGGACTGCAATACAGTACGTTTCAACACCCGAAACACAGCAGAGGAGAAAGGATGAAACAACTTGTCGTGCCAAGTAAGCTAAAAGAAAGCGTTATTAACGTTGTGCATGATTTCATTTTGGCGGGCATATGGGTAAAAAAACACTCGGCAGGATTTGGAGAAACTTCTTTTGGTTTGGTATGCGTTACGACGTAAAGCGATTTTATCGATCGTGTTACATTTGTCAGAGGACGGTGATCAAGGGCAATGAGATGAGGGTCCCTCTGCATACGGCGCAACATATCGACGTTCATTTTAAACGAGTTGTTGTGGATCTTATTAGCCCTATTCATCCTCCCAGTGAAGAGGAACACAGGTACATACCTACGTTGGTGGATTACGCGACGTGGTACACGGAGGCAAAAACGCTAAAGAATATGACGGATGAAACCGTTGCAGAGGCATTGGCCGACATACACAGTCGATTAGGAATTCCTGACGAAGTGTTGAGCGACTTAGGGACTCAATTTGTTTCGGGAGTGTATGCAAGAAGTGAACCGCCTTCTAATGATATAAGCATCTGCCGACAAGTCCCTATCACCCTATGTGTAACGGGTTGGTAGAAAAATTTAACGGGACTCTAAAGAAAATGCTCAAAAGGTTGTGTTGTTTATGGGTGCTTTGTTGTTTGCATATCGCGAAGTTGCAGAATCAACGGGATTTTCACCCTTTGAACTACTTTACGGGAGGACGGTGCGGTCCAATGACCGTACTAAAGGAAATGTGGACTAACCCAAACACGGATACGGAAGTGGGGTCAAGCTACCAGTATGTTATCGATCTAAGGAAAAAGATTGCGACGGCTTTATCGCTGGCCAAAGAAAAGATCAAGAGAGAGAGATAGGCCTACAAGAGGTATTATAACAAAAAGGCCAAACCACGACGGATGGAAGTCGGCGATAAAGCGCTACTGCTGCTGCCAACCGACCATTACAAGTTGCTTCTCCAGTGGAAAGGGCTATTCACCGTTGTGGATAAACGAGGACAATGTGATTATGTTCTGAATGTGAATGAAAAAAGTGTTTTCCATGCGATCATGCTTAAAAAGTATGTCTCTAGAATGCCTTCCATTGGCAATGAAGATACATTACTGGTCCACCAGGGTTGTACGATAGTGAGTGAAGATAACACAACCATGATGACGTCACTACAATCTAACAAGTTTGGAAAAGAGTTGACAGCGAAACAGAAGGGGAGGCATTGCCGCGGCTACAAATGCTTACGCGGACATTTTTAGCGATTAGGCCTACCTGGGAAATGTTGGTTTTCTCCAACATCGAATACAGCTCGCGGATGATCAGCCGGTGTGGTAAAAACCATATACCGTTCCTTACCACATGAGGGACGAATTAAAGCGCGAGATCTACAAGATGTTACAACAGGGAATAATACGACGATCCCGCTCAGGATACGCATCGCCCGTGGTTTTCGTGAAGAAAAAAGATGGTTCTAATCGAATTTGTATCGACTACAGCCTATACGAAGTTAAGCAAGATATCCCTGTTCGATCCGATGCAAACAGCCGAAGAGGTTTTCCAAAGACTTTCTACCAGCAAATACTTTACTAAACCGGATCTTACGAAGGGGTACTGGCAGATACCCGTTGCTGAGGAGAACATTCACAAAACAGTTTTCGTTACGAACTGCGGTACGTACGAATTTCTCACAATGCCATTCAGGATGGTTAACTCGGGAGTGACTTCCGTTCGAGCTAAGCGCTTTTTATTGAAAGGACTAAGCGACGTTAAATGCTATATTGACCCAAATTAATTTAATAATACTGAAATTAACATTCAAAATTAACATTTTAAACAAGTTGCCAGTCAAACGAATCCATGTTATGTTCAAATAAGATTATGTTATATCATGGCATTTTGATCAGACAGATTTCTTCTTATTGTATTTGTTAAGATTCGACACCCTCCTTCATTGGCATTTCATTCCTTATCGTGACATTAAAGTTATGTATGTTTAATGGTTCCTAAAACATTTTTCTTTGAAAGAACGGCAAAAAACAACCATATTCCAGTTTATGGTGAAATCTGAATTAATAAAAAATAAACATAACGCCCTCTATCGGCATTTATGAGAAGGTACCTGTGCTAGATTTGACCCGTTCTTAAATATATTTTGCACCAAAACATCAAGGGGAATATAAAGGTTATTTCCACACAGTTTCATAAGGTACTCGAAATTATATTTAAACGTGTCATGGTGACCCCATAAAGGGTGGTCTTAAATGGGTTTTGCAACATTTACCGCACTTAAGAATGGCCATTTATTGCTGATATGTGGCGCAACATTTTAAATGGGTTTAATCGATGTACTCGACATGAAACCAAAATTTGTTTTTTTTTCAACAGCCCCCTTTTCTAAACCCACCAAATTCATACCTTAAGAACGGCCTTTTGGAGGTCCATGTGGGGCGTTTATATGCTCAAAACTTAAATTGCTCTGAGGGCCAAATGAGGTCGTGTAAAATGCCCACGGGCCGCAATTCACAATGAAATGTCAACCAACAAGAACAAAATAAAAGATAAACACAATTAAAGTAGGCTGATTATTTAGGCTATTTTTTTGTCCTGACTATAACTGGCAGCGTTTTTCAAGGACCTCGATATTGAGATTCAACTTGTCAGCAGAAACCAATCTCAGAGTTGCTTGCGATGTGGACTGTTTAATTTTGGCAAATAAACTTCTTTGTTTGCAAAATGCTGGTTTCAGTTGTTTAACTTTTTTGTCTCTTACTTTGCCCTGGCTTGTAAGCATCGTATTTATCGCGGTGCCATGTTTCAAAGTGCCACTTATGCTATAATCTTCATAACAGCTATATTTTGCTGGCAAATAGGGCAATTACTAGTATCTCTAGCCGCGGTGACAAATATAAATCCTCTCACTTATCTTGAAAAACTTTTCTTTCGTCTGTGAATTTTCTCATTTTAGAAGCAGAAGGCGATGTTAATTTAGCTTTTTAAACTATAACAATTTATTTAATACAAGGCTAGCCTACACCTTGACAATCAGTTTGAACATTATGACTAGGGCCATTTTTATTTTGACCTAAAAAAAATTTTTGGACTTTATTTTGACCTACCAAAATTGTTTATTTGTAGAGGCCACAGTTCTTCCTTGAATTGATACCAGTTACCCAAACATAATATTTTGTCGATTTCAGACCCAAACGTAATATTTTGTCGAAAAGTCAAGGTGTTTTATCCATTATAAAAAGTGGGTCGTGTTTTTTGGCGATAGATTTAGGTAGCTTTGTGTTATTTTGTCCTTGTGGAAAGGGCACTTTGCCTCGATTTTCTCCTCATGGTACATTCTGATAAACAGCAAATTAAACAGGGAAGGAGTAAAGTAACCCTCCTTCACGCGGCTTTGAAGAAATCACTACAGCAAAGCTTGCTTAGGTATTTTTGAATGTCAGTAGGCTATTCCTAAAATCCAAACTGTTGATCTTCTAAAACAGAGGTTCCCAACGTGGGCGGTACCGCCCCCTTGTGGGCGTTGGCGAGTTACAAGGGGGCGTTTTGGGTCTGTTTCTAATTTGGGGGGCGCTGAATGCACATAAGGGGGCGTTACATAAAAGTACTTATAGGCTAAATTTTATAAAAAGTTCACATAAAAATAGTAACAAACAGGACTGTAGGTAACTTTTAACCTTAAATGGCAACTTTTGTACTGCGAACTTGTAGTAGTTTTCCGACCATTGTTACGTAATAATTGACTTTCTTATGTAAAGTTGTTGGTTGTTGTTGCGTTTCACAGTTTTATACGCGGCAAAATGTTTGTATATTTAAAGCAGGGGTCGCCAACTTACGGCCCGCCACCTCTTTGACAACTTGACACGAGTCCATTTTAAATACTTTTTGACGATTTTAACTTAGTACGGGCAAAAAATTTTCGCGCTTCGCGCCAATGATCTTTCTACGTCCAGTTTGTTTACGTTTTAATGCTGTCTTTGGAATAGATTAGCGCTTTTTTACGGTTGCGGACAAAAGGAAAACGTATTCAAAAGTATTAGACATATATTTTTTAACATTTTTTGATTATTTTCGGCAATGTAATTAATACTAGCACGAAATTTAAAAGAAATGTTGGTATACCCCCAAAATATTGCGCTCGCTTCGCTCGCCAGGTGCGCCAGGGCTTAAAGAGCTTAAACACTGAATTACACTATCTATAAACACTAAGGTTATCGCGTTTCCTCAAACTAGCTTTATTACACTTTTCATTAGTAGTATGGATGAAAAAAATCCGAGGTCCGCCTGATTCACAGTTGTTCTAACATTCCAATAACACAATTCTTAGTTAACATTTTGTGCGGCCCACAGAGACCTTTCTGAATTTGATTGGTGCCCGTGACAAGAAAAGGTTGCCGACCCCTGATAGTATTGGTGCAGAAAGTTGAATATTTTCTCGTAATGACATAACCTGGTGAATTAATGTATCCATAAATTCCTATAGTGAATGTATGTTAGACAACCTAAAATATTACGGACAGCTTATCGAAACACAAGTGCAGACAATATGATGTTAGACAACGATTAATGTGATACTTTACTGTAAAGCAAGATGAGGGGGGCGATATGAAATAATATTTAGCCCAAGGGGGCACTAGTGTCAAAAAGGTTGGGAAACACTGTTCTAAAAGAACCGGTTTATGTAGAGGAAGTATTTTATAAGAATTATTCAAATACGTAACAATGAATAAACAATGGACAATTTGCGATAAAACTTACTGCTGATCCATAAGTGAGCATTGTGACATATTTCCTGCTTTTATGGGTTATCATGGTTTAATTGTGTCGCAGTTCCTGATTTACAATGCTTCCACGACGATTTTCACAAAAATTACTCTCAAGAAACACAAAAAATTTGTCAAACGCCATAATTTGACAAATTTTGACTTTATTGAAAATTTTGACATTATTTTGACCTATAAACTTCTTAAAAACAGCCCCTAGTTGCTGAAAACAACTTTATTTTTTGATTCGTGGACAGACGAGGTCTTAAAAAATTTTGACTTTATTGACTTTTTCGGGCCCTAATTATGACCAATTCCATTAACACCTGACTGGCGCAATTTCCAACGTTATTGTGACAACTTTACAGAAGTGAATATAGGCAATGCGGCGTAATAGCACATCTTTCACCGCATAAATGGCCGCGTGGTTCTGACCCATGCTCTAAATAGTTGTATCTTTTGTACTCGACATGCTATTTAAATCCCTGCTACCTCCCGGGTTACAATGCCTGGAGGGGAAAAGTAGGAAAGTTAAAAAAAAAGTTTCGGTGAGGAAAGTATTTTGAATCGAAGCTTTGTTCGAATTTTATTACAATTTTCGCTTAAGCACTATTTAGAAAACTGATTTTGCAAGTAAACCAGTGACGATTAAAAGTACAGATTACTAATATTATATTCGGGTAATGTTAATTTCTACTATATTGTAATTTTCAGCCAAGAATTCGTTGAGAAACATGTCTAAACTAGACGGGGGTGCGGTTGTTGTATATTTTATCGGGGGGTATATTTTCAGGGTTTATTAGTGTATATTTTTAATTTCATTAATTGTCTTTTGCCTTGATCAATTTACCTTTCTTCTAACAATGGAGATGTCGGATTCTGAATACAAGTCCACGAAGTTTTTGTTGGCTGGTTTTGTGCAAGCAGGCAAGCCGGCAAGCCACAGCCGTTCTGTTTATTGACTGGCGACCAACTGGGGTATATTCATATAACGCTCTCGCATATACAAGTTGAGAATTTGCATGAAAAGAGAAAGGCGACACGGAAAAGCGGAAATGTTTTATAACCCGAAGCCTTTTTGGCAGCCGGGAACTGTGATAGCAACGTGTTCACACAGGTGAATACTTTTATCTGTAACGGAAATGAGTCATGCACGAGTCTTTTCGCTTAGCGGATGTGAAATATCACTAAACGGCGCATTCAAAAGTGGCATCAGCGCCGAAACGAAAACAGCAACGCATCTGAAATTACGCAATGTACAATAAATTCCAAATTATCCACTAATTATTACTTATGACGCTACAGGTCTACACTGCACCCGATTTTGCATTTAAATTTTCAGCAGTAAAATATGTTGTTTTGTAAGAGTAGTAAGCTATTTTACTGATAGAAGCTTTCTAAAAGGCAAATCGCACACGCCCAGTTTTTTATAATTTATATATAATTTTGGTGTTTCGTTGTGTTTGTAGTATATTAGCAGAACTGACGATGCTTTTTGCGTAACTGTAGTATTCTGCTTTTGTTGAATAAAGTTGTTTTTGGATCTCTTTTACAACCTTTGTGGTTTTGCTTGAACGCCCAGTTTTACTAATGCAGTCACTTCGCACAATGAACGTTGCACGCGCGGGAGAATGAAGCGCAGCAGGATGCCAGCAGCCACTTTGTCGCTTTGCGAGCTGAACCAAGCAAGCGATATGAACGAATTCTGTACCGGTAATATATGGGCCGAAAATTTATATACAGACATGGCGTAGAGTGGTATGTAGGTGCTTTGTAAAAGTTTATGAGGCTGCACTCCCAGGGGCCTTTGCTTGGGGGGTAAAAACCTGAAATATTGCGTTTTAGCACTTTGTAGCTAACGACAGCCATCTAGCAGCAGAAAAACTTTCATACAGAATTCGTTCATATTCGCTTGCTTTGTCCAGCTCGCGTCGCGACGAGGCGGCTGCTGGCATCCCTGCTGCGCCCTATTGTCCCGCGCGTGCAACATTTGTGTTGGAAGTGGCTTGCCTAGTAAAACTATGCACATGCGACTTGCCTTTCATAAAGAGGCCTCTCTAAGTAAAAAAACCTATTGCTCTTACAACACAAAATATTTTACCACCGCAAATTTAAATGCGAATCCTACAGGCAGTGTACACATCTCTGTTAGCACATGTTGTAATTGTTGCACCATTCAAACATATCAACACCAGGTCTAAGCAAATATAATTATACAAGGGCCGCAACAACAAAAAGCTTAAGTTTAACGCATTCTTAACGACGACGTTACAAAGCTACGTCATAACATGGCGTCATAAATAAATAAATCTTGCGTTTATTGGATTTAAATTGGCAAAACTTTCAATATAAAACGTGGCTTATTAGGCACATAAACGTGTTTGCATATTGCTCAAAACTACAGATTTAAACTCTGTTTCAACAGTGATTGCTCAGACCAAGGCATGGTAAAAATGTACACAGTAAAAGTTGGAAAAAGTATAGCAAACCATAGACGTTAAATCATTTAGAGAGAATGAAAATATTGACTTTTTAAACATGCTAGCTGACCAAAATGTAATAACATGGCCGTAAGCATTATCTACGTAAATTTTTATTGATCAAATGTATGTTTCGATCATTTGCCAAAATCTACGCCATATTTGAACCCCCTTCGCTTCAAAGCCATAAGTTATTATATTATTATACACAACTTATAATTGTGTGTAGATATGTTGGATTGGAGTAACATACAGAACAGGTGCAAATAGCAAATATTCTCCAAATACGATGTTTCCAATATTCTCCAAATCGTATTTCATCGTATTGTCGCGGTAATACACAAAGAGGTAAGGCCGTGAATAAAGTTTCACCCACCGTATAATTAACGGAGGGAAGCATTTCGAGTAGGGATGTTCAAGGCAGAATATCGGCGACACATTTATAATGCTTGCTTTAAATGCGGCGTCAGCATTTTGTGGGGCGACCAATTACTTCGCGATAAGCTTCGCCTAATAATTAAGTGTCAATAGGGTGTATTTACCGCCGCAAGTTTAAATGCGAAATCTTAAGGCAGTCTACGCCTCTCTGTTAGCACCTGTTGTGCATCTTGCTCCAACCAGCATACCAACATCAAGCCTAAACATCTAGCAAAACTTTCGATTTAATAGTTTGCGTATAAGGCACGTAATAGTGTTTTTCATATTGTATGAAACGACAGATTTAAAGCCTGTTTTAACAGTGATTGCTCGGACCAAGCTATGGTAAAAAATTACCTAGTGAAAGTTTGCAAAAGTATAGCAAACCATAGGCGTTAAACCATTTTTAGTCTTTAAGAGAATGATAATATTTGATTTTCAAACACGTAAGCTGGTCAAAAGTTAATAAAATAGCCATATGCATTATCTAAGTAAATTCTATTTATCAAATATATGTTTCGATCATTCCCCAAATTCTACGCCATATTTGAACCCCTTTCGCATCAAAGGCATATTTTAAGTGGGGAAGTTTTCGGCCCATATCTGTTTTTGCTTGCAGAAACAAGTTAAGGAAAATGAAAAACAAAATATATAATATAAAGTACACAATACAAAATATTAAAAAAAAAATTAAAAAAAAAAAAAATTAATATAAAGTAAAAATTGAAAATAAACACTAAGCCCTGAAAATATATCCCCTGACAAAATATACAACAACCGCACCCCCGTCTAGTTATATGGGCCGAAAATTTATTTTCGGGACATATCTTGTTTTTGCCGTTATTATATGGGCCGAAAATTTATTTTCGGGACATATCTTGTTTTTGCCGCTATTTATATGGGCCGAAAATTTATTTTCGGGACATATCTTGTTTTTGCCGTTATTATATGGGCCGAAAATTTATTTTCGGGACATATCTTGTTTTTGCCGTTATTCTTTTTTGGTTTCCTATGGTTTCCTATGGTTTCCTATGGTTTGTTTCAGACCGAGTTTTGTCCGAAGCTTTATAGAAAAAGTAGACATCGTAGAACCTTCAAATTTTCAGACATGGCGTAGAGTGGTATGTAGGTGCTTTGTAAAAGTTTATGAGGCTGCACTCCCAGGGGCCTTTGCTTGGGGGGTAAAAACCTGAAATATTGCGTTTTAGCACTTTGTAGCTAACGACAGCCATCTAGCCGCAGAAAAACTTTCATACAGAATTCGTTCATATTCGCTTGCTTTGTCCAGCTCGCGTCGCGACGAGGCGGCTGCTGGCATCCCTGCTGCGCCCTATTGTCCCGCGCGTGCAACATTTGTGTTGGAAGTGGCTTGCCTAGTAAAACTATGCACATGCGACTTGCCTTTCATAAAGAGGCCTCTCTAAGTAAAAAAACCTATTGCTCTTACAACACAAAATATTTTACCACCGCAAATTTAAATGCGAATCCTACAGGCAGTGTACACATCTCTGTTAGCACATGTTGTAATTGTTGCACCATTCAAACATATCAACACCAGGTCTAAGCAAATATAATTATACAAGGGCCGCAACAACAAAAAGCTTAAGTTTAACGCATTCTTAACGACGACGTTACAAAGCTACGTCATAACATGACGTCATAAATAAATAAATCTTGCGTTTATTGGATTTAAATTGGCAAAACTTTCAATATAAAACGTGGCTTATTAGGCACATAAACGTGTTTGCATATTGCTAAAAACTACAGATTTAAACTCTGTTTCAACAGTGATTGCTCAGACCAAGGCATGGTAAAAATTTACACAGTAAAAGTTGGAAAAAGTATAGCAAACCATAGACGTTAAATCATTTAGAGAGAATGAAAATATTGACTTTTAAACATGCTAGCTGACCAAAATGTAATAACATGGCCGTAAGCATTATCTACGTAAATTTTTATTGATCAAATGTATGTTTCGATCATTTGCCAAAATCTACGCCATATTTGAACCCCCTTCGCTTCAAAGCCATAAGTTATTATATTATTATACACAACTTATAATTGTGTGTAGATATGTTGGATTGAAGTAACATACAGAACAGGTGCAAATAGCAAATATTCTCCAAATACGATGTTTCCAATATTCTCCAAATCGTATTTCATCGTATTGTCGCGGTAATACACAAAGAGGTAAGGCCGTGAATAAAGTTTCACCCACCGTACAATTAACGGAGGGAAGCATTTCGAGTAGGGATGTTCAAGGCAGAATATCGGCGACACATTTATAATGCTTGCTTTAAATGCGGCGTCGGCATTTTTTGGGGCGACCAATTACTTCGCGATAAGCTTCGCCTAATAATTAAGTGTCAATAGGGTGTATTTACCGCCGCAAGTTTAAATGCGAAATCTTAAGGCAGTCTACGCCTCTCTGTTAGCACCTGTTGTGCATCTTGCTCCAACAGCATACCAACATCAGGCCTAAACTTATCTAGCAAAACTTTCGATTTAATAGTTTGCGTATTAGGCACGTAATAGTGTTTTTCATATTGTTTGAAACGACAGATTTAAAGCCTGTTTTAACAGTGATTGCTCGGACCAAGCTATGGTAAAAAATTAACTAGTGAAAGTTTGCAAAAGTATAGCAAACCATAGGCGTTAAACCATTTTTAGTCTTTAAGAGAATGATAATATTTGATTTTCAAACACGTAAGCTGGTCAAAATTTAATAAAATAGCCATATGCATTATCTAAGTAAATTCTATTTATCAAATATATGTTTCGATCATTCCCCAAATTCTACGCCATATTTGAACCCCTTTCGCATCAAAGGCATATTTTAAGTGGGGAAGTTTTCGGCCCATATCTGTTTTTGCTTGCAGAAACAAGTTAAGGAAAATGAAAAACAAAATATATAATATAAAGTACACAATACAAAATATTAAAAAAAAAAAAAAAAAAAAAAAATGAAAATAAAGTAAAAATTGAAAATAAACATTAAGCCCTGAAAATATATCCCCTGACAAAATATACAACAACCGCACCCCCGTCTAGTCTTTTTTGGTTTCCTATGGTATGTTTCAGACCGATTTTTGTCCGAAGCTTTATAGAAAAAGTAGACATCGTAGAACCTTCAAATTTTCAGACATGGCGTAGAGTGGTATGTAGGTGCTTTGTAAAAGTTTATGAGGCTGCACTCCCAGGGGCCTTTGCTTGGGGGGTAAAAACCTGAAATATTGCGTTTTAGCACTTTGTAGCTAACGACAGCCATCTAGCAGCAGAAAAACTTTCATACAGAATTCGTTCATATTCGCTTGCTTTGTCCAGCTCGCGTCGCGACGAGGCGGCTGCTGGCATCCCTGCTGCGCCCTATTGTCCCGCGCGTGCAACATTTGTGTTGGAAGTGGCTTGCCTAGTAAAACTATGCACATGCGACTTGCCTTTCATAAAGAGGCCTCTCTAAGTAAAAAAACCTATTGCTCTTACAACACAAAATATTTTACCACCGCAAATTTAAATGCGAATCCTACAGGCAGTGTACACATCTCTGTTAGCACATGTTGTAATTGTTGCACCATTCAAACATATCAACACTAGGTCTAAGCAAATATAATTATACAAGGACCGCAACAACAAAAAGCTTAAGTTTAACGCATTCTTAACGACGACGTTACAAAGCTACGTCATAACATGGCGTCATAAATAAATAAATCTTGCGTTTATTGGATTTAAATTGGCAAAACTTTCAAAATAAAACGTGGCTTATTAGGCACATAAACGTGTTTGCATATTGCTCAAAACTACAGATTTAAACTCTGTTTCAACAGTGATTGCTCAGACCAAGGCATGGTAAAAATTTACACAGTAATAGTTGGAAAAAGTATAGCAAACCATAGACGTTAAATCATTTAGAGAGAATGAAAATATTGACTTTTTAAACATGCTAGCTGACCAAAATGTAATAACATGGCCGTAAGCATTATCTACGTAAATTTTTATTGATCAAATGTATGTTTCGATCATTTGCCAAAATCTACGCCATATTTGAACCCCCTTCGCTTCAAAGCCATAAGTTATTATATTATTATACACAACTTATAATTGTGTGTAGATATGTTGGATTGGAGTAACATACAGAACAGGTGCAAATAGCAAATATTCTCCAAATACGATGTTTCCAATATTCTCCAAATCGTATTTCATCGTATTGTCGCGGTAATACACAAAGAGGTAAGGCCGTGAATAAAGTTTCACCCACCGTACAATTAACGGAGGGAAGCATTTCGAGTAGGGATGTTCAAGGCAGAATATCGGCGACACATTTATAATGCTTGCTTTAAATGCGGCGTCAGCATTTTTTGGGGCGACCAATTACTTCGCGATAAGCTTCGCCTAATAATTAAGTGTCAATAGGGTGTATTTACCGCCGCAAGTTTAAATGCGAAATCTTAAGGCAGTCTACGCCTCTCTGTTAGCACCTGTTGTGCATCTTGCTCCAACCAGCATACCAACATCAGGCCTAAACCTATCTAGCAAAACTTTCGATTTAATAGTTTGCGTATTAGGCACGTAATAGTGTTTTTCATATTGTTTGAAACGACAGATTTAAAGCCTGTTTTAACAGTGATTGCTCGGACCAAGCTATGGTAAAAAATTACCTAGTGAAAGTTTGCAAAAGTATAGCAAACCATAGGCGTTAAACCATTTTTAGTCTTTAAGAGAATGATAATATTTGATTTTCAAACACGTAAGCTGGTCAAAATTTAATAAAATAGCCATATGCATTATCTAAGTAAATTCTATTTATCAAATATATGTTTCGATCATTTCCCAAAATCTACGCCATATTTGAATCCCTTTCGCATCAAAGGCATAAGTTAAGTGGGGAATTTTTCGGCCCATATCTGTTTTTGCTTGCAGAAACAAGTTAAGGAAAATGAAAAACAAAATATATAATATAAAATACACATAACAAAATATTAAAAAATAAAAAGTATTAAATAAAAAAATAAAAAATGAAAATAAAAATAAAAATAAAACATAAAAAATGAAAAATTAAAACTAAAAAAATTAAAAATCAAAAAAAAAAAAAAAAAAAAACTAAATAAAAAAAATAAAAAATAAAAATAAAAATATTAAAAAATAAAAATATTGAAAAATAAAAATAAATAATTAAGTCAATCAAAAATATTGAAAAAAAAAAAAAAAAAAAAAATTAAAAAGTAAAAAAAAAATAGCACTAAACCTTGAAAGTATACCCCCTGACAAAATAAACAACAACCGCAACCCCGTCTAGTCTTTTTTGGTTTCCTATGGTATGTTTCAGACCGGTTTTTGTCCGAAGCTTTATAGAAAAAGTATACATCGTAGAACCTTCAAATTTTCAGACATGGCGTAGAGTGGTATGTAGGTGCTTTCTAAAAGTTTATGAGGCTGCACCCCCAGGGGCCTTTGCTTGGGGGGTAAAAACCTGAAATATTGCGTTTTAGCACTTTGTAGCTAACAACTGCCATCTAGCAGCAGAAAAACTTTCATACAGAATTCGTTCATATTCGCTTGCTTTGTCCAGCTTGTGAAGTGACGAAGCGACTTACCGCCTGCTGGGCTTTATTGTCCCGCGCGTGAGACTTTCATTGTGCGAAGTGTCACGTCTTAAACTGGGCTCGTGCGACTTGCATTTTAAAACGAGGCTTCTCTTTAGTAAAATTACTTAATGCTGTTAAGAAACAACTTATTTTACCGCCGCAAATTTAAATGCGAAATCTGGTGGCAACTCTAATCCAACATATCAACACCAGGCCTACACAACTTAAAATTGTGTGTTGATATGTTGGATTGGAGTAACATACCATACAGGTGCAAATAGCAAATATTCTCCAAATACGATTTTTCCAATATTCTCCAAATCGTATTTCATCGTATTGTCGCGGTAATACACAAAGAGGTAAGGCCGTGAATAAAGTTTCACCCACCGTACAATTAACGGAGGGAAGCATTGCGAGTAGAGATGTTCAAAGCAGAATATCGGCGACTCATTTATAATGCTTGCTTTCAATGCGGCGTTAGTTTTTTTTTCGGGCGACCAATTACTTCGCGATAATCATCGCCTAATAATTAAGTGTCAATAAGGTGTATTTACCGCCGCAAGTTTAAATGCGAAATCTTAAGGCAGTCTACGCCTCTCTGTTAGCACCTGTCGTGCATCTTGCTCCAACCAGCATACTACCAACATCAGGCCTAAACATCTAGCAAAAGTTTCGATTTAATAGTTTGCGTATTGAGAACATAATAGTGTTTTTCATATTGTTTAAAACTACAGATCTAAAGCCTGTTTTAACAGTGATTGCTCGGCCCAAGCCATGGTAAAAAATTACCGAGTAAAAGTTTGCAAAAGTATAGCAAACCATAGGCGTTAAACCATTTTTAGTCTTTAAGAGAATAATAATATTTGCTTTTCAAACACGAAAGCTGGTCAAAATTTAACAAAATGACCATACGCATTATCTACGTAAATTCTATTTATGAAATGTATGTTTCGATCATTCCCCAAATTCTACGCCATATTTGAACCCCTTTCGCATCAAAGGCATAAGTTAAGTTGGGAGGTTTTCGGCCCATATCTGTTTTTGCTTGCAGAAACAAGTTAAGGAAAAGAAAAAAACAAAATATATAATATAAAGTACACAATACAAAATATTAAAAAAAAAATAAAATAAAATAAAATAAAAAAAATAAAATAAAGTAAAAATTGAAAATAAACACTAAGCCCTGAAAATATACCCCCTGACAAAATATACAACAACCGCACCCCCGTCTAGTTCTTTTTTGGTTTCCTATGGTTTGTTTCAGACCGACTTTTGTCCGAAGCTTTATAGAAAAAGTAGACATCGTAGAACCTTCAAATTTTCAGACATGGCGTAGAGTGTATGTAGGTGCTTTGTAAAAGTTTATGAGGCTGCACTCCCAGGGGCCTTTGCTTGGGGGGTAAAAACCTGAAATATTGCGTTTTACCACTTTGTAGCTAACGACAGCCATCTAGCAGCAGAAAAACTTTCATACAGAATTCGTTCATATTCGCTTGCTTTGTCCAGCTCGCGTCGCGACGAGGCGGCTGCTGGCATCCCTGCTGCGCCCTATTGTCCCGCGCGTGCAACATTTGTGTTGGAAGTGGCTTGCCTAGTAAAACTATGCACATGCGACTTGCCTTTCATAAAGAGGCCTCTCTAAGTAAAAAAACCTATTGCTCTTACAACACAAAATATTTTACCACCGCAAATTTAAATGCGAATCCTACAGGCAGTGTACACATCTCTGTTAGCACATGTTGTAATTGTTGCACCATTCAAACATATCAACACCAGGTCTAAGCAAATATAATTATACAAGGGCCGCAACAACAAAAAGCTTAAGTTTAACGCATTCTTAACGACGACGTTACAAAGCTACGTCATAACATGGCGTCATAAATAAATAAATCTTGCGTTTATTGGATTTAAATTGGCAAAACTTTCAATATAAAACGTGGCTTATTAGGCACATAAACGTGTTTGCATATTGCTCAAAACTACAGATTTAAACTCTGTTTCAACAGTGATTGCTCAGACCAAGGCATGGTAAAAATGTACACAGTAAAAGTTGGAAAAAGTATAGCAAACCATAGACGTTAAATCATTTAGAGAGAATGAAAATATTGACTTTTTAAACATGCTAGCTGACCAAAATGTGATAACATGGCCGTAAGCATTATCTACGTAAATTTTTATTGATCAAATGTATGTTTCGATCATTTGCCAAAATCTACGCCATATTTGAACAACCCCTTCGCTTTAAAGCCATAAGTTATTATATTATTATACACAACTTATAATTGTGTGTAGATATGTTGGATTGGAGTAACATACAGAACAGGTGCAAATAGCAAATATTCTCCAAATACGATGTTTCCAATATTCTCCAAATCGTATTTCATCGTATTGTCGCGGTAATACATAAAGAGGTAAGGCCGTGAATAAAGTTTCACCCACCGTACAATTAACGGAGGGAAGCATTTCGAGTAGGGATGTTCAAGGCAGAATATCGGCGACACATTTATAATGCTTGCTTTAAATGCGGCGTCAGCATTTTTTGGGGCGACCAATTACTTCGCGATAAGCTTCGCCTAATAATTAAGTGTCAATAGGGTGTATTTACCGCCGCAAGTTTAAGTGCGAAATCTTAAGGCAGTCTACGCCTCTCTGTTAGCACCTGTTGTGCATCTTGCTCCAACCAGCATACCAACATCAGGCCTAAACTTATCTAGCAAAACTTTCGATTTAATAGTTTGCGTATTAGGCACGTAATAGTGTTTTTCATATTGTTTGAAACGACAGATTTAAAGCCTGTTTTAACAGTGATTGCTCGGACCAAGCTATGGTAAAAAATTACCTAGTGAAAGTTTGCAAAAGTATAGCAAACCATAGGCGTTAAACCATTTTTAGTCTTTAAGAGAATGATAATATTTGATTTTCAAACACGTAAGCTGGTCAAAATTTAATAAAATAGCCATATGCATTATCTAAGTAAATTCTATTTATCAAATATATGTTTCGATCATTCCCCAAATTCTACGCCATATTTGAACCCCTTTCGCATCAAAGGCATATTTTAAGTGGGGAAGTTTTCGGCCCATATCTGTTTTTGCTTGCAGAAACAAGTTAAGGAAACTGAAAAACAAAATATATAATATAAAGTACACAATACAAAATATTAAAAAAAAAAAAAAAAAAAATTAAAATAAAGTAAAAATTGAAAATAAACACTAAGCCCTGAAAATATATCCCCTGACAAAATATACAACAACCGCACCCCCGTCTAGTTCTTTTTTGGTTTCCTATGGTTTCCTATGGTATGTTTCAGACCGATTTTTGTCCGAAGCTTTATAGAAAAATTAGACATCGTAGAACCTTCACATTTTCAGACATGGCGTAGAGTGGTATGTAGGTGCTTTGTAGAAGTTTATGAGGCTGCACCCCCAGGGGCCTTTGCTTGGGGGGTAAAAACCTGAAATATTGCGTTTTAGCTCTTTCTAGCTAACGACTGCCATCTAGCAGCAGAAAAACTTTCATACAGAATTCGTTCATATTCGCTTGCTTTGTCCAGCTTGTGAAGTTACGAAGCGACTCACTGCCTGCTGTGCTTTATTGTCCCGCGTGTGAGACTTTCATTGTGCGAAGTGGCAACTGGGCTCGTGCGACTTGCATTTTAAAACGAGGCTTCTCTTTAGTCAAATTACTTAATGCTGTTAAGAAACAACTTATTTTACCGTTGCAAATTTAAATGCGAAATCTGGTGGCAACTCTAATCCAACATATCAACACCAGGCCTACACAACTTAAAATTGTGTGTTGATATGTTGGATTGGAGTAACATACTATACAGGTGTAAATAGCAAATATTTTCCAAATACGATTTTTCCAATATTCTCCAAATCGTATTTCATCGTATTGTCGCGGTAATACATAAAGAGGTAAGGCCGTGAATAAAGTTTCACCCACCGTACAATTAACGGAGGGAAGCATTGCGAGTAGAGATGTTCAAAGCAGAATATCGCGACTCATTTATAATGCTTGCTTTAAATGCGGCGTTAGTTTTTTTTCGGGCGACCAATTACTTCGCGATAATCTTCGCCTAATAATTAAGTGTCAATAGGGTGTATTTACCGCCGCAAGTTTAAATGCGAAATCTTAAGGCAGTCTACGCCTCTCTGTTAGCCCCTGTCGTGCATCTTGCTCCAACCAGCATACTACCAACATCTAGCAAAACTTTCGATTTAATAGTTTGCGTATTGAGAACATATTAGTGTTTTTCATATTGTTTAAAACTACAGATTTAAAGCCTGTTTTAACAGTGATTGCTCGACCCAAGCCTTGGTAAAAAATTACCGAGTAAAATTTGGCAAAAGTATAGCAAACCATAGGCGTTAAACCATTTTTAGTCATTAAGAGAATAATAATATTTGCTTTTCAAACACGTAAGCTGGTCAAAATTTAATAAAATGACCATACGCATTATCTACGTAAATTCTATTTATCAAATATATGTTTTGATCATTCCCCAAATTCTACGTCATATTTGAACCCCTTTCGCATCAAAGGCATAAGTTAAGTGGGAAGTTTTCGGCCCATATCTGTTTTTGCTTGCAGAAACAAGTTAAGGAAAATAAAAAAACAAAATATATAATATGAAGTACACAATACAAAATATTAAAAAAAAATGAATAAAATAAACAAAATAAAATAAAGTAAAAATTGAAAATAAACAGTAAGCCCTGAAAATATACCCCCTGACAAAATATACAACAACCGCACCCCCGTCTAGTTCTTTTTTGGTTTCCTATGGTTTCCTATGGTTTCCTATGGTATGTTTCAGACCGACTTTTGTCCGAAGCTTTATAGAAAAAGTAGACATCGTAGAACCTTCAAACTTTCAGACATGGCGTAGAGTGGTATGAAGGTGCAATGTCGAGGTTTTTGAGGCTGCACCCCCAGGGGCCTTTGCTTAAGGGGCAAAAACCTGAAATATTGCGTTTTAGCTCTTTGTAGCTAACGACTGCCATCTAGCAGCAGAAAAACTTTTACACAGAATTCGTTCATATTCGCTTGCTTTGTCCAGCTTGTGAAGTGACGAAGCGACTCACCGCCTGCTGCGCTTTATTGTCCCGCGCGTGAGACTTTCATTGTGCGAAGTGGCAGATCCAAAACTTGGCTCGTGCGACTTGCATTTTAAAAAGAGTCTTCTCTTTAGTAAAATTACTTAATGGTCTTAAGAAACAACTTACTTTACCGCCGCAAATTTAAATGCGAAATCTGGTGGCAACTCCAATCCAACATATCAACACCAGGCCTACACAACTTAAAATTGTGTATAAACTGTTGCTACCAGGCATGGTAATGTAAATCAAAAAATAGTTCCTCTGGTAAGTGTAATTGTTAACCAACGTTTAACGTTCAATAATAGCACGAGAATCAGACTACAGGAAAAGATTATTTTTTGAATCGTGGAATATTCATAAGAAGGGCAACACCATGAACGTCAAAACTGATGTGATGCTTTCTGCATGCTACAAGCACCTGCTGAAGGCCTTTAACAGTGATTGCTCGGACCAAGCCATGGTAAAAATTTACCGAGTAAAAGTTTGCAAAAGTATTGCAAACCATAGGCGTTAAACCATTTTAAGTCTTTAGGAGAATGATAATATTTGCTTTTCAAACACGTAAGCTGGCCAAAATGTAATAAAATGGCCATACACATTATCTACGTCAATTCTATTTATCAAATATATGTTTCGATCATTCCCCAAGTACTACGCCATATTTGAACCCCTTTCGCATCAAAGTGGGTAAGTATTCGGACCATATCTGTTTTTGCTTGCAGAAACAAGTTAAGGAAAATGAAAAACAAAATATGAAATATGTAATATAAAATACACAATACAAAATACAAAATATTAAAAAATAAAAAGTATAAAATAAAATATAAAAAATAAAAATTTAAAAATGAATATGAAAAAAAAAAATTGAAAAAAATAATAATAAAAAAAAAAAACAATTTAAAAAAAAAATTTAAACACAATAAAAATAAACACTAAGCCCTGCAAAATATACCCCCTGACAAAATATACAACAACCGCACCCCCCGTCTAGTTATATGGGCCGAAAATTTATTTTCGGGACATATCTTGTTTTTGCCGTTATTATATGGGCCGAAAATTTATTTTCGGGACATATCTTGTTTTTGCCGTTATTCTTTTTTGGTTTCCTATGGTTTCCTATGGTTTCCTATGGTTTCCTATGGTTTCCTATGGTTTCCTATGGTATGTTTCAGACCAAGTTTTGTCCGAAGCTTTATAGAAAAAGTAGACATCGTAGAACCTTCAAATTTTCAGACATGGCGTAGAGTGGTATGTAGGTGCTTTGTAAAAGTTTATGAGGCTGCACTTCCAGGGGCCTTTGCTTGGGGGGTAAAAACCTGAAATATTGCGTTTTAGCACTTTGTAGCTAACGACAGCCATCTAGCAGCAGAAAAACTTTCATACAGAATTCGTTCATATTCGCTTGCTTTGTCTAGCTTGCGAAGTGACGAAGCGGCTAGACGCCTGCTGCGCTATTGTCCCGCGCGTGAGACTTTCATTGTGACTTGTCCAAAATTGGGCGCGTGTGACTTGCATTTTGAAAAGAGCCTCTCTTTAGTAAAATTACTTAATGCTCTTAAGAAACAACTTATTTTACCGCCGCATATTTAAATGCGAAATCTGGTAGCAACTCCAATCCAACATATTAACAGCAGGCCTACACAACTTAAAATTGTGTGTTGATATGTTTGATTGGAGTAACATACGAAACAGGTGCAAATAGCAAATATTCTCCAAATAAGATTTTTTCAAATATTCTCCAAATCGTATTTCATCGTATTGTTGCGGTAATACACAAAGAGGTAAGGCCGTGAATAAAGTTTCACCCACCATACAATTAATGCAGGGAAACATTGCGAGTAGGAATGTTCAAAGCAGAATATCGGCGATATATTCATAATGCTTGCTTTAAATGCGGCGCAAGCGTTTTTTCGGGCAAGCAATTACTTCGCGATAAGCTTCGCCTAATAATGAAGTGTCAATAGGGTGTAATTACCGCCGCAAATTTAAATGCGAAATCTTAAGGCAGTGTACCCCTCTCTGTTAGCACCTGTTGTGCATGTTGCTCCAACCAACATACCAATATCAGGCCTAACCAACTAGCAAAACTTTCGATTTAATAGTTTGCGTATTGAGAACATAATAGTGTTTTTCATATTGTTTGAAACTACAGATTTAAAGCCTGTTTTAACAGTGATTGCTCGGACCAAGCCATGGTAAAAAATTACCGAGTAAAATATATGAAACGTATGCAATGTACGTAAGGTATATGTCTTATGTATTGTATTGTAAGTAATACAAGTAATGTCAATTATGTAATTTGAATTTAGCATTCCAATTTTATCGTTTTTTCGAACTGAATCTAAACCAGGAGACAGCTGACTCGATGAACCTTACGGTCTTTCGCTGTCTCCTGGGAACGTCAAATATTTCAAAACATTGTGATTTCGGCGATTCTCGTTTTTTGTTTTTGTTTTTGTTTTTTGACGTTCCAAATAAAATATTATCCTCCTCCTATACTTTTTCCAACTTTCACTGGGTAAATTTTTACCATTCCTTGGTCTGAGCAATCACTGTTGAAACAGAGTTTAAATCTGTAGTTTTTAGCAATATGCAAACACGTTTATGTGCCTAATAAGCCACGTTTTATATTGAAAGTTTTGCCAATTTAAATCCAACAAACGCAAGATTTATTTATTTATGACGCCATGTTATGACGTAGCTTTGTAACGTCGTCGTTAAGAATGCGTTAAACTTAAGCTTTTTGTTGTTGCGGCCCTTGTATAATTATATCTGTTTAGGCCTGGTGTTGATATGTTTGAATGGTGTAACAATTACAACAGGTGCTAACAGAGATGTGTCCACTGCCTCAAGGATTCGCATTTAAATTTGCGGTGGTAAAATATTTTGTGTTGTAAGAGCAATAGGTTTTTTTACTTAGAGAGGCCTCTTTATGAAAGGCAAGTCGCATGCGCCTAGTTTTACTAGGCAAGCCACTTCGAACTAACGTTGCACGCGCAGGACAATGAGGCACAGCAGGGATGCCAGCAGTCGCCTCGTCGCGACGCGAGCTGAATAAAGCAAGTGAATAAAAGCATTCTGTATTGAAGTTTTTCTGCCGCTAGATAGTAGTAGATAGCTGTTATGAACTAAAACGATGACATAACACTTTTGTTTTTTGTCCCCCAATTGGAGGTGCCTAGGGGTGCAGCCTCATAAACCTCTACATAGCACCTTCATACCACCCTACGCCATGTCTGAAAATTTGAAAGTTCTACCATGTTCACTTTTTCTATAATGCTCTGGACAAAAATCGGTCTGAAACATGCCATAGCAAACCATATGAAACCAAAAAAAAAACAACAGCAAAAACAAGATATGTCCCGAAAATAAATTTTCGGCCCATATAATTAGACGGGGGTGCGGTTGTTGTATATTTTGTCAGGGGGTATATTTTCAGGGCTTAGTGTTTATTTTCAATTTTTAATTTCTTTTAATTTTTTTTTTTTTTTTAATTTTTTTTTAATATTTTGTATTGTGTTTTTTATGTTATATATTTTGTTTTTCATTTTCCTTAACTTGTTTCTGCAAGCAAAAGCAGATATGGGCCGAAAACTTCCCCACTTAACTTATGCCTTTGATGCAAAAGGGGTTCAAATATGGCGTAGATTTTGGGGAATGATCGAAACATATATTTGATAAATAGAATTTACGTAGATAATGCGTATGGCCATTTTATTACATTTTCACCAGCTTACGTGTTTGAAAATCAAATATTATCATTCTCTTAAAGACTCAAAATGGTTTAACGCCTATGGTTTGCTATACTTTTGCAAACTTTTTCTCGGTAATTTTTTACCATGGCTTGGTCCGAGCAATCGTTGTTAAAACAGGCTTTAAATCTGTAGTTTCAAACAATATGAAAAACACTATTATGTGCTCAATACGCAAACTATTAAATCGAAAGTTTTGCTAGATGTTTAGGCCTGATGTTGGTATGCTGGTTGGAGCAAGATGCACAACAGGTGCTAACAGAGAAGCGTAGACTGCCTCAAGATTTCGCATTTAAATTTGCGGCGGTAAATACACCCTATTGACACTTGATTATTAGGCGAAGCTTATCGCAAAGTTATTGGTCGCCCGAAAAAATGCTGACGCCGCATTTAAAGCTAGCATTATAAATATGTCGCCGATATTCTGCCTTGAACATCTCTACTCGCAATGCTTCCCTCCGTTAATTGTACGGTGGGTGAAACTTTATTCACGGCCTTACCTCTTTGTATATTACCACGACAATACGATGAAATACGATTGGGAGAATATTTGAAAAAATCGTATTTGGAGAATATTTGCTTTTGGCACCTGTATAGTATGTTACTCCAATCCAACATATCAACACACAATTTTAAGTTCTGTAGGCCTGGTGTTGATATGTTGGATTAGAGTTGCCACCAGATTTCGCATTTAAATTTGCGGCCGTAAAATAAGTTGTTTCTTAACAGCATTAAGTAATTTTACTAAAGAGAAGCCTCGTTTTAAAATGCAAGTCGCACGAGCCCAGTTGGACGTGCAACTTCGCACAATGAAAGTCTCACGCGCGGGACAATAAAGCGCAGCAGGCGGTGAGCCGCTTCGTCACTTCACAAGCTGGACAAAGCAAGCGAATATGAACGAATTCTGTATGAAAGTTTTTCTGCTGCTAGATGGCAGCCGTTAGCTAGAAAGTGCTAAAACGCAATATTTCAGGTTTTTACCCCCCAAGCAAAGGCCCCTGGGGGTGCAGCCTCATAAACTTTTGCAAAGCACCTACATACCACTCTACGCCATGTCTGAAAATTTGAAGGTTCTACGATGTATACTTTTTCTATAAAGCTTCGGACAAAAGTCGGTCTGAAACATACCATAGGAAACCAAAAAAGAACTAGACGGGGGTGCGGTTGTTGTATATTTTGTCAGGGGATATATTTTCAGGGCTTAGTGTTTATTTTCAATTTTTACTTTCTTTTAATTTTTTTTTTTTTAATTTTTTTTTTGATATTTTGTATTGTGTACTTTATATTATATATTTTGTTTTTCATTTTCCTTAACTTGTTTCTGCAAGCAAAAACAGATATGGGCCGAAAACTTCCCCACTTAAAATATGCCTTTGATGCGAAAGTGGTTCAAATATGGCGTAGAATTTGGGGAATGATCGAAACATATATTTGATAAATAGAATTTACTTAGATAATGCATATGGCAATTTTATTAAATTTTGACCAGCTTACGTGTTTAAAAATCAAATATTATCATTCTCTTAAAGACTAAAAATGGTTTAACGCCTATGGTTTGCTATACTTTTGCAAACTTTCACTAGGTAATTATTTACCATAGCTTGGTCCGAGCAATCACTGTTAAAACAGGCTTTAAATCTGTCGTTTCAAACAATATGAAAAACACTATTACGTGCCTAATACGCAAACTATTAAATCGAAAGTTTTGCTAGATAAGTTTAGGCCTGATGTTGGTATGCTGGTTGGAGCAAGATGCACAACAGGTGCTAACAGAGAGGCGTAGACTGCCTTAAGATTTCGCATTTAAACTTGCGGCGGTAAATACACCCTATTGACACTTAATTATTAGGCGAAGCTTATCGCGAAGTAATTGGTCGCCCCAAAAAATGCTGACGCCGCATTTAAAGCAAGCATTATAAATGTGTCGCCGATATTCTGCCTTGAACATCCCTACTCGAAATGCTTCCCTCCGTTAATTGTACGGTGGGTGAAACTTTATTCACGGCCTTACCTCTTTGTGTATTACCGCGACAATACGATGAAATACGATTTGGAGAATATTGGAAACATCGTATTTGGAGAATATTTGCTATTTGCACCTGTTCTGCATGTTACTCCAATCCAACATATCTACACACAATTATAAGTTGTGTATAATAATATAATAACTTATGGCTTTGAAGCGAAGGGGGTTCAAATATGGCGTAGATTTTGGCAAATGATCGAAACATACATTTGATCAATAAAAATTTAAGTAGATAATGCTTACGGCCATGTTATTACATTTTGGTCAGCTAGCATGTTTAAAAAGTCAATATTTTCATTCTCTCTAAATGATTTAACGTCTATGGTTTGCTATACTTTTTCCAACTTTTACTGTGTAAATTTTTACCATGCCTTGGTCTGAGCAATCACTGTTGAAACAGAGTTTAAATCTGTAGTTTTGAGCAATATGCAAACACGTTTATGTGCCTAATAAGCCACGTTTTATATTGAAAGTTTGCCAATTTAAATCCAATAAACGCAAGATTTATTTATTTATGACGCCATGTTATGACGTAGCTTTGTAACGTCGTCGTTAAGAATGCGTTAAACTTAAGCTTTTTGTTGTTGCGGCCCTTGTATAATTATATTTGCTTAGACCTGGTGTTGATATGTTTGAATGGTGCAACAATTACAACATGTGCTAACAGAGATGTGTACACTGCCTGTAGGATTCGCATTTAAATTTGCGGTGGTAAAATATTTTGTGTTGTAAGAGCAATAGGTTTTTTTACTTAGAGAGGCCTCTTTATGAAAGGCAAGTCGCATGTGCATAGTTTTACTAGGCAAGCCACTTCCAACACAAATGTTGCACGCGCGGGACAATAGGGCGCAGCAGGGATGCCAGCAGCCGCCTCGTCGCGACGCGAGCTGGACAAAGCAAGCGAATATGAACGAATTCTGTATGAAAGTTTTTCTGCTGCTAGATGGCTGTCGTTAGCTACAAAGTGCTAAAACGCAATATTTCAGGTTTTTACCCCCCAAGCAAAGGCCCCTGGGAGTGCAGCCTCATAAACTTTTACAAAGCACCTACATACCACTCTACGCCATGTCTGAAAATTTGAAGGTTCTACGATGTCTACTTTTTCTATAAAGCTTCGGACAAAACTCGGTCTGAAACATACCATAGGAAACCATAGGAAACCAAAAAAGAACTAGATGCCATTCGTTAGCTAGAATGAGCTAAAACGCAATATTTCAGGTTTTTGCCCCCCAAGCAAAGGTCCCTGGAGGTGCAGCCTCATAAACTTCTACAAAGCACCTACATACCACTCTACGCCATGTCTGAAAATTTGAAGGTTCCACGATGTATACTTTTTCTATAAAGCTTCGGACAAAAATCGGTCTGAAACATACCATAGGAAACCAAAAAAGAATAGCGGCAAAAACAAGATATGTCCCGAAAATAAATTTTCGGCCCATATAATAACAGCAAAAACAAGATATGTCCCGAAAATAAATTTTCGGCCCATATAACAAGATATGTCCCGAAAATAAATTTTCGGCCCATATAATTTTGTTTTAAATTTCTGTTATGATAGGCTTACGGTAAACGCCATTAAAAATAATGTAAAAATTTCAAAAAGATATTTCCAAGAAATTACAATGGTTATTTGGTAAAGTTAACATTCTATGCGCGCAGGACAGCCAATGGCTATTTAATGTTCGTCGGGGGTTTACCTGAAGGACCATGGTTGATGCGTAGCCTGCAGTGGTATACTGAAAAACCTGCTTTTGGGGTTTGCTAGAGTCGCGACCTCCTACTTTTTCCAAAAGTGGCCTCGTGGCAAAATAGCCACTGTAACCTAGAGACCGCTTTAAACGCAACGTTTGGGGGAAACAAGTTATCTCCGAAATGGTGTCACCTGTTCGTGTTGCGAACCTTTGTGTCCCTGTGAGTATTGATAGTATCTGCGAAGGAAATATCGCAGCTTGATTTTTTAAGCTTAAAGAAATGAGACGTTGAAGTTTGCACTCGATATAGTTTATTTGGCTTGCTTGCGATTTTATAGTATCTGAAAAATCGTCTTGTAATTCCTGTAAATATGACAGGAAGAGTTTGGGTACATTTCTTGTTTCTGCGAGGGGAAATACACTCTTGAATGAGTGAAGTTCGCAGTCGTATGGTATCATGACGAAATCGCCGAAACCACAAATGGCGTCGCGATCGACGCATTGAGATTTTGCTGAACATGGGGCCCAGTGATGTATTGATATTGAGAGGCTTTTTATCTCCAAACGGTAAGGCATTCCATTGTCGGAGAAATGTAACGACAATGTGGCATTTTGCACAAATTTTATTTGCGGGCATTTTAAGTTGCGAGGGGGTTGCCATATGAAACTGATATGGTTTAACTCCACAGTGTCCGCTTCGGACGTTGCAGTGCGTTAATTCCTGGTAGGGCGATATTAATTTATCGTTTTGATGGTCATAAAGAATTGTTGAGCGCGTTAACACGGCGTTGGTTATAGTTTCGTGGGTCTTAGTCGGCCATTTATATTCGTATTTCGGGCGGTTATGTGTTTTAAACACACCTTCCTCGTTTGGTTGTAATTTTCCAATGTTATTTGCATTTAAGCTTTTATTCCAAAAGTCACATTCAATAGTTGATGGCGTGTTGTCATAGTCGGTCGTTTCAGAGTGCGTTTTTGCACCGAAAAAGTAGTGCGTTGTTTGAACTTTCGTCACTATGCGCATGTGACCATTGGGATTTTTAGAAAATGGTGATCTGGTTTGTACACGGCCACACGGCAACGCTTTACTGTATTGGGTGTGTGTCTGTAACACGGAGGAGAAGATATCATATTCAGCCTTTTTTAATTGAGGGTTGCACACTGGGAGCACTAGAGTAAGGGATGCATTGAAATTATTTACATAAAATATTTAAGACATTACAAATGCGAGTAGGGTTTATTCCTAAAGTCGCGTTTAAAGACTTACACGAATTGAATCATATAGTTTGCAAGTGAATGAATTACTATGCTTTTAAGTACCGTTATAAATGGTGAAAAACGTGAAACTATGAAAATAAAATTAAGGAGGGGCAGTTATTTGTTCGGAATTAAATTCTATTGATTTTTAACATTGAGCAACATTTCCTTAAAAATTTGCATATTTTAGTTTGCACAATTCGTTCAATGTAAGTTTCAAAATAACGACGCATCACAAGAAAATACGCTTTGAAGTTGCTGCTTATTCACTATTGCTTTCAACAAAAGGCAGGAAATGGGGTGTTCCTAAAGTTGTGATTTGAAAGCTAATGTTTCACGTGTGGATAAATCATTATGCTTTTTGATACGAGGTATTTAAACTCGTGTGTAAACGCGGCTGGGTGATGAGAGAAAAACAGACAAAAACCCAAAACGTACCAATCGTTTAAAAGAATTCGGAAATTTAACACAAAATTATTTCGTGCGCAACAAAATTAAGTCGTGATTCACAAGTTTAACGCGTTGATTTCAAACTTTTGAGCTCCAAGCACATAAATTAAGCTCTTTTAAAATTTATCAAAAGATCGTGCGATCGACGATTAAGCTTAGACTTCATAGATATAGACTATACATAATTTGGAAAATGCGATACATAATGGTTTGATAAACAGTCGCATAAAAACAATTTACAGACCTTTCGGTCGGTATTTTAATAATTATACATATATATATTAAAAGTATAATAGATTTTCACCTGATAAACTAGGCAGAATCAGTTATTGTGAAATCCATAATTCCGTTTCGTTTTCCATGATTCCAAACGGTGATGATGTCTTTATCGGCAACGCTTGTTTATATTTAGTGTTCCGTAATCCAAGCAAATGCTTTGCTGACGATATGGAGCGTCTTTCGATGTATCTTTCGACGAGATCAATTCTTCCAACAGCTAGCTTCTTGCAGGTTTCAAACATAATAGTTTTTTAGGCGGTCGCTTGTAGGTGGTTCGTTCGTCACTCGGAGGGCATCAATTTGAGGCATGCGTGTGATTACAAGTCTCATTAAACTAATTTGCCTCGGCAATCAACCTCGCTATTGCTTCAATAAGTATTGCTGTTGTCTGATTACAATTCCACACAGTTTGTGTTGGCTATTATGGGCAAACCGGCTAATGCCGGCAAGCTCACTGTATTGACTAGACAAGACTGGATTGGTTCAACAGCAGAACAACTTGTAAATTGATCCTGAGAACTGGACATTTTATTTTTGTAAGCAATCCTTTTTATACACAAAACTTAGAAGAGAAATTTTCTGTGCGAGAAAAAGATTATGACGCAGCAATGACACGGCAAATGTTACATTATCTAATAGTAATTTCGTCACACGGGTGTTGGCTTATCGCCTTTCTTTCTCAACTTATCTCCTACAAGGAAGTTAGAATCTGTCCATATTAGTACACGAAAAGCGGCTTCTCTAACTGTAAACACAATTTCAATCATTGTTTTGAGATGCGGCTAATGTGCCAATTCTCAAAGCGGCGATTTTTAAGGTCGCACATTTTAGTACAATACAAGGAAGGATATGCGTCAATTTTTGCTATTTGTCATCTGTGAACAAGTGGCCGAACTGTTTCGCAAGGCACTGGCAATTTACCGGAAGTTTTCACTAAAAAACGCACACAGTAGCAATTGTCAACACTACATTTTCGAGTTTAGACACATAAAGCTCTTTGATAAATAGATATATTATTACAATTTTGATAAATATACAACAGGATGTTTTTGGTAAGGATGCGTTATGACAATTTTGATAATTAGACAAGAAATAATAAAGGGGCGCATGTTTTTGTTGTTCGTTAATTACTTAAAACGATTAATTAAACACGTAAAAATGGCCACTGCCACCACAGCCTTAAGGCAAACAGACTAACTCGGAACCGGCAATAATCCACACCATAAAGTTGACCAAACGAAATGGAAACATTCTAAAAAATCATATTTGCAACATGAAAGGCCCGTTTACACTTCAGCTGCACGGAGCTGCGCTGGGCGTGGAATTTTTTTCACTACAGCTGCGCTCAGCTGCGGTGGGCGTAAAAATCGCTCCAAACGTAACGTTTTTCTATAGATGCACGGGGCTTGAGTTTAGCAAAGCGTGAAAATCGCTCCAAAGCGTATTTTTAAGCTAGCTGCAGCTGCTACAAGGGGCTTGAGTTTAGCAAAGCGTGAAACGCTCGCCACAATAGAATTTAAATGCAAATTACGCCCAGCGCAGCTCAGTGCAGCTGTAGTGTAACGGGCCTGAACGGAAGAGCCGTACACAACTGGGTAAAGAGCCGCATGTGGCCACCCCTGATATATATATTCTAGAAACAACTGTTTTCACAAAAAATGTATTTGTTTTTAAATGTGCACATACCTAACATATGCATTGACCATGCTTTCTTTATTACACCAAAAATCGACAACACTAGATAAGGAGGCTTACGTATTAAAAAAACAGAAAAAATCACAAAAAACACTTCACAGATTAAATAAAAATGACTTTAAACTTTGCATACACATTCTCCGGCTTATGTAAATTTGCAATTAATATGATTAAAATTAAACTGTAATATTTGAAATAATTCATTTAAAATCAGTTTCAGTAATTCAGGCTGTGATGCAAGCAACATCTAGCCATGACATGAGGCTTGCATCCAAGATCTTGGCTCAACAGGGACAGTCACTTTTTCACCTGAGCTACATAAGGCTCCATGGGAACGGGTTAAGGAACAACCATACCACATTGCCTGCTCCCTTCTGTTACATTTACAACTCCATTGAAGATGATCTAAAAGACTATTCATAGCATGTGAAACCTAGTTAGTTATAAATAGAAATGCCTATCAATTTAAGAAAGTTGAAATAAAATGCATTAGAACACAAAAGAAATATTATATATACAAGAACATCATAGTTTAGTTTTCACCCGTTTAGGTCGTAACCAAACGGTAAAGTAAGTGCATTCTTACAATTTGAATCCTAATTGCTTTAATGTCATTTATGTTATGGACCAACAAATCAATATTTGCAATTAAAAAACTTAGAACATTCTGGATTTGAAACTACCATTTAATAATACCTCTGGTATTCTACTTTGAACATCCCATTCCTATCAATCAGGCATTTTTTTTAAATGAGATTTACTATTTGGGACTTTAGGATCTTAAATATATAATTTAGATTTTAGATGTTTCTTTAGATTATTATAACAAAAATGTTGTGTAATCTAAAATTGTGGCAGATTTAATATCAAGGATAATTATTTTAGTAATTTCTTAAGTTTAAATTTTTTGCTAATTGAAAAACAATTAATTAGTGAGTTAATAAATCAAGATTTCCATAACTGGTCCATATTCAGTAAAATGTTTTTTAAAACAGCAAATCTAAAGCTTAAGGCAAAACCCGTTATGTCCAAGCGTATTAAATATTTTCAAAAATAGTTTTTAGATTTCTTTATAATAAATCTAGATGTTTTTGATTTAATTTATTATCGTTAGAAAAAATGGTAACTATGATTGAAACAGTACACAAGCAGAAAATCCTTCTTAATTTGTTGTACTTTAATCATACTCAAAAATTGCTAATTAAGATCTTAATGAAAATCAGAAAATGAAACAAAAATTGTAAGTGTTTTAGATATGGCACCAAAGTGCCAACTTAAAATACAATCAATTCAATCAGTCTTATATAGCTAATCCTAAGGTGTGTTTAACAATCACTAATGGTGGGTAAAATTGACTTTTTACACTAATATAGTTCCAACTCATTTAAAGTTGTGTGCTTCATTTAGCCTACTTAGACCACCACAACAGATTAGAGTTCATAATTAACTAATTCTAACCTAAAGGAAAGTGGCACGCCGCCTGGTAAATAATACAAAGTTTGTCACACAATTGCAGATTTGATCATCATTACTTTTACAGTAAAGGCTGAAGTTTTCAATCCTATTTATTCAAGTTGTATGATATTTGCAATCAGGAAACTGCAGGCTATTGTTACTAAAATGGCAGCTAGAAAAGAGTAAAAGGCAGCCAAAAAAAAATTGCCAATTAAGTTGGTTGTTCAAACGCACATGACAAAAAATATCTATATTTTAATAAATAATAAACAAAACGAAGTTATTAAGTTTAGTACGTATACCCAGCATAGTTGCTGCGTACGGTCAGTTAAGCAGACTGTACGCAATTTTTTTGTAATGGCCTGTTTTAGCTTAGCATACCTGCATTCACACACAACTCGTTTTGGCTATGGATATTATTGGTCAAGTTTAAACACACTTGAACTAATTTTTGAGACATATACTGCTAACGCTTGTTTTTTAACAAACAGTGGTGTGGTTATTTTGCGCTTCTTTTACGGCGTAAAATTCAAAACGGTGTCAAAGTATTTACCCATAAGCCAATTAATTTTCTCCCATTTACCGACACGACAATAAACGATGTTTTAAGTAACGTCTTATGGTTTTGCGTGTTTAACGACTTTTTATTTTTCGTCAAGTACTACAGTACATTTGCGCTTAATAAGAATCTATTACGTCATAAAATTTCAGCCAATAGGAAGCGTTCTGAAAACGCTTGGATTTGGAGTCCTACTATGGACGTTTAAGTATCTACCCTATATTACGTGCACTTTACTGGGTGGCGATCAACAAGCCGCCAAAAGTTGATTATTTCAGACTCCCTTTCTGTTTTGACAGCCATATCATGTAATTACAATATTCACAATGATGTCCTAATAAATAAAATTATTAATCTAAATAACAATAATTTACAGGCTCTTATACAAATCCATTATCTTTGGGTTCCCAGCCATGTTGGTATGGCTGGGAATGAAATGGCAGATCGCCTTGCAAAAATTACTACTGGTACTAGTTCCAGTCAACAACCACGAAATGATGGTTGCATTTTAAAAACAGTCTCGTACAATCTCTCCGTAAGTGAGACGAAAAAACGAATTAAAGAGCACTGTTCTGACCAATGGAATAAACAGTATAGGTCAATAAAAACTGGAGGACAATACAAGTTTTGGTTTAAGGATATTTACACTATGGAATTAATTGAAATCTACTAAAAAACATTTTTCAATGATGTATAGAATTTGTACAGGCCATAGCAGATTAAACTACCATCTGTATAGGATTGGATGACACCCAAATGGAATGTGTGATTTTTGGGCGCTCTTTCACTATTGTACGTAAAAAACGAAAAAAAGGTACGGTACCCAAATTATAGTCACTTTTAGATTGCGATCGCTGTGGGTAGGTCAGCATATTTTTTACTTTTTCTGAACCAGCTGAGCGCCCCCAAGATAAAATTGAGCAAAACGTTAATAAATTTAGCAAGGTGCGACCACTAGCGGATATTATTATTTAAAACCACAAAATAAATTTCAAAACACATTGCGTGACAACAAACAATAAGTCCAAGGGTACTTAAAGCTTATTAAACTTATTTCCTGCGTACCCAGAGAATTTTTTTCACGGTGCGACACCTTGTGGAAGGTTTAACTAGCCTTCTTGTATAATAAGTTTGCCGCTAGATGGCAACATACACGTGGGGGGTGACTGTGGCCAGTCGAGGGTTGTGACCCCCCTCTATTAAGTAAAAGCAAAGTTGAGTTGCTACTGCAAGAGGCCTTTCCCCTAGCGCGCTCTCTTAAGGTGCAATTTGACTCGTAAATAGCCAACAGGAACGGGATTTGCCTTTAAAAGAGCACAGTTTCAATATTGCACGTAAAGAAGGGTCTCAAAAATTAATTCAGGGAAGCCGGAGCGATTTCAGGGCAAGGGGGGCGACTTTTTTGGTAAGGGCAACATAGATCGCACGCTGGCGTAGCGAGCCGAAATATTGGGGGGTCCGGGGGTACTCCACGGGAAAAATTTTTGCGGCCACGCCCTCTAGATTGGCTTAAAATGGTACCAAAAATGTTAAAAAAACAAAAATGTAAAAAAACTTTAAGCACTCGTCTTGAGCCAAGTTTCTTATAAAAAAATGCGCGTACAACACTGCTTTATGATTTCCGTCGCATAATATTTAACGTTGTGTAAGCAATATGTGTCATTTTTCATGAAACGGGCACTTTTTTTACAAATTGTTTGGGGCTTTACACAAATTTATTCGGTCTTTGTCGTGTGTTTCGCGCGATTTTTTGGCATTTACAAACAAAAAACGTCCTCTGCACTGTGGCACTCTCTTAAACGAAAATTTAACAAACTTAGCCAAATATTTATATATTTTTTGCGCTTCGGAAGTACCGATTCAAATTTGTCAACCTACTTGGCTTAATGACATGCTTTGTGTTTTTTGTGTCTCGCGATTTATATATTTTTGCAACATAGGTAACCTAAAGCATCAAAAGCATAAAACCTTTGTAACTTATTTGTGCGAAATTTTTAAGAATTTAAACCTTAACTTTTAGGTCAACGCGCCCAACAATTTAATTATCGAAAATATATCAAGCACATTGTTTATCTGTGCTCTATGCGTCACGTCCACCTCTAAATATAATTTATAGTTAACATTAAAAAAGTAGGCGCTTAGCACGACGTCTTGTCGCTATTTCTTTAAATTCAACTCAAATTGCACATTTTCGCACAACTCTAAACGTAATAAAAGTTTATTAGCTTATTTGTTTTATAGCGTCAGAGTTTGACGTCATATTGCGTGTATTAGATATCCTATTTTTACCCGCCCCAATATTTTAGGTTTATCGGCCCGCGGTAAAAAATAATTGCCCACACCTGTTCTATACAATACCTTATTTGTGGCCGTGTAGGGCAGGGATGGCGAACCACTGTCCCGCGGGTCAAGAAGTGACCCACCGCAAATTTTTAATGACCCGCTTGTTCTCTAGATTAGAAATATCGAAATGTTAACCATTATTTTCAGGAATAGATAAATGTAAAAAAAAAAAATTATTCGTTAGATAGCACTATACTCTTTATATCAGGGCTACCCAATCTGTGGGTCGTGCAAAAGTGTTTTAGGGGTGACGAGTAGGGGGGCACGGGCATAACTCTCTAGCTAGGTCGTAGTTTGCAAAACCCAACTACACAAGTGTATTTATTTATAAAATTTGCCTGTTAACTTAATATTGTGATTTTAGTTATGACCTTTCTTGTAAAGTATTGTTACTCATTTTTCTAACACGTTCTTTCATTTAGGCCTATACTCGTAAGTAGGGATGTGCAAAGTACAATGTTGTATCCTTTTATTACGTTTTTTCGGGAAGTTTTACGCCTAATCGTACGTTTGCGAGTGGCAAGATTGGGGGATAAAGGTCTGTCCATTACTGCGTTGCTTTATATGTAGCCATATGTCAGCGTTTTTTCGGGCATCCAATTAGTTGACGATAGTTTTCGCCTAATCTTTAAGTTTCCGTCAAATGCTGTTGGGCAAGCAACTAACTTGTAATGCCTGGTGCAGAAATGCTGTTGGGCAAGCAACTAACTTGTAATGCCTGGTGCAGAGATTTTTCAATTTCCCTAAAGAGTTTGCAAAAGAACATTCCATCGTGAAACGCGCAAGGTATGCTACGGGGTTACTCAATGTCAACTTTTATGCCAATATTCAGCTAGGTCATGGGTCGGCAACCTACGGCCCGCCAATGTAATTCATCCGGCCCGCCCCTCATCGACAAACTAGACACGAGTCCATTTCAAATAGGTCTATTTTTTTACTTTTTGACTATACGTAAGTGCGAAAAATGTTCGCGCGAATGTTCTTTTTATGTCCGGTTTGTTTACGTTTTGATGCTGTCTTTTCAACTAGATCTGCGCTTGAAAAATGTTAACAAACGCTGAATAGATTAACTATTAAGGTTATTGCCTTTCCTGAAAGTAGTTTTATCACATTTTTCATAAGTAGTATAGATAACGAGGTTTCGACTCGAATATTAATTTGCGCCAACACTTTACTTCCTCCGTAAACGTAATTAAACACATCTTTAGGTACAAAAAAGATCCGAGACCCGCCTGATTTACAGTTGTTCTAACATTTTAACAACACAATTCTTAGTTAACATTTTGTGAGGCCCGCGGAGGACTTTCTGAGTTTGGTTTTGGCCCGCGACTAAAAATAGGTTGCTGCCCCTGAGCTAGCTTATGCACAGCGTATTTGCCAAACAATAGTAACACATTATTAAAATAAAAATCTAGGAATCATCTCGGCTAATGTAGTGTCAAAACATTAGTCGAACACAAAAAAAACTCGTCGGAGTCCAAAAACAAGCTTGGCAATGACTAACTAAGTTAGTTTAATTTAAAACGACTGATTTGTTAAATAATTAGAAAGTAGGTGTTCTATTCTTACATTTTGAGTTAAATGCTGCTTCACGTTACGACCTAAAAATCCTATTTTACGAGGTTAATAAAAAAACCTGCAGATGCAAAAACGTCAAAAGTGACCCACTGGTCCCACAGCTCGTCCCTGCAATGAGTCTATGACCCTTAATTACATTTATTACATGTTTTTTATATTATTTTTGTGTTATTTTGCAGTATCCTAAATAATTTCAATTTTTCATGTATTTATTTTTACTACTTTTTGTAGCCTCGTTTGCAAAATTAGGCCCTTTCCTGGTAAATAGCCTTAGTCCCACAATACCCTTAATCCGGCCCTGCCGACCTTGACTCGGCAGCCCTATGTATTCAGTAAACAACTCCTTTATTAGTTGTAGGCAAGGACCAATGGAACAACTAACAACCACATTTTAACCTAGAAAAGTAAACAACTGTAATAAATCGAGCATTCCCCAAAGCACACTATAGAATTTTTAGACGAAGTTTTGTACACAAAATCCTATTACAACAACCATTTTTTTTTGGTTTGTCAACAAGGAGCGCAATATTTAAGTGTTTTATTGATCCCCATGTTCCATGGGTGCCGCACCACCCATATTGATGTCTTATTTTCCATTATGGTAAAAAGATACATGTTTTAAGAATTTATGTACATAACATTTTAAAATGGCCTAAAATGTTGTAACGCTTAAGCTAAATGTCACGCTAACGAATTTTTTATATAGCTTATAAATTTTTTGTTTTTATCAGTTTGTTTTGTTTAAAAACAGTAAATATGAACCTATTTGCTGTTCAATTCAATTTGATATTTTTAGCTTTCATTTTACAATATTCTTTTGTTACCTATTTTGAATAAATGGGTTTCACCAGTTACCACTGCGTATTGTCATAGCAACCAGAACTTCCAGATTACCAAACAATAAGTTAAAGGAAAACGTAGGGGAAAGGCCTCTTGCAGTAGTAACTCAACTTTGCTTTTACTTAATAGAGGGGGGTCACACCCTCGACTGAAAAAATTATCTGTGCTGCCATCTAGCGGCAAACATGTATTACGATAGGGTTTGTTGGACCTTCCGCCAGGTGTCGCACCTTGTAGCTATCATCTTGGCTGTACCACTGTAGAACAGAACAAGGATACTTCTTTTAAACAAAGTAAAGATTGTCATGCTGCGACCAACAGAAAAGGCACAATTAATTTTTGAAGGAGACCCTTCTTTACGTACAATAGTAAAGATTTGCTCATTTAAAGGCAAATCCCGTTATACTGAATGTGCAACTCAACTTTGCTTTTACTTAATAGAGGGGGGTGTATATTTCTACAGGTGAGACATGACCACCGTGCTATCTGACTCCACTAAATCGAAACTAAAACAAACTGCCATAGCATTTCAAAGTGCATACTGTCAGGTCGCTTATAGATTTATTGTACATTCACATAATTTAGCATAGCTCGCTTTCAATAAAAGAGCTTACAGCGCAGTAAAAACGGGTCTCGCAAGTAAGGCATGCATCAGTTGACTGTAGTGTTTAATCCAACAGCAGCGTGACACTATATAGCACAAGAGCGACTGCGATGGAGATTAGCTGAGTCGAATGTCGGCTAGATTTACCAGAACGGCCACGAAAGGAAATGAGTATCTAGGTGAAATATTTAACACTTTACCAGGCGAACAGGCTATAATTACAAGCACAAACAGACATGCGTCGTTTCTCTACAGGGGTCACACCCTCGACTGAAAAAATATCTGTGCTGCCATCTAGCGGCAAACATGTATTACGATAGGGTTTGTTGGACCTTCCGCCAGGTGTCGCACCTTGTAGCTATCAGCTTGGCTGTACCACTGTTGCACAGAACAAGAATTATTCTTTCCAACAAAGTAAAGATTGTCATGATGCGACCAACAGAAAAGGCACAATTAATTTTTGAAGGAGTCCCTTCTTTACGTACAATACTGAAACTGTGCTCTTTTAAAGGCAAATCCCGTTATACAGAATGTGGCTATTTACGAGTCAAATTGCACCTTAAGACAGCGCGCTAGGGGAAAGGCCTCTTGCAGGAGCAACTCAACTTTGCTTTTACTTAATAGAGGGGGGTCACACCCTCGACTGGCCATAGTCACCCCCCACGTGTATGTTTCCATCTAGCGGCAAACTTATTATACAAGAGGGGTAGTTAAACCTTCCACAAGGTGTCGCACCGTGAAAAAAATGCTCTGGGTACGCAGGAAATAAGTTTAATAAGCTTTAAGTTCCCTTCAACTTGTTGTTTGCTGTCACGTAATGTGTTTTTTAATTTTATTTTGTGGTTTTAAAATAATAATATCCGCTAGTGGTCGCACCTTGCTAAATTTATTAACGTTTTGCTCAATTTTATCTGGGGGGTGCTTAGCTGGTTGAGAAAAAATAAAAAATATTGTGCTGACCTACCCACAGCGATCGCAATCTTAAAGTGACTATAATTTGGGTACCATACCTTTTTTTCGTTTTTTTTGTTTTTTTTTACAATCTATACGTACAATAGTTAAAGAGCGCCGATTTTTGCCACACTCCAGAAACCACTGAACATTTTCTAGTTCATTGCAAGGGATACTATACCATTAGAAATAATCTTAAAGCTATTTTTTAATAAGCTAAATGTTGAATATAACTTGAAGAACCTCTTGCGTAATAAAAATAGTATTAAGCTACTAAAGAGTTTGTAATAAACTCTGGTCGCAGATTGTGACTAATCGAATAACATGATTTTTTTATAATATTTTTTGATAAAAAGTATGATTTTTAAATAAGTTATGGGTGCAGGTGTCGAATCCAACCATATAAAAATTATAATATCCTACTCTAAAAATAATGGTCTAATTGCTCGAAATTTTGAACAAAAATCTTTGTTATTAAACGAGTTATTGGGGTGTAATGTGTGAAAAATTTTCGCTTGATAACTTATTTACTTTTAGAAATACTACACGGTGAACTTTCCAGTTACTTGGTTCCCTTTGGTAGTTAAGAAGGGTTGTAGTGTAAAGTGATATGAATTTGGGCTATGCCTTTACTTATGTGAGGTGCACTAAGCAACTGTATGTATTTCTCATCACATAAGAGAAAGCATATCACAATATAAGATACCACATAGCTAACCAAAACAAATTGTATTGTACTTAGGTTGCTAAATTATCTTAATTATATTAGATTGATGCGAAAGTAATAAATTATAACATTCGTTACAAGTTTATATTAAGCCGTAAAATAACCTTTTAAGTAATTACTTTAGCAGAACTTATTTAATCTAAAATGATTTTCTGAAAGTAAACATTTATATTATATGACAAAGTTGTTTTGATATATTGCACAGATGACAACAAACAAAAAGTATGAACAAACAAGAAAATTGTGACAGTACAGACTCCGAAGAGTATGTACCATATGTTCCATTAAAGCAACGTCGGAAAGAAAATCTGTCTAAAGTTAGTAAATTTTTAAAGACCAAAGGTTTGGTTAACTCTAACGAAGAAAGCATTCAACACAAAAGCTTACCTGACATTGGAACGCCACTAAATTTGCCATCTTCTAATAAACCAGAAGTACAACATATTGGAGATGTTGTAAACTCGTCAATAAGCTTACTTGATCAACATAGCACTTTAAAAAAACAAGCAGAAGCAGTCAAAGAAAATGCGAAAGATGTTCAGTTAAAGGAAGAACAGCGCATATTAGAGTCTGTTTCAGAGGCTAGAGCATTGCAATCTGTTCAGGATTTGGCACAGGGTGTGAAATACCAAAACCCATTAACTACAGGTTGGACACCTCCCAAAATTATTCTTTCCCGCCCAGATCATATTAATGACAAAATCCGCTTTCATTTACGAATCGATGTGGAAGGTGAAAATATTCCACCACCAATACGATCTTTTAGGGATATGAAATTTCCTAAACATATTATATCTGCTTTAAAGCGTAAAAGTATAAAAATGCCATCTCCAATACAAACACAAGGCATTCCAGTGGTTCTGTCTGGACGAGATATGATTGGAATTGCGTTTACAGGAAGTGGTAAAACCTTGGTTTTTGTTTTACCTCTAATAATGTTTTGCTTGGAGCAAGAGAAAAAGTTTTCGTTTATAAAAGGTGAAGGTCCATATGGTCTTATAGTGTGCCCATCACGCGAATTAGCACGCCAGACATATCATGTGATGTCTTACTACTGTAAAGCTGCTGAGGCTGGTGGGTTACCAGCTTTAAGATTAGCTTTGTGTATAGGTGGTATCCCAGCGAAGGAAACTTTAGATGTTGTTCGAAAAGGTTGTCATGCTGTTATTGCAACGCCTGGAAGACTTATGGATATGCTTGAAAAAAAAATGCTCAAACTTCACGTTTGCAGGTATTTATGTCTTGATGAAGCTGACAGAATGATTGACATGGGTTTTGAAGAGGATGTAAGAACAATATTTTCTTATTTTAATGGCCAAAGGCAAACCTTGTTGTTTAGTGCAACAATGCCAAAAAAGATTCAAAACTTTGCCCGTTCAGCACTAGTATGCCCAATAACAGTAAATGTTGGACGTGCTGGGGCTGCTAGCCTTGATGTTAAGCAAGATGTTGAATATGTTAAAGATGAAGCCAAAGTGGTCCATTTGTTAGATTGTTTACAAAAAACAGCACCACCTGTTCTTGTGTTTGCTCAAAAAAAAAAAGATGTGGATGATATTCATGAATATTTACTGCTAAAGGGCGTTGAGGCTGTTGCAATCCATGGTGGAAAACATCAAGAAGAAAGAAGCAGAGCTGTTGATATGTTTCGTCTAAAAGAAAAAGATGTTTTAGTTGCTACAGATATAGCATCGAAAGGTTTAGACTTTGAAGATGTTAAACACGTTATTAACTATGACATGCCTGACGACATAGAAAATTATGTTCACCGCATTGGTCGCACTGGTCGATCAGGCAACTCTGGAATAGCAACAACTTTTATAAATAAGTCTTGTGAACAATCAATTTTACTTGACCTTAAAGCACTTTTAATTGAAGCTAACCAAGCCATTCCTGAATTTATTAATGAAGTAGTACCAACTGAAGAAGCCATTGACTTAGGTGGCGAACGTGGTTGTTCATACTGTGGAGGCCTGGGGCACAGAATAAAAACATGCCCAAAGCTGGAGGCAGTACGTTCTAAACAAATTTCCAATCTTGGTCGTCAAGATTATTTAGCAAATAATGCCGCCGACTACTGATTGGTTGCATTGTATATGTGTGACTTTGCATTATAAATAGCTGGCTGGTCAAAATTTAGGTACTTTGTAAGAGTGGCGTATCCCGGGGAGTTTGTACCCCCCTTTTCATAAAGCTATTATCGTTTTTTTGTTCTTTTTGTCTCGGTTAAACTCACTGTCCAAGCAATGTTTTTAAAGTAATTGGTCTTAAGCTAAAGCAAAACCAAAATCAAACGCAATACGCCTTTTTTTGTGTCGTTTGTTTTGTCGACCACAAACATTTTTTTTTGTTATTTGTTCAGGTTAGATGATTAGCAATGGTGTATTCGACAAGTGACAGCGCTAATTCTAACCCTCTTCCTTTTTTATCTCGCTAAAAATGCCAAATTACGCTAAAGTTTCTCGCTGTTCGCTGTCTCCGTTAACATCCGATGTTGGTGTAACAATGGCATTTTTTTAACTGTAGCAGATTCCTTTAAAAGATGCTCAAACTTTAACTGTTCCAAGTCGCCTTCTTTATGTAATGATAGTTCTCTTAACCGCAGCTTGCATTTTAGCTGACTTGGCACACTGCTCGGCGCAGATGTTGCGTTAATCGTGGCATAATAACAATCGGAAAAACGATCTTTGTTTAGTATTGCAGATGGCGAAAGACGTGCTTCTAATTTAAAAATAGGGCAATTCTCTAAGTTGAAAATTTGCCCCACCCACCTTTTTAGATTTTCTGAATACGCCCCTGCATTGTATAATAAACTGGTGTCCAAACTTTTCAGTGTTTGAATTAATATATATCTCCATGTAAAATCATAAACTGTTTAAACAGGTTCGTCCAAATTAAACTAAAAATGCCATTGTATCTAGCAACATTTATATCTATTTTGTGTGCAATATGTCACCCATCATTTAAATTTAAAGTTTTAAATTTAACCCTGATAAACAAATTGTTTTTCAGCTGGATATTAGCACACTAGTTTCCTTTGGACAGCAGCCGCTTTTAAGATTACAAATTTTAAGACAGAACTTTGTGATGCCATCACTGAAATTTTTTATGTCCCTCATCCAAACAAAACTTCTGGATCTGTCCATGTCAATCATCCTCATATTTTGTTTCCAAAATCAGCTTAAATAACACCCTGAACGTAATCTCTGATGAGCATAGGTGTTTTTAACTTTTTTTAACAGCCCTTGCAATTTTTTTGCTTCACTTGGACCAGGGTCAACATGATTTTTTTGAGATAACGTCACAAAGTTAGCGTGATGAAATGATGAATGTCAATTATAGTTAAATCGACATCATCATAATAACGTTTCAATACACGCTAGTATTATACGTAACATATACATTATATAAGCATATATATAAGTCTATGTCATAAATTAATGTCAAAATAAATAGTCTTGCATTTTTTAGATGAATTCTATAATGTTTTTTTAATTAAACTGTTTTCTTTAAAGAAAGTAATGCATAGTTTTCAAATAATTCACGAACATTTGAATTAGCCATCTATGGACAACAATAAAACACTGACCCTGTTGGGTTCGAGTTTGTTAGTTTAACTTAGATCAGGGGTCGGCAACCTTTCGTATGCAGTGTGCCAGTTTATGAATAATTATAAAATATCAACAACTCGCGTGCCAAACATTTCCAGGGCTGCGCAATCGGTTAAAACAACGCGAGTCCGACTCTGGCCAAATGTGTAATTTCATCGAGTCCCGACTCCCCAGTACGGCTCAGACTCTACAGCCTGTTTTTAACTTAAATACAAAGGATATCAGCACTCCACTTGTAGGAGTCATGGAAAACATGCGATCATGCATATGCTATCTTGGGTAATTTTACCTAGTCTTACGCAAGTCTAACTCCGCAGGCCTGTGGTGATCTGACATCTAATTTACGTAACTTGAGAGATGCCATTAAATCTAATTTTAGAAGTTAAATTCTGTAAAGATGCCCTAACCCTGCTGAAAAAAAACGAACTGTCGCGAACAGTGAACACCATACTTAGCCCCAGGGGCGCCCGCAGAAAATTTTCCAGGGGGGGGCAATCAGGGGAAAATCAAAAAGGGGGTCCTGAATTTTCAACTTAGGGAATTCCCCTATTTTTCGTCTGACTTAATGAATAATGACGTCACAAAACAGTGACAGTATGACGTCATAGAATGGTGATTGCAAGACGTGATAAAAAAACTAATCAGAAACAGCCAAATACGTCCAGCAAAAGCGACCACGTGCGTCGTCAACAATCCTGTCAGGCGCCAGCTGCGAAACACGGTAACTTCAGGCAAAAAAAACAAATTGTAGAATACACACTTGCTAATCAGTCAACCTAAACAAATAACGAAAAAGAACAACTTCCAGCGTTTACGGTCGACCAAACAAAAGACGAAAAACGGCGTTTTGCACTCGATTTTGGTTTCGCATTAGATTAGGACGCGTGACCCAATTACTTTAAAAGCACGCCGCTTCGAACAGTTTTATAAATAATACTAATAATCGCATTTTGAAATTCCAGGGGGGGGCAAGTTCCCGTGCGGGCGCCCATGCTTAGCCCGCTATTTTGGAATATACTTCGACGCTTTTCAACCCATAACTTTTTTAGTGTTAACTATCAGTTTTGCTTTTAGCTTGGTTTCTCAGTCTCACAAAAACACACGTACTTACTTTTACTCTTAATAGACCACTCTGATTTAACGCAGTAAACATTACGCCAATTTTAGGACATTGTGACGTGATACGAACGGTTAGAAAAAATGTTAAATTTGGCGTGCCCTAAAAAATCATCAAGCGTGCCAGGGGTTTGCAGCTCAAAAAATGGCGAGTGTTTTGGACTTGAAAATGACGGCAATCAGACAGGACAAATTGCAGAGTTCAGTCAAGGCAGGGCCGCTAAATACCATGTTGATTAGGTATCGTTCAGTAACTGTGTCAGTAATACTTAGTGTTGGTTCACTCGTAATTGGCTAGTCAAGGGCAGTTTGAATTTCACTTAGCCTAATAAAACTAAGGATTGTTAAGTGTGAAGCCTCCATTATTTCTTCAAAGTGTTGTGCCACTGATCACAACAATAAAGCAAAAATTTTCTTATCACTGTTTAAGGTAATTTTACCCCTTTACTTAACATGAGTGTCAAGAAGAGAAAATACAACAATTCATGTACCGATATTGAAAATGTATAATTATGTAGGCCTAGGGCATGATTTATTATCAACTAATGGCTTTTGTATTTTACCGTACGTTGTATGACATCTCTGCTTATGTGACAGAATTATTGCCTATGTCGAAGCAACGCTAACTCGCACCAAACTGTTACATGCTAAATAGCAATTTCCGCTATTATCTTTCTGCGGTCAGCATTTGGATTTTGTGTACTTAAGACCGCAATCCGCTTGAAAGCTAACCTTCTTAGCTATTGCCTTTTACTGTTAACAGCGTTGATTTTTCAATTGGCATCTGCTATATGCTAACTCGTTTCGCCGATCTATAGTTTGAAACTGGTTGTTCGTTCATAAACCCATACAATTCTAATCACCAGAACGTCTTGTGGCTGTCTCGCGATTAGATACGCAACCTGATAGAGGAGTCTAAACTAAAGCGCCAATTAGAACGCCCATCTGTTGAATAAACTATTATAAGCTCAACAACTAAACTCGAGACCCACAGATTCACATGCATCTATAGGGTACGTATTGTTATTTGTTGGTATTATTCGAACTTAATGTTTTATAACAAACTTATTGACGTGGCCAAACCGCAGACCTCTCACCATTAAACATTTGACCGTGTCTATAACAAGTAACGCGGAGATGTTACCCGTTAACACGCCTCTGCTAAATGCTTTTATGGCCAGACGATGTGTAAAAAAGCTGTGGGCATTAAGCCAAACAAGGCGAACGAAACTAACCAACTGAAATAATGTAACGGACTGAAGTTACTATGCTGGACCGTTAGTACTGTGCATGGACCTTAAGCCATATGCTGTAAGTTGATTGCCGTTCTGATGTTATACAATAAAATCAGATCCGTTTTTATACCTTGCTGCGGCTAAGCTGTTAGAACACGCAACTTTCAAGCAACCTTTAACAAACGAACTCGGATTCAATCTTAGCAGAAACCAGCATCAGCGTCAAATTTAATCAGTTTAGCCCCACACATCAATAAAATGGAGAGGAGAGACCTCAAAGTGTAATATGCAATAAAGTTCTGTCAAATGATTCTTTCAAACCAACAAAGGTAAATCAGCCTTTACAAAATGTTCACTCACTACATAAGGATAAAAGTAGAAGCCTTTTTTAACGTAAAGCTTGTGCTTTAAAAAAAAGAGACAGTCACCAGATAAAAGTGGGACATATACTATAAAACAAACACAAATGCATCTGAAGCTTCTGACTATGTTGCTTTGCAAATAGCCAGGCATAAAAAGCAACATACAATTGGTCAAGATTCGATGAAACCTTGTGCTTTAAAAATAGGTGAACTTGCGCTTGGAAGTGAAGACAAGAAAAAAGTTGCTGTTGTTTCCTTATCAAATATTACAATCCAGAGAAGGATAGAAGACATGAATTTAAATATAAAAGACCAAGTTTTACAAGAGATTAAGTCTGCTGCATTGGATAATTTTCGATTCAACTAGATGAATATACTGATGTGGCATCGTGTTACCAGTTGAAGGTATTTGTAAAGTATGTTCATTCAAACGCATTCAAAGAGGAGCTTTTTTTGTTTGTTTCTGTCTCGAAACAACTACGAAAGCTGTTGACATTAAAAATGTTTTGTCTTTCTTTGAATCCGAAGTCCCAACTATGTTAACTAAATCAGAATTTCCAGCTTATTTTGAGAGCAAAAGCCTCAATGTAAAATCTATTCACTGTATGATTCATCGTCATACGCTGGCTTGTAAAACGCTTCCTGCTCCATTACGTGAAGTTTTTGTTTAAACAATTAAAATGGCCAACTTCGTTAAAGGAGGAGCCCTTATCTCCCGATTATTTAGGCAACTGTGCACTGACATGGATGCAGACCATCGCGTAATTCTTTTATATACAAGAAAAAAATTGTAATTTGTTTCATTGCTGAATGATGATAGATAGATGGATTAGATGTCTTGCTTATTTGGTTGATAGGATGATCAATTTTAAAAACTAAATCTGAAGATGCAAGGGAAAATCAGAAATATAATACTTTTTAAAGATGCCTTGGAAGGTTTCACCAGCAATCTTGTTTATTGGAAGGGAATTCTATGAGACATTGGTGCTGTAACCTGTAGAAAGTGGTTTTGATTAATGAGTCTCAATTAAATGTTCTTTTACCCCGATCAATCACCAACTTTTACAATGGTTATCGCTGTAGTCTGATTACAAATCCACACAGTTTTTGTTGGCTGGTATGGACAAACCAGCTAGAAGCCGGCAAGCAACACAACCTTTCTGTATTTAACTGGCGACCATCTGGTATATCGAAACGCCAACACATAAATATATTTACACTTCGCATGACAGAAACAGGTTACGTGTCATAGCACGAAAAACCTTTTTTAGGGCAGCGGAAATGTGTGTCATCACATAACGGCGCATTTTGCTGGGAATGTTTTGGTTAGCAACGGTTCTTGCGAGCGGCAAAATAACGGTAAATTTCCAATACGTCATAGCGATAAAAGACAGGTTTTATGTGAAAACAAACGAGGTAAAAATAAGCATTACGATAAATTCCAAATTATCCACTAATTATTACTTATGACGCTACAAACCGTTGTGAACTAGCTTTCAGATACATGCGGTCTTGCTTTTTTGCCTGGCTGTCGTGGTGCAAGTTTTATTGCTGTTTTTCGTGTAAAAAGGAAGTATTTGATACTAGGAAGATTATTCTTGTGCCTTTTCTTGTTAACCTTTAGAGCAGGGGTTCTTAACCTTTTTTGTATGTTTTACCCCTTTAACAAACATGAATATCAGATTTACCCCCCATTATATAGAATAGTTCTCATCTATTAGAAAAAGGAAAGTAACAAATTACATCAGGTATAATCATAGCGACGGGTTCCCTTGTTTTTGGCAACGAGTTGTTGTCAAAACATTCCAGTTTGGTCTATTTTTTTCATTTCAGACTGGACAATTTTGACTAAAAAACGCCAGTTTTGGCTCATCATAATTGGATGAGAATTTGCTAGGTGCCTTTTTAAAGGAGCCGGTTTCATGGTACTGTTTAAAAATGTTTCCACGCACAAGACACACTGTGGAACTTAAAGACCATTCTCAATAAGATATGTAAATCCAAAATTAAAATAATTTTTCTGGTACTTTCTCTTCTTTTGGGACATGCCATTTTTAAGATTAAATTTTTTGTTACTTTTATAGACTGTAATAATGAGTCTATGAGTTGTTAAAAAGCCTTAATCATTGGACTAAAAAGATGAACAATAAACTAACTTGGCCAGTTAAGCCGTACCCAGTGACAAAATTAGGCAATCACATGTATAACCAGCACTGAAATTTCAAAAAGTGTATCGGAACTTTCAAAACTGCTCGCAGACACGTTATCTTAATTCAGTGGTCTCCAATCTTTTAAATAAGCGACTCCAATTTAAATAAGATGTAATCATAGTTTACATTGCGACCCCATTTTGGAGACAATTATAGGCAATGTTAAAATAAGTGCTAGAATGCAGCAGAACGGGAACCTACTTCGCCGGGGAATGTATTCATAATGACAAGTAAAAAATGTTTTTAGAGATAAGCCTCTTCGCCTGTTTGTGTTGTAATTCCATATGCTTTCTAATTTGGCCTGTGAAATGCAACCTCAGCAAACGCGGATGTTTTAGTAGAAATCAACAGCATTTGTTATGATGTTACAAATGAGGGACGATTTTAAACATCTCCGTCTATACTGTCTACGTTTGACACACTTTTGTACATGTAGCTTGGTGTGGTTTTAGAAAAGGTGCGACCTTTGCTGCGCTAAATCAAAAAACACAAATTTTGTCAAATGTACGTTAACTGATATAGCAGCTCTTAAGAGCTAAAACAGCAATTTTTATGTAGAAGATGCACTTAGTCACGTTTATTAATGGGACCTCATTGTAAATAAAACTGAATACATAAATTGTACTAAAACATTACGAATACGGTGAGTTATGGCGACCCCACAACAATTTTAGGCGACCTCACTTGGGGTCGCGACCCACAGGTTGGAGACCACTGCCTTAATCTATGCCATGACTGCCGAAGAACCTAATTTATTCAAACAGCATGCCCATGACAGGCATGACATACCTTTGCGAGCAAAGATTCTGCTCTTGTTGAAACTGAAGCAAACAAAAAATCTATCAAGGATGTTTATCCGCTTATGATAGGAGCACTCAAAACAAGGGTACTGCCTCGGTTCACACAATTGACTGAAAAAATTCAACAGCGACGCTCTCATTAAATGACTGATGAAATGTTTTTATTTGAAAGACTACGGATTTTCTATAATTGTAGCCCTGCTTATCAGCACTGTGCTATATGACCAATACGGCAAGTCGCATATTATTGCGCATGCATGTGTAAGGTGCGTATTTCATGGTCCGGAGTTACGTCCGAATGATGTCGCTGGACTAAGCGAATTAGCGCAATCGCTGCGCGACTGTTCACTCACTCTTTCAGACATTGATGAGCATTCAGAAATGAACAACTATATCCTACGCTGATTGCTGTTGCAAGCCGCCTTCCGTTCAAGATGCAGGAAGCTTGGAAGCGTCGGGTTGACGAGATTGTAAAGCAAACTGGTCGTGAACCTTTGTTTCAGCATCTCGTTGACTTCGTGGAAACTGAAGACCGAATCGCGAACTCACTCTTTAGTCGGATGCTGGACGAGAATCGGAGTGAAGCCAAGAAAGTCAAAGGTAAAGGTAATAATGGTCTCAAGTCACGCTATTGTGACGGAGAGAAAGCCTGTAGCCGAGGCTCGCGCTGGATCCTCCAAGCTTCCCACGAACCGACTGTGCCCCTGCTTATCAAAAAATCATAGTCTTACAGAGTGCGAAGAATTCAAATCCGGTCGGCGGTCGTACAATGACCGCGTGCGCGTTGTCCGACGCAGCAGGTTGTGCGACAACTGCTTTCGATACGGACATTTCGCTGTTAAGTTATATAGCCCAAAGGCATGTTCCGTGAAGGACTGTAACGGAGCTCATTACGACCTGCTTACACCCTCCAGAAACGAGAAAAGAGGACCATCCTCCTATTAAATGTCCAGCGCCGGAACGTACAGTATGCTCGGTCGTGTTGGCGAGAGAAGAAGATTGTCATGCTTCATCTGGTCGCCAGGCCGTAAATTTGATGATGGCTGCGGTGCGGGTCAGTATCAATGGCAAAGCAGTGAACACATACACCGTTTTGGATACTGGTTTAGGTGTCACTTTGTGTGAAAAGAAGCTGACGGATAAGCTTGGATTACAGGGAGAGCCTATAGCAGTATGACGATTAAGACGGTAAATGGAGACAGCCGCCGGAGAGACAATAAAAGAGTGAGCTTGTCCGTAGACGCGCTTGACGGTGCTGCGACGGTGGTACTTCCCGAAGTGTTTGCTGTTGACTGTCTGCCAATCACGGCTAACAAATTTCCAAGAAGAGAAGAGTTGGACAGACTGCCAAGGATCTGTCATTCCCTGATCAAGGATCTGTCATTCCCAAGTGTAAGCAACCCATTGATTTTAAAGTTCCGCTGGGCTGGGCATTGGCAGGACCCATCGGAATACGATCTAGTGATTCGTTCTGTGTTAACTTAACTCGTGTGGCGGATGACTTGCTGCAGGAGAAGTTGGAACGACTCTGGAAGACCGACTTCCGTGACCCCAACTGCACCGAGATGCCGGTGTCACGGGAGGATCGCTATGTTTTGGATCAAATGACGAGAGAAGTAAAGTTCGAACAAGGACATTACATGCTGCCGTTGCCGTGGCGTCCAGATGGACAGCCGTTGCGTAACAACCGTGTCATGGCTCTTAATCGTTTAAGCTCATTGGAACGCCGCTTTGTTCGTAATGACGCGTTGCGCCGCGCTTACACCGATACCGTTGAGGGCTACATAGCTAAAGGCTATGCCGAGGCGAACCCTGAAGAGGAACACGATGAAGACGTTATGTGGTACTTACCGCATCACCCTGTTACAAATCCACACAAGCCTGATAAAGTACGTGTGGTATTCGACTGTGCCGCCAAGTATCGTGGACAGTCGCTGAACGAAGCTCTACGCCAAGAACCTGACCTAACTAACTCGTCAGTCGGCGTTCTTTCAAGATTTTGGATGGAAGGGGTCGCTCTCGTGGCGGACGCTGAGCCTATGTTCCATCAGATACGTGTGAAACCGACATGTTGCCACGCACTTCGGTTTTTATGGTGGCCGGGGGGTGACATTTCGAAGAAGCCTACTGCTCACATGATGGTAGTAGGCCTACACTTGTTTGGGGCTGCTTCCTCACTCTCGTGCGTGAGCTTTTGCTTAAAGCAAGCCGCCGAGGGCCTGCGAAATGAATTTCCGAAGGAAGTCGAAACAGAAAATAAATAAAATTTCTATGTCGACGACTGTCTAAAGTCCGTGCGAACAGAAGCGAAGGCTATTCTGATGGTGCAAAGCATTCGCACACTTCTCGAGGAGAAGGGGTTTCGATCATGGAGTCGAACCGTTTGACTTTTCCGGTTCAGGTTCGGTTCGGGTTTAAAGATTTTTTCGGAATCCGGTTCAGTTCCGGTTTCGGTTCGGAGCAATTAAAAAGTGCCGGTTCAGCTCCGGTTCGACTATATTTATTTTCAAAACCGGTTTATAAAGTTCCGGTTCGGATACAATAATAGTTCCGTTCAACCTAAAAATGCTGGTCATCAAATATAGAGAATAATTATTAAATTGTAACTCGTAATAAATCTAAGTTTCGTGACCTATTAAAAACAAGTAGTCCATTATTAAAGTTTAAATTGAAAGCAACGTTTTATTTACAAAATGTTAATTTTTTTCATAAAAATCTCGACGATTGTATAACTCAACTATGTAAAATACGAGTTGTGACGTCATGCTGGAGTGAACCGCTTTTTTGACAGGTTCGGGTTCGGTTAAGGTTCAGGTTCTTTAAAAATATGCGGTTCAGTTCCGGTTCAGCTCCTTAAAGTTTTGCAAAAACGGTTCAGGTTCGGTTACGGTTCACGAAAAATTGGCCCAAAACCGGTTTATAAAGTTCCGGTTCGGTTCCGGTTCGACTCCCTGGTTTCGATTGACGAAATGGCTTAGTAACAGCCGGCGAGTCATCGAGTTTATCAATGAAAGTGAACGAGCGAAATCTGCGAAGGAGCTGAACCTGGGTGGTTCGTGCGAAAGAGTCCTCGGAGTCCATTGGAACGTTGGTCCCGACGCGTTCGGTTTCAATGTCGATGTGAAGCAACCTAAGGCGTTTAATAGAAGAGAAATCCTGTCAGTGTAAGTTCGTTATATGACCCTCTTGGCTTTGTAGCGCCCGTGCTTGTGGTGGCAAAGATCATGCAGAGGGATCTATGCAGGAAACAGCTTGGACGATGAGCTTTCCAAAAAAGACACCGGAACGTGGAAGATGTGACTGGATCAATTGCCGGGCCTGGAAGATGTCACTCTTCCTAGATGCGTGCTGCCACACGTTTTCCTCAAAGTGTGCGGAACACAGAATCGCACCACTTTGCAGATGCATCGTTTGCAGCCCACGGTGCGTCGACATACCTGACATTCGTAGACGACCGAGCACTAATTCACTGTTCATTTGTGATGGGTAAAGCTCGGGTTGCTCCCCTAAAGACAACTCCAATTCCGCGCTTGGAGTTAACTGCGGCCGTTTTTGCGGTCAAATTGGACCAACTTGTGAAAAGGGAATTGGATTTAGGCGAATGCCGATCGGTGTTCTGGACGGATTCGACGTCGGTTTTGCAAAGCATTCGCAACTGCAAGAAGGGCCACGGTTCTCAGCGGTTGGTGTCAACTGCTTCGGACCCTTTTTTGTTAAAAAAAGGTCGCAGCGAGGTTAAGCGGTACGGGTGTATATTTACTTGTTTTTCCACCAGGGCCGTTCACATCAACGGCACCAACTTCGTTGGTGGTGAGCGCATTCTGCGCGAAAAGATACAGAAATGGACCTATAATCACCTACTGCTGCAACGTGAAGCGCCGAACATGCCACCCGGACTGTTTACGGAAAGGGACTGTTACCATCGCAACCGTTAGCGGCAGGTGCACAACCTAGCTGACCAGTTTTGGAGGCGATGGTCTCGGTAGTACCTTCCGACGCTCGAGGCCAGGTCTAAATGGACGAAGGGACATACTAATTTTGAAGCCGGCGACGTCGTGCTGGTGGCAGACGACAACCAGCCTAGGAGCAAATGGCTTCTGGGTCGTGTGATGGTTGTACTTTCCTGACCTCACATGCTTCACACTGACTGTTAAATGCATTGACTCTTTTATTTTGAATATATTCTTTAAATAAAATATTTGTAAGCAAAGTTCATGATATATAGTACAAAGAGGTTCAAAGATCAATATTAGCGGCTTTAAAGCTACACCTACTCTTAAGAATCCTTGATCTTCCGTTTTAATATTTTTTACTTGACATACTTTTGCGTAACCTTGGTTTCTTTGCGATTTCTTGGCGGTGTGCTTGCTTCATCAGTCATTGCGATTCCTTTATTCATAAATGTTCTTTCTTTTACCTTATTTACTTCAGCATGGGTTTACACCTGGACTGTACTGTATAGTAATTCTGGTATTTGGCATTTTGTACGTGAATAGTTTTATTTACATTTTTTGGCGTTTCGTTGTGTTTGCAGAATATTAGCAGAACTGACGCTATTTGCGTAACTATATAGTATTCTGCTATTATTGAATAAAGTAGTTTTGGATATTTATTTTCCTTTGTGGGTTTGCTTGTATCTCCTTTTGTATGTACCGGTATAGTTTGATTCAATCAATATATTAAAGTTAAATCGTGCGACGACGCATTACGCCATCTTCTTCTTTCGCGTTGGTTAGATATCTGGGCAGTGGCTTGTGAGCCACTGCGTGGTAGAGGGTTTTGCGGCCAATATCGCTGCCCAACCACCGGGACAGGAAAAGTTTGGACATTCTTCCACGATGTGGTTTGCCGTTTGTGTGGCTCCGCACTCACATAGTGGGGAAGGGGCAAGGCCCCATTGAAACATAGAGGAGGCAAAACGGCCGACTCCTGTTAATAAGCGGTTGCATCTCACATTCGCTGTTCTCGACAGCTCTGGGGCGTGGTAGCGAGCCGCGGGGATGGATGCGTGTAGCTTTGTCTTGTTTGTTGACCATTCTTCTTCCCAGGTTTCCTCCTTCCTTTCTGACGCAGTTTTGCCATCAATGATTGCTTTCTTGAATGACTGTGCTGCGGTTACAAAGGAGTGTCGTGACTTCAGTCGCGTTGCCTGCGCACAGCCTGAGATTTTGCTGTGCAGTAGATGGTCAGGCCACAAGAGTGCCTTGCGCGATTGAGCAAAGGTTGCTCCCTTTCGCCTTATGTCAGTTGGCACAATCCCTGCTAGCACTGGGAGGTTGTTTACTGGGGTCGCTGTTAGACAGCCAGTGATGGTCCGCAAGCAGTTATTTATTGGCACGTCCAGTAGTTTGGTGTGTGCACTCCTGGACCATTCGGCCGCACAGTATTCTGCTGGTGCGTATACAAGCGCGAGTGCAGTAGATCGCAAAACATTGCTGCTGGAACCCCATGTTGTGCCAGCGAGTCTTCTAATTAGAGCTGCTCGGGATGAGACCTTGTTCCTCAAACCCTCCAGGTGTTTTCGATACGTGAGGGAACGGTCCAGTTTGACTCCAAGGTAGGTTGGGCACGGGTCAAAGGGAAGGTTGAAGCCGTTACTTATGATGCGTATCTCCCTGGAGGCTTCCCTGTTGTTTAAGTGGAAGGTGGAGGCGACAGACTTTGTTTCGCTCAGCACCAGTCTCCATTTTTCAAGGTATGTTGAGAGTGTGCCGACATCCTTGATGAGAGTACTTTCGACAGTTTCCCAACTCCGGCTTGACGTAAGTATTGCGATGTCATCTGCGTATGAGTATTTGCGGGCATTGGTTTGGGGAAGGTCATACATGTATATGTTGAAGAGCATCGGTGCAAGCACAGAACCCTGTGGGACCCCATTTCTTAGCCGCCTTAAACGACTTTGTTGGCCGTCGCTGGTACGGAGAATGAAACTCCTGTTAGATACCAGTTCCATGATAAACTGTACCATGCGTTTGTCAGGGACGGTTTTCAGGAGCTTGTAGGTTAGGCCCTGGTACCATATGGTGTCATAGGCAGCTGTCAGGTCTAAGAATACAGCGCCTGTTTTGTTGTTGGCTTGGTAACCGTCTTCAATATCCTGCGTCAGGAGGGTGACTTGGTCTGATGTGCACCTACCACGTCTGAAGCCTGCTTGCTCTGATGGTAATTGGGGATCAACGACAGGTTCTAATCGTGAGTGTATGATTCGCTCAAGGATCTTGAAAGGGATGCTTAGCAGGGATATTAGACGGTAGCTCTTCGCATCGTCGGTTGGCTTGTTTGGCTTGGGTATGGCTATCACAAGGGCTCTTCTCCATATCCTTGGAATTTTTAGCCGGTTCATGCACGACGAGAGGAACTTTGCAAGCCAATGGATTGCAGAGTCCCCCATGTGTATGAGGAATTCTGGATGGAGGCGATCGGGGCCAGGTGCTTTGCCGGACTTTAGCTTCCGAAGGGCGTTGCGGACTTCTTCGGGTGTAAACTCGCTAGAGAGGTTTGCGTCTGCAGTCGGTGATCTCCAAAGCTCTGATTTTTCTTTACCAGAGTTGTCTTGGATTGCCGGTGGATTTTGGCATTGCGACCATTTTTCACTAGACGCGAAGCTATAGCGTTTGCTGTGACATGACACTTGCCCGGAGCAGCCTTGCCACGGCCCGTGAGTCGATTAATGGTGAGCCACGCCTTTCGGCTAGAGTGTGTGAAGTCGATGGACTCTACTGTCTCGATCCAGCGAGCTTGGCGCTTTCGGTCTAGGTGGTTTACCAGTTCATCGGCTGCTGATTTGGTTTCTTCCAAATTGCTGGAGCGTTTAAACTGGCTATACAGGTCCTGGCAGTCCTGGTCCCAGCATGGGACGTAGTTATTGCGGAATCCCCGCGGGGTTGCCTGTTTTGTCCAGAAGTCACTCTCGCAAAAGCAAGGTCTGGATTGCTTCCAGTGCTCCAGCGTCCCGAGGTAAAACTGTCGGGGTCTTTTGGGTCATACAAGAGCGACAGGTTGTTAGTTGATGCCCAGTTGGAAAGGGTTTCTCCATCGCGATTGCTGGTCTGGTACCCCCAGTCCGTGTGGTGACAATTGAAGTCACCTACATACAGGCAAGGGGCAGGGAGTATGGGCAGCGAATTTATCTCGAGTGCTACAGGTGGCGGCTTGTAGACGTTAACGTGAGTGGTTCCTTGTACTTCAACAGCATGCCATTCAATGTCGTTTTCTTTAGGGCATCTTGCTTTGATGGTGTATAGTTAAATCAATTTTTAACAAATGTGGCAATTCCATGTTTCCGGCTAGTAGTATAATCCGCAAGGCGATATTGCTGAATCTTTAGCCTAGCATCTGTGTCGCAGTGGGTTTCTTGGAGTAGAATCAAGACTGCATCATGTTCTTCCGCCAGTCTTGTGATTACTTCCAGCTTAGCGTTGGTGAGGCCCTCTACATTCAACTGGAGAACCGACATCCTCTCATCTTTGACGATTGTCCGCCCTGAAAAGGGCGCAGCAGTGTGGGATTCGTGGATGTGGTTCGACGTTGAAGCACTTGACGTTTTCATATCTTCGCATAAGTAGCAAGTTTCGTTTCTCAGGGCTGTTTCTCAGATTAGCTCTGATAGGCTCTGATACTTACGGGGACGACCACGTGAAGGTACTTGCTTTCATCCCCATTACGCCATCGATTAGTTTTCATAAAAGGAGGCTAGAAACACTTTAAACATTAACTTTTATTCGCATAATTATTTTGCATGTACATAGTTAAAATAGCCAAAAAGTAAAATTGTAGATCCGCCCCTGGATAGTAAAATGCAATCAGACAGCATTGGGGGCCTATAAAAGTAAAACAAGCAGTACAGCCCGTGCACAGGCGAAGATCTGCACTTTGGCTTCCAAATATGACAGCCCCAATTGTGACAAAGGTGTCATTTATTTGTACATCGGTTAAACATGTTTTTCTGCCTATAAACTTGTATAGAAGCATATTGAAAAAACAATTTAATGAGGCAGAAACAGTCCACTTTATTTTATCTGCATTTCTGGTTTATTGCTGTAACTGCTTATGAATTCATTGTTGTACATCATGTGTGCTAAGCTATGCCTTTGTCCTGTGACGAACAGGAAATGACGTAATACTGCTAAAATAACGTAAAAGGAAGTCTGGTTTCTCTTATGACAGAACGCGCAGTAGTTATATGCATGATAACAGTTTTTAGGTGTCATCGATGTCAGTATTGTATCGCAACTATGATAGACTAATTTAGTTTATTTGTAACCTTAAGCTAATCGTGTTAACCATTTTTAAAGTGAAAATAATAAGTGTAACCGTTATGGGAAACTTCTGTCCAGTGATCATAATATTTTGTCTGTCAATCTTTTATGTTTGTCTTCAAACCGTTTCGCCTGAAGGTTAGTAATTGTTTATCGTATTTTAGTTTTGTGTTGTAGTATTACTAGCGATAGTATGCTATTTCTATTTACCGTTTAGGGTGTTTACAAGTTGTTTTATACGTAAAAATTATAAAGGTTTGTTGCAAAAGGCCTATGCTATTCTACTTAATTTTATAGCCTATATGTAAAAAACGGTCATGCTCTATAGCTTTAACTTTGCATGTTTGCAATAGTTGTTATAATTAATGAATTAACTGATGTAGTATAACAAAGTATCGACTAGGACTGGGATGTGATTTCAGTAACTGGTAACTGAACTGAGGGTATATTAATTATTTGTTTGAAAATGTATGAATAAACAAAATGAACTGTAAAGATTTTTTAAGAAAAAAATGCATCAGAAAGGACAAAAACTGCTTAACTGCTTTTATCGCGAAGAAATTCCCGAATCGATTTACCGACTCTTTATCAATGGGCCTGATTCTTTTTTAACACAATGTTTAGATTAGGGCATTTGATATTTGTCCAAACAATAAATCTACGCGTTTATTCTTTTTTAGTGTTATGTTTTTCGTGGCACAGGCAACACCTAACATTTTAGAATGAGTGCCGCTAAAAGTTGATGTCTTGTGTATTTTGGGGGGTGTTTATGTTTATTTTGCATGTACAGATGTCCACATATTTTTCGCCTCCAAACGTGCCCACATCTTTTAAATTTTTTGCATTAGTGCAAAAACGGTTAGGCTATACATATACAGCCAAGGCATTTTAATCTATTCATCTTTGATTTTTCGAACATTTTACTTTTAGCAACGTCGTCTGTTTATTATCGACAATCTGCCTTGGCCGATAATTGGTGTGATGTGCTGTCAAAATTTCAATATTATCCCTATTTTTCACTTTGTCTGAAAAAAATTAAAACAAATGTTTCTTAACTAATTTGTGCTATTTGGAGTTATATATTAACTGTAAAAAGGGTCCAGCTCCTCCGGCCAAGGGAAAGTCTCCAATTTGTTTGTTTTTTAAATGCGGGGACACCCTATGTGAATTCACCAGACCATGTAACATATGGTTTTAGAATGCTCGAAATTATTATAAAATTTCTAGAACAAATCTTGTAGAAAAATGTGATATATATTTTCCTCAAATTATTTCTTTATCCTGCAACAGTATAAGCCAAAAGCTTAACAGTAAAAGGAGCAACCTAGTATGCCTAACCGACAGGCCGATAATTGCTTTTATGGCTTTGGCTTCAGTAAACCTGTCGTATTTATGACGTGCTTACGGCGTAGGCTAAATCCAGACATTCTTGCCAAATTTTAAAGCAACTTGTCTAGACATGTGAATATAGAAAAATGTGCGGAATCACTGCTCTATAGTATACTTTATCAGTGGTTCCCAGCTTGAGGGTCGCATAAGGTGGTCAGTGAGGTCGCCGTGTACTTTTTCTCAAAACAATTGCAGGAGCAACCACCGCCCGTCTAACAATCGTGTTATGGAGATTTGCTAGAGTGAACTATGCCTTGGTCTTGACTAATACAAATAGGAACCGTAGACATTCGACCACCGAACACCGTTTTGCGACAATTGATAAAACTCTATTTAACAACATTTTTACACAATTGAATTTTGTGTAACAATTTTTTTCTCCACTTAAACCAGGGGCGGGCAACATACGGCCCGCGGGCCGGGTCCGGCTCGCGATAGGATTTTGAGCGGCCCGCAGACAGTTTCCGGTGTTACATGATAATGTGGCCTCGAAATAAGATATAAGATCGAAATAAGACCAACATAGGACTAGAACCTAAAAGTCGTAATACCGTCAAAATCGGAATAAGGCATAAACCGGTCGGAATAAGTCCTAAAAGACCGGAATCAGGCCTATAAAACATTTTACGTAACCCCAAACCCAACCCCTAAGTACATCATTAACTCCCCTAATAATTGAAACCCTAACCCACTTTCTAACCCCGCCTATTACCCACGAATAAACCCCAAGGCCAGAAAATCAGAGGCCAAAACAGCCGCACCATAACGGCGCCCTTCAAACTAGGGCGCCCAAAATTAGACACCAAAACGTTCGATACCAGACCCATGGCTCCCGATCGTCCGATAACCTCTTTCTACAGTTTCATGTGTTATTTTGGCCATTTAGGCCCGATTCCAAACAATTTAGGACTTATTCCCACAGATGTATGTCTTATTTAGACGATAAGTTCTTATTCTGTCGTGGGTATAACTGCGTATTTTGGTTTATTATGTAACATACACAATCATAAAACATTTTTTAGAAGAAAAACAAGTTTAGAACTTCCGGCATGTATAAAAAGATTTGTTTATACCATGTAGGCTTAGGCTTACAATTCCGGACGTTTAAGCACATTTTGGCGTTTTCTTCTTCGCGCAGGCTCCCCTTCTTAAGTGTAGGCTACAAACAGGAGAAAACAGCAACAGGGGACGTGGCGTTGTTTTGCACAATGTGTACGCGAAAATGTTCGCCCATTTTTGAGTTTAAGGTGTCCCCTCTTTAAGTGTAGGCTACAAACAGGAGAAACAAGCAACAGGGGACGTGGCGTTGTTTTGCAAAATGTGCACGCGAAAATATGCAAAAAATGTGCGCCGATTTTTGAGTTTAAGTTGTGAAAAAAGGGGCACATTTTTTTTAGCCATTTTGAAATGAGTGCAAATTTTTTGCACAGTTTAGCGTGCACTTTGTTGCGCATATTGTGCAAAAAATGTTCGCAAACCCGTCTCGAAAAAAGTTAAAAAGTTAAAAACCACAGGTTTTCGCACAGGATGTAATTGCTTTTTAAACCAAACATTCTAAAGAAATACACTGTTTAAAATCCTTTAAATGAGTCCCCCGTAGCCTTGCCTAAGGATTTGAAAATAACCCGAATATTGGAAAACCTAAAAATGGTTTATTCACCAATCACCTATTACTTTGTTATAATTATGTTAAAGCAATGATACTCATTGTTCATTGGTTAAAGCAGTGTTTCCCAACCTTTTTCACACTAGTGCCCCCTTGGGCTCAATATTATTTCATATCGCCCCCCTCATCTTGCTTTACAGTAAAGTATTATATTAATCGTTGTCTAACATCATATTGACTTCACTTTCGTTTCGATAAGCTGTCAGTCATATTTTAAGTTGTCTAACATAAATTCACTATACTAGCAATTTATAGATACATTAATTCACCAGGTTATGTCATTACCAGGAAAAATTCAAAGTTCTGCACCAAGACTTTAAATCAGGGGTCGGCAACCTTTTCTTGTCACGGGCACTAATCAAACTCATAGAGGTCTCTGTGGGCCGCACAAAATGTTAAGAATTGTGTTATTGGAATGTTAGAACAACTGTAAATCAGGCGGACCTCCGATTTTTTTCATCCACCACTACTAATGAAAAGTGTAATAAAGCTACTTTAACACGATAACCTTAATAGATGGTGTAATTCAGTGTTTGTTAAGCTGTTTAAGTCCTGGCGCACCTGGCGAGCGAAGCGAGCGCGATTTTTTTTTGGGTATACTAACATTTATTATAAATTTCGTGCTAGTATTCATTACATTGCTAAAAAAAAATAAAAAAATGTTAAAATATATGTATAATATTTTTGAATACGTTTTCCGTTTGTCCGCAACGGTAAAAAAGTGCTAATCTAGTCCAAAGACAGCATGAAAACGTAAACAAACTGGAAAAAACGTAAACAAACATCTCCCATGAAAACGTAAACAAACATCTCCCATTTTTACCGCTTCCACTGGCTGTTGTGCGCATGCGCATGCGACACAAAAAGTCGTAAGCTGTTGTAGTGTACTACAACTACAGTGTTATATTATCACAAATTCGGATTAAATATCGGGGCACTCGGGTTAGTTAATTGAAATAGAAGGGCTTTCTAATCGACGCTTTCTATTTGACTCCAAAACCTAGGTTGAATGACTAACTCGCGAGCCAACCACAATAAACTAAGGTGGTTACTGGTTAGAAAAGGATTAATTATTGAAAGAACGACGAGTTTTAAACTATAGAACAGCGGAGTGAGTTATGATAAAGCAGATGTCACTTACAATTGTATCAGCGCCAGTTAGCGTACGCCAAGTCGATAATCAAGAAGGTTCTGTGTAGGTCCTGTTAAGATACTCTTGTAAGCCCGTAAGCTACTCTTGTGAGTTTTAAAACGAACTGACTCTAGGTCCAAGCCCGATATCACCGCAGAGCTATAAATGGGACCTTTTAATTAGTTGATGGGTTTTTATCAGATTGAGGCCAATTCGGTTTACCTCGGGAAGGGATTAAAATTTGTAAGTTTTGACTATAAAATTTTCGCACTTTTTACATACCGCTGGGCAGCCATTGCCAATGTTAATAAGTTCTTTCTCTACTTTGATATTTAACGTTAAATGGGTTTCCTACAGCAAAAATGGGTTAATTAACCATGCATAGTTTACTGTGAGTACTGTTACAGTTGCAAAATATTTGTTTATTTTGGCTTGGGAAGATTTGAGATGCTAAATAATCAATGGAACTACTTCCCTGTTATTCGTTATGAGAGAAATGAGAGAACATTTTTCATTAAAAGTTCCTTTCTCTGCAAGTGGTGACCACACTTTTATTTTTTCTTGCAATGCTCTCATTTTATCAGTTGAAGATAACAGATTTTCACTCTTGCTTTGCATACTAGAAATTGTCTTATTCAGGTAGTCAAATATAACTACCTAATATGCTAATTTGGAGAGTCTGTTGTCATCGTAAAGAAATCATAAAATTGTCCTTCTTATTTTTGTCTATATTATTTTTATTAAGCTGGCTAACAAATTCTTGTTTTAAGTATTAACCCAGATGAGGTCAACTGGTATCTGCTGCCGAAACGTTGGTTTATACTTTGTTTACACCAGAAGAGCGATTTCTATCTATTGATTTCTTCCTTCAGCTCATATACTCGTTAAAAACGCTTTTCCACATGACAACCATTTTACCTCTGTGTGTAGCAGAAGATTTTCATAGCTTTCTTTAATTTCCTTGCAAAGTTTAACAAATAATCTGGACTTGTGGTGTAACTTGAAAATATAAGTTTATTTAGCACTTCATTTAAATCTGGGTCTACTGTTTTTCCCCATAAGCCAAGTGGTTCTTAACCTTTTTCATATCTTTACCCCCGAGAAGAAAATGATGGAATTCAATTACCCCTCTCAAAAATTAACAAATTGCAGCTTACTCAATTAATTGTAAAACAACACAAAGATGACGTCATAATTTACACTCCAATGCCTGCTAAAAAACTAAACAAGTCAATGGGAAGGCTAATACTGTTTTTGTGCTATCAAGTGGTCAAATCTAGGCAAAGTGGAGGATAGACAGCATCTCATGTCATTGTCAATCGCAAGCTTGTTTCAATATTTCGTTTTGATAGATACCATTGCAGAAAATCCTACTTCACAGCAGTAAGTTAAAGGAAATTAAGTCAGAAAGTTTAATGTCCTTCTTGAAAGGATTGGGTATTTATTTTAAAGGCCAACCCAAAGGTTTCCAATATGTTCCCTTGCAAAGTTGATTTTGAGATTTGAATCTTCACGTAGTCCAAGAAACTTTATTTTAGCTATCATGTCGTCATCACTGATGCCGGATTCTTCGATCAAAAATGGCTTACTAATCCACAAGTTCTTATGTCGTCCTTTCATTCCATGAATGTACTTTTGGATAGCGGTAACAATTGCATTCAAATGGCAAGCAATAGCCTGAGTAAAGTTGCATTTTATATTTGGATCAGACTGCAAAACCATTTTTAAATTCAAAAACATGCTGGGTCGCCTTTTTGTATCATTCTTTCATACAATTGCATCCTGCTTTTGAAAGCTTCTACTTTGTCTTGAATTGTGTGCAATTACTGCCGACCTCCTTGTAGTGTCAAATTTAGGAAATTTACTTCCCCCCAAAAAAAAACACCTAAGAAAGCCATCTTTAGCAAGAAATTATTGTAAATTTTGGCGTAAATCATACATGGCCACAAATTAGGGAATGCAGTCAGGGTGCATACCTATAATTTCGAACTATTAAATCTCTTGTCTCCAGTGGATCCTAATTCAGGTGATGACTGCAAAAATTCCAACCCTACTTTAAACGTTTTGGCAAATGTCTCACATTGGGGTTTTCGCTCATCCAAAAATATTTTGAAATAGCTTGACAGTTTGTTAGACAGTTGTCCATGTTTTGTTTAAAAGTGCCTTTACAATTTACTTAGCACCACAGCTTCATTTGATACTGTTGCATGACAGGTAAGGCAATCTGGTAAAGGTTGGGCTTCAGCACCACCAAATAAAGCCCATATTTAGATAACTGTTGCCATATAAGCCAACTTTCTTTGTTTTTTTCTAATGTACTCCCAAAAGCTATTTTTTCACTACTGCAAGGATCATTACAACTTGACTTCCTTTTTTTCGTAATAAACTTCTCCATTATAACAATGTTAAAAGTAAACTTTTGTATGAAAAATGCTGTGTTGCTGCTCTATCAAACTTCCTGTTCTCTTTACAATAAATCTTCATAAACTGAACCACTTAATTCAGAACCGACTAGTTTTATGGAGATAGCCTGAGACAACAATAGGGATTTCATTGTAAGTGAATTGTGCAATTGACCAGAACATTGATATTGCACAATAACATCACAACATGCAACCGTATTGATGAGGCTTCCTTGTTGATAGAAAAAAAGTAAGAAACCTTCTAACATAGACAAAGTACTCATTCTACCAGTTGCAACTAAAATGTGTGAAATTATTCACAGCAAAAAAGAGGCCAATGAAATGCAGCAATTTAGTTGTAAATCCTCTAGAGAATTTTGTCCCAGGCCATCACATTTTGCAAGGGAATGTTCCTTTAGCAACTTAATGCAGTTAAGGAAATTGCAAACTCCGCACCTGGCCTTGCTTGCACAATAGTATTGATTAGGGAATTAGGCCAACTGATTTTGGTAATTATTTCTGAAGACATTTTGTGTATTTGTCATACACTGTCATCATACTAATTGGACTATGTATAACAGAAGTAGGTTGAATCAATGTACAAGAGACAAACAAAAAGTTAATTGCATGGTATTTATTTAAATCAAAATATAGTATATAAAATATTAATTGTTTTTAGATGTGGTTACTCAAGTATGTAGTACTTCTGATGCTCAAACAAGTTGTGGATCTTGCATAAGAGCCCACCCAGACTGCACTTGGTGCAAAGACAACACAACATCCATAGGATCACAGCAAGTTAGATGCAGATCCCTTGCGTAAGTACTTCTATTCTGGTTCAATGGATTTTATTTTGCTTCATATTTTTAAATTTATGGACTTAACATTAACATATGTCTTGCCAAAATTAATGTTTTGGTTACACTTTGTTGTTTTTTTGCTTTCTTGTTTGGTATTGTCCTAAAAAAGGCCTGCACAACCCAAAATGGTACAGGGGCTGCTACAAGCAAAAAAATACTTTTTGTATTTGATAGTATCCTTTTTTTGTTTTCATCAAGGGATCAACAATGTTTTTTTTTTTTTTAATGTAATTGGGTCACACGTCTTAGGCTAATGCGGGGTTGTTCCTAAGCAAAAATTTACCCTCGCCAGTTGGGCGAGTGGCTATCAATCAACGCTCTCCCGGATGAAATAACACTTGCCAAAAATGTTGGCATGCCGTCTGCAAATTTCGGTCCTAGCGTGGTCATTTCTTGGGTTATCGTTAACCTGTCTTGTGGTATAACATTTGTTTTTATAAAAGTCTTATCGTTTATTTCCATGCACGGATGAACAAATTAATTAGTCATAAAGCAGTTTATGCTTAAAACCATGCATTGAATTCCTCTACAACAACGGTTCCCAAACTGGGGTCCGTACAACAGTTTCAGACGGTCCGCCATGAGAATTAGTCTTTAAGTTTTTAAACATTAGCCTTTAGCAATTGTTTTTAAACATTAGTCAATGTTTTAAACATTATCTGTCATTGTTATTGTCTTTAGTTATGCTTTATTATTCGATCATATAGCGTGTTTTATGATGTCTCTTGTAACATCATAAGGCACTAATATGCACTACCTGCTATCAGCAAATCGTTCGCATTAGTTAAAAAGTTGTTACTTTAGAAAGAATCGTGACTGCACTAGTGTATACTCCAAGAAACATTGGTCAACTGACCTTTGAATTATATAGGGCTGCGAAATATCAAAATAATTACAACAGGTCCACAAGGAAAATTTTTTAGAAAATTTGGGAAACACTGCTCTACAATCACTGTCCTTGTCGTATTTATCCGAGCTGCAATCAGCGTCAACGGCGGAAGATGTTGATGGCGATTCTTTTTGCATTACTTTCTGAGGCGTTTAGCTCCAATAATCACAGACAATTATTTTTTTAGCTTTGGGTTGGTTGACCGCTATGAACTTTAAGAGATCGCAACAACATACTTTCTTAGACTAATTGCTAACCTGCAGCTGTAGTTACACAAGTAGGCGATATTTTAAAATACTGCATTGTTCAGTGGACCGTTTTGGTCCCACAAAACAGGCGCGAAGTGTGACCGTTACAAAGAGGGGTTGTCCCGAATTTTCAACTTAGTGAATTTCCCTATTTTCCATCTGACGTTATTGAATAATGACGTCAGAAAATAGGGATTGCAATGACGTTTTAAAACATTCTAATCAGAAACAACTAACGTCCAGCAAATGCGAACATGTGCGTTATTCCTGCCAGTCAAATAACTAAACCAAGACCGTAAAATATGTGTGATAGATTTTGGTAGAATCGTATCTATCAGCAGCGCAGTTTCCGTTAAATTCCAGGCATGCCTTTTGCCACCTGCAATACTAAACAAAGATAATATTTCCGGGTGTTTTTATGCCAATTAGCGCAACATCTGCGTCGAGCTGTGTGCCAAGTCAGCTAAAATACAAGCGGCGGTTGAGGGGAAATAAATTGGCTAACTGCACACTAAACATGTGGTCTTAGAATATGCTTATAGAGAATAAGTTTGCGTTAACTATCATAACCTAAAAAATGGTGACTTTGAAACTCGCAAGACAGTCTTCATTATACCACCTTTTAAGAATCTGCTTCAGTTAAAAAAAAATCCGTTGTTAACCAATATTGAATATTAGAGCAGACAGCCAACAGCGAGGAACATTAGCTGCACCTAACTTCAAAGTTTTGTAAGGGTGAAAACAGAAAGACGATTTAACTTGACATTGTTAATTGTCGAATTCACACTTTATATTCAGCCAACCTCAACAAATAATAAAAGAGAAAAATTATACTGCATTTTACGGTCGACTAAAAAAAGACAAAAACAGAGTTTTGCAATTTATTTAGGTTACCCATTAGCTTAAAGACGACAAATCTACCTGTAAAATACAGAAATTTACATTCATGCTTACAATCTTAGATTCTATTTCCGTATAAATTACTACAGAATTATTCTACCATCTAGAAATACCGCTACTGACCAGTGCTAACTGTGGAAAGCCACAGTTTTAAACTTTTGAATAACCAGGGAAAAATTAAATGCTGAAAAGTTTTTGATTTGCTGCAAATTCAGGATAGCATAATACAATCGCAAAAAATGTTTTTTCATGGTAAGTTTTCATGAAAATTTTGTGTTGTTATGGCTTTGGAAGGGTATATTTGGTCTATGAATTTAAGTTAAACCTCCTTCTATAAGTTGTTGCAAATGGCCGTAATGTGCACAGCATTGTTTTTTGCCTCTTCTATATCAGGCAAAAAAACAACAGATATTGTAAATTTTTTTGTTTGTTTTATAATATAATTTAAAATCCTTTATGCAATTGGAAAAAAATGACCCATCAACTCAATTAGAATGAAAAATTACACTTCTGTTGCTAAAAACAAAAGTTTAACAGACAAGTTAGCTAAAATCATTTTTTATCCCACTTGACTATGCATTGTAACAACCAAATATAACTGTTTGAAGGAACAGAATTTGCCCCTAAGCACATGTTTTATTATTTTTTACATATTTTAAGTATATAACTGTGAAGGACTAAAAATATTTAATATTGTTTTTAAAAAAAATCAAATCATCAGTTGTCTTCTAGAGCCTAAAAGGTCATTATTTTGCATGGATTGTTAAATTAAGTATATACCTTATGTACCCTATGTTCACTTCACTTAATTTTGAAAAAGTGCCTAAATTGTTTTATCTAAGGTATGTACCGACAAAAAAGTGCCCAAATGTGTTTTATTTAAGCTACTTTTATTCAAGCCACAGTACACCCAAATGGGTTTATTTAGATCTAGCCGAATAACACTCTTTTGGGCACTTTTTCGTATGTGCGTAGCGATAGAAATAAATGTACCTTTAAAACCCCTGCAACAAACACAATATTTTTTATAAACTCTGCCTAAATTAGCACTATCAAATTAATTTTGGGTAGGTTAGTAGTATGAATTCAGCGTAAGTATCCTAATACCTAAATATGTAAACCTAATGGTGTTCAACATAAGAAAAATCCCTTTGCAATAAGTGCGATAATTCTGGTCCATTGGGCGACTAATTTCCCAAACAAACTACCAAGTGAAATCGCATCTTAGGCGAATGCAATACTCGAAATAAAGAGAATCATTTTTCTGCCTGGGGGAAAATGACATTCTTTCTGAAAAAAGTACACAAAAATGTTGTTTTTTTTGTCTGGCAGTATGTTCTATAGAATTTACAAGTTACGTGAAATTCCGTATTTCTCTGATGTCAAAAAAAAAAAACAAGATGCATCAGAGGGAACACTGATCACGCCCTTTATTGTTCAAGCATGTAAATAACTGAAAACCTGTGTAACAATTTTAAGAACCAAAGAAAATCCACAAAACCAATACTATACATCACAATTAACTAGTTTAGTATATGCCAGTGTGCTTTTTTGTGGTTTGGGTCAAAAATTATGAAGTTTACTGTGCCACCGTAAAGACCAATATTGTTAGAATGAAACCAACAGCTGGGGTACCGGGACATTCCCTTGTGCAATAGAGTCACAATATTCACTATGAAAGCGGCAATTTGTGACGTAAATTTTAGCAGAAAACTCTGGGGCACAACTCTGGGACCCTGTGAAAAACACACGTTGGCATATGCCTGAAAAATTAGTGATTGTTTTCGTGACATTTTAACTACAGCAGTAATTCTTGAACTTAAAATTATTTAAGCTAATGTGCGGCATTTTTTTATTTGTATAATGAAATGCCTTAATTTATATTTTGTGTTGAACTAGTTTAAAAATGCTGTATATTACTTTAAACTGGTAACATCCAAACTGTGAAGTGCAGTAGTAGTAAAGTGGGCATATGGTATGTTTAAGTAGCCTAAACTAAAAGCAATAGTAATGCTTTCTAAAACCATTGCTATTTTTTCAGCTAACAAATAAAAATAAAAATTAAATAGTTTTTTTTTTTTATAAATTTGCATGTTTTTAAGATATATTTTAACATTACAGGGAAAACCAGTTAAAATGTAATTCCATTGAAAAGCCTCAAAGCTCATCAGATCCAACAGATGACCGCCCTTTTTCATCTGGTGACATCTTAAATAATGACACAGTCATACAACTAAAACCACAGGCAATTTCTCTTAAACTTCGTACAGGTAATTTATTTGACACTATTTTATAAACACTCCCACATTTTTTATATTTTTTTGGCTTAAATTAAAGAAAGTTCAAGTAATATTGCTAGATTGCATACAAATTCAGAAATTGGAGCACTGTTTTTAACCTTTTTTCGTATTTATTGGATAGGCCTCATAGTTACGTTATAAGTACTGCTTGCTGATTGAGATAATCCAAACGATAAATATAAAAAATGAAGCCATCAATATTGTATTTGCTTTAAATAATCTTTTCTTGCCTCATGGAGCACCAAATAAGAAGGTTTCGCTATTATTAGCAAATCCAAAATAAGTGCCCCTGATGACAAATATAATGCTATCTTATTGTAGTTTTCTCAACTGTAAAATTTGCAAACTAATTGCGTATCTAAATTGTCAGGCACATAATCGGCACCTATGCTTGCACTACTCAAGATAGCCATTTTTTTAAAGCCAAGTTTTGCTTAACTTATCTTATTGACGAATCTGTTGAATTGCACAAGCTAAGCTGTTGTTCTTATGCTCAGTACACAATGGCACTACACACACAGCAATATAAAAAACTTAAACTTTCTTTGCACTAAATAGTATGACAGCAACTGAACAGACGCCTGACTGGTGTTAGCACTTTATCAGCAACTTCTTGGAAGCCATGCAAAAATGACATAACAGTCCAATTTACAAAATTACTTGCCAGCCTTCACCCAGTTAATAATTATCATATACATATGGTCACTAATCTCACAAAAAAAAATTGTGGTGGAACATTTTCTTTAATTACCCCAAATATCTAGTGCTATTTTCAAACTAAAAAAAACACCTGAATCACAAGTTTTGTAGTTTGAATTTAATGTGTTATGTATTGTAATTATTTTACAAATATTGTTGGTATAACTAACTTTTGTTTTATTGATTGTTAAGGACAAGCACAGAAAGTAAATATAACTTTCCGAAAGGTGGTTGATTATCCACTGGATTTATATTATGTTATGGATCTATCTAACTCTATGAAAGACGATTTGGACAAATTGAAGGTTTGACTTACTTTTCCTCTTTGTATTTAATCAAGCGCAACTTGAGACATTTAATTTATTTTAGGCACTTGGGAGTTCTTTGGTGACTGGAATCAAAAATATTACGCAAAATGTGCAATTAGGATTTGGAAGTTTTGTTGATAAAGTTATGATGCCCTACGCGAGCACTGTTCCAGATCAGTAAGATTTTTTTGCAAAAATAAGCTTTACAAAAATTGCAAATTGTAAAAATAAATAATTCACAAATTGTAGTTTCTACCTAAGTTTTATTTTACATTCATTTACAGTACAAAAGTCACAGAAAAAAGGTGTCTTTTGATGTTTGTTCCTGTGACTTTATTACCGAACAAGTCAATCGTGAATCTTCAAAAATTTATTTTATTTTAGTCTAATCGAAATCAGGCACACCTTCTATTTATAAGCTGTATAAACTATTATAAATTTGATTGTATTGTGTACTTGCCAGTCGGGCAAGTTTCTTAACACAGTGTTTTTCAACGTTATCAAGTCACGGAACACTATATGGATTGAAAGAATTTTGCGCATCACCAACAAAAGTTGAAAATAATACTTTTTAAAGTAAAAATAACAATAACAATTTATTCATTCTAAGCTTTTTATATTGTGATATTACGTCTGTTTGGATGAGTATAAATTTTATATTTCCGCTGAACTGTACCAGCAAGAGACACACACAACAATAGATAAAGCAAATCAAAATGTAAGATTCAAACGAACCCGAACCAAATCTTTATGAACATGTTTTGTGCTTACTTGTTTCACAAACCGTAACCGAACCTGAGCAGTTTTTTTTTAAAACTCAAGGAGCTAAACCGAAACCAAATATTTTGAAAGAAGGTTAAAGCTTAAGCGACCCTAACCTGTCAAATAGCAAAACAAATTAAAACATTAACTTAAATGTGTTAGGCTTATTGTAAAAAAACCTGAAACCATAAATTAGACAACTAACATCCTAGTTAAGTTTAACCTGTTTATTTTCGCATCGCAATAAATTTCGCAAAAATTTAACATAAAATCTAGGTTCTTTTAGCAATTTATTGATATTTACAAACTCAAACATACTCCCATAATAAGACAGAAACTATAATGAAATTGGAATAAAACACAGTTCGAAATGAAACCAAAATAGGACTAATGCCAAAATCTTTTAGAATAAGGTCTAAAGAACCTTTTACCTTATCTTGAACGTAACTCTCCTACTATTTTAAGCAGCCAAAGGGGGCGTTGAAGAATACCAGAGGTGGGAGTTATGGAATACCAGGGATGCAAAATACTTTCAAGGAGATGACGCCAAAGCATTTTTTAAATTAAACTCTTCAAAATATACACCGCGATTTTAATTAGGCCTTCATGGACCCCTAAAAGTAGTCACCATACATTTACCCCTTGGGAACCCCAGTTTAACAACTCCTTGTCTAAGGTTCACCTTGTTTTGCTAAATATATTTAATAACCCATAATCATCATCATGGGACTATGATCGACTGAAATATTTTTTAGAAACTCTCGTTGACTGGTTCGTTAAATAAGTCACAAGAACACTTTATTAGGCTTGTCCAGTCAACAATTGGTCATTTTAGTGTGCCGCTTGTGTGCCACAGCTACTATAATGACGTAAGACATATTCAAACTGATCAACAAGGTAAAATGTGGCGATTGACCATGCAATCAATGTGTTGGCTACCCCTGGTTTAGAGCATTAATTAGCATCTTCAGGTGTTGAACGGGTACAGTGGTGTTGGTACAGGTTCACTGTTCTATTCAGGGCTTTATTCTCCAAAAGATAACAGCACTTCAGGTTTGCAAAAATCAACCTTATGGTTGTAATACTGAATCGAATGGCTGCCAAGTCTTGTGTTCTTTTATCCTTGTTAAAAGCTTTTTGTGTGTTTGGCCTGTGTAGGAAACACCACATGAACAAGTTAAATTGTATACAACACTGTATCGCTGCAAATTTTCTTGGTGATCCTTCATTAGAACGATTTCTTTTATTTCTGTTGTAAATCAATCAAAACCCAATTTTGAAACCAATATAGCGAGGTACGAACCTGGGAAGTTCAAGACATAAATGGTGCAAAGGTGGGCCTTATGTGGTAGCTACATCAATATATATCGTAATGGGTTTTCTATGCATTGAGTGCTTTGTTATCTCTGTGTTTAATATTAAAGAACTGTTCAATGCAGCTGTTGAGAAGTGCCAATTGATATCTGTTACGTAGTAGCATTCGCATGATCTTGTTAATGTTTACATGGATTACTTAATAAAAGTTGGTGATCCTGTAAGCCCTTTGCCACAGGTAAAAAAACAAATTATGTTTATACAGTTGAGGTGTAAAGCTACACCATTCAGTTTACAGACCTGTGTGCATAGGTTTCCTGGATGTGAATGTTTGGGTAACCTGGTGGTATTTGGTTAAGCTGTTTGATAAGCATTTGACCCAAGCATGGGAAAAGCTTCCAATGGAATGGATGCTAGTATAGGCCTCATTGATACTGGGGTTTGTGAATCCTCAGAAGTTTGAACATTCTGGGAGTGCAAGTAATAACTGGATGTATAAAATAATTATCTTCTTCGCTGAGGTGATTCACTTTCTTTAAGTAGCGGAGATAGTTCTGAAATCCAGACAAATTTTACTGCTATCACTTGAGACATGACGGATGGATGTGTCTTTCATTCTCGAAAATATAGTGAATACATTCAGACTATATACGTTGACACTACACCGCTATACCTGTTCAACACCTGAAGATGCTAATTAATGACGATTAGAAACCCAGAATTATAAGAATTGCTTTCTACATTTTATAAGTAAGGTTTAGATATATTTTAGTCACATTAACTGATGATGATACAAGTATGTTTTGAAACATCTTTGTCAAGATGATGTTGATTCACTTGAGCTTTGAGATTCATTATCAAGCTACATTACAGACCCGTGTATAGTGTTCCTAAGTTTGTTGGTAATCACCCTTAAACAGATAAATTCTAACTGAATTTTCTACTCCTTTCTTACCCTAAATATCAGTTGCACAAACTAAATGTCGTCAGTTTGTTGTGAGATTGACAAGATTTCAACCAGCTGGTAAAAAGAAACTGAATGTTGGCACCATATATATATATATGCTACTCAAATGGTCTTTATTTAAACATATAGTTATTAGATTTGGCTAAAACATGCTACCTCAAACACTATGTTTATTTTAGTTTATTAAAGTTAACCGCGCAACTGTAAAAAAATGGAGGCAAGTTTGTCAGAACTCTGTACCTTCATCTAGACTTGTAATAAGGCCTACGATATGGCGGTGTTGCGTGTGTAATGTCAATATGCAAACTCCTTATTTTGCGTTTGGCCAATTGATTATTGTGGTGGCTCAAAACAACATATTGTTAGCATTTTAAGCAATACTTGATGTTACACATCATTTGCTGCAGATCAATGAATTGGGTCTACTAGGATGTTAACATATTTTATTTATATAAGGCTGATCTGGCAGGTAAGCGGTTTACAATGAGCACTCAAAGCATTTCACTTGCATTGGCAATTGGATAAATGCAAAATGTTAACCCTTGATATTTTTCGAATTAAGTATAAAGTGTGAAAATATCGAATTAGGTATAAAGTGTGAAAATAAGTGCTGTTTATCTTTTTATGAGTACATATATATATTCGACAAAACATATTGATAGCGATAAATAATCCTTAACTTGTGATCAACCTTACTGGTAAGAATGGCCAGGCTACAAAACATTTGTAGCACCATGTATCTAAACAAGGACACTGTTATATTGTTATGGAATTTTTCTCAATGTAGTGATTCATTTATAAAAAATATTTGAATAATTTCTTAATAGCCCAACCTAATTCAAGTGTGGTAAGCAAGCTAACATAGTCAATGCATTTGGCATTTGTTTAGTAGTGATAGATAGATAGATATATCGGTTTACCCATAATATTGGCCATAATTGTGCTCCTACGGATATATGATCTTTATTATTTACTAATGGCACATATGAGCAAAAAAGATTGACCTTAAAAAATGGCGTATTCATCAGAATACCACTTCTTATACCTATAAATATGGTTCTTATACCTATAAATATTTGTCTCTGTAATAGTATTATGGTATGTTTCTAGAATGAGTGCCATGCTTGGACGGAAATAACCATCGAGTTTGGTGGACTTTTTTAAACTTTACTATCTTACTATCTGTTAAATAAGAGTGCATATTTTGTTCAGACTTTTAGACCCGTGTTCCAAAACTGGTAATACATCTTGTGCTCCTGTTTTTGGATTTCGTCATCAACTTGCAATTACCTCAGAAGACAACAAGTTTATTGAGGCTGTCAATTCCACTAGTATATCGGGAAATATAGATTCCCCAGAGGGTGGTTTTGATGCACTAATGCAGATTGCTGTTTGTCAGGTAGTTTATTAAAACCCATGTTTATTTTAAATGTATGTAACACAAAGATCATTTTGTCATTTCTAAATACAATAGAGTAACTTTTTTGTTTTAGGACTTTATAAAATGGCGAACAAAGGCGTTGCATGTTATTCTGTTTACAAGTGATGCATCTCCTCACATTGCCATGGATGGCAAATTAGCAGCTATATTACAAGCAAATGACATGAAATGTCATCTAAGCAAGGTAATTATCATAAAAATCCATAAACACTTTAGTTAGGATAGTTCAAAGTGGAATACCTAGATATTTTAAAATAGTGGGTTTTAAATCTAGAATAACAAATCCAAAATAGTTTATTCAGTCTTTTTTTTATTTATTATTATTAATTATTTTATAATGGAAACAATGCCCTTTATTGACAAAACAGCAGTTTTATAGTTCAATGCCATTTCTTAAAACTGTTAGGCCCACTTTATAAAAATTAACAAGGTGTTGTCAAAATATGTTTTTTGCCATGTAGTAAGTATTAGGTTTAGCAAGAAGACCTGTACCAAATAATGCTCCAATGCGTGTTTCATTTCCATCTCATGGAGGTCTTGAATTCTCTCTGATGATGTTGAAGATTTGGTGAATGAGGTTCATCAGAACCAAACAAAAGTTGAAAACTAATTTTTTTTTGATACAGATTTAAACAACCTTGCAAGAGTTGTGTGTGTTTCAAAAGAGAACTCGGAACTACTTTTATTAGGATTACAATAAAACAACATGGTTGAAAAGGATGTAGTAATAACGCATTAGAAATAGGAAAGTGGAGTTTTTAAAGTTTAGCATTCCTCATAATAAGTTTTCCATACAAAGCTGAGCAAAATGAAAGGCTTCTTGGTGTCCCAACATTATAGCGAAGTACCAAAGAATGCACATTTACACATTTTTAAATGTTAAAATTTCATGCTTGGCTAGCATTTAATGGCTGTGTGCTAACTGTTAGAAAAATGCAAAATCACAATATTTTCCGGTCGGTGTTTATGATCTGCTTAGGTTTACAGATGGATGGGTTATGTATGTCACTCTTCAACTTCTTTCCAGCAAACCTTGGTACAGTTAATGACTAACAAAAAAAGACTTCAAATATGAAATCCCGTCACCAAGGTTTTTAGATAGAGGAAATAATTTTAAAAAAATAAAGGAAATCAGATATATCTGAAATCAGACTGGCAGAATCTTGCCAGCCTTCTGGTGACAAGCATTTTTTCGCCCTAATTGTTTAATTTTTTTGGTCCAGTCCCTAAAGGTAAATGCTGTTGTCACGTAACTAATGTATGAACCTCACCATATTTAGGAGCTTAAAAAGGAAAATGGGTAAGTAAAAGTTGCGCCGAAGGAACTAAATTTTTTGTGAGACTATTTACATAAGGGAATGAAAAGTACAATCTGCTTTTTTTAAAGCAAACTCGTGTGCAAACATGCAGCTCAAAACCATTTTTAATTCACAAAACCAGAAAAATAGCTTTTATTTGGTTAAATTGGCAGAAATTGTCAAGTGATACATTAGGCACATAACAGAGATTGGCATATTGCTTGAAATAATGGCATTTATAGTCCAATTTAATGGAAATTGTTTGCCAAGGTTGTGATTCACACAGCGCAACATACCATAGTATGCAGTGTACTTTTTTGCTGACAATCAGATTTGCCAAACACAGAGACCGGAACATAGCAAAACTTGATCAATGTTTTTTTGGCATTAACATAATTAAAACAGACAAAAAATATAGTTTATTTAAGTGGAGAAGCATGGCCTGTTACGGATCAGCCCATGTGAATATCATACTTGTCTATTTAACTGGAATTACAACTATTGTGATTCTCTTTATGTCTATATAGGAGTACTTTAATGCTGACAATCAAAGTAAAACTAAAAACACGTAACAATTGTATGATTGAAATTTGGTATTTTTAAAAATATAAACACCTATATGCCTAGCACTGCCTGTTTTCCCCACTATTAAAAAACATTTTTTTTGATAATTTTTTTGGAAACAATTTCTTCAGTTTTCTGGCTAATTCTTTGGCTAACATAGTTGCCAAGTCGCCAGCATTTTGCCATACTGTCTCAGCGCAAAAACGAAATAATCCATGTCTTGTTTTTCTTTGGCATTTTATAAGTGTTAGTCTTTTTAAAAAACAAAAAATAACCAAATCATGTTCTAGAATTTACATTAACCCGAAAAAATAGCTGACTGGTGTTCGACCGGTAGTCAGTAAAACATCAAAAACGTGTGGTAGACAACGCCAAAACACTAATACACTTTTACATACAACAATATGTTGTTTAAATCAATGTTTTTTAGGTCAAGAAATAATCGTCCTTCTTATAATCACCAGCAAAGCATAACAATCTTAGGAAACCGATTTAGCGTTTCTGTATTATCATCGAAACAATGCTCATGCTTTGGGTAGTTCCGGAGTAACAAATTGCAAATAGGCGCTCTAAAATGATAAAGGACAACACAAGGTGATGATCTATTCATAACAAAGAAATGACCTAAGCTGCCTGTCAGTAAACAGTATTATACTTCTGTGATATACGATTATTATTCACAATACTTAATTATTACGGTTTAAGTTATACTTGTTGACAACGCTGTAGCATACCTGAAGACCTGATGAGCAAAGTAAGCGCGAATATTTTTGTGGCAAACCTGTATGCTTTTTACTTTTCTTGTAAGTGTTTATTACATCGACCCCCATCGTTGCGTTATGTACTGACTACTGAACGACTAATTCGTTTTATGCTGGTTACGATTAAAAGCTTAATGCTTTCAGTTTCTTATTGTATTGATAAACGGATCGTCACAGTGCGTTTTAAGATTGAGGAATTGTTACCTTACCTGAAGCAGCATGTTATACAACGAATCAAAGTAAAAATAAACAGGTTAACAGTTCTGTCTATTTCAAGCTAATCTTGGACATATTAATCAAGTGTATTGCGGCCTGCAAGTTTATCTACATTGCTACATTTGGCCCTCAGGAAAGTTTGACTTAAAGACCCTTGCTTTACAAATTCGGACGCACCCAAAAGAAGGCCGCTGATGCTTCACTTGGTTAGATTTAATGAAATTGACTGTCAGCGTGATTTCCACCAAATCTTGAGAAAATCGCTCCAGCAAATGAAAACCGTCACTTTTTTTTAGTTTAATTCAACTTTGTTTATACTACTATTGTCTTTTGTTTTGTCTACTTTAAGCTGAAAATATTTTCAGTAAGTTGCCAAAGTCTCTTTGTTAAAAAAAAATTATAAATAGCAACCCTGATTTACATAAAAAAGGCATATTTCAACAGTTTTACATTTTAAGGGCCTCTTTGCACTGCTTGTGCCATTAAAATTAAATGGAAAATTCTGGTCTGTATGCAAATCATTCTATTCAAAACAGTGAAAGTGCTTTGTTGGCTATGTCAGGGTGCACGGGTTAAGAGGGATGAATATAAAGTTTAAGAATCCCTGCACCAAAGGTTGCAGTCCAATTTTTTATTTTGGGGCATATTGGAACACAAAGACAAAAAGTTCTAAAATATAAATCTGAATATCAATCGATTTTATTTTAGCAAAAGACAATTGTATGTCTTTAACTTAGGCAATTCCATTTTAAAAATATTATATCAAATAAAAAAATCCCTTGGTTGCGCATATCTGTTTTCTACAACTATACATTTCACAGGGCATTCTTCCATATGAATCTGATGCAATTTATACCAAAAGCAAGTTCATGGATTACCCTTCAATTGGCCAGTTGCGAGAAGCTTTTGACAAGTTTAAAATCCAAATAATTTTTGCAGTGACAGAATCTGTTCAGGGATTGTACAAGGTAAAGTTAGTTTTGTGTTATATTATGTTGTATATATAGAACAACTTAAAACTTTCAATTTTACTTAGGATATGCCCAGTCTTTTGGATAACTCCTTTGTTGATCAATTGGAGGGTGATTCAAGCAACATTATTTCTGTTATCAGGAAATCCTACAATGTGATGCAACTGTATTTTTATAAGACAGTCAATTTTATGTTCAGTTTTTTTACACTTAATTTTTATGTATCATAAAAATACTGATAGGAAATTGTCACCTTTTTTTAAATTTAACTTTAAATTTGCCCACAACTACCAACGTAATAGCAGGTTTCTTGAGCCTAATTGTTTTTGTAGTGTCACATTATGAGGTAATTGGGAGCTTTTTAAAAGTGTTTTTCAAACAAAACTCCTTAATCAGGCCCAAATTTTACAAGCTTATCAATTAACATTTTTTGATTGCTACGATTACAATGCATACTGTGTATATTTGAGGACCTCTTTTAGCCCTGGCTAAAACATTTTATGTCATTATTTTACATCACAACATTTTATGTTTTCTCATGTGAGCCCTTGTAAAAAATAATTGTCCAATCCCGGGTTAATAGGTGCTGCATGTATTTAGTTTAGTTTTTTGCATTAATAGTTTTAAACTGCAGTATGCTATGCTATTGCTTACCAAATTAATGTTTTTGTTTTTGTGTGACACTGTCTACAAAATCCTAATTTTTTGGTTTTAATAAAAGTTGCTCATCTTTTTAAGGCTCTAAAAAGCAAAATCCAACTATCGAGTCCAACTAAACCAAGTAATATAGACATGTCATACCGCGTGTTATGCCCAGGAGATTCAACTTGGAGAGAAAACTCTTTAGAATGTACTAATATTAACATAGGAAGTGAGGTGAGTTATTACCTGTTTTTTTGGTTCTTAACTCTTATATAATATATATACCCTATAAACTAGGTTATTTTTCAATTTGAATTTTTATCAACATCTTGCCCACAAGAACCTTCGAAAGAAGATATGGTTTTAGTAACATCAAATTCATTGCAAGATCAGGTGGAAATATCCATAGGTTTGTATAAACAGTTCATTTTCAAAAAGTTTTTTTTTGTAGCTATACTTAAACATACCTTGTTATAAAAAATTATGTTAGAAAATAATACATTGAAGCCTCTTAAGAATATTCACTTATTAATGACTATTAACTCAAGCAATTATACTAAACACTTCTTGTTGTAAAAACTAAAATAAATCCTGGGTAAATAAGTGATACTTACAGCATGCCTGATCAAACCAAATAAGTAAACCAGAAAAAAAGCCTTGTAATAGGTGAAATTGTATTACAGAGTATATTTGTGATTGCAATTGTACAGCAAGTCCAGTTGTGAACAGTACCCTATGCAGCAGTTATGGAAATCTACAGGTGACTATTAGTAGAAACTGTCTATACTCCAAAAGTAGACTTGTTTTACCCATTCGAATTACTTAGTTTTGTTTATTCTATCCCAAGTTTTTACTTTTTCATGGGAAAAAATAGACGGTGTTCATAACTGATTTGTGTATTTTTGTTCTATACATCAACCAAAACATGTTCCACCTCATCTAGACTTCAGGCCTCCCAATTTTCGTAGCTGATATTATCGTTTTTGTTTGTTTTAGTCAGGGTTAAACTCACCGCTTGAAGCGGCTATGTTTTCAATGTAATTGGTAATTGGGTAACATATCTTAAGGTAATTCGAAACCAAAATGAAATGCAAAACGCAGTTTATCGTCTCTTGTTCGGTGGACCATAAACGCTCCTTGTTTTTCTCTTTCGCCTTTCATTATTCGTTCAGGTTGGCGGAATAGCAAGGGTGAATTTGACAAATGGCAACGCTAAGTCAAGCATTCTATTTATTTTAAAAAATGTTGAATAAGACTTATGTTTCTCGCTGTTTACTGTCGGCACTAATATTCGATGTTGGTAACATAGATTCTTTTAAAAGGTGGTCTAACTCTGACTGTTGAAAGTTAATCGTCTTTTTATGATAGTTACCGCCAAATTATTCTCTATAACAGGGGTCGTCTACCTGCGGCCCGCGTGCCGGATCCGGTCCGCCGGTGTAATTTATCCGGCCCCCCGCCTCTTTGACAAATTTGACACGAGTCTATTGACTATTTTAACTACTTAATTGCGTAAAATTTTCGGGATTCGCGCGAATGTTTATTATACGTACGGTTTGTTTTAATGCTGGCTTTTCAACTAGATCAGCGCTGCCAAGTATGTAGCGCAAATTGGGAAAAAGTATTAAAAAATATTGGATAAACATGTTTTATTATTTTTCTATTTTTGGCAATGTAATAAAAACTGGCAAAAAAAATTAAAATAAATACCGGTATACCAAAAAAATCGCGCTCTCTACGCTCGCCAGGTGCACCTTGACTTGAAACAGTTAACACACACTGAGGTACATTAAATTTAAATGTCATTGAATTTCATCAAAGTAGTTTTATTACACTTGTTACTCGCTTTGCGTCAACACTTTAATGCCTCTGTAAATGTAATTAAACACGTTTTTAAGTACAAAAAATACCCGAGGCCTGCCTGATTCACAGTTGTTCTAACATTTTATTAACACAATTCTTGGTTATCATTTTGTGCGGCCCGCAGAGACCTTTTTAAGTTTGGTTTTAGCCCGCGACTAGAAAAAGGTTGCCGACCCCTGCTCTATAAGCATATCCTAAGACTGCATGTTTAGTGTGTAATTGACACAACTTATTTTCTCCCAGCCACATCTTGTATTTTAGCTGACTGAGCACACTGCCTGGCGCAAATGCTGCGCTAATCATGGCCTAATAATACTTATGAAAAGCGAAAGGCAAGCTGTAATTTAGCGTAGTCCCGTTCATAAAACTTAGGAAACTGCGCTGCTCATAGTCTTAACATGATTCTACCCAAATTAATCACGCATATTTTACCATCTTGGTTTATTTTTTCGCCTGAAGTTAACATTTGCACACTAAGCGATTTCAACGCATGTGTTTGCTTTGTGTCTTAAAGATCCACTTTTGTTGACTTTAATTGGCTGTGTCTGATTGTTTTCTGTTATGACGTCATTCCAGTCACTATTTTATGATGTCATTATTCATTAAGACATAAGGCCATGCCCCACCTTTCCAAACTCTGCTGTTTACCCGCTTGAACCTTGTACTGTAACTGCAAAAATATTTTTTGCTCAAATATTTTGTTTTACTTTGTTTGATCTTGTTTTGTATACATTTTTTTTACATATGTCTCTGTGCATGTCTTTTAAAAACACATCTGAGTGCGAGCAATGTGCAATTTTTGTGTGTCCAATCTAATTTAAAGTTTATCTAATTGAAACCAAATAAACATTTTTTAAGCAATTAAAATAAATTAAGAATCAGCGTTAGCATATTAATGTTGCCAAGCATATATATGTAATGCACTAACACAAGAATTTTTTTGACGTGTTGCTTATTTAATATCAGGGGCAGGGGGGGTGGGGGCACAAGAGAATTACATCAAATATAGGGCGCAATACAAAAAAGATAAGCAACCACTGCTCTTAAGGTAAGGTGAGTGTAGTTTTCAATAGAACGTTACTTTTGCATGACAACATATGTTATATGGCACAGAAAAAAGTAAAACCTAAAAAAAGTTTAATTTGCCTGTTTTAATTTATTATGTAGAATTCTTTAATAAGATGATTTACTAATTTTCTTGGATACTTGCATATAATTTATTTGGGTATTGTTTACTTCAGTGTGGAATATGCTCCTGTCATGGAGGAAGACTTGGAAAGCAATGTCAGTGCTCTCCTTCAACTTCTCAAATCCCTTTGGAAGCAAACTGTTCTAAATCGGGAATACCAAGTGACTCTACACCGTTATGCAAGTCTGTGGCTACTGTTTTTTTAATTAATATTAATTTATTTAAACATAGAAATTGTTTATTACATTACATAAATATTTATATATATATATTCTATATATAAAAATGAAATATGGCATTTAGTGCAGAGGTTTAGCAATTTTCACTTTTAAACACAATACCGAATTAGTGAATGGTTACAATGTTGTTGCTGCTTTTACAAGGGCAGCATCCTACTTTAATTGTGAGAAAGTATTTACCTGACCCATTTTATACACAATACAGAATATTACTTTACATGCTTACATGTGAAATTACTCATTCATTTACACGGAAATAATAAACTATTATATGCGGTGGTAATCAACAGTCAACAGCTTGATATCTTTATACATTTTTAACCACGCAAAATTGGGACATTGTACGAATGCACGTAATATATTGCACTTATTGCAAAAGGCTGCATATCATTGTTACAAGTAAATAGCTTATTTTACCGGGGCAAAGTCCGGTATTTCGTCTAGCATACAGTACATTAAAAGGTGAATCTTTTGGGAATCCAAAACCATTGACAACATGGCTGCCTAAGTTCCGTGTTCAAAGCGTTTTACTTTTATGACACCCTGTTTCTGGCAGAATATTATTATAAGTTATTAAATTTTTATATACCAATTCCTAAATTTGGAAATATTCTGCGACAGTCGTTTCTTGGCAACTACCCCTTTGGTATCTGAGCCATATGTTAAGGCTAGAAATTTTCAGCCCATATCTGTTTTTGTCAGGCCTCCACCCTTGGTCTCCATGGACCACTGTGTTATACATTTTAGGATATCTTCATTTCTTTAAAAGATTCGTAGACAGTTTTTTTTTTTTAAATGCGAACTATGCAGTATCTACTTTTTTGATGAATTAGTTTTGAAGTTACAAGTAGTGGTAGCGTTGCAATCCCTACAGCAGTTACCTTATATTAATTATTGAGACAAAGATTTTTATTAAATTTGTATTGCCTTATCTTTGACAAATGATGCATATACATTATGCAGGTATGATTAAGTAACTATAAAACTAAATACAAAAAAAGGAATATATAAATTTAAACTTTACTTTTGTTATGTAAAATGAAATTTTTATATAGAAACATCATACACATTTCCAGATGTATAATTAATTTTCTTTTTAATATTCAGTGGGAATGGTTTTTGTGAATGTGGGAAATGCCAATGCAATGATGGGTATTTTGGTGAGTTTTGCCAATGCCGAAGTTTAGGATGTCGGATGTTTGATAATAAGTTGTGTGGAGGTAAGAAAATTGATTCCATTTAACCAGTTTTATATTTTACTGATTTTTTGATTTGTTATCTTAACAACTTTGTAGGGATTGAAAAGGGTGACTGCAACAATTGTGATGAAAACCAAAAGTGTGATTGCAAAAATGGTTGGTATTTAAACCCTAATGGAGTATGTACCTGCAACAACATGACATGCCAAAAAAATGGTATCACTTGTTCAGGAAATGGCGTTTGTGATTGTGACCATTGCGATTGCACTAACAAAAATGTAAACTGAACTGTGTATTGTTTACCATCTGGTTCAAACTTCTTATTGTTTACATTTTATTAACAGTTGTATTCTGGTGTATTTTGTGAAAAGTGTATTCATCCACTTTGTCGTACTTTGGATGTTACTTGTGGTGGCGAAGAAGTAAAGAAATGTGCTGAATGTGTAAACAACGCCCAACGTTTTGTCCAGGTATTTCTTAATTGCACTCATTTATTTTTAAATTAATGGCAACTTTACTCTAACAAATTATGGCTATAAATAAAATTGAGCTCAGTAAGTATTTCAACCAGAAACGCACCGACTTTATGTGTTAAGAAGATGCAAATTAATGTACAAACAAAAATATTTCAGACTAAGCATAATTGAATTGTTTCTAGAGCAAAGAGTAAAAAATAAAACAGTCATAAATGGTAGTTGACAATAGCTAACTAAAATTGGTTAGTATTTGAAACAAGTAAAAGGGTTGGGTGATAGAAAGTAAAATATAGCCTTAACATCACTTTTTAGTTTTTTTAAAGGATACTTTATTAGTTTTGCAATTCTTGTCATGGTTCTGTTTACACTGAAAAAAGCTTACATTTACTCAGTGGGATATTTTTCGTGTTTTTACAATACAAGACTTTAAAAACGAAATGACGGGCCACAATATGGAAACGTGAAATAAATTCAATTTATATTTTTAAGGATACAAGAAAGGCTTGCAATGCGTCGTGCCACGTAAGAAATTTAAAATACAAGCTTGGAGTGCTGCCTTCGTGTAACTATGGGTGTGATGATGAGGATTGTAACAATTGTTTATCCGAAGAAAGGCAAGTATTTGAGGTAGTTAAATAATTTTGCAGTTTTAACATTTTGAAATTTATTTTTAGAAACATTTCCTATTCCAGTGTATGTGTGCATACCCTAGATTCTGGTTGCAAGTATAGTTATAGAGTGGAATGGGTACAAACTTCCTTGGATTATTTTATATTTGTCAAAGATATTGATAAGGAAAATGGTAAGACTAGCAAACAACTGTTCCATTTTAGCTACAATTAGCAAAATGTTTTTGGACGCTAACCCATGACGAATTGTACCCACTGTTACAAAACTGCGTTTTATTTATGTGTTGTAAAAACCAATAGTATGGCGTTTTTTTTAATGTACTAATATTTTTTCAACTAAATCCTTTTTAAAACTGAAATTGTGTGGTTTAGCAAACAGTAAATAGTTACTAAAATTAGATACTTTAAGAAATGTTTTTAGAGAATCAATTTCGTCTCGTATTTTGTTATTTTTTTTAAATTGTGTTAAAACTGTTTAAAAATTGTATTTGTGACACTTAACTTGTACTCACAGATGCATGTTCATTCGGGCGAATATTTTTTGACTTGTCAAAAAAAGTCAAAATTTTGTCAAAATTTACACGTTAGGTCAAAATCTTACAAAATTAAAAAAAAGTTAAAGTCAGGTTTTTGAAATTGGTCGTTCGGTTATTTTGAAATTTATCTTTCATTTTATCAAAAAAAATTAGTTTTGATATAAGTTCAAAGTCATTTTAACCGTATTATATCTTTATTAGAGCAATATACAGTATAAAAATCGTGTGATTCAACGACGTCTAGGTTATTTAAATCAATGTATTTCTAACAGGTCAAAATTTGTCAAAATTTCCTAATTTTTGGTCAAAATTTCCTATTTTTTTGGTCAAAAAATATTCGCCCTAATGATCATATTGTCACAATTTAAAATATTTATCTAAACGCCTGACAACGTTTTGTAGATTCACTGGTCTACAAAAAATTTAAACTTATTTTTATTCATACAGCTCATGAAAGTAGGTAATCCTGGGCCACAGATTTAATATTTTCTCTATCAAGTTTTTAAAATACCGCCATGCACCAAATTTAGCTATTTTGGGCATATAGCTGAAGTTGGAGTGTTAAAAACATACGTAAAAGTCAACAAAACTAAAAAGCTAAAAAAATCATACTTAGCTTAGCACACCTAAATTACCGAAAATTAGTTGTTAGTGTATCTGGTGTAAAAATTTTGTTAACCAGTAATTAGTGGCAGAATCAGTGGCAGAATCATTTTATATACGTTTTCATAGTAGAGGTTTAGATAAGTTAATCAATATCAACTTAAACGCCTATAAAAAATGTTTGTAAAGAACCTTTGGGCGGCCTCTTAATTGCCTAGGGTGTTAAAGAAAATATTAATTATCGTGTCGAAGTCTGTGGAAAATGTTATTGGCATTTATTAGGCTAGCGCTAGGCCTCTTACAAAATTAATTTTGTGGATTGGGTCGTCGCAACTCGCAAGATAGACCGATATAGTTGGGGAGCTAGAGGCTTTTTCACGTTCTATGTGTTCATTGATAGAATATTTATGCATAACCAAGTTATAATTTATTCACCTGTTGGTAATTTACCAATTGTTTGTGGGAACTTTTTTTTTATTAATAAAATAGATAGCGAAAAAAACGAACAAGAAAAACAAATCAAAATAGTGAAGCTCTCAAGCAGCTAACGACCATTTACTTTTGTGTTTTGTCATACTTCCTCTTTTTAAAGCCGAATATCGCTCGGAAGTTCGCACAGAAGATAGCAACAGTAAAAATCGTAATATAGTCGGGACAGTGTCGGCATATTTACATTGATAAATAACATATCGCGCGCATAAAAGGACACAATTCACAAATGTTTTGCACGGTTCGTTTTTGTGCACTCCAAAAAGTAATTGATCGCGGGAAAAAATACACGATATTCGTAGTTTAGTACTTAACCACGCACTCACGTTTTCCCAGTATAGACACGTAACAGGACACAAATAAAACAAGTGGTACAGGGTTTCCGTGGCCTTTTTGCAAAAAGTACATTGGTTAGATTCGGTTTTACCAAACGAATAAAGGGAGTCATTTGTAACAATTGCGCCCAAGTTAAGCTTTATCTGAAAGCTTCTTAGTTTGTTTTCGATTGTTGAATTGTAGAGGTTGCGGTAAATTTTCTCCCATGGCAGACGTGCACTCCCGCAATTTAAGGTCCAGTGCCATTTTAATTGAGCTTTTGGAGGAAAGAGAATTGTTGTTTGTAATTTTTCGTAAACCGATTTGGTGGAGTTATACTGCTGGATAAATAATTTTAATGTTTGGGTTCTATACGATCGGAACGTTGTTGCGCTACCCGAATCCCATTCTTCTGGGAGACTCGATATTAATTTTATGAATTGGACAAAATCTGTGTTGTTAGGTGTAAAGTTAAATTTATTTACTAATGTGTCATATTGTATATACTCGCCGTTTCTATTCAATAAATCCTGGTGAAAAATTATATTGGAATCTATAAGTGATGGCATAAAAAAAACATTTGAGCGGAATTTTACTTTTTTGTTTAGCCAAAGCGGACGGCCGTTTGACTTTGGATCTATAATTTCCAAGAGTTGTTTGCACGCCGTTATTGCGCAACGTAACGTTCGCATAGGAAGTATACGCCTTGTGATTGCATTGTTTGTTCCTATGTTCCCATTAAGAAGCGCTTCTAATCTGTTACCTTGGATAAAGGGGCCTTCGATTTGTTTCCAATCAGCTTCCGCGTTTTCGTCAAGTAGTTTAGAGATCCATTTCGTATGTAAGGCTAACAAGTAATTATCTATATTGATCTTTCCTGCCACATTCGATCAATTTAATAATCTTGTCCCCGAACCCGAAAGCAGCTAAGGCTGTATATATGAAGTCCCAGTTTACCGTGTCAAAGGCCTTGAACATGTCTAAAGACAGTATCGCGCCAGGTATATCGTAATAGTCGGCGCAGTCAATGATATCGAACAAAAGACGAATATTAGTGCCTATGTATCGTTTTGGAATAAAACCATTTTGCGCAGGCGAGATAATGTCGTTTAGTACCCCTCGGATCCTGGTGTTAACTATACTTTTGAAGCAATTTTGTAGTCTACATTCAAAAGCGTTATCGGTCTAAAATTTCCCGGTTGAAGATGATCTTTATAAGCTTTTGGAAGTAGAGTTACCACTGCTTCTGACTGAGAAGCTGATAGCCTACCTGTATTTACTGTATGTCGCCAAGCTGCCATATAGACGCATTTGATATTGTACCAAAAGGTGATCTAAAACTCTGCTGGGAAACCGTCTAGCCCAGGGGATTTATTTTTACCCATGTTGCAGAGAGCAGTGAAGAATTCCGCTTCTGTTGTTTCCGCTTCTAATAGTTTTGATTGTTCTGCCTTAATTTTCGGGAGATTTAGTGTTTTTAATTTTGAGGCGATTAAGGTTTTGTTCAATAGATCTCCGTTTTGTTTGTAGAGTTGCTTGTAAAAGTCAACTAGACCGTCCAAAATGTTGTTTTGGTCAGTTATCATTTTATCATCCACAAAAAGTCTGTTAATACCCTTTTTTTCGCAATGTCTTTTTTCCAAATTTAAAAAGTATTTTGTATTTTTCTCGCCCTCCTCTGCCCAGCGAGCCCTACTTCGCGTTATGGCGCTTTTAGTTTGGCGCAGCATTAGTTGGTCGAGTTCCGATTTAAGTTTGGACAATTTTTCGTGCAAGGGGCCTAATTCTGTTTCAGAGTTTTTTAAAATAGCGTCTTGCGTCTCGCCAATCAGTTTTTCCAAATCGATTTGCTTAATATTTAGCCTTCGTTTTAGTTCGGCCGCATATCTAATAGTTTCTCCCCGAACAACTGCTTTCAAGGCGACCCATCTTACATGTGGGTCGGTTTCGCCTATATGGTTTTCTGCTTTATAATAAGTGATTACCTTTCTTATTTTATCCTTGTAACGCTGGTCATTTAATAGTGATGTATTAAATTTCCAGTAGCCTCTACCGCGTGGTGCTGGGTTAATGTCAGCCCCTAGAGTTGCTATATTATGGTCGGACGTTATACCGTGGACTATGTCTACATTTTTAACGTTTTCGACGAGAGATCCGTCAATTAAAAAGAAATCTAAACGCGATGATGCCGCTGGTAGTTTCTGAAGCCTTGAGAACTTTTTAACGGTTGGAAATTTGTGGCGAAAAATATCTGTTAGTTTGTAATGTGGCATATATTGCAAAAGACTTTCTCTTGCTTTTCGGTTACGATGTTTTTTACTTCCATTTTGATCTAGGACATTGTCCAGAACTAGATTAAAGTCCCCTCCCATGATTATTGGAGCATCGGAAAAGCTGTCAAGTACGGCGAATAAATTGATGAAAAATTCTGGATCGTCCTTATTCGGCGCGTAAACATTAACAATTACTATTGGGGTTGCATTTATTGTAATTTCAACCATTAAGTATCGACCTTCTTGGTCTACCCTTGTGCCTGAGACGGAATAGGATAAGTTTTTGTCGATTAGTATTGCCACCCCTCTACTGCTTGAGGTGCCGTGCGCCCAAAACGCTTCCCCTCCCTATTCCATACCCCATAACTTTTCGTGCTTAGCACTACCATGGGTTTCCTGCAAAAGGGCAATGACACTTTTTACGACGTAAAACATTAAAAATCGATTTTCTTTTCATAGGGATGTTTAAACCTCGAACGTTGTGTGAAATAATATTTAAAGACATACAAATAGTATTTAAACGCGTTCGACACCAATATCAATGTCCCACTCGTACTCCACAATCACATCTAAACGCATTATTGTGACCCATAAGACAGGAATGCTTTTTCCCGCAACTACAGTTGACTATCTTATACTTGCAATGGGTATTACTACACGCTTTACACATGGTGACCTTAGGTAGCGAGTTAACAGTAAAACAATTACGCAGACAACAGAGTACCTTTCGCACTGTATGCACTCAAGCACATCTTCCTTCGTCTTGTATTCTGGCTGGAGCTCATCGCAGCACGGCATACGTCTCAATGTCCCTTCGCATGAAGGACATTGACATGTTTCTTTACCCTCTTCGACCAGAAATAACTCGTCCGTGCAGCACTTCATTGCTACGGAATACTTGTTGGAACAACTCCAGCAAACGAAAGTTTTCGACTGAGCCGAAACCACAGCTTCAGCTTGGCAGCCAGGGCATGTCAGCGAAATTCTGGTCGCACATAGGCTAATAGATTTGCTGTTAGGAAGCTCGTCTGGGCTTCGTTGCAGCCTTTTCCTTGACCAGTTGTTGGTAAGCTTCGGTGTGCTTGACTTGATGTTGGCGTTGTTTTCAGAGTTGAAGTCCGGGGAGTTCTTATCAGCATCGTTCAGAATGCTGCTTACGGCTGTTGTAGAGTGCGGATTGTTATCAGCGTTGTTGTCGCCAGCGCTAGATTGGGGGGCATCTGCGTTATCGTTTGTCTCTCCGTGTGCTTTGGCTTGCTTGTGCTCTTGTTGTCTTTTTACTAGCCGAGGAAAATCTTTTTGACGTTTGGGACAGTTTGCTTGTTTGTGACCTTTCTCGTCACAATACTTGCAAGTCAACACTTGCCCATGATATGTTCCGTAAAATTCACAGTCCGCCATCTTAATATAACTTGGTAAAGGGTTTTCTTCCACGTCCGTTGAATTCATTGTCAAGATTCTCATTCCGGTTAGCAACCCAACCTTGTCCTTCCTGTGTGTCTCCTTTTCAACTTTTCCATATTTTGCCGATATTTCCTCTGCTATGAGTTCACTGGGGAAAGGGATAGGCACCCAGCCAACTGCGATTTTAATCTTGTCATTTTCGTATAGTTTAACAAATTTTACTGATTCTGCTGCGCATAGCTTTGTGTAAAGTTCCAAAACATTTTGTCTATTGGTGCAAATTATGTCGACGTTTTGGCCTCGCATTTCTGCAATCCCAACTAATTTCTTCAGCGGATAATCGATACTTTTCATAGGATTTAGAATTTCGTCTCTTTTCAATAAATTAACTGTCCTCATACTTAAGCAATTCGGCCTCTTAAAGCTGGCCGCATTTTTATTCACTGCCTGAGCGTAACTTGCTCTGCTTGCCATTTTTCGCTCCGCACCCCACGAGCGCCAGACTTGGAATGTCAACAGCATAACATGTTCATCTCAATACGTGATTTTGCAGATTGCCCTCAACCGGTAAATGCGCTTCTAATTGTATTGCCTGTGGTTGGAGGTATTGTACTCATTGGTCTTATCGCGCTTATTGTTTGGAAACTATATCAAACTTTGCATGACAAACAAGAATACGAGAGTTTTATGGAAGAATCTAAACAGAAAAAATGGATTCAGGTAATTAAAAGTCAAAGACCGAAATCTATTTTAACACGAAAAAAATATTCCTAGGAACTTTAGTTTGAAACCTTTCGAATAAATCTCAAACGTAGTGTAGTTTGATCAGTATTATGTGTTAATTCTTTTAGAGTGTCAACCCAATATTCTCAAAGGCTTCTGTAAGAATCGAAAATCCTGCATACATCGGAGGAAAGATGTAAAATCTTAGTTGGACGTCAACGTCATATGCCATGTGAAAAGTTTTTGCTGTTGAAGTACTTTAGTACGAATTTTTTACCATATTGTTACAATTCTTATAGTACTTCAAATACCATGGTTGATTTAAGCCTAATTTTTTTGTTAATGGATTTTAATGTCAGACCGATCGTTGTGCACTTTAAGTGATCGACTCTACTGTATCTAGCTTTTGGATGAGCGCAACCTACATTTTTTACTGTGGCACACGCAGCGACTATGTCTGTAATTTTCGTACAAATGTGTTAGTTTAAGAAAGACACTTAAAACTTGTAATTATTATTATGTTTTGATTTGAAAGTTTAATTTATCATAGTAATCTAGGATTTAACGTTCAAAGTGTGATATAACTTCTAAACAATAGCGACCTGTATAATTTCACTTACGGCGAAACAGCAAACTTAACAAACAGCGGGCCAAAGCAGAATCGCTCAAATGGCACTATAATTTTCACGTTTTACTTTTACCCTAAGAAATCTGCTTACGAAGTTCTTACCAAAATTGCACCCTAAAAGTTAATAGTTAATTGTTTTGAAAATAAACAAGGGTCTTAACTTTTTTCGTCTCCTGGAATCGGTTTACGGTTTGATTATTTTACACAGATCAACACAGTGTGATTTGTTTAAGGATATTTTGTGTCTCCTGAGCTCGAGTTTTTTTCGATTTAGTTCTGATTTTGAAATATTCATTAATAAAAATATTTTGTATCGTTATCCGAAGGTTTTTGGTTTAAACGACAAATTACAACATAATGCGAGGTTCTGCGAGGTTCTGCGCAGTACAAGGGGGCAACCAATCGTAAACACAGAATGAAACAGAAGGTTAAAATATGCAATTTTCAACTACCCCGAGTATAACGCTGATAGTTTACTTATACTAAGCCATGCAAAATAATCTATACACTCGACAGAGGTGGCTTGATGTGGTATTGCCGTTCGTTCCTAGGAAAATGTTCTTATTTACATCACAGGCTTAACTCAACTTGAATTTGCTTACTTGATTTTTAAATGTTATTGTAGGTTTCAAAACACGGCCAATAGATACAGTGAACTGTTAAACAACAATTAATAAAGAAAAAGGTTGTTAAAAAGCTCGTAAGATGTATATGCGTTATGAAGCTTTGCCCTGAAGAGATGAAAAAATTGTTACCTGTATTGCTATATACCTGCAATTTTTACAAACCTACTTTGTAAAAACACTTAGATATGGTAAGAGAAAAAAATTGCAACGGTGATTCTTTCCTTTGGCCAATAAACTCAAGCGAATTAAGCCCAGTCGTCTGACAATCTGTCGCAACTATGGGTGCGGGCGCCGAGGTAAGGTCCTAGTTCCTAGCAAGGTAGTAGTCAAGAGCGAATAGGAAACGTTTTTGGCGGAGGTTAATACTGGTGGGTAAGTATAGGTTGAGATTGGTTATTTTTGTTTAATATTGTGCAGCTCAAAGCCAAAAGTCGGTACTCTTACTGAACTAGGATGTTTTCCAAGCGAAACTTATTCGACCATATTTAGAATCGAACCAGAATTATGCCATTGACGTAGCGTTTGGCGTTGTCTTGACAACCCATACATAACAAACCCATCCATTAACGTAGCGTTTGGCGTTGTCTTGACAACCCATACACAAAGTAAGGCTTTGATATATATGTAGGCTTGCCATACGTCCCGGTTTAGCCGGAACAGTCCCGCTGCCCCGCCCGGTTAAACAATTTGTCCCGGATTTTTCAGTTTGAGGTTTCCCAAAAGATTAAAAAATGTAAAAACGCAATTCTTTCTTAAAACTAAGTAATACTTTTTGGTTGGTAAGGCTGTCAAGCAATTTTTTTTAACATAAATTAATTATTTTCCAGCGGGTGTTGAGAAATATTTTTGTGGGGGTGAGGTTGCTGGGGCTAGTTCATTTTTTGTGTGTGGTGAGTAAAAAAAAATAAATATATATTATCCGACGGGTGCTGGGAGATATCTTTTTGAGGAAGGCAAGCGAGCGCCGTCGCAAACCGGTCAACGTTAAGAAATTTTTATTGTCAAGGATTTTTTCACGTATGACGCAGTTTTAATATTTCCAACTTGAGACTTAAGTTTAAAAACTTCTTACTTTCAGTTTCAAACGAGATTTTACTTACGTTGGACGCAATATGGTACAGGGATTACGCATTTGCTTAAAGGTTTTACGTGTGTGAGTGGTTCCAAAATTGCTTTTTGGTTACATAGTTTATTGCATTGTATAAAAAAAAAACTGTAAAGATAGTAATTCAAGCTTACAAGACGAAGAATTGAATTTCCTTCTTTTTTAGAAATTGCAATTTGGTTACGTACTTTGTTGCATTGTATAAAAAAACTTTAATAGCAATTACCCGCGTGGAAATCAAAATCAAATTAGGTATATTGCCTTAATTAAAATTAATTACTTTTAGGTTTAAGAACTTCTTGCAGTATGTTACCGCGCAAAATTTAGGTAATATTCGCAAAACATCGCGTTTAATGCGGCGGTTTTAATAGTAACCAATTTTCAGTTTCAAACGAGATTTAACTTACGCTGGACGCAATATGGTATCAATCAGGATTACGTATTTTCTTGAATACCACGCAATGCGAACAATGGCTGCTACAACTTAAGGTTTTACGTTTGTGAGTGGTTCTCTATCAATATATGTCATTGGTTTTCGTTACGTAAAAGATGTTTGACGTGCTTAGCCGTTGAGTATTTAGTCGTTTCATTTCAAATAAGCACACATTAGGCTTTAATATTGTTGCTGCTTTCACAAGGGCTTCATCCTACTTTAACTGTGAGAAAGTATTTTCTCTACCCGTTTTACACACAATACGGAACATTACTTTCGGTTACAATTTAACTTACTTAGACAAACCACCCTTAAAAATAGGGCCCTGGAAAATACCCCCTGACAAAATATAAAACAACCGCAACCCGGTTAAGGTAATTATTTGCATTAAATTATTTTGTATTAGGTCTACATTAAGTTTACATTTCTGAAAAATGACAAGCCTATTCATATGTGCTACATTTAACGGTAAAAGCAGCAGCTCATCCATATGCACGATGTCCCCAAAAGAGGTTACCAAGCTTACTTTGGCATGAAGCTGGGAAATTGCTGAGGATAAATTATTTTGTTCGTCAAAAAATGTTGCACTAAAACCTTTTATTTCAGATTTCTGGTCTTAATGTAAGGAGAAAGCAGCGTAGTGTGGGAGTGACTATTGTGTTAAACGATCCCTGGTCGCCACGACATTGCTACCTTTATACCTTGAACACATAGACGGAATTGTACGGTTAGCTTGTTTAGTTTATTCCATAACAGAGACGGTAACAGGGAAAAAATACTGAGAAGTTGGTAGCAAAGAATTTAATTTTGTGCTCTGTAGCAACATAGACTGCCTGCTTGCCGCAATTAGTTCACCTCTGTTGAAATGAGTGGCGTTTGTACATTGATATCTCCAAACAACGTTTGAAGTGTGTCCTGCTTTACAATGACAACAAGGATTTTTCGTTGACAAAAATACATCTAAATACGGGGGGTCTTGTAACAAAATATGGACCAACTACCAAACTTTTGAAATTGGAATAAGCATAAAATTTGAATATTCTATTCAGCATTAATCGCTTCCCAGAAAACCTTGGTGACGTATGTTTCCTTCATATATTGGATTTTACCCCCTTATATTCAAGTCTTGTTTAAGCACAAATCCCCTCAGTTGTAAAGTAGCGGTCAAGCAATAGACCAGAGTTGAGTACCGGTATTCTGGTCTGGCTGAAATACCATAAAAAGTTTCTGTCAAGAAAGTAAGTTGTGTTTGCTTCCTAGAGTAAATTGAATTTTTGTTAGTTAAAAAGAAAAAATATAGGCCTAGGCTAAATAGACTGTACCAGGCCGACTGTAGCCCGCCTTCTTGTGACAAGCATTTTTGACACAAATTCGTCGTTTTTTCGTTCCTTGAAGTCAAATGCTGTGTTCGCCTAACGAATGTGGACCTATAAACCTTATTTGGCAATCTGAGAGGATTCAGAAAAATAGCGATTATTTGGTTAATTAATTATTTTATTTGAATAATATTCCATTGAAATCACCGGTTTAACACAATGGACGTTCATCGTGATTTAGTTAATTTATTGTTGTGTAGGCTAATAATTGGATTGTAATCCATTCGACTGTTGCTGCTTAATTACTAAGAACAATACAGCCCGAATATTAATTTTTCGCTCATCCAAACATGCGCATTGCTTATGTATCGCACTACCAAAAACTGATGGTGAATACTTTTTTTTTTTTGAATCTTTTAGCGCATTATTATAAACTTTTGATTGGTGTTCCGTAAAATAATTTTATAACAAAAGTATTCCGTGATCCATAAGGGTGAAACAAATCCTGGTATATTTATTTGAATTGCGACGACCGTGATTAAAGTATAAAAATATTAAACACTTATACCTAGCAATTCTTGTAAGGAATGTTGATAAGTCGCCAGTATTCTGTCATACGGTGTGGGCCCGTTTTATTCAAACAATAATACTTTACTACCGGTACATTAAGCCCGTTTATATGCACCTTTCGCGGGCAGATTAGATTAAGGTTCAATCCGGATTGAAAAGTAATCCGTTCCAGCGTCGTAATTACATGGCGTGAAATTCAAGCCAGCTTGTGTGTACAAACTGCACTGATATGCATTGTTACGTAATATTCAAGTAAACCTCTGACGCCCAACCAATTTTTCGGCTTAGGCTACTCCTTGCGGTAGCAATCTATTGCTGCTTGTTCGTTTTTAAAAACCTAAAATTGAAAAAAAACAAGAATTACTTGAGTTTGGTTTGCCGAAGTATGTTTTTGACTGTAAAGTGCTTCAGTTTACCTGGCACACAGAATATAAGTGCAGGAAAGTTAAGCTTATGTGTGCTGGTCAACGCTATATAGCTACAAGGCAGAGTGGACAAAAGAAGGTGACGAGATTGAGATATACCAAACATGACTAATGAAAACTGTATTTGGGGCTGGCCTAAAATCCTACCACAGCGTTGTGATAATTATTAAAGCAATGTACAATATTTGGGTGAGGGTGGGCCAAGTATTACTATTTAAACCTACCCAAACCCGCATCCTAACCCAAATAATGTTTGACTTTGTGGATTCTAGACCAGCCCCTCTGTCACGAATTAGTATCTAACGCAGTGGTTCTCAAACTTTTGTTAAGAAATTACGCTACGGTCCCCTAGCAATTTTTTAATGCTCACGGTCCTTAAAAATATACACAAATAAACTCAAAATAACACGTTGTTTTTAATTGTATCAATGGGACGGGTGCACTTGCTTCTTTGCTATCAGTTATATTAACCTCTAATTAACGAATCACTTTATTTGAGTCTAGTAATCACAAACAGTTTTAAAACCGTGCCCACAGTGGCAGCGCAGCAAGCTGTAAAAACGTAATTCTCACTAGCACAACGCAACACTATGACGCCACAATGGACAATTTAACTTTAAGCGTGCGATAACCTTAATGAAAAACTAATGAGCATGGTTTGGAAAAGTAAGTTGCCTGAAATTTTATTGCACAAAAATTTTTCTTCTTCAGGAGCGTCGTGTTGATTTTTTTGTTAGGTGCTTCGCGGTCTCAGAAAATTGTCTCGCGGACCCAAAAGGACCGCGGACCCCAGTTTGAGAACCACTGATCTAACGAGTGTATGTAATATTCTTTCCTTATGCGCTAAACTTGTTGTTTTGTTTGCGACTAGCCGTTTGTAATTCTCACTCACAACCTTGCAAACTGACGACCTTGTTTTTATTGTCGTGCATTCAACTGTGACCATGCCGAAGTAAAACAAAATGGGTAGATTTTAAAACAGCCTAAATATCCTTGAAGTCAGACACCATAGAATTCTTACGCCCGCGGGACTAATGTGGCCAACGGTCTCGTTTTATTGGCTCGCTGTATGTTATTTTTTTGAGCCAGTGATGAAATCATATAAATGTTTGTTTTTTCACTTGATGCATTTGCTGTCGATGAACTTTATTTTTCGGCCAATTTTAATTAAATAAATTTTGTTTTAAACAAGATAAGGCAATCTTAGTATTCTGCGCGTTGTTCATATTTCACGTGTTTTTGTTTTAGCCATTCAGGTGTGGAGACAAAGCTTCTAAGTTAAGCGTATGACCAACTAAAAAAAATAATTCCTTTTTTCAATTACTTTATCTTCACTTACCTAATTGCATAACAGTGTTTTGGAGAACTGGACGCTTCTTAAGATTACTTGAATTGTGACGTAAATGTGGCGTCATATGTCCCAAAAAAAACCGGAGACTTTATTACAGGGAGTCGAACCGTTTGACTTTCCGGTTCAGGTTCGGATGGGTTTAAGGATTTTTTTTTAAATCCGGTTCAGTTCCGGTTTCGGTTTCAAGCAATTTAAAAGTTTCGGTTTAGCTCCGGTTCGACCATTGTTATTTCAAAGCCGGTTCATAAGTTCGGATGTAATATAAGTTGCGTTAAAGAATAATCTTTGAATTGTAAGTCATTTAATCCAAGTTACGTGGCGTATTAAACAAACAGCTATACTCATTATTGAAATATCTAAAAAATAAAAAACACGTTTCATTTAAATACTAGACGAAATACCTGGCGTTGCCCAGGTTAAATAGAATATTTACCATCATAATGTACAAAGTCTACCTGAATTTTATCTGGTTAAACAAAATGAAACAATCCATCATACTGTGGCTCTTTATTACTATTGCACATTGCGTTGTATCATGTCAAACTAACATGTTATAGCCCATAATTATGGAAGCTAAGTTAGGTAATCGCAGCATATAACCCGAAAGTAATGTTACGGATAGCGTTAGATCTTCGTAAGTGGCATAAATAATGCAAACATGTTTTTTTAAATGTCATAACAAATTTGCTTATACCTAAACGTTTCTACTGCGTGTCACTAAATAAAAATATCAAATCATGTTATATCGTGGGTCTAAAATCGGTTGACTTACAGGTTCGGGTTCGGTTAAGGTTCCTGTTTTTAAAAAAATATTTAAATATTTGGTTCAGTTCTGGTTCGGCTCCTTAAAATCTTACATAAAACGGTTCAGGTTCGGTAAAGGTTCGGAAAAAATGACCTAAAACCGGTTTATAAAGCTCCGGGTCGGTTTTGGTTCGACTCCAGCTGCTTTATTACAACTTGGCCCACCATACGAAACGAATTGCTTTTGTTGGCCCGCGACAAAATATAGCTGAGATAGATACCGTAGGTCTACTGGTGATCCGCCTCTGATGTATTCTGTACAATAGAATACAAAGGGTGCATGCATAACATTTTAATAAAATAACAATAAAACAGTTGAAATAACATCTATTTTAACTTAAAAAAACAGTGTAGAACAGCAGCAAAGAAAATCTGAATATGTTAAACGACGCGGTGACGCCTTTAGGCTGAAAAGATTTCCTTCTAAATTGGCCAAAGAAAGTACAAAATAACAAAATATGCGTGCGAATGCGAATGAATTTGGGGTGTAGGCCTAGGTATAGTTACTTTTATTGCCGAAATTCAGTTTGCGTGCGAAACGGAAATATTGTTCGACGTCTTTGGAAAATTGAAACAACGCACTAAACTAGACGACCAGAGCGTCGCGATCACGCGAAGCAGTATGAGAACCTTCGTTTTAATTATAGTCTTATTGAAAAAAGAAAAAAATTACTTTGTTTAATATGGTATGCGAAAGTGAGATTTAAAATAATTTCGATTAAAGGGTTTTACCTTTCTAAAACTTAAATACTTTTAAAAAAAAGCAAAAAAAAAACGATACATGCGTATAGCACAAAATTGTTCAAAATCTAATATTTATTGGAATCCGTTGCAATGTTTTAACTTTAATGTGACCACACTAATTCTAAACTGAAAAACTGCGTCGACAGACAAACGTGTATATTGTCAGATTTATTTTAGATATAAACACTCATTATAGCTATATGGTGCAAATAAATTCATGACGCAGTATAAATATGTGCTTTATAGGACCATTGTCATTTCGGCGAAATAATTTTTTGGTAATTTTTAGGATTTAAAAAAAAAAATTTCCGCTGTTTACCACATATTAAATATATTAGGAATTGAAAGATAAAACAAAATCTAAGTAAATTGTTAGCTAAAAAAGGACTGGCAATTTATTACCTTAAAGTATAAACACTGCTACACAATAAAATACAAACTTAATGATGTGAACAACAGTGCATATTCACCTAATTGAATTTTTTAAGCCTAATATCTTTTAAAGAATCATTGGATAATCAAGATCGAATTTTGAAAACTATCCGAATTAAGGAAGTTTATAAAAATTGCTATATAGCTACTATGGAACACACTAAATAAAATAAGATTGGTCTCTCACTCATCTGATTAAGAAATTTCCAGCGAAATGACTTTTTCGAAGCCTAATATTCGTCAAAAAATGTTGACAATTTACGCGTATAGAGAAGAAATCAAGGGCGATTTTAAACACTATCCGAACTGAGGAAGTTTATAAAAATCGCTATGCAGCTACAAGAGAACACGCTAAATAAAATAAGATTGGTCTCTCACTCATCTGATTAAGAAATTTCCAGCGAAATGACTTTTTCGAAGCCTAATATTCGTCAAAAAATGTTGACATTTTACGCGTATAGACAAGAAATCAAGCGCGATTTTGAAAACTATCCGAACTGAGTAAGTTTATAAAAATCGCTATGCAGCTACAAGGGAACACAGTAAATACAATAAGATTGGTCTCTCACTCATCTGATTAAGAAATTTCCAGCGAAATGACTTTTTCGAAGCCTAATATTCGTCAAAAAATGTTGACATTTTACGCGTATACAAGAAATCAAGTGCGATTTTGAAAACTATCCGAACTGAGAAAGTTTATAAAAATCGCTATGCAGCTACAAGAGAACACAGTAAATAAAATAAGATTCGTCTCTCACTCATCTGATTAAGAAATTTCCAGCGAAATGACTTTTTTGAAGCCTAATATTCGTCAAAAAATGTTGACATTTTACGCGTATAGAGAAGAAATCAAGGGCGATTTTGAATACTATCCGAACTGAGGAAGTTTATGAAAATCACTATGCAGCTACAAGAGAACACAGTAAATAAAATAAGATTCGTCTCTCACTCATCTGATTAAGAAATTTCCAGCGAAATGACTTTTTTGAAGCCTAATATTCGTCAAAAAATGTTGACATCTTACGCGTAGACAAGAAATCAAGAGCGATTTTGAAAACTATCCGAACTGAGGAAGTTTATAAAAATATTGAACTTATAAAAAACTAATTGCTGTATGATATCATTTTTTATAAATTTTGTTATTTAGAATGATTATAAAAACGACTAAAATGGACTATTACGGTTGACTCTAAGCTGGCTACCTCGGAACCTGGATACCACTCCCGACATACATGGATGATGTTCTTACACTTGGCATCGATGTCGTTGTCCCACCACCTCCTGAAGTCGTTGGTGCCAAGTGCAAGAACGATGTAGCTCACGTTCTCGAACCGCGTCCCATCAGCCAGCTCGATCGCACCATGGTCGATCTCCCCGCCTGGGATCGAAATCGCAGACAGAGAGAACACCTCGCTCGCGCACGTACCACCTTGAAATACATTAAGATGAAAGTTACATGTTTTCATTGTTCATGAGTTGTAAAAAAATATATCTGCTCGTAAAAAAATATCGTTTATATGGTCTGTATGTAAAAGTCCTTTTTGAAAAACAGTGTTTATATACATTATTATTAATATTAGGACATTTAAAAATGCGCAATTAAAATTAAGCTTGTAAATTGACATAAGCCAGTAAAGTAAACAAAGTACATTAATGCCAATAAAGGAAGCAAAAGTACATTATACCTGACCAAACGAATACATATATATAAATTGGCTTATTTATCATTCTAGGCAGATGTTGGAATTTTTTACATTAAGTAGAATTTCGCCTTTTCTACGTGAAGAGGTTTTTATGCCTTTGAAATCCACACGGTATTATAATTAGTATATACTGGTCTGTTTCGTCATAGCTAAGCATTGAACAAAAACGTTTGTATGTGTTTAATTAATATTTTAAAAGGTTACTTGTAAGCAGGGAGTCGAACCGTTTGACTTTACCGGTTCAGGTTCGGTTCGGGTTCAATAATTTTTTCGGAATCCGGTTCAGTTCCGGTTTCGGTTCGGAGTAATTTAATAGTTCCGGTTCAGCTCCGGTTCGAACATCGCTATTTCAAAACCGGTTCATAAAGTTCCGGTTTAGATACAATATAATTTGCGTTAAATCTCAAAATGTGGGTCGACAAATGTAGAGAATAATGTTTGAATTGTAAGTCATTTAATCTAAGTTACGTGATGTATTAAAAAAACAGCAACTCATTATTGAAATATCTAAAAAATAAAAAATAAAAGGTTTTTTCATTCAATAATCATATTTTTTCATAAAATTTCGAATATGGCGTAACTTGACTCTGTAAAATAGAAGTTGTGACGTCATGCAGGAGCGAACCGCTTTTATTTACAGGTTCGGGTTCGGTTAAGGTTCAGGTACTTTCAAATTATTCGGTTCAGTTCCGATTCGGCTCCCTAAAATCTTATAAAAACCGGTTCGGGTTCGGTTACGGTTCGGATAAAATTGACCCAAAACCGGTTCATAAAGTTCCGGTTCGGTTCCGGTTCGACTCCCTGCTTGTAAGTGATGGTTCGGATCCAAATTCAATGTAGATAGCCTAATAAAGTTGCGAAACTTTAAATACGCTTGTTAAACTGTACAATTTATACAAATGCAACAATAATTTAGCCTATTTTATAACTGCTTATGATGCTTACTAGTAATGCCGGGAAACCTTTATTGAAAATTTTACAATGATTAAACTGTGCGAAGAAGTTATTAATTTGCCAAGACATCTTAATACTAGCCAAAAACATGTATAGAGCGAAAGTTTTTAATCTCTCTATATTACTGCGATTATCAAAAGCGTTTTGGATTTAATAACTCGCCTATTAATGCAATTGTCTAAAACAAACCTTTTCTAAGTTTATTTTACCTGCGGATAAACGATGTTCCGGCCATTGCTGTCCGTCACCAGAAGCACCGAAGGCAGTCTGGACGGCTCTGGGCGAAGGTAGGCCGTCTGCTTCCCGCTCACACCGAGAGTGTACTTCTTCGTCCTCGTCCGATACCCTCGAACCCTCTCCTTGCGTCGAAACATCTCTTTCCTCTCTGTAAAACTTACTTAAAAACTTTCGTCAACTCGTTTATGAACAAGCAATAAACAAGTAAAATGCCAGTCACAAGCCCACACTCCCTGAATCAGGTATGAAAACTTAAGCTGTGTTTTAAACCTGTATAGGTCAATAAAATGTAAGTCGATGCAATCAACCCAGGCCAATAATCACACTTTTGCTTTTCAGTAAGTCGCAGTTGGAAATAAGCAGATCAAAAATCTTAAGCTGAAAGCAAAAAACATTATTCTAAACATCGAAAAAGTGATTTAAAAAAAGCTAAACTCAAGGATGGTAATACATCAACCATTCGAATATGTTAACAGGCACGTATATTTTTTATACCGGTACGACACATGGTATTGTTTATGTGTACTAGGCGAATCGCATTTGCAAGTCACACACATCTTAACAAGATCTATTTAAACGTTTTAAACAGTATCCTGCAGTGGTAATTTTTTTATCAGTATAAATCAACTTCAATCAACCTTATTCAATGAAAAGCATTTTAAACAGCTTTGATCAAATTAGGCCAAACGCCATAGTTTAATGTTTTATGTCTACCATATAAAAAGTGGGTTTGGATAATGCCTAAACTTGCAGTAATAACACTAAACCTTTCCTACATTTTTTTTATATTCACATAGGACATTTAATGTTGGATACAAAAATTTACCGAAATTAAGTACCCTGCCAAAAATGCTGAAAATTGACATCAACATATAACAAATTTACGGTAACATGTAGCTGTTTTAATTTAGTTTGAGCACGTGAAACTAATTTCTAAATCTGTAATATTTAACTTATTAAACAGCTTCTTGTGTTTTACTACAGTTTGATTAAGTCAGATTAACTATGATAAAACTGCTAAGCGTAAACACTGCTATTTTACCACGGTTAACTAATGAAACGTTTAAACGAAGAAACAAAATAAGAAAAAATGATAAATTTGAATCCAGCATGTTTTCTACAACACAATGACCATTGTCGCGTAATGAAAAACCGAAATATGCGTTTTTTAAATACGAAGAATCACAAAATACAAAAATTTTATGGCAATAAAAATGTAAAATTGAAACTTACTATCAAAATAACAACATATTCATTTTTTTCTCGAAAGTAAGTTCGGAAAATTCACCAAACTAAGAAAAATATATTGGCTAGCATCTAAATATCAAAGCAGAATTTCGGATAGTTTTCAAAATCGCCCTTGATCTTCTCTATACGCGTAAAATGTCAACATTTTTTGACGAATATTAGGCTTCGAAAAAGTCATTTCGCTGGAAATTTCTTAATCAGATGAGTGAGAGACCAATCTTATTTTATTTAGTATGTTCCACAGTAGCTACATAGCAATTTTTATAAACTTCCTCAGTTCGGATAGTATTCAAAATCGATTCTTCTCTATGCGCCTAAAATGTCAACATTTTTTGACGAATATTAGGCTTCGAAAAAGTCATTTCGCTGGAAATTTCTTAATCAGATGATTGGGAGACCAATCTTATTTTATTTAGTATGTTCCATAGTAGCTACATAGCAATTTTTACAAACTTCCTCAGTTCGGATAGTATTCAAAATCGCCCTTGATTTCTTCTCTATACGCGTAAAATGTCAACATTTTTTGACGAATATTAGGCTTCGAAAAAGTCATTTCGCTGGAAATTTCTTAATCAGATGAGTGAGAGACCAATCTTATTTTATTTAGTATGTTCCATAGTAGCTACATAGCAATTTTTATAAACTTCCTCAGTTCGGATAGTATTCAAAATCGCCCTTGATTTCTTCTCTATGCGCCTAAAATGTCAACATTTTTTGACGAATATTAGGCTTCGAAAAAGTCATTTCGCTGGAAATTTCTTTATCAGATGTGTGAGAGACCAATCTTATTTTATTTAGTATGTTCCATAGTAGCTACATAGCAATTTTTATAAACTTTCTCAGTTCGGATAGTTTTCAAAATCGCCCTTGATTTCTTTACTATACGAGTAAAAATACTGCCATATTTTGACGAATATTATGCTTCGAAAAAGTCATTTCGCTGGAAATTTCTTAATTAGATGAGTGAGAGACCAATCTTATTTTATTTACTGTGTTCTCTTGTAGCTGCATAGCGATTTTTATAAACTTCCTCAGTTCGGATAGTATTCAAAATCGCCCTTGATTTCTTCTCTATACGCGTAAAATGTCAACATTTTTTGACGAATATTAGGCTTCGAAAAAGTCATTTCGCTGGAAATTTCTTAATCAGATGAGTGAGAGACCAATCTTATTTTATTTAGTATGTTCCATAGTAGCTACATAACAATTTTTATAAACTTCCTCAGTTCGGATAGTATTCAAAATCGCCCTTGATTTCTTCTCTATACGCCTAAAATGTCAACATTTTTTGACGAATATTAGGTTTCGACAAAGTCATTTCGCTGGAAATTTCTTAATCAGATGAGTGAGAGACCAATCTTATTTTATTTAGTATGTTCCATAGTAGCTACATAGCAATTTTTATAAACTTTCTCAGTTCGGATAATTTTCAAAATCGCCCTTGATTTCTTTACTATACGAGTAAAAATACTGCCATATTTTGACGAATATTATGCTTCGAAAAAGTCATTTCGCTGGAAATTTCTTAATCAGATGAGTGAGAGACGAATCTTATTTTATTTACTGTGTTCTCTTGTAGCTGCATAGTGATTTTCATAAACTTCCTCAGTTCGGATAGTATTCAAAATCGCCCTTGATTTCTTCTCTATACGCGTAAAATGTCAACATTTTTTGACGAATATTAGGCTTCAAAAAAGTCATTTCGCTGGAAATTTCCTAATCAGATGAGTGAGAGACGAATCTTATTTTATTTACTGTGTTCTCTTGTAGCTGCATAGCGATTTTTATAAACTTTCTCAGTTCGGATAGTTTTCAAAATCGCACTTGATTTCTTGTATACGCGTAAAATGTCAACATTTTTTGACGAATATTAGGCTTCGAAAAAGTCATTTCGCTGGAAATTTCTTAATCAGATGAGTGAGAGACCAATCTTATTGTATTTACTGTGTTCCCTTGTAGCTGCATAGCGATTTTTATAAACTTACTCAGTTCGGATAGTTTTTAAAATCGCGCTTGATTTCTTGTCTATACGCGTAAAATGTCAACATTTTTTGACGAATATTAGGCTTCGAAAAAGTCATTTCGCTGGAAATTTCTTAATCAGATGAGTGAGAGACCAATCTTATTTTATTTAGCGTGTTCTCTTGTAGCTGCATAGCGATTTTTATAAACTTCCTCAGTTCGGATAGTTTTTAAAATCGCCCTTGATTTCTTCTCTATACGCGTAAATTGTCAACATTTTTTGACGAATATTAGGCTTCGAAAAAGTCATTTCGCTGGAAATTTCTTAATCAGATGAGTGAGAGACCAATCTTATTTTATTTAGTGTGTTCCATAGTAGCTATATAGCAATTTTTATAAACTTCCTTAATTCGGATAGTTTTCAAAATTCGATCTTGATTATCCAATAATTCTTTAAAAGATATTAGGCTTAAAAAATTCAATTAGGTGAATATGCACTGTTGTTCACATCATTAAGTTTGTATTTTATTGTTTAGCAGTGTGTATACTTTGTGGTAATAAATTGCCAGTCCTATTTTAGCTAACAATTTACTTAGATTTTGTTTTATCTTTCAATTCCTAATATATTTAATATGTGGTAAACAGCGAAAATTTTGTTTAAAAAAATCCTAAAAATTACAAAAAAATTATTTCGCCGAAATGACAATGGTACTGTAGGTATTGCAGTAAAGTAAATGTGTGATTTTTACTGGTTTTGAGTTAAGGACGAAGAGCAATATAAATACGTTATATGCATTAACTGGCCAGTTGCGACTGGATTATCAGATCCGCCAGCAAGGAAGGGGATTTTACATAACTAGATGCATAGACATGAGACATGTATTGGCAGTTTGCTGGTCTAGAATCCTACCACAACGCACATTATTTGGGTTAGTTGCTGATTTGGATTTTGGTCAACTAATATTATAATATTAATAATAATTTCTTGAACGCAGTATTAGGATGCTAGATCAACGACGTTTAAATGGGCTTTTTATAGTATGAGTGTTTAAGACTAATGACTTTACAATTTAAAGCTTTTATTTTTTGTGGAAATGTAGTTTACATAATAATTCAATATTTTAATTCTTACAGTATTCATTGGTTTTTATTAATTTGTTTGTTACAGTTTCTATATGAAATTCAGGTTTCACTGTTAAATAGCAAAAAATAAGACTTCAACATAAAAAAGCATGGTTGTGTGAAAGCTAGTCAATATCTTTCCAGATTGGAAACTTTGGATTTTGCGTCGGGGAGACGATTTTGCAGCATAAATATGCGCAGCTGCCGTTTTTCATCTCCTGTTTGGGCAAACCCAAACGCAGGATATTTTTCTCTCTTTTGACTTTTGTTATTCGTTCAGGTTGGCTGTTCAGCAAAATGTGTGTTTTAGGCAATTGACAACAAGCCTTTCTTTTTTCTTGCTAAAAAACGTTTAGCTTGGCACAGCCCAGGTTGGAAAGTTTGGCCTGCGCGGGGGATTTATCCCCGCGCAGTAGCACTTTCAGCCACGGTCACAGCCGCGCATTTTATAGAAAATGTGTTCAGCCGCGCAAATCTGACTCGAGCAAACGCGCAAAACTTCAGCCGCGCAAACTTCTGTATGAAACTTATCAAGCACAAAAAAAATTGGCGGGCCGCATACTGAAGTTGCATAACATTTTTTAACGCTAGTTTATAAGACGTATATAATATAATGCATCATATAGAATCACTTGCGAAACGCTAAAAACGCACAGTTCGGCGAATTGGTCACGCATCAGTGGACAACGGTCACATGTTTAGTGACGTCAAATTAGGCAATTTCGAGTAATTTTGCATATTAAATGCTATACTATCCAACTTTTTAAATATTTACCTGCGCACTGCGCCCGCACACCAACCAAAAATTGCGCAGTGACCAGATTGGAAACTTTGGATATTGCACGGGGGAGATGTTTTGCAGCTGAAAAAATGCGCGGCTGAAAATAAAATTTCGACTTGAACTTGCACGGCTGAAAATAAACCACCAGGCTACCGAACGTTGTAAGTTGCGATACTATAATAAACTTACAGGTTTACAGTGTTCATGGAATGCTTGAAGCACTGAGCAATTTTTGGTTGGTGTGCGGGCGCAGCTAAATATTTAAAAAGTTGGATTGTGTAGCATTTAATGTGCAATATTACTCGATATTGCCTAATTTGACGTCACTATACACGTGACCGTTGTCCACTGATGCGTGACCAAAACGCCGAACTGTGCGTTTTTAGCGTTTCACAAGGTATTCTATATGATGCATTATATTATATACGTCTTATAGACTAGCGTTTAAAAATGTTATGCAACTTCAGTATGCGGTCCGCCAATTTTTATTGTGCTTGTTGTGGCCCTTGCACCATTTTAGTTGTGCAGGCCTGATTTAAGGTGACACATTTTCGGTCATACACAAGTGATGAGTGAATAAATGTGACGTCAGTATTACAGGAGCCATACTGACGTTTCTATTATGTTAATATACTTCTCGTAAATAGTAAAGTTTGTTAAATCCCGTATTTATATTTTAGTAGTATTACTCATTTTTAGGTAATTTAGTTCCATAACAGAAGTTTGCGCGTCTGAAGTTTTGCGCGTTTGCTCGAGTCAGATTTGCGCGGCTGAACACATTTTCCATAAAATGCGCGGCTGTGACCGCGGCTGAAGGTGCTGCTGCGCGGGGGATTTATCCTTTTTTTATCCCCCGCGCAGGCCAAACTTTCCAACCTGGCGCAGTGATTCAAGTATTCTATGAACGCTGTAAGTTTAATATAAATTCGCAATTTACAACTTTCGGTAGCCTGATGGTTTATTTTCAGCCGCGCAAGTTCAATTCGAAATTTTATTTTCAGCCGCGCATTTTTTCAGCTGCAAAACATCTCCCCCTCGCAATATCCAAAGTTTCCAATCTGGGGCACAGCTAATGTTCCTCGCTGTTCAGGGTCTGCATAAATATCCAAGTGTTTGCTTTGCTTCTAAAGCAGTGGTTCTTAACGTTTTTCTACCACGCCCCCTTTGGTGATTGTCCTGTTTCTTGGCCCCCCTTAAATGTTAAACAATAATCATACTAAAAAATTGGTATTTTTGGATTACATATCAATCACAGCATGAGTATTAAAAAGTGAACTCTTTATCACGTGAAGCAGGAAAAAATTGCGTTTATTTGGTTTTGGGTACGTTTAGTCTTGGAGACACATAAAAAATTACTCGTGCTCAATATATTGGTTAACAAAGAGCTGATTTTGACAAGCATTGTGTGAAAAAATTAAACATTGCGGTAATACTTTTTCAAAAGCGTGATGACTAGGGATAGGGATGTTCAAAGTAGTATCCCAAGGGATTCTAGAACTGTAGGTTTAGAATCTAGATTAACGAATCCAGAATATGGAATCCTGTTTTTTTTTTGTTAAATTATTTAACCTTGTTTTTGTTTGGGGAAGACAGCGCTAAATTACAAAACAATTTGCTAACATGTGTATATTATAATAGAAAATATTCTCCCAAATGTTCAACATTGTTAATAGCTGTCATTTGGAGAAGTTGTGTAAACTGCAAAACATGTCTAGGTTGTTGCAAAACTTAATAGGTTTGCAAAGTGAGTAGAATGCAACGCACAATGAACTGTTCAGCAATTGGTGCAACAGTTCACAATGAACTGTTCAGCAAACAACATTATTTTGTGTCAGTTTTTCACAAACGTGATCTGTTATGCAGTCGAATAATGCACGGCAAAGAATACAACGTTACTATTGCCATAACCAATAGTTCCACGCTGTGCATAACCTCTCTGAATATTGGCTTAAAGTTGACCTTAATTAACCCTGTAGCGCATTTTGTCCAAGGCTAGCATGTTTTACCGGAAACGTTTCGAAATTGCGAACTCCGCGCCTGGTATTACACTTTAGTCACACGTCCAATAACACTTGATTGACATTTAGTTACTAGGCAATAGTTATCGCAAGACGCAAAGTAATTGGTTGCCCAAAAAAGCTAACTGCAGTAAGGCTACATTCAAAATGAAATCTAATAATACCTACACTCCAATCTAAAGCTAACTCTAACCCAAAACATTATATAATCACTAATGAATGTATCCATAGCCAAGCATGTCAGGCAAACAACCCCATCCTAATTTTGTTGTCTACAGGTTTTTGACCCTAGTCTACAGAAATAGTTAAATATTATAATAACTTAAATGTCAAAAAGTTGGTTCTAATTTTTCTATTTAAACTTTGTGGGAAAAATTCAACAAGCCAAATAGTCGAAAAATTGTAAAAAAAGGCATAGAAAAAGGATAAAAAAAGTTGTTGTAAAGTTGGCCAATCAAACCTCGACAACAAAATCTAGCATTCAATTAATCTGTTGAATGGGTAGTTTTTATGGCTGTCTACTATACTATTTTAACCTAAATTTGCAGCTTAGAATTTGCGAATTAAATTTTAAAATTATTTTCCCATATAGAAAAGTATATATATATTCCAAGGAATCAACAATCTTGCACAATATTTGTATGAACCAGTGCAAACGTAATGATCCTATTACTACTCACCTTCTTACTTCTACATTTTTTATTTACAGAGTTTAACATGAATAACTAATGAAATGCATACAGACATTTTTGTTTCTTTTTTTAATTTGCTGTAATATACGCATTTAAATGATGAGCAATGATAATGCCACAAATTCTAAAAATGATCTTGATGACCGTCAGTATAGAGAAAAATATCACCGTTTAAGAGAACAACATGAAATTGATAAAAGGGTAAGTTTTTATGTTTATTAATTCACATAGGATAATTATCTTATGTGACACGGAATCATGTGATTAAGAAAAAAATAGTTAAAATGGTTCAAGTCATTCCTAATTATTTCGGTTGCAGCATACGTTAAAAAGGTTGTGCTTTTTAGTTTAACTATAAAGATAAAGATATCTGCAAAACCCAATCCACACCTGATTGTTACTAGCAGCCAAGAAATTGAGTGACAAGAGAGATGCAATAGATTGCATAAAAAAACATAGGTGAATCTGTTGTGTAGTGTTGAGGTATGCTGGCTTCCCCACCAGGCTATCTATTCTCTTTTTTGAACAAGTGGTAAACATAATATCACCTTTTATTATGAAGCAGCAATTAATCAGCAAAAAAAATTTTCTAACATATGTGTATTGTTACTAAAAACATAAGAAATTTTTAAAATTCAAAATTTGAATCCATTTATGGGAATGGTTATTAAATAACTACATAAAAAGAATAAAAGCATTAAAAAGCTAGATGGGGTTGCGGTTGTTCTATATTTTGTCAGAGGATATTTTTTTATGGTTTAATAATTGGGTCATTATAAATAAGGTTATTTAGGTTAATTTTTGTAATTACACGGTTTATTCGATTTACGGTTTATATAAAGTTGTAGGCTACTTTCTCTTGACTTGTTTCTGCAAGCAAAAACAGATATGGGCCGAAAAATTTCTTGCGACTTACGTCTATGCATAATAACTTTAGATGGACATATACAAATCCCAAAACTTTTCCTTGACTTGTTTCTGCAAGCAAAAACAGATATGGGCCGAAAATTCTCTGCCATTCCTTCCGACGTAAATGTAAATATTTTTTCCACAAAAAAATGCTTATTGTTTTAACCCTCTCTCCTCCTTGCCCTCAAACCAAATAAAAAAAACAATTTATTTTCCCCTATTAATAGGACGACGCACATGTTCGCTTCGCGTCTGAAGGTTTGCTTTTGCTGGATGTTTAATGGCTGTTTCTGGTGATTTTTTTTTTATAATTTGTGATGTTATTGCAATCGCTATTTTATGACGTCATATCCGTCACTTTTTTATGACGTCATTAACGTCAGAACGAAAAACGGGGAATTCCCTAAGTTAAAAATTGGGGAATTCCCTACGTTGAAAATTTGGGATTCCCCCTTTTTGGATTTCTGGATATGCCCCTGCGTAGTACGTGTTTTTCAGAGTGACGTGATACATTTCAAAGAATTGATTATTTGTTGTTTGCCTAATGCATTAATGATAAATATAAAAATTCACAAATCTAAAGGCTTATAAAAACATAATGAACAGTTTTCATAATTGCATTTAGCCCATGGCAGGGAAGATGTTTAGGTTTCGGCTGTAAATATTGACATACTTGTGTCTGGCGTTTCCAAAGCAGAATCCTTTGGCGGAATCTGTTTCGCTGCTTTAACAGTGCCCCTTTGTCGCGTATTAACGCGAGACAGTCGGTATAACTGGTGTCGTTTTAACCAGATCCTTTTTTAGGAAATATTGCCACCGCTAGATATGAGTACAGAGCTAAAACTGATTTTACGATGACGTCACAATTTGTTTCCAATTCCTACCCTCAGCTGAAGGCCCCTAGGTAAATAGACTTTTAAACTCTTAAAGGCTCATCTACATATATGCCTCCATCTTGTATGGACATTTGAAGTCACTCCAAATTATAGTTTTCCTGTAAAACTCTGGACAAAAAACGGTCTTAAACAAACCAAAAAAACCATAAAAGAATTGGAGCAAAAACAAGATATGTCCCGAAAATAAATTTTCGGCCCATATAATTTGAGCAAAAACAAGATATGTCCGAAAATAAATTTTTGGCCCTTATAATAACGGCAAAAACAAGATATGTCCTGAAAATAAATTTTCGGCCCATATAACTAGACGCAATTGTTTTATCTTTTGTGTCAGGGTGTTTTTTTTTTACAGGACTTTTATAAGGATGGTTTGTCAAAGTAATTGGGTCAATATAAATAGGGTTATTTACCAGGTTATTTCTTGTAATGTTATTGCCCTTTGGTTTGTTGGTATTAAGGTCTATATCAGTGCTTTTTAACCTTTTTGCTGGAGTGGAACCCTATTGAAACATTCCACTGGCTGGAGGAACTCCAATGCAATAATTCCACTGGCTCGAGGAACCCCAGTGTGATAAACACACCTCAATTAGCTAGACAATTTAAAAATTGCGGAACCCCTGGACTGTACTAGCGGAACTCTGGTTGAAAACCACTGGTCTATATTAAGTTGTACTTTCTCTTATCTTTTTTCTTCAAGCAAAAACAGATGAGACTAAAATTTTCAAAAATATGTAATAGTAACAATTTAAATACGTAACAAAATAATATTCGTTTTCAGTGCTTATTGTAATACAAATTCACTACACTACTTGGCAGAACAAGTCATGTTTATGAAATTTTGCTACTGCTTAATAGGAGTATAGAGCTTAAAGAGCTTGTACGATGACACAACACTTATTTTGCGATTTTTGTTCCCTAACTTAAGGCCCCCAAGGTGAAAACCAAAAAAATCTCCCAACATACAAAGTAAAAATAATTCATTCGCCTTTATACATTTTTTTTGTTACTTCTAAAAAAATAAAAAAATTGTACTTACCTTAAAAATATATATTCCATGCACCTGCCAGATAACATCAATTAAATTTTTTTATCCCCTCTCCCCACACACACAAAAATGAAACTAAACCGCAGCAACCCCATCCTCAGAAAAATAAAAACATTCAGTTGACAGCCCTCCCAATTAAAACTGAAAAGTAAAAAGTGTTTAGCAGACATTATTGCATGACATGACATTATTTTAGGTTTTTTGGCCCCCCAAAAAAGACCCTAGGTGTGTGGACTCATAAGCCTATTATGCGCACCTACATACAAGTCTATGCCATGTCTAAAAATATGAAAAGTCTAAGATGTATTTATACTTTTTTTTAACAGTCACTGCTATGCCACCAGTGGGTCATACGTAAAATTTAGCTACTGCGTTGTGACCCACCAGTGGGTCGTACGAAAAAAATTACTGTTTTTTTTTTACTTTCACGGCGATGTGATGTTAATTGCGCCTTCAACAGTTTTGAGGGTTTATAATCTGGTACTCATTAAGTTAAACTAAATAAAACTTAACATATTCGGCTTTCTTTTTCAAAATTTATGTTTATTTAACTGGGTTCTATTTTTTCGCTAAAAAAAGCAGGGTCGTATCCAGAAATCCAAAAAGTGGGGGGTCTTGAATTTTCAACGTAGGGAATTCCCCAATTTTGAACTTAGGGAATTTCCTGATTTTCCTATGACGAGTAATGATGTCATAAATAAGAAAAAAAAATCATCAGAAACAGCCAATTAACGTCCAGCAAAAGCGAACTTTTAGACACAAAGCGAACACGTGCGACATGCGTCATCCACACTCCTGCCAGGCGCCAGCTGCGAAAGCGCTTAGCGTGCAATCGTTAACATCAGGAGAAAAACGAAAACAAGACCGTGAAATATATGTGATTGATTTTGGTAGATCCATGTATGGGACTACGCTACATTACAAGCACATCTCATCGTCTCTCGCCACCTGCAATACTTAACAAAGATCGTTTTTCCCGTGTGTTTTTCGATTAGCGCGACATATAAAACTACTTCGAAGAAACGCGATAACTTTAAGAGTTAGTCTTTTAAATTTCTTGCAAGTTTTTATTGGTCCGAACCCCCAAAACCCCCCTTGGATACGCCACTTCTTCTAATACACACTATTGTAAAGGTATTGTGCCAGGCAATCACTCTGATCTGTCATCAAGCTTGTCGTAAGAGCTTAATTTTCCTCAGCAAGTGCCTTTTATCACAAAATGATTTTCTACCTGCCCTTTAGTTTCTACATACTGAATTAGGAACAGCAGCAAACATTCCTAAAAAGGCAGCAAACATTTTCCCAAAAAGAACTGAATACACACTTTTATTACAGGATTTATGATGCTATGCTATATTTATTCTGTAACTATGAAGGTCAGTTATAACTTTTTTATGATTCATAGGTACTGTTGGCTCAATTCCATTACCAAACAAATACTCTTCAGCAGCAGCATCAACACCAGTTACAAGAACATTTAAAGGTAATATGAGATGATGGTCAAACTTGCATTAACAATAAAAGCTAGCAGAAACAAAACTTTATTTTTTTCTTATTATTGTGAACATGACTTGCAAATTATCATTAAATATGGATAATTCTCGGTTTCTTATTGTTTTCCAGTTGCATTTTTTTACCATAAAAGTTATTTTCCACTTAATTTATTTTATAAAAAGTCAAATTTTTATACCAAATCTTCATAAATTGAAATTGAAATGATTTTAAACCATGAAAAACCTGAGAAGTCTAAATACATAACAATGTGTTGACAAGTAATAATATTTAAACCAGCATATAAGTTATGTACCATTTTTATTGTTAAAGTTGACCTTAAGTAACCCTATAGCGCATTTTGTCGACGGCCAGCGCGTTTTACAATGTAATGTTACTTTTGCATCTTAACGCATTTAGGGAAATTGCAAACTCCTCACCTGACATTAACGTTAGTCGCTCGCCCAATAATGCTTGATTGACACTTAATTATCAGGCGAAGTTTATTGCGAGACGCAAACTAATTGGTTGCCTGCAAAAATGCTGACACTGCACTACAAGTTTACATTTAAAGCAAGAACTATAAATGTGTAGCGGCAGCGACAGGCCTTTATCTAAACTTACCACATGCGTTTGTACAATTAGGCGTGACAACCGGCAGTAAAACATTAAATTATATCGGTTCCATTTACCCGAAATAAACCGCAGAATTGGATTCGAATCCCATCTGGATTCAAGGATTCAATATTCTACTTGGAATATCCCTACCTTTGATAATGGTTTTTGCCAAAGTGACATGATTGTAAACAACAGGCCTATACGTTTAACTGCCTAAACACAGCGCAGTGACAATGCTGATCCAGTAATTAATCTGTAGTCATATTCACTGTTTCTTATGTTGTAACATCTCTATGTGTAAGTTGGCTTATTTTATTTTAAAGGAAAATGCCTTTAATGCCTATATTTCAGTGTTGCTTATATATAAATGCTTGTCGTTTAAACTGTGCATTATCATTTTGCAAAGCTTTTTCACATATTTACAATTGTTTTGTTGTTTATGTTTGCTTCTAACCAGCAGTTCCCAAACTGGGGTCTGCGGATCAACTGGGGTCCGTACAGAAATTTGTAACATTTGTCTATTGAACCAAAATAAGAAAACAAATTGATGGCTTTCGTAACAAACAATTGCCATATAGGATGTTAATTTTTTAATTTAGCGATGGCACTTCGGAGTGGCCACATGTGGAAGCTATAACCAAAAAGCGCAAAATATCATTTGGTGACTTAATGATAGCTTCGCTGTGTTGTTGTTTTTTCGCTATGTTGCATGGCAACGCTAAGGTATTGCTTTGGTGACCAACAAGAAATTTTGAACCGCAACTATTTCATTTGTTTACTAATTGCTAATTCTGTATTGCAGTAAAATAAATAGGATGCTTTTCAATTAAATGAACCCTAGAAAGTCGTTTTGAAGTGTTAGTTTGTTGATATTATTAATAGTTACACATCTAATACATATGGTCAGTTGTTCAGAGCAAAAAACATCTGTAGTGTTGTCCGAGCATCTATGATGGACAATTTTATGAGTGAATTTCACCACAAACAGAGTTTCAGCTTTGCCTTACTTGTATGGAAATTGTTGTTAGACTGAATATTACAGACAGCAAAAATTATATTTTTGGATTTGGGCCTTTGCACACTTGAGGTCATAGAAAATTCAAGTTATAGAAACATTATAAAAATCAAGTGTAGTTCTAAGTAAACACTAGAAATTTTTGCTCTTAAACCAGATGGTATTGGCTCATCAGCGCGAACAACAGCAGATTCCACCCCACCAACAACTTGAAGGCAGCAATGATCTTGTATTTTCCATTCAAAACAAGGAAAAAAAAAGTTAGTTTTTTATAAAAAATAAACTATTCATTTTACAATGTTCTAGTATGTATTACCGATAATTTTTTTTATGATAATGTCCACACAATGGAAAATTTCCTATTTGGTTGTGTCCTTACAAAACTGTTGCTTTTCATGCGAAATTTGCTATTCTTATTTTCCTTGGACAACAGTTTTTTTTTGCCTTATAGCAGGGGTTTCCAACCTGTGGTACTAGTGGTACGCGAAGGTGTTGGCGAGGAGCATCCGTTTTTTTCACAAAAATGCGATCTTCAAAATACAGGCCATGTCAATTGTTGACAAGGAGCACAGTTGCTTTGTAAAGTGTACAATGCTGTGAGACTGTGGGCATTAATTATGCCAAATGATTGCTCTTGATAGATATAATCTGCTGTTTTATAGCTAAAGCCTTAAGCTACAAATAGCGTTGAACAATGCTAGTTGTAAGCTAAAAATAGATAAAAATATGATTCAATTAAATTATTTTTCTGCTAAAGTGGTACACGTAACACTACAGAGAATCGTAAAAAGGTTGGGAACCCCTGCCTTTTAGTAACCCTATATTATATCTGGCCTGCGGAAAGTTGCCATTCTGGATTTCTAAAACATCTGCCAGGGTCATTTCATGTCAACTTACCTACCAGGCCATGTAAACCCATGGTTTCAGATTCCTAACACATGTTCACGGCGATGCGAATCATCAGTGGGTTATGCATAAAATTTAGCTACTGCATTGTGACCCACCGGTGGGTCGTACAAAAAACATTACTGTTTTTTTCACGTTCATGGTGATGGGATGTTAATTGCGCCTCAAATAATTTTGAGAGTTTATAATCTGGTTCTCAAAGTTAAACTTCAAAACTTAAAATATTCGGCTTTCTTCTTTAAAATTTATGTTTATTATGTTAATTTGGTTTATTGGTTCAAAATTATGAGCGGGTCATATTTTTTTGCTATAAAATAGTATGAAGTTATTTGAAGCTCTCTACGCCTACTTAGCGACAGTAATATCTAGCAGTATATCTCCGTTTTTGTTTTGTTTTTTTATCGCTAGTAAACCATAAAAATATTACTATGAATCCCTTGTTTGTTTTTCAGGGGTGAACAACCCAACAATCAGGGGGTTTTATGGCAAATTAATACAAAAAGTTGATAAAAAAAGATCAAGAAGGTTGTAGTTTTTGTGGTTTGGGTCCAAGGGTTAGGGGTGCATTTTTTTGAAGGGACTTTAAAAAATTAAATTTAAAAAATATTGAAAACCGTAAAACAAATAAACCAAAGTGTAATATATAATATTACAAAAATTAACCTGGTAAATAACCCTATTTATAATGACACAATTATTGAACCACCCATAAAAATAAGAAAAAAAAAAAAAAATAATACCCCCTAACAAAATATATGACAACCGTAACCCCATAAAACGATGCAGAATTCGTTTTGCAACAAGTAAAACAGAAATTGCTCACAGTATATATATTACCTAAGATCTATCACACAAGCAAATAGTTAAGCTTAACTCTATAAGTTGCTTAAAATGATGCGAGCCACCGGTTGGTCAAATCGCGTTGGCTACAATACAGTTTGTGTTTAACGCGTTGTGACCCACCGGTGTATAAACGATTAAACTGTCTGAAAGAACTTCTTAAAGCAAATAAACATGTCGACAAATTTTGACGGGAAATCTCTGCCGGCAGCTAGCTGTACAGAAAATGAAAGGTAATCACACCACAAGAAAACACCGAAAATTCGGGGTCGTAACGACCGTGTTAAATTTGTTTTTGAATTGTGTAGAAAGTGTTTCTGAGAAAAATGACAGATTTATTTTACTCATATACTTTTATACCTGGAGATATGACTATAAACAATCATGCCAAGTACATTATGCGTAAGACCTTAAAATTTAGAGCACTTGCCAATTTTGTTTATAAATTTTGATCGCCAATCGTCTAGTGTAGCCCACATGATGACAAATAATACCATTAGTAGCTAATTTTTACTTTACTGAACTTTCCAAATTTCTCTACACTCCAGCTAGTTACAAACTAAAATCTGTTTAAATTATTTTTTATTCAACTTAGTATGAACAAAAAGGGGTCAAATTAGTTTTTCGAGCTAACTATACCAACAAAAATTGCGCCCAATAGGAAGGCAGTCATCAAAAACCCCATCAAGGCTCATTATCTCTTTAACAAAGAGATATGCATTTAGGTTTGTTTTCCTGTTCCATCTTTGTACTTAATTTTAAGATGTTTATCATGTTTTTTTATTTTATTTGGGAAATACTTATTTACAACTGGCAAGAGTTTTCCAGTTAGACCAATAACAATAATAACTAGACGGGGGTGCGGTTGTTGTATATTTTGTCAGGGGGTATATTTTCAGGGCTTAGTGTTTATTTTAAATTTTTACTTAATTTTCAATTTACATTTAAATTTTTTTTTTTTTTTTTTTTTAAATATTTTGTATTGTGTACTTTATATTATATATTTTGTTTTTTATTTTCCTTAACTTGTTTCTGCAAGCAAAAACAGATATGGGCCGAAAACTTCCCCACTTAACTTATGCCTTTGATGCGAAAGGGGTTCAAATATGGCGTAGAATTTGGGGAATGATCGAAACATATATTTGATAAATAGAATTTACGTAGATAATGCGTATGGTCATTTTATTAAATTTTGACCAGCTTACGTGTTTGAAAAGCAAATATTATTATTCTCTTAAAGACTAAAAATGGTTTAACGCCTATGGTTTGCTATACTTTTGCAAACTTTTACTCGGTAATTTTTTACCATGGCTTGGGCCGAGCAATCACTGTTAAAACAGGCTTTAAATGTGTAGTTTTAAACAATATGAAAAACCCTATTATGTTCTCAATACGCAAACTATTAAATCGAAAGTTTTGCTAGATGTTTAGGCCTGATGTTGGTAGTATGCTGGTTGGAGCAAGATGCACGACAGGTGCTAACAGAGAGGCGTAGACTGCCTTAAGATTTCGCATTTAAACTTGCGGCAGTAAATACACCCTATTGACACTTAATTATTAGGCGAAGCTTATCGCAAAGTAATTGGTCGCCCCAAAAAATGCTGACGCCGCATTTAAAGCAAGCATTATAAATGTGTCGCCGATATTCTGCCTTGAACATCTACTCGAAATGCTTCCCTGCGTTAATTGTACGGTGGGTGAAACTTTATTCACGGCCTTACCTCTTTTTGTATTACCGCGACAATACGATGAAATACGATTTGAAGAATATTTGAAAAAATCGTATTTGGAGAATATTTGCTATTTGCACCTGTATATTATGTTACTCCAATCCAACATATCAACACACAATTTTAAGTTGTGTAGGCCTCGTGTTGATATGTTGGATTGGAGCAAGATGCACGACAGGTGCTAACAGAGAGGCGTAGACTGCCTTAAGATTTCGCATTTAAACTTGCGGCGGTAAATACACCCTATTGACACTTAATTATTAGGCGAAGATTATCGCGAAGTAATTGGTCGCCCGAAAAAAAACTAACGCCGCATTGAAAGCAAGCATTATAAATGAGTCGCCGATATTCTGCTTTAAACATCTCTACTCGCAATGCTTCCCTCCGTTAATTGTACGGTGGGTGAAACTTTATTCACGGCCTACCTCTTTGTGTATTACCGCGACAATACGATGAAATACGAATTGGAGAATATTGGAAAAATCGTATTTGGAGAATATTTGCTATTTGCACCTGTATAGTATGTTACTCCAATCCAACATATCAACACACAATTTTAAGTTGTGTAGGCCTGGTGTTGATATGTAGGATTAGAGTTGCCACCAGATTTCGCATTTAAATTTGCGGCCGTAAAATAAGTTGTTTCTTAAGAGCATTAAGTAATTTTACTAAAGAGAAGCCTCGTTTTAAAATGCAAGTCGCACGAGTCCAGTTTAGGACGTGCCACTTCGCACAATGAAAGTCTCACGCGCGGGACAATAAAGCACAGCAGGCGGTCAGTCGCTTCGTCACTTCACAAGCTGGACAAAGCAAGCGAATATGAACGAATTCTGTATGAAAGTTTTTCTGCTGCTAGATGGCAGTCGTTAGCTACAAAGTGCTAAAACGCAATATTTTAGGTTTTTACCCCCCAAGCAAAGCCCCCTGGGGGTGCAGCCTTATAAACTTTTACAAAGCACCTACATACCACTCTACGCCATGTCTGAAAATTTGAAGGTTCTATGATGTCTACTTTTTCTATAATGCTCTGGACAAAAATCGGTCTGAAACATGCCATAGCAAACCATAGCAAACCATAGCAAACCATATGAAACCAAAAAAAACAACGGCAATAACAAGATATGTCCCGAAAATAAATTTTCGGCCCATATAATAACGGCAAAAACAAGATATGTCCCGAAAATAAATTTTCGGCCCATATAATTCTCTTGACGTTAGGGGAAAGAGAGAAGTGATATTATATAAATGGTTATTAAAAAGGATGGCCTTAAGAAAGCAGTGGTGCCACTAGATCAGCCACCGACCTTAAAGTGATTTTTCGGCTCTTGTGCAAACTTTTTGGCACTTGCGCATGCGGTATAAAATTAGAGGGAACACTGGTACTAGTTGATTATTATATAATGTTTTCAGCATAGTTTATGAAATCAATCAAGCAGAACAATGATTTAATTAGTATCTCAGATTGAAAATATTTATTTTTCAGCAATTCAAGCTTGAAATATAGGCACAGGTGCAAAGAATAAAATATGATAATATGTATACTGTCTCACTTTTCTGCAACAGCACCAGCAAGTCGCCAATATTTAAGCAAAGCATTATATTTTTTTTTTTGAAATGTTTTTAGGTGCAGTGGCTTCCAATGCAGTAAAAAAACATTTACAAAAGTTTGTAATCGATCGACAAAAAATCAAAGTAATGGACAATTTCTCCAACCTCATGACAGAAAGGTAGGATTCTAATTAGAATGATTTCTAATTAAAACATTTTGTGTTATAAAGTTTGTTGTGTTATGATTATAATAAATTTATTGCAGTACCTTACAGTTACAATCAATAAACTTTTTTTTTCAAGTAAAACAATTCAAGATGAATCCATTTTAAGTGTCACATAATGTTGTCACATTTGTGTTCATTAAAAGAATAAGCACAGGGTTGTTCCTATGCAAAAATTTCCACTCGCCAGGTTGGCGAGCGGCTATCAATCGGCACTCGCCCAGACAAAATAACACTCGCCAAATTTGTTGGCATGTCGTCTGCAAATTTACGTACTAACGGGGCCATTTCTTGTTTTTTCGTTAACCTGTTTTATAGTTTCTATACATCAACATTATTTTATATATGAGTCTGGTCGTTTATTTACATGTATGGATGAATAAATTAATGACCCATAAAGCAGTTTACGCTTAAAACAATGCTTTTAGCAAAAATATTTTTTACAATCTTTAGTGAAAAAATAATTCTGACAATTTAATAGCCACCACGGCTTGCCTGTTTTCCATTTTATGAAAATCCTGGCGCTTTCTTAACACTATAGTTACTGGTTAAAACAGCAAGCAAATATGACTAAATGATTTTACGTCTTATAGTTGGTCGTATTAATTTTCCAAGGGCGTCCACAATGGTTTCGATTCGTATCTAAACATAAATAATTGCGATATAAATACTTTACCGGCAGTTATATTTTAAGCTTTGGCTTGTTTGACGGCTGTAAACTTTAAGAGATCGCAACAATATACTTACTTAGACTAATTGCTAATTCTCAGCTATAGTTTCACAAGTTGATGGTATTTCAAAATACCGTAGGGTTCAGTTAGCCTTTTCGGTGCCTCTAAACATCGTAAAAAAACACTACTTACAAATATTATTAGAACTTTTTGTTACCAAAAACTGCAGCGATTGGTGATAATTTTTTTATACGAACAATTCAATAAATGCAGTAAAGTTACATTCTTACCGCTGGATACATCACAAGTCCAATAAACTTTTCGAAAGGCGTGAACGATCGGGTTAAACATTTAAAAATTAACAACGTTTAAGTTAAACAATAAACCTCAACTATTTACCAGTTGCCACTGCAGCAATGACGTCTTTGATTGTTTGCCGGTGAAAGAATTTAGCCAGTCGGGCGAGTGGGTGTCATTCAGCACTCGCCCGGAGCGATTTGTACTCGCATTGGCGAGCGGGCGAGTGCTTAAGCCCAACCCTGAAGCATAAATAGCCTATTGCTTTGGAGGATCTATTATCTTGGGTTCATATGCATGGATCTTTAGCATAGCTTGACTATGATCAACAATGCCATATAGGAGAGCATCCTGGCAGAATCTTGCCAGCCTTCTGGTGACAAGCATTTTTGACCCAAATTCCTAGTTTTTTTCATTCTTGTGCCTAAAGCTGTCTTCGCCTAAAGAATGTATAAACCTTGTCGCGTTTAAGCATGGAGATTCAAGGAGTGGAACCAAAGGCGAAATACAACATACTGGTGTGAAAGTACAACATGCGGGTGCACATGTCTTCAGCGCCTTTGGGGTGAATAGATTTGCTTAAAACAGAAACACATACATGGCAAAACTGGTTTAAAGTTTGCGTTGGTACAAACATTTTTACATTTACCTAATTAAAACAGACAAAAAATATAGATTAGGGCAGTGGTTCTCAACCTTATGTCATCCTGTAGACTTTTATAAATTTCCCGTTAGAAAACAGCACCTGCAAATATGGTAATACGCATAGATTAAAGCCTCCTTAAAATTTAAGCTTTTCAGGCCCTGTATAGAATGAATCAAACCGTGTCTAATAATCGTTTTAATTGGAAACCTTACCGTGAAATCTTTTTCGAAACAGTTAATAATGTTTTTAAAATTATTTTGGACGAATCCACTTCACTTCTTAGTTGGACCACCACCCAAGTTTTTCATTGATTCGCCCTTGCTTTGAATGCAGTCCTCTATTAGGCACCAGGCAAATGAAATGGCACATGTATGAAATCTAAGAGGAAAAGGGTGCTGGTCCTAATAAAGTATTTATTAGAAAAAAACTTTTTTCCACCATCAATACAAAAACTGACGTTAAATCATTCACATAATTGCGATTTCTTACACCAATCCCAGATTCCCCCTATAAACCTCCTCCTATTGGGAAATTTCCACCCAGTTAGGTGGAGTGCATGGCCTGGTACCCCATGTATACGCCCGTCGCCCATACAAATGACTTGTCTATTTAATTTAAAATGTGACGATTGTTATTAGAGTACAGAGCACTACCAAAGTAAAACACACAAATAGTCGAACAAATCACCTTTCTATCAACAAAATTGAGTACCTTGTAAAATAATAAACAATGTATATGCCTAGAACTGCTTTTCCCCATTAAACAATGTGCTTAGAATTTGCATTTCCTAAAAAGTTAGCACACAGTCACTAAATGCAAGCCAAGCGCTTAAATCCACTTTTTTACCATGTGCATCCTTTGGAATTTTACTTACTAATTTTGTCCCAGTACGATTACTTTCATTTTGCTTAACTTATAGTAAAAACTTTTAGTAGTGAAATTCTTAACATAGAACTCCACTTTTCTATTCCTAGAGCAAGACATTTTTTTTAAGTATTTTCAATTCAATCATGACTAAATTATTGCATCATAATCATTTCAAGTGGCAACCTAGATTATTGCATCATAAGTAGTTTTCTGACCGTTTTGATGATGGCAGTCAGCTACATTAGCGGCTAAGACTGCAGTGTAAGCGGTAGCCGCACAGTTACTTTATAAGATTTTTCTGCTAGCTCGTATCACACACAAAATATACCTCAGAATTCTGTTAGACTACCGTTTATTTATAGTCACTGATAAACTTTGATTAGAATACAGAATATTGCGTAATATTTATTCGCAGTTCCTGAGCAGAAACTCGTTTGAGCTATTGGTTCATTTCTTTCGATCATAGCTATAGGTTTGTTTTTTCAACTAGGTCATTAGTTGCAGGTAGTTTTGTTAAAAGTTAAAATTGATCATTTGTTTGTAATAAATCATTGTTTCATTGAACTGTGTAGGCTACTACATCTGGTTGTCTGTGTCTTTTTCTATTAAATGCATATCAGAAAAAATATCTTTTTATTTTAATTTGAGGCTTGGGTCGTAAGATGTTCATAAAACTCAGATTTGGGTCTCCCTCAAAAAAGTTTATGAACCACTGTCTGATAGTATCTTAGTAATGCAGTTGGAAGGACCATCTACTTAGTATCTTAGTAATGCAGTTGGTAGCACGGCTGTTGTAGCAAAAACGACCATCTACGTCGATATAATTTAACGTTTTACCAGCAATGGTTGCGCCTAATTCAGGGGTGTTATAGAGCCTTGCAATTACTTCTGATATAAGGCTATAAAAATTATACTGTAATGGAGGTTAGCATTCACATAATTAGCCTATTTAAGCTTTTGGTCAAATATGAATGGTTTGCTTGAATAAATAAAGAAATGTTTTTCATGTGCAAATATACGTTTTTATTACTTGTTAAAAAGCGCTTTTAATATTCAAAATTATAGCTACTAAACTTTGGCACGGAAAGAAGTTATAAGATAAAAATTAGCACGCCGGCATGTTTGATTTGAACACCCCCTGGCAAGTGGTAAGTTTGGATAAAGTGCTGGCCTTGGACAATTTATGGTACAAACATGTAACTATTTACGAAGTTGGACCAATTTTTATAATTGGATTTTATCCATTAAAGCAGTTGTACCTTAATTCATTTTGAGTGTCAATTGCATTCCAAGCCAGCGTTGGAGGTTAATTTGTTATGTCAAAGAACGCTTTTATAGGCTTGTCCAGACAACAATTGGTCATTTTAATGTTCCACTTGTGTGCGAAAGCTACTGTAATGACGAGCAGGTGAAGTTGGCTACCCCTGCATTAAAGTATCATGGTCGCAGTTTTAAAGTAGTTTGCGCTGTTCGGACCTGTAGTTTGCACTGTTCAGAGCTGTAATAAGAGGAAAATGTCATTTTGTTGTAGAAGTTAGATCTCTTGTCGAAAACATATTTTTTTAAGAGGCTTGATTAATCAAGTATTCTGTAGCAGTTTCAAAGTAATTTACTCCGCTCAAAGCTGTAGTTATAATAGAAATGTCGAAATTGTGGTAAAAATTATTTTATGACGATAATTATTGAATTCAATAAAGTTTGATAAATTTTTCTCGGACATCGATCAATATTTCTTACAGTTATCCAGCCCCTTCTTCTAACCTTTCGGTTATCCGACCATGATGTTCAGGTCTTATAGTTATCCGGTCCTTTTTGTAAAAAGTTTGGTGATCTCTCGTAGATACTTAGAAATTTATTATTATATATAACCCTGCTCTAGTAGATCCTGAGAAAAATTAATTTGCCACCTCATTCTATCAAACTTGGTTTGATGAATAATTTTGTTAGAGCGATGGGAAGTGCAATTCTAATGAATTTCTTTTCTCTGCAAAAAGTTTTCTGGCAAACGCCAAGCTAAACTACAAGAAGGAATCTTAGTGGAACCCCAAACTAAAAAATCAGAGCTATTGCCTTTGTTCCAACCTTATGGCTGTTGTTTATTTGTTTATTGAAAGACTATTCTGACCAAATGAGTAGAAAATGAAATCAAGTTTTTATATTTCCCAACCTATATAAATTTGTATTTCTTACAAAATTAGGACTACATGATGAATATTGTTTAATTGCCAAGCGTTAAAACTTTTACACAAAAGAAATGCTATGATGTCATGTATGTTATTTATTCTTTCAGATCAAAGTCCTTGCGATGGACCCCGTCACTTGATGAAAGCAGAGAGAGTAGAGACACATCCAATTCGTATTCATCTGTCATTCAGAGTTATGATGACTTTCCTCTAAGAAAAACAGGTCAGTTATTGTACAACTTTCTTTTGTTCTTGACTTTCATTCCATCAATGTTAGCATCCAGGAGTTGTTTTCTGGTTTGAATCCATTACACTGAGGAACATTTTCGCAAAAAAAAATTTGTTGACTCTGATTTTGCACTTGATTTAGGGTAATTCCGGTGTGCTGATTTCAAAACTGCCGCCAGTTTTCTTCTATCACATCAAGTTTTTGCTCTACAGCATACATCCACAATAAGCTACTTTTCACGAATTTAGCCGTATTGCTTTTGCATACGTAATAGGAATGCACAAGCTAATCATATAGTAAGTCATATACAAGAAGGGTCAACTGAATTATTAAGGAAAAAAGGCACTGACATCGATTTAGGTCGATACACGTTTAAAAAGCTTGTTAAATGCGCTGAATCACAATATGTGTTACCTCGCTGTAGTTTTATAGAAGCTTGGAATGTAATTACTTGATTTAAGAAATATGTCAATATGGAATCGAGAACAGAAAGCAGAAGCAAATAACAACAATAAAATCGAAGCTAATGAGCAATTAAATTGCCCATTCAGTTAGTCTTCGTAAAGAATACGGAAACATAAAAAGATTCCTTGAATTGTTGCAATAAAGCACAATTGGATGATATGTGTTGACCTTAAAATCTTCTTGGTCAGCAACATGGATACACAAAGTTCCCCTGGTATTTGTGTATGTGCGACAATAGATCTCGAGATTAGCACTGTGTGGAGAAGAACTGGCCTCACAGATCTGACCTTAAACCTGGACCCATCATTCTACATGAGCCACTTGTTGACAGAGATGCACATAAAGCTTGGACCAATGAAACAATTCGTTAAAGCATTGTCGACTGAGAAAGCAACTGTTTCAATTACCTCGTTTTGGCTTTTCCTGGTCTGGCAACACAAAAAATTAAGGCTGGTGTATTTGATGGTTCACAAATTCGGCAACTCATCAAAGATGAACATTTCAGTGGTTCAATGTCCAAAAAGAAAATGCGCGGTTGTCATTTGAAATCATTATCAAGGGATTTCGTGGGAATACACTGGCAGAGATTATATCGAAATTGTTCAGAAGGGACTGTAAAGGTACAAAGAACTCGGTTGCAACGGGAGCATCAAGATGCATTTTGTTGCATACCCATCCCGAAACCTTGGTGCGGTCAGCGATGAGCAAGGAGAAAGATTTCACCAAGATCTGAATGTTATGGAGGAAACATATCAGGGAAGATGGGACTTGCATATGCTGGCTGACTATTGCTGGAGTATAACGCGAGACTGCCCACAGCTCAAATATGCCAGGAAAAGCTACCCCTACAAGCGTAATTTTTGCCTTAAACTCGCATTTTATTTGTCCTGCAGAAGCAATATCCGTTTAAGGAACAGAATAAAGCTGTACAAATGTTTATTTGAAAACAATTGAGTTACTTTCGGTTGCTTGTAGGTCTTACAGCATTTTATACAAAGAACGCAGATGTCTTAAACGTTGTATTTTTCTGAAAAAAGTGGTGAGTGCCTAGCTCAAAAACTTGACGTGATAGACAAAAACTGATGTCATTTTTGGATTCAGCGTCCAAATGTTAGTCAAAAACGATTGTTAGATCGAAGTCAACAAAAATTGTGTTCCCCAGTGTTATTTAAAGACATCACCAAATTACATTTTATGAACTTATATCTGTACACCACACATAAACTGTACACCACATATAAAGTTTCAAAAAATATAAAAATGGCCACTGGTCATATTGCTATTAGTCAAGACTATTGGAATGATGCTTTGCTACAGACATAGATTAAAAAAGGCGATGTCATGAACATGATTGTTTCATTAAAGCAAATGCCAGTCAAAATATATTTTTTAGCATTGTTTGATGCATTTTTAATCACCCAAATTAAAAAGGGTATTCCTGCTGAATGCAAATTTTCAATGCATACAATTCTTAAACCTACATTTGTTTGGCTCTCCTCACTGGTACCACCTTGTATGTGGTAGGAGAGCTTGTTTCCTCTTACACCGCACTGGCACTGTAAACAGGAGTTTATGCTTTTGAGAGGTATAACCTTGATGGAAGGAATAAGGTAGACTAAATGGTGCCTGACCTTTGCCTTCAGGTTTACCAACCAAGGTTGCGCTGGGGTTAGTAACCTCATCAACACATAAAAACACTGTTACAAAACGACAATATCATATTGTAGGTCTTATACTGGTTTCATTGAAGTTTTTTTTACATACAACTCATCTAGAAGTTTAAGCCTTAAAAGAGTTGTAGCCTACTTTAAAACAGATGGGCACAATCAGTGGCGTATCCAGGGGAGGTTGGTTATCCGGACCCCCCCTCCTTTTCATTAGTGATATTCTCATTATATGGGCCGAAAATTTATTTTCGGGACATATCTTGTTTTTGCCGTTATTCTTTTTTGGTTTCCTATGGTTTCCTATGGTTTGTTTCAGACCGACTTTTGTCCGAAGCTTTATAGAAAAAGTAGACATCGTAGAACCTTCAAATTTTCAGACATGGCGTAGAGTGGTATGTAGGTGCTTTGTAAAAGTTTATGAGGCTGCACTCCCAGGGGCCTTTGCTTGGGGGGTAAAAACCTGAAATATTGCGTTTTAGCACTTTGTAGCTAACGACAGCCATCTAGCAGCAGAAAAACTTTCATACAGAATTCGTTCATATTCGCTTGCTTTGTCCAGCTCGCGTCGCGACGAGGCGGCTGCTGGCATCCCTGCTGCGCCCTATTGTCCCGCGCGTGCAACATTTGTGTTGGAAGTGGCTTGCCTAGTAAAACTATGCACATGCGACTTGCCTTTCATAAAGAGGCCTCTCTAAGTAAAAAAACCTATTGCTCTTACAACACAAAATATTTTACCACCGCAAATTTAAATGCGAATCCTACAGGCAGTGTACACATCTCTGTTAGCACATGTTGTAATTGTTGCACCATTCAAACATATCAACACCAGGTCTAAGCAAATATAATTATACAAGGGCCGCAACAACAAAAAGCTTAAGTTTAACGCATTCTTAACGACGACGTTACAAAGCTACGTCATAACATGGCGTCATAAATAAATAAATCTTGCGTTTATTGGATTTAAATTGGCAAAACTTTCAATATAAAACGTGGCTTATTAGGCACATAAACGTGTTTGCATATTGCTCAAAACTACAGATTTAAACTCTGTTTCAACAGTGATTGCTCAGACCAAGGCATGGTAAAAATTTACACAGTAAAAGTTGGAAAAAGTATAGCAAACCATAGACGTTAAATCATTTAGAGAGAATGAAAATATTGACTTTTTAAACATGCTAGCTGACCAAAATGTAATAACATGGCCGTAAGCATTATCTACGTAAATTTTTATTGATCAAATGTATGTTTCGATCATTTGCCAAAATCTACGCCATATTTGAACCCCCTTCGCTTCAAAGCCATAAGTTATTATATTATTATACACAACTTATAATTGTGTGTAGATATGTTGGATTGGAGTAACATACAGAACAGGTACAAATAGCAAATATTCCCCAAATACGATGTTTCCAATATTCTCCAAATCGTATTTCATCGTATTGTCGCGGTAATACACAAAGAGGTAAGGCCGTGAATAAAGTTTCACCCACCGTACAATTAACGGAGGGAAGCATTTCGAGTAGGGATGTTCAAGGCAGAATATCGGCGACACATTTATAATGCTTGCTTTAAATGCGGCGTCAGCATTTTTTGGGGCGACCAATTACTTCGCGATAAGCTTCGCCTAATAATTAAGTGTCAATAGGGTGTATTTACCGCCGCAAGTTTAAATGCGAAATCTTAAGGCAGTCTACGCCTCTCTGTTAGCACCTGTTGTGCATCTTGCTCCAACCAGCATACCAACATCAGGCCTAAACTTATCTAGCAAAACTTTCGATTTAATAGTTTGCGTATTAGGCACGTAATAGTGTTTGTCATATTGTTTGAAACGACAGATTTAAAGCCTGTTTTAACAGTGATTGCTCGGACCAAGCTATGGTAAAAAATTACCTAGTGAAAGTTTGCAAAAGTATAGCAAACCATAGGCGTTAAACCATTTTTAGTCTTTAAGAAATGATAATATTTCATTTTCAAACACGTAAGCTGGTCAAAATTGAATAAAATAGCCATATGCATTATCTAAGTAAATTCTATTTATCAAATATATGTTTCGATCATTTCCCAAATTCTACGCCATATTTGAACCCCTTTCGCATAAAAGGCATATTTTAAGTGGGGAAGTTTTCGGCCCATATCTGTTTTTGCTTGCAGAAACAAGTTAAGGAAAATGAAAAACAAAATATATAATATAAAGTACACAATACAAAATATTTAAAAAAAAATTAAAAAAAAAAAAAATTAAAATAAAGTAAAAATTGAAAATAAACACTAAGCCCTGAAAATATATCCCCTGACAAAATATACAACAACCGCACCCCCGTCTAGTTTTTTGTTTGTTTCTGTCAGGGTTTTACTCACAGTCCTAAGCGCTAATATTTTTTTAATGTAATTGGGTCACGCGTCTTAAGCTAATGCGAAACCAAAATCAAACCCAAAACTCCGTTTTTCGTTTCTTGCCTGGTCGACCATAACCGCAGATTTTTTCTCTATTGTTATTCATTCGAGTTGGCTGATCAGCAAGTGTGTTTGACAATTAAAACAATATATTAAGCGGTTTTCGTTTTTTCTCGCTAAAAACGTTGAGTTTGGCGTAGCTGATGTCCCTCGCTGTTCGCTGTCTGTGCTAATATCCGATGTTGGTGTTTCTGCAAGACATGCTTGTATTTTAGCTGACTTGGCACACAGCCCGGCACAGATGTTGCGCTAATCGAATAACACCCGGGAAAACGACCTTCGTTCAGTATTGCAGGTGGCGAGAGACGTGCTTGCAATTTATCGTACTCCCGTACATGGATCTACCAAAATCAATTACACATATTTCACGGTCTTGGTTTAGTTTCTCGCTTAAAGTTAACGATTGCATACAAAGCGGTTTTGCAGCTGGCGGCAGGATTGTCAACGACGCACATGTTTGCTTTGCGTCTAAAGTTTCACTTTTGCTAGACATTAATGGGTTTTGGTTATTTTTTATTTATTTATGACGTAATTCCAATTACAATTTTATGATGTCATACCCGTCACTATTTTATGACGTCATTACCATCAGATGGAAAAACGATGAATTCCCTAAGTTGAAAATTCGTAACCCCTCCCCCCTTTTTGGATTTCTGGATACGACCCTGGGCACAATACTTCCCTTGTGCAGCCTTGTGACGTACAATAAACTCTAAAGTAGACCAATTACTGTATGTTACGTCACAATGCTGCAAATAGGGTTAGTTCGGATATCAATAATTATTACTATCCGGATAACGGATATATCCGTATATTTGGAATTTATCTAACCGGTTAACCGGATAATAACTGCTAAGTGAGACAATCAATTTCATGAGGTTTGCATGAAAAATGGATTGTAAAATCATTACACAGTTTTATTGAATAAAATCATTACACAGTTTTACTGAATGCTCTTTCTGCTTCCACAGAAGTAGGCTGAATAGTAAGCAGCGCTTCAGAGAGAGTCTGAAGGTTGGCAGGTCGTTTCCCAGAAGCTTCAAAGACTTCACATTCCATTTGGACCATTCTTCTGTTTAGGTTTGGAGTACTGGAAGGACGAGTAGCTGATACAGGAATTAATGCCGACATGATAGCTTGCTCTAATTCCTCCTTGAGAGATTCACGTGATGATCCTTTATATACCGAAGTAGAAGCGAGTGATATCAACTGGCTGTCTTCTCCAGGACCAGGCTTTGCTACTGCAATCAATTTTTGCATTAGGGTTGCTGCAAGAGCATGCATCTTGTTTCTGTTTCCGTATTCGCCAAATGTATCAAGCTTGTTCTCCATCAGAAAATTGGGATCATGCAAATATTCAACTAGATGAACAAGACATGCATTTCTCCTTTCCTTGATTCTTACCTCAAGATTAGGCTTAAGAGATGCTGAGTACGCAGAATTAGAATTAGAAAGAGTTTTAAGCACAAATTTGTGAATCCGCTCAGCGGTTAGAAGTGTAGCGTCCCTTCTGCAAAGTCCATCTACAGCAGTGGTTCTCAACCTGGGGGTCGTGACCCCTAAGGGGGTCGCAAAGGGCTGTCTGGGGAGGCTCGCCATGCACAATTTCATTAAGGAAATAATGATAAGAATTAGGCAATATGAACTAACAGTTTAGCAGTATAGAAGGAGCAAAAGAACTGTCTAACATTTGTCTTTGTGCGGCTTTTGCTGCAGTGAACCTGTCGCGTTTATGACGTCACCATTACACCTTTCAATTAATGAATCAAGATTAGCTTTAGCCAAACGATGTCTAATAAAAATGAATGGACGCTCAAACCAGGATTGCCAGAAGGCCTAAAATTTGAACCAAAAACAATAAATTGTCCTAATTTAACTGCTGTATCCGACGGCTTGCAAATCATTAGGATAGTAAGCTTTCTGTCCTAATATGGCCGAATTTATTTGAAACATTGTGGGATGAAGTAAAACCACGGGCTCACGAGGCCTACAAACTTTGTTTATGCCAACTTTAACAACGTTAATTGAAAAATTGTTCGCAATTTTGATGCGTATTTGTACAATAATTTTCTGCAGTACTAAAGCGTCAGGTGTAGTATAGGTGCTTTAGTTCCAAATTGAAATTTAGACCAAGTAACAATAAAATTTGTGCTAGGTTTACAATAGGTTACAGGCAAAGTATTTCTACCTTTCAGCGGTATCATAACATTTTAAATAGCCTTTTCCAAAACATCCACAGAATACCGGTAATAAAATTTTGGTCTTGCCGTTTTGGCAAAGAGAAATAAAATTTACAGACAGCTTTATTATTGCACTGCTGTTAACGACTAACCGTTTTGTAAATTTGTACAAAATTTTGGCTGCTCACCATGAACAGTTACCTCCATTGATTACCTTTAGTCTCGCAATAGGTTCATGCTAAATATTATTTGACCTAAAATGTCAATCTCTGGCAACCCTGGCTCAAACCGTAACTTTAACTTGTTGCGCATAGCACATTTTAGTCTAATTTTGATACAATCCTAAACTAGATTTTTTCCCATTCGAATTTTGCCAATTTTAAAATGTGTTTTTTATTTACTCAGGTTTATTTATCATACACTATAATTTTGGGGTCGCGCAAGTTATCGAAAACTTAAAGGGGGTCGCTAGAACCAAAAGGTTGAGAACCACTGATCTACAGCATGTTTAACTGGTTCAAGGACATCAATCAGATCATGGAGAATTTTAATTTCTGCGTCCGTAATGGTGATAGAAGTTCCAATCTCAACAAGAGCCATTCTGATACATTTTTCTGCTCTTACAAATGTTTTAATCATCGCTAAAAGACTGTTCCATCTGGTCTTTGAATCTAGAATTAACTTCAGCTCTGTATTCAATTGTGCTTGGATATGCTTTTGCAGAATTCCGTTCTTAAGAGGACTTTTGCGAAACATCTTCACCACTGTTCTTACCTTCCTTATCACTTCCCCAACAAACCGTTGAAGTTCTACACCGGTTGTTTCAGTCTCTACAAGATCTACAGCAGCTTCATCAGCTTCTTCCATCTCCTCTTCCAAAGAAAATTCTGAATCCGATCCAGTATTACTATTTTCCCTTTCATTCTCTAATCCTTCAAAAGAGATTTTGCCTTGCACACAAGAAGTCAGTTACTGCTAAATGATAACCATGCGCAAAACAGAGCTGTTTGACACAACAAATCATTCTTCCACAACTCTTCATCAAACTAGCTCCATCTGTCGTAGCTGCAAAAATGTCTTCCATCTTGAGGCCAAACTCCTGCAATCTTTCTTCCACCAAATTCGCTACTCTTTCAGCTGGAAGAGAACCTTTGATTCTTACCATTCCTAAATTAACGGGGTCTGGATCATAGTGAAGGTTTAAGTTCATGTATCTTCTGCTTCTTGTGCTTGTATATTCATCAAGAGTGACAGAACAGAATTTTCCAGTCTCTTTTTTATTTCAATCATTTCCTTTGTATCGCTTTTCAATGTTTGGAAAAATGTCATGATAATACTTGTGACATTTTGCACCGTTTGTGGTAGCTTGTATCCTCTTGCTAAAAATGCTCGTCTCAGTTGCTTACTAGTAGCTATGGTGTTGAAAGAAATTCTGTCCACAGCTGCTAGCTCTGCAACAACCCTCTCCAGCGACTCTTTGGTTGGCTTAAAATAGTTTTCAATTGTGCTAGTACCTGCGGAACATTTGTTTGTGTTTTCCAAAGAAACTTGCTGTTTTGCTTTCTTTGTGTCAAGAACAATCTTATGTTTTAAACCAGGAAGTCGTACCGTTTGACCCACCTTTCTAAGAAATCGTGTTTTCACAGGTTCCACATTTTGCCCTCTCAGCATTTCTTGATCGTAGAAAGTAGCCCCAGACTGGATTATCACTTTTGAAACAGTTAAATTCCATCTCTTAAATTTAGTCACTTCAAACTAGGTTGTAGTCAAAGCTTTTCAACTGACACTTCAGAGACTTTACCTTGCCATGAGAATGCAGTCTTCTATTAAAAGAATCATTCATTATGCTTTCTTTGTGAGGTGATAGCAAATTTCACTCGTGCATTTTACGAGTAGCGTAGTTAGATAGAAAAAAAAACTGCGGCTAACCGGTTAACCGTTATCCGGATAATCCAACCCTAGCTGCAACATTTGATGGACAAGCCTTCAAAATCTTGCATTTTGCAATTTATATATAAAATTGTAATCCATTTGGTGGACTGGCAGGAAAGTTGATGCGGACCGGCACCAGTCCGCGGACCGATGGTTGAGAACCACTGATTTAAAGCAAGCACTACAAATGTGTCGCCGAAGCGACAGGCCTTATCAAAACTTGCCAATTGCATATGTACAATTAGGCGCAAGATAAAACTTAAAATAATATCGGTTCCAATTACCCTAAATTAACAGCAGAATTGAATATGAACCACATTTGAATTCAAATACCAGGATTCGATATTCGACTTTGAACATCCCTTGTTGTCAGCAAAATTAACGTTGCTTATCAACAAATTTGGTGATATTTGTAATTTTTTTTTGCCCATTGTTTGAAGCGTGCATGACTCTGCCTGTTACAACTGTGATGGCCGAGCACACCTTTTCGAGATTGAGGCTAATAAAAAGGTTCAATAAACAAGCCTGCGGCTAAGAACACATGACCGGCCTAATTAATTAACGTACATCGTCCGTGGATGATATTGTACAGGAATTCATAACAATAAAATAGAGAAGGATAAATTAATTTCGTTTAAAATGCTCATTGCTGTAGCTTACACGCTTATTTTTTACGTCGTTGAGAAGTCTGTTTGTTTTACCAATAAGCATCTTTACGTTATCAAGCCTGTTTATGATAACTTAAGTCGGTGACAAGGAGCCCCTAAATGAAACAATGATAATGAGTGCTGATTAGGCAGTCGTGGCGCTAATCACTGACGTGTTTTCCATGTCATGTGCAATGTTTCCGATGTAACATTGCAGCAGTCAAGGTTTTAGTTTTGTGATCATTGTGTACTGAGACTTCAAAGTGGGGTGTCTAGAAATCCCACCCCCCACATGCTACGCCCCTGGCTAGCTTGCATAAAAAAATACTCTAAAAATTGGTGCTTTGAAGGTTCTCACCATGAATGACACATCAAAAACTGTTTAAGTTGTAAAAAAATAGAAAGATACCACCTTGTTATCTTGGAGATTATCGAATGCAGTTGGATTCAAGATATAAAATTTATTGTTATACATTCTGGACATGACATTTTACTAATTATTTTTTAGGAAAAGGCTAACACTATAATAGAATTGGAGTCACTGAGACCTAGTATGATATGCACTCGGTTTTACTCAAAATACTGTAAATACCATTTTTTAATGGTATGGTCCGACTAATGAAGTGAAAACCAAACAAAAGATGGTTAGTGGCGTCAACTGCAAAATGATGTCACAGCACTTTACATGACAATACCAACTTCAGAAAAGAATGACAAATTGGACAAAAATGGTGAACACCTCAGAGTTGTCAAATAACAACTTGTTTTATAGGTTTTGGTTTGACAGGGGATATTTTGCAAATAATTGTCCTTGTCTGTCTATTTACTTATTTAAAATATCATTAAATGATAAAGACCTATTAAAAACACCAATTGCTGTAAGTTTGAACAGTAAAATGGCATGTCTATTGTAAACATGTTTGTTTTGGCATTTACGCAATAGCTATGCAAAATTATATGAGTCCTTTTGATATAAATTCTAAATTTTTTGACAGTCTTCATAAGTGTTTAGATTTATATGTTAATTTATGTAATTTGTTCAGCTTCTGAACCAAATTTGAAAGTCAAATCACGACTGAAACAGAAGTTATCAGCAGATCAGCGGAGCTCTCCTTTATTAACTAGAAGAAGTGAAATTAAGGCTGATCTTGCTAATCGCATTAAGAAAAAAATGTCTTTAGATTCAGGTATGTTACAATAAAAATGGTTTATAGATAATTAACAAGTTTTTGAGTCTAGTTACTACAAAATAATAAACAATATTGAAGGTTCTGACATCGCTGGACAAAATTTACCAGAATCTGGATCTAAGATAGCTTGTTCTTTTAAAGATGCAAGGTCTTCATCAGTCCAACCAGATGTAAGAAACCTGTATTAGAACTTTTTGCTGTTTTTTTTTTGCATCAGTTATTTTATTTTACCAGTTCAATTATGTTACAGATTGGACTCACAGATACATGTTTATCTGATGCAGATGGCCCTTGTGACCTTTATTCGTCCCCATCTCTTCCAAATATATCACTAGCACTTTCTCAGAAGCAAAATGTAAGTACAGATTCGAAAGTTTTCTTTTACTATATTAGGTTCTTTTACTATATTAGGTTCTTTTACTATATTAGGTTTCTTTTACTATATTAGTTTTTTTTTTGTTGTTCGTTGTTTTTTGCAAACAAAAAAGGGGCAATTATGATAATAAAAAAAAACAAACTATTTTTGCCTAAAATTTTGTTAACCATTCCTTTGTAAACTCAAACTACTTATTAAGCAATTTAAGCATGGTTTATTTTAGGGTGTACAATTTTATTATCTAATTTGTGAATAGCTTTTGTGCTCTATCCTAGTTCTATTTTAATTTGGATTTACGGAAAATGCTACTTAATCCAACTGCATTTTTGAATCAGTCTTAGGAACCAATAATTTATATTAATTTATCTTTAGCCAGACTGACCTGTAGGTGAATTTTACAGTAAGAAATTATAGGCTTTCACCAATATTAGCACAGGAATATTTGTTATTCACAGTCTTATAAATAAATTATGATTCAAACTAAATTGATTGTGGATTATTGTTTATTTTTTATTTTGTTAAATTCATTATAATCATTAACTCTAATTCTAATTTTAACTAATTTGGAAAAACTAAAGTCCAGTTTTCATTTTTATAATAGGAAAGTAATTTGATAAAATTAACAATGGTTAAAAATTTAAATATTAGACTTTTGAAGCTGTACAGCAAAAATTGTGTTACAAAACATACATAAAAACATGATATGAACACTAGGCCAAAATTTATTTTTTGCCTATATAGTGTGTGTAATAAACACAACCTACTCTTTACATACAGCTGCAGACCTCAAACCAAACTTGTGAATATGCAATTAGGTGCAACAAAATAAAGCGGTTCCAATTACCTGATATAAACACAAAATAGGACTCAATTCTAAGGGCCCAATATTTGTCTTTGAATACTAGTCCACCAGTATATAAACTGTTGCTACTAGGCATGGTAATATAAATCAAAAACAGCTCCTCTGGTAATTTTAATTCTATACCAACGTTTCGGCAACCTATGCAAGCCGCTTCGTCAGGGTGAATGACACTGAACGCTTATACAAATAAATGGAAAAGTACAATAAATGGAAAGCACAAAAGGAAACCAGCAGAAATAAATGCGAGCAATGAAACGATAAGAAAATAATTAGGGATAATTAGCGATTGCCTCTAGTCCTTAAGCAGGTGCTTGTAGCATGCAGAGAGAATTATGTCAGTTTTGATGTTCATGGTGTTATCCTTCTTATGAATGTTCCACGATTCCCAAAATAATCTTTTTCTATAGTCTGATTCTTGTGCTATTACAGGGTTGTTCCTAAGCAAAAATTTACACTCGCCAGCTTGGAGAGCGGCTATCAATCAGCACTCGCCCGGACGAAATAACACTCGCCAAATTGGTTGGCACGTCGTCTGCAAATTTCCGTCCTAGCGCGATCATTTCTTGGGTTATCGTTAACCTGTCTTTTATATACGTAAACATCAGAGATTGGAAACTTTAGATTTTGCGCGGGAGAGACAATTTTGCAGCTTGGCTGTAATAAAGTTATCTGTAAAATTTGCTTAACTGAAAATGGAATACTATACTGAAAACCGTTAGCGCGACGAAAGTTTTGCGCGTTTGAGCGATTTTTCGCGACTGACCGCATTTTACATAAAATGCGCGGCTATGAGCTCGACCGAGCGGGTACTTTCCAACCCGGCGTAAACATTTATTTTTATAAAAGTCTGGTCGTTCAGTTTTATGCATGTATGAACAAATGAATGACCCATAAAGCAGTTTACGCTTAAAACAATGATTTTTAGCCGAAATATTTTTTACAAACTTTAGTGAAAAAAATAACACTGACAATTCCTCGTGCTCTATTTTTTCGTATTTTGTTTTTATGTGCTTGCAGGATGTTTCATCGCAGGTTGCTTCGCACCACAAACAAAACGCCAAATTTCGCCTAACACTATAGTTACTGGTTCAAAAGCAAAAAAATGACAAAATAATTTTCGCAAAGTTAACAACCACATTCACTAGAGCAGGGGTGGGCAACCTACGGCCCGCGAATGTAATTCATCCGGCCCGCCGCCTCTTTGACAAATTAGACACGATTCTATTTTAAATGCTTTTTGACTATTTTAACTACGTAATTGCGAAAAATTTTCGCGCTTTGCACGAATGTTCATCACACGTCCACTTTGTTTACATTTTGATGCTGCCTTTTCAACTAGATCAACGATTCTTTACCGTTGCGCCGTGGAAGGCTGACAAGTGCGTCGCACAAAATATTGGATATATATTTTTTAACATTTTTATTTTTTCGGCAATGTAATAAAAACTCGCAAAAAATTTAAAAGAAATATAGGTACACCAAAAAAAAATGTTATCGCGTTCCCTCAAAGTAGTTTTATTACACTTCGCACTCTCTTTGCGCCATAACTTTAATGCCTTTGTAAATGTAATTAAACACGTTTTTAAGTGCAAAAAATCTACGAGGCCTGCCTGATTCGCATTTTTTCTAACATTTTAAGAACACCATTCTTAGTTATCAATTTGTGCGGCCCGCAGAGACCTTTTCAAGTTTTGTTTTGGCCCGCGACTAGAAAAAGGTTGCCGAACCCTGCAGCGCGACCTGTGCGGCGCGACGCCCTATAGTGGGTCGTTTCTATTTTCCAAGGGCGTCCGCAATGGTTTCGATTCGTATCTAAACTTAATTACGATATAAAATATTTAAAGACAGTTATTTTTTAAGCTTTGGCTTGGCTGACCGCTATGAACTTTAAAAGATCGCAACAACCTACTTACGTAGACTAATTACTAATTATCAGCTGTAGCACAAGTATGCGATATTTTTAAATACCGTAGTGTTCAGTGGTCCGTTTCAGTCCCTCAAAACATTTTAAAAACAATGCTTGCAAATAATATTATAAGACATTTGCTTCGAACTTATTGTTACCTAAAACTAGAGCAACTGCTTATAATTTTCTTCAATAAATACAGAAAAGTAAATTTTTTATCGCTGGGTACGTCCAATAAACTTTTCCAAAGGCGTCAATGACCGGGTTAAACTGTAACAACGTTCAAGTTAAGCAATAAACCTCATAACTGTTTTCACCACTGCAGCAATGACGTCTTTGGTTGTTTGCCGGTAAACGACTTTTTTAAACGGGACAAAGAGTCTTTATTACGAGCTTCGAACGTGACTTCGATCAACCTTATTATTTGTGTAGTGTTGAAGGTATTTGCGTCTTAGTGTTTAAGGAAATAACTGGCGCTAAGTAATATTTCGCTTATTAGTGGTGCTTAACACAAGTTGTCCTACACCAACTAATTAAGTTTCACGCTGAAGCCACTCACCAGTCGGGCGAGTGGGTGTCAATCAGCACTCGCCCGGAGCGATTTGCACTCGCATTGGCGAGCGGGCGAGTGCTTAAGCCCAACCCTGTATTATTGAAGCGGCACCAAAATCAATTTGGTGGCTTCGGGAAACAGCATTCACTTTGTGGATTTTAGGTAAGCCACGCATTTATGGCAATTTTAGGTTTTTGTCATCCAATCAAAGGCTCCTAGGGGTACAGACTCATAAACCTGTTATATGCACCTTAATACCATTCTATACCAAGTTCTACATTGTATACAAAAATTGGTCGGAAACATACCAAAGAAACCCAAAAGATTTAACGGCCCATATAATTCTCCACTTATATTTATCAGTCAATACTGCTTGATGAGGGAATTCATTTATTAGTCAGAACTGTTTATTAGGGGACTTGAACCCTATAGGTTGAAATGAATGCTCACCCACGGATGTGAAACAAATGCCAAATCTACAGCCATGAACTTGCTAATATCAAACTAAACTAGACGGGGGTGCGTCTGTTGTATATTTTGTCAGGGGGTATATTTTCAGGGCTTAGTGTTTATTTTTAATTTTTACTTTATTTAAATTTTTTTTTTTTTAATATTTTGTATTGGGAACTTTATATTATACATTTTGTTTGTCATTTTCCTTAACTTGTTTCTGAAGCAAAAACAGATATGGGCCGAAAACTTCCCCACTAAAAATATTCCTTTGATGCGAAAGGGGTTCAGATATGGCGTAGAATTTGGGGAATGATCGAAACATATATTTGATAAATAGAATTTACTTAGATAATGCATATGGCTATTTTATTAAATTTTGACCAGCTTACGTGTTTGAAAATCAAATATTATCATTCTCTTAAAGACTAAAAATGGTTTAACGCCTATGGTTTGCTATACTTTTGCAAACTTTCACTAGGTAATTTTTTACCATAGCTTGCTCCGAGCAATCACTGTTAAAACAGGCTTTAAATCTGTCGTTTCAAACAATATGAAAAACACTATTATGTGCCTAATACGCAAACTATTAAATCGAAAGTTTTGCTAGATATGTTTAGGCCTGATGTTGGTATGCTGGTTGGAGCAAGATGCAAAACAGGTGCTAACACAGAGGCGTAGACTGCCTCAAGATTTCGCATTTAAATTTGCGGCGGTAAATACACCCTATTTGACACTTAGGCGAAGCTTATCGCGAAGTAATTGGTCGCCCGAAAAAATGCTGACGCCACATTTAAAGCAAGCGTTATAAATGTGTCGCCGATATTCTGCCTTGAACATCCCTACTCGAAATGCTTCCCTCCGTTAATTGTACGGTGGGTGAAACTTTATTCACGGCCTTACCTCTTTGTGTATTACCGCGACAATACGATGAAATACGATTTGGAGAATATTGGAAACATCGTATTTGGAGAATATTTGCTATTTGCACCTGTTCTGTATGTTACTCCAATCCAACATATCTACACACAATTATAAGTTGTGTATAATAATATAATAACTTATGGCTTTGAAGCGAAGGCGCGGGGTTCAAATATGGCGTAGATTTTGGCAAATGATCGAAACATACATTTGATCAATAAAAATTTACGTAGATAATGCTTACGGCCATGTTATTACATTTTGGTCAGCTATCATGTTTAAAAAGTCAATATTTTCATTCTCTCTAAATGATTTAACGTCTATGGTTTGCTATACTTTTTCCAACTTTTACTGTGTAAATTTTTACCATGCCTTGGTCTGAGCAATCACTGTTGAAACAGAGTTTAAATCTGTAGTTTTGAGCAATATGCAAACACGTTTATGTGCCTAATAAGCCACGTTTTATATTGAAAGTTTTGCCAATTTAAATCCAATAAACGCAAGATTTATTTATTTATGACGCCATGTTATGACGTAGCTTTGTAACGTCGTCGTTAAGAATGCGTTAAACTTAAGCTTTTTGTTGTTGCGGCCCTTGTATTATTATATTTGTTTAGACCTGGTGTTGATATGTTTGAATGGTGCAACCATTACAACAGGTGCTAACAGAGATGTGTACACTGCCTGTAGGATTCGCATTTAAATTTGCGGTGGTAAAATATTTTGTGTTGTAAGAGCAATAGGTTTTTTTACTTAGAGAGGCCTCTTTATGAAAGGCAAGTCGCATGTGCATAGTTTTACTAGGCAAGCCACTTCCAACACAAATGTTGCACGCGCGGGACAATAGGGCGCAGCAGGGATACCAGCAGCCGCCTCGTCGCGACGCGAGCTGAATAAAGCAAGTGATATGAAAGCATTCTGTATTGAAGTTTTTCTGCCGCTAGATAGTAGAAGATAGCTGTTATGAACTAAAACGATGACATAACACTTTTGTTTTTTGTCCCCCAATTGGAGGTGCCTAGGGGTGCAGCCTCATAAACCTCTACACAGCACCTTCATACCACTCTACGCCATGTCTGAAAATTTGAAAGTTCTACGATGTTCACTTTTTCTATAATGCTCTGGACAAAAATCGGTCTGAAACATGCCATAGCGGGGGTGCGGTTGTTGTATATTTTGTCAGGGGGTATATTTTCAAGGCTTAGTGTTTATTTTCAATTTTTACTTCATTTTATTTTTTTTTATTTTTATTTTTTTAATATTTTGTATTGTGTACTTTATATTATATATTTTGTTTTTTATTTTCCTTAACTTGTTTCTGCAAGCAAAAACAGATATGGGCCGAAAACTTCCCCACTTAACTTATGCCTTTGATGGGAAAGGGGTTCAATATGGCGTAGAATTTGGGGAATGATCGAAACATATATTTGATAAATAGAATTTACGTAGATAATGCGTATGGTCATTTTATTAAATTTTGACCAGCTTACGTGTTTGAAAAGCAAATATTATTATTAAAGACTAAAAATGATTTAACGCCTATGGTTTGCTATACTTTTGCAAACTTTTACTCGGTAATTTTTACCATGGCTTGGGCCGAGCAATCACTGTTAAAACAGGCTTTAAATCTGTAGTTTCAAACAATATGAAAAACACTATTATGTGCTCAATACGCAAACTATTAAATCGAAAGTTTTTCTAGATGTTTAGGCCTGATGTTGGTATGCTGGTTGGAGCAAGATGCGCAACAGGTGCTAACAGAGAGGCGTAGATGCCTCAAGATTTCGCATTTAAATTTTCGGCGGTAAATACACCCTATTGACACTTAATTATTAGGCGAAGATTATCGCGAAGTAATTGGTCGCCCAAAAAAAACTAACGCCGCATTGAAAGCAAGCATTATAAATGTGTCGCCGATATTCTGCCTTGAACATCCCTACTCGCAATGCTTCCCTCCGTTAATTGTACGGTGGGTGAAACTTTATTCACGGCCTTACCTCTTTGTGTATTACCGCGACAATACGATGAAATACGATTTGGAGAATATTGGTAACATCGTATTTGGAGAATATTTGCTATTTGCACCTGTTCTGTATGTTACTCCAATCCAACATATCTACACACAATTATAAGTTGTGTATAATAATATAATAACTTATGGCTTTGAAGCGAAGGGGGTTCAAATATGGCGTAGATTTTGGCAAATGATCGAAACATACATTTGATCAATAAAAATTTACGTAGATAATGCTTACGGCCATGTTATTACATTTTGGTCAGCTAGCATGTTTAAAAAGTCAATATTTTCATTCTCTCTAAATGATTTAACGTCTATGGTTTGCTATACTTTTTCCAACTTTTACTGTGTAAATTTTTACCATGCCTTGGTCTGAGCAATCACTGTTGAAACAGAGTTTAAATCTGTAGTTTTGAGCAATATGCAAACACGTTTATGTGCCTAATAAGCCACGTTTTATATTGAAAGTTTTGCCAATTTAAATCCAATAAACGCAAGATTTATTTATTTATGACGCCATGTTATGACGTAGCTTTGTAACGTCGTCGTTAAGAATGCGTTAAACTTAAGCTTTTTGTTGTTGCGGCCCTTGTATAATTATATTTGCTTAGACCTGGTGTTGATATGTTTGAATGGTGCAACAATTACAACATGTGCTAACAGAGATGTGTACACTGCCTGTAGGATTCGCATTTAAATTTGCGGTGGTAAAATATTTTGTGTTGTAAGAGCAATAGGTTTTTTTACTTAGAGAGGCCTCTTTATGAAAGGCAAGTCGCATGTGCATAGTTTTACTAGGCAAGCCACTTCCAACACAAATGTTGCACGCGCGGGACAATAGGGCGCAGCAGGGATGCCAGCAGCCGCCTCGTCGCGACGCGAGCTGGACAAAGCAAGCGAATATGAGCGAATTCTGTATGAAAGTTTTTCTGCTGCTAGATGGCTGTCGTTAGCTACAAAGTGCTAAAACGCAATATTTCAGGTTTTTACCCCCCAAGCAAAGGCCCCTGGGAGTGCAGCCTCATAAACTTTTACAAAGCACCTTTATACCACTCTACGCCATGTCTGAAAATTTGAAGGTTCTACGATGTCTACTTTTTCTATAAAGCTTCGGACAAAACTCGGTCTGAAACAAACCATAGGAAACCATAGGAAACCAAAAAAGAATAGCGGCAAAAACAAGATATGTCCCGAAAATAAATTTTCGGCCCATATAATTAAGGCTATAATTCTATAACTAAAGTCTCTGGGTCCACAGGTTGAAACTACTCATTTATTTGGTTACTATATTTAATATAAAGTATGTTTTCTAGACCCTTGTGGTTGTATTTTTGTTATAGTGTAAATATTACTCAGCAGTGGGCTTTTTGTGTGTGTTTTGCTATTTTGTTAATATTAAGGGTAAGGTGTCTAATGGATATCATGGGAATTTTTGTGAAGGTATTCTTGGAAAATTTCTAAAGGCCTTGTATATTGCTAACCACTCTTTTATATGAATATTTTTGCCCACTTTTGTTTTATGACAGGTTGGCAAAAAAAAAAACAGTTAACTTTTTTGAAGGAAGGTGCTTTGTTGTGATTGGTGGTGATATTTGAATGCAGGGTCTACAAAGGTTAGGCTATTTTTTGTGGGTCAAAAAATGTAAATAAAATTAGAGATTGATGGTGAAAGAAAAATGAAACTAAATTTTCATCTGCAATTTGAAGGAAGACACGTAATTTTCGGCTAACTATGTTTGTTAAAAAAACGTTAGACGAAACATGAAATATTCGCAGAGAGGCTAGACGCAGAACCATAAACTAGGTAAAAAATATGAAACAAGTTACTACTGAAGGTTTTGTTGTTGACTCGTGATAAATAAAAGTGACAGTACCTCCAAAAACTCACTGGATTATGTGTCTTAAGACATCATGAAGCTGTCATCCATATTGGTTATAGGTAGGGCCCGCAAAAGTCAATAAAGTCAAATTTTTTGAAGGACCTCGTCTGTCCACGAATCAAAGAATAAAGTTGTTTGCAGCACCTAGGGAACTGTTTTTAAGAAGTTTATAGGTCAGAATAAAGTAAAATTTACAATAAAGTCAAAATTTGACAAATTATGGTTTTTGATAAAGTTTTTGTGTTTCTTGAAAGTAATTTTTGTAAAAATCATCATGGAAGCATTGTAAATCAGAAACCGTGACACAATTAAACCATATTAACCCATAAAAGCAGGATTATGTCACAATGCCCACTTGGATCAGCAGTAAGTTTTATCCCAAATTGTCCATTTTTTTATTCATTGTTACGTATTTAAATTATTCTTATAAAACACTTCCTCTTCATAAACGTGGTCTTTTTGAATATCAGAAGTTTGGATTTTAGGAATAGCCTACTGATATTCTGTAATACAAAAATGCCTAAGCAAGCTAAATCTATCGCCAAAAACACGACACACTTTTTATAATCCATAAAACACCTTGACTTTTAGACAAAATATTACGTTTGGGTCTGAAATCGGCAAAATATTATGTTTGGCTAACTGGCATTAATTCAAGGAAAAACTGTGGCCTCTACAAATCAGCAATTTCGTTAAAATTTTTTTAGGTCACAATAAAAATGGCCCTAGTTATAGGTTTAGGGTTGGGAATATGCACTCGCCCATTTGCCAAGGCAAGTGCATTTTGCTTCAGGCGAGTGCTGATTGACATCCACAAGTTGGTTGTGGTTTTTGGACCATCTGAAGGTCCTAATTTATTAATCCCAAAGTATGTTAACTTCAACAATTAAAGGACAATTATTTTGTTAAATGGCCACAATACACTCTTGCGCAACTACAACAAGGAATTGACCAAACACATTGTACAGGGTAAATAGTCCGACTTTTTCCTTTTTTAACCTGTTTATTTGGGTACATGAGGATTTTTGACGAAAACATTACTTAGTCTTGAGCACATAAATACATTTCCATTTCTCCTTGTAAGTAAACACACTAATTTTTTTTTTTTTTAGAACTACATATATATACACACCATTATAAATGTTCCCTTTTAAAACCTTGTTTAATTTTTATGACAAAGGAAAGACAGATGTTGTGTCTAAATGGTTATTGAAAATTAATAGCCCCCGAAAAATGGCCTTAATATTGATCGACATTGGGAGATGAAAGAGAGCCCAAAAAGGTCTTCCATAGAGTCCATTTTGACACTTTAATATTTACTAATATGGGCACTTTGCATATTGATTTTCAGCTTGAAAAGTTAGGCCTTTACCATGTAACCCTTTAGATAAGCTTATGTTGTCGGCCAAACTTGTGTTAAATAGCTAGCTGAATCAGAAATTTTTATCTGGAAATATTTTTTTTGCTTGATATAATATCGTTATCAAGATGATTTTGACAAATCACAAGAGCAATTAGGTCAATTAAATATTGACCCAACAGTTGTATGGCTGCACAATTGACTTGAATAACTGTATGGCTAAAAAATTGCAATGTTTGAGTTTAAACACACCCAAAACAGCATTTAAATATAGCTGCTTTATGTTTATATTTAAAGGACTTAGGCTAAAATCCCTCTAAACAGGCTTAAAGACACTACAAAGCAAAATAAGATTTTTGGTTAAGTAAGTAGAATTTTTCTAGAAGGCAAAGCAACTATTATTGTAAAATATATTTAGAAAATCTATGTGCAACCCTGTCTAGCTTTAGCTGTTTTTTTGTTTAGGATGGTGTAGTGTATGCCAGAAATACCCCTGATTGGTTGTATTCTTCATCTGATGCACACAATTCATCGCCACAAGCTAGTTCATGGCCAGCATGTTTAGGTGAACTTATCAAAAGTATTTTTTTGTCATTATTCAAATTTATATTAGTGTACCTGCATTAGTGCATAGAAAAAATACTAATGTATTACTATTAAACAATTTTCCTTTTTTATGTTGATGTTGTATGTTTTTAAAGTGAATATGTTTTAAAACTTCAGGTCAGTTAAAAGAAATTGAGCATGCAAGATTTTCACCGTTGCAGAAGGAATTCTTTACAGAATCGCTAATCTTTGGTAAATGTAGATTATTAGGGTTTATTCGTTAAATGGGATTTAATGTGTTTCACAGTTAAATTGTCAATATATTACTACAGAGGCTTAAGTTAATGGAAAGATTTTTTATGACAAAAACTATTTTAAACATTTTTTGTTTAAGAATATTTTAAAATTGTACTACTGTAAAAAACAATACCTGTTAATAGTCTATAGAAGACTGTTTCTATTCAAGCACAATTAACCCTTTAGAAAATGTGGACATACTTTCTATGTATAAAATATTATGCATGCAAGCACATACATTATGACAAATTGGATACCTGATACATAAACTGTTGTTACCAGGCATAATATTAATAAAACAGGTACTCTGGTAATTACATTTCTTCTACCAACTTTACACAATCGCTTTTCTTCATTGAAGAAGTGAAATATTTGCAATTTCGCTTAAACAATTTTTAATGACTAATACTCTATTCCAATTTAGTTGAATTAAAATTGCATCTTTATCTTGATTTTTAACATTTGTTAACAAGTTTGTGCCTGACACATTTTTCTGTATTTGTTTTTTATGTAAGATGATGAAGTTGGAAAAGGTTCCTCACATCCTGGCCCAATTAGGTCACATCAATTAAGGCCTCATAAGACACTTAGTCGCACTCGTTCTGCTCCTACTACTGTTTCTTCACAGCTGCAACATCACATCTTACAGGTATTTCACTGAAAAATTATGTAATTGATGTATTATGCATACCCGCAAGCCGCAACAAACAACTTCTGGTCTAAATAGTTGTACTATTGTGACCAGAAAAGTCCAGATTGTTTTTTTTTTTCGAATCACTACACAATACCTATTAATCACATAAATAACATAACTAGCTTGTGACCAGAAAAAAGCAACCATAAATTGTGCCGCCCCTGGCTTGATTGCTACTTTTATCTTGTGTGGACTTCAGGCAAAATGTTGCAGTGAGAGTACATAAATGGCCATTAAATAATATTGACCAGTATAGCACTGCCGAAAGCCATTTAAATTTAAAATCTGCATTGAGACCTAAAGTCATTTCCAATGTGGAAATCCTAAAAAAATATTTAGAGACATTTTTGATAAATGAGATGTACACTAGACGCTAGTGCCATAATCCAGAACAAAACTACAGGAAAATAATAGTTAATACAGCAAATTATGGTTAATAGAATAAAGTTCTATTGTCCTAGAAGATAAAAGTATAAATATTTCTTGCTCTGAACAACTTGCCATCTGTAAGAGACGCAGAACCATAAATATTAATGTTTCTTGGGTTCATTCAAGTAAAAAGCTTGACAGGGCAATGCATTTCCAACACAGTTCTGCATACTTTAACATCATTTTGATTGTACTGCAACATGCTACGGGGCCAAGTATGATGGTACGAGCAACATAGCTGGAAAATTCAATTGAGCTCAGGCCAGGATGCTTCTAAGATATCCGACCACAGTGTATTGCCATTGCTCTGGTCATTGTTTGAACCTAGTTCTTGCATCTTCATATGTTAGGATATCAAGCAATACCCCCTTCCCCAATCAGGTTGTCATAGGCTCAAACGTCTGTATAAAGCAGTGGTCTCAAAGTTTTTTGAGCGCGACCCAAATCGGAGTTTTATGAGCATCTCACGACCCAAGCCTCAAACATCAAAAAATGTATTTTTTCTGATATGCATGAAATAGAAAACGACACAGACAACCAGATGTAGAAACAATGATGATTACAAACAAATGCAACGTGGCTTGTTTGGTGACTAAAAGCTTACACAGTCTTAGCAGCTACTGTAGTTGGCTATCGCTATACTGCAGCTGGCTGCCATCAAAACGTTTAGAAAATCACTTATGATGCAATAATCCAGGCTACAGAGTTGAAGCCACGTGAAAAGCTTATGATGCAATAATTCAGTCATGATTAACTTAGTATTTGAAAAATCAAATAAAAAAGTTCGGTTGCGCAGGATTGAATCACTATAGAGCGACCCATTTTTTTACCCTGCGCGACCCATAGTTTGAGAACCACTGGTATAAAGCAAGGGTGACTGCAAAAGCGCTAATCAGTCACTGTGTTTGTGGAACTAATGTCATCTAAATTGCATGCGCTGGGTGAAATGAAATTTGCAGTGACTATGTCGTAGAAGAAAAGGCTGCTAAATTGAAATACTACAAGAACAATGGATTAAGTAGTTTTATTAAAGGTTTTGAATCTTTCCAAAGGCCTTCAATTAGTTTCCTGTGATTTCATATCGACTGTACAAATGGCCACCGACACAATTGCAATCGCAATATTTAAAGAAGGCTGTGCAGGATGAGATTTACTTCTACAGGTAGTAGAAGGGCCGATCAATGTGATGTTGAAACACATTTATGCGAGACGATTTATGGCCCATAGAATAATCATATTTTTCAGTGCCTAAAAATATAATTGGAAATCAGGTTAAAAAGGCTTCTGCGACCAGCCACATGATTCTTTGTCAAATATAGAGTAAGTTTAAACTCGTTAAGTTGTTGGCAAATGCACATAATGAGAGTAAAACTTGTATTGTTTGAATGTAAGTCATTGTGGGCGTGAGACAGAAAACCAACTACAATACCTCGCAGAATTTTATGCAGGTTGCGTTGAAAGCCCTGCAATTGTGTTGTCTATCATTTTGTGTACATTGACTCCTATTTAATTGCAAAGTTATTTTTGTGAACCAATTAAACTATTTCACTTACTGATATGTTGAATATACATTGCAGATTAGCAAACCTGAAGGAATAGAGAAAGACACTCGAGGAGAAAAATGTCAATTTTTTTTTATTTTTTGTCGCTTTAGCTTAAGATAAAAAACTTTGTCGCTTTGTACAGATAGCTAAAACCACACAAATAAATTAGCGGCATTCAGCGCAATTCACACATTCAACTTTAACACAGCTTACACTTTCCACAAATTAATCCACAGCAACCACAACTAGGGATGTTCAAAGTAGAATCCCAAGGTATTCTAGAATAATAGGTTTCGAATCTAGAATAACGAATCCAGAATAGCGAATCCTAGTATATTTTTATTAAATTATTTATCCTTGGTTTTGTTTGGGGAAGGGATTCATCTTAATCTACCCCACAGGGCCTACAATCACAGCAATAAATCGCCCAAACAATTTGCTAACATGTGTAGATTATAAGAAAAATCTCCCATATGTTTAACATTCTTAACAACTGTCATTTGAAGCAGTTCTGTAAACTGTATTATGTCAACTGTCCAGGTTATTGCCAAAACTTATATTTTTGCCCATAGTGAGTACAATGAAACACTGCACACAGAAGTCTTAAGCAATTCGGTCCTGTTTTTTAAAGCATTGTTGGGTTTTAGTGCTTCTTTTTTGACTAACATGATCTGTTATGCAGTCAAATAATGTACTGCAAAGAATACAAAGTTACTATTGACATAACGAATTCTTGACAATTACGCTGTGCATAACTGCATAACCTCGCTGAATATTGGCCTAAAGTTGACCTTAAGTAACCCTATAGCACATTTTGTAGACGGCCAGCACGTTTTACAACGTAATATTACTTTTGCAAGTAAACGCATTTAGGGCAATTGCGAACTCCACACCAGACATTACACGTTAGTCGCTCGCCCAATAATGCTTGATTGACACTTAATTATAAGAAGAACGTTATCGCGAGACGCGGTAATTGGTCGCCCGAAAAAACGCTGACACTGCACTACGAGGCAACGTTTAAAGCAAGCACTATAAATTGGTCACCGCAGCGACAGGCCAACTTACCACACGCGTTTGTACAATTAGGCGCAATAATCGGCGGCAAATCATTAAATTATATCGGTTCCAATTACCCGAAATAAACGACAGAATTCGATTCGAATCCCATCTGGATTCGAATCCAAGGATTCTTTGAACATCCCTAACCACAACATATTTTTGCAATTTTTTTTGTTGACAGGTTTACATAATTTTTGTCATTTCCTTTCTGCTTCGCCAACCTTTGAATTTTGATCACAAATGTTGATGTAAAATAGAACAACAAAAGGCTTTAATGGTAATTATATTCTGGAGCAGCGGTTCCCAAACTAGGGTCCGCGGACCAACTGGGCTCCGTACAGCAGTTTCAGAGGGTCTGCAAGGAGAATTAGGCTTTTTGTTTTTCAACATTATGCCCTAGCGAATGTTTTTAAACATTATTTGTCCTCATTATTGTCTTTAGTTATGCTTTATTATTCAAAAATAAAGCTTGTTTTATGATGTCTCTTGTGACCCACCAATTATTCTAGTGGTATTCAAGTAGAAAAAAGTATTATTTATTTTTTGGTTTCTTAGCAATTAAAACTGCCATATTTTAAGCTGTCTGTTGTACTTGTCTTGTCACAGGCATTACAATGTATCTATATTTTTGGGGGCTTAAAATAGATACTGAGTTATAATTTGTTTTCCAGAAGAAACACCAAAGAATGCTACAACAACAAAAAAAGCGCAATAGAGAGCTAAATTCCCCTGAAAAAGATTCCACAAAAAGAGAAAATGACATTTTATGGAGGTGCTGTTAGCTGTACTAGTGATGGAATGATGTATTGGTTTACAGATATTATTGGATGAATTTATGCTAATAGCGATGTTGGTATTAGTAATTTTGGAAATAATTTTTTGCAGATATTTTACTATAAAAATAATTTAGTTATGCCTTAAAAAAAATAGTTTTTTTTAAAGATTTATTTTCAGTTTCATGGCTGACTAACTTAACAGCTGTTTAGTTAAGTGTGTAGCATCGTGCACTAACAGTGTAGCATCATGATTGTCATACCCCAGGTATATATAATATTATATATATATATATATATATATATATAAAGTCTAAGTAATTTATATTGGCCAATCTCCAATTTGTACTTTTCATTTTGTATCTCGTGTACATCATAAAGTATTGGTAAAGTACAGAGTTTTGAACTGTGAAATATACCCTGGAATAGTAAGCATCTAAAAATGTAGCCAAAATGTTAAAATGTGAAATCAAAAGATTCAGTAAAAAGAATTGATGGCCATTTAGTAGCTAAATTACTTTGTGTCAATTACCTGGCTTCCAACAGCAGGACCATTTATGAGTTTGGAAAACTAACCAATTGATTTGTTAAAATAGTAAAAAATATAATGGAATTGAAGCCACTTAAAAACACAACGAAAGCAATACAGGGTTGCCACAAGTCTTTGAAACATGATGTGTCTTTGATTGTCTTAAATTTGTATTATTAAAAATCCTTTTAAAACCTGTGCTTCTACAACATTCGTTGACTATTTTTTCAAAATAATTATAGGTTGATGAGTGTTCCAAACATTACATACTAAGTATAAATAGTTATGTCACAAGCTGTAAGCAAGAAATATTATATTAGCACAACATGCATTACGAATATTCCTTAGGTAACTATACTACCATTATGGTTAAAAGCCTTTTAAGTTTTCAAAAACAAACCTGGAATATGTGCACCTTTTTTAGATTGTCTGTTTTTTTTTACAATTTTAAATGTTAACAGTGGAAACATAAATTTCTAAAGGTAACAAAATGAGTATAATTCATCATAACTATAATTGGCAATAGGTATTTCTTCTGTACAGAAGTAAAAGACTAATAAAAAATCGAGGACATAAATAATTATGCCCTAGTAGCCAAAATGGTGGTAAACCCTAAAGGTTGGTTGCCTCCGACATTCCAATCTGATTTATTTTTGTCGTTGTTTTTTGGCCCGGCAGGCTAACAGTCCTACTGTCAGACAATGTATGTTTGTCGGGCTTCAGTTGGCTTTGTTGTAGATTTTTTCTGAAAAGGTTTATTATGTTTTCCTAAAAGATATAGTCAGAAAAACAATAATTAATTGCAATATAAATTTGCAAACATGTGTTTATTGTAACTAAAGTAAATCTGAAAATAGTTTAAAATTATTCTATTCGGAATCAGAATTGTGTATTTTGTTTCAAAATCATGCAAATTGCTCAAATGCCACTTCCACATGGGCTAAATCCTTATAAGGTGTTACTCTTATTGTGGGGAAGTATAATTGTTAAACCCATTTAAGACACAAACAGTGGCAAACAGCATAGATGCAACCAGCGCCTGTATTGATAACTTGGTCAAATTGTTTTACAATATAAGATTACATGCTGTTTTACAATATAAGATTGCATGCTTAAAACACATCACTTGATATGACATTTGCAATGACTGAGCTATATAGCCCATTGGTTCCCAACCTTTTTGTTGTCGTGACCCCCTTTACAGTTTTCAAAAAAACCCTTATTTTGATGTATCACACACGATCACTATTTTGAAAGGTTTATTAAATATAATGCCATAAGTGTCCCCATTTTTACTTCACCAAAATTTCAATAAAAGGCCCAAATTAGTTTTTTTAAAGCTGCATAAGGAAAAAAAAGTACCAAAAATAGTTTTAAAAAAGTACCAAAATTAGTTTTATTCTGAGCTACGTCAAACAAAAATTTCCCAAAATAGTTTTCTCTGGGATATACATACAGACAAAACAATGTCCCATTTAGTTTTTTGAGCTACATACGGACAAAAAACTGCCCTAATTAGTTTTATCTCAGCTAGGTGCGGCTACTAGTAACTGCTAATTTTTTTGGCTCCTTGCACCAACCTTTCGTTTTACAACTTTCTTTTGCCCTAATTTGTAGATAAATTTTAGCTAAAATTCTCAACAGCGAACAAATAATAATCTTGACAAAAGGTAATATACCGGGCACAAGCAATGTGCATTGTTTGTGTGCTTAATCAGGGGCGTATCCAGAAATTTAAAAAGGGGGGAATTTTTAACTTGGGGAATTCCCCGATTTTTCGTCTGACGTTAATGACGTCATAAAATAGCGATTGTGATAACGTCATAAATAATACCGCTTAGTGTGCAATCGTTAACTTCAGGAGTAAATCGAAAACAAGACCATGAAATATATGTGATTGATTTTGGTAGATCCATGTTCGGGACCACGCTAAATTACAAGCACGTCTTTCGCCACCTGCAATACTAAATGAAGATCGTTTTCCCTGGTATTATTCGACTAGCACAACATAAAAACGCCACTTAAATAGTTCTAAAATCAGTGTTGTTAACCTTTTTAAGAGAGGGCACACCTGGCGGGCTAAGCGAGCGCGATTTTTTTTTATATAACAGCATTTCTTTTAATATTATTGCAAGTTTTATTACATTGCCGAAACTAAAAAATAAAAAAATATGTCCAATATTTTTGAATACGTTTTTTATTTCTTCGCGACGCACTTGGCAGCCCTCCACGGCGCAACGGTAAGGCAGCGCTGTTCAAAAGACAGCATTAAAATGTAAACAAAACAGACATAGTTAAGTCATTTGCGCGAAGCGCAAAAATTTTCGCGCTTACGTAGTTAAAATAGTCGAAAAGTATGTGAAATGGAAAACTGCGAGAAACATCAACACCGCCTAACTTGACGTTATAAGCGAGAAAAAGGCGGAGACCGCTTGATTTATTGTTGTTAATTGTCGAACACACACTTGCTAATCAGCCAACCTGAACGAATAAGGAAATGCGAGAGAAAAAATATCCTGCATTAACGGTCGACCAAACAAGAAACGAAAAACGGCGTTTTGCCTTTGATTTTGGTTTCGCATTAGGTTAAGACGCATGACCCAATTACACTAAAAAACACACCGCTTAGGACGGTGAGTTTAAACGCTGAGAAAAACGAACAAAAAACGATATTGTCACTTACGAAAAGGGGGGTCTTCGCTAACTAAAATTATTTTTGTTATAACTCCAAACTTTTTCAAACAAAATTATAAAAATTCCAACCCTGTGAAATGTGTATGGCTTGTGGCTCAAAGACATCCTCCAAAACTGTTAAACCATTGCTTTCTGTTTAACCTGCATTTTGATTATGATCCAATTTAAGGTGCCAGTCCTAAAAATATTTTATATTAAATTGGCAATCCTAAAAAGAGTTTGTACATTAACAAAATATTTAAGGTGCCGGATTAAAACATTTGTTGGAATTGCTATGTTTTAATTATTCTTCACTTTTCATACTTTTCTATCTGCAGAACCAACAAGAAAAAAATTACCAACCAAATTGAGTATTTCTTCTATAAAAATGGATCGCTGTATAAATACTAATCAACATATTTAATAAAACGTTGCTCTACCCTCAATTATTCTTTGTAATGCAACATGTCTTAAATCTAATTCTTATTTTTTACAGGTCTCAAAATGATTTATTCTCTTCTAAACCAAAAGAAGCAAGTGCAACACACACTGTTCTAAATAAATCATTGTTTGCTCCGCTTTTGTATTTAAATAATCAAGATCAGGAAACAAAGATGCTAAAAACTTTATCCGATGCAACAGAGCTTCCTACACACTTTGAAAAGAATTTTGTTGTAAGACTGTTTGTAAAAAATATGAAACTTTTTTTTATTTATATTTTTTCAATGTTAGAATGCAGCATCTACCAAATATAAGCCAGTGTCTCCTCGAGATCATATTACAAGCAAGACTGGTCGTAGGTCATTGGTCAGGACACAAAGCTCTCCAGCAACTTCCTTTTTAAAAATACCTTCCGTTCCAAAGGTATGTTGCTTTAGTTATTCTTTTTTATGTACACTAGGAACTGCATTAAAAGTATTCTCTAAATCAGGGGTAGTATCTTGCTTGCCATGGATATTAGATTTGCTGCACATGTTTTTTACCTTATGCATACATTTATTTACATTAATAGTTTGATGACATAATTAGGATCAATGTGAGTCATAAAATATTCGTTTTTGTATAACTTAAATGTTTAGTAATGTATATCACTAGAGCGTTGCCAGGTTGTATAGGGCAGTGTGGTCCAACTGCAGGCCCTGGCCCGTGAGTTCCGCTTTTTTGGCCCGCGAACTGGTAGTCAACTTTGCTGCAATGTAGCAATATCACTTCAATTTTTGTTTCTTTGTTATTGTAATGGACAAAAAAAACTTTGTAAATGACCCTTTGTGATTTCATAACTACCATAGCTGAACAAAGGTGTAGATTTAAAAGTTAGTATATATGCCATAGGCCAGCGCTTAACCTGGTGGGCGCACCTCCCTAGGGGGGTGCCAAGCAATTTTTAGGGGGCGCGAGATCGAAGTTAATTTTTTAATTTTTTGCAATGATTTTAAAGGTTTCGTTTGTTTTGTACACCACTCCTACAGCGCTGTAGGCTACAAACTCCGTTTTTGCCATGCTAAACATGGAAACTGCAAAAAAATTTCGTGCTTCGCGCGTATCTTATGTTTTATACTTTTCTTGACTGTGTTTTAGCCCAAAGTCTCTTTGAGTGCCATTGCATGTTTTCATATCATTGAATGTATAACGGCCCTATTTAATTACAATTTTTTTAACCTATAGATAAACGATGAAAGTCATCCCCCATTCAAACTATTTTTTATCCATATTTTATATATGATAACAGGCTAGCAACAGGGGGACTCAAACTTTTTTGCGCGAAATTATAATGTTTTTTTGCAAAATGGCTGTTGTATTGTGTGTCGTCACAAACAAGAAAACGTACTGTTTAAATCAATGTGTCGAGCACGAGCAATTTGTTGTGTGCCCAATGCGAAAAGCCTCCTAAATTTATAGTTTAGCGCCAATTCAACCAATTAAACTCAATTTTTTTCGCGCGACACGCGACCGACAACAAACTTCACGATTTTCGAGCTGTCTTAGTGATATTTAATAGAAAATGCTGAATTGCTTTTCGTAGGGGGGCAAAAGGCATATGAAAATTACCAAAGGGGGACGCGGCTGAAAAAAGGTCAAGAACCACTGTCATAGGCTATATTTTGCCAGCAATAAGCCTAGAATCACTATTTAAAAACATTGGACCGCAAGATAAAAAAAATTGTGTTTTTTGGGATGAAAAGAAGTTGGACCACGCTGGTCGCTGGTATAGGGATTGGGCATTTTCCAGTTTAAAGCTAAAAAGCTTGGCATGATGAAAAATTACTTGGACCGATTCAAAATAATTACCATTCCATTGACTACTTTAACTTGCAGAATCTACCTGAAATTAAAAAATCCACTTTTATCGCCATTTAATGAAATGTTTGTGAAAGTATGTATCCCAAAATAAATGTTAAAGATAGCTTTACATATTCTTTATAGTGTTAATCTATCAATCCCTTTTTGGGATACCAAAAGAAACATTTAGCTATAGGCTAAGCAAAAATATTTGTAAAGTAGCAAAAGTCTCTTGTCATCCTATCAAGCTGTGACTTTTCGCTATGAAAATTAATCGCTATGAAAATACAGTCCTTGCGGAAACGTTTGTAAAAAAGACTTGAAGCCATGAAGCTTGGGTCATAGGATAACTATACCATATTATGTTTTACCATGATTGTGTAAGTTTTCCGAAACAGCATAAAGCGGTGATTTAAAAAAATGATTGTGACAATCTAACACAGACCTGGGCAACATACGGCCTGCGGGCGGGAAGGGGCCCACCATGCGATTTAATTCGCCTGCAGCTTATTTTTGTTAAAATGCATATAAGCAAAAACAAGGGCGAGTTTTTACACGTTTGGTTGTACGGTATCTTAAACAATCTTTCCAGACTCTTTCCCGCAAAACTCTTAGCCTGTTATAAATACTAAAATGGAAATTATTTTCGCGCTTCGCGCCAATCCCTTCTGTCTTTCTCCTAAGTGCCACGCAATTTTTTGGCATCTTAACAGATAAAAAGCGCATTACGGTGCTCTCTCCAACGAAAGTTTAACAAACTTATCCTAATATTTATATCTTTTTTGCGCTTCGGTTGAACGTATTCCGTCTTTAAATTATGAACTAAATACCAGCCGTTTTCTAAACTCTGAAACATACTGATTTACATGTTGTCAGCCTAATTTAGTTAATATACCCAATTTATTGCAATTTGGCCGTTGTACTGCAAGTAACAAATCAGTAACTTAAAGCCTCAAAAAGCAAAAAAAACATTGTAAGTTTTTTGTGAGAAATTTTTATGTATTTTAATCTTAACTTTTGGGTCAATGCGCCCCACAGCTTGACAAATGCCAATATATCAACTAAATATGTGGTCTATAGTTTTTTTTTGTGTTCAATGCGTCATGTCCCCCTATAAATCTAATTTAAAGTAGGCATTTTAAAACAAATATAGTTGCAATTATTTCACGCTTCACGCGACAACTTTTCAAAATTAGACTTAAATTGCAAATTTTAAAACAACTTCAAACGTAATAAAAAAACAGGTTCGTTCTGAAGGTTATTTGTTTATCAAGTCAGAGTATGATGCCATATTGCATGTATATGAGATCTTATTTTTGACCTGGCCCGACACAGCATTTTAAGTTTCTTGTGCGACCCGCAGTTAAAAATAATTGTCCAACCCTGATCTAACATATAACTCAGTGGTTCTCAAAAGGGGTACTGCGGCAACCTAGGGTGCCATTTGTAATGCTCAAGGGTGCCGAGAGATATTTGAGAATCTTAAATAATCTGGCTTTTGTGAACGATTAGAGTGGACTAAATCCAATTATAACTTCCTACGTTGTGTAGTGTTGATGTTTCAGTTCCGTTTATTGTGATATTCTAGTGATTTACCTACAGAAAAAATCTTGTAGAGATGTCACAATCCATTTATTATTTCTGAGTGGTGCCGCAAGCAATAAAAGGTTGAGAACCACTGATGTAACTTCTGCTTAAGTAACAATCGTTTCTTGGCAACAATATTTCTGTGTTAACTGATGGAAAGTGACAATTCATCAGCTAGGGTGACGTTAGCAGAAATCTTGCAGATATGGTTTTGCCATTTAAAACTGCTTTGGCAAGCCTAAACATTAAGATTTTGTGGCATTACACCTTTACCGCTCACATGTGTATATTTAACACAACGTTTTATGAGCTCTGCCTTACATTGTTAAACAGCTGTGACCACTTTAAGAGTATTGCTATCACTCTCGCTTTTGATAAAAAGAGTTGTTTTTTCTATGTTGGAGAAAACAAATTGCTTTCTATTTAGGAGTATCGCGGCCTGTCTAGCTTAAGAGGTAGCGCCATCTTTCCCCTTGTGGTTACTTGCGACATGTAAACATACCCTCAGTTTTTGTTCTGTGCAACTAATTCCAAATTTTTAGAACTTTGCCCTTATTTGGGTGCATTCAAAACACTGGTTTCAAACCAGAGAACCGTAAGTGCTTACCTATTTTTAAGGTTAATTCCATGGGAAAAACTTACAAATTTAAACAACCCGAGTGAGCATGCAATAATTGAAAAAATATATTGCTGATTTGACTTGGTTATATTGTAAACCTGTCTTGTTGAACAATAAGTGTTTAAAACTATTTGTTTTAAATGTTACTGTAGATTTCCATTTCCAGTTAGATGCCTATCCATTTCAAGGTTAAACTGGTGATTATGTAGAGCCACTTGACACTCTTTGCAACTCTCAAGAAACATACATTCATGGCTAATATTAAATATTTATAATTTAATCTACTAAACCATGTCTGCACTTTTTCGAATAAATTATTTTATTCCCAGATGTATTAAATTTATAAATTGAGTTAACACATGATAACCAGAAAAGTGTACACTTTTTATTTTTAGATTTACAAATTTACAACTGGTATTGCATATAGTCATGTAATGTTAAAGCATGGATGTGCTTGTGGGGACAACCATATTGAACACCCTGGGCGGTTAGAAGCTATTTGGAAAAGGATATTATCTGCTGGATTTGTATCAGATGGTCCCAATGAAATTGGTCAATGTGAACAAATAGAGCCTCGTAAAGCAACAACTGATGAATTGCAACTTGTTCATACACAAGAACATACTTTAAGATATGGAACCACATCCTTAGCAAGAAAAGAGTTAGGTATGTATTGCTGCACTGGTGAAGAAAGCTTTGAATGTTGTTCATATTAAGGTTATAAATTGTGTCTGATTCAATTAAAAAGCTTTTTTTGTTTGGTTGGTTCCCATTTTTAATGTAACTTCCTTACAAACCTAAAGACAACAATTTTCTTGCAAAATAACAAGACACTTGCAAAAAACAACACTATACCTGGATATTGTTTGAGGTGTGATTTAAAGATTTTTTCAGGAGTAGCACAATTTCTAAATATGTAACATAATAAACAAATGATTTGCTAAAACTTATTAAATTTAAAACACAACTAAGACACCTCCTACTTTGATTCCGTTTTTCATACCCTTAAATACATAAACCACCCCTTCTTTATTAATCCAAACTTTTTTGCAGTTCACTTTGATCTTGTCTACGCTTTAGTGATATTTATTCAGCTTTAAAAATATTTTTTTAGTCCAATCTCTTCTTTAAGTAAGTCTCAATAAAAATACATAATATAACAAATCTATATACATATCTTTTTATGTGTGAAAGCCTCAAGCAGTCAATACAGAATTTTTAAACAAAATTCCTCTGTTAGTGTACCAAGTGGTTTGATAAGCCACGCATTAGAGCGTTATTTATTAATGAGGTGTTATCCAAATCTGTAATAGTGTTTACTTTCTTCTGTATGTACTTCATTACAATTTAAAATGTTATCATTGGTCTCCATTGCATTTTATCTTCTGCTAAAAAGTCACATAACACATTTGTTGAAAAAAAAAACAGTTGTTAGGTTTATCATGTCAGTAAATTTTTATATAGAAACTTGCTGTCTGTTGTTGTTTAAACAAATTGTTTATAAAACTGTAATTGGTGTTTATTTGCTTTAATCATATTTAGAAATCTTCAAAGTAAAATCCCCTGGGATTCTAGAATATTAGGTTTCACATCTAGAATAACTAATCCAGAATATTCCCAGTATATTTTAAATAACTGTTTAACTTCAATTTAATTGGAGTAGCGTGGGGAAATAATTACCCTATAGCAGGGGTGTCCAACTCAAACATGCCGGCGTGCCTTCCCGTGCCAAAGTTTCGTAACCGAACCAATTCTTTTTAATCATAAAAGCGCTTTTTTACCAAAAATAAGAACGTCTATTAAAACTTAAAAAAAACTGTCTAGTAGAAATGCGCATCGCTGCATCAAAGTGTCTCTCGGTGAGCTGACTTTTGTTTCTTCACACCAAGCTATATAATATTATGTGAATGCTAGCCTCCACACAGTATACTGTTACCATATCAAAAGTAATTGTTGGTTGTCGTGATTGCCGCGATTGTTTTATATTGTGAACAAACAATGTTGATTGGCTGTATACCAAACTTAGTATTTTCTGACAATTGGCTGAATAACAATTTTAGTATTTTTTGGGGAGGGCTTGAGTGCCATTTTTTATTAGGTCCTGTGCCACATTTGGCACGCGTGCCGCTTGTTGGACACCCCCTTAAACTGACTTATAGATTAGAAGTAAAAAAATCATTATGTTTTTCCAAAAGTTTTGGTATTTATTTTGTGCCCAGTAAAGTTATGTGTTTCTGAGAGCGGTTAATAATTTTTTTATTGTGGTGACCATGGCATTTATACTTTTATGTTTTTTAGGTTTACCAAAAAAACGTTGAGTGATCCAATTTTAGGTTTTTAAGAACCTACTAATCGCCTTTTAAAAAGTTTTTCAAAGTATTTTTGGCAACCCTGTATGTATAACTAACTGTAAATAAATAAGGCAACTCTATGTATAAATAACTGTAACAAAAGAAATCTTTCAAATGTTTGACATTCTAAACAACTGCCACACTTTAAAAAAACAGCAACCTTCCAAAAGAACTTACTGACCAATGAGATTAAAGTACACCATAGACAAATAGGCATACTCTTGCACCGAGAGCAAAATATTTGTCTAATTCTTGACCAACAGATGGCTTTATAACGTGTCTACGTCAACAGATTCTTAACTGTTCGTTATCACGAACAAGTTGACTTCACCAGAACTATCCACAATAAGAAACTAATAAATCTTGGACTTGTCATAACGTGTCTACGTCAACAGATTCTTAACTGTTCGTTATCACGAACAAGTTGACTTCACCAGAACTATCCACAATAAGAAACTAATAAATCTTGGACTTGTCACCAATTTTGTAGACAAACAACCTGCAGTCATAATTAATCTATCCAAGAAGAACTTAACGTCTGTTAAAAGAACTGTACTCAATAAAAGATTAATTTTTGAACATTCAAATTACACCCACATACAAATGGAATTTGAGAACTTTTACCAACAATTAAGGCTGATGCTTGGATTTGCAAGAAAATGGACTGCAAACATATGCTATGAATTTATATAGCAAATAGAAATCTTCCTTCTTCCATGAAAGGCGCCATACTTAGATGGACATTACCAATGAACATAGAACGGCCCTACATAATCTTAGTCTGAACAAGGCCATCACCATCTGCAAGCCAGACAAAGGAAATGGTGTCGGTATTTTCGACAGCCGTGATTACAATAAAAAGATTAATTCCATTTTAAACGACTCAAGCAAGTTTGTCACCACTAAAAAGACAACAATCTTTCCAAGCATTGACGTTTTTAAGGGTTTCTTTATCGTTTACGCAAGAATAACAAGCTGAAAGATGGTTTCAATTTTGGCAAAAAATTTACACACTGATCTACGGCATCACAATGTGTTCTCCAATCGTCCCTCTGCTTGTTGATGTTTTAATGCACGCCTGCCTAATCAGTATATATACACTTAAAATCAGTACCTTCTCACTATGTTCAAAATGAATAAAGAGTTATTCGCAACATTCAAAATGATACCTACTTCCGGGCTTTGATATTCTTTTTACATCTTACTACAGCTCATCAATTATGTTCCAAAATGGTAACTACATAAAAACGTAACAAAACACTTTTTTTTCGCGCTACGCGCATGTATTTTGGGTTTAATAGTACGTTTACACTAAGGCTTGGCAGTGTTTCCGGGATCAAGGCGCTGTGGAATATTTCACCTCTTCATGGTGTCCATTGTCAACAGCCTAACGTTGTGTGAACTTAAGACTCTGCAAAATGCAATTTCTACCAAATATATCTAGTTATTGTATTTTTTCCTATTCAACTTTGAAATATGGCTATTGTGTCACGAGTAACGTTTATACAAATTTAACTACAAGATAAACGTAATATATACATTTTAGCATTTTGTGCAAACTTTTTAGTAAGTGTGGGTACCGCCATTTAGGGGATGAAAATAGTGTTAATCTTTTGTGCATTAAGTACACGCCTGAGATAAACGATTCCCCAACTAAAACCAATAGACGCATTTTTTTGCATTTTGCGCAATAAACTTGCTTTAGTTGCATAATACCACACCGGTTTGTTTGAAAACAACATGTTTCTTCATTTTTATGTATTTTTTGAAGTCCAATGTTAGACAACGATTAAAAGCCAACTATCTATTTAGGTACTACAGGCATATATGTAATAGCGTACTAGTGAAGCAAGATGGGAGAGGGGCCATATGAAATAATATGGAGCCCAAAGGGGGCACTGGTATAAAAAAGGTTGGGAAACACTACATTAGAAGTTCGCACAATAACACTCAATTGACACTTAATGATTAGACGAATGTTATCACAAAGTAATTGTGATCACTCCAGAAAATGCTGACGCCGCACTACGTGGCTGCATTTAAACCAAACACTGTAAATGTGTTGTCATAGCGACAGGGTTTCATCCAAACTTGCCTCTAGTGTATATACAATTGGTGCAACCATCCAAGGTAAATCATAAAGAGTATATTGATCCAATTACCAATATAAACAGCAGAAAAGGATGCAAATCCAATTTACATTGATATCTAAGGAGTTGATATGCTACATTGAACATCCCTAATCATGTTAGGCATGCAAAATAATGCTGTCAATTCTAGTTGAAAGCAATGCTTGATGAGGCCAAAATGGAGCTGCATGACATATTTTTATTCTCCCTGAAATAGGCATGTAAAATTTGGTCCATTTTTAAAACCTTCATTGGAAAATGGCAAGCAATTTATTAGACATTTTTATGGATTGACAACACTTCGTTTTTAGATTTTGAAGTTATAATGAAATAAATGGAGAATCTTACATTCGCAATAGGATGTAGAAAGCAATTCAACTAAATTAAAATATATAAATCTAATGATATGATTCATAAAACTTCGATGTTTATTTTTGCATAACATTTTTGTTTTAGACCTTGGAAGTAAATTTATTGTTTTACCTTGTGGTGGTGTTGGTGTTGACAATGGAATAGATGTTGATACTGTTTGGAATGAATTAGAAACTATCAATGCAGGTAGATAATATTTTCCATAACAGTTTAGTAATATTGTAATTAAGAAAGCATTGTTATTTACAGCAAGAATGGCAGTTGGATGCACAGTAGACTTGGCCATGCATGTTGCACAGAAGAAACTAAAAAATGGTTTTGCAGTGGTACGGCCGCCTGGTCACCATGCTCAAAAAAACCTTGCAATGTAAGTAAGATAAGAATGTTTATTAAATTAATTTGTACATCTTTTTTTTGTTTTTATATAACTATACAAAACAGGGGCAATGATCGCCTATGTTTCTAAAATGACACAGTAGTTTTTACCTTAGTAAGATTGTTAAAAGGTTTATTTATGTCAAAAGTAAAGAAAAAGTTTGAACAACTGTCAAAACACAACCCTACTGCTTCCGATCATTTGCTACGTAACCTTTAAAAGTGGTACGAAAGCAAGCAATATTGCTTGATATCGCTACGGCCTACTGCGATCAGGGGATCTCCTGAATGTTACAGAATTGAGAGCTAAACTTTAAGCACGTTGAAATACGAAATCATGAACCAATTTCAATAATTTTTTTGTCAATCATATTTTAAAAAGTTTTGGCCACAAAAATATGCTTGCCATTTCTTATTCTATCAGGGTTGCCACTGGGGGTGTTTAAAGTAGAATCCAGAATTATTCTAGAATAATAAGTTTTGAATCTTAAGAATAAAAAATCCAGAGTATTCAATCCTAGTATATCAATTAAAAATCAAAAGTGCAAGTTAAAATAGTTGTCTAAATTGTGATGCATAACTACATAAACATAAAACATAAAACAAAAAACAGGTTGTTGCTACAACTTAAATTTTTGCCCATATAGTAAGTGAAAATGCAACGCGACAAACTCTTCACAAATTCAGTTCGTTTTATAAGGTATCGTTGTGTTTTAGTTTTACTTTACTACAAACATCATCCAGTAATGTCCTATCAAATAATATGCTGAAAAAAATAAAAAGTTACTACCGCCAGTAATGTGTTACTATTACTTAACAATTATGCTGTGCGTAAACTTGGTGAATATTGGCCTCAAGTTGACCATGGGTAGCCCTGTAGCCCACTTTGTGGCTTCTATTGCAAGTTCGATTTAATAAAAAATATTTTTAACAGGTTCCAGATTATTTTAATCTTTTATAAATCAAATTACTATTTCATGAACTCTAATTAAACTTAAGTAATTGTTGTTGACTGGTATGATTTCTTCATATGGTTTGCACATTGACAGTTTTTCATTTACAGGGCATTTTGCTATTTTAATTCTGTTGCTGTAGCTGCTCGAAAACTACAAAGTTGCTTTCCAACAATTTATAAAAAAATCTTGATTGTTGACTGGGATGTCCACCACTGTAATGGCACTCAAAATATTTTTTATTCTGATCCTTCAGTACTAGTGGTGTCTGTACATCGATATGATGGTGGCAATTTTTTTCCTGGAACAGGAGCATTGCAAGAGGTAATTTACAATTTTTATGATATACATAAACCAGGAGTCCGCAAAAAACAGTTTGGTAAACCCAAAAATTGTATTCCTAAAGCAGTGTTGTAAACAAGTCATTTTAAATTGACTTAAGTCCCAGTCAAGTCATTTGTAAAACAACTTAAGTCCAAGTCAAGTGTTTTTGAATAAATAACAAGTCAAGTCCCAGTCAAGTTATAATTAGAGCAAGTCAATTTTAAGTCATGTCCTTGTTAAAAAATAAAATTTTAAACTATTCAAATTTTTAAATTTCTATGATTATGAGCAATAACTGAACTAAAAAATAAGAAAAAACGCAACATATAGCAAGCAATTTGTTTTATGTGCTAAAATTTGGATAAATAGCTCAATTTTATAAAAAAAATATTTGAAAAAAACGCTTTATTTTAACCCAAGTCATTTGTCCAAATGACTTAAGTCAAGTCAAGTAATTTGTCCGAAAGACTTAAGTCAAGTCAAGTCATTTTTCCCAAATGACTTAAGTCAAGTCAAGTCAAGTCGTTTGAAAACAGTGACTTAAGTGCACTTAAGTCAAGTCATTGACTTAAGTCATTACAACACGGTCCTAAAGTCCTGTGAACCAATATTTCCTGAATTTTTCCTAATTAAAGGAAATGTTGGTAAGCTACAAAAAACGTACATGATAATTTATGTTTTTAATGAGAAAGGTGAGCTGCATGATTAAAAGATGCCAAGGTAGAAGCGAAATTAACTTAGCTTTGTCTTTTATGCTTCGTTGTATAAAATTTTTAAGTTGTCATCTTATGTGGAATTATTAAGGAGTTGCAAAATCGCACGGTCTATTAATGTACTTGGATATCCACTGCCCAACAACATGTTCTTTATTGTGGCAAACTCAGTGTTCTTTATTGTGGCAAACTTATGCATGATTTTATATGAGCTGGCAATGTCATATGCCTTGGTTTAAAGAATGTTAGCTAAATTCCGTTTGTAGGTAAAGGGGATAAAACTGGACCACTTGGCATACGTACCCAAGTGAGTCGGTTTACGGAAAACTTTTGTAAGTAAACCTCGACTACCATACTGTAAAAATACATCTAAATAGTACAGTCTGTTGATTGTTTCCAACTCCTTGGTTAACTTAATACTTAATATTAGGATGGATAGCATTGACAGTGGTGAAAAAACGTGAAGGTCGTTAACATACCTACATAGAACTTCCGGGTGGTCTTGTCCAAAAATTATCTCAATAACCAGATTGACTGGAATGTTAGTGAACAGACTTGTGACATAAAAGGCTGCTATGACCTTATTACCTTTGAAACATATGTCACAAATTATTGAAATAAATTTAAAGGTGTTGTTGATGTTTGTTGAATGCAAATCTTCTTCTGTGCATTATGGTGCTTCATATACCGTAAAAGTTTGGAATTTGATCAGATTTATTATGTTGTTATCGGTATGACATTTTTTAAACCTCTTTTGGTCATTTATAACCTAACATTTTATTACTATAGCTTTATGTCCATAAATACTACTCCTTTTCCCTTGTCCGGTTTTGTAATGACAATGTTTTTGTCTTTACATAATTGCTTTGCAAAAAATATGTCAGTAAAACCAGATAGAATGGTATCAATGTTGAATAATGTTACCTGCGAAATGTGCCTATATTATTTATCAATACAGCAAAACATTGAAAAAATTAAAATGGAAATATCTCAAAAACCTGATGTTATAAAAAAATCAGGGCAGTTTCAAGATCAGCGCCGAAGTCACTTTAAGAATCAATTTATCACATCTCTGTTTAAAATTTGCTTTTGAACAGTGTAATTATTTCCCAATATGTAAGGATTATTTCTTTATTTTTCTCAAATATATAGCTATTTAGCAGCAGAAAAAGATTATACATCACCCAGTTGGTATATTTTATTTTTGGAAATCTGAGTATGATTTGCCTGCTGCATGCAAGGGGCATTTTTGAATTTTATTTTAACAAATTACTTATGGTCTAATGACGTATAAGTTTATAGCTGCCTCTGTTGACTTTTGTCACTGTAGCTCTATGACTCATACTGTCACAAAAAAATTAAACTTTATTACCTTGTCCAGAGTGTTTTTAATAACTATAAATTTAGGAATTGATAAATAGTTCAAAGTATTGATAAATAGTTCAAAGTACAGAAATTAATAGGCAGGTTTAATCATTGGTCTAACTATTTGCAGACGACACACATACATTTTGGGCAAGTGGTATTTCATTTAGGAAAGTGATGATTGGTTCACACTCACCCTACTGCTGTGTGCAAATTTTAATTCAATATCAACCCCGATACTGTAGGGAAAAAATCTGAATGTTTTCTGTTAAAAAAATTGCAACCAAAAAATAAAGTAAAAACACTTGTTTTGAGTTTAAAATCTGATGTCATACTTTTTTTAGTTAGTGGTTTGTGGTTGCCTTTTAGAAATTTAATTATTACAGCCCTTTTGTAATAAACTATTGAGTGATGCGTTTGTCCCAGGAACTGCTGTTTCAGATTGGCTACCTGCCGACTCGGTTTCCCCGGGGGATAAGGCTTTTTGTGACTTGTGCAGCCTCCATTCTGAGCGCTGCATTGTTTCTTTGTGCGCAGTTTTGGTTGTTTTGTATTGCATGATATAGCATCGGCATTCGTTGTGTGGATACTAAGCGGATCATACAAATTTTCAGCTCAGCTTGCAACCCTGTGATTATAGAGACAAGTTATATCCTGCTTTATACTGACTGTTGTGGTGTCCAATAACTGTCTTGTTCGAGAATGTATAGTCAAGCCATATTCTTAGCAGTTAGTTCAAGGATCCTGTCCCGAACTAGTTTGTGACAGTGCCTAAGGTATACCAATTTTAATTGGCTACTTCATAATGACTACAAGTAAATGGTGCAAAAAAGACAGAGGAATAAAATACTCTGTATACATTACTGATACCAAATAGCAGCTCACTAGCCTTTTGTAAGTTATCATGGATACTTTTGTTTTTTGGATTAATTTTTACCTGATTTATCTTGTACCTAGCCTTTTGTAAGTTATCATGGATACTTTTGTTTTTTGGATTAATTTTTACCTGATTTATCTTGTATTTGTGTTATATATGTTCTATATCTTCAATATTTGTGTTATGTGTGTTTTATACATTATATTGACCAAGTAGCATAACAGAGGATTGAAAGACCCCACTGTCTGATTAAAAACAAAAGTTTTTGAATAAATACACTAAATGAATAACATTCAAAATCACTAAACTGAATTGTTAATCAGTGAAGCGAAAATATAGTAGTAAATAAAAGAAGGTAAACGATAGATGAGTGCTAACATTATAAGCTATTGCTGCCAGGCATAGTATACTGATGTCATTTTAATGCTTTTAGGTTGGAGCTGATGAAGGTCAAGGTTTTAATGTTAACATTGGCTTTTCTGATAGCCTTAATCCTCCGTTGGGTGATGCTGACTATATAGCAGTATTTAGATGCATTGTTATACCTATTGCTCAGCAATTTCAGCCGGACTTTGTGTTTGTTTCATCTGGATTTTCAGCAGCCGACGGTCATTCACCAGCACTGGGAGGCTTTAAGTTATCACCCAATTGTAAGTATTATATGTTAACTTGTCAAATATATGATTACAAAGACAGTTCTCTTTTAGGTTTTGCGTTTTTGACGGAACAGATGCTGCAGCTTGCTGAAGGGAAGGTTGTAATGGCACTTGAAGGTGGCTTCGAAATTAATGCATTATGTGATTGCACAGAACTGTGTGTGAGAGCTTTGTTGGGGCATGACCTGGGTTCTGTTTTATCTGAAAGTGCCCTAACTAAGCGTCCATCTCCAAATACAGTTAAATGTATGAAAGACGTTCTTGCCATACAAAGTAAGTGTATGCATTATATGTAGCATCTAAAGCAGAATTTTTTTAACTTTTTTGGTCGCGCCCCCTTGACATAATGTTTAGAAACTCGTGACCCCCCCTAATCGAATAATATACAAATATTAGGATTGTACAGGCAATGTTTTCAAATAAATAAAAACATCGCACAGATAGTGCAAAGAGGCAATTAAATGTAAAACCTGCAAATTATGCGAAAGCTATTTGATACCTGTGCTTTGTTAGCTATAAATAAGTTTGGGCTCTAAGTCAGCATGTATAGCTTGTTTAAGTTGTTTATTATGTCACAAACACAAATTATATGAAGCTGTAATTTGCTAGTGTAAATTCATTGCTCTTTTAGAAAATAGTAGATGAAATACCCGGCATTGCCGGCAGGTTAAATAGAGTATTTACCAGTTCAATTATAATTAGCAAAGGACTTATGTGGTTGGAACGGCGATGCGAATTAATTGCATTTACAATAACCACTTTAACCCTTTGTTGCCTGAATTTGTTTGTATAAGCTAAAAAAAATGTTTTTGCCTCTTTACACTGGTTTGGCCCTAACTTAAAGAAAACAAAAAAACTTTTAAAATGTGTTTGTCGCGAATTCGCAACATCAGGAATTCGAGGCTATAAATATTGGAAAGTGGGGAAAAATGAAAATGTTGCCAAAGCTGTGCAGTGAAATACTAGGCCTAGTTGGTGCATAATCTGGATCATTCCTATCACTGAACGCACTTTCGTCACACTCTCCTACGTCATTACGTGTATTTGGAAAAGTTTTTTCCGAAAAAAATGCTTTTGTTTTTATCATCCACTAAAATATTTTTTAATATTTTACTCAATATTTCTACTTTTCCCTTTTTATTTCGCTTATGAATCACTTTCGTTTACTAATTTGCCTGTCTTTTAATGTATTTCCAACTTTTTCTGAATTTAGTAATCTTTGTTGTTGGGCCAACAATGCCTAATGGTGCAAATTCGCGACAAACTGAACTTCTTGCTTACTGGAGTGGCATATGAAAGTATTTATTCAAAGCAATTTAAAACATATTGCCTATGCTCTATACCAGTGGTTTTCAACCTGGGGGTTGCGACCCCCGTGTGGGTCGTTTGCCTTTTCTCTGGGGGTCGCGAAGACGACGATTACATACCAATCACTATTACGAGAATGTCAATTAATTGCCATAAAAAAATATCTGTAGATATTAGTGAATGTTGTTAACAGTGAATGTTTAAACATCAGCAACCAGGAAGAAAGTTTCAAGACTATTATTTTAACAGTGTAGGCTTACTATTGAGTTCCCGTTATCAATCATAGGTAGCCTACGGCAGTGCTTTTCAACCTTTTCTGGAACAGTACACACTTTTACATTTACTGAAGAACTTGTACAGTACACACACCAGCCCTTGCAATTGGTCCAACAACTAAGTGAAAACTCTAACCTGTAATCCAAGTTGCAATTACTTATATTGCGCTATGTTTATTCTCAAATTCAATAAAGACAGAAATCAGAAGCTAAACAAGTGTTTACTGTACTGCAAAAAAAATGCTATCCATTGTCATTCAAAAGTGTGTCGTTATTTCGAATAAGCAAGTACCACCCTGAAAAGCACTTGTGCACAAGACCATCAAGTTTATGAGTGAACCCGATTCCACAACACATAGTATGTTTTTTGTTTATCCAATGGCCTGGTGAAAACACAAGCATGCCACAAACCAACCAATACAAATAGGGTGATGCACTTTAGATAACCCACTACCCACAAACAGGCTAATCCATGCCTTGACAAACAATGGCAGACACCTCACGAGCGATCCAGCGGCTGGTAAAATTATAAACCTTTTTTCTACCGCGCCCCCTTTGGTAATTGCCTATGCCTTGCGTCCTCCTAAGATATTAAATAATTTACATAATAAAAGAGAAAGTTTGTGAGATGTAAGATGTTCGCACAGGAGGTGATGATTATAATATGAATTTCGAGCAATTTAATGTTGCACCGCTTTAGCTCAGTGGTAGAGAACTGGTTTCGTGAACCAATGGTCGTGAGTTCAAACCTCACTAGTGGAAAACTGTTGAAATGTTCACTTTCTGTTTACAATGTGTTGCATAACAGTGTTACGTCACACTCGATGCGATTCATAAAATGTTACAATGTAATTTTCAACATGGTACAATGTTACCAAGATTGTGTTTAAGCATGTATCCCAGGGCCATGCCCCAGCGTTAGTTAGTTTAATATAGGTATATTTAGAAGTAGAGTTTAAGTAAAAGATAGTCCAAGTTTAAGGTATCCGCGCAACACTTTTTTTTAAGCGCAATTACCTGCCGGGAAATAAAAAAATAAAAGTAAGTATATTTCCTTAGTAAAGCAAAATTTTAATGTTTTCAACTAATGTGGCAAGATGTTCGCCAAGTCATTTTACAATATATTTGTGTTACATCACAATCGAAATGTGTCACACTCAATGCGATTTTCAACATGATACAATGTTACCAAGATTGTGTTTAAGCATGTATCCCAAGCCCCAGCGTTAGTTAATTTAATATAGGTATATTGAGAAGTTTTTGTGGACCCCCGGTAACAAACGTGTGCAACGTTCCAAATAAAGACTTAAGTTTAACAATGCCAAATTTTGGCAAAGTTTGCAAAATATCGCGTTTGTTGTCGCAGTAAGTAGAATATAGTCCAAGTTTAATTTACCTGCCGGGAAATAAAAAAATAAAACTATAAGTACATTTCCTTCATAAAGTAAAATTGTAATGTTTCCAACTAAGACTATTATGTTTAGGAACTTATTGATGCCTGTTTACGCGAAAAATTTAGGTAGAGTTCGCAAATTTACGAAGAATTGAATTTTTATTTTTAAGCCGTTTGTTAGCGATAGTGATTGAGGCCAAAGCCTAATGACTCCTTACAACGTGTTTACCCACGCAATACTTAGCAGAGTTTGCGAAATATTGCGTTTATAACAGTAGTTAACAGTAAGCATTTGTTTTTTCAATGAGGATTTTTCTGCGCTTAAAGCAGTTTAGCACCGGGATTACGTATTTGCTTAAACATGACGCTTTTAATCAAGTCTAAGCAATTGCTGCTGCAACCTAAAGTTTTACGTTCGAGGGTTATTCTCAATTGACAAACGTCACAGGTTTTCGTTACTTAAAAGATGTATTGCATGCTTAGCCAAGTGTTGTGCGCTATAGTTAACCGACTTCACATCACATGATTTGAAATTTCTATGTAGTGACACTCCGTTCAAACGTTTAGGCATAAGCAAATTTGTTATGACATTTAAAAAAACGCTCACTAATTTAAGTGTTACCCCGTTAAAACAATTATTAAACCAACGCACAATATTTGGGTTAGGGTGGTGGTTAGCGTTTGGGTGAGGGTGGGTCAAGTGTTATTATCTTTAATAATAATACTGTGAGCGTACCGGCCATTCATCATTCCGTAAATTAGTCGTGAGTTCAAACCTCACTGTTGGAAAACTGTTGAAATGTTCACTTTCTGTTTACAATGTGTTGCATCACAGTGTTACGTCACACTCGATGCGATTCACAAAATGTTACAATGCAAATTTCAACATGGTACAATGTTACTAAGATTGTGTTTAAGCATGTATCCCAGGGCCAAGCCCCAGCGTTAGTTAATTTAATATAGGCATATTTCGAAGTTTTTGTGTTAGGCAGAGTTTAAGTAAAAGATAGTCCAAGTTCAGTTCAAACGACACTCAGTTCAAACGTTTAGGCAAGCAAATTTGTTATGACATTTAAAAAAAATATGTTTGCATTATTTATGTCATTTACGAAGATCTTACGAATAACCGGTAATATTCTTTTGGGTAATACTAATTTACGGAATGATAAATGGTCGGAATGGTCGGAACGCTCACTAATTTAAGTGTTACCCCGTTAAAACAATTATTAAACCAACGCACAATATTTGATTTAGTGTGGGGGTTAGCGTTTGGGTGAAGGTGGGTCAAGTGTTATTATATTTTTAGTAATAATACTGTGAGCGTTCCGACCATTCATCATTCCGTAAATTAGTGTTACCCTATTCTTTTTAACCTGGGCAACGCCGGGTATTTCGTCTAGTTATCATACTAAAAGCAGTATTTTTTTATTACATATCAGTGAAAACAACATGAAAATACAAAAGTTGACTCATAATCGAGCGGAATGTGAAAAAAAATATTTATTTGGTTTTGGGTAAAGTTTAATACCTGGCGCATTGGGCACACAAAAAAATTGCCTGTGTTCGATATATTGAGTTTCATCAAGATGTTGTGAGGACATTGACTCCACAGTTTTAAGGCTGCACAAAAAAGATGTAAAAAAAGTTGCCCCTAGCCCAAAAGTAAACATTGCCTAAAACGTGTTTCAAAAGGTGTGATGACAAGCTCCAATGACTATACAGGAAATAACATATAATTTATCGCAAAAATTCCGAGTTCTTCTGTGCTAACCAATTGTGATTGATGAACGACAGGTTTGCGCAAAGCTCGCGCAGCTCTGTTGTTAAAGTTAGCAAAAACACAGTTTCGGATAGGATGTGCAATCCTAAATGTGTTACCAAAAGTCTCCATTGACCATATCACACTGTTCTTACTAATCACAGCACAAACGGCCATAATAAGTAGCAAATGTACCCTCCCCCCAAAAAACGAGAAATTTTGAAAAGATAGTAAACAATGTTAAAGGTAGAGTTAGCTCCACCAGGCAACATATCAATAAATATAAACAGCGATTTATATTTAATGTTAAAGGTAGTTAAATTATTAGCAAAAAATGCAACATGAAACCAATAAAATGTAATTGGTTGGTGCCCCCCAGTTAAGAACCTCTGGTCTAAATCAACAACTCGTAGGCTTAGGCTTGCAAACAGATTTAAAATATCACAAAACATTTTGAGTGAGGTTTCAGCAAATTCACCGAACCATGATATTGCAATTCTTCGGGATGAAGAGGTGATTTGAAATCGCCTTGGAAACATAGAGGCTCTTGCAATAATTGCTTCTGAACAACCTGGTTACACCAATGAATATACTGTTGCTGCCAGGCATTATATTAATTATAAAGAGGGTTCTTCCGACAATAATTTATTCTGTACCGACGTTTCGATAACCTACCCAGGTAATCTTCATCAGGGCATATAAACTTGTAACCTTGCAGAGGTATATATACAGTGAAGAAAAACGACGAAAAAACACCAAGTACACCAAGTTGCCAACAAGCTGATAAAACCATACTCTCTTCAAGAGGATACTACAAAGAACGGACTGGAAAACACTTGTCTATACTAGGTGCCACAACACAAAGTTAGGTATCCCATCATCAACAGCACACAGTGCAAGGTGGTTTGGGCAAGTTGTGTATTGTCAAAAAATGTTATTGTGTTCAGAAGTTATGTGGTAAAATACTCTTTTTCTGGAAAAACTAACAAGGTATAATGACTTTTTAGCATTGTTCCATATTCTATTTTGTCTTAAAACTGTTATATTTAATGCAAAAAAAGTCATGAAGGCTTCCTTTGAGCTTCCTTTGAGGCATCTTGTTAAAGTATTCATCAAGAAATGATTAACGACAAGAAGGCAGCAATTACCACTTCTTGCAGCTGCAAAAGCGGAAAACTTTTTCAAAGACATTCCAGTTTTTCATCATAAAGTAAACAGTTATACCAGATTAAGCCCTTGGTTCGCCCACATTCCTGGAGGCCACAAAAAGAGGGGTAAAATTAAGCACTGAAAATGCTGTTAATTATCTGACGATTCTCAACAACAGGACAGCTTGCTGCAGGCTGTTGAATCTCGACGGCGATTGAACTTGGATTTTCCAAAAAAACTTCTCTTTCCCCTGTTTAAATCACACCCATCAAAATGAGGAAATAGGGGTTTAGGGTTTCAGGAATATGATTTAACATGAAAAAGAAAAGAGTTTAGTAATGCTTTATTTACCCTTGTTACCCTTGTTTAGTATAGACATTAAAGGTTTCCATGTTAACAAAATCTGAAAGTATCCTGTTAGGGAAAGGCCTTGATTTTAGCAAAGTTAGCAAGGTAACTTTGGGTGTTTCCTGAGCCCCTAAATGTGGTTTGATTATTTTCAAAATTTATAAAACACATTTTTATGCGACACTAAAAGGAAATCAGGCAGAAACCATAAATTAGAAATAAAATCAAATGTGAACGTCCGGACATAGATATGAGCTCAATTATATAAATTTACATAGATCACTTTTCATTTAAATATTACAGTGAAACACTGGAAATGTTTGGAGGAAACTAATATTGATTTATCTTACACTGAATGGTTGAGGAAAAGACATGATGATGAAACTTGCAATGCAATGGCTTTGCTAAGTGTACAAAACCGTACAAAATCAACTGGTAAGGAATAAAACAATACCAGATAGTAATTAATTTATGCTGCCTGTCAAGGGTTGACACAAAGTGAGCTGTTTTTTTATTTTACTGCTATTGGGTACATTGAAGAATTTAACATGCTAATTTTTATTGTTTAACTTTAGTTGCCGACATATATTAATGATGCTTCAATTTTTTAGTTGCCAGGGTGCTTTCCACAAATGTCGAAATCAAAATGTATTTTCCTTTTTAATAATAATATTTTTATATAAACACTGAACAACAGTTACACTGACTGATCACTTGTGTGTCTCTGAATATTGCTTTTACTGAAATAGTATTGTATTGTGGTCAGGTGTTCAGGAAATCAATTTAAAGTTATGCGAGAAACAAAATCCTGACAAGATACCAAAAAGAAAAGAATTTACCAGTATTCAGGAAATATCACAACAAAGTACTGAAAAAGAATCACTTGTACCACAGTCGATGACTGTAGGATGCAAAAACTCTGACATGGTACAAATTCAGCACAATGATGCAAATTTACATACACAAAATAATGTATAGTTTTTTTAAACATTCAGTTACGAAATTCTACTGTAACTTACTAATTGTAAAATTAGAAAGATATCTTTCAATTATAAGTGTAAAAACACAGTAGGCAAGTTAACAAATCAATTTATACCACTTTTTGCAAAAAAAAATACTTTTCTAGGGAAAATACCTTCATACCATGCTTGTTTTTTGTTTAAGTTTGTTTATTTTTTCTGTTTTTCAAAAGCTACTACAACTAGTATGGGATGGTGCAATGTAAGAAAATGTGTTGTCTGACGAAAGAGTTGACCTGAATCAACCTTACTAACACTTTGGTAACACATTTAAAATATTATGATAAATACTGAAAAGTTAAAGCAAGCATTTTGACAAGAGTAGTTGCACCATTTCTAAATAGTACATTTTATGTGTATATTTATTATTTAATTACCCTAATGTTAAGAGTTAAAAATTTTACAGACACTAAAATATTTTTCTGGTGTTAAGTTGTCATGCTTCGTTATGCCTTCCTGTTTTACTAAAACTATGAAGTTGTTTTGAAGATGTTATGTTTTTTGTTTTGACATGGAGATTAATGACCAACTCTAACCTGTATATAGTTGGCAAAATCAGACAGCACTGTAGCCTAACTCAATATTTTACATCATTACTATAATGTTGATATTAGATATACAACACCAAGTAAAGGCTTTGAAAGGTAGTTGTATGGAATTTTAAAAATCACCAGTCTTCTTTTTCCTGCCTTCATATGGCATCCTTAACACTAATATTACAACCAAAGTTGTCTTGTAAACAGTATTTAATATAGCAGTCAGTTCTGCATTGAATTAAGCTGTCTCACAAGTTTTTTTAATTACTCTATTGCCATAAATCCTGGTGTGAGGAAAAAGTCTGTTGAAGAGTTTCATGTTTTTTGTGTGTAATGGGGAACAAAAGTATTTGGTAATGTGTAGATGTATCATTTTGCATAAACATTTCCTTAAATATCTATATTGTTTATGGACATGTATGGCATATTACAGCCAAACAATTTAACTGAATGCATGACAACTTTGGCTATATTATTTTGTTTAAAGATAAACCATATATTTAAGATACTGCTTAATGTGATTTTGTTTAGTCCTTTATTGTAAATGCGACTAAGACATTTTCCCAGGAATCACATTTTTGTGATAACATTTATGAATGATCTATTGATCAATATTATAGGGATAATACGTTCTGATAGTGCACTTGCATTCAAGTTCTTAACTTGGATTTTAAAACTATTTTTTATTATGTTAACTGCCTTTTTCCCTGATAATAAACAAGAAACAGATTGGCAGCAAAAGCATTGTTTTTAAGACTTGCACTTTATATGTGGTCATGTTTTCTTTTTTGCAAAGGTGGGATGTCACTAACTATAAATTTTTTTATTTCTTTGACTTCCAGGTTTTGATTGTGTAACTCTTAGTTATTACGATTTTTGTTGATTTTTATGCTTAAAATATTATATTTTTGTTCGCAAATTGTACTATGTTTAGGTGGCTATTGATGTTTTGGACAACTAAATTTCTGTTAAGTTGAAAGCAGCAAAACAGTATCTATAAGACATTGTAATTTAAATTTCTGTTCTAACAAACATATATTTGGAGCATGTCTTTAAAAATGTTTTTAGACCTTTTCACTGCCAGATTATATGTTTCTTGTTTATTATCATGTATCTACTCTTTCACTCTTGAATATCCACCACGCCATTGGCAACTTGCTGTGCACTTCACTGTAAATTTTTGACAACATTATAAATTAACTGTTCATATAAATGGTCTTTTGTATTCTTTTCATTTAACCAGTGGTTAAAAATAAACACTTAATTTAATTAAATATTTTAAGCCCAATTGAATTAGAGGTGCAGTGGCAAGTTACACAAAAAATGGGACATTGTGAGACCAGCAAAAAAATGTTGTACATATGCATGTGTGTACACACCAAATTGTTGGTGATATTTTTAGCCATTGCATAGTATATTTAACGGTTTATGTAATATCTCAAAATTCCATTTATTTGTGCATTCCAAAGATATGAAGTATTCCTAATCTCGAAAGGTTATACATATCAAAATTGTGTATTGTAAATATTTGTGTTTTTTTATAAATGTTTTCACCTGTAAAATGTTTGCCAATAAATATCATACTTTTTTATTACTTTATATTATTGTGTTAAAAAGTCACTGAATGCCAGAAAGAGCATATTCTTCGGTCATACCAGCCCTTGGCATTTTTAATTGAAGGGTTATTTAGCCTAGGTAGACTGGGAAAGTATTTAACATACATTTGAGTGACATTTTATTGGCTCTTTAACCCTGAAACATCGAACTGCTATACACAAAAAACAGTTGAATGTAACATTAGGCGAACATTATTTTCTACTTCTGTTTAGCAGACATGCGTATCCATCGCTAAAACATAACAATAGCATTTGTACACAGCTTCGCCATTGCTATCTTCAGAGGAAAGTATAAAAGGGGCCATGCGGGATTCGACTGAGGCCTTATCAAGAGTTATGTAGGCGTTTTAATGTTGCGGTATAAGAAGCAGACTAATAAATGGCCAAAGCATTTTATATTGCTTGAAAACAACTTCAGTCCCAGTTTTACTTACCAAGTCCAATCCAAGGCATTTTAAGTCAAGTCATATTCTAAAGTCTAAATTTAAACTACTGTATTAAATCAGGTCATTTCATTCAATTTCGAAGTCAAGTTTCTTCAGTTCAACCTACATAAGTCATTAAAACACTGCATCTGATTCACTTTTAACGTTTATTGCAGCAAATTTCAGCAGTCCAGATTGTTTCATACTTCATCAAGCTTTAATTTTCCAAACCTGAAAACAATTGTTAAATGGCCGTGTTGTGGTTGTTGTATATTTTGTCAAGGTGTACTTTCCACAATATTATCAGTTTCCCGAAGGATAGTTTATTTAAGTCTTGCATGCTAACCTATATGCCTATGAGTAATCTTTCGAGATACACGGTTTGAGAAGCATAGGCCTATTATACTAAGCACACTACAAATTAGATTAGTCCTACGGTTATTCCACAGCTATGTAGAAAAGACCAGTCATCTTTATCATGGGCGCCCCCACGAGGGGATACCCCCCCCTGGAATTTCAAAATGCGATTATTCTTATTGTTTATAATTGTAATATTTAGTTTAATTTATGTGCAGGTAAAGGCGGGGCAAAACGAACCCCTTAAGGCAGACCTGGCCCGCCAAGCAACTTTATCCGGCCCGCGATTCATTTTTCTTAAAATACATACCTGGGCGACTTTTTATGTGTTTGGTTGTAATAAATATAAATACATTATTTCCAAGGACGGATCTATGTCCCAATAACTCATTTTTTTAAAATGGTAGGGCAAGGCGGGGCAAAACGGACCCCTTAAGGGATAAATGTTATTTTCCGAGTTTTACAAAAAGTGTTTTGATCAGTAGGGTAGCAACCAAAAGGTCTTGTGGTAAGTTAATTCTATGCCAAAAAATTAAAGAAGCATACGTTCTGAATAAATAAGCTTTTTTGTCGATTTTTGCACGAGGCAAAACGGACCCCACCAATAAAAGATAATTTAATTTTCTTATTGTGTAAAATGGCCGGATGAAGGATTTTTGTTTAAGGAGCGCATAATTTTTTTTTTGATTTTTGTTTAAAGAGCGCATAAATATATATTTTCACTAGTTGCGTCAGAAAGTAACGTCATAACTCAAGTAATGGTATACATGGCGCTTTATATAGTTATAAATAGGGCGTACATAAACTACCTAATATTTTTCTACGTATTAAAACAATTTTCAATCGATCTTTTCTATGATCTTGTTAAAATTTATGATTGTTTGGCCTTCCTGCAAAATTGATTTAGACATAAAATAAAGATAGGCCTATATTAAGTAATTTTATTCCTTTTGCAAAATGTCTTATATAATTTTCCTGTAGGCCTACTATCCTTATACTAACATCCCCCAAACACGTTCACCCCTCCCTGGCCTGTCTAAAAGTCAATCGGCCTGATTTTTGTCGAAAAACGTTTTTTCGACGATAGTCACTGTTAAGTAAAAATTGTTAACGCTGGTAATATTCGTTCACGAGAGAAGTGAGGAATTCGTTTTGCCCCACCTTCCCTATATATTCATATTGCCCTCCTGGAAAATTTTCTGCGGGCGCCCCTGATCTTTATATACCGGTACGCAAGATTGTATGGCGGCAACCGAATCAACCCACCCTCTATGTTTCGAGGTTTTTATGACTTAGGCGGAATGCCAACTAGTACAAATTAGGTTTAGTAGCCTATATCATAAAAACGTTTATAGTACGGTAGAGCCTTTAAGACATAATAAAGGTACATTGCCCAAGCTAAAAAAGGTAGTTGGCTGTTTTATACTGTAGGATATATGTTGTTTTAATCTTGGTAAAAAAAGATGCAACTTGGCCTGATAGCATTGTCTAGAGTCCAGTGGTTACTTTTAACCCTATGACAGAATCAAAATGCAAACACCCCAAATGTATAAACGTACGTGATGCTCGCGTAACGTGCGAACAATATGCATTTTATGCATAGTTATACCTAAAAAAAATATTGGGAATGGCCATGTTCTAAAGGAGACGCCGGCTGAATAGGTTGCCGATCCCGGCGATCCCTGTCCTAGCATGACGGAACTTTAAAAGAACTTGTAAGTAGGAGGTATCCTTTTCATTTTATCAATATGTATATAATATCAATGTTAGGTAGATTATTTTAGATAAAGGACGAAATATGATCTCAGAATGTGTTTTTCTTACACCATTTCATAACCTTTCAACAAAATGATGCAATATCTGCCAAATTAATCTGGGTATTGATGTTTTTTATGTTTTTTTTTTTGTGAATAAATAACGTCTTTGCAATAGGGATATTCTGTTACAAAAGTACTTGTTAGAGAGTTATTGAAAGTTAACTCTAGAGATAATTCCGAATACCTCCGGTAAAAAAATGCTATACAAGAGCGGGAAAATATACTGCATGCACATTCCGCGATCGGGATTTTTCAAATGATACTAACATTTGTCCGATGCCAAAACTAACCTAAATTTTTGTGAAATTTTAATATAATGAAAAAATTTGAAATATTTGTATTGCCTTTCCTTATTGTTTTATAATAATAACGGAATATAAGGTTAATCAAAATTGCATATCCTGCCCGCATTCTCTAAACTTTACAATTGCCAAGCCACGGTCCCGGGTGGCTAACAAAAGTTTGATGACCCCTGGAATAAAACTAGCAATTGCCTTCTTTGTGAACACTTCATGAAGAAAAAAATATAATTAAATTTTATTATAATAAACAATAAAAGGTTCCATAGTTTTAGGTTAACGCAAGAACTTTATAAACCGGTTTTGAAATAATTTCAAAAATAAATGTTTAAGCCGCTTTGAACGAAAACCGGAACTAAACCGGTTTTACAAAAATATGTTAACCCGAACCGAGCTTGAACCGGAAAAGCTAAATGGTTTGACTCCCTGATTTTAACCCGGTTTAGAGCCATGCAAATTTGTCAGGTCGGCTTTTTGTAGGGTTTTACTATCTGAATTCAAAGATTATTCGCGTTTCGCGCGAACTTCTAGCCATTTTTACAATGGTTTGGGCCCCTTTAGGAAGTCTATTTATCCCAAACACCCAACAGGAGATTTTTTTTGCACATTGTGCGCAAAAATGTTAAAATGCCTTAGAAATGTGCGCACATTGTTTTAGAATGTGTCCACATTTTAAAGTGTCTTCAAAAATGTGCGCACTGTTTTTACATTTTTTAGGCCCTTTAAAATGTACGCACATTTTTCCGCACCCATCCCCGTCTCCCAAAGGCGTTATGCAAACTTTGTCATGGGACTAATTAACTCTACAAAGTGCAATTTTGGTTAAACTAGACCACTGGGTCTTAACCATTTTTCCCCCAGCGCCCCTTTTGCGAGATTTTTGTAGCCTGGCGCCCCAATAATAAAGGGCTGCACAAGATGATGAGTGCTATAGTGAAGCTTTATCGGATTTTGCATTTTAGAGTTTTGCAATTATATAGATAATTGAAAGTCAATTCTAAACATAAATCTGCTTAAAGAAATACATTCACATTAAATATTGCTTAAAACAAAATAGGCGCAGTATTTTACTCAGTTCTTAACTACAACATCCTATGCCCCCCCCCAAAAAAAAAAAAAATTATATAATTTATATATTTTTAAGTAACATGCTGTTCTCGAATGAGGTAAATAAGTTGGTTGAAGATGCCAAGAGTTTTTTTAGGAGATTTGATGCATTAAGCTTAGGAAAATATTATTACTATATTAACTGCATAACTAAATGGCTGCACCGAAATGACGTAAAAGTTTGCAAAAATCGAAAAAGGTATACGTTGTGTTTATCTTGTTTCATAATTTGGATAGGTGCGAAGACGATAAAAGTTTGTTCAAACAGCAAACATTGCGTTAACTAGATATTTGTTAGAATTTGCATTTTGTAGGGAATCACTGTTGCGCAAAGCTGTGGACACATATAAAAGGTAAAAGGCTTAAAATGGGCAAAACATATTGCGAAATCTTATTTATCTGGCCAGGAAGTCTGCACGCGTCATAAACTATCATTGATCTATTTAAGTGAATAGCCAAACAAAGTATAAAAACTTTTACTTTTTATATACTTAATTAACTACAACCAAATTAGGGTTGGGATAATATCGGATTGCAGCCGATACTAAGGTGGTGTCGGTGCCGATCAAATACCAGTTTATTGCACGAGTTAATTTGAGCAATGATTTGCAATCCAACGCAGCTATTATATTACCTTTTTATTGATTTTTTTATTAAAATAAATTATGTTAATATTTTCCAATGTTATTTGCATCACTACTCCACACTGATCTTGGGTGCCCGGACAACCGGCAAATGGAGACATATATCTTCCTAGCATATAACATAAAATTTAGAGTAGTTTCCGAAGTCTAATTTTTGCATAAAGTGAACAAAAAGTTTGTAATCACGTACGGCCGCCAACACTCTTGTTTTCTCAAACATGTGCCCAATATTTACTGTGAACGGCCGAAGATTTTGCACCCCTGTTCTAGATCTAATAGTAGTTACCATAGGGTTATTAGACCTATACATAGTACGAATATACATTGATCTTGATCCAGCAGAACTACTAAAGCGAAATTGCAGTGGGGAAAATATTGTCACATCTTCTGAATATAGCGCCCTTTTATGTTTAGATCAGTTTGACATAAATGCCAGTCAATCATAAATTTTAACAAGATCTCCTGCAAAAAAAGGCCGAGTGGTATTTGTTTAAATACTAATGAGTTTGGTATAAAAAAAATATAAGGCAGTTTCTGCTACTTACGCATCGTGCTATTTTGTTTTTCCAGTAGCCTATGCTTTGGTCTACTTATATAAAAAAAATGTAGCCTGCAAGGCACCATGTCTACAATTACTGGAATTATGACGTCGCCTTATGGCGCAACATGTGACAATATTTTTGATATTTTCTTTTTAAGTTTTTACACGCCTCTAAACAAAAAAATCCTCGATCCGGCATTTCCAAACAACAAAGCAATTAAATTAGCTTTTATTAGTGGGGTCTATTTTGCCACTTGAAACAGTCAACAAAAAAGGTTAATTTATTTAGAAGGTTGCTTTTTTAGTTGTTACTTTTAGCATAGATGTAACCTACAGTTAGACCTTTCGGACGGTACCCTACCATCAAAATGTATTTTATAAAACTCAGCAAAATGGATTTATCCCTTGGGGTCTGTTTTGCCTCACCTCTCCCCACTTGTTAGAATTCTTTAAAATATTGCAAATACAACTGCCGTTTTATGTATTAAAACTTTTACTTAAACAGATTGATATTATTAAAAAACGGTGTCAACAAATAACATAAACAGTAATTGCCTTGCCTTTAGTTTAAATCCGAGCATTTCACTGACAACTCCGGAAAACGCTGATAAAACAACAACTCTTGTTATGTTGTACAATAAGGGATTCATAGTGAGTCCGTATATGTTGTATGGCGTTTCAATTTCCTAAAATCAAACAATCTTTATGAAATATTTGTTTCACCACGTATAATCAACCAGAACCACGTTTGCATCCACGCAAGAAATTGCCCACCCCCCATCCCTATTAATTTGCCATGTAGGCCTATATGTATTTTACTTTACTTATAGGTACTAACGATTATCTTAAAGGATTTAGCGTTTAACTCCATCTTGTTATACTGATATGAAACAAACTACCTTTATTAACTTTGCAGTGTTAGACAAAATACCGTTAACTCTGTGAAGCTTCTCTTTTTTATGAGGTTTTTTATCCATCTTAAAACAAAAAAATTAAGCACTCAAAATAACTTAACACGAAAATGCTAACTCTTTTGTGACAAATTGTTTATAATTAGGCTACATACCTGGAAATATAAGTTTATTTGTTCCGTCAAAATAATTGATGTACTTGTATACTTTTTGTTTATTTTTGCTCCAACGGTTATGAAATGCAAAAGAAATATGGCAAATGCAAGAAAACACGCTAGACAGTCCCAATACAAAAGTGATGATACAAAAATATCTTGAGAATTCATCAACTAAAAATTATCAACATTTTTTTTAACTAGTTACAGCAGGTTTTTTTTGTTGCGCTTGGTATTACTTAGAATTGTTTGTGTAATTGTTAATTAAAATTTGTTGGGATCGGCTAGTACGTGAAACGTCAGCAAAAAGGATAAGTCGTTAATGCTTAGAAGCTTGTTTCCCCTAAAATGATTCAGTGTAAGTTTTTTTTTAAATAAATAACAAAGGCCTTTGAAAAATCTTTATTTCAACCTGCGCCGCATCAAAAGATTCAAACTAAAACTGGCGATAGAAAAATATGAAATAATAAAAAAAGCACATAATACGCTCAGGTATATATCAGTGGTGAAAACAACCCGGCGTTTTGGTAAAAAGAAAGAGTTAGTACCCTATAACAGCGAAGCTTTGGCGACAAACTCTCTTTTTTACTATTTTCATTCCACGAGCTGTTGCTTTTAAATTCAATTTCCAACACAAAGTTTTATAATGCGTTTTTCAGTGTAGAAAATAACTCAAGTCCCAGTCAAGTCATTTGTAAAATAACTGAAGTCTAATTAAGTCAAGTACTTAAAAAAACTAACGTCGAGTCCCGGTCCAAGTCATCAATTGCCTAAGTCAAGTCATTAAGAGCAAGTCAACTTCAAGTTATGCCATTGATAGCCTAAACAAATTAAACGTTAAACCAGCAAAATTGATAAACTTGTTTGTATATGAGAAATAATTTAACTAAAAAATCCGAAATATAGCACAATTAAGCTATTTTGTTTTAGGCGCAAAAATTTAGATTATTAAATTAATTTTATAAAAAAAGTGGTAAATGACGACACTTAACTTCATCCCAAGTCATATGATTGAATGACTTAAGTGAGCAAAATATTTAATTTAACCAAAATTAATAAGGGGTCTTAAAACATGTAACTTACATATAATGTGGCTGTTAGAACGCGTGCGCTAAAACATAGAAATCTGAAGACATATTGACGTCTGAAGACATATTGACTGCGCCAAAGGCGAAATTATCTACCAGTTCGAAATGTTCATGCACGTTGACATGGCCATATACCGAATAGCTGTATATTGCCTCACAAAAACCACGTATAAGAATCGCGTAACGCGCGTTAAAATAGTTTAGTATAATAAAGCGACAGAAGTATAGGCTATATTTTAAGAGACCGTTTTGGTCATCACATCTTCAAGAAACATCAATTTGAGTCACCGTTTCTAAAAGGCTACAACACGGCTTATTTTTTTTTTTAATTACTCAGCTAAGTAAAAACAAGGGCGAGTTTATACATACTTGGTTGTATCGTATACACCACTGGTTCAAATGAAAGTTTCACTAATTTAAACGAAAGCAAACGTAAACATTTTCGCCCGCTAGAAAAAAAGGTAAAACTGGAATGCACTCTTTTCTGGGACTGATCTAGTCATAACTCAACCAAACTCTAATTTAATCCTGTTTTGTGGACTCAAGTTTCGCGCGAATCCCTTTTTTCTTTGTCGTATGTTTTATGCATTTCATAGCATATACAAACACAATGCGTTCTCTGCATTGTGGCGGTTTCTAAAACAAAAGTTGATCAAATTAGCCTTTCAGAATAGTTATAAATTGATCTTTGTACGATCGAAACCAGGATATTACGTCAAAAATATACTTAAAATAGTAAGCTAGCCTATACCGGCCTTTTTCCAATCTCTGAAAAATCCCGATTCACATTTTTCAACCTAATAGGTAATGCCATGCTTTGTGCTTCTACCGATTTATACCGTCTTTGCAATATGCCCATTGTACGATAAGTAACACATCGGCAACTTAAAGCCTAAATAAGCAAAAAAACATTTTTATACGATGTTTTTACGTATTTTAACCTTGAGCTTTTGGGTCAATGCTAACAGAACTTGATAAATCAAATATTTCCAACAATGTAGACATGCACGTCCCCCTTGTAATCTAAGTTGTTTAGTATTTAACAAAAAATAGCCGCATTTTTTCGCGCAACATTCGACTTCTGTTGTACATTCGCGCACCACTCATAACGTACTAATAACAAATTCTTTAGCTTACTTGTTTTATAGCGTAACAGTATGACGTTTTATTGCGTGTTTTTGAGATTCTATTTTTGTCCCGGCCCGCCACAACATTTCATGTTCCTCATGCGGCCCGCGCGACTGGACGTGGTTAGGCCTACCGCGCAAACCTTGAATCTGATTTTCTTACAAACGCGAAAGTTAAAGGTTTGTGATCGGTGAACTATATGCCTTAAACCAGTGCTTTTCCACCTGTTGTCGCATCCAACCGAATACTAAATGTAAGAATAACAGCGAAGTTTTGGCTACCCAATTATCTTCACTTTGGTGATTCAATTATCTACACACCTTTTTGCAACCCTAAAGTAAACAAAGAAAAAATAAGGTATTATTAAAGTCAATTTTAATCAATTTGGGTCATGTCTTCGTATTGCTTTCGCCATTTTCGTAAAATTTGGAAAAATCTTGCTGAGAACCAATTGTCAAACCGTATAAAACTACTTCAGTCAGCGACCGAATTTAGGTTGAGAAAAACTGCTTAAAAACTACATTCTGAAAAAGTTTAAAAAGTATCTCTATCAAGCGTTATTATTTATTTCCAATGGTCAAACATGACGGCTAGAAATGTTGACAGGTACCAAAAACACCAGCATTGTTGCAGTACGCCACCACCTAATACGTCTTGTGTGCGCAATTGCCGGAGAACATACAAATTAACGAGAGGGTGCGAGGCTGGAAAAAATGTTGGTTGATTGAACTTGTTTGTACTTCGGCCGCAGAAAAGTTTAAAGTGTTGAAAAATAAATGTATCATCCCTGTCAACCATTGTGAAAGGTGAAATAGTTCTCATCAGGGCTGCGGACTCGGGACTCGAGGAGTCGGTTTGTTTTGCTGGAGTCGGACTCGGGACTCGTAAGACCACGTAAAACTACCCGAGTCTGACGAGCGCATGTGCAGTACCAAATTTTAAACTGACATTGCCGCCAACTGGAAATTGTAAAGGTGAAATAGCATATGGTGGAATATTTTCCAACCATGTATTGTGAGTGAATGAATTATACGACACTCCTTTAAGTTGATTGCTGAAATCCGCGATATTTTAGTTACGTAAGTGAACTTAAAAAAACTTAACATATTCGGCTTCTTCTTAATAAAATAGTGTGATGTAAAGTTATTTGAAGCTCTCTACACCTACCTAGCGACAGTAATATCTAGCAATATATCTCCTGTTTGTAATGTTCGTCAATATGCTATTGATGTTAACCAAATCACTAGTAAACCATAAAAATAATACTACGAATCCCTTGTTTGTTTTTCAGGGTTGAACAACCCAACAATCGAGTGGTTTTATGGCGAATTAATACAAAAAGTTGATTTATAAAAAATTGTTGGCTGTACTTAATAGAATTTAGATTAAAAAATTATCGAAAGGTTGTAAAATAGATTTTTGTGGTTTAGGCCCAAGGGTTGGGGGTGCATTTTTGTGAAGGGGGTTAAAAAAATAAATTGAAAAAATATTAAAAACCGTAAAACAAATAAACCAAAGTGTAATATATAATATTACAAAAATTAACCTGGTAAATAACTCTATTTATAATGACCCAATTATTGAACCACCCATGAAAATAAGGCCCTAAAAAATACCCCCTGACAAAATATACGACAACCGCAACCCCATAAAACGATGCAGGATTCATTTTGCAACAATTAAAACAAAAATTACTCACAATATATTACCTACGATCTAACACACAAGCAAATAGTTGAGCTTTACTCTATAAATTGCTTCAAATTGTGCGAGCCACCGGTGGGTCAAATCGCACTGGCTACAATATAGTTTGTGTTTAACGCGATTTGTCCCACTGGTGTACAAACGATTAAACTGTCTTTCTAGAAGAACTCCTTAAACTTAAAGCGTCGACGAAATTTGGCGGGAAAGCTCTGGCGGCAGCTAGCGGTACAGAAAGTTAAAGGTAATCGCACCACAAGAAAACAACGAAAATTCGGGATCGCAGCGAACGTGTACAACGCTGAGCAGATTTCATATGTATACTTAAAATACAGAATATATCAATAAAAACGACCTTACTATAGATTGAGTATGTCATACTTTATCAGAGAATATTATCTTATGTATGGTGGTTGCGCTAAAAAAAACAGAGCAACTGAGCGTCGTGGCGCACAATTTCAGTATAACTGTTTAAGATACCATAACGAAATTTTGCATTAATTACGAACACACAAAACTCAAAAAAATATTTAGCAAAAATATTAAAAGATACTCTATGAGATCAAATCAAAAAGGTTTCTTTTTTTAAATTTCGATTTTCTATAATTTATATCTAAAGAAAAAAACTGACTTACTAACAATTTGGTATTATGGTCATGATATGTCATTTCTGGTCTACGGACGGTGTTGTGGTAAATTAGCGTCAAATTTCTAGATTTAGACCATTTATGCTTGGTGACTGTTATAGACAAGTTAATTTCAATCACGTATCTATAATGCGTATAATATTACACAGTATATACTCCTTAACTTTACTTACCTGAAAAGTTGTAAAACAAAGCAAAGACACCGAGCAAAAAAAACCCGATGAAACGATAACGTCAACAGATCTTTGAGGCCCTATTCTTTTAAGATATGATCGCAAAGACAACCAAATTTTGATGTTATGAATCTTAAAACACGTGGTTGTGTAGAAAAACAGTTTTCAAAATTAAGCTATCATATTTTTATACCCACCTTGTTTAGCCTGAAATGTGGTATATTGTTTTTCTTTGCACGCCTGCTTGAGGTCAAATAGGAAAAATACTTAGCATACAAGTATCTCTGAGCACATTTTAGAAGCTTTACGAAAATTCTTGTTTTATTTTACTACGTTTACTTACCCGTTGATAGGTTTGCTGTGCAGCACAAAGCATAATAAACAACATTGTACTGAAAGATATGCGAAGAAATACTGTCGACATCAAAATCAACAAACACAGCACATGTTTTTCGTCAGGAACAGACAACTCAAATGTTTCAGTCAAGAAAAACGAATAATTTTCCTGAAAAAGTGTTTTAATTTATTTTAAAGATATAGCCCCAAAAAATGGTTTTCGCTCTTTTTAAAAAAAATGTAAGAGAACGCCGGTTTGTTTATGCTGTACTTATTGTTTGATATGCATACAATATTTGCAAGGTTTAGTATAAAAAAAGTTAACAGTGATAAAGAAAACTTGCCAAACTAAACATAAAAATGTAGCAATAATAATGTGCCATTGACGCGAAAGCCCGTTAATATTTTAAGATTTTTTGCAAGTCATAACTCGTACTGAAGCCGCACGAAATAATTTGAGTATGTCAGCGGGCCGCACCAACATAACTAAAAAAACGTTACGTATTCAATTCTAAAAAAAATATTCGAGATATTAATCCGGTCGCATATTTATGTGGCCAAAAAAGACAGCATGAGGCCAATTACATTATAAGACAAATCGTGAGCACAGCACTTAAAAACTATTAATATACTCAAGGGATCCAAATAACATCATTATAAATAACTTAAAATAATATTACCTGGTTGTTTAAAAGTCGATATAGAAGTGGGAAAGAAGATATCGTGAAAACAAATAGGAACGCTAACCAGCAATATTCGTTTATTTGACTAAAATTTGCTAGAGTTGCATTTACCTGTTAGAAAAAAACTTAACTCACATTAACAAAAACAATTAAACGCGAAGATACTTTAAAACGCACTTTTTTCAGAATCATGCTTCCTATTCCAAGCAATGTTGTATTGCACTTTTGCCATTTGCCATTTTCCCATATACGCACATTTATTTGAGAACCGTCGGAAAAAGAAAATTGATGTCCAGGTAAAATCGCAGAAATTGATATCTGCAATGAAAGAACTTTAGTTTACAAAAAAAACTCATTAAACATGAAAAAGGAGGACAGGTGAATCAATGGCAGTACTTTCTCTAGTTTCATAAGCATAGGCTATTTGTAGGGTGTGATAGTTAGTACTGTATAAAGTATGATAACAAAGTAGTCTTGAACTCATTTAAAACATCGAATCTAAAAAACACCTTGTAATACAAATTGCAAAACAATATATTTTTTTGTTGGTTTAAAACGGAAAAAGGCCAAAACTGTAACAAATTCAAGGAAAAACATTATATCGAGTACGTTAAGATGACCTTATCCACCACATTCCTTATGGGATTCAAAGTTCGAAATGCTTCGAATTATGGATTTCAAAATTTCGAAATGCTAATTATAAACTGGAAGTTATTCTCAAACTAAGAAATTATACTAAGGGTGACAAAAAGTATTTTTAGACCAAAAAAATTGAACTTTATTGTGAACTAATACTTGTGCGGACAAAAAAAAACGTTTTGAAAGTCTTTTGCTCTTTTCATCTAGAATCTAGATGCTGCTGTGAACAAGGTTTATGAAAAAACGTGATTTTTTGTACACTGTTTAGATTAGATTCTTTTCTGAAGCAACGACACCTAATAAAAAATACGAAATGTGAAAAGGAACGATCAAAACACTTTTCGGTTTGTATATATTCAATCGCGTATAGCTTGTGCCAAATCAAGTTTGGGAGTTCAACACACATATGTGTTTATTGAAAGGGTATGTAGATTAATATGTTTTCGCACCCACTATACAAGGCTAAGACGAAAACGTTTTTTTAGGAATGAAGCATACAGAAAGCTTTAAGTAATTTTAACGTGGAAATATTAAACACCTGGGTATATGAGTCTAAATATTTTTATAAATATGACCGTTCGCCTTTTGTAAACCTGCGTTTAAGAGGTAAACACCTACGTTCAAGAGGTATTTTTTAGAAAGTTTACAACTTTATATAATATTTATTGACGTAACTTGTAGTTCGGTCATGTTTTGTGTTTAGATTAAATATAAAAAAAAATACGAAAATATACTTATACAAAAAAACAAAGCATGTAACAAACTAAATGTTTATAAAAAAATATTTATGCCCGTGCAAGAAAATGACGACAATAACTAAAAATAGAAGCAAATATTTTTAAGTTTAGTAATTCTCAAACGTTTTTTTTTTGCCAATGAACCATTTATTTCAAATAAATACCCACCGCTTTGCAATGCTGGCACTTCATAAACGCGAGTTGAAACTGAATTCTCAAAGTAGGCTACCCCTAGAGGTAGGGTTTTACGTTTGTTGGTAATCCCCAATCGATCTATCACCCGATCCGTTAGAAATTAGTGCATTTCTAGGCAAAAAGGTCTACGACAATCAGGGCATCCTAAGGCAGAAAATTCTGACTTTAGACCTTGAAGTCTCGGACAATGCTTATTTATATATGACGTGTTCACGTTACGTATGAGATGTGTGACGTGTTTTGCCAAGTGTAGCACGCTATAGCTAAGTAATTAGTCGATCCACTTCGAAAACAACACACAACAATACAATTTGGTTACATATTAAATTGCCACAATCATTTTCTTAAAATCATCGGCTATAACATGCGGCTTCAGTAAACTTGCACAGCGATGGTACAAGTACTTCACGTATTGGTGATTGAGGCCACATTTGCTTAATGGCTTTGATTAAAAGTAGGCCGTGAGCGCTCGCGTTTTTCCTGCTTGTAACGCCGAGGGCAATTATTTTGGACTTTTTTTTACCTAATAACAATCTTTACAATGTGAACCATGGGTTGCATGGCCTGGTGAATTGACACTTAATGACCCTTTGGCAATTTATTCATTACTTCTCGAGGGTGCTGTAAGTCATAAATGGTTGGGAACCACTGATTTAGACACTAATACAGTCCTATACTTTAGTGCAATGCGTTTCTTAAATCAATGAATTCTTTTTATGTCATAATTTTGTCGAAAAATGTAATTTTAGGTCAATTGATTTTAGTTTTTCGATCAGAATCTCTTATTTTTTAGTCAATAAATTTATTATCAAGCTACTGCAAACCGAATATTTGAAAAAGAAGATATCTCCTCGCCCTAATGCACGTTAGTGACGACAATGACTTCGAATGGTAGCAAAACAGTATAGACTTTCTTGTCTCAGTCAAAATCAGTCACTATAGGTTCTAGTTTATAAAAGAGAAATATATTTCGCCAATCACGGCATCATCAGTCTCTTATTCAAATAGAATCTTTGATTGTGACTGATTTTGACTGAGACAAGAAAGTCTATACTGTTTTGTTTTATCAAGCTACATTACAGATCCGGGCATAGTGTACTCAACACTATTTTATTTTAGGAAGAAACACTATAACAATCTCAGTCAGGGGCGTTAAACCTGCGGCCCCCTGTGGTTCCCCAAAGTCTTAGCAGCGATCTGCTAAACATGTTACTTTGTACTCAAAATGTGCAAGGTATAGAACTGCTTATTATTCTTATTTAATCAAACGATGAGGATGTTTAAACAATTAATTGACTTTTTCTGCGCGGCTCTCAGCAATATAACGTTAAAATCCAAAATGTTGTCCTCTGTTTAACAGCTGTTCTTTTTTTACCAACGATAACGGCTTACGTATGCGTCTTACAAAACGTAAGCCGAAGCCTAAATAATGCAATCCTTAACGTGGCGTGTAACACGTTACAAGGGTCATTCACGTTTGGGGGGCTTTTTAAAATTCTCACTTTTTTCCCCGATAGAAGTTGCAAAAACAATCTTAAAATATTCAAGTGAATATAGTTGATATCATATTTATTATTTATTTAGTTTACGATTGGACCTTGTTGTGGCTCAAAACAGTTGGTTGACCCAAGTGCAGCAAGTCAAAAATCAGGTAATTAGAACGGTTGGTAATTTGAACCAATTGCCGTTCAAAAATTTGGTAGGCTTACTTTTTTGTTTGTTAAACTATTGGTAACACAATATTCGACTGCAATGTAATGGGTCATCAATTTTCCTTTCAAAGGCTTAGAAACGGGAATGTGCAGGCTAAAATAACAGCAAGTCGTGAGTAGTCGACTGAGTGACTCAAAACAAACCTCAGTATAAACACTTTCAGCTGTTGGTAAGCACTGCAAACTTTAAAACAATAATATACTTGTCTTACTGTTTTGAGTGATGGATGGAACAATCCGCTTTCACAGGAATCATCCGATACATGAAAATCACTAGCATATTCTACAGATTTGTCGTTATCGTCTGAAATAGTACAAATATTAAAGTGTTAGGAAAACACACAAGTGATTTCGCAGTTTTTGTTCAAACATGCCACCCTCTATTGTTATTTGAGTTTTGTAAATTAATCTAGATCAGTTATTCTCAAAGGAAGGAACTTTAAATTTGGGGGAGATTTTTTCCAAGGAGGGAAGAAAAGTTGATGACAAAACCTTTTCATTTCGTTAACACATATTCCTCGATGCTTCCTGATCCGCCATAGTAAGGGTGACCAACGCAAGGTACCAATAATTTGGAAGAGACTTTTCAGCGAAACCGTAAAACCGCAAAATTTTATATTTTTAGGGGAATAAAAACGTCTGCATTTTAAGTGTGCCCCGCAAATTTAAAACCTCCTTAATGTACCGCAAGTACAAAAAGTTTCGCAGTACTGCTTCAAGGCGCATTGACAGCTTTCAGAAATAATACAAAGCCGCACAATTATAACATAAGAAATAAAAAACTTTAAAAAACGTTCGCAAATAACAACAAATTTTCTTCACTTGCGGTTGTTTTGGATAATTTGTGCATACGTCTTAATTGTCTCTTTACATACATTTTTTTACATTTTTACAAAAAAAAAAACTTATTTGAATTACAATTTTGACAACATATTTTTTACGAGGTCCTTGGTCAGGGGATACACGTGTATATAAATTAATGGATAAGTTGTAATATATATAATGCTCCAATTCGAAGATGCCTTTAGAAACATTGTTTTATCTAATACAGACGTTAATATAACACTATTATAAAATATGTCCTTTTTAATTTTATAATTTTTTTTTGGGGGGGAGGGGGTCAAATTAGTTTACCATTAAATGTACAAATTTAACTTAAGGATTTCAATGAATGTAACGTCATGAGCGCACAATGTCTAATTTTGCCGATTGGGAACAAAAACGACGCTAAATGAAAGCCGATACGTTGTATTTTATAAGCCGTCCAATCGTCCATACGTGGCCAAACCTAACATTTAAATTTGTAAATAATTTGTGCAGATCTGTGGTCCCAAACCTTTTTTGTTTTTGAGACCCAATTTTCGTTTCAGTAACTTACAAAACCCCCCGATTTAAGGAGATCACACAAAATTCCGAGTCTGCAAAATACATAATTATCCCTTGTTACGCAATATTATCGAGTTAATTTAATAAAACTTGACAAATATGTTTGTTTATCGCCAAAGATGGAAAGAATGTGAAATACATGCACGACTACCCAAACCACTAATCCCAACGTCCGCTCCATGAGGGCGTTTTAAACCTTTTCTTCATTCGTCGACAAAGCAACATTTTTGCATCCTAAATTATGCTCTGTCGAACACACTTTAGGCTACAGTATTTTGTTTACCCAGTAAAAGACCAAGAGACTTTTTTCCTCCTTAAACGTACTTTGTTAAATGCGAAGAGCCACATTGGCGACGACTTGGCAAGTTGTAATGTGCAGTGAAAAGTTACTATATATAGGCCTACTTAAAAAATTGCATGTGGCTCGCGAGCCACGGTTGTCCAAGCCTGTAGCCCTGTACAAACTCTTATAATAAATGGCAAAGCTATGTTCGCCCGTTCGGTCGCTGGCATGTGATCTTAAAGAGACAGACAAAGCAACGTCGCCTAACAAAAAGAGCAGCGACGTCCAAGTGCGCTCGCTACTCCATGAGCGCACGCGCGACATATCGTGAAACTCTCGTGAAACGCAACCGCGCAAAACGTTTTTAAAGCGCAATTACTTGTGTGGACATAAATTCAAATGAAGTGTATTGCCTTAATAAAAATAAATTTTAATGTGTCCTACTTATGACTTTTATATTTAAGAACTTCTTGATGTCTGGTACTGCGCAAAATTTAGGTAGAGTTCGCAAAATATCGCATTTAATGCGGCGGTTTTAATAGTAATCAATTTTCATTTTTAACGAGATTTTACTTGAGCCTACGTTGGATGCAGTATGGTACCGGGATTACGTATCTGCTTGAGTACATCTTTAGGTTTTACGTTTGTGAATGTTTGTGATTCGTTCCCTATCGATGCATGTGAAGGGTTTTCGTTCCGTAAAAGATGTTTGACGTGCTTGCCGTTGGGTGTTTAGTCGCTCCATTTCAAATAAACACAATATTGCAATTTGGTTACAGATTACTGTGGTAACAAAATGTAAAATTTATGAAAATGTCCCGAAAATGAATTTTCAGACCATATAATAATTTGTCCCTTTAAATTACACCGGAAAGTGTATTTGTGACTCAAAATTAAATCGGAATGGCATTCCAAAATAACTTTAATGCCGGACATTTTTGATAAATAGTGTAACATTTTTGATAAATAGTGTTCGTGTGATGTCTTATTAACAGCGTCTGTTATCGGTTTATTGAACGCGCCAGACATACCGATTTTATTTGAAATCAGTGTTGCCATAACGAAACGTAGATAGAAAAAAACTCCTTATGACACTTCAGCAACAAACAGGTACAGGATACAATTTTTTGAGATGTACCTCTATTTCTCTTAAATTGCTTGCAATTTTATAATATAGGTTTTTAGATCCATATCTTTAAAGAGACTCCAGCCTTGAGACCAAAATAAGAACAACGTCAACTTCGGAATAAAAGACAGTTAGGAATAAGGACAAGACAAAAACCTAATAGTCGTAATAATGACGAAATCGAAATCAGACCTAAAGGGCCAAAATAAGGCCTAATATAGCCTTTTATGTAACCCCAAACGCCATCCATAACTATAACTAACTCCCCGAATATTTGCAACCTTTTTTAACCCAATTCCTAGCACCACCAACTACCCGCCCATAACCCCGAACGGGGGCAACAAATCCGGAACCAAAACAGCGGCGCCAAAATGCCGACAGCAAACGGCTAATGCCAAACAGGTGACCCCCAATCATTCCATAACCTTTCCCTACAGTCTTGGGCGTAGTTTTGTCTATTTAAGTCTTACTCCGATTAATTTTGGGCTTAATTTGACATGTTTATTGTTTAGGTCTTATCTAGACTATTTTAGATCTTATTCTGTCGTGGTAATTACTGCGAATTTGGCGTTATTATGCCAGTGGTCTTAGTAATATGGCATTAGGCTATAGATTATCTGATTTAGATGTTGTTGCTTTGTAGGTCTTATTGTGTTTTCTACTTAAAAGTACTGCGGAATCAATGAGCTAAGCTTGAAAGAAAAGTAAAAATACATGTTTTATATATTAAATAAGTTTTTCCATTTGCTCGCGGCGCACCTGGCAGCCTTCCATGGCGCACGGCGCACCGGTTGAGAAGCGCTGCTGTAGACAAAGAGCTCTGGTAAACCGCGCATCCTAAATTATACTGTTTTAGCTGTTGAATTGCTATATATGACAATATTTGTAATTGCAAGTAGATAATACAAGGAACAAACCAATGCTTGTGCCTCGCGAAACTCATGGTTGTTTACAGATTTTAATGAGAACCTTATTTGTGAAAAATTGTCAATACGCAATAGCCATGCGAGTATTTGAAATGATTTACTGTAAACCTACAGATCTGGCACATGTTACGAATTTACTAAATAAAGGTGAAATCGTTGGTTTTGTAAAACAGCTTTGAAATCCATTATACCTATACAGACACTTGAAAAAGTTAAGAGGGCATTATGAAAAAACACTGAACCGACCAGTGGAGTTCGTAATAACACCATCGTTTTCGGTTTAAATTACAGGTTTATTCACTTAATGTAATCTCACATCACTAAATCACTAACCAGTTCGCGTAAACGTTCATTTTTTTTAATTCTTAACTTTTCACAGGCTTAAACTTTAACACGTTTAAATACATTATTTTTAAATAATATTCTCAAAATGTTTACCGAAATCCTGCTATGGCTTTATGTCTCTGAGCTACTTTCATTATATTACGAACACCACAGCAAAGGAAATGGCAACCCTTGATACATACAGACCTAACCTACAGCAATATAGGTTGCATGAGCATTTTTTTATCTATGAAGTGTAACTATGAAAAGAGGGATGGGCAATTACGGCAGATGGGTTGGAACTTTGATATAATTATTTGGTATTGATGAACGTGCACGGGGAATACTGTGGTCACCTTCAAGAATGTTGCGTTTCTTAGATTTTACATTTAAAACTGTTTCAAAGGTACATTCACACAGGCTTGACAGCTGGAGTCGTTTTGCAGGTCAACGCATTGTTCTCTCACTTGAAAACCGAAAAAAAATCTTGCAAGTCATAGATTATTTTAATCAAGTTGCGTAAAAATGATTTTGAAATATAAGTTTTTCTCCTTAAATCTGCATTTGTATTTCTCAAAAAACTGAAGAATACTTTTTACTCTCCCTTGCGTTTACAAATTAAAAGTCTTCCTTATTATGCCAAGTTTATATTTAGTTACGTAATTTTATGACGTCATCTATGAAAAGTTTCTACACATTGTTGGTACAGACCGCTTATATCTCGGTTATCGTGATTATATTTAAACTGAAAAAAAAAACTACTCCTCCTATTTTAAGGTGTACCTCTATTTCTCTTAAATTGCTTGTTTATTTTATTTTTTATTCTATAGGCTTTATTGTTGCATACCGGTATCTTAAAAGAGACTCTAGCCTTGAGACCAAAATAAGAACAACATCAACTTCGGAATAAAAGACAGTTAGGAATAAGGACAAGACTAAAACCTAATAGTCGTAATAATGACGAAATCGAAATCAGACCTAAAGGGCCAAAATAAGGCCAATGCAACCTTTTATCTAACCACAAACACCACCCATAACTAACACCAACTCCCGCCTATAAGCCCAAACAGAGACAAAAAATCCGGGGCCAAACAGCGGCGCCCAAATGGCGACAGCAAACGGCCAATGCCAAACATGTGTCCCCCAATCATCCCATACCCTTGCGCTACAGTCCTGCGGGTAATTTTGTCTTAATATTCTGATTAATTTTGAGCTTAATTCGACATGTTTAGGTCTTATCTAGACTATTTTAGATCTTATTCTGTCGTGGTCATTGATGCGAATTTGGCGTTATTATGTCGGTGGTCTTAGTTATATGGTATTATGGAATATCTGACTTAGATATTGTTGCTTTGTATAGGTATTCTTTCGTTTTCTACTTGAAAGTACTGTGGAATCAATGAGCTAAGCCTAATAGAAAAGTAAAAATATATGTTTTACATATTAAATTATTATTTTCCTTCTGCTCGCGGCGCACCTGGCACCCTTCCTTGGCGCACCGGTTGGGAAACGCTGCACTAGAGCAAAATATGGTACATTGCCACGACCTCAAAGTCTAGAAGACTTTTCTCTTGGATGCCCTAATCGTCGTAAACCTTTTTCCTTAGAACCGCACTAATTTCTAACAGATCGGGTGGATTTTGGGTATCGCTTCTCAGTATTCCAAATACCAAAATCTTAGTAAAAAAGCGATTTGCATTCTTGTTCGCTTGCCCACGACATACCTTTGCAAGCAAAGATTTTCTGCTCTTGTTGAAATTCAAACCAAAAAATAAATTCTACCAGGGATGTTTATATGAGAGGAGCACTCAAAACAAGGCTACTCGGTTCGCACAACTGACTGAAAAAATTTAACAGTAACGCTCGCATTAAATGATTCATAAAATTTTGTATTTGTATAAAGATATGCTACGGATTTCCTATACTTGCAGCATTGCTCATCCTTATTCCGATTAGGATTAGGATTACTACAGATTCAGTGTATTGCGCGGACTGGAGTATATAGGTTTTGAGTAAACGTAAAAAGGCCGTACCATTCCGAAAAAGGTTGACAAGCACTGTTGTAAGGGGACATATTGTATTCTAATTTAACCTAAATCAGCCAGCATTACTCTCCGATTAAAATACTGTCAAACTGAACCTAAATCGGGACAAAAAGTTAATTTGCCAACAGAAATGTTGTCCTATTTAGGACAAATACTACACTCCGATTTAAAATAAATCGGACTAAAAAGTTGTACGTATAAGCGAAATAAGTCAACAGAAATGATAAACTGTAAAACTGGGTGGTTGTGAATAAAGAGCTGGTAGATTTTGCCTTTAGCTTGTGATTCTGAAATCATTATGCACGCCACCTGTTAAAAGATCAAATGGGTTTGCAAAAATAACATGGTTAGAAACACTGCTGGATTTATGACTCCTTATAGGTTTTATAAGTACCACGGTCTAATTTAGACTATACCAAAGAAAGATACATTTAGGCTGACACATCTAAACCGGGTTGCACCAAAAATAAGGAAAAAGGGTTTTAAATGCTATCAATAGGGTTCGAAATCTTAAAGTTATTTAATGAAACATACGGAAACCAACCTTGAGCTTTATTTTTGGCAGTTTTCTTTACAAAAAACAACATTTTTTTGTAGTTGCAACTCTGAGCCGGTTCCAGCAAAACAGACGACAAAGTCCTACAAACATCGAACATCTGTCTAAACTCAGCCTATTACTGCATCGCAGTTCAAACGAATTATATGTTTACAATTTTGTGCTTTTATTCATTGTTCCTAGTTTTTAATTAATTCTGTAACTAAACAATAATATTAAATTACAATCATCGAACTAAGTAAGTATAACCTTTTCTTATTGATACTGTCCTCCGATGAAATAGTGGAAGAGCGGAAATTAGTTGAAGCAACCTGGCAGTGAGTAAGTCCGACTACATACATCAATACAAAGGGAAATATTATTTCGCTTCTCGGAATGTTCTGAAACAAACAAGTACATCGGTTATCTTTTAATGGAATGGACTTTAGATATTCACGCGAAAACCAAATCATATTAAGGGATGTCCGATATGCTAACATAAAATCAATGTTTTGCTTAGTTGTGTCATAGAACAGAAACAAAACTGAGCGTTTTATTCAAAATGGAAGCTATAGATTACTTTATGATGGCGACAGAAACTCATTCCATGGGTCTGGTAAGCAGGTTCCAATAAGAGGTGGTAAAAGAACCCATGGAAATGATTACACTGGTCAACAAATTTTCACTTTTTTTTCTAAACGAAATTGTGAGTATTTCATCTTACATGTATTTTTCGCACTGATTTAGAATATACCTTTAGTTTTTTTCTAGCACATCACATTTTTAAAACTTCTAGCACATCACATTTTTTTTTAAAAAAAATAAATTTTTCGAAAATACGCATTAAAACAACGCACAGCTGTAATAAATGGCTCTTTTAAGCGTCTGACATAAAACTTTTTTTTACACATAACCAGGGCTGCGGAGTCGGTTAAAAACAACCCGAGTCCGACTTCGGCCAAAAAAATACACCCGAGTCCGACTCCCGAATCCTGAGTCCGACTCCGGCCAAATATAAGATTTTGTTGAGTCCCGAGTCCATCTACAGCCTGTATTTTACTCATTTACGCAACTAAATTAAGGTGGATTTTCTGTAATCCACTTATATTGGTGTCATAATTGATCCACCCGCATTACATGGTTTAAAAATATTTCACATTTGCTATTACACTTTTACAACTTACATTTTGCCGCCTTAACAGTTTTAAAATTTGATACTGCGCATGCGCACGTCGGACTCGGGACTCGGGTAGTTTTACGCGGTCTTACCCGAGTCCCGAGTCCGACTCCGGCAAAACAAACCGACTCCGTCGAGTCCCGAGTCCGACTCCGACTCCGCAGCCCTGCACATAACTCAAGTCATCACCATAGAACTCTTATGTATTTCCCCCTTTTAAAATCCTTGGGGATGGGGTTTTATTGCTTAAAATGTCAATTTTTTTTGTCACTAACTGAACCTAGGTTTTCTGGAAAAACATCAACTAGGTGTGCAGAAAATGCACTTTAAGGGACATACATAACCTATTTATATGCTAAGCTAAGCAGATCATCAACACCGAACGGAAAATAATGCAATTGGCATTTTCCTAAAAGTTAGCACATAGTCACCAAATGCTAGCCAAGCGCGTAATTCAACATTTGTACAATGTGCATCCTTTGATATTTTACTAATATTTTGTTCCATTAAGATTCATTTCGTTTTGCTTAGCTTACTAGTGAAAACTTTTTGTAGAGAAACGTTAAACACGGAGCTCCATTTTTCTATTCCTCGAGCAAGAAAATTTTCTAAGAGGCGTAACGTTTGTGATATCAGCCACGGTTCTCCTATAGGCTTATAGTCTCTTAGTAATGCACTTTGTAGCACGGCTGTTGTGGCAAAAAGGACCATCTACTGTAGGTTGACTGAGTTTTATTTCCGTTTTGTATTTATACTACATCAACCTCAAGCAAGTGGTTTTATTTTAATCCTAATACAAGCAGTTCTGACTTTTCGTTTGAAAAAAAAACATGCACCTACCGTAAGGCTGCTTAAATCTGTCTGGCTTTCGCTTTGTTCTTGTTAACTCCATTCAATCTTTAACTTCATCAGGGAGAATTCATGACTTTTATGAGGAGGAAGTGAGGCGGAGCATTATGTGTTTGGGGCATTATGTGGTATAGGTTTTCTTGCCTAATCTAACAGCTTACGTGCAATCGTCCAACCTAATGATATCTGTAGTGATTCATTGCTTGTCGTTGGTTACTAAAATTTGAAAATTATATGTAACAACATTACTGATTAAAATTTGACATTACCTAAAATTTATTCATTTTGATTTTTTCTGCTATAGTGCGACCAGAAGTTGTTTAAACAACATGTATACTCAGCTCGGATGCTGTTTTTACATCCAGAAATTAACTACTTTATTAAAAAAATCGTTGATAAAAGATCTTTTCTATGTTTTTTTTTAAGATATCAGCAAAAAACAGATAAAACGGTGTGTGAGTAACATTATAGTTGGACTATGTCACAGTGCGCAATTTGCCTATGTTAATAATACAGCTACACATTGAACAAATTAAAATGCGAATATTTCAAAACCCTGATGTGCTAGAAAAAAAATGAGGGCATTTTCAGAATCAGTGCCGAAAGCACATTAGGAATCAATTCCTCAATCTCCGTTTAAATTTTGCTGTTGACCAGTGTTATTATTAATCACAATTTACTTACAGAACGAAGTTAAAGAAATCGGTGAAAATAACAATAAAAAACAGATGAAAAACTTAATTAATATGCGCATTGTCAATTTACCTTCAGATACTCTGCAGTGTAAAAAAATTGATTTCATTTATAACAGTAAACTTTTACCTACTGCTGCTTAAGACACTGTGCAACCAGCATCCCATATCATTATTGAACTACTCCTTTGGGGATAATCAACTTATTACGAACAAATTTGAAGCACTGCTTTTGAGCTCATTCTACTTACCATAGTTTGCTCTGCGTTTGTAATGTAATATGCAACAAAAACAAAGCACTGGTTTGTGTATAACATAATGAGAAAAAAGCTCATCCTCCTGCTTGTTTGCAACATCCACCAATGATAGCAAAATGGCAATAACATAATTCTGCGAAATGCTATCCATACAACAGACCAAACACTGTGCTGGGGCTTGTTTTTGCTGAATGTTGTGCCTGGAACAAAAATGTTCCTATTTCATCGTTAGATCACCTCAAGGTAATACTTGTCAGATCATTACCGATATGCTACGACTATAGCCAGGTCAATTTTCGACCCATAAAGGAAAACAAATGAAAAAATATAGCAGCTAAAAAAACACGTTTCAGTTGCAAATTTACGAACAAGTGTGAGCGGAAACGGGAAGTTTCTAAGTAAGCGTTAATTGTAGCATGACGTCACGTCACGTAGGGACGTAACTTTGTGACGTCATTTACAAAGATTTCCATGTTTTACCCTTAACAAAATTCTTAGATCCTCTCCTGACTATAACCCATCCCTAACTCTAAACAGTCCGGTGCCCAAACAGCGACGTCCAAATAGCGAATTTCAAACCACAACGCACAAACGGCGATGCTAGAACTAACGGTCATGCCTTATCTCTACAGTTTTGTATAACCTTTATGGCTTATGCCATTCGGCTTTATTTCTATTGGTTTGTAAATTATTCCGACGGGTTTATGTCTTATTTTGTTGTAGATTTCATTGTGCATTATGTCGTTGGTACTATGGTAGGGCCTGCCTACATTCCGAAGTAAATGTATTCATATATTTCAATATAGGCCTAGTTAACTTTTCGTAAAAGATAGCACATTTACTCGTTAGCATATTAACTCGTTTGCAATAAAAAACAATTTGTTTTGGCAAGGCATAATAATAAGTTTTAATATATATATTTCTATATATATATATATATATATATATATCTGTAAGTTTTACTATATATTACCAACACCTAAACTATACTTTTTTTTCTTTTACAATATAAATACCAGTGTTGTATAAAAAATTATTTTAAAGCGACATAAGTCCCAGTCAAGTTATTTGCAATATGATTTAAATTTCAACCTAGTCATTTAGCAAAATAACAGCTTAAATGACCCAATTTTTCTTAATATATTTCATTAAATCACCTTAATTGTCAAAGATATTTGTGTAAATGATTTAAGTCAAGTCAAGTCAGTCATTTGAAAACCGTGACTTTTAGGTCATTAGATAACCAATAAAGGCAAAAAACGCCTTGCGTCTTGTGCGAGCTTATTTCATGGTCTTATCAGCTCAAAGGCGCGATGCATACTACTGATAGGCACTGTGCATTCTGCTAAGAAAGCATTTTTAATCAGGTTCACCAGCAGGCCATGGCCCCTAAACAATGTAAAATTTGAATGTCGCGCTTTGCGCGATCTTTTTATTTTATTTTCTAGCTATTCTGAACAGTTTAGAGGTACAAATTTTATGCTAGAATACGCCGTGCAAACTATAGAATGTTGAGTTTATAGCGCCTTTGACCAAGTGGATTGCATTAAAACAGACAAATACGTATCAAAAGCGGTTCAGTCGCGAAACACTAAGAAATTTTAATTACACGCAGTAAAATGTTATGAATGGTAGTAAATTAGTGAAAACATATATTGGAGTAGGATGGTCTGTTGCCTCCCTGAATCCGCCCCTGGCTAGCACCGCTCGTAGTTCAAATCTTTAAAAAATACATTTTCTTCCAATTGGTTAATTTTTTTTAAACTTTGTACGATCACGTCTTTGCAAATGGCTAAATTTTACAAGATAAACGCTTTGTATGCCTTATTCGCGCCTTGCACAATTTTGTACGTGATTTACGTGCAGCCATACAAATGAAGAAGATACTGCTGTTCGGTCAATGGCCCCAACAACCTGCTTTTCAAGTAATTTGGATAAATACCATTTATTCGTATTTTAATTCTAAAAATGTAGCGCCTGCAAAATCTAAACCTGGCGTTTTTACGACATGCATAATGTAACAGTAGTTTTCTTTCTAAACTTTTCTAAGTTTTAAATTGGAAGAGAGCTTTGTTTTTAGATCGCTCGAAACGTAAACGGACTGCACTATAACATTAAGATTTTTAGAAATAAATCCAGTAGTTTGTTAGGGCAAAAGCAATACATACCTTTAACTAAATCCAAGTCTATTAATTCGGGTTTAGGCATCGACGATCTTTTATCAGATTTAGAAAAACGTCTGCTTCTTATTTCTTGAATTTCAACTGCCTTTTCCCATAGTTGTAAATCATAATTGCCAATCTTATACAAATTTGTTTTAGTTAGATGGTTTACCAAACACAAAAACAAGATTTGAATGAAATAGCCTACCAAGTTCTCTTCAACCTTTTTTGTCTGTATACACCCTATGTTGAATTGAATCCCAGTATTTTACCCGTTTTATTCAAGGTAAACCGATGTAAAAAGCTAGACATTACAACATTACAGAAAAACAAACATATCAAGAAAAATCTTATTTTATAATTTTTGGTTTTTGCATGTTATAAACCAGACCTGCACTACTCAAATTTGTACAAGGGCCGCAACAAACAAAAAGAAAACAATTACATAGGTAACATACTGAAACTAAGTGACAAATTTTGGGGCATGACATTCCAAATTTACGTCGTAAGATGACGTAATCAATATTCGATCTTAGAATACCTGGTGTTTTCGGGATCGTGCTCAAATAGGCTATGCAGCTGAAATCCAATTTAATCGCGTAAAACGCAAAAAAATGGCAAAACTTTTGATTTTAGGCGTACTATAAGGAACATAAAAAGAGATTTGCATACTGCTCGAATAACAAAATTTATAGTCTGATTTATAACAAAAATACACGGACGAAAACATAGTAAAACCGAAAATGCTAAAAAAATTGTATTTGCAGAGTAAAGTTCTTATTCCATTTTAGAAGTTTAGTGCAATTTAACAACCATACGCTACAGGAAATTACAAGATCTGTCATGAAACAACATGTTTATTTATTCAAGTCAATTTAGCAAATGTCTTTACTAAATAATTTTTTCCTATCTAATTTTGATATCTCATTTTCTATTAAATGAAAATTTTGCATTGTTTTGTATTTTTGTTGTTGATGCAACCGACTTGATTTGCACTTGGACCAGACTTGCTATTTGTTGAAAACGAACTGACTTTGGTTTAAGCTTTTTTCGAAGTGACTTGACATTGGACTTTAATTAACTAACCCTAACTTAACGTAACTGAACTTAACTAACGATCTTATTTAGCTTTGTAGTGTTTTTAAGCACGTTTATAAGAATTGTTTTTAGCGTACAACAGTATTCTTTAACAAAATTTGCGTTGGCGCGAAGCGCAAAATAAAACGTTTGTTTGCTTTGAAATTCGAGTCCAGGCGGTCGTCATCCATACTACTAATGAAAAGTGTAATGAAACTACGAGAAAACGCGATAACCTTAATAGTTTAATCTAGCTCAGTGTTTTTTAACCTTAAGTGCGGACGCACCTGGCGAGCGAAGCGAGCGCAATTTTTGGGGGGTATACCGGCATTTCTTGCGCTGATCTAGCTCAAAAGACAGCATTAAACGGTAAACAAACCGGACGCAGAAAGATGATTCGCGCAAAGCGCGAAAATGTTTTGCACGTACGTGGTTAAAATAGTCTAAAAGTATTTGAAATGGACTCGTGTCTAGCTGTCAAAGAGGCGGCGGGCCGTAGGTTGGCAACCCCTGCTTTAAATATACAAACATTTTGCCGCGTATAAAACGCTGAAACGCAACAACAACCAATAACTTTACATAAGAAAGCCAATTGTTACGCCAGAAGTTACCAATTGGCGGAAAACTACTACAAGTTCGCACAACGAAAGTTGCCATATGAGCTTAAATGTTACCTACAGTGCTGTGCAATTTTATGTGAACTTTTTATAAAATTTTGCGAAAAGTACCGTTATGTAACGCCCCCTTGTGTGCGTTCAGCGCCCCCCAAATGAGAAACCCCCCTTGTAAACCAACGCCCACAAGGTGGCGGTACTGCCCACGTTGGGAACCTCTGGTTTATTTGATTTATAGCTAGGCTTGCCATACGTCCCGGTTTAGCCGGGACAGTCCCGGTTTTTAGGCCTTGTCCCGGTGTCCCGCCCGGTTAACCAATTTGTCCCGGATTTTTCAATTTGAGATTTACAACAAAAAAAATGTAAAAACTCTCAAGTTAGCCATTTAGCAATTCTTTCTTCAAACTAAGTAATACTTTTTACTTTTCATTTTTGGTTGGTTAGGCTGTCAAGCAACCTTTTTTAACATAACCTAATTATTTTTCCAGCGGGTGTAAAGAGTTATTTTTCTGGGGGTGAGGTTGCTAGGGCTAGTTTCTTTTTTGTGTGTGGTGAGTAACAAAAACTAATGGATATTATCCGGCGGGTGCTGGGAGCTATCTTTTTGAGGAAGGTAAGCGAGCGTTGTCGCAAACCGGTCACCGTTAAGCAATATTTTTTTTAACGGTTTTTTTCACGTATGGCGCAGTTTGGTGCAGGTATTATTTGCTTGAATATTACGCAAGTCTAAACAATTGCTGTTACAACTTAAAGTTTAACGTTCGTTAGTAATTCTGGATCGATAAATGTCGCGGGTTTTTAGCATTACAAAGTAAATTAAAGTCATAACATACTGATTGCCTCAATAGAAATAAGTTTTAATGTTTCCAACTTAAGACTTATATTATTTAAAAACTTCTTGATGTCTGTTACCGCGCAAAAATTAGGTAGAGTTCGTAAAATTTCGCATTTAAAGCGGCGGTTTAATCGTAACCAATTTTCGGTTTCAAACGAGATTTTACTTACGTTGGACACAGTGTGGTATTTGCTGAATATCACGCAACTCGAACAATGGCTGCTATACAATTAATGGTTTCACGTTAGTCAGTGGTTCCCTATTGATATATGTTACTGGTTTTCGTTACGTGAAAGATGTTTGACGTGCTTAGCCGTTGGGTATTTAGTCGTTTCATTTCAAATAAGCACACATTATTTGCAGTTTTGTTTCAACAAATTGTAAAGTTTTAGTTTGCGAAGACGAACAATTAGATGTTTCACAGTCACGCAGATAAATGCGATAATTTATAACACGCCATCCGATTAAATGCTGCTTTCACACAGACTAATAAAGAATGTGACTCCATTTGTGGGGAAGTATTTAGTTAACCTATTTCAGGCACAATAAGCAAAAACAAAATAGTCATGGAACGACCAACACACATGCTGTAGAACAATTAACGATTAGAGAAATTATAATGTTTTATTTAGAAAAAAATTAAAATGTTTACCACTTTTAAAGTTTACACACTTTAACACTCAAGAAAGGACTTTTTAGTAACATGGTAAATTACCTTTTTAAATCATCGGCAATAACACGCGGCTCAAGCAAATGACGAAGAGCACAACATAATATGTAATAGTTTTAAAAGGCCAACTTGACGGAATCTTACATTTTGTTTAACCTATGCTTAAGAATGATTTGGTCCGAGGAATACGAATTTGTTATGGACACAGCGCCTTTGCCAACATGTAGGCCTAAAATTGTTGCTGCTTTCACGCGGGCCGCATCCTACTTTAATTGTAAAGGTATTTACCCGACTCTTTTTATTCACAATATAGAACATTACTTTAGGTTACAATTTAAATTACTTAGACATACCACCCTAAAAATAGGGCCCTGAAAAATACCCCCTGACAAAATATAAAACAACCGCAACCCCGTTAAGTTAATTAGTTGCATTAATTTTTTTATATTAAGCCTACATTAAATTTATTTGCAGTTTTTAATATGCGTCCCGGATTTACGTTTCTAAAAAATGGCAAGCCAATTTATAGCGTCAGAGTATGACGTCACATTGCGTTTATTTAAAATCCTATTTTTGACCTGGACCGCCACAACATTTTAAGGTTCTCATCCGGGCCGCGGTTAAAAATAATTGCCCACCCCTGCTACAGATGCATCTTGTTAATATTAGTTTCTGTCTTTTTATACAAACACTAGACGAAATACCCTGCGTTACCCAGGTGAAATAGAATATTTACCGGTTATTCGTAAGATCTTAGTTAAAGACATAAATAATGGAAACATATTTTTTAAACGCCATGTCGGTTAACTATAGCGCACAACACACTATCTTTTCAGTAACGAAAACCCGTTACGTTTGTCAATTGAGAATAACTCCCAAACGTAAAACTTTAGGTTGCAGCAGCAATTGCTTAGACTTGCTTGATAGCGTCATGTTTAAGCAAATACGTAATCCCGGTGCTAAACTGCGTCAAACGTGAGAAAAATCCTCATCGAAAAAACAAATGCTTACTGCAATAAACGCAATATTTCGCGAACTCTGCTAAGTATTGCGTGGGTAAACACATTGTATAAGAAGTCATTAGGCTTTGGCCTCGATCACAGCTTTCAGCCAAATCATCGAAAAAGTCAGAGTCAGACCATCGCAACCACTGAATTAGGCACTATTTGCTTCAAAGTAAAACAAGAAACTGTGAAAATGCAATGTAAATTTTACTTACCCTTCGTTGATACCAAGATATTACAGACTCCATCCCATCCAATTTATGTAACGACAACAAGCTACATGATTAGTTGCTACGCACATATATAGTTGACTTTACTCGTGTACAGCCAATGTTTTTCTAACACTTCTTGTTTCATGAGAGAAAATAACACTATTACATAACAATCGCCGTGTTAAGTTATTATATCGGGAGATAAGTTGGTGTTGCTAATTTATCAAAACTCAAATTACCAAATTGAGCTCTTACAAAACCTCAACGTTTTTGTTAATTGGCTTTTTCAACCAATGCCTAACTTTAAAGTTTTAGTATTTCAATTTAATGGACCTGCAGTTTTCACTCATGCCTTACGGCTTAGTCTTCTTTTAAAGAGAAAATATTTTGATGATAAGCTTTAATATTCTAGCAATGTTTAATCCTTTTTGGCTGGCACTTTTTTGGCTCACAGTCTCCGGGTATACCTAGAGCTTTAAATACATATTATCGTTTGTATAACCACACTATATAGTGACAATAACGCATCATTTTTTTCAACATAAATAATAAACCACCATTTTAGTTTGTCAAAATCATCTTAAAATGCCCTTTTATCGAGCAATGTATGTGGGGGTATGTCGGATTAATGAGTCTTCATTTATATAATTGCCAAGATGAATCGACCGCACTCCTACAAGATTTGAGATGGCCTGTCTTCGTGAGGCCAGACAGGTCCAATTCTTTCCTTTAGTTCAGATACATGAACAATCAATTTTGCTGTCTCAGTATTTTCTCCCTGCACTAGGCAGTACTGGGTGATACTGGTTTTTATTCGATTGTGCGACTATACTTATTGGCGAAAATATTTCTAAAATGCACAGGAAATATTGACGTAGATATTCTTACGATTTTCAATAATAAATCACGTGACAACAAGGCGTGGTCTAAACCTTTTTCTCTCGACTCTTATAGACGGAAACAATATTTTTGTCCCAATATGGCTTGAACAAAAGCGCTTCGATCTACATTGCGACGTAACTGGCGTTCGATTCTAAAAAATACCGCATTGTTGACAATAAGGCGAATTTCAAAACAAAGCGCTCACATTAAACGGATATAAATGCCTTGACGCATAAAAATTGGTGTCAGCAATTTGAATTTTTGCAAATTCGCTGCAAGGATATCGCAAACATTAGAATGTGGTTGCAAGAAATCTACGTAACGGAATTTTACCGAAATCTTTCCGTTTATCGTTTGCACATTGGCTGCAAGGAGTAACGCAAACATTGAAAGGATTGCAAAGAATTTAGGCCATAGCTTTTTTACTGAAAATTTTCCGTTACGACACATCGATTAAAACAAAAATTCTCTGTGTAAACACAATATGAAGAAGTGGCTGCTATATGTACAATCTTTTTATGAGACGAATGCGCTATTGCTCGTAATAACTACTTAAACCTAAAAAATGATTTTTGCTGGAGACAAGTTTGCAAAACATCAGATTTTTCATAATAAGGTTACCTGCTTGTTGTTACGGCATAAATTGTGAAATCACATTTCAAAATATCCATACCTATACACAGAGGCAACCGCAGAAAGTTTTCCGAGGGGGCAATCAGGGGCGTATCCAGAAAATCAAAAAGCGGGTCCTGCATTTGCAACTTAAGGAATTCCCCTATTTTCCGTCTAACGGTAATAAATAATGACGTCATAAAACAGTTACCGTATGACGTCATAAAATGGTGATTGCAAGACGTCATAAAAAAACTAACGCAAAAGCTAATTAACGTCCAAGCAAAAGCGAACTTTTAAGACGCAAAGCGAACACGTGCGTCGTCGGCAATCCTGCCAGGCGCCAGCTGAGAAACAACTTAGTGTGCAATCGTTAACCTCAGGCGAAAAAAAAACAAGACCGTGAACTATGTGTGATTAATTGTGGTAGAAATGTAGAATCATAATTCGGCTCAGCAGCGTAGTTTCCTATGTTCTATAAACGGGACTTGGCGCTAAATTACAAGCACGCCTTTCATCACCTTTAATACTAAACGAAGATCGTTTTTCCCAGGTGTTATTATGCCACGATTAGTGCAACATTTGCGCCGAGCTGTGTGCCAAGTCAGCTAAATTACAAGCTAGGTTTGAGAAAAAATAAGTTGTGTCAATTGCACACTTATCACGTGGTCTTAGAATATGCTTAAAGAGCATAATTTTGCGTTACCTATCTAATAGTAGATGGGTGGTACACTATGCACGGATCTGTAATGTAGCTTGATAATAAATTGCAAAGCCAAAAAGGTCGAGTAGATCGACAGCATCTTGATTAAGACGTTTCGATACGAGCTTGTATCATCTTCAGTTGATGTGACTGAGAAGAACATTAAGCATCACTTATAAGAGATGGGGCGCAATTCTTATCGGTCTGAGTTTCAAAAGTTGGGCCATTATTTAGCACCTTCAGGTGTTAAACAGGTACAGCGGTGTTGATAAGGTGTCAACGTTCAGTTCGGGGCTGCAGTCTTGGATAGATAGCGACTCGAGTAGCCGCAATCTAAAAACGTCTGAAGCCAAACCGAGAACTTCGGGTTTGCCAAAATCAACCTTGTGATCGGAATTTTGCAGAAGATGCCTGCAAACCTCTGATTTCTCATCGACCCTATGTTCTTTGACCCTCGTTAACAGGTTCCGTCGGGTTTGGCCAATGTAAGAAGCACCGCATGAACAACTTAATTTGTACACGACACTAGATCGCTGTAAATCTTCTTGGCCATCCTTGATTGCAAAGCATTTCGTCATCTTAGTTGTGTCGTGAATTACCCGAAACGCAACTTTGCCACCAGTAGAGCGGAGTACAAACCTATGTAATTCACGACGTATATGATGTGAGGCTGGGCCTAAGTATGGTAGCCGCATCAATATATAGCGTAATGGGTTGTCCTTGCACTGTGTTGAAGGTGTTTTTTTGAGTCGGTGTTTGTTATTAAAAAACTGCTCGATGCACTTGTCGAGAAACTCCAACGGATATCCGTTACGTAGTAACATTCGCTTGATCTTGTTGATGTCCATCTAGATAACCTTGTAGGAGTTAGCGATCCTGTAAGCCCTTTGTAACAAAGAAAAAAACAAATTACGTTTGTAAAGTCGAGGTGCAAAGCTACACCATTTAGTGTAGAGACCTGTGTGCGTTGGTTTTCTAAATGTCGATGTTCGGGCTATTCCACTGGTATTTTCCACTAAAACGTCTAGAAAACTGATAGTGTTGTTGTGTTCTAGCTCCTTAGTGAAGGATAGACAGGGGTGAATGGAGTTAATGCAGTCAAAAAACACATTCAGAGATTTAGCATTAGAAAACACCAAAAACATGTCGTCAACGTAACGACAAAGTACCTCAGGCCTGTGATCCGGCTTGGTCTTGTCGATTGCCTTCTGTATATCATAACGTCTGCCATCATCGGGGCTATTGGAGAGCCCATTGCTACACCATCTATTTGTTTATAAAACTTACATAAAATGCAGTCTTCTAATTAAAATTTTTGTCAAATACGCAAATTTTTCGCGCTTCGCGCACACCACTTTCCCCAGTCTCATAACATTCGATTTTATTTGCGCACAAATTCGACGACAGAAGCAAGTTTCTGGAGCGTAACTGTCTTTCGATATTACTTTGTGACATTATCTTTAAACATTTCATGCCACACCAAACGAAAAACGAAACTTTGTTTGACTGCACTAGTTAATTTTTTTTATAAGGCCGCGAAATATCAAAATAATTGCAACGGGTCCGCCAGGCAAAATTTTTAGAAAAGTTTGGGAACCGCTGATCTAATAGTATCTATGCATAAAAATGGAGACTTTGAAACGCGCACGACAGTCACCAATATACCTCCTTTTAAGAATCTCTTTTATCTGCTTTAAAAAAAATGCCGATGTTACACCAACAACGGATATTAGAGCAGAGAGCGAACAGCGAGGAACATTAACTGCGTCAAACTCGAAGTTTATAGCAAGAAAAAAAGAACGTTTGACTTGGCGTTGTAAATTGTCAAATACAAACTTGCTAATCAGTCAACCTAAATCTAAACGAATAACGAAAGAGCAAAACTATCCGGCGTTTACGGTCGACCAAACATAAGACAAAAAACGAATTATAAAGGACGCCGCTTTCGAACAGTCTGGTAAGAAACCCAAACCCTCTGCATACGCCACTGGGGGCAATGCATAGTGTATAATATTTTTAACTTTCATTAGTAATACATATTACACCTACGAATAATACTAAGAATCGCATTATTTATTCTATGACTGAAACAAACTAAGATTTAAAAAGGGGAATACCTAATAATCTCCCTTAGTTGAAAGGGGGAAAACCCTACAGTGGCTAAGTCAGTGGTTCTCCTGCCGGTCCGCCAAATATATTACAATCTTAAATCTCAACTACAAAATGCAAGATGCTGAAGGCTTGTCCATCAAATTTAGAACTTCGCCAGCTTCGTAATTTGCAACATTGTGACGTAACATAGAGTTAATGGTCTACTTTGGACTTTATCGTAAGACACAATGCAAGTGTTGTGTTGTGTCCAACTGTTTAAAAGTAGGCTACATATCGTTAAGTCTTAAATTTTAGGATCAGTTGTATGTGAAAAACTTTAATAGAACCATGTATACCACGTATGATATCAAAGAGACAGCAGCAAATTGCTCATTGAATTTAAGTTTCCATTCTTTGCTTTTAAGTCGCATACTTTTGTCATATTTGCGTTTTGGGTTGATTTTGATTTTTGAAGGTCCACCGGTCCGCAACATTTGTTTTGAAATTTTACCGGTCCGTAAGATAAAAAAGGTTGAGAACCACTGAGCTAAGCTCCCTCCTTTCAAGTTTCAATAAAAGTGTACCTAAGTCCGAAATGCAATATAAATATTTCGTAGCCTGCTGTTAAGTGTGGTACCAATTCAGAAATTTGAAAAAGCTTCATAAACATTATTTTATGTTGTAGCATATTTTCCAGCATTTGTGGAGGACTGCACAGTTCACAGGCAGTAAGGTCCAAACTTAATTTGCTCTGAAGGCAGTGGTGGGATTCAGCCGGTTCGCACTGGTTCTATAGAACCGTCTCACGAAATTGTATGAGATCAGCGAACCGGATAGCATGAGAACACACAATAAGACCTAAATAGCAACAATCTCTAACGCAGAAAAGTGTATGAAACCGTAGTATTTAGACCAACGACATAATGAAGTAAAATACGCAGTAATATTCAGTACAAAGCTAAACCTGTCGGAATAAGTTCTAAATTCATCGGATTAGGGCTTAAAATGGCCAAAGTAACGCCAGAACTATAAGGAAAGGGAATGGAACAATCAACATACGTTGGTCTGGCATCAGCTGTTTTGATGTAGACGCTTGCTGGTCGCCCTAGTTTGACCAGCACTGTAAGGGCGCTGTTGTTTTGGCACCAGATTGTTTCCCTCTGTATGGAGTTAGTGGGGGAATTGTAGGGGTTAGATATAAAATGATTGGGGGAAATTACCTATCTACTTGTTTTGGGGTTAGTTAAAACATTGTGTAGACCTGATTCTGGCCATTTAGGTCTTATTTCCGACATATATCTTATTTCAATTTTGACGATATTAAGACTATCAGGTATTAGTCCTATTTTGGTCTTATTCTGAACTGTGCTTTATACCGACGTTGATGTTGTTCTAATTTCGGTCTTATGGCTAGACTGTCTGGTGTGGCTGCGCAATTGCGCAGTTGCGCACCTTATAGGAAACACTTTGCTGTGCAATGAAAGTGTTGCCATGCTGAAAGAGTACAACATTAGCCGCTTTGGCAGTTCGATTATATGTCCGACAAGTACTTCATTTTCCCATATCAGGCCAGCTGACTGAAGAAGCTGCCCACCCCTGATTTATAAGGTACTATGATTATTAGGTATTACTCCAAGTTTGGTTAACATTACTGGTTAGTGGTTACTGTCAATAGATTTTTGCATCTTATCCGTTCACAGATTTTTGACATCCAAGTAGCTCACGTGTTTCTTTTTAAAAAGTGCAATGGTCAATTTCGCACGCAACAGTTATACATTGTGTTTATTTTATAATTGTAGTACTTTTCTTTTGTGATTGTTTGTCTGAAAATCGAATTGTTGCATCATAATACAAGTCATGAGATGACTGCTGAAAAATATGACTTTTTGTAACAGAACCGGCTGAAAATTATGACTTTTGTTATAGAACCGGCTGGCAAAAATTTGAATCCCACCACTGTCTGAAGGCCTGTTTACACTAAAGCTAAGCGATGCATGTTGAGGCGAGCTAGGGTGAAATTGCATTTGTACTTTGACTGTGTTCAGCCAGTTTTGTTTAGTCAAAATTGTTTGTTTAGCAAAGTCTTGTTGCTAGCTGACCTAAAGTATTACGTAGCTGGTTTTTAATACTACTAGAAACATAGTTCTAAAGTAGGGTAGTAAATTAAAAGTCGATTGAATGTTTCAATTGCTGTACATCATATTTTTTACACTGAATAGATCTATACTTTTCCCAGGATGGCCACAACTGTTGGCAATCACCCGCAAAGCAGTATTTTGACATTTTTATTATGGCAGGTATCTTGCCTCAATATTATTGTATTTGCTATAATCAATTTAATGATATACTGTTTAAATTAAAACCTTGCAAGCAACAGGGTATGACCTACACACTATCATCTAACATAGTTAACCAAAGATCTGTAAAATTTTGCATAAAATGTTTAAAGATGACTCCACAAAGCATCGTCAAAAAGTAACGTCAAAAGACACATAAGCTGTAGAAACTTTCTGCTATTGTCGAATTTGTACGCAAATGAAATTGAATGATAATTATTAGGAGACTGACAAAATGGTGCGCGTGAAGCGCATTTGATTAAACTTATAATTTAGGTTATAAGTGTAGAATGTTTTAACTAGATTAATTAAACTGAAATGTCATCATGAAAGGGTCAGGGCGTTAGCCTTTAGTCATAGTGAAAACAATATTAATTTTCAGAAACGCGATATATTTTATTGTTTATTTACTGTGGCAAAAATAGTAATTTATATAGGGCTTTTTATGTTAGGTTTATATTAAAAAGACTGAAAACAAAGCGCTAATATAACTTACTAAATGCAAATATATAATTATTAAGGTTTGCAAAACAGCCATTTTAGAAAGTTGCATATCGGACGTACTCAGACTTTCAAACTGGTCCAACGCATATCAAAACTTAGGTGTTCTTGTCACCCCTTGGACACGAATTTGATGAGAGATAGTAAACTGGTTTATTTATGTTGAAACCGGAAAAAAATTTAATCATAAGCAAACATTTGCAGTATGCTGGCTGATCGTTAATCATTTTTGTTTCTTTGATTAAACCAGGGGTGTCAAACATAAGGCACGCATGCCAAATGTGGCATGCAACCTAATAAAAAATGGCATGCAAGCCCCCCAAAATACAGCCAAACAGCCAATTGTCAAAAAAGCTAAATTTGTTCTACAGCCCATTTTCATTGTTTATTTACAATACAAAACAATCCCAGCAATTACTGTACAACAACAAACAATTACTTCTAATATTATAACATTATGCTGTTTTAATGCGCTTTTAATATTAGAAAAAAACAATAGCTGTTAAACTTTGGCACGGGAAGAAGTTATAAGATAAAAATTGGCACGTCAGCATGTTTGAGTTGGACACCCCTGGATTAAACCATCAACTGTACGATTACAATAATTGAACAGTGCTTCGCGGGCTGTCACGAACAATGATGGGTCCTGGGTTTGGACCACCCTGGTATAAACAATAGTTGTATGTGAAGTTGCAAAAGGCAGCGTATTAATACATTTTAAAGTTTTGTCACTTTTCATTGTGTAGTGATGTCTTCAAATTTGAAACTTAATGACCAATTACTAAATCAAAACTACCAACAACCAATTCAGGAATTTCAAATACTATGTTGTCTAACTCTAAAGATTAATTGTCCAACATAAAAATTGAAAAAAAAACAACTGCAGAGAGCTAGGGAAAAATCTTTGAAATTTTAAATGCTTCAAAAATAGTTATATAATAAAGAATTGTTCCATGAAAGTTTTTTAAATTATTTTGTGGTACCAACCGACATACAGCAAAGTTTGTTTCACGCTTTGATTACAGTCCAGCAAAGCTTAAAAACGTTACAAAGTGTAACTTTTTCCCAGTAGATTGGAGCTTGAGCAAGCGAGCCTTAAGCACGCTTAAAACAATTGAAATTAAAAATAAATTATGCTTTCCTCAGCTCTAGTTTACCATGTAGATTAACTTGGACCGCAATACAGATCTGGGTAGTCAAAGGTAGTAAATCTGGATGGTCAAAGATTGCCAAAGATTGCCAAAGATTGCCATCGAACTTGCGCAAAAATAAGCAACTACAGTTAAGTCTAATCATGTGAAACACGAAATAAAATTGCATTCATAACGTTAAAACTGGAAAAGTTTTCACTTTAGAAAGAGACTTGACCCTTTGGCCATTGGTCACATCAAAAATCACATTCTCACAAATATACTATGTATATCACAATGATTTTGGAGCAAATTATTAGGACCATTGACCTAAAAGCTGTAAGGCTGCACATAAAACTATGTAAAAGTAACGAAGCATAAAATTGTTGATCCAATTTTTAAATTTGTGCTGATGTAATTTAAGAAACAATGATTGCAAAAGCCATAAATTTTGTGTAATATGCAAAAGTTTCATAACTAGATAGCTTCACATAAATTGTGTTTTGTAAAAAGCCCACACGGCGCCAGCCTCTAGTCATACAGAAAGAATGTAAGATAAATATTTCCAGAAAGCGGAATAGAGCTTTAGAGGAACCAATGCTTCCAAGCCCTCTGAAGTTTGCCTACCTTTTGAGCAAAGTAAAAATGTTTGGCCATCGCTATATTAAGCAGTATTTAGTGGGACACATAATTTATTTGGACCCATGTGACCTTGGGCCTAGGTTTTGACACTTGCACAAGATGATTAAAAATGTTAAAAGGTCAACAAGCAAAGAAACACAGTAAATAAAACACCTAAATATTAGGTTTTAGTTCATTTCTAAAGATATGTTGTTGGCCTAAAACTGAAACGAATGAGTTAGTAAAAAAGAAAATTCATTATTTTTTCTTATAGTACATGTGGCCTACAAGACAGGTATTTGCGATCACTGCTGTATAGAATATTGACACAAACTTTTGATAGAATGTATAAAGATAATGTGCAAGTACCTTATTCCAAGGTTGTTTCTTGCTATGTCAATCATAATTGTTTAATCATTTTTATAGTGGAATAATAACATAACTTTCTTTTTAACTTTAGGTGTTTCTCATTTAAACCAACCTGCAAACCTAAAAAAAATAGTATGCAGTTAGACTTGTGTTAAACAAGCCTATGTGTTAAACGAGCATCAATTTCATAGCTATAAAGTCATTTTTATATCCTATTACATAACTTTTAGTAATTTACTATATGTTCTTAACCCATCGGTTACATCCTCTTTTTTGTTTTTAGAAAATGTTTCTTTTGAACTTAATATTATTAAAATCACTCAAATATGTCAGATCTTTCTGAAAAGTATCAAAAACTTGCACTAGAGTATTCTAAGGTAAGTAGTGCAATCACTTTTTTAACTCAATGGTTCGCCACTTGGTTTTACTGGCGACCGGTGGAACAGCAATCAGTTATTTTTTCTGTTGTTGGCAAATCTTGTGAAAATGCCTAATTGAAATTTTTGGCATATTAAAGCGACAAACAGCAATAAAAATACCAAAGAAAAACATGTTGTCAGTTATTTTATAGAATTGTTAAGCAAACACTATAGTTGACATACAAGATAAAAATAATTTCAAAAAATAACAAAAATCTAGCATATTATAGAACTAGGAAATAGGATAAATGCAAATCACCACCGAAAAAAGTCACAGCCAATACAGAGTTATTTAAATGTTTAAAAGTCTTTGAATTGATTTGTGCATTGAAAAATCTTTAAAAAACACCATGTTTTTCCAAAAGTTTTTCAAAAGTATTTGAATTTATGTTATGTGCACCTTCAAATTATTTGCTAAGTAAGTGCATGTTTTTTAATTATTTTTTATTATGTTGACAATAACATTTATTCTGTTTTGTTTTCGTATTATATTAAAAAATGATTAAGCGCATTCTATTTTAGGCCCTTAAGAAGGCTATAAATTTTTTATGTTGCTCAAACGAAGATAATACTGTTAAAATGGTTTTGGATGATATTCGAAACTCAATTTTTATCATATCTCAAACTACGATAATTTCTAAAAGCTCACTACAGTTTTTGTTAATTTTCTGAACGATTTTGACAAATTTTAACGTGTATATATAAATGAACCAGGCTGGCAGATCTTGCCCTTGTCTTATTTGTGCAAACATGCATCTTAAAACTAGTCAATGCGCGAAGCACGAAGAAAGACATTTATTTTGTTAGATTTTATATAGTGCCTTAAATAAAGGTATTTATAGTCCAATTTAATGGAAATTGTTGGCCAAGGTTCTGATTCACACAGCGCAACGTAGCATGCATTGGGCTTTTTTGCTGATTAGATTTGTGCAACACTTTTTGTGAGACAGGAACATAGGAAATCACAAACAAAGTTTTTGTCAACTGTAAAAATCTTTGCATTTACATGTTTAAAAACTGACCAAAAAAGATAGTTTATTTAAGTGGAGAAACATGGCCTGCTTGCTTATTTAGGTTTATATAGGAGTAATTAAGCGCTTGATTACTTTTTAAAATCATTATCAATCTATCTGCCTAGCACTGCCTTTGCTCCCACTAAACAACGTGCTTCCCAATCCAGTTACTTTTTTTAGAATGGCACATTAAATCAACTCACACCAACTGTAGTGTGGAGTGTTCCTTCCTATTCGAGCTTAAAAAGTGTATTAGATTGAATATGTGTGAAAACAGCAACAAGGTTTTTTTGTGAAATGGATCTTAAAAAAATGTATTTTATATACACCAATTTCTTTGATTTTCTGACTGATTGCCAGCATTCTGCCACACTGAAATAAACTATTGGTTTGCATAGTTTTTGGTGCTTAATTTTGTCAAAGCTGGTGCACAGCTTTTCTGCCTTTTACTTACTAAAGAAATACACAACATAATTTTTATCAAGAAACTACTTCGTTCCCACATACATTTATATTTTATTTATGAAGGTAAGTAAGTCAATGTCACATTTGGAACACATTAAACTATCTCTTGGATTACTGTGTTTCAGTTTAAAAATAATGTGTTGTGTAACAGCGCTGACCAATAATATTCACAGCTTCCATAAATTTTATTCTTCTGTACGAGGAAAGCTTTGAATAAACCAGTACTGACAATGGTACTTTTTATTTATAAGAACGGTCTAAGATTTTATTTATAAGAATGATCAAGTTGATGCGCTAGCCAAACAAATCGAAATACATTAAGCTACCTCTTAAAACTAAGGTTGAAAGATAGGAAATCTTGTATGCAAACATATTTGGTGGACTTAGTAAGTATTTAGCGGTTTTAGGACTTGAATAGATCTATGGCAACCGCAAAAATGTTTGGTAAAATAAGTGGGTGAGTGGCAACCATATAAAAAGTATTGGGCTTTTAGGATTGCTGACAAGCGTTCTTGATATCAGGTGAGACAAAGTTGCAGTTCTGTGCCACTGTACTGTAGCTAAAGATAAATTAAAAGACTGTACCCAAAATTTTGCTTTTGAATTTATGCGCAAGTCAAGTCCTAAATCAGACCCATCAACAGAACTACATACACTATTTTACTTATAGATTTATCATTGTTATTTTTATATCCCAAGCACTCAATGTGATGCTAGGGGTAAACAAAGCACCCTGAGCAAGCTAAATTGACATCTAATATCCTGTCTATTAACCTGACAGCAACACCCAGCCAACAACTTTTTATCAGAATATTTTTATGTTTTTTAATCCAATTTGTTTAGTGTGTTTTTTAAATAATCCAAAGTATATTCGTACATTAATTCATAAGCATTATGTTGATTGAAAGTACTAATTCCACATATTACACTATTAATGTATATTCCATGGTTGAGTTACTTGGTCCAGACTGATTATCCTCAGCGCTATAGTCGTTTCTTGACCAGCTAAATATAGTCGTTTCTTGACCCGCCAACTATATAGTCGTTTCTTGACCCGCCAACTGATATTGGTAATCCATCCTAAAGCCTTCCAGTATATTGAACATATGCAGTAACCCTTCTAATATAATACAACTGATCCCTAGGAAGGATTAAACTATTTCTGTGTTAGTAGATTTCTCTAAATATTTTTATATTTATTTTTGTAGCTAAAGGCTCAGAATCAAGTTCTTAGAAGGGGTGTTGTTGATGCAAAGGAAAAGTCAATGCACCTGCAGGTAATTGAAATATGCTTTCTTTAAAATATATTGTTTATTGTTTACATAAAATCTTTTGTCAAAAAAAAAATTATATGTGAAAACAAAACCAAATAAATGAAATAGTTTGTCTTTTCGTAAGAACTGCGATAAGACACGTCCTAGATAGACAAGCTGTATTAAGCATTCCCCCATGCAATAGTGTGTATCTGACTATTTAAGGTTCAGTTGTATAAATTCTCCAATAAACTTAATAAAAAACAACAACATGTTTTGAACCTAAAGCAGCGAGTTAGTTAAAATAAGAGTTAGAAGTGATTACCTGCTGGTGATGCAAAGTGTTATTATGTTGCTGTGCCACTAGACCAGGGATTGTTTAGCTGGGCGAAGTGAATAGTTGTAAGGAGGTGCAAAACACCTTTCAAAAAACATTACTTAGTTTCAAGTTTTTTTAAAAATTGTATGTATGTTTTAAAACTTTTTATTGTTATGAGTTACATGTATTGTTTTATTTCAATTACTTACTCCAGAGCTTATTGAACTGTATATCACAACGCTCTGCTGCATCCTTTTAAAAAGGAGAAATCCACAACAAAATTAAGGGTGGTGCCAGGAAAAAAATATTAATTAAGAAAACAGGTATTACTGAATTGGTAACTGGTATTTTAACTGTAAAAACATTTTTTATTGTTTTGGAGTAGCAGCCAGAGTAAAGTGATGCAATGTCTCACCTCTTACACAATATAAATTGAAGGAGTTTCCAAATCAACTACATTCTGTGTAATGCTAAGTTTATGGCAGATGGCATAGGGCTATTGCTGAAGCAGAAAAAAATTATGAAAATATTTAACAAAGCAGTGATTCGTAGAAGATTTACTTTTTTTCTAGAAAAGCACTGTATTAATTTGTATGCAGAGTAAAGACTAGTAGAATTTTCTTAGGCCTAAAACTGAACATAACTTTTCGACAAACTGCCTGAAACCACATGATTCCTCAATGAGGACAGACACAACAACTAAACATTCGAAAAATTAAAAAAGTGAAACTATCTTGCGGAGTAATTTTTTTACCAAAATGCAAGCACACATGGTGACTTGCCATTTATGTTAAATAATCACAGCAAGGATTTTTCATGATCCAGTAAGTTGTTGTTTCGTATGAGCCAGGATTTTCCAGGCTAGATTTTGGGGCAGAAGTTGACAAGTCAGTTTATTGTTTGGTCGTCCAAAGTCTTCAGACAATGCACCCAATGTGGTGCTCATAAAATTATATAATCCAGTAAGTGAGAATAACTTTTTTGATAAAATGCAAAATAGGATTTGCATAATAAAACGAATGATGTTGTATCTGTATAACTCTTATTTGGAGGAATTCTTGTTATCTTTGATATACAATCCTTGTCATAAAATGTGCATGTGTGATTATGCGTATGTAGGTATTTTATTCTCTATTATACTAATCACTAATCTTCCATTAATCTTTTGTATATTGGAAACATTCTTAAATGGCTTTTCATTTGTGTTTATATTTTTATTTTTTAGGATGAATTACATAAACGCGATAAAAGAATTCGTCAGCTGGAACAAGAAGTGGACAGCTGTAATTTCCGTAATGAACAAATGCTTCATAGAGTGAAAATATTACAATCTGAAATTGAAGGTTTTCAAACATCCAAGCAAAAGGTATAAGTGCCACCAGTGGTGTATTTATATAAGTGCCACCAGTGCTATAAGTGCCACCAGTGGTGTATTTTGTTTTTTGTATACACCTGGGTTGATAGAAAACGCTGAATATATTTTTTTTTGATACCTTTGTCTGTTCGTTCAGGTTGGCTGATCGACAAGTGTCTGTTCGACAAAGAATAGATTAGTTTATTCTGTAATTTTACAATGAAACAAGAATATATAAACTGTTGCTACCCAGCATTATATTGATAATCAAAAACAGATCCTCTGGTAATTGTATTGTAAAAGAAGCTAACTAACCCTTTGAAGCTAACTAACCCCTTTTTATTCGAATCGTCTTCTTGAGGGTGAATGACACCGAACGCTTGTAGTACAATATATGGAAAACACACAAAGGAAAAAACTTATAGAAAAAATGATAGAAAAAGTGCTAGCAACAACACAATGAGAAATATTCAAATCGCCTTCTTCAAGGAAACAGAAATGTAACAACACCTGGGGAGAATTTATTGGTTTTGTATTGCAGGTGGCGAAAGGTTTGGTTGTAATTTAGCGTAGGTCGTACATGGAACTTAGGAAACTGCACTACTGGTAGTGGAGTTATAAATGTACCAAAATCAATCACACATATTTCATATTCTTGGTTTAGGTTTAAAGTGTGCTAGTGCCTGGCATGGTGTTTGCTTTCACTGCCTATTGGCAGTTTTTGTATATATTTTTTTTCATTTTTAGATTTCTGGATACATGCCCCTGAATGCTACCAATTGAATGCAAAATAGTGCTGGTTTTGATAGCAGGAGGCATTTGTCCTTCAACTATTAAATTTACTAATTAATTTTTATAAATACGAAGAAATTCTGCGCTTTGTGCAATTTTTAAGTTTCAGTCCTAATATTGCCTGATTCCAGCAAATCCTTTTTTTATTTATGGCCACATTATTGTGGATTTCAATAATGTAAGCTTTTTCACCCAAGTTTTACTGGCTCATCAGGATATTTTAAGTTTAATCAATTTATTTTGTGCAATTATTTTGCTTTTTAAGGTTTTAGAAAAGCTTAAAGAACATATTATTAGGAGGTTGTGTGCTTTAAGAAGTTAAGAAACACTTGAATCGATAAACTGCCAATTTACCATTTTCTACAACCTCAACTTGGTTGAGAGACAGTTTTAAATCATTTATGAAAATATTTAGTTTGTGTCAACTAGTTTAAATATTTTAGGTTGCTCCTTTCAAACATTCTGCAATCGCTTTAGATGAAGATTTGGAAAACAAAATCAAAGAAAATGAAATGCTTCATCAACAAGTAGGTCCATTTATACTTAGTTACCATAAACGTATACCCATAAATCTTTTCATTCCTTATTTTTAAAACTAGTTCTAGAAAACCATTGGTAAAATAAAATTCTTCTAACTCTTTGAAACACTGTTTAAACAAATGCATACTTAACACCGATGATTATCAGTTGGTATAAGTATTATTTACAGATTGTGGTTTATTAAATTTAACTAAGCAAAGGAATGGTGATTGAAAGTTTAAAACTTCCAGTTGAAATAACATACAACCAAACTATGTTCTGAATAATGTTGTAATATTTTTATTGTTTTGGGCCAAATTATCTATAGAAGAATCGGGGCCTAAGTGGTCACAGATTAGTTATTAATAATCTTCAAAGCTTCTCAGATTTAACTAAAAAAATTGAATTGGATCAGCTCTTACTCATTGCATGCTTTTACTAAATTTTAAACAATCAACAGACTTTCCATAAGTCATCCAGCTTAATGTCAATTGGCATCCCAGCTGAAGTGTTTGCAATTGGGCATGTATTGGTGTAGTGCCAACCTCACAAATTGAAAAGCGATTTATTTATTTTCATAGCAATAGCGTCATGGCTGAAAATCTTCTGGGACCACAATATTCTTTGCAGAACTTTTGTCTTCATTGGAATGTCATTTATTGCTTGTCAACCTTCCCTGGGCCCAGCCCCCTCTGAAACACAGACATTTTCTCATAAATTCCAACCAAAATATGTGTGGGGCCTTGCAATAGCATTTTAGGTCAAAAATGTCTGTCAAGTACTTAGTATCTTAGTATACACCACTGGTTCTCAAATTTATACATTGTTGTCCCCTTACAGCAATATATAAATAAATATTGTCTGGTGAAAAGACAAAGATAAAATTTATTAGAAATACTTTAAACAAACAATCATTAAAATCTACCCCGTTTGAAAATCGAGTAGCGATAATTGCTTGATATTAATGGCAAAGATTTTGTTTTATGCTGAAAAATTGTTGTTGGCAGTTACATAGATTAAAGAAACAACACATATAGTTCTGGGGAAAAACATATAGCATTTATTAACAGTTTAATAAGGTAATTTTTTAAATCATAAGACTATAATTTAAACGCATTTGCTAATAATTTTATGATTTTAAATTCAGATATTTGAAGCTGAACGAAAAAACAGACAATTAGAAGAAAACCAGAGAAATGAGCTGGAGACTTTAAAAGAGGAGAAACATCTGCTCTCCAAAACGCTTTCTAACCTAGAGAAAAATCATGCTAAAGTAAGTGGTATCATGCTAATAAATTGATACGGCCCTATAACCTTGTAAAATAATTTTGTTATTTAGATAAATGATATACAAGTTCAAAGCTATTCTAAACCAGTGGTTGGCAAACTGTGGGCCTCAACCCCAAAGTGGGCCTTTTAGACCAGTGGTTCCCAACACATGGGTCACAACCCAAAGTTGGGTTGCTTGATTATTTTGGGGGGTCGCTTGTTTTTCAGGCATATTGTATCTTTTCACAAAAAAATATGAAAACTGAACTGCAAAGCCGGCTGGAAGTTAAGCTGACATGCGTGACTCTATATGCTCAAACAAAATTACGCCTCGACTTCAAAAACTCACTGAGAGCAAGGGAGCACAACTATCTCATTGGTGATTTAATAAACATATTATTTTCCGAAAAAGTAACTGCTTTTGTAGTGCAGTTTGTTTCCAACGCAATCTTGTATTTGCTTGGGTCGCAAGATTATACAAAATTCTTTTTTTTTTCAAAATGGGTCGCCTGAAAAACGTGTTGGGAACCACTGTTTTAGACTATTTTAGTTGGCCGCGTGCTAATTTTTAAAATTTCAGTTTTATCATGTAATTGTGGCCGTATAATAGCCGTACATTTATTTAGACTCATTTTTGCATCATTGGGCCACCAGGAGATGTACCGCCCAAATTGTACTTTTTCCTATTTTAGCATGTGACCTGTAAACTACACAAAGCCAAATTTCTGTTAAATTATATTATAAATTCGGTTATTTTGAGCCAGTATGGCAGAATGCTGGCGACTTGGTGACTATGTCGGCCGAAGAATCAGCTAGAAAACCGAAGAAATTGGTGCAAAAAAAAAAAATTAAAGTAATAAACAAAAAAAAAATTTTAGGGGTGTCGTATAACATATACACACTACATTTGGCAGATATTAATTTTGTTGTGCCATTTTAAAAAACGTTGCAGTAGTGTGAAGCACGGTGTTAAGTGAGAAAACGCCAGTGTAAGGCATATAGACTGTTTATTATTTCAAAAAGTACACAATTTTGATAATAGAGTTGTTATGTGTTTGCAGTTTTACTTTGATTGGCAAGGGCCAAGTACTCCTATATTGGGTTGAATTTCTGTATATTGAGTTACATTCCCCATTCCTGTTAAATGTACAGGTATAACATTCGCATCGGCATATTAGGGATTTAGCCTTCCAGGCTATGCTTCTCCCACCTAAGGCCTAAAGTATATATCGGTCATGTTCAAATGGCGGATCGCGATCTGGTTCCGGATCTTTTCAACCTTTTGTGCGGATCTTCTAATGTAGTCTTGAAAACATAAACTTTCTACAGTGTCTTATGTGAATACCTATTGTCAGTGTTAATGAATTTTGTAAAATTTCAAGCATAGAACGAGACTCCCAAATGCTAATCTTTGTGAGCGTTTGAGGATATCCGTTAGCGACAGAAAGCCCCAATTCGATGCTATTAAGACCTGAAGTATAAAACAGGGGTCGGCAACCCACGGGCCGGATGCGCCCCGCCAATGTAATTCATTCGGTCTGCCGCCTCTTTGACAAACTAGATACAAGTCCATTTCAAATACTTTTTGACTATTTTAACTAAAAAAAAACGTAAGTGCGAAAAATTTTAGCGCTTCGCGCCAATGGTCTTGCTGCGTCCAACTTGTTTACGTTTTGATACTGTCTTTTGAACTATATAAGCGCTTCGTTGCCGTTAACGGAAAACGTATTCAAAAATATTGGACATATATTTTTTAACATTTTTTATTTTCGGCAATGTAATAAAAACTTGCAACAAATTTAAAAGAAATGCCGGTATACGTAAAAAATGCGCCACGTGCCTGATTTAGAAAGGTTAACAAACACTAAACAAGATTAACTATTAAAGTTATCGCGTTTCTTTAAAGTAGTTTTATTACACTTTTAATTGGGAGTATGGATGACAATGTTTGGGCTCGAATTTTAAACCAAACAAACGCCCTTTTTCGCGCTGTGCACCAACACTTACTGCCTCCTTAAATGTGAAATTTTAAGTGAAAAAAAAAGATCCGAGGTCCGCCTGATTAAAAGTTGTTCTAACATTTTAATAACACAATTCTCAGTTAAATTTTTGTGCTTTCCGAGTTTGGTGTTGGCCCGCGACTAGAAAAAGGTTGCCGACCCCTGGTCTAAACCAACTCATCATTTTTCTCACTGAAACAATCTTGGTGCTGTAGCACACTTCACTTTTGACTCTTACAAAGTTATCAATATGTTGTAGGCTACATTTACATAAATAAAGCACCATAAAAATTAAAGCGTGTCTAATATGTTTACTATTCGCATTTGGTGGATCATCATGTTGTCAGGTTTGACTGTGGCGGATCATGGCAGAAATCATTTGAACACCCCTGGTATATATCTTTGGTTGTTTTAAACACAAAAACGCAAAAAAATTTCACGCTTCGCGCAAATTTCAGCCCGAGTTTGCTCTATCTGTCCCAAAGGAAATATGCATACTATGTTGCAATGTGCCATGTTACACTGTGACTGTGCCAATTTCTATTAAGTTTTATTATATCATTATTTCGAGCAATATAAATTGGTCCTAATTATCCTAATTTATTCAAAGAATTTTTTTTTGTGTGTTTTTAATCTGGTTTTGAGCTGCATGTTTTTACGCAAGTTTGCCTGAAACAGCTTATCTATGTAATAGTTAAAGAGTAAGAAAAGCAGACATGTGCACCCCAAGACCCCAGGTTGTACCTTCACATGCCCCTTATGTATTTGTTATAAACTTAATGTCACAAAAAATGTTGCGCCTTAGGCGCAACGTTTTGTTGTATAATTTGCTTATTAATACCCTGGTTTATTGCCAAAACATGGTTAGGTTCATACATTCCTTAAGACTAGTGGTTCTCAAACAGAGCGCCGCAGCGCACTTGGCAGCCTTTTATGGCGCACCAAAACCACCAAATTTTATGACGAGCAAAAAGAACAAATAATAGATGTACATCTATATATTTTTTACTTTCCCATTAAGCTTAGCTCATTTATTTCACAGTACTTCCAAGTAGAAAACATAATAAGACCTACAAGGCAGCATTATCTAAATCAGATAATCTATAATACCGTAGTATTAGGACCACCGACATAAGAATGCCAAATTCGCAGTAATAACCACAACAAAATAAAATCTAAAATAGTCTAGATAAGACCTAAACATGTCGAATTAAGCCCAAAATTAATCTCAATAAGATTTAAATGGACAAAATAATGCCTAAAACTGTAGGGAAAGGGTATGGAATGATTGGGGGACACTTGTTTGGCATTGGCCGTTTGCTGACGACATTTGGGCGCCGCTATTTTGGCCTCGGATTTTTTGCCCCTGTTTTGGCTTAGGCGGGTAGTTGGTGGTGTTAGCAATTGGGTTAGGGTTGAAAATATTAGGGAAGTTAGTGATAGTTATGGGTGGGGTTTGGGGTTTGGGGTTAGATAAAATGTATAGGCCTTATTTTAACCGTTTTGGTCTGGTTCCAATTTCGTCATTATTACGACTATTAGTAGGCATTAATCCTATTTAGGCTAAGCCTTATTCTTAACCAGGGTTGGGCTTAAGCACTCGCCCGCTCGCCAATGCGAGTGCAAATCGCTCCGGGCGAGTGCTGATTGAAACCCACTCGCCCGACTGGCGAGTGACTTCGGCGGGGAATTTAATTAGTTAGTGTAGGGCGATTTGTGCTAAACACCACTGAAGCAAAATATCTCTTAGCGCCAGTTATTTCCTTAAACACTAAGGCGCAAATACATTCAACACTACACAAATAATAAGGTTAATCGAAGTCATGTTCGAAGCCCGTAATAAAGACTCTTTGTCCCGTTTTAAAAAATCGTTTACCGGCAAACAATCAAAAGACGTTGCTGCAGTAGTAAATAGTTATGAGGTTTTTTGTTTAACTTAAATGTTTGTTAATTTTTTAATGTTTAACCCAGTCGTTGGCGCCTTTGAAAAAGTTTATTGAACTTGCGATGTACCCAGCGATAAGATTTTTACTTTAGCCTACTGCATTTATTGAATTGTTTGTATACGAAAATTATAAGCAATTGCTGAAGTTAGTTCATGTCGGACGTCGGTCAACCAAGCCAAAGCCTAAAATATAACTGTCTGTAAATATTTTATATCGCACCTATGTTAATATACGAATCAAAGCCATTGCGTACGCCCCTGGAAAAAGTGAAACGACCAACTGGCGTCGCGCAGCACAGAACCTCTGGTGCATGTTTTACGAATGAATGGTTTAGTTGTAAATTTACAATTATTTTGCCATTATTTGCTGTTCAACCAATAACTATAGATAGTGTTAGGCGAAATGTGGCGTTTTGTTAGTGGTGCGAAGCAACCTGTGGTGAAACGTCCCTTAAGCACAGAAAAACCAGAATACGAAAAAATGAGAGCGCAAGAAGTTTTAGAAAAATGGAAAACAAGCAGGCCGTGGCTACTAAATTGTCAGTATTAATTTTTTCACGAAAGATTGTTAAAAATACTTCGGCAAAAAACATTGTTTTAAGCATAAACTGCTTTATGGGTCATTAATTTGTTTATCCACGCATGGACATAAACGACCAGACTTTTATAAAAACTAATGTTTTCGTATAGAAACTATGAGACAGGTTAACGATAACCCGTGATATGACCGCGCTAGGACGAAAATTTGCAGACGGCGTGCCAACAAATTTGGCGAGTGTTATTTCGTCCGGGCGAGTGCTGATTGATAGCCGCTCGCCAGGCTGGCGAGTGTAAATTTTTGCTTAGGAACAACCCTGTTAACTGTCTTTTATTCCGAAGTTGATGTTGTTCCAATTTTGGTCTCAAGTCTGGAGTCTCTTTAAAGATATGCAACTATAAAACCTATATTATGAAAAATTCAAGCAATTTTAAACAAATACCGTTACATCTCAAAAATTTCGCGCATGCTTCGCTCCCAAAGTGCGCCGCCACGTTTTTATATGCCTCTAGGTGCGCCCCCAAGTAAAAAAGGTTAATAAACACTGCCTTAAACGAACACATTATTTAAGTTTAGGGGCGCGACCAAAAACCGAAGAATTTAGGCCAAAAATGTGTGTCACCAGAAGGCTGGCAAGATTCTGCCAGCCTGTTTTGAGCAATATTCAAATGTCTTTTATGTGCCTCAAGCATTACGTGTCATGTTAATTGTTGTTTTGCACATTTAAAATAAATAAACGCATTTTTTGTGCGATTAGACTGTGCTCAATATTCGAGATTTCGCTTAAGAACAACAGGTTTTTTAAGATTATAGTGGGCCTTCAATAGCTTTTGAAAAAGCATTTTGGGCTGTCGACAACTGTTCTAAACTATCAAACGACCAAAAATTCCATACATTCAATTTATGTATAAAGGGTTATTTATTTATGTGTAGACCTTTAGAAAAAAATCATGACCTCAGTTTATGCCGCCCTATTTCTAACTATGCCTAGAACCTTTGAACTTTAGAGCAGTTCATTTATGTGTCAAAACACAGTTCTAAAGGAAATAATAAAAATAAAGTTCCATTGTGAACAAAATAGGCCAATATGCTTATGCAAATATGGTACATCAAAAGTCGTTTACCAATAAAGTTTAGTTGTATTGGCAAATGTTGTCTTGCCTCATATGTGTTGTCTTTGTTGTTAACTACAATTTAGTTTAGCCCAAGGGTCAACAAACTTATTTTATAAAGAACCAGATTACTGCAAGAATGGACAATCATATTACTGTAAGAATAATACAAATATAATAAATAGTATTCGCTGTTTCTTTTTTTGATTTGCAATTATCCCATTTCCTATTTTCCATAATATGCGTTTACTTGCGTCTTCTTTCTTAAAAGATGCATTTTTATAGCTGTTTGTTTTAATGTACAAACTAAAAAGCTCTTAACAAGCAACTGACAACATCAAGACCCTTATGCAGCCCTTAAAACATTGGTTACTTTAATCAATGTATTCCTGTTACATCAAAAGTTTGTTTAAAAGTCTTTTATGCCAAATTTTAATTTTTTAGGTAAAAAATAGTCAAATCACCCTAGTCATAACATAACATATTCAAGTTACACTACAAAACATGAAGTGTAAAAAATAGATTTACATAGTTTAATACGACCATGCCTTCATTTTAGAGGGTGTTGATTGGCGCAAAGCACAAAAATTTGTCTAGCCTGTAATTCATCTTGTCAATAACACAACCACTTAAAATTTGACACTTTTAAAGGTTTGTGTCTCTCTGTGCTTTTGGTGATTGTCTTTGCTCCGCAACATTTGGGTTCCACATTGAATATGGTTTGTTAGGGTCCATGGCTCCTGGTGTGTTCCCAAGATCAAATCGTGCAATTTGTCTGGTAAACACAACGTATCCACATCTTTCTTAAAGCATGGGGAATGAGCATAATTCCTTAACCGTTCTAAAGTCCAACACTGTAACACAGTGGTTCTCAACCGGGGGTCCACGGACCCCTGGGGGTCCGCAAAATGTTTTCAGGGGGTCCGCAAAAACTTCAAAATATACCTTTATTAAATTAATTAAGGCTGGGTAACATGCATCACAATCTTGGTAACGGTAAGTGACAAATTACATTGTAACATATTGTAAATCCCTTTGAATGTGACGTAACACTTCCATTGTGATGTAACACAAATAGATGGTAAAATGTAAGGCAGCGTTACAACAGTTCATTGATGAAATAATAATAATATTATTACTATTTTTGTTAATTTTGGGATCTAAGCCTGCTCCAACATTGCTAGTTGTTGATCTCTTCTCCATATCGTAAGATTCAAGCAAAACCACAAAGGTTGTAAAAGAGATCCAAAAACAACTTTTTTTTTTTTTTTTTTTTTTTTTTTTTTTTTCAACTTTTTTATAAAGTTGTTTTTGGATCTCTTTTACAACCTTTGTGGTTTTGCTTGAATCTTACAACAGTTCACATGTAGCCTATACTCAGTTTATGCTATCGTTGGCAACGATGACATACGTCTAACATTGTCAAAAACACATCCGCGCATTTCAAGACTGACTTCTACTTAACACTAGGCAGATATACTAAATAATTAAAAAGAACCAAAAGCAGATAATACACCAGAAAAATGTTAGGGGTCCGCGACTATTTGACAGCAGTAAAAAGGTGTCACGGTTAAAAAATGGTTGAGAACCACTGCTGTAACAAAACCTTTTTACCCTGTCAATTGACAGACTTTCACATATTTTTGTATATAAATATTTAACTTCGCAGACATTGTATTTTTGAAAATGTTTCAGTTCATGGAGTCCATGGTCATAAAGAGGAGGCTGTAACTTACAGAAAATGACATAAATTTTTCTGTTTTCCTTTTTTTGGTATAAATTATTTAGGATTGATATATACACCCGAGTCCCGATGTCATACTTAAAACCCAGTAAGTATTCATGCAAAGTGCAAGAAGATACTTTTGGATAGACTACTATAGTGACAACTTTTATGTTTGATAGTTCTACGGTATGCATGAAGGCTTAGGGCAGCGCTTCTCAACCGGTGCGCCGTGGAAGGCTACCAGGTGCGCCGCGAGCAAAACGAAGAAAAATTAATATGTTTAACATATATATATATATATTTTACTCTCCCATTAAGCTTAGCTCATTGATTTCACAGTACTTCCAAGTAGAAAACGTAGTAAGACCTACAAAGTAGCAATATCTTAATTAGACAATCTACAATACCATAGTATTAAGACCACCGACATAATAACGCCAAATTCGCAGTAATCACGACAGAATAAGATCTAAAATAGTCTAGATAAGGCCTAAACATGTCAAAATAAGTCCCAAATTGTTCTGAATAAGACTAAAATAGACAAAATAACGCTAAGACTGTAGGGAAAGGGTATGGGATGTTTGGGGGCCACTTGTCTGGGATTGGCCGCTTGTTGTCACCATTTGGGCGCCGCTATTTTGGCCCCGGATTTGTTGCTCCTGTTTTGGCTTCAATTGGGTTAGGGTTGAAATTATCCGAGAATGTGTGATAGTTATGGGTGGGGTTTGGGGTTAGATAAAAGGTGGTATAGGCCTTATTTTTGCCATTTAGGTCTGATTCCGATTTCGTCATTACGCCTTATCCTTACTGTATTATTTCCCAAAGTTGATGTTGTTCCAATTTTGGTCTCAAGGCTGGAGATCTTTTAAAGATTTGCAATTGAAAAGCCTATATTATGAAAATTGACACCAATTTAAAACAAATACCGGTACACCTCAAAAATTTCGTGCTCGCAAGGTGCGCCGCCAGGTTTTCATATGTTTCAAGGTTCGCCCCCAAGTAAAAAAGGTTGAGAAACACTGGCTTAGGGTCTAAAGGTTCCTACAAGCAACCCAGAAAATCAAATAAGATTTGTGAACCGTGAAAAATGTTTTGGGTAATACAGCCATAATATTGCCTCTTGCCTACATTGGAAAGGAGGCGGTGGTCCAGACTATGTATGTTAACCCAAGTACAAAATCTGTGAAAAATATTGTGGCCATGAAAGATTTTTAGTCGTAATGACATTGCTATCAAAACAAAGAAATCACCTTTCCATTAGGAAATGGATAATTTGCGATTATACCTAACCAAGATAACTCCAAATATAAAGAAAAGGTTGTCCATTACCCAGCTGATTCATCTTATTTAACTAACACCATTTACTGTGACCCATGGCGGACTCACGGGAGGAAATGTACCAGATTACAACTATATTTTTATCTGCTGTAACTAAGGATTCAATCTATTTAGCATGCTATTTAATTGAATATTTGTTTTATACTTTATATCTTTTGTGTTAGTTTTATTTTTTTAAATCGACAAATGGGGTAAGTGACATGATGTATGAATTACTGTAAGGTACGACAGTGCATATAAGTTTGAGAATCACTTATTTAGGTCATGTTTCTACTCGTGCTCAATCACTTGCTGTTCATTAACCCACTTTAGCAAGCTTTAGGCCCATAACTTTACCTATTTCTGCTAACTTTTGCATGTCTGACAATTTTTGTCAGTGTCAATACTTGCTTTAAAGGTAGTCTTATTCCGTAAGATGTCAGGTTTTTTTAATTATTTGTCGACTTTTTTAAGCTTTGGCATTAGTGACTACTAAAGTATTTTTACAGAACATAAAATAAATATTAAAGTCTGGCATGTATTTCATTTAAGTACTAACTGCTAATTAACTGATAAAGCTACAAAAGTTTATTATATTTTGGGACCTTCTTGATTTCATTGACTGATCAAATTATATTAGCCACAGCCCAATTGCTAGTTTAATACAGATAAACATGTTTTTTTTGTTCAGATTACTGAACAATTTAAAGAAGAAGAGCAATGCCTTAAAGATAAATTGGAATTGTCAACGACTAAAATAAATAAAAGCCAAGAAGACAATTTTAACAGGTTTATATATATACTACTACTACTACTAGACTAAATAGCCATATCAAGCCTGGCTGCATATATTATTTATTTAACAGTTTTTTTTTAAGTAGCACCATGTTAGATTTGGCATGATAATATTTTTTATCCAACTGTAGCCTCTAAATTGCTATTTGTGGTATACCATCTATGTGCCTAACTTATATAAAGCTAACCCGCACAAGAGCGCAAACAGTTTAATACATAGATGATGTTTACCCATGTTCCAAATTGTATTAGAAAATCTTGGGACCATCTCTGAAGCAGGCACTTAAATTAATTATGCTTTCAACATTAATTTGTTGGCCAATTTTTATATTAAACTAAGGATGTAAATCTTGCTTTGCCTAAATATGAGGTTGTTTTTTCAAACTGTGCATTCGTCTTTAGCCTAATCTAAAATGTATCATTGAGATTCCTTTAATAATTAGATTTTTTGAAAAAATGTTTCACAAAATGTGTCTCAAGCCTTAAAGTTGCCCAAATATGTGTCCTATGTTATAGTGCAGAATTATACTTTTCGTTTTAGGAAAATTTAAAAGTAAAGTATGTAAAACTTCTTGACTCATTTTCGTTGTCTTGGTTCCAGAAACACATCCTTTTAATAAACACAAATCTTTTTCTGAAACTTGATCACATTTTTATTCCTAATTGGATTAAAATATTTAGCTTGTTTAAATTAGTGAAGACAATACAAATAAATTTTATTCTTAATTACTTTAAAGTATATTGTACAATACACTGTAAAAATCATATGTTTTAAAATACTTATTTTGCTTTATGATATAGGCCAATCTGCATAAAATAATAAGACATTTTAAAAGTAAAACCGTTATCATAGATGACCCAGGTTCAAACGTAATATGATAGTTGGTGTCACATTAGGTATAATTTAAAACTTGTAGTTATATAAATTACATAAAAAGTATGAAGAAGATCAGTGTCATTAATAGGACTTATGCTGTTAGCTATGCAAGTCGTTCAGTAGAAAAGTCTACTGCTTATATATTTTTTTAATACCTATAACTGAAATTTAGCGGTTTAATTTTGGATTTTGCTTACTTTTTGGAGGGTTTGGGGGTTCAACCCCCCGCCATTTTGTGATATTGTCGTTTATGGTTTATGTCAGAGTTTACCAAACTGTTGGAAGCGGCAGTGTTTTTAATTTGTAATTGGATTACACATTTTGAAATAATGTAAAAACAAAATAAAAACGCAAAACGCTGTTTTTCGTCTTTTGCATGGCCTAATGTAAATGAAAAAGACCTTGTGTTAAGTGTGTAATTGGCACAACTTGTTTTCTCTCAACAGCAATTTGTATTTTAGCTGACTTGGCACACTGTTCGGCGGAAATATTACGCTAATCATAACATAATAATACCCGGAAAAAAGATTCTTTGTTTAGTATTGCAAGTAGCGAAAGGTGTTATAATTTAGCTAGTCCCATACATGAAACTTGAAAACTGCGCAGCTGATAGTTAAAACATCATTGTACCAAAATAAATCACACATATTTTACCGTCTTGGTTTAGTTTTTCGTATGAAGGTAACGATTGCACACTAAGCGGTTTGGACGCACATGTTCGCTTTGCGAATTTGCTTTAGCTGGACGTTAATTAGCTGTGTTTGAATATTTTTTATGCTGTCATTATTTATTTATGTCAGACGGAAACAAGGGGAATTCCTTAAGATGAAAATGCGAGACCGCCCCTTTTGATTTTCTGGATATGCCCCTTCCCTGGGTTAAACTACAAACTAGTATGCAACAAAGACAATACATGCAATACAACCTTCACAACACCACTAAAGTGCATTTGATAAACAATTGAGACTTATTTTGACGGAATTTTAACCTTTTTTAGCCGAAAAATAATTGCATTATGACATTCACAAATTATTAACAGATTTATGTTTTCTGTGACAGTTTGAGTCATGGAGCTGCAGTGAAAAATCTGAACACCTAAAAAGGGTGACCTTCTAATTGTTCTCTGTGAGTCAATGTAGTAATAATTAACATAAATTTTCATGGTACATGTAGCAAGCAAATCATACTCTGCTATGCTAATCTAACTTTGAAAAAAAAATACGACCTCAAATATTTATAAGGCCAACTTACTAATTTGTATGTTACAAGTCTGTAACAATAGTCAAAGAGGACCATCTTGATCATCAATCTGCTTTTCTTGGTAAATTAAAATCCTCAACTTCCTTAGTTGGGTTGCCTTGATATTAGAAAGCTACAGCACAATTAAGTTAAGTTTTATTCTGAGCCGCAAGGTAATGGGAAGTCTTGAAGTGTCTGTTTGTTGCTGTAAGCTAACTACATTTAACAACAAAGCAAAAGGGCATGCAGCAGAGAAAGGTGATAAATTTGTGTGTGACTAGCAGCAAAACTGTCTTGGGAATACAATTTACTTGAAATATGGTCACAAAAAAGTGTTATACTGTATAAAAAAAAATTTTCATAAAAAATATTGATATAGCATTAAATTTTTGCCCCACTCCTTGTGATGTGTGGGATTAAAGTTTTGCCCATGTGTTTGTCAATGTGTGGCTTTTTGTTGAGCGTTAACAATCGCACAGCGCTTATACCGCCCTGACTAGATGTCTTCAGTTTGTTTTATTTTTTCTAAGGAGCTAGTAATTGATATGGCTATACATTTTACAGCAGCGCTAAATAACTTCAAAACAGGCAACTGATTGTGGTGTTGCTATACACATTAACCATTTCTTGGCAGAAATTCTCCTGTCCTAGCCACTCAGAAAATTGATTTGTTGCAGTTATTTAGCAGCTAACAATTTTTGTTTTGATTGGCTTAACATTTCTTAAATGAAACCTATCATTTTCTTGAACAATTGCAAATATATTTCTTGAACAAATACATTTGCTTTTTATAGAACATTAAAAAAACACCCTACATTACCAGGAAAATTTTAAAAATCTATGTCGAAAAATTTTATAACACGATGTTTAACATATTGTTTTTATATGAACACTTGTAGGAACCCCCAAAGAGCTGTGAAACCATCAAGTACCTAATTTAAAAAAAGAAAACTATACTTTAGGTTGCAAGAAGTATCAATTCAGAACAAAACTTTGAAAACCTTGATTGAAAAATATGAAAGATGCTTCAAAAGCTCTGCCGTTTTTAATGATGTGGTATCACAACACCATGACATGCTAAAGGTTTTGCCATTTGATAAAAGATCACAGGTACAATGTTTCTCTTTTTTCTAACTGCTGTTTAATGTAAACTGAATTATGAAACTAAGTTTTGTGTTTAGAAAAAACATGAAACATTGTCAAAACAGTTCATGGCTTTGCTATTGGATTTATTTGATGCTTTTTTTAATTTTCATAAGTATTTGAAAGAGAGAAGTAAAGTATACCCAGTGGATTCCATTCAACAGCAAAATACTTCCGCTACTAAAATGGTAACAATGTAATAATATCATAAAATGGTCAACTATGGTGGGCCAAATGTTTGAGCAACTCTTGCTTCATTTAAACTTGATTAAATACAACTATAAATGTTGGTCACAACTAGGGATGCTCAAAGTAGAATATCGAATCCTTGGATTCGAATCCAGATGGGATTCGAATCCAATTCTGCCATTTATTTCGGGTAATTGGAACCGATATAATTTAATGTTTTACCGCGGATTGTTGCGCCTAATTGCACAAACGCTTGTGGTAAGTTGGCCTGTCGCCGCAGCGACCAATTTATAGTGCTTGCTTTAATGTAACCTCGTAATGCAGAGTCAGCGTTTTTTCGGGCGACCAATTACCGCGTCTCGCGATAACGTTCGTCTAATAATTAAGTGTCAATCAAGCGTTATTGGGCGAGCGGCTAACGTGTAATGTCAGGTGTGGAGTTCGCAATTTCCCTAAATGCGTTAAGTTGCAAAAGTAACATAGCGTTGCAAAACGTGCTGGCCGTCCACAAAATGCGCTATGGGGTTACTTCAGGTCAACTTTAGGCCAATATTCAGGGAAGTTATGCAGTTATGCACAACGTAATTGTCGAGAATTCGTTATGTCAATAATAACTTTGTATTCTTTGCAGTACATCATTTGACTGCATAACAGATCATGTTAGTCAAAAAAGAAGCAATAAGACTTAACAATGCTTTCAAAATCAGGACCGAATTGCTTAAGACTTCTGTGTGGAGTGTTGCATTTTCTCACTATTGGCAAAAATATAAGTTTTGGACACAACCTGGACAGTTGACATATTACAGTTTACAGAACGGCTTCAGATGACAGTTGTTAAGAATGTTAAACATATGAGAGAGTTTTTTAATTATAATGTACACATGTTACAAAATTGTTTGGGCGATTTATTGCTGTGATTGTGGGCCCTGTGGGGTAGATTAAGATTAATCCCTTCCCCAAACAAAACCAAGGTTAGATAATTCAATAAAAATATACTAGGATTCGCTATTCTGGATTCGTTATTCTAGATTCGAAACCTATTATTCTAGAATACCTTGGGATTCTACTTTGAACATCCCTAGTCACAACTATAAATGTTGGTTGGAAAAACATATCATTTTTCATGTGCTTAACAAGAGTGGTAAACATGGTTCAACTCAAAACTATTATTAGCCTGACAAGAGTAAAAAGTGTGTCAAAAATATTTACAAAGAATCATTTAAAGCAATTTTTATTCAGATTTTCCCATTTGTGTAAGAATTAAATGTTTTTTTCTAAAACAAAATTAAAAATGGGGAGGTGACTACCCCTGGATTAAATAATGTTTAGTACATAATAATAGGTCTCTTGTTTCAATACAGTTGACTCATCACCTTAATGACTCTGACGGAATTTTTACATCTTTGATGTTATCCCTTCAAGATCTCCCTAGAAATTGTTTAAGTTTGACAGGCTTTCAGTTGTCACAAATTTCAGCGTTTCACTCACATTTTGCAAAAATGTTTCCTTATTATATCAAAAGGTACTTAGTTTAGTTTATTGTGTTTATATTTGATGATATGTATCATTATTTGAACCAATTAAATTATTGTTAGTATTTCATTTTGTAACTATTCTGTCAATGTATCTTACCTAGGTTAACTTTAATTTTAGTGCTGTTAAGCCAACCTTTTTGGAGTATAATATTAAAATAAAATAAAATGTAATGTTTCTTTTTTCTAAAAGTAAAAACTAAATATTTAAAATTTACTAATATATATACCATTTGTTGTAAATTTTTCATGTTATTTATAAAGGCATCAGTATAGTCTAGCAATTCTAGTAATTAAATTCATACATTTTATATAGATGTTAAAAAAATATATTTACATTTATATTTCGCCAGGGAATGTATCACTGGTATATCTGAGGAAACAATGAAAATAGTATTGATTAATTTTTACCAGTTAACCCAGTGGTCGGCAAACTTTTTTCGTCGCGGCCCAAAATACTCTTTTCGGAGCTATTGAAGGCCCACTACGTAAAACCTCTACGGAAACGGTGTCAGAAGTTTAAGGCATTAGAATGGCGTCACAAAGTTAGAAACACTTGTTTTTCTCGAACGAACTCGTTGGCAAATATGAGGCTAAAATCCAGTTTAATTTAGCAAAAAGAAGTGGGTTCATTAGATTTACATTGGCAAAACTTCAATTAAAAGGATACATGAGGCGTATGGCACTTAAAAAATTCTAATATTGCTTGAAATAACGGCATTTATAGTATAATTTAACAGAAATTGAACTGTACAGTTATGAGACACACGATGCAAGAAATTGTAGAATGTCGCTTTAAGTATAAAACTTAACATAAACGTACATAAAAATCCTTGCATTTGACTTCAAAAGTAACATCGTAGTTCAAGTAATTTGGGAAACTTGTTCTCCAACCAACCGGTGTGGTATTGTGCAACTCAAGCAAGTTTATCGCGCGAAAAAGTTTACCACTATATCATCTCCACAGCTGAATGGCGTCACCCGCAATTACGTAAAACGTTCGCACGAAACACACAAAATACATCCATTACGTTAATCTTGTTTTAAAATTTGGATAAATGCCACTCATGATACAATAGCCATATTGCAAAGTTGAATAGAAAATTATATTTAACTACATATATTTTGGTAGAAATTACAATTTGCAGAGAGTCTAAAAGTTTACACAGCGTTAGACTGTTGACACCAAGTAAAGGTGAAATATTACACGACGCTTTGATGCCGAAATCACTGCCATACGATAATGTAAAACATAGCGGTAGTTCAAAACCAAGAATATCCCTGCGAAGCGTGAAAAATTTTGCTCATACATATAGTTAACTGTGGCAAAAAATACAGTTAAACAGGCACTCTCCGGCCCGATTTGGCAAGCGGGGCTGAACAACGCTAGGAAATATAATTCTTAGCCACATGAACTCTTAAAATACAGAAATGAACATACGGCTCTCAGCCGGCCCACAACTACATGATAACACTAAGCTATTCAAAAGTAACTCGCGGCCCACTAAAAATGGCTCTGCGGCCCACATTTGGGCCGCGGCCCACAGTTTGCCGATCACTGAGTTAACCAGTATATAATGGTATTTAAATACATTCTCAAAAAAATGAAAAATTTGTACTCTTTGTTTTTGCTATAATGTTATTGTCAGCCAGGAGAACAATTCACAAGTTTTTATTCACAATTTCACAAGTTTTTTTATACATATCTTATTTATTATATATTATTTATCATACATTAGTATTGTGGGTTTTGTTTGTAAGTTATGTGTTGAAACAAATCATTATTTGCATAAATGTGTTGTTATAGTTTATCAGAAGAATGTGCTTTATGTGTTTGTGCTCCAAGTCTACAAGAAAAAAACTTTAATTACTTTCAACAATCCTTACACTTATTACCTGCTATAAAGAAATTTGAATCCTACATCAAGTTGATTTCCGGTAATATAAAGTTCTCATTTGGCTAAAATATTACAAAAATGATTTATTTTATTTGTTAAGTATAAGTTTTGTCATACAAGGCAATTAAATTTTAGATTTTTGGTTGAAAGATAAAAGTTGTTAAAATTGTTGATTTTGACTAAAACTTATCAGCATTTGTTTTCATAATGAGATATTATTATATTACAACAAGAAACATCAAATTTTTTGCTAAATGTATTTTTGTAATTGGTAACATTGAGGAGTAAACTGATATTATCTGACACAGCACATAATTTTAATTTTTACATAATTATTAACTAATGATAATTGCAACCATTTCCAGATTGATAAAAAAATATTATTTGTCTTTTCCTTTATTGTATATTTTTTTATTAAAGGCTCCATAGGGAATTCCTGTTATCACCTAAAGTTAATATTCATTTTGCTGAATTATATTTAAATACCAGTTCATACTGGTAATAATAAAGCGTTGTATAAACAAAATAAGAAATAGCTATGCAGAAGAGTGGCTTTTAACGAAGTTTGCTATGAGATAAGTTTAAGGTCAATTTCCAGTATAAACAGCTAATTGTGCAATATCACTAACCCATTACTGGGTATAGTAACGGCATATTCTTTGCAGCGTAGTGGTAGACTGCTTTATAAATCAAGTTTGTAAACAACAACTAAAACACAATGGTGTTTTGAAAAACATTATTATGGACACAATTTTTAAAGAGAATGGCATTCACTATTTGGACCAAAAAAGCAAAAAACTAACTTGTGTCAAATACCTGTTATTGTTTTTATATATTTTCTTCTTGCAAATCTTTATTCATGGCTGCAAATCGCCATTGTTCAGAATTTTGATCATTTAAAATAATATTTTTATTAAAAAATACATTGTTTTGACACCAAGGAGTGTGTTATAATTAAACCCTCTAAAATCAATAAAAATAGTGTAGGTTTCAAAATTCCGGATTTAACCTACTATTCGTACCTTGGTATTTTCTTTAAATATTACTAAAGATAACCATTATTTTTTTAAATATTATAACGAGAAAAAGTTTTTTGTGTGATGAATATGTTTTTTTATCTAACTGGTATTCTAAAATTGACTTGTTGCATTGATAAAACTAAGGTTCAACAACAAGAAAATAAGCCAAACTTGGCTTCATGAAATTAAAAACTTGCACTAATTTGACACAATTAAAGTGAACAAAGATAATGGTTTTCTGGGGTTTGTGAAGGTTAACGTTAACATGACAAGAAAAATTCATTTTTTTAGGTGCAAAAAATAAAGCAGTAATTGGTTTTGCTATTTCCAAGTTGTCAGCCACATGCACTGAACTTCACTTAATCTTCAAAGGTAAAATAAAATAATGTTTTTCTGACTGATTAACCTTAGTAGTTACTAGAAATCCTAAAATTTGTCTAGAGTTATCTTATTATATTCTTTTGCATTTGTTATCTAAATGTAAACCTCTAAACAATAATACAGTTAAGTGCAGCATTTACTGAAGAAAAAAACATTTATGAACAGAACCCTAATGATATTTGTTTCTTTTGTTTGTTATTTTGTTTTTTTTTAGTGTAGAAAATAATAGCATTTTATTTGCAACAGAAACATTGCATAATTGCTTTCTTTACTGCTTTCTTTTCTTTATTGCTTTTACTGCTAAAAGTGTATCTTAATTATGCAAATTTGGAATCGTCAGTAATTTATGTAAATTTGTATAGTCAGCTTTATGATTTTGTCATTTAGTTCACCATTTCGCTTGATAAATCAACTATAACAGTATTTGGAGGTTATTAGGGACATATGCAGCCCCTGCAGGGGGCCAAATGAATTAGACTGGCATGCCCAATCTCTTCCATGGGCTGTAGTTTGGTTATGTCTGTTCTAGGATATAGTATGGTATTAAGGCAATGGCAAGTCTTTATTCCAGGTGTGCCGAATCAAAAAGAACACACTAGAACCGGCGAAAAAAAGGCACAAGAAAAATAAGATAAATTCTGGTCAGTGTAGTGTCGCTACACAGCTCCCCCCAGAAGCGAGTTAAGGTACATATCGCTCAGGTGGACGTGTGATGCGACAAGGGTGTGTGTGCATCTGCGTAACTCGTGCTTTACGCGCTGACAGCCTTCTACGTCGCGGTGGGGTTGCTACGGCTGGGAATCGCCCACTTGAGCTGGCTGTCGATCTACGGAGATGCATTCCTCTCTTTGCCCAATCTGTACGGTGTATGTTTTGTCACCTCGTTCCAACACTCCGTACGGGCCTGTGTATGGCGGTGTAAGGGTAGGGCGATGTGTGTCCTTGCGAATAAATCATAATCGGTATTTAGTAATGTTGCAGGCACGGATGTCTGTGGAACCGTATATCGTGACATGGGTGTTGGCTTCAAGTGACGTACTGCCTCTGAATAGCTGCAAGGCGCTGAGTTTGGTGCAGATAGTACACCTAGTAAATCTCCCGGAACAGTGAGTGGGGTGCCATATACCAGTTGTGCCAGCGACGTGTGAAGGTCCTCCTTTGGAGCGGTCCGTATGCCCAGTAGCACCCATGGAAGTTGATCAACCCAGTTGAGTCCGTTTAGGCGAGCCATTAACGCAGACTTGAGATGACGATGGAATCTCTTGACCAGTCCATTTGCCTGAGGATGATAAGAAGTGGTGCGATGAATTTTCACACCAAGTGTGTTAATCATACTTGACCATAGTTGTGAAGTGAACTGGGTGCCACGATCTAAAGAAATGTCCGCAGGAACACCGAAGCGACTTCCGGACATTGTTGTGCCGCTGCTAAAGATGCATAATCGATGTCAAGTAAATAATCTTGACGAAGATTTATGGACAACAAGCGGAAAATTGCATCAGCCACATAAACTCAGCAATTACAGAAAGATGTCCGCGGATCCGATGCTTTTGCAAATGCAAAGGTTAAAGATTTGTGGTTGGTAAATGCTGTAAACCTACGCCCTTCTAAAAAGTACCGAAAATGTCGGACAGGCAGGTGAAGGGCAAGTAGCTCCCTGTCGAACGTGCTGTACCTTGTTTCTGGTGGCCGTAATAACGACTGAAAAATGCTAACGGTTTCCACCAATAGCTTTATCCGAAGCATCCACTGTTAGTGCTGTGCGCGCATTTTACTGAGGATGGGTTAACAAACAAGCATTGGCGAGAGCGTGTTTGGCTGCGGAAAATGCCGATTGAACTGCAGCTGTCCAAACGAGTGTTTTGGGTTTTCCAGCCAGAGCTTCATGAATTGGTTTCATAACGCTGGCCGCAGACGGTATAAAGCGATGATAAAACTGGATCATTCCCGCAAATTCTTGCAGTCCTTTGATGGTAGATGGTACAGGAAATTGCTTGATGATTTCTACCTTTTGATGAAGTGGTGCTGTTCCATTCTTGCTAATGTGATGCCCAAGCAAGTCAATTTCTGCGACACCGAGTGCACTCTGAGGGAATCAGCGCCTAAGAGCAGGCGAAAGGCATTTGCTAAAACGTGTAATCAAAAAGAAAATATTTTGTGTGACTTCCAAGCAAACTTATCATCCATTAATGTGGATGGCTTGTGGTCGCCGAGTTCTGGCATGTTGATCCGTTTTGCTGCTCTTTTGTAACTGGACATAATATTGGTAGCTTAAGCGAAACAGTGTTTTGTTGTAACACTTCATCATTTGCGTGCTCCATTTTGCTTCTTACGAATATCGTTTGTAAGATAAGCTATTGTTGCCAGGCATAATATATAAAGGAGTGTTGCTCTTCCAGCAGAATATATAAAAGATTGACGTTTTGACGTGCTATGCTATGTATAGAACGTCGAAACGTCAATCTATTATATATTCTGCTGGAAGAGCAACACTCCGTTATATCGTTTGTAAGAGTTTGGGGGTCACCAATAAGGCTATAGCAAGTCTTTATTCCAGGTGCGCCGAATCAAAAAGAACACACTAGAACCAGTGATAAAAAGGCACAAGAAAAATAAGAAAAAGGCAAACATAATGCTTCGATAAATCCGGGTCGGTGTAGTGTCGCTACAGTATTAACATTTTCTCAGCAAATTTGAACCATCCTGATTTTTCAACTCTTCATGCAGATTATTTTATTTTGTTGTGTTCGGCCATCAATTTAACGCAATATATCTTTTTCAGTGATACCATCCATCTGAATCATAGCATAATTAAAATAAAAAATAAAATTTACAAGATGAAAAAAGTTTGTAGAGCTGTGTGGAATGGATGATTATGCCATGATTCAGATGGATAATATCACCGTCACACAATCAATATTTACAGGTACTTAAAGCATAAAAAGTATGTTGACAGTTTAACAATTTATAAATTTTGCAAAAAATGTTAAATTCCTTTCTACTGGTAAATTGTACAACTGCTTTAACAATGTAAGAGTTCCTGAAAAGTCATACATTATGTTTGCTTCCTGGCAATGCAATGCTTACGTTTGTAAACTTAATAATTGAATTAAACTCTGTTTACAATATAAAAAACTGTTGCTTGCAAATTTACATACCAGTATTTGTGATCAACAAATGCTTGTAATACAAAGAAGTCTAAACTCTTGCAATTGGTATAATCTTTTTTATTCAAAAGGCGCACTAACTGCAGTGTGTGAAACATCAATGAAGCCTATCACCTTTATATATAAAGTAAAGCATTTGGTTTTGAAAACAAACAAATTGACTAGGTGTAAATAAAACTCAAAGTGACAAAATACACTTGTATGTATATATATATATACAATTAGTATGTATATACATGTGGAAAATGGTATTTCTCTTCAAAATGTTGCACTATTCGTTAAACTTCCACCTCAGTTAAAATATGACTTTTCTGTTTAGCTTTCTGATATTGCACAATCTGTAGATTTATTTAACAATAAAAACGTCATCACATTTAAGTTAGAATTCATTTCATTCAGGAATCATGTGGGAACTTGTTATGACTAGTATGAAAAATAAATTGTTGTGTTATATTAATTATGGACTTACTAAACTTCTTTTCTTACATTGATTCATGTAATCCCACAATGCTTTTACTAGATTATTAAAATCAGGCTAACAATCGTAACATTTCAGACATGCTTAACAATATTTTCCTCAAATATTTGAACATATTTCATTAAAATTATTAATTGTATGTTTGTTCCTAATGAATAACACACAACGAAGTCTCTTTCCAACATCCAAACACTCCTTGTTCTCCTTTACAACTTGCTGGCATATAACATTTGAAATAAAACTTATCTTTTAAGACATGGTTGTTTAATCCAGTGGATGAAAAACATCAGTTAAAGAGTAATTTTTTTAGTAAACAACTTTCACTCATGTTACTTAGTAAATACCCACAAAAGTCTACAAATAAAACTACTTTTAGCATTATTAATGTTTAGAATCTTCTACTTAAGTGCTAAGTTTAACTCATAATTTATGTAATTTTCAAAGAATTTTTCAAAAAAGTAGAAAATATTTAAATTATGTTTATATTGAACTTAAGTTTTTATAGTTTTTCTTTATAAAATAATGTGATTCATATTTTTTTGTTTTTCAGAATTAGCAATCATTTTTAATACTAAGATATCCTTGGAGTGTCAACTTCCATTAACTTCAGGCCTAAATATTCTTCATTCATCAAACGAGCTCTTACTATCAGCTCTTTTAACATTATCAAACTCAACTGCAATACTTTCTGGATTTTTCTCAGAAAACACAGGTAATATGTGTAAAAAGATGATTTGTGTTTAAAATACAATCTCTGTGAAACTTTACGTACTAACATACACTACGTACATATATTAGGCCAGAGTTTCTCAATTCGCTTATTGATTTTGCTAATACTGCTTTACTGGAGTTTGTATATAGTGATACTGTATTACATTTGTATGACTGTAAATTATTTCATGAGAGTTATAACAGACTTAAGCAAATTTCTAACTTTTGTAACTGGATTTGCTAAAAAATAGTTGAGTAGCTCTGCCATACATGGTAAATATTTAGTGAGATTCAAAATGAAATCATTGTCTATGAACAAAACTGAACTGCATAGCAGACTGTAGCATTAAGCCAACCATACCTAAAATGTTATAATATAATGAAGCAGGTGTTCAACCTTTTTCACAACAGAAAAAAAAACAAGTTAAATTACAGAAGATGAATGATGCCGTTGCCAATAAAATATTCAGACAGGCATTAAATAAATGGCATACCATACATGAAAACACACTAAGAAATACATTTGTTAGATTGAAGCAAACATCAACAATACATACAAAAAGCCAAGATTTCCATGAAGGACAAAATTTAATTTAAATTTGTGTTGTTTAAATTGGCTAAAATATATTTTCTTTCCGATACAAGGCCTGTGTTAATGATCAGTTATGATTACAGGAAATCAAAATTAGTTGCCCAAATGCAGTCAAACGTTTATCACCTGAAGTTTATTCTTAAAACATGCCAATTATTGATTTTAATGTTTAATTTGCCTCTATGCAATATTAATGTATAACAGCTATCCACCATTGGCACCCACTCTATAATAGAGACTATAACGCTATTATTTTTTAGGATCGATTCCCGATTTTTTATATACAGTAATATATTTAAAATTTAAAGTAATTAAAAGGAAATTGAAATAAGATTTTAGTTCATGTACCTAAACTATCATATTTTCATAAGAATCAACTAGAATATTGGCCAAAATTTACGGATACATTGTAATATTGCACAGAGGAGAAGCAAAATATTGGCTAACATTATCAATAAACCAATATATATTGGTCTATCTCTATTGTACAATCATGATTATTACAATAACCCCCATAAATATCACCTTAATATTCACAGTTCTTAGTTTTATAAACTTTACAGTAGGATCTTCCATTTATTGTCACCCTATATCTAATTTTATGTATAAACACAAATCTCACTTACCACTGGGTAAAACAGACTCTTTTGGAGTTGAATAAGCTACAGTGAACAAAGCTACATATATAATTTAGAATCATTTTGTTCAAGCAACACAATACGTGAGCGAATTGGATCAAACTGCAGCTCGCTAGCCACATGTAGATTTAATACATTCTACAGTTTGTAGTGTACAGTATAACTAATCTAAATCAACTTTAATTTGCTTTTGTATGGTGTGAATCGTGGTGGTTACCACAATATGTTTAAGTTGGATATGAAGCTCTCTGACTTGTTGGCTTACCTGATATACAAGCTTTAAAAGTATATTTTGTAATTATTATGTGGCCCGAAAAAAAAAATTTAAAAAATTTTTTTTTGGACACATGTTGTTTTTGTCCGAATTATGTGGCCCGAAAAAAAAAATTTTTTTTGGACACATGTTGTTTTTATCCGAATTATTTTTTTTTTTGTCAATTTTTTATGGCTCACTTTTGACAAGGAAAAAAACATAGTTGGAACATGAAATTTTCACAACTGTTAAATACCCTCCCAAAGTTGTTTCTAATATAAAAAAAATTGCCTAGGTTCTAAGGGGTGGTTTTTAGGGGGGTAAAACTGTCATTTTTTGTTAATTTTGGTTTTCGGCACTTTTCAGAGATGAAAAAATGTAAAAAAAATCTGATATATTTATGGATGATGGATACATGACATATACAATGCTAAGTAACAAAATTTTAAACATTAGCCCTGAACTGTTTATCCGGGGGGTCAAAATGCACAACACTTTAGGAAATTTCAATGATATATTTACACTAGAAGGAAATGACATAAAAATCTGAAAATTTCACAAATGTTAGAGAACCATTTAAAGCTGATGTTAAAATAAACATTTTACCTTTTGAAAATAAGGGATTATTTTAGGGTGGCAAAATTAAAATTCGGCCATTTTTGTGTTTAGAGGTGTCTGAAAAACTAAAGAAAACATTGTTAAATAGTTTTCAATTATAAAGACAAATTATAGGTTGCTTCACAGCAAAATTTTGACCTTCAACTCAAAATAATTAACCCATGGGGGAAAATAATTAACCAAAAATATAGAAATTAAAGTGATTTTTTGTTGAAAAAAAAATTGCAAACAAAGTGGTGTACACTGCCTGGCAGATTTTTTATTTAAACTTGCGGCGGTAAAATATGTTGTTTTGTAAGAGCAATAAGTTAATTCACTAAGACGAGACACTTTGCACAATGGATGTTGCACGCGCTGGACAAAAAAAGCACAGCAGGGAGCCAGCCGCTTCGCGGCCAGAATAAGGCAAGCGATATGAAGAAATTCTGTATTGAAGGTTTTCTGCCGCTAGATTAGAGTAGATAGCTGTAAAGAACTAAATCGAACACATCACACTATTGATTTTTGTCCCCAATTAGAGGCGTATAGGGATGCAAGAAAAAATTGTCAAATATTTTTCAATTATAAAGACAAGTTATAGGTTTGCTTCGCAGCCAAATTTATATTAAGACCACTGGCAATCAATCTTGTAAAAGTGCACCATGTCCAACCAATAACACGCAACTTCGGGCCACATCCGCTTTTGCCTGCTAAAGCACCGAAACTGGAAGCACAACATTGGGAGTATATGGACACTGACAAATAAGACCCGTTGAAAGAATATAGAATAACCAAGGAATAACACCCTGGTAAAGTATAGTGAAACTGCGCTATACCCCCCCTGGTATAATATAGTAGAACCGCGCTATAACCCCCTAGCAAAATATACAAAAACCGCACACCCTGTCTAGTTTATTTTTTATTTTTCAGTCAATTTTTTATGGCTCACTTTTGACAAGGAAAAAAACATAGTTGGAACATGAAATTTTCACAACTGTTAAATACCCTCCCAAAGTTGTTTCTAATATAAAAAAAAATTGCCTAGGTTCTAAGGGGTGGTTTTTAGGGGGGTAAAACTGTCATTTTTTGTTAATTTTGGTTTTCGGCACTTTTCAGAGATGAAAAAATGTAAAAATAATCTGATATATTTATGGATGATGGATACATGACATATACAATGCTTAGTAACAAAATTTTAAACCTTACCCCTGAACTTTTTATCCGGGGGGTCAAAATACACAACACTTTAGGAAATTTCAATGATATATTTACACTAAAAGGAAATGACATAAAAATCTGAAAATTTCACAAATGTTAGAGAACCATTTAAAGCTGATGTTAAAATAAACATTTTACCTCTTGAAAATAGGGGAGTATTTTAGGGGGGCAAAATTAAAATTCGGCCATTTTTGTGTTTAGAGGTGTCTAAAAAACTAAAGAAAACATTGTTAAATAGTTTTCAATTATAAAGACAAATTATAGGTTGCTTCACAGCAAAATTTTGACCTTCAACTCAAAATAATTAACCCATGGGGGAAAATAATTAACCAAAAATATAGAAATTAAAGTGATTTTTGGATGGAAAAAAAATTGCAAACAAAGTGGTGTACACTGCCTGGCAGATTTTTTATTTAGACTTGCGGCGGTAAAATATGTTGTTTTGTAAGAGCAATAAGTTAATTCACTAAGACGAGACACTTTGCACAATGGATGTTGCACGCGCTGGACAAAAAAAGCACAGCAGGGAGCCAGCCGCTTCGCGGCCAGAATAAGGCAAGCGATATGAACAAATTCTGTATTAAAGGTTTCTGCCGCCAGATTAGAGTAGATAGCTGTAAAGAACTAAATCAAACACATCACACTATTGATTTTTGTCCCCAATTAGAGGCGTATAGGGGTGCAAGAAAAAATTGTCAAATATTTTTCAATTATAAAGACAAGTTATAGGTTTGCTTCGCAGCCAAATTTATATTAAGACCACTGGCAATCAATCTTGTAAAAGTGCACCATGTCCAACCTATAACACGCAACTTCGGGCCACATCCGCTTTTGCCTGCTAAAGCACCGAAACTGGAAGCACAACATTGGGAGTATATGGACACTGACAAATAAGACCCGTTGAAAGAATATAGAATAACCAAGGAATAACACCCTGGTAAAGTATAGTGGAACTGTGCTATACCCCCCCTGGTATAATATAGTAGAACCGCGCTATAACCCCCTAGCAAAATATACAAAAACCGCACACCCTGTCTAGTTATGTGGCCCGAAAAAAAAAATTTTTTTTTGGACACATGTTGTTTTTGTCCGAATTATTATTTTTTTTTTTCAGTCAATTTTTTATGGCTCACTTTTGACAAGGAAAAAAACATAGTTGGAACATGAAATTTTCACAACTGTTAAATACCCTCCCAAAGTTGTTTCTAATATAAAAAAAAATTGCCTAGGTTGTAAGGGGTGGTTTTTAGGGGTGTAAAACTGTCATTTTTTGTTAATTTTGGTTTTCGGCACTTTTCAGAGATGAAAAAATGTAAAAAAAATCTGATATATTTATGGATGATGGATACATTACATATACAATGCTAAGTAACAAAATTTTGGACATTAGACCTGAACTGTTTATCCGGGGGGTCAAAATGCACAACACTTTAGGAAATTTCAAGGATATATTTACACTAGAAGGAAATGACATAAAAATCTGAAAATTTCACAAATGTTAGAGACCCATTTAAAGCTGAAGTTAAAATAAACATTTTACCTCTTGAAAATAGGGGAGTATTTTAGGGGAGCAAAATTAAAATTCGGCCGTTTTTGTGTTTAGAGGTGTCTAAAAAACTAAAGAAAACATTGTTAAATAGTTTTCAATTATAAAGACAAATTATAGGTTGCTTCACAGCAAAATTTTAACCTTCAACTCAAAATAATTAAACCATGGGGGAAAATAATTAACCAAAAATATAGAAATTAAAGTGATTTTTTTAAGGAAAAAAAATTGCAAACAAAGTGGTGTACACTGCCTGGCAGATTTTTTATTTAGACTTGCGGCGGTAAAATATGTTGTTTTGTAAGAGCAATAAGTTAATTCACTAAGACGAGACACTTTGCACAATGGATGTTGCACGCGCTGGACAAAAAAAGCACAGCAGGGAGCCAGCCGCTTCGCGGCCAGAATAAGGCAAGCGATATGAACAAATTCTGTATTGCAGGTTTTCTGCCGCTAGATTAGAGTAGATAGCTGTAAAGAACTAAATCGAACACATCACACTATTGATTTTTGTCCCCAATTAGAGGCGTATAGGGGTGCAAGAAAAAATTGTCAAATATCTTTCAATTATAAAGACAAGTTATAGGTTTGCTTCGCAGCCAAATTTATATTAAGACCACTGGCAATCAATCTTGTAAAAGTGCACCATGTCCAACCTATAACACGCAACTTCGGGCCACATCCGCTTTTGCCTGCTAAAGCACCGAAACTGGAAGCACAACATTGGGAGTATATGGACACTGACAAATAAGACCCGTTGAAAGAATATAGAATAACCAAGGAATAACACCCTGGTAAAGTATAGTGGAACTGCGCTATACCCCCCCTGGTATAATATAGTAGAACCGCGCTATACACCCCCTAGCAAAATATACAAAAACCGCACACCCTGTCTAGTTATTATTATTTTTTATTTTTCAGTCAATTTTTTATGGCTCACTTTTGACAAGGAAAAAAACATAGTTGGAACATGAAATTTTCACAACTGTTAAATACCCTCCCAAAGTTGTTTCTAATATAAAAAAAAATTGCCTAGGTTCTAAGGGGTGGTTTTTAGGGGGGTAAAACTGTCATTTTTTGTTAATTTTGGTTTTCGGCACTTTTCAGAGATGAAAAAAAGTAAAAAAAATCTGATATATTTATGGATGATGGATACATGACATATACAATGCTAAGTAACAAAATTTTCAACATTAGCCCTGAACTGTTTATCCGGGGGGTCAAAATGCACAACACTTTAGGAAATTTTAATGATATATTTACACTAGAAGGAAATGACATAAAAATCTGAAAATTTCACAAATGTTAGAGAACCATTTAAAGCTGATGTTAAAATAAACATTTTACCTCTTGAAAATAGGGGAGTATTTTAGGGTGGCAAAATTAAAATTCGGCCATTTTTGTGTTTAGAGGTGTCTAAAAAACTAAAGAAAACATTGTTAAATAGTTTTCAATTATAAAGACAAATTATAGGTTGCCTCACAGCAAAATTTTGACCTTCAACTCAAAATAATTAACCCATGGGGGAAAATAATTAACCAAAAATATAGAAATTAAAGTGATTTTTTGATGGAAAAAAAATTGCAAACAAAGTGGTGTACACTGCCTGGCAGATTTTTTATTTAGACTTGCGGCGGTAAAATATGTTGTTTTGTAAGAGCAATAAGTTAATTCACTAAAACGAGACACTTTGCACAATGGATGTTGCACGCGCTGGACAAAAAAAGCACAGCAGGGAGCCAGCCGCTTCGCGGCCAGAATAAGGCAAGCGATATGAACAAATTCTGTATTGAAGGTTTTCTGCCGCTAGATTAGAGTAAATAGCTGTAAAGAACTAAATCGAACACATCACACTATTGATTTTTGTCCCCAATTAGAGGCGTATAGGGGTGCAAGAAAAAATTGTCAAATATTTTTCAATTATAAAGACAAGTTATAGGTTTGCTTCGTAGCCAAATTTATATTAAGACCACTGGCAATCAATCTTGTAAAAGTGCACCATGTCCAACCTATAACACGCAACTTCGGGCCACATCCGCTTTTGCCTGCTGAAGCACCGAAACCGGAAGCACAACATTGGGAGTATATGGACACTGACAAATAAGACCCGTTGAAAGAATATAGAATAACCAAGGAATAACACCCTGGTAAAGTATAGTGGAACTGCGCTATACCCCCCCTGGTATAATATAGTAGAACCGCGCTATAACCCCCTAGCAAAATATACAAAAACCGCACACCCTGTCTAGTTCTTTCATGTTTTGCTAATTTATTATGGTTGTGATAAAAAATTATTGTCTTTCTTGAACCAAAAGCTACATTCATCATTCTACAACTGATTGAGCTATGCCACCTGGTTCAGCTTACTTAAATGATAATCAGTTCTAAGGATGTGCTTTTATCCCAACCACTTTTTTCCTTGCAGGATTTTTTGTAAACACTTCTGTTTTGGTATGCCAAGATTCAAATTTATATTTTTAATATATTTATTGTGTCTTTTATCTCCTTATCTGTTATTTAATTTTTTCTTATTGATTAGTGTTGCCTGGCAATGCAACATCTGGTGTAAGCTCTGCCAACGCAACAATACAATCGTCAGAATATTTGACATCTGTAATCCTTCCTACTTCCCCTCCGTACATTCCTTATAAAGATGCTCTTCAAAATGAATATTCCTTTTCAAGTAAAAGCAAAGATGATTTGTTTAACCAGGTGAAAAACATCAATATAAATTGATATAAACTACCATTGTCAAAATTAACTCCTGGTGTAACCTAGTTATTTATATATATACTCTTTGCTATATAGATTATGTTTCACCATAATAAGGTCATGGTAAAATTATAAGAGGATCAATCCATGTCAATTTGCAAGGCCATGTAACCCATGGTTTTAAATCTAAGAAATTAGTATTAACATGTTCGCTGCGATCCCAAATTTTCGTTGCATTCTTGTGGTGAGATCACCTTTACCTTTCTATACCGCTAGCTGCCGCCAGAGCTTTCTCGCCATATTTCGTTGACATGTTTTCTTCACTTTAAGGAGTTCTTTCAGACAGTTTAATCGTTTGTACGCCGGTGGGGTGGCTCGCTTAATTTTAAGCAACTTATAGAGTAAAGCTTAACTATTTGCTTGTGTGATAGATCAGAAGTAATATTTTGTGAGTAATTTCTGTTTCGTGGCAAAATGAATCCTGCATCGTTTTGTGGGGTTGCGGTTGTCGTATATTTTGTCAAGGGGTATTTTTCAGGGCCTTATTTTCATGGGTGGTTAAATAATTGGGTCATTATAAATAGGGTTATTTACTAGGTTAATTTTTGTAATATTATATATTACACTTTGGTTTATTTGTTTTACGGTTTTCAATATTTTTAAAATTTATTTTTTTTTATTTAAATTTTAATTCAGTTCAACCAACAGTTTTCTTATAAATCAACTTTTTGTATTAATATGCCATAAAACCACCCGATTGTTGGGTTGTTCACTCCTGTAAACAAACAAGGGATTCGTGGTATTATTTCTATGGTTTACTAGCGATTTGGTGTACATCAAAAGCATATTGATGAACATTACACAAGGGAGATATATTGCTAGATATTACTGTCGCTAGGTAGGCGTAGAGAACTTCAATAAAATTAATGTCACACTATTTTATAGCGAAAAAATAGGACCCGCTTTCAGTTTTGAACCAATAAACTCAATTAACATAATAAACATAAATTTTAAAGAAGAAAGCAGAATATGTTAAGTTTTAAAGTTTAACTTTATGAGTACCAGATTATAAACCCTCAAAACTATTTGAGGCGCAATTAACATTGCATTGCCGTGAACGTGAAAAAACAGTAATTTTTTTGTACGACCCACCGGTGGGTCACAACGCAGTTAGATAAATTTTATGCATGACCCACTGATGGGTTGCATCGCCGTGAACGTGTTAAATTGTACAAAACCTATTTCAGGAAAAAAATTATGTGTTAATTTAATTCAAATATTTTGATACAGCCTTTTTGTAAGGTTACTTGTGCAGGGCTGGTCGGTTTAGACATGGGCCTCCTATGGGCCACTGGCCAGATCCAGCAGCAAATGTAATTTATCCAACCCGCCACAGCTTTTACAAGCTATGCACAAGGCTATTCCAATGTTTTTTCACTAGTTTTATTACCTACATCAAAAACAATTGTGTCATTTATATATACTGTCATAATGTTTGCGTTTTGAGAAAATTTGCAAAGGTGCCGTGCTATGGATCACAAATCAAGATTTTGCATTATTACTATCAAACTTTTTGAAATGATAAATGTTAACTCTTGTATGTGCTGGTGCATAGTTTTTAACCACCAAAAGTTCAAAACTTAAAGATCCTTTATAATGTGGAATTGTTTATTATTCTCTATGTGTCTATGGACTGTATATCTCCTTGTGTTAGTTTTTGTTTTCTAATTTGAATCCAGGTTTTGCCAATGATATATGTGTAGGGATATTTTAATAAAGACATTCGCTATCTCAAACATTTCCAGAATATGAACAATATTCTAGTTGTCATGATTTGCATCATACTAGTTATTATGATTTGGTTGGTTGTACAAATCTATGTTGTTTTTGTTGTTTTTAAATTAAAATGGGTGGTTACATTTCTCATTGTTTCTGTTCATTTGATATGGAATGAAGTGTAAATAAAAACTGGATATATTATAGCTTGAAGTCACTGCAAAAAAGATGAATAATTTGGAACAAGAAAAAGAATATTGGCAACTGGAAACACAATTGCTTCAAATGAAGTTTGATAAAACTGTTAAGTATTGTTTTATCAACATAAATCTAAACCTAATCTAAAATACATGTCTAGTTAATGTTTGATTTAATTTGGTTCCTTTTTAGCATAATGATGAAGTTTTCTGTGATTATTTTTTCTAATTTGAAAATATGGAAAATTTATCCGGCATTCTCTTGAAGTGCTATTTTTATGTTGGCTTCATAGTTGGACTGTATGCTCAATAAGCTGGGGCCAAAGAAAAGCCTTTAATATACTAGTAACTTCAAATTATGAAACCCTGTCCCGCAAATTGTTTACTCACTTAAAAAAATGTTATTTGCATACCTATAGCCAAGTTAATAAACCACTTTTGTGGAATGTGTTTTTTTCGTATTGTCGCCTTAGTCTGTGAAAATCTAGTTGAAATAGGAATGAAATGTTGATTTATATCTTTAAGGACGTTGCTAAGAAACGTTTTGCAAAGAGGGTTTGTGAATTACATAACCCATCCTAAATTTAAGCGCATAAATAACGATTCTTGCTCTTTAAAGATCTCTTGAAATTTGAACATGAATTCATCAAATGGAAATATATATATTTTTAAGGTTTCAGAAGATTTTTCCAATGATTCCCGACAGCGTTCTATTTCAGCATCTCTTCTACCCATGGACAGTTCATTGGTGAGAATTTGGTTAAGGGTGATGCCATTATACTGCCCTTGTGGCTTGGGTCTGTTTAATTATTTCCATGCTAATGTTAGCTTGTTTATTCATAATACTGTTTTGACCATTAGTGTTTTTTCAATTTTAGTTCATTGCCTTTTATTTCAGGCTATGCTATTCACTATGGTAAATATGAATGAATAGTGTAGCATTTAGCCTACTTTGACGTCACTATACACGTGACCGTTGTCCACTGAAGCGTGACCTAACGCCGAATAGTGCGCTTTGATCGTTTCGCATTCATTCTACTATACTCGTCTTACGAATAGCGGTGATTCAAGCCGCTTACGAATAGCGGTGATTCAAGCCGCGGTTTTTATAATGTCAGACTTTTAGACCCTAGGTCTTGGACAATGCTCCAATTGGACCTTTAGGTAAGCTCCCGGCGTAGATAAATTGAAAATAATCGCTGAAAATTCACAAAAGATAGCAAAAAGTGTGAGATAGAATTAATACCACTTGACTCACCCTAACCCAAACGCTAACCCGAACCCTAAACCCAATAAATGTGCGTTAATGTAGTAATTATTTGAACACTGGGGAAAAAGCCCAAACTCGGGTTGGCGTAATGTAATTTCTCGTCCAGGATATATAGGATTGTTACGTCACCAATTGCTCTATTGGGACCTAAAGCGTTTATGTAATTATTAAATCAACGCACATTATTTGGGTTAGGGTGCTGGTTAGCGTTTGGGTTAGGGTGGGTCAAGTATTATTAAACTTAATCTTCTTATGCAGATTTGTTAAGTTAAATTAGTGCATTATCCAACACCTCAAAGTCTAAAAAAGTCAGACTCTTTGATCATTTGGATGCACTAATTGTAGTAGACCTTTTTTGCTGAGAACTGCACTAATTTCTGACGGATCGGGTGTAAAAATCATGTTACAAATAGCGTAATATCCTGACTAGAGTGCAAAAATAGGGTGTTAAGTGGTAAAACATATTACTTCTCCAATCGTTGCACTACGTAGAGTAGAGGTTACACCTTCGATAAAACAAATTTCATATTAGGTGTATTTTTGGTATATCGCAATGATCGGATAGATGATAATAGTAAAACAGCAATCACACTGGCGGCTGGTCGTCCCTATGCTTTTTACCGCTTATTTGGACCCACAATATGTCCGACGATTTATTACTTGTTGCAATTTTGTATGTAACCGAAAGGTAATGTTCCGTATAGTGTATAAAATAGGTGGACGATAAAAATAGGTGGAATTTGTTTGCTTTTCGTCGGTCGTGGAAACATGCAGCCTAAATTCTTATGCAGAATTTGTGACTATTTCTCACTGATTGTGCCTGAAATCGCTTTACATCTTTCACGTTACGAAAACCCGTCACATATATCGATAGGGAACCACTCACAAACGTATAACCTTAAATTGCAGCAGCCATTGTTCGCATTGCGTGACATTCAAATATTACTGGTACCATGTGGCGTCCAAAAATCTCGTTTGAAGCTGAAAATTGTTTGGTATTAAAACCGCCGCATTAAATGCTAAATTTTGCGAAGTTTACCTAAATTTTACGCGGTAACAGACATCAAGAAGTTCTTAAATATAATTTTTGCGCGAATACGTTAAGAGTTTTACGATATGTCGCGTGCGCGCCTGTGGAGAAGCGAGCGCACTGTGTCCTACATGCTCCTTTTGTTAGATGGCATACCCGCGACCGACGGGACAAACATATCGCGACAATAGTCCGGCGGTCAAACTTTGCCATTTATTAAAAGAGATATGCTCTGTCATCTTTTTGAATCTTTGGGCAATTCCTTAAAATTGGCCACAAATTTAAACCTTTCTTATTGCTAATAAGTAGTAATTAAAAGGGGGTTACATGAATGCTGAGAAGGTTGGTTAGACTTGTTGCTCACTTGAATACAAGTAGAAAATACAAGATTTATTTTGGGTTTCAAATGTATATGGTTAATTTGTGTTTAAAACAGGCGAATCAAGAAAAGAGATTAGATCCAACTGTATTACATCCCAAAGGCAATTAAACTGCTTTTTTGTGTTTTTTATTTAAAGTTTACCAATATACGAAAAAGTATTGATATACTTCAGCATTACTGGCAGTTCCAGTTTGATCTAAAATGTAGTTTTTGTTTTAGTTGGGAGAGTCCAAACACAGCATTTCCCAGGAAAATCAACTGGTACGTAAAATGTTTTGAAAAGAGATTTTTACAAACCTGGTAATGTTTAAACTAAGATTTAAACTACAAACGTGTTCTTTACTTGTTGTTTCTTTCACTTCTTGACCTTAATTGTTATCACTTAATAAATTGAAATAACTATTGGCATATAATCAACTGAGTTGTCTATGTTTGATGAAAAGCTTTTTCTGCTTGACGGAATTTGCGGAAATAAATAGCTTTCTGAATGTTTAGATCTATTTTTTTCTTTGCCGAAACTGTAGCGTCGCATAATTTCACTATTTATTGAGGGGCTCTTACAAAATCATTTTGATCACATAACCTCAAGAGCCTTCGTGCAACATCTTATTCTATCTTATTATTATCATTTCAGCCTTAATCCCAATATAAAAATTAAGAATATATATATATTTTATAACTGTATGCTCACTCTAGTGACTTTGCAAGTTTCAGATAAGGAGTATACCTATTTCAGTATTCCCAGTTTATTTTTTAGAATTTTCAATCAACTGAAGAGCTTATCAAACAACATATGGCAACACGTATTTCAGAAGGTGGAAAGAAAATTCAAGCTGCTGAAGCTAAGTCTATACATTACGAAAGTGAGGTTAGTCATGTATTGTATCTTAAATAGTGACAGCCACATATATAGATGAGTTGTCAAATTCGTTATATTTATGTTGGGATTCTGTAAATCAATATTGCTATTTTTTCTGGCTTTACCTTTAAAATGGTTATGTTTATCCTATTTTTGTTAAATAGTTTGAAGGCTCGCCCGCTACTGTTATGTCACTGTGCTTATATACGCTGGGAGCGTGGGAGCACTAGCTCAATGAAAAGTTCACGCCAGGCCACTTGGCGTATAACCTCACGTATGTTCGTTCACCATATGGTTAGGCAACCACTGTTAGGAACAACTGTGAGATAGATTCAACGTAGCTACCAGATAAATTAAACGTAGGTACTTAAAAATGAATCGAGGGACAAAATAATGCATATGTTTGGCCTAAACGTTGTAAATTTGCTTTGGAGAGTGCAACGACGCTTGTACTGCGAGGCGATAGGATAAAATAGAAAGAAAGCCATGTGCTTCCACACAGAAAACAATTTCTCTCTTTTTATGAGATAAAGTCGTGCATCTTAAGCGAGCGTCGTCGCAAACCGGTCACGGCTAAACAATTTTTATTTTCATTGTTTTTTACGTACGTATTACGCAGTTTTGTGCCGGGTTTAAGTATTTCCTTGAATATCGCGCAAATCTGAACAAATTGCTGTTACAACTTCAAAGTTGTATGTTTGTTAGTAATTCTGGATCGATACATGTCACTGGTTTTCACTATTACAGAAACAACACACAACATTGCACTTTGATTGCATATTAAATTGTCGCAATATTTCTTAAACCATCGGCTGTAACATGCGGCTTCATCAATTTTTTATAGCACGCCAGTCGATTACATGCCGCTTCCACACAGGCCGCATCCTTGTAAGAAGATAATCTTATTGTGGAAAAGCATTAAATTAAACCCTTTCAGGCACAATAGGCGGTCAACAGTAAAGGGATAATTGACGCAGGGTATACGACATAATATGTAATATAGGTATTAAGAGGCACAGCTTGATGGAATCTTGCATTTTGTTTAACCTATATTCGAGAATGATTTGACCCGGGGAATACGCATTTGTTATGCCAATATTTGTGGCCTAATATTGATGCTGCTTTTACAAAGGCCGAATCCTACTTTAATGAGAAAAGTATTTACTCGACCCAATTTATACACAATACGGAACATTACTTTCGGTTACATGTTAAACTACACATTCACTTACACGGAAATGGTACACCATAATATGCGATGGTGATCAACTATTAACAGCTTGATGGCTTTATACATTTTTAACCACGCAAAATCGGGGCATTGCCCGCATGCACATATAAGAGTCGCGCTTATTGCAAAAGGCTACATATTATTATTAAATATCCTATTTAACCGGGCAACGCCTATTTATCCTGGGCAACGCCGGGTATTTCGTCTAGTATAGCCTATAATGTGGCTTAAAATTTACTCTGAAATTATGTTAGACTGTGATCGCTATGTAGATAATTTTAAGGGCAGTATATGTTGAAGGCTGTTTGCGTTACCACCTTTTTATTAAAAATACTCGAGAATAACGTAATAAGCAATAGTGACGAAGACCTCACAGCATATTGGATTGTTTCATTTTCTTTAACTACGCAAATCTCAGGTTGGTTTCGCAAATTATGGCGCGTATTACATGGATGTAATTCATTTACATAGCAGATACTACTATAGATTAGTCCTTTATCGGTTAGAAAATCTATTTAACCTGGAAAACGATGGGTATTTAATCTAGTAACTACATAAAATAAGGGGAATAGAACACAATGACATCTTCAGTACGTCAACTCGCTGAATATTGACCTAAAGTTGACCTTGAGTAACCCCGTAGGGAATTTTTGTCTAAGACCAGCAGCCCAGCACGTTATACGATGAAATGACACTTTTTGTAACCTAACACATTAGACGAAATTTCGACACCAGGCATTACATGTTAGTTGGTCGCTCGCCCAGTAACACTTGATTGACCCTTAATGATACAGCGAAGGTTATCGCAAAGTGATTGGTCGCCCGAAAATCGCCTACGTCGCACTGCCTGGCTACATTTAACGCAAGCACTATGTCTATAGATGTGTTGCCAGTGCTACAGGCCTTTATCCAAACTTGCCACTTACGTACGGTAAAACAAAAAAATGATAGCGTTTCCAATTAACTGATATGAGCGGCAAAATTGGATTCGAATAAGGACCCAAAATTTTTCTTTAGAAATACCTAAATAACACATTTAAAAAATATCAAAGTCACATTATTGTGACCAATCTCTGAATGTTTAAATACGCCCAATAAAAGTAATAACAAAAATTGTGTTTGTCCCAAACACGTTAACCGAAAAACTTATGTTTAGTCATTTAACCTAACTATCCAGGGATTAAGAAACAGAAACAAGTTAAAGTGAATATTTTTTCTTATAGAATAGAAGTAGGCTTCGCAAATCGTTTGTATACACATTCTAACACTAATTTGTATTTGTTTAAGTGTCGTTCTCTTCATAAGCATCGGGCTATTTTACAATTGAAGAACTCTTCACTACAACACGAGTTAGATAAATCTGTTCAGACTGTTTCTCAGTTAAATGTAAGTATAACCAGAATATTATTTTATAAATACGACTAGTTTTATAGAAAAATGACATGCCACGTAGAATCAGCCTTTACGTGTAACTATTTTGCCAAATCTATTATTTTACAAAATATCCTTTTAAGCCTGATTTAATGTACCAATGTCATTATTTCTAAAGATTACATGGTTTAGGTAAAAAAAACTACTGGCAACAATCACGTCAAACTCTGACGTCATTAACATTTGACCGAAAAGACCCCGGTGCAAAACCATTTTGTCCCTAAGAGTAAAATAGTGTTTATGCCACCGCAATCAGGTAAAACCCCTTTGTGGACACCTTCCAGTTAATTAACCAATACAAAACTCTAATAGGAATATATGTTGAAACATATTTATTAAATATCTTAAATTCTTTGAAAGCTTAAAACACGGCCACACGGGTGTATGCAAAAAAAAATAAAATACTGCACCCTTTCCGCTGGTGTATAGTCGTGAGTGCAATTTTAAAATAGTTCATTTATTTGTTTAGGATTTTGCTAAGTTTTTTTTATGAAGAAGTCTTTAAGTTTGCATATAACAGCCGTCACTGTAGGCCAGTGTTTCTAACCTTTTTTACTTGGGGGCGCACCTAGAGACATTTGAAAACGAGGCGGCGCACTTTGCGAGCGAAGCGAGCGCGAAATTTTTGAGGTGTACTTCTATTTCTAAATTGCTTGCAATTTTTTATTATATAGGCTTTAGTTGCATATCTTAAAAGAGACTCTAGCCTTGAGATCAAAATAAGAACAACTTCAACTTCGGAATAAAAGACAGTTAGGAATAGGGCGTACACAAGACTAAAACTTAATAGTCGTAATAATGACGAAATCGAAATCAGACCTGAATGGCCAAAATAAGGCCTATATAACCTTTTATCTAACCCCAAACACCATCCATAACTATCACTAACTCCCCGAATATTTTCAACCCTAACCCAATTCCTAGCACCACCAACTACCCGCCCATAACCCCAAACGGGGGCAACAAATCCGGGGCCAAAACAGCGGCGCCCAAATGCCAAACAGGTGTCCCCCAATCATTCCATACCCTTTCCCTACAGTCTTGGGCGTAGTTTTGTCTAATTAAGTCTTACTCCGAATTAATTTTGGGCTTAATTTGACATGTTTATTGTTTAGGTCTTATCTAGACTATTTTAGATCTTATTCTGTCGTGGTGGCGTTATTATGTCGGTGGTCTTAGTACTATGGTATTAGGATATAGATTATCTTATTTAGATGTTGTTGCTTTGTAGGTCTTATTGTGTTTTCGACTTGAAAGTACTGCGGAATCAATGAGCTAAGCTTGAAAGAAAAGTAAAAATACATGTTTTATATATTAAATTAGTTATTCATTTGCTCGCTGCGCACCTGGCAGCCTTCCATGGCCCACCAGTGCGCCGCGGTGCACCGGTTGAGAAGCGCTGCTGTAGACAGAGAGCTTTGGTAAACCGCGCATCCTAAATTATACTGTTTTAGCTGTTGAATTGCTATATATGACAATATTTGTAATTGCAAGTAGATAATACAAGGATCAAACCTTAATGCTTGGGCCTTGCGACACTCATAGTTGTTGACAGATTTTATTGAGAACCTTATTTGTGAAAAATTGTCAATACGCAATAGCCATGCGAGTATTTGAAATGATTTACTGTAAACCTACAGATCTGGCACATGTTACCAATTTACTAAATAAAGGTGAAATCGTTGGTTTTGTAAAACATCTTGAAATCCATTATACCTATACAGACTACTTGAAAAAGTTAAGAGGGCATTATGAAAAAATACTGGACAGACCAGTGGAGTTTGTAATAACACCATCGTTTTCGTTTTAAATGACAGGTTTATTCACTTAATGTAATCTCACATCACTAAATCACTAACCAGTTCGCGTAAACGTTCATTTGTTTAATTCTTAACTTTTCACAGGTTTAAACTTTTACACGTTTAAATACATTATTTTTAATTATTATTCTCAAAATGTTTACCGAAACCTTGTTATGGCTTTATGTCTCTGAGCTACTTTCATTATATTACGAACACCACAGCAGATGAAATGGCAACCCTTGATACGTACAGAACCTACAGCAATATAGGTTGCATGAGCATTTTTTTATCTATGAAGTGTAACGATGAAAAGAGGGATGGGCATTTACGACAGATGGGTTGGCACTTTGATATAATTATTTGGTATTGATGAACGTGCACGCGGAATATTGTGGTCAACTTCAAGAATGTTGCGTTTCTTAGATTTCACATTTAAAACTGTTTCAAAGGTACATTCACACTGGCTTGCTGGAGTCGATTTTCAGGTCAACGCATTGTTCCCTCACTTGAAAACCGAAAAAAATCTTGCAAGTCATAGATTATTTTAATCAAGTTGCGTAAAATATGATTTGAAATATAAGTCAGTTTTTCTCCTTAAAATCTGCATTTGTACTTCTCAAAAAACGCATTGATTTTGTCTACAAACTGAATAATACTTTTTACTCTCCCTTGCGTTTACAAATTAAGAGTCTTCCTTATTATGCCAAGTTTATATTTAGTTACGTAACTTTGTGACGTCATCTTATGAAAAGTTTCTACACATTGTTCGTACAGACCGCTTATATCTCGGTTATCGTGATTATATTTACACTGAAAAAAAAAACTACTCCTCCTATTGGATTACTATGGAAATACACAATAAGACGTGTAAAGCAACAATATCTACATAGGAATCATCTATTAACAGGTAGTATAATACTATTTTGATTCTTATCGTCAGAGACACAACACCTCCTCTGTCAGGGACACAACACATTTGTGACTGCACATTGTGTAAATCTTTTCATTCAAAAGGCGTGGTGCACAACATGTCATGTTTTATTTTGCTAAGATAAACTGAATAAACTATGAAAGTTAACCCACTTTTCCAATTTTAATCAAATGAAGGCAATTTTAAACTCGACTATAGTTGTTTGTTTTCTAGCACTAGTTGATTTGTGACGTAACAAATTAAACAAACACTAACTAGCATTAATATCGTAGCCCTAAGCCTAAGGGATGAAAATTTTGAAACACCCTATACTGGTGTATTGCGGGTTAATTCGCATGGCTTTGAGTTTAAGGCCCTTGACCTAAGTTGTATAATTTAAACTAAACCTTTTTGTGTTTTTCTGTAATTTCAAATTACAAATTATAACAAACTCAGCTTAATTAAAATATTGTAAGCTACCTTTGTAATTATTGGTTTTAAAACAGTTATATAGTTTACCATTATTTGCAACCAATTGGTTAAATACACTCAATTATCTAAGAATTGTAATTACTATACCCCCATTTAATGCAATTCAACACAAAAACAGCTGTAACAGCGTTTTGGCACCTACTCTGTAGTCACAAACCAGTGAGATTACGCAACCTTTCGCTAAAATTATTTATTATTGCCCAGAAATCAAGAATTCAGTATCTTAATGTTCACAGTTGCTCATTTTTTATTATTTAATTGCAAGCCTGGATCCTAAATACATGCCTCAACACTACATTTTATATTAAGATTTGATGCAGGTAAAAATGTTTATTTGGAATGTGGTGTAAAATCAAAGCTGTAGCTTATATCGTGTTTTACAAGAATAATAATCTTTCAGATGTCAAAAATATTGTGAACGCTCCCTAATGTACACGGACACGGAGCGCCCACGTTGAGAAACCCTGCGATATTCAAACCAAAGTTTACAGAGACTGTACAAACCAGATTACAAAATAAATTGCTATATAGTGAAATGTGTGGTTTCAACAGAAATGTCCAAAACATGCTTTGTGATGAAATAATCAAAACACTGGATGAATTAGATTAAACTTGGCGACTGATTTGTTTTGTTATCAACATTAGGAATTAATTTTATCCAGCTTTACCAAACTTCGAATCAGCAAATTTGTTTATTATGTAGGATGAACTTGCAGTCATTCAGAGAAATTATGAAGAACAATTAAGCTTGATGAGTGAACACCTTGCGATGATGAACGACAAACTGGCTTTACAGAAAGATGAAATAAATACGTTGAAGTTTAACAGCTAATCAATTTAGTTAAATTTTGCGTCTTACTTCAGTATCCAATTGGCAGTATAAATTCTGTTTTAATATCAAATTCTTTTTGTTGTTGTTTTTTGATGATCTTTTGTTTTTGACTCTAAGCGTAGCAACAGGCATGTTTCAATGGTATATCACTGCGGTATTTCAATTCTTGTCAACTAAGATAAAATGCTAAAACTACAGACATAAAAAAACTACTTTTATAAATTAATATTTGTTTTTATGTGGTTGGAGATACGCTATACAGGTATATTATACCGAGGTTGTTTGTTAAAAGGTATTTTAATACTTTTATTGTCAATAATTTTTCAATCATTTTCTTTGTTTTAAGTCACCCCATATTATGATTGTTATGTGTATTTATATTCACCGTTGGTTGATTTTATCTACGTTTGCCAGTTGCGTATAGACTTAATTTTTATTTACCTGATTTGGTGATTGCCAATCAAATTTCATTATATAAAGCTCTGTGCCACAAAAATGTCCCGTCCTGATATTTGTTCGTAACAGAAATGGTAACTACGAGGAGACTTTTTTTTGAATCGAACAGTAAATTAGTCCGGCCTTTGAGCTTCAGCATCCAAGAACAACAACACAAGCCTACATCTGTTTTATATGTTGTCGCTCACTTAAAAGCGTAATTTAATGTAATAACACAAACCCTGACATCATCCAAACCTATACGCTGACCACAAAAACTAGGTAGGCCTATATGATATTTTATAAGTTATTTTAACGATGGACAATATAAATGCAAAATAGTAGTTGTCTTTAAATTAGTTTAAATAAAGGGGTTCGCATAAAATAAACGCGTTGCTTGCTTAAAGTTAATTTTACCGGGTATCGAACAGTGATATTCACATTTCTATCCACAGCTGAGCAAAATTACTTTCATTGCTCAATCAGCAAGCTTGAGCAGAGTGGCGTGACCGCATTAGGCCATTCATCACCTAACCGTTGATCAGCAGCAATCTACTGCTCGGCTTAAATGTCTAATAAAAAAATTACATGAACGGCAGCTATCCAAAATAGTCCATTCGTGTTCCATGGATGTTCAGCATATGGGGTATTGTTAGGTTACGTCAAAGACCGTCGTGTTGAACCTGGTTTGTGGTTCATGTTTTTATATTCTTTTTTACAAAACTCGATATAGTGTATGTACTAGGCCTGTGGCCATGGGCGCCCGCACGGAGGGGGGCACTTGCCCCCCCCCCCCCCCTGGAATTTCAAAATGCGATTATTAGTATTATTTATAAGTGTAATATGATAACTTATAAAGGTTAAAAATATTATCCATTATTCATTGCCCGGGCGTATCCAGGGGGGCGAGAGTTCTTACCCCCTTTTTGTAAGTGATATTATCGTTTTTGTCGTGGTTTAACAAACTGTTCGAAGCGGCGTGCTTTTTAAGTAATTGGGTCACGCTTCTTAATCTAATGCGAAACCAAAAACGTCGAGTTATACGCAGTATGTTCCTCGCTGTTCGGTCTCTGCGCTAATATCCGATGTTGCTGTAACATCGGGATTTGTTTAACTGAAGCAGATTCTTAAAAGGAGGTATAATGGTGACTACCGTGCGCGTTTTAAAGTCTCCATTTTTATGTAATGATAGTTAACGCAAAGTTATGCTCTTTAAGCATACTCTAAGACCACGTGCTAAGTGTGCAATGGGCACAAGTTATTTCCCCTCAACCGCAGCTTTTGTAATTTAGCTGACTTGGCACACAGCTCGGCGCAGATGTTGCGCTTATCGTGGCATAATAACCCTCGGGAAAAACGATCTTCGTTTAGTATTGCAGATGGTGAAAGGCGTGCTTGTAATTTAGCGCTAGTTCCGTTTATGGAACTTGAAAACTGCGCTGCTGATAGTCGAATTATGTGTGATTCTACCATAATTAATCACACATATTTCACGCTCTTGATTTGTTTTTTTTTGCCTGAAGTTAACGATTGAACACCGTGGTTCCACAGCTGGCGCCTGACAGGATTGTCTACGACGCACGTGCTCGCTTTTCCTGTACGTATTTGGCTGTTTCTGATTAGTTTTTTTTATCACGTCTTGCAATCACCATTCTATGACGTCATACTGTCACTGTTTTGTGACGTCTTTATTCATTAACGTCAGACGAAAAAGGGGAATTCCCTAAGCTGAAAATTCAGGACCCCCTTTTTGATTTTCTGGTTACGTCCCTGATTACCCCCCCTGGAAATTTTTCTGCGGGCGCCCCTGCCTGTGTCTCTCTCTGTAAAGATCAGGTAACGCGCTCTGTAAAGCCCAGGTAACTTTAACGACCATGCCTATTATTTAAAGCACCCTGTGGTAGCCATCATTTTAGCACAACAACCAACAACATAGCCTAGCAATCAAAATAAATTAGGGGTGAGCTGAAACACTTTAGAAAAGTAAGGATCTCCCGCGAACAATAAAATGTAAAAGAAAGATTCTTGTTTTCGTATGCAAAGATCTTAAGACTGTTTATTTATTATTAATAAACAGTCCTAAGATCCTAAATTACTGGTGATTTTTAGTTTTCTTTTTTATTTATATGTTATGAAGTTTTGGTTGAAGTTCTACAAAATTACTTTTCTAGTATAATATATGGGTAGCTTACCAGGATTACATATACAAGTTATTTTGTTTATTTACCTTGTAGTCATAACTAGCTAGCAATTCTTTATATGGTGATGATGAATGCGTAAGGTGCGACAGGGCGTCCCCATGTAAATGAGGTGCTTTTTGTATGATGAGGACTGCCTATATATATAAATGATTGTATATAAAATGTATAAAAATGATATATAAAATGATTTGTATGTTTTCTCATTACTATCGTCTATTCTAATAGTGATTCCTACCTAACCTGAGGTTAGTGAATTCCTAGTAGCCTAGTCCTTGAGAAGATTTATAGGGAGTAGCCGAGGCCCTAAGCTAATTTCATGAAAGTTGTATTTTATATAGGCTAGTAAAATTTCATAATAATTAGGCTATTAACATCAGCCTACTACAAATTTAGAATTTATTGAGAAAAAATAAAAGTGTTAGTAATATTATTACCACTTTATTTGGTGTCAACATTCTGAAGATGGTTAATTTTTTTGTAACTATAGGGGCTGCTTAACAGGGAAAATTTTAGGAACCCGGAATGACACCAAAACATTCCTAGGGTTTTGTAGGCGTATGCAGTGGGCCTACTAAAAGAAAAATAATAACAAGGAGGCAACTGCGGTGCAGTCAATAATAGAAAGGAGCTTTCATTTTAGGCTTCACAAGTTTTTACCCAGCAAACCCATAATATAGTCGGTTTGAAATTATATTGGATATAAGACGTAAAGCCTTCTATGCATTTTAACTAGCCATAAAATTCGTTTTAAGCCCAGCAGCCATACGCCTGGATTACCATAAACATGTTTGTAAGACAAAATGAAAATGTAGTACAAACATCACTAAGCAAAAACATACCACTCAAAGGTCTTTAATTATTTTGTGTAATCCTTGGTTGAAATGTTCACCAACAGGTTTGTCCATGCCTTATGTCACTTTTGTGCTCATTTATGCGCTTCCTGATGGTTCAACCAGTTTCTCCAATATAGATTGTTTGGGGAGATTTTACGCATGTGATTGCGTAAACCGCATTTGTGAGATCGCAGTTGTAATTTCCGCCGACTTTAACTCTGCTGCAATTCGGTCCTTCAATTATGTCTATTTATTTGTGAGCGCAGCTCACAACGACTTTTTCCGCAGGACAGGGTACCAATTTTTGTTTTTCTTCTTTAAATTTGCTGGTGACGACTATGTTGCGCATGGTGCCCATGTTGCCCGGTTGCCGATAAAAAGTGGCTTTACGGGAAATATCGATGCGGTTTAATTGATTGTTGGTCAGTATTGGCTTTAGGTCGGCGATTATGCGGTTTAGGCGTTGGAGCCTCGAGTTGAATGTTAATTTAGTACATTGGGGATCCGGTTGTTGTCCTTCTTGGTTGTGGGCGCCAGGTCTTCTCTGTTGCTCATTGCTCATACTGGCTTTGGTAATCTGGCTTTGCATCAAGTGTTTTTTGTAATGCAAATTTTTAAATGTCGATGCAAGCTTTTTTTTACTTAAATAGAGCCTTGGTCTTAGCTGGCAGCTACTGGGGAAAGCATCCTTCAATTTTGACTCAAATCTATTGGCGTACTGGGGTGGAACTCGGCAGACGCTTAATAATTGCGTCAATGCCATCAGCGTGTATTAAGCTGGAATACAACTACTCGACGTCCATCGTAGCCAATATTGTGTCGTTTAGAAGGTCGATGTAGTCTTTAATATTTTGATAGGAAGTCCGTTGTGTCGGGGACAAAGGTTTTGGCTGCTTGTGCATACGACTTTAGAATGTCTTTCACGTTATCTGAAATGTTTTCCGTCTGTGTCCCCTTGCAAGATACTATAGTATAGGTTTTCCCGGGTTTTATTGTTTGTGTATTTTGGGGAACAGGTAAAGGACCTCAGGTTGCGGACCTGGTAAAACATGGGATGTATTGTCTAACAGTAACTTCATGTCTTCCGGTATTGTCTTACAAAGTTTGAGTAGATCTTTTCACACGTCTTTGCGAGTGCCTGTGGATATGTTAGACGTCACCATTCTTATCGCCTTTTACTCGCACTTGCGCTTTTACGTGCATTATAATTGTTTTTATTTATACGATATTTTGACCTGATGAAGCACGGGTGTGCGAAAGTTTGTCGAGAATTCAATACAATCTGTCTTTATACAGTGCGTGCCTGATTTCTCTATTTAGAATTAGACAAATACTGCCATATAAAAAGATTGCTAGTTTTAAAGTTATTTGTTGTAGCAGGCGAAGTTAAAGCTTTTCTTTAATCCTTGTGGTATGTATTGATCAATTTAAAGTAAATAACGTTTTTGTGAAACGATTTTCACAAAATTGAAAAGCTTATCACTTGGTTGAACAGAAAAAAGAATATATAAACATCTCATACAACGCATTCTTTTTGAAATCATAAATCTGTTAACGCGTTCTTTTATGTAATCTTAAATCATAAACAATTTTTTGTTATCCGTTTACTTCTAAATCACAGCTATAATTTAGAGCAGGGTGGTCCAAGGTTGACAGCATCGCGGGCCACAATATTTGTTGCATACTCTTGGCGGGCCACATAAAGCAGGCTACATTTTCGTTTGGTCGTGGTATGAAAAGTTTAACGATGACGCCGCAAAGCATCGTCAAAAAGTAACGTCGAAGGACATATAAGGTCAACAAACTTGCTACTATGGTTGAACTTGTGCGCAAATGGAATCGAGTGACAACGAGACTGGCTAAAAGGTGCGCGCGAAGCGCGAAAAAATTGCGTATTTGACAAAATTTCAATTTAGAAGAAGCTTACTACATTTATAAGCGTAGAATTATTTTAACTAGATTAATTTTGCTAAAATTGCATCACGAAGAGCGTCAGCCTTTAGTCATAGTGAAAACCTGTAAAACAGTGTTTCGCAACCTTTTTTGGCTTGCGGCACACTACGAAAATTTTAAATAGTTCGCGACACCCTTCGTATTTTTGCTGAGTGGATAATTGTAACGTTACAATAAACGAGATTGAAACAGCACCTTTGTAACAAGGTTGACAAAACCCATTTTTTGGAATTTTTATCGTACACAAAAAATTGTTTTAAGTAGCTTACTAATTGAGAAAAAATTTAAATCCTAAAGAATTTGAAATATCTTTTGGCACCCTTGAGCGTCAAAAATGGCACCCTATAGAGTGCCAGGGCACCCCGGTTGAGAACCACTGCTGTAAAACAATACTTTTCAGAAGCGCGGCATATTTTATCGTTCATTTACTTTGAAGTGGCAGAAATAGTAATTTATATTGGGCTGTATTTTTATGTTATGCTCATATTAAAGACGGAAAACAAATATAACTTATAAGTTCGCAAAACAGTCATTTTAAAAAGTCCCATATAGGACGTAGTGCGACTTTCAAACCGGTCTAATACATCACAAAAATAAGGCGTTCTTTGTCATCCCCTGATAAGAACGTGATAAGCGATAGTAATCTGGTTTATTTACTAGTGTAACCGGAAAAAAATGTAATCATAACCAAACAATTGCAGTATGCTTGCTGATCGTTATAGTCACTTATATTTCTTTGATTAAACCCTCAACTATACGCATTACAACAATTCAACAGTGCTTCGCGGGCCATGAATAATGATGTCGCGGAACAATTGTGGCCCGCGGGCCTGGGTTTGGACCACCCTGATTTAGAGCTATAATCATTTGAAAAACAGTTCCCATCACGGAAAACCTTCCCCTACTCACTTGGTTGAACAGAAAAAAAAGAACATATTAACATCTCATACAACGCGTTCTTTTTGAAATCATAAATCTGTTAACGCGTTCTTTTTTGAAATCATAAATCATAAACAAATTTTTGTTATCTGTTGCGAAATGAGTTTTACATAACTCTTAGTATTTTGACTCCTACAGCTAATAAAGTAGGAAATTAAGTGGTGAACGTTTTTGTCATTGCCTTTTATTATAAATTTTTAGTAGTAAATATTTTGGTATGTTAGACAGTTAAACGAAATGTCTAACTTTATGGAAGGCTTCTTTCATAGAAGGCTCTATAACACTTCGACTCAACGCGCAAGCTTTACCTAGAAATATATTTTTGGAGATTTTTTTGGCAGAACACGTTAAATCAGCAACCCGTTACAAACATGTCTGTAAAAATTGAAGCGGTAGTTAAGAAATCTTAAGTAGCATTGTGTTCTCTAACTCTAACGAACTGATATAAAGTCAACTATCTTACGAAAAATTACCACAATTGAATTTAGCAAAACGTTTACGTTAGTTTAATGGTAAAAATAACGGCCCAAATAGACGTTAAAAGCGACATGCTTTATTTTCAAACGTTTCTGCAATTTCTAATGCCATCATCAGTGATATCAGTTTACGTTAGATTATTAGGAAAATTGACGCATTGGCTATAAAGGGTTCGCACGAAGCGCAAAAAGATTGTTTTAAAAGTTGGATAGGAGTTATACGAAATGCTGCAATGGTCATATATATGACGATCCAGCGGCAATATAAGAAGTAATATATTTACGCATAGCCTTAAGGCAAAATCACATTAACTATAGTGAAAAATTTGACAGAAATTGCATTTAACAGGGACGCTATGACGTTAAACGCTTTAATTATTTAAATAAAAGTGAAATAAGAGCTTAACAACGCATTAAAATTTAATATTAGCGAAACAGACGTGATATAGATTTCAAAAAGCGTAAAACGTTTTTGCAATAACAAGCTGTCTTAAAACACTTAACTTAAATATACATATATTCCTAGACGAAAACGTTCGAAAAGCGCAAAAGTCGAGTTTCAAGAAATTCAGTTTAAATGCGCCAAAGTAACCGCGCTAAGCGATAACGGTAGCAAAATGTTCATGTTAAAATAGCTATTAACCCAAAGCTGTATTGCAACACAGAACGTAAGAGAATAAACAGTTTATTTTTATCGTTTACGCTCTAGCAAATCTCCATAACATTTGTCTTGGCTTGTGATGGTCGCCGACAGGCGCGGATCTAGGATTTTTGTTTAGGGGTTATGCTTTTTTTTTGGAGATAACGTCACAAACTTACGTCGGCGTTACGTCAAAAAGTTAATTTAAACGTTGCGTCATAGCGAACTAATTTTTAGAACACTACACAGTTAGGTTTGGTCAAAGATGTTATCGATTGGCAATTAGCAAAAAACGCCTTTATATTGTTAAAATGATGTGATGAAACGCACGACGCCTTTGAGCTAAAACAATTTATCGAAATAGACCAAGACTACTAGAAACGCAATCCAGATTCACGCATTTTTTTGGATTTACAATTTTACATAATTAAAATAGGTAAATAAAATACAGTTTGAGGTGAGGGGCATAAGGCCACCAAGTCATTTTGTGCTGTTATATATAGACGAGATAGTTTTATATTATCATGAGAAAAGGATAAATGAAATCTGGATATAGAAGCTAGGGGTGAATAAAACTAAAAAAGTTTAAGAATTACTGCACTAGCATAATGCTATTCCACCTTAACCATTTACAGCTTGCTGCCTTATCAGTCTCGATATTTAGTACGTCGGACTCGAGTCCCGAGTCCGACTTCGCAGCCCTACTGTGATCTGACATCTAATTTACATATCTTTTTTGGAATATACTTTGATGCTTTTCAGTCGATACCCAAAAGTGTTAACTTTCAGTTTCGTATTTAGTTGGTTTATCAGTCACACAAAAACACACGTGCTTGCTTTAAATGTAGGACAGTGGTTCTCAATCTTCTTAAGATACGGACCAGTAAAATTTCAAAACAAATTTTGCGAGCCGGTTGACCTTCAAAAATTAAAATCAACCCAAAATGTAATTACGACAAAAGTATGAAACTTAAATAACGGAAACTTTAATGTCTAATGAGCAATTTATTGCTGTATTTTTGTTATCATAAGACAAGTGTTATGGTTCTATTGAAGTTTTTCACATTAAACCGGTCTGAAAGTTTAAGACTGAAACGATAAATAGACAGATATATGATTTATTTGGAACATTAAAAAACAAATAATGAAAGTCGTCGAAATCAAAAACGTTTAGCAATATTTGACGTTCCCAGGAGACAGCAAAAGACTGTAGTCCGTAAGGTTCATCGAGTCAGCTGTTGTCTCCTGGTTTAGATTCAATTGGAGAAAACTCTAAAATTAAAATGCAAAATTTAAAATACATACATTGTATGCATTACTTGCATTACATACAATACAATACATACATCCATACACAATTACATATGTAGCGTCATAAGTAATAATTAGTGGATAATTTGGAATTTATAGTATTGTGTATTTATCCAATATGTTACGATTTATGATTTGTCACTTTTTCACGCCTTTTTCCAAACACTCGCTGTTACACTGAGAACAAAGCATTCGGCTGTTTCACACATGAATAATGTTATATCGTGACACATATGTTCATTTCCGCTTTTTGGTGTCGCCTTTCCTCTTTTATGCAAACTTTCAACTTATATATGCGAAACCTTATATCAATATATCCAGTCTTGTCTAGTCAACACAGTGAGTGGTTGTGCTTGCCGGCATTAGCCGGTTTGCCCATAATAGCCAACACAAACTGTGTGGAATTGTTATCAGACAACAGCAATACTTATTGAAGCAATAGTGAGGTTGATTGCCGAGGCAAATTAGTTTAATGAGACTTGTAATCAACACGCCGCTTCAAAATTGTTGCCACGCGAGTGAGGAAAAAAAACGAACTCTATTTCTTATGGCCAAGAAAAGTCGTCGAACGAAGCTCAAAAAGAAGATGTACTTTAATCTGTACGGACTACATACCATCGACCGCCTAAAAACTGCCATGTTTGGAACCTACAAGAAGCTAGCTGTTAGAAGAATTGATCTCGTCGAAGTATACGTCGAAAGACGCTCCATATCGTCAGCAAAGCATTTGCTTGGAATTGGAAATACTAAATACAAACAAGCGTTGCCGATAAGACATTACCACCGTTTGGAATCATGGAAAACGCAATTGCACATGGATTTCACTATAACTGCGATTCTGCCTAGTTTATCAGGTGAAAAATCTATTATACTTTTAAAATAAAAACAAAAATTATATATATAATAAGTAAAAAAATCGACTGAAAGGTCTGTAAATTGTTTTAATGCGACTTTCTATTAAACCATTATGTATCGCATTTCGCAAATTATGTATAGTCTATATCTATGAAGTCTAAGCTTAAACGTCGATCGCACGATCTTTTCATAAATGTTAAAAGAGCTTAATTTTTGTGCTTGGAGCTCAATAGTTTGAAATCAACGCGTTAAACTTGTGAATCACGACTTAATTTTGTTGTGCACGAAATAATTTCGTGTTAAATTTCCGAATTCTTTTAAACATTTGGTACGTTTTGGGTTTTTGTCTGTTTTTCTCTCATCACGCAGCCGCGTTTACACACGAGTTTAAACATCTCGTATCAAGCATAATGATTTATCCATACGCGAAACATTAGCTTTCAAATCACAACTTTAGGAACACCCTATTTCCTGCCTTTTGTTGAAAGCAATACTAAATAAGCAGCAACTTCAAAGCGTATTTTCTTGTGATGCGTCGTTATTTTAAAACTTACATTAAATGAATTGTGCAAACTAAAATATGCAAATTTTTAAGGAAATGTTGCTCAATGTTAAAAATCAATAGAATTTAATTCTGAACAAATAACTGCCCCTCCTTTCCTTTGTTTTCACAGTTTCACGTTTTTCACCATTTATAACGGAAGGACGTGAACGAGAAAGAGAGACAACAACAAAACGCCTGTCGTTCGTTGACTTATCGACAGAAGAAAACATCTTGTTGTTGAACGTGTTGCTAAAAACTACAACTCGTGACTCGCCTTGTTCATGTTCATTTCGCTCAAATCGTATGAAGCACTTTCTAACAAAAGTCAATTGTGTTAAAAAAAAATAGAAACCTTTCGGGTATATTGCGAAAAGCAGCCGCCGTGTTACATTCACGACGGCAATTCCTTTTGTGCTGGAGTGTCTGTAGCGTGATAAGTAATAATTAGTGGATAATTTGGAATTTATAGTATTGTGTATTTATCAAATATGTTACGATTTATGATTTGTCACTTTTTCACGCCTTTTTCCAAACACTCGCTGTTACACTGAGAACAAAGCATTCGGCTGTTTCACACATGAATAATGTTATATCGTGACACATATATTTCCGTTATAGATAAAAGTATTTCACCTGTGTGAACGCGTTATTGTTAAAGTTCCCGGCTGCCAAAAAGGCGCTGGATTTTAAATCATTTCCGCTTTTTGGTGTCGCCTTTCCTCTTTTATGCAAACTTTCAACTTATATATCGTTACACTCATAACCAAATTGCCCAAGTCATTTTTTACTGATTTTCAAAGTTTTTGATTAAGTTACTCCTTGTTACCATCCCCATCCATAGAAAAAGTGCTTAGGTCATTTTTAGGTCATTTCCCACTCGCTTGTGCAAAAAAATGACTTAAGCACTTTTTCTATGTATGGGGATGGCAACAAGGAGTAACTGAAGCAAAAACTTTGAAAATCAGTAAAAAATGACTTGGGCAATTTGGTTATGAGCGTGACGATATGCGAAACCTTATATCAATATATCCAGTATTGTCTAGTCAATACAGTGAGTGGTTGTGCTTGCCGGCATTAGCCGGTTTGCCCATAATAGCCAACACAAACTGTGTGGAATTGTAATCAGACAACAGCAATACTTATTGAAGCAATAGTGAGGTTGATTGCCGAGGCAAATTAGTTTAATGAGACTGGTAATCAACACGCCGCTTCACATACACACATTAAACGAGTTGTAGCCTAATTTTAAACCGAACAGTTGGGCACAACAATTGCAGCATTGTGACGTACGATCAAGTCCAAAGTAGACCAATAAGGCTATATTACGTCACAATGCTGAAAAATATTACGGAACTGGCGAAGTTCTAAATTTGATGAACAAGCACGTCAAGCAGCCTTCAACTTCAACATCTTACATTTTGCAATTAAGAAATAAAATTGTAATATATTTGACGGACCGGCAGGAAAGTTGATCCCAACAGGACTCAAAACCAAAACGTGCACATTGTGCGCACAATGTGCACTTGTGATATGTGCACGGTTCGGTGCAAATTCGAAGGTGCAGTTTGTGCACACATTGTACACTTGCCATATGTACGCGAACCAAAACGTGCACATTGTGCGCACAATGTGCACTTACGATATGTGGCGAATAAGTGCACATTGTGCACTATCGCTCAATGTGCAACTTACATGTACCAGTGCACGTTATACAGTAAAATAAATAACTTCATATGAAACGATTTTTTCGATGATGTTTTTGTATTGAGAAGATCAAGTAATGCATGTTATCTTTCGTGCAATTCTTTTTATTATTATATATTTTTTAATTGTGTCCCAATTCTATGGATTTCTGATTATATGGAGTGGATTTATTATGCATTTTATTTTTTTATCGATTCTTTTTATAATTATATTATATTTTTTTAATTGAGTCCCATTTGTATGGATTTTTGATTATATGGGGTAAATTTACTAAAAAAATAATTTAACAACTGGAGATAACTAAACCTGCAAATTTAGCCTTGAAACCTGTAAAAAAAATTTAAACGTTCATAATTTTAATCTACTCTGCTTATGTGGGCATGGTTATGACGTCATTGGGTATCGGATTGTAAAACCTTTTGTCCACGATATTGGTTATCGGAATAAAATGTCAAGTTTTGGGAACCCCTAACCAATTGCATGTTGATAGAACCTTTTAAACGTAAGGCAACACTTCTTGTATTTAAAGATCTATGTTTGACCATTTTTAATCTAATTCGACTGCAATATTGCTTTTTAATTTTTTTAACTTAGAACAAAAAATGTTAGAATTAGTTGAACATTGAATAGCGATACGTCAGCTTAGATTGTTTGTTTTTTAAATGATCAATGACTCCTAAAAATAACTTTCGTAATTAGTGGCTCTATCGACTCTGATTCACTGCATTTAAAAAAAATTTTAGCATTTTTATTATGAAATCCATTTAAAATGAGTGATTGTACAACGTTAAGTCAGGCCATAATTCCGTAAATTAAAAAAAAACTTTAACACAAAAGTTTATTTTACAAAACCAGAAAATTGAAGGCGTCACGGCACGCATATAGCACAAAAACAATTAAGGGAACAAAATATACTCACTACAGGGCATAAACCAATCGTAACATAAAAAACGGAAATGGTTGAATACAAAATTTTTAAACAAAAAGCGCAACCCAAACTGCAGCAGCAATATTTGCGAAATAACCTACTTTAAACAAGATTATAAACGAAATACTATCGATAGATAGGTAATATAAAAATGCAACAGAAAAAAATTAAATATAACCTCAAACGATAAAGGAAAATGGAATTATAGTAAAAATAAATGAAAAATGAACAAAAAATAAAAGGCTATCGAAATAAAAAAATTAAAAATCAATTACACTGAAGGGAAATTGAAGACGAACGTAGAAAAATGCTACAGAAACATAAACAAATATATAATGTTAGATTACAGAGAAATAAATTACTGAGAATAACAAGTAAAGGCATACATTTATGCATCATCCAAAAATATAAAGAATCAAACATAAACTGAACAACGTTCCCCTAGCTTTATTTTGCAAATTTTTTCCACATTAATTAATTGCACATTGCGAACCTATTTCTTAGCCACGTTAACATAAAAACTTTTACTGCAAAAGTGCACACTTAAGTTTTTAGCCCTGCACCTGAATGTATTCATTTTCCTTTTCGTCAAACACTTCGAGCAATCAATATTTGTTTAACAGCCCTGCAAGTGACATTATCTGACGACGACGTGGCATGCCATAGCATTGTTTTACATTAAAATATCGCCTTTCGTGTTTGTAAATATATATTGCAGAATTGCTCATACAATTTTAAGTAACGAAAAATCTGGCGAGAACTGCGCGGTTCTTCTCCACGGAGATCGTTTTTCTTTTATCTGTATATCTTCTGGTAAGAATTAGCCACAAATCCTAAATCTGCCTGTCTGTCTGATTTTAAGTTCGATAATAATCGGCTGCCGGACAAATACCGCCTTACCATCACAAGCGGTGGAAAAAGTTATCAGTGAACACAAAGTGTGAACCTTTTTAGCCACTTTTGGCGCACAGGCACATTAAGAGCACATCAAATTCACGTAAGGTGCACATTAGATGCAGATTTAGTGCACGTTTGGTGCAAATTTCGCAAGTGCACAATGTGCGCACAATGTGCACCATCAAATGGGCACTGAACTGTGCATATCTCGCAAGTGCACATTGTGCGCACAATGTGCACGTTTTGGTTCGTCTTCGTGACCCGCGGGACAGTGGTTCGTGACCCGCGGGACAGTGGTTCGCCATCCCTGCTATAGATTGTTATTTTAATAATGCGTTCTAATATTTGTCAAATACGCTGTGCATAACCTAGCTGAATATTGACCTAAAAGTTGACCTTGAGTAACCCCGTAGCATAGGTAGCCTACTTTGCGCGTTTCACCATGGAATGTTCTGTGGCAAACTCAGGGTTCTTTTGGTAACTCTGTGTAGTTAGGTTTTGAAAACTACGACCTAGCTAGAGAACCCGTGGCCCCCCAATGACCTCTTCTTAGGCCGTGTCCCCCCAAGGGGGCCAAGGGCCACGGTTGAGAAACCCTGTTCTAGATTTTAGAACAAAATACAAATTTAGTTCTATTAGATGACATAATTTTACTTTTTTGCCTCAAATTTTTTTTATTGTCTCAAATATATTTAAATCGAAAGAGGAAAAAAACTACCGAGTCACTGGTTTAACTCCCCTAATAATTTTAACTCCTCCCCAATTTCTAACCCCACCCATTACCCACCAATAACCCCAAACAGGGCCATAATTCCAATGAAAAACCAGCGGCGCCCAAATGGCGCGGGTCAAACTAGGGCGTCCTAACTTCGACAGTAAAGCGGCCCTTGCCATATCTAACACAGCACCCGATCGGCACATACCCTCTGCCTACAGTTTCAGGCGTTATTTTGGCCCTTTAGGCAATATTATGATGAACTTAAGACGTATTTTGACAGATGTACCGTAGGTCTTATTCAGACGATTTTTATTTTATTCTGTACTGGGCATAAATCTGCGTATTTAGCTTTATTATGTCATTGGTCTTAATACTATGGGTTCATAGATTTTTCTGCTTTAGGTATTGTTGCTTTTTAGGTTTTATTGTGTCTTCCCCTTAAAAGTGATAACACAGAACGTAAATAGTTCTTAACTCGTTTGCAGCATAAATAAAACGATTTATTCATCTACTCACATACATATTGTCTCGACTCAGTCATTTGTTTTTAAGCAAAAAATATACTGTACCGGTACTGGCTCTGGTTACCGGTACTGGATCTTGGTTAATCCGGCCATGCCTGCAGCTATTTGTTTGGATTAGCGTTTGGGTCGGGGTGGGTCAGGTATTATTATATTAATTCTTCTAGGTTTATAGATGAGTGAAAATGACATAATATTATTTAAAATATTTTTTTGTCGTTGCGAGTAGCTGCATTAAGCATTACGTCATTCCAGTGCCTATATATTGAAATATAGAGGCACTGGTCATACCTTATCCTGTCTTGGACTCAACATTTGGTCAAAGTATTTTTCCAAATTCGCCTGTTTATGCGAAATTATGCGAAAGCCAATACATGCGACTTAGAGTCATTAACTAGTCGTCTGAATTCGGGAGATTTGCTACATCACTTGACTAGCATGACGTCACGATGAAGGTGTGGGGCGCAGCCACAATAAAAGAATATTTATTGCAAATAAACAAACGACAAACAGTACTTACAGGTACTTACGATATACGTACAATAATTAACCTCCGTGTAACGTACGCGATCTGGACTCCAAAATGAAAGTATGCAATACTGCTAAATTAACGATTTACAACATTTCTTATATAGCCTACATCGGACAGATGTTAGTAGTTACTAATTCGTTAGAAACATGACACATAACACGACTTAGGAAATAAGCGGCCATTCGACGAACGAATTATACAACATGCGACGGAAAATTAGAGTGACAGCATGATCGATTTAGCCGGCAGGCTGTTCACAGAATGGACAGAGTTTACCGGGTCACAGTTCCAAAGTCCAAAACCTCTACATTTCACTCTCCCTGCCTTTAAGAGAAGAGGTCTGGAGAAACTCCATCTTAGTGGTGTTCCTCATGCATGTCAAACATTGTTCATTGGATAATTGTGTCCTCCTTGTCGATCGGCTACTTGTAGCACAAGTCAGGAGCGGTGGCGACCTCCAAGACATAGATGACTGATGTCCGGCGATGAAAATCTCGCTTCGTACAAAGCGCGTTGGTAGTCAAAGAGCTGAAACTGAACAGCTCCTTATAGTGTTCGAGAATTCCTCCGTTATCGAGCTGGTTCGTTGTAACTGAACGATCTGTGTAAAAATACTTACACCGGCGATTAACAACATGCGAATGTACTTAAATGTAGCCTACAATGCAGAAATAGAGCCGTAAAAATCGTAATTTAATGTTCAAGGGAAAAACCGTCAGTCAAATGCCTAGAATTTATCGTTCTAGAATACCAAATCAAGAAAGTCAAAAGGTGCTAATCTCTGAAACTCGAAAACAAAATAAACGCCTTGTCCATTTTGAAGTAATCCCTAAGTGACAGACATTTTAACCTTGGCGTAAAGGTTAAACTAGAAAGTTATACTATACAAGCCTGTAACTCAAATGGACACGCGATTAACAGTAACTAAAGTTATAAGCGCTAAAAATTACCCAAAAACGTTACCAAACGTCTATCAAAAAAACTAGCCAAAGGCTGAGAATAAGGGGAAACGATGATTAGGATAGTAAGAGGCCGTAGATAAATAAGGTAAAGAAAAGTTGTGAAAGCTTACTATGTTATCATCGGGTGTAAACGTCGTAAGAAGGTGCTGCTTCTGTCGCAACAGATGCGCAAGGTTTGCTTGCAAGCTGTTAGGTCCGGCGGACGATACCGGTCATCGAGATACTTAAAATCATCAATCGATCGACAATAATTCCTGTCTGATAAGATTAGGTAAAAAGAAAGTTGAAAAAGATAGATTAAAAGTACCTTTCGAATAGAGTCTGGCTTTAAATAGCATGTCGTCAAAGATGTTTCGAACGTCGTAGATGCAGCAAACTCGCTTTGTTGACGAGGCGTCGTTTCTGCAGATGAAAGTTCGCTGTTGGACGTAACTGCTACAGGCTGCAAAGATTTTACCGGAACATTTAAAGGTTTTGCCGTGTTGCAAAACGACGATGATGGAGCGGCTTCGAAAGAAAACCTATTTCGCTGAAAATATCTGAATGACCAGAGTGGGAGACTATGCTTATCTTGTTAAGAATACCTACTAGTAGTTTTATGTAAATTTTTAGGAAATTTTAATGTGCGGATAGTTTTTAAAAATTCGACCAAATGTACCCCCAAACTTTAATTTTTTTTGTTTTTAAGCACAAATGGGCTACGGAAAACCTATTTCGCTGAAAATATCTGAATGACCAGAGTGGAAGACTATGCTTATCTTGTTAAGAATACTTTCTAGTAGTTGTATGTAAATTTTTAGAAAATTTTAAATGTGCGGATAGTTTTTAAAAATTCGACCAAATCTACCCCCCAAACTTTAATTTTTTTTTGTTTTTAAGCACAAATGGGCTACGGATACCCTATTTCGCTGAAAATTTCTGAATGACCAGAGTGGGAGACTATGCTTATCTTGTTAAGAATACTTTCTAGTATGTTGTATGTAAATTTTTAGGAAATTTTAATGTGCGGATAGTTTTTAAAAATTCGACCAAATCTACCCCCCAAACTTTTACAAGTGGGGCGTTTGTCTGGAATCTTACCACAAGAAACATTATGTGGGTTGGGGTGCGGGTTATCTGTGGGGTTAGGGTGGGTCAAGTATTATAATTAAATAAATAATATTTGACCCACCTACACCCAAACTCACACCTTAACCCAAATTTTGTGCGTTAACTGCATAACTGTGGTAGGATTATAGTGTATGCCTACTCCAGTGTGTCAGGCAAATATCCAATATGCACAGTTTTGGTTATTTACCCGGCTAAGAAATTACTTAAATGAGTTAAAAAATTATTCATGAAAATAATGCAATTACCGGAAAATTAAAATGGTCAATTATTTTTTGTAGTTTTCCTATGAATCGAGAACAAAATATCTGAATATGTTTAAAATAAAACTAGCATATTGTCTTACAACAGATGTACCCCTGTTTTTACCAGAATAGTAAAAGTATTTAAAATCCTGCTGTTACCGGAATCCTAGACCTGCTCTAAGATTTGCAAGATATCTTTACTGCATCAAGAGGATTTTTTAAAGAAAATTATAATTTAACAAAAAAATTGTTCAACATTGTTCTTAAGCTACACTGTAAACATGACAAGTAAACTTCCTTTATTTAAGTCTGATTTTTGGTGTTTATTTACATTTGAAGAAACAAGACTTGTTACAAGACGTAATGGAACACTAAGGAATATTCTTAATGCCAAGAACGTCTCTGTTAAGACCTTGCCTTCAATAGATGTTGGAGTATGACTTGATCGCCACACGAACACGTCTCCTGGTTCGTTGTTGGCTTGCAGAGAATGCACAGCCACAATTCCAAGATTGTCTATATTGCTGATATGCCGGAATTCTCTGATGCTAGGAATAGCAAAATGGTCAAAGGCCGTCCTCTTGATAATGGCCTCAAAAGATCCGTTTTGAAGTCTGATTTGTTGAGTAGTTACTGCACGAGCTTTGAAATAAGAATCGACAAAAGGGCAAGATTCCTGATTTTCAAGTAGCCGATCGGAAGCAATTTGCTCTCTTGATGTGCCTGCACTAAACGGGACGTGGATTCGCCACGAAGGTCTTGGAGCTGGCGGGAGATACAGTTCGTAAGAATCTTCGGATTCCGGAGAACGTTCGTGGCTATTTCTTCTGTAATTGTTTCTTCTTTCCGATGGATATCTTCTTATTGGTGGTGATCTTCTGCTTGATTGTGATCTTCTGCTTGATGGTGATCTAGATCTTATGGGCGATCTGGATCCTGAAATTCGTCTAATCAAAGGTGGAGTTCTTGGACCTCGAGATGGCTTGCTCAATTGTATTTTCGCTGTATGATTAGCAGCTGCTGAAGTAGATGCTTGAAGTCTATCAAGATTAACGAAGGGTTTACGTACCTTCTGGGCAGGAGAATTTCTGCTTGAATCTGAGCTTGCAGAACTGATTGGCGAGAACTCTGGTTCTCGGCGTACAAACCCTGTTCTGTCCGCTTGCTGCGGTTCGGGTGAGTAGCCTCTATCTGGTTCAGTCACAAAAGCACTCGAGTTTGCTGTCTGAGTAGTAGCTATAAAAGCCTCTATCTCTCTCTGCACTAGGCAGTACTAGTTGATACTGATTTTTATTCGATTGTGCGACTATACTTATAGGCGAAAAGATTTCTAAAATGCACAGGAAATATTGACGTAGATATTCTTACGATTTTCAATAATAAATCACGTGACAACAAGGCGTGGTCTAAACCTTTTTCTCTCGACTATTATAGACGGAAATAATATTTTTGTCCCAATATGGCTTGAACAAAAGCGCTTCGATCTACATTGCGACGTAACTGGCGTTCGATTCTAAAAAATACCGAATTGTTGACAATAAGGCGAATTTCAAAACAAAGCGCTCACATTAAACGGATATACGTCACATCACATACAGCTCTGACGCATAAAAATTGGTGTAACAAGGCATTCGTTGCAAACTCTAGCAAGAGATATCGGCAATCGAATTTAAACAAAAACTTTCATGACGTAACATTAAGGCGATAAAACAAAGAATTAATTTGATGTGCTGACGTGTTGCGACAAATACTCCCTTTGCAAAGGTTTTGCAGTCATTTCGAATATATAGGAATGACATTATTTTCCAATTGTTTTCGTGTGTTGTGTTTCAGCTGTTGTGAAATGCTTATGGAGCATTGGACGCGAAATTGTCCGATCATTTAACGCATTTGCGCAATTATTTTTGGTTCGATTCCTGATTCCTCGAGAAATTTTCGTTTGTGCCTGAACTGGCAACGAGGATTTTGATGTCAGCGTTCGCTGGTTGCTTGAAATGTGTTTCATCGACACGCCAGAGCGGTTTGCTGTGGCTTTTTGCTTTTTAGGAAATCTGTGCGGCTTGCAGGAGAAAATCCCTGCGCGGTGCGTAGCAATTCTGACGTCACCAGGAAGCCGTTGTTTTGCGCGTTGCATCTCGATCTATCGCTTTGTCCAACGCTTGTTGTGTTTGTTTTCTGAAATTTCAAAATATTTTTCCGGCAGATGTGTGTTCGAAATTATCTGTAGCAACACTCAGTATTTAAGTTATTTATATTTTGGTTATAGACACACATATTTTCTATACTTATATATATATATAGGCGCGACAGGTTACACTTAAAGTTTGAGACAATTAATTACTGGAATATATATTTACTCACGTTACACATATTTTGCAATTCAATACAATTTTAAATTCTATTGATTTTTAGCATTGAGCAACATTTCCTTAAAAATTTGCATTTTTTTTTAGTTTGCACAATTCGTTCAATGTAAGTTTTAAAATAACGACGCATCACAAGAAAATACGCTTTGAAATTGCTGCTTTTTCACTATTAATTTTAACAAAGGCAGGTAATGGGCTTATCCCTAATTCGTGTTTATAGACTTACACGATTTTGAAGCATATATTTCGCGTGTGAAAAAAAATTATTATGCTTTTCTTTACTCCTGCATGGGACATATTATGTACACTGTCAAAAATTATACGTCGGAAACCAGTTGGAATTATCGGTCTACTGCGGTTTGGCATGCTTGTATCGCATAATAAGTTTTCGTTAGAATTGGGTACTTGCTTGCACTCTACTTTTAAGGAGTGGTTTCCTTCGAGGAACTCAATTAATTTATAGTCCTGTTTTTGTGCTGCCGCAATGTCGCTCCAATTGATTTGGGCTGCATGTTTAAAAATGTGATTTACATCGGGTCGTGACATTAAGTCAGCAACCAGGTTAGTTGCCCCAGGGAGGTATCTTATATCTGTTGTGAACTCGGATATATATGCTAAGTGTCTTGCCTGTCTATCGCAATCGGATACTCGCTCAGAGGCAAAGGCTTTGGTAATCGTTTTATGGTCAGTATAACAGGTAAATTTTCTTCCTTCAAGGAAATAACGGAAGTGCTTAATTGCCAAAACTATTGCTAATAATTCACGATCGAAAGTGCTGTAACGGCTTTGACATTGATTGAGGGATTTTGAAAAGAAACCCAGTGGCTCAACTTTCGAATCTATTTTTTGTTGTAGAACAGCGCCCACACTCTTATCTGACGCGTCGGTGACTAATGCGATCTCAGCATCCGGATTAGGATAAGCTAGCAGCGCATGATTCAACAAGCACTGTTTTGCTTTTTCAAACGCAAAATTCGCCTCGTCTGTCCACTGTACAATTGCATTTCGTTTTGACTTTTTACCCTTCATAAGGTCGTAGATTGGAGCTAAAGTTCTAGATAATAAGGGTACGCTGGGCGCAAAGAAATTTAACATTCCAGCGTACTTTCTTAAGCCTTTTGTATCCCTAGGTCTAGGGAAATCTTTGATTGCAGTTACTTTTTCCGGATTTGGTCGCACGCCTTCGGGCGTGATCACATGCCCTAGGAAGGTTACACTTTTTCTACCATAAACGCATTTTTTTGCATTCAACTTTAGGCCAAATTCGCTTAGACGTTGGAAAACTAACTTTAAGTGTTGTATATGCTCCGCCTCATTTCTGCTGAAAACTAGGATGTCGTCTACATAGCAAAATACAAATGTCAATCCTCTCATGGCGCAATCAATTAGCCGTTGAAAATTCTGCGCGGATGTCTTAAGGCCGAAAGGACTTCTAACAAAATGAAATAGACCTAAAGGTGTCGCGAGAGCAGTTTTGTGCCTGTCTTCATTAGCAATCGGCACCTGATGGAAAGCCGATTTAAGGTCAAGGCACGAGTAAATGCTCGAGCCGTGTAATAAATCATAACTGGTTCTAAGATTAGGTAAACCGTATTTATCATCAATTAGTAGTTTATTCAATTCTCTATAGTCTCCTACAATTCTTAATTCCTTAGTCCCTGCCTTTGGAACAGCGTGCATAGCCGTAGAATAATGTGAACAACTAGGAACCAGAAGTCCGGAGTCTACCATTTCCGTAATTTGTTTTTTTAATTGAGCATAGCGTTCTGGGTGAACTCTATGCGCGCGAGCTGAGGGTGGTCTCCCAGGTTTTGTAGGGAGGTATTGCACGAAATTATGTTTGACTTCGGCGTGGAAGTCTACTGGGGAAGTGAGGTCTGGAAACTCTTTTATTAAGTTTTCGTATTGTATTTCAACCGGGATTTCGTTGCCATCAGTACGTTTAACATGATGTACGACCTTTAACTGCGTTTGTGATTTGGCGCACTCTAAAAGGTTGCTTGCTGAGTGCAAAACTAATTCATGTTCTCTAAGGAAGTCATAACCTAATATTGGCGTTTTAACTTCACATATATTGAAATTTCCTTCCATGGCGCCAAAACCTATATCAATATTAATTTGTTTCTTACCGTAACTTTTTATGTGACTGCCACTTGCTGTGCTAAAACGGGAGGGAACTTCTGTGGTATCGGCATAGGTTTTTGGTATAAAACTCTCTATGGCGCCACTATCAACCAAGTATATTTGATTTGAGATCCTATCTAAAACATACGGTAAGGTTTCATTAGATTCTAAGGCCACATATTGGTTACCTTTTCTTAAATGGTTTACATTTGGTCTGCCATAATTGCATGGCTGTTCACAGCGTTTTGCTTTATCTCCAAATAAATCATGATAATAACATATGTCTTTATTTTGTTGTGGTCTATGGGGAAAGTTCGACCTTTGGAATCCCGCGCCGTAATCTCTTTGCGCCCCCCTGCTACTATAATTTGTATTAGGCCGCGCGTCGCCGTATCGTTGACTCCGCATCGGGTAATGCCTTGCTGTTTGATAATATGAATTTTCGGGTTTTCGTGGGCTATTAAACGTGTTATTAGGTTTCCACGGCTGACGATAATTATTCTGATGTACATGGCTAGTTTTGTTACTCGTGGATGCACGCTGGGCAGTCATTAATTCATTTACTTTAGCGGTTAATGAAGCGATGGTGTCGGGTTCTTCAATCCTTTTAATAGCGCTACTAGTTTTTTTAGTAATGTCATGAAATTCATCTGCATATTTTCCTAAAACACGAAGGGTCTTACCTTTTTGGGCCTGTATTGTTGGTCTAATTATTTCTGGTAATAAATCTATAAATCTACTGTGCAATATTGCTTTAGCCGTCGCATCTGCCTCTGGGTCTAATGGGCAGAGAGCTAACAAACGGCCAATTAACATGGAGGGTCTCTCATTTGCCTCCGCACTTAAAGCATTTACCCTACGTACCCATTCGGTGGGGTTCGTTCCAAAAACATGACTCAAAATCGCCCTTTTTAACTCCGTATATGGCTTTTTAGCAAGGCTCGCTTCTGCTAATTGCGTAGCATATTTGCTAGATTGATCTGCGGTAAAACTAGCGGCCAGCAACGCGAACCTATTGTCCTCGTTGTCTATGCCATTCGAATCATAAAATTTATCCAAAAATACAAAATACGATTTAATTTTTGCGCTCGACCAGACGGACGGTATCTTGAGTAAAGAGTTTCTTAAACTTCCAATGCCATTATCCTCGTTTTTGCTCGAATGAGAGCTTGAGTCATCATTTGGGGTGCCTAATCCTGACGTGGTTGGGATATTATCGCTAAAATCAGGGGTTTGATTTTGTGGCAAAGCTATATTTTGGGTTTCTGGGGTATCAGTGGGATTTTGTATACCCATTGAACTAGCAGCCGCGACGGTGTCGCTGTCATCTGTTTGTTCGTTAGAGGCCATTAGTGCCTTGGCGTGGCTACGGGTAATTCTAGGCGAATATTCAGACGTTTTTAATTTTTCCTTTTTTTTAGAGGGAGGTTTGAAAGTTGCCTTTCGTTTAATTTTACTAACAGAAAACTGAACGTTGCGTTTCATACACTTAAAAATACGGACATTTACTTACTAATATTCAATTGGTCGAAAAACACGCTCGTTGAAATCTCGGTGTACAGGGCTGTCGGCGAAAAAGATGTGCACAATTTTCCTTGTGCAGTCGGGTCGGGGTCGATCCAAAGTTCCGCGGTTGACGGCAAAGTATTTGACCAAGACGTCTACCTTCGTATCTGGATTGTTGCCTCTGGAGTTCTTCGAATCCTTCACTCGATGGAACCAATTTGAAGAAACAAGACTTGTTACAAGACGTAATGGAACACTAAGGAATATTCTTAATGCCAAGAACGTCTCTGTTAAGACCTTGCCTTCAATAGATGTTGGAGTATGACTTGATCGCCACACGAACACGTCTCCTGGTTCGTTGTTGGCTTGCAGAGAATGCACAGCCACAATTCCAAGATTGTCTATATTGCTGATATGCCGGAATTCTCTGATGCTAGGAATAGCAAAATGGTCAAAGGCCGTCCTCTTGATAATGGCCTCAAAAGATCCGTTTTGAAGTCTGATTTGTTGAGTAGTTACTGCACGAGCTTTGAAATAAGAATCGACAAAAGGGCAAGATTCCTGATTTTCAAGTAGCCGATCGGAAGCAATTTGCTCTCTTGATGTGCCTGCACTAAACGGGACGTGGATTCGCCACGAAGGTCTTGGAGCTGGCGGGAGATACAGTTCGTAAGAATCTTCGGATTCCGGAGAACGTTCGTGGCTATTTCTTCTGTAATTGTTTCTTCTTTCCGATGGATATCTTCTTATTGGTGGTGATCTTCTGCTTGATTGTGATCTTCTGCTTGATGGTGATCTAGATCTTATGGGCGATCTGGATCCTGAAATTCGTCTAATCAAAGGTGGAGTTCTTGGACCTCGAGATGGCTTGCTCAATTGTATTTTCGCTGTATGATTAGCAGCTGCTGAAGTAGATGCTTGAAGTCTATCAAGATTAACGAAGGGTTTACGTACCTTCTGGGCAGGAGAATTTCTGCTTGAATCTGAGCTTGCAGAACTGATTGGCGAGAACTCTGGTTCTCGGCGTACAAACCCTGTTCTGTCCGCTTGCTGCGGTTCGGGTGAGTAGCCTCTATCTGGTTCAGTCACAAAAGCACTCGAGTTTGCTGTCTGAGTAGTAGCTATAAAAGCCTCTATCTCTCTCTGCACTAGGCAGTACTAGTTGATACTGATTTTTATTCGATTGTGCGACTATACTTATAGGCGAAAAGATTTCTAAAATGCACAGGAAATATTGACGTAGATATTCTTACGATTTTCAATAATAAATCACGTGACAACAAGGCGTGGTCTAAACCTTTTTCTCTCGACTATTATAGACGGAAATAATATTTTTGTCCCAATATGGCTTGAACAAAAGCGCTTCGATCTACATTGCGACGTAACTGGCGTTCGATTCTAAAAAATACCGAATTGTTGACAATAAGGCGAATTTCAAAACAAAGCGCTCACATTAAACGGATATACGTCACATCACATACAGCTCTGACGCATAAAAATTGGTGTAACAAGGCATTCGTTGCAAACTCTAGCAAGAGATATCGGCAATCGAATTTAAACAAAAACTTTCATGACGTAACATTAAGGCGATAAAACAAAGAATTAATTTGATGTGCTGACGTGTTGCGACACATTCTTGAAAATTCATTTTTAATAAAATTTTGTGTTTATGTGAAATTATAACAAATGTTTGCAATAATTGTGATTTTTTAGTTTATTTTAGTTGAAGATTAAAACTTGCCAATAAAAAAGCACTTACCAAAGACTGTTAAAAAACAAAACAATTTTTTTAGTTCATTTTATTATAAATTACATACTTTCACAAATAGTAAAAACAATGCACAAAATAAATAACAAAAACAGAATGCAACACAAACATACTAAAAAAGAAACCAAATGACTACAGAAGTGGTGTGGGATAAAATCGGTTGCAATAGACTTTGTTGACAACAAGCATAGCTGGCAGGGTAAACCCACAATATATAAACTTCAGCTTGGTGTAGGAGAAATTAACATTGCACTTAGACCTCAATTGATAAATTGTTTCCCAGTGATATGGTCTATTTGTTCCATTACTTGATGCTTGGTTTGGCCACACCCTTTGTAATTTAGGAGTGTTGTACTGTGCAAATTCCACTCTGTTTACACTTATAGCAGCCACTTCGTCATATTGTTGTTTACCCAGAGAATTTTTGTTTTAATCGCTGTGTCGTAACGGAAAATTTTCAGCAAAAATCTATGGCCTAAATTCTTTGCAATCCCTTTCAATGTTTGCGTTATTTTTGCAGCCAATGTGCAAACGATAAACGGAAAGTTTTCGGTAAAATTCCGTTACGTAGATTTCTTGCAACCGCATTCTAATGTTTGCGTTATTCTTGCAGCGAATGTGCAAGATTTAATTTTTTGACACCAATTTTTATGCGTCAAGGCATTTACATCCATTTTAGCATATGTTTTCAAAACGCCGATCCACGCCGCGGTGTAAACATAAATCAGTTTCCCCGGTCGTGTGGTATTCAAACTGTTGTCATTTAACTGAAGTCAGAGGCTGTTTCGCAATCGCGTTTTGACGTAAAAATTGTATGTTTCGTGTCAGAAATAAGTGCAAAGAAGGTTTTGAGGGATCCTCCCTTGTCACGTGACCTTTTATTAGATATTGTAAGAATTAATGACGTAAATCTTTCTTTGTTCGCAGAAATTTTGTTAACTGATTCTCGTCTATAAATAGCGTGTTGAATCAATATACAATGGCCTTTTACCCAGACAGCAAACTCGAGTGCTTTTGTGACTGAAGCAGATTTCGTTATTACGAAGATCAGTATCGAATAAAGTCTTGTCTGTTACTCAAGGAACCAATTGGAGTGTTCGTATGTTAGAAGCAGAAGATGAACAATTCAATTTGAATGCTTAATGCAGTATCTACATTGTAGTTGTAAAATTGATAGATCGAAGCACAAAAGGCAATTAAATGAGTACTCATTATCAATTACATCTATACACTTTTGGAGAAATTTCATATAAAAAATATTGTTTCTATTACCCTATTATCAAGTTGTAAATCCATCGATTTTTCAATCCCGCTGTAAAAAGATGAAAAATAAAAGTTTGCTTACAACACACACAACGCACTTATCCATTAACAAACCAATAATTAAAATCTATTCCAATGGACAGCACTGCCTTTTAATGTATTAGGTCTCCTTAATGCAGGGTACAAATAGTAACAGTTACTTAAAAATGTAAATGCTTGTTCAACCAACAGTACCAATCAAACATTTTTTAGTTTCATTACACTTTACATTCACCCGATCCGTTAGAAATTAGTGCATTTCTAAGCAAAAAGGTCTACGACAATTAGTGCATCCAAAGGATCAAAAAGTCCGACTTTTAGACTTTGAGGTCTCGGACAAATGCACTAATTTGACTTAACAATGTGCTGATTAAGTTTAATAATACTTGACCCACCTAAACCCAAACGCTAACCAGCACCCTAACCCAAATAATGTGCACTGAAATTGAATTAATCTACATAATAAAAGAGAAAGTTTGTGAGATGTAAGATGTAAGATGTTCGCACAGTCGGTGATGATTATAGTATAAATTTCGAGCAATTTAATGTTGCGCCGCTTTAGCTTATTGGTAGAGAACAGCTATCGTGAACCAATGGTCGTGAGTTCAAACCTCACTGGTGGAAAACTATTGAAATGTTCACTTTCTGTTTACAATGTGTTGCATCACAGTGTTACGTCACACTCGATACGATTCACAAAATGTTACAATGCAATTTTCAACATGGTACAATGTTACCAAAATTGTGTTTAAGCACGTATCCCAAGCCCCAGCGTTAGTTAATTTAATATAGGTATATTTAGAAGTAGAGTTTAAGTAAAAGATAGTCCAAGTTTAAAGTATCCCCGCAAATCTTTTTTTCAAGCCCTGCCGGGAAATAAAAAAATAAAACTAAGTATATTTCCTTAGCAAAGTAAAATTTTAATGTTTCCAACTAAGACTATTATGTTTAGGAACTTATTGATGCCTGTTACCGCGTAAAATTTAGGTAGAGTTCGCAAATTTACGAAGTATTGAATTTTTATTTTTAAGCCGTTTGTTAGCGATAGTGATTGAGGCCAAAGGCTTATGACTTCTTACAATGTGTTTACCCACGCAATACTTAGCAGAGTTCGCGAAATATTGCGTTTATTGCAGAAGTTAACAGTAAGCATTTGTTTTTTCAATGAGGATTTTTCTCACGTTTGACGCAGTTTAGCACCGGGATTACGCATTTGCTTAAACATGACGCTATCAAGCAAGTCTAAGCAATTGCTGCTGCAACCTAAAGTTTTACGTTTGGGAGTTATTCTCAATTGACAAACGTCACAGGTTTTCGTTACTTAAAAGATGTATTGCATGCTTAGCCAAGTGTTGTGCGCTATAGTTAACCGACTTCACATCACATGATTTGAAATTTCTATTTAGTGACACTCAGTTCAAACCAGGGAGTCGAACCGGAACCGAACCGGAACTTTATGAACCGGTTTTGGGTCAATTTTTTCCGAACCGTAACCGAACCTGAACCGGTTTTTATAAGATTTTAAGGAGCCGAACCGGAACTGAACCGAATAATTTGAAAGTACCTAAACCTTAACCGAACCCGAACCTGTAAACAAAAGCGGTTCGCTCCAGCATGACGTCACAACTTCTATTTTACCGAGTCAAGTTACGCGATGTTCGAAATTTTATGAAATAAATATGAATATTGAATAAAAAAATCGTTCATTTTTATATTTTAGATATTTCAATATTGAGTTGCTGTTTTTTTTAATAAGTCACGAAACTTAGATTAAATGACTTACAATTCAAAGATTATTCTCTACATTTATCGACCCACATTTTTAGATTTAACGCAAATTATATTGTATCTGAACCGGAACTTTATGAACCGGTTTTGAAATAACGATGTTCGAACCGGAGCTGAACCGGAACTTTTAAATTACTCCAAACCGAAACCGGAACTGAACCGGATTCCGAAAAAATCCTTGAACCCGAACCGAACCTGAACCGGAAAAGTCAAACGGTTCGACTCCCTGGTTCAAACGTTTAGGCATAAGCAAATTTGTTATGACATTTAAAAATATATGTTTGCATTATTTATGTCATTTACGAAGATCTTACGAATAACCGGTAAATATTCTTTTTGGTAATACTGATTTACGGAATGATGAATGGTCGGAATGGTCGGAACGCTCACTAATTTAAGTGTTACAAACCAACGCACAATATTTGGGTTAGGGTGGCGGTTAGCGTTTGGGTGAAGGTGGGTCAAGTGTTATTATCTTTAATAATATTACTGTGAGCGTTCCGACCATTCATCATTCCGTAAATTAGTGTTACCCTATTCTTTGTAACCTGGGCAACGCCGGGAAAGGTCGTGAGTTCAAACCTTACTGTTGGAAAACTGTTAAAATGTTCACTTTCCGTTTACAATGTGTTGCATCACAGTGTTACGTCACACTCGATGCGATTCACAAAATGTTACAATGCAAATTTCAACATGGTACAATGTTACCAAGATTGTGTTTAAGCATGTATCCCAAGCCCCAGCGTTAGTTAATTTAATATAAGTATATTTAGAAGTTTTTGTGTTAGGCAGAGTTTAAGTAAAAGATAGTCCAAGTTTAACGTATCGGCGCAAATCTTTTTTTCAAGCGCAATGACCTGCCGGAAAATAAATAAATAAAACTTAGTACATTTCCTTCATAAAGTAAAATTTTAATGTTTCCAACTAAGACTATTATGTTTAGGAACTTATTGATGCCTGTTTACGCGTAAAATTGAGATAGAGTTCGCAAATTTACGAAGAATTCAATTTTTATTTTTAAGCCGTTTGTTAGCGATAGTGTGATTGAGGCCAAATCCCAATGACTTCTTACAATGTGTTTACCCACGCAATACTTAGCAGAGTTCGCAAAATATTGCGTTTATTGCAGCAGTTAACAGTAAGCATTTGTTTTTTCAATGAGGATTTTTCTCACGTTTGACGCAGTTTAGCACCGGGATTACGTATTTGCTTAAACATGACGCTATCAAGCAAGTCTAAGCAATTGCTGCTGCAACCTAAAGTTTTACGTTGGGAGTTATTCTCAATTGACAAACGTCACAGGCTTTCGTTACTTAAAAGATGTGTTGCATGCTTAGCCAAGTGTTGTGCGCTATAGTTAACCGACTTCACATCACATGATTTGAAATTTCTATGTAGTGACACTCAGTTCAAACGTTTAGGCAAGCAAAATTTGTTATGACATTCAAAAAAAAATATGTTTGCATTATTTATGTCACTTACGAAGATCTTACGAATAACCGGTAAATATTATTTTGGGTAATACTAATTTACGGAATGATAAATGGTCGGAACGCTCACTAATTTAAGTGTTACCCCGTTAAAACAATCATTAAACCAACGCACAATATTTGATTTAGGGTGGGGGTTAGCGTTTGGGTGAAGGTTAACCTGGGCAACGCCGGGTATTTCGTCTAGTAATTACATAAACGCTTTAGGCTCCAATACCTCAATTTGTGACGTAACAATCCTATGGTACCATAGACGAGAAACTTTCTTATGCCCACCCAAGTTTGGGCTTTTTCACCAGCATTCAAATAATTATTACATTAACGCACATTATTTGGGTTAGGGTTAGGGTGGGTCAAGTGTTATTAATGCCATCTCACACTTTTTCTAATCTTTTGTGAATGTTCAACGAATATTTTCAATTTATCTACGCTGGGAGTTTACCTAAAGGTCCAAATTGGTGCATTGCCAAGACCTCAAGGTCTAAAAGTCTAGACTTTTCTGCCATTGGATGCCCTAATTGTCGTAGACCTTTTTGCTTAGAAATGCACTAATTTCTAACGGATCGGGTGTTACATTAGCTTCTCATATTTTTGTTTGCATAGTTAACTAAAGTATTGAGGACGACAAATCATAATGCTGACACGACACGCTCATATCATAGACGTAGCCAAGGAGGGGCCATAGCCCCCCCAAAATTTATAAAAATTTGTTCTTAATAATTTGTTTTTTTAGCATTTATGAGCAGTACCATAACATTCGATCACAGACATACAACACCTTTAATTGTCATGCATTGTTACGTCACAAATAGTTAATATTAAGTTTGCTATACTTATTAATGTAGTTTTACTATTTTTAAACATTTTTTCTTCTTTGAATGGTTTTTGAGTATTGCGTTTAACACTCATTGAGTTGCTGCTCGAAAAGGTTTGCTAGCATTGTTTTTGTGTTCGTTACAGGAGTTAATACAATAACAAAAGCTAGCCAAAAAAGTCCAAACTTTTTCATCAGGGTTGGTAGCCGAGGTCGCATATACGGGCGTTTATGTCGCATATACGGGCGCTTGTAGGTCGCATATACGGGCGGAGATGTCGCATATAGGGGCGTTCGCATAATGTCGCATATACGGGCGAATTTCTCTACCGAACATACTGTGTGGTGTAAGGCGTCGGAATGGCGTTCTATCAGATTTTAGTAGGCCATTATGAAGTGTTTGTGTTGCCTGACAGTTATGACGTCATATCATGTCTTCATCGTGACGTCACACTCATCAAGTGCTGTAGTAAATAGCTCATATTTGGCTAGGTCGCATATACGGGAGTTCGCGTAATGTCGCATATACGGGCGAATTTCTCTACTGAACACACTGTGTGGTTTAAGGCGTCAAAACGGCGTTCGAATAAATTTTAGTTGGCCATTATAAAATGTTTGAATTGCATGACAGTTATGACATCATATTATGTCTTCATCGTGAGGTCACACTAATCTAGTGGTGTAGTAAATTACCTATATATTTGGCTAGGTCGCATATACGGGAGTTCGCATAATGTCGCATATACGGGCGAATTTCTCTACTGAACACACTGTGTGGTTTAAGGCGTCAAAACGGCGTTCGAATGAATTTTAGTTGACCATTATAAAATGTTTGTGTTGCCTGACAGTTATAACGTCATATTATGTCTTCATAATTACGCCACACTAATCTAGTGGTGTAGTAAATTACCATACTGTAATACTGACGGTCCTAACGATTCTTGCTAACAAAATACAGCAGCTGCCAATTAACACACTCAAAATACATTTGTATTGGATAAATAAAAAATATAAACAAAACTATAAAACAAGACTATAAATTAGCAAACGGTTTATATAAGGTTATTTTGTTACATCATACATTCGATTTTTGTTCTGGTAATGTATTTCACATTTTGCTTGATTTCTTTTCGGTTAGCTGACCGTCATAAAATATGGCTTTGTCTCCATGGTAAATTTCGATATACAGCGAGCCAATCCAAAATTTGGCAGCAAAATCGTATAATCTTTTATTTAAAGAAAACAATTACTAAACAAATACTGTAAAACGTAAAATAAAATACCGCGAAATCCAAAAAAGAACGCAACGATATTGCAATAATAATAGTATATACTCACTTGCGGGAGGCTATTTGTATGTTTAAAACAACAGATAAGTAAATGAAAAATAAATAACAGGCGTAGTATATACCCAGCTAACAATTTGACGTCGCAGCGACGTAGATTTTTGGTTTAAGTTTGGTCGATAAGACGTTGCAACCAACGTTATTTCTACGTAAAAGCGTCGACACTTTACGACCTAGATGCGACGTTGTGCAACTACGTTATTTATACGTTTATCATAAACGTTATTTTTACGTAGAAGTGTTTACTCCAGATGACGTAGATTAGACGTTGCAAATTACGATGTTCAGCGACGTTATTTATACATTTATCATGAACGTTATTTTCACGTAAAAGCGTCGACACCAAACGATGTAGATGCGACGTTGTGCAACTACGTTATTTAGACGTTTATCTTGAACGTTATTTTCACGTAAAAGCGTCGACACTTTACGACCTAGCTGCGACGTTGCGCAACTACGTTATTTATACGTTTATCATGAACGTTGTTTTTACGTAGAATGTCTATTCCAGACTACGTAGATTAGACGTTGCAAATTACGATGTTCAGCGACGTTATTTATAAGTTTATCACAGACGTTATTTTGACGTAAAAATGTGTGATCCGGACAAAGTTCATGCGACGTTGGAAACTACGTTGTAAAACTAGGTTATTGAAAGCGTTCACATTGTTATGTTTGCGTAATAGTTTGCACTCCATGCCCTACAAATTACGTTTGCAATGAAGTTACAAATTACGTTCGCAACTACGGTATAATGCGCAAAAAAGAAACATAATAACGATGTTTTTGAACTTTTAAAACACTTATACTTGTTGTGACATATCTGACTGTAATTATTTACACTTGCAAATTCTTACTAAATCTTCTAACCAATTACCATCCAGGAAAATATAGAAATAATATAGTATTGAAGTAAAACAAACACGGCAGTATAAAAATGTTGACAATAAAGAACTGTAAAAAAGACAAGAAAACTGAGAAAATTGCAAAAAACACACAAATTTTATAGTGTTACTTAAATTGCTCTATTACACTAACAAAGTCTAAAAGACAAAATTGAAGAAGTTTTGCATTTCACAGACGATGTGTAAAACAATGCACATTAAAACAGGAAAGTAATGTTAACAACAACAACGTATTGAAAAAATAAGAACAATACAAATCAAAACGGTAAAATGACGTTATTATAACGCTTAAAATGGCGTCCTGGTCTCCAAGAAATTAGTTTTGATGTCAGAATTTAATGTTGATTGTACGTCACGTATCACGTTGTAAATTAGTTACATCAATGGTGGTCACAAAGTTTAAAAATAATGTTAGCAAAACGTTCGCTCTGACGTACAAAATAGCCTAAAACAAGTTATTAGCCTCGAAGTAATTAATTAACCTTGTTCGTACGTCACCTTTGACGTTATAATCAGGTTACTTTGTGGTGCGCCACAATTTTTTTAAAGAATACCATTGAATTGAAAAAACGTTTAAACGACGTCAAAAGTGGCTGAAAAGACGTTAGTTTTGACGTCAGTAAACAACGTTTTTTGTACGTGATTTATGACGTTTTAAAATAAGTTGCATTTGGTTTGTTTCAACGTTACGAAAGAACGTTAATCAAATGTTTGAAGTTACGTTAAAATTTGTCTATAACAAGTTAATTGTGACGTCAGAAATGAACGTGAATTCTACGTCACGTATGACGTTCTAAGCTGGTTGCGTTATAGTTTTACGGAACGCTAAATATACAGCGTTAATTAAACGTGTAAAAGACGTCTAAACCGGTCTAAAAATGTTAGATTTTACGTCAGTAATAAACGTTATTTGCATGTCACCTATGACGTTGTAAATTTGTTTCATTGTGGTTCGTCGCAACGTTAAAAAATAACGTTCAACAAACGTTCGAAGTGACATCCAAAATGATGTAAAACATGTTAAGATCGACGTCTGTAATCAACGTTGTTTGTACGTTACAAATGACTTGAAATTTGGTCGCATTGCGGTTTTTCTTAACGTTAATTTTGACGTTAGTGCTACGTTTTGCATTACGTTTTGATAACACGGCCTCGACGTATTTTCTTAACGTTCGTTTAGTAACATTCCCACAACGTTTACTCTGTTTAAAAAAAAAATCCGAACGTCGAAAAAACGTTGTGTGTTAGCTGGGTATCAAACTAGATTTTTTCATTAAACACAGTGTTTCTACTGAGGACCGCGACTGAAGTGACAAGAAGGATTAGGAACATAAAAAATGAATTTATTTAATTTTAAGTTAAAAAAATTATTCGAACGCCGTTTTGACGCCTTAAACCACACAGTATGTTCGGTAGAGAAATTCGCCCGTATATGCGACATTATGCGAACGCCCGTATATGCGACCTAGCCAAATATGAGCTATTTACTACAGCACTTGATGAGTGTGACGTCACGATGAAGACATGATCTGACGTCATAACTGTCAGGCAACACAAACACTTCATAAAGGCCTACTAAAATCTGATAGAACGCCATTCCGACGCCTTACACCACACAGTATGTTCGGTAGAGAAATTCGCCCGTATGTGCGACATTATGCGAACTCCCGTATATGCGACCTAGCCAAATATATGGGTAATTTACTACACCACTAGATTCGTGTGACGTCACGATAAAGACATGATATGACGTCATAACTGTCAGGCAACACAAACATTTTATAATGGCCAACTAAAATTTATTCGAACGCCGTTTTGACGCCTTAAACCACACAGTGTGTTCAGTAGAGAAATTCGCCCGTATATGCGACATTATGCGAACGCCCGTATATGCGACCTAGCCAAATATGAGCTATTTACTACAGAACTTGATGAGAGTGACGTTACGATGAAGACATGATATGACGTCATAACTGTCAGGCAACACAAACACTTCATAATGGCCTACTAAAATCTGATAGAACGCCATTCCGACGCCTTACACCACACAGTATGTTCGGTAGAGAAATTCGCCCGTATATGCGACATTATGCGAACGCCCGTATATGCGACATCTCCGCCCGTATATGCGACCAACAACCGCCCGTATATGCGACCTCGGCTACCAACCCCTCTCAACTTTTTGGCCCCCCAAATTTTCGGCTGGCTACGCCACTCGCTAATATCGACTATATTTCGGCCATTTTTAGGCAAATTATATTTATTTTGATCTAAAATGTTTAGTTTGACTAGTATTAATTATTGCCACTCATCCAAATGTTTTTAATTGGTCAAAATCGTTAATAAATTGCGATTTTTTTGCTTTTCCGCCATAAGCGTCTATTGTCATTTGAGAAACAAGATGGCGTCCGTGCCGCTATAACGAAGAACGAGTTAGCTGCGCAACTTGCGATTTCTATAGAGACTTTGATATTAGTTATACATACCAGCGTAAGCACCAAAGGCAAGTTGGCAGCTCGAAATTCTTTGCTTAATATCTCCGGAAGTAAACAAGATAACCTAAGCTAGCCAGCAATCAGACTTAAAAAAAAACAACATTAAAATATTAATATTCATATTTATGAATATTAATATTCAGTCATATTCGGCCTTGAAATTAAAATGTGCCCTAAGTGACTTACATAGGGTGATAGCTACGAGTCTACTCTTCAAAATGAGATATGACTCGGCCGCCAATTATTCTTGGATCAGTTATTAATATTCCTTCAAAAATTCATAAACGTCCAAAATTTCAAATCTGGCTAAATAGTAAAAGTCTCATAACTCGAGAAATAAACAAGGTTTACAGTCATAATTTTTACACACTACTCAAAACAACCTAAGCTAGCCAGCAATCAGACTTTAAAAAACAACAACATTAAAATATTATATTTCACATTTTAATTTTAGGGCCGAATATGACTGAATATTAATATTCAGTCATATTCGGCCTTGAATTTAAAATGTGCCCTAAGTGACTTGCATAGGGTGATAGCTACGAGTCTACACTACAAAATGAGATATGACTCGACCGCCAATTATTCGGGGATCAGTTATTAATATTCCTTTAAATATTTATAAACGTCCAAAATTTCAAATCTGGCCAAAAAGTAAAAGTCTCATAACTCGAGAAATTAAGGAGATTTTCAGTCAAAATTTTTACACATCACTCGAAGCAATATAACTTAGCCAGCAATCAAACTTTTTTTTTTTTTAAATAATAATTTTATATTTACGAAAATTAATATTCATATTTATGAATATTAATATTCAGTCATATTCGGCCCTAAAATTAAAATGTGTCCTAAGTGACTTACATAGGGTGCCAGCTACGAGTCTACACTTCAAAATGAGATATGACTCGAGGGATCAGTTATTAATGTCGGTTCAAAAACTTTTGTGAACCCTTTGGGTGCTGGTCTAGAATCCTACCACAGTTAATAAATCAACCCACAATATTTGGGTTAGGGTGCGAGTTAGCGTTTGGATGTGGGTGGGTGAAGTACTATTATATTCATTGTTTAATAATAATACTTGACCCACCCTAACCCAAACGCTAACTCGCACCCTAACCCAAATATTGTTTGTTGTGGTAGGATTCTAGACCAGCGTCCAACTTTTTAACTAGATAGCAGGTATAGTAGGGCTACGGCAACAGCATAATAAATACTTCATGATGTCACAAGCGACATTATAAAATATTGTCGAAAATAAGCATAACTAAATATCAATAATGATGACAAATAATGTTTAAAAACACTCGCTAAAGTGTAATGTTTCAAAACTTGAAAAAATAATTCTCGTTGCGGACCCTCTGAAACCAACAGGACTCAAAACCAAAACGTGCACATTGTGTGCACTTGCGATATGTGACGATTAAGTGCACATTGTGCACTATCGCTCAATGTGCAACTTACAATGTATCAGTGAACGTTATACAGAAAAATAAATAACTTCATATTAAACGATTTTTCCGATGATGTTTTTGTATGGAAAAGATCAAGTAATACATGTTATTTTTCATGCCATTCTTTTTATTATGATATATTTTCTATTTGAGTTCCAATTTTATGGATTTCCGATTATATTGAGTGAATTTATTATGCATGTTATTTTTCGATCGATTCTTTTTATAATTCTTTTTTTTTAATTGAGTCCCAATTGTATGGATTTTCGATTATATGGGTTAAATTTAACAAACAAATAAGTTAACAACTGGAGGTAACTAAACCTGCAAATTTAGCCTTAAAACCGGTAAAAGTATTTTTAAACGTTCATAATTTTTAACTACTCTGCTTATGTGGGCATGGTTATGACGTCATTGGGTATCGGATTGTGATACTTTTTGTTCACGATATTGGTTATCGGAAAAAATGTCACGTTTTGGGTACCCCTACCCAACTGCATGTTGATAGGACCTTTTAAACGTAAGGCAACACTTCTTGTATTTAAAGATCATGTTTGACCATTTTTAATCTAATTCAACTGCAATATTGCATTTTAATTTTGTTAATTTAGAAAAAAATTGGTTAGAATTAGTTGAACATTGAATAGCGATACGTCTGCTTAGATTGTTTGTGTTTGTTTTTAAATTATCAATGAATCCTAAAAATAACTTTCGTAATTAGTGGCTCTATCGACCTCTCTGATTCACTGCATTTTAAAAAATACAAGCATTTTTATTATGAAATCCATTTAAAATGAGTGATTGTACAAGGTTAAGTCAGGCGATAATTGCGTAAATTTAAAAAACTTCAACACAAAAGTTTATTTTATAAAACCAGAAAATTGAAGGAGTCACGGCACGCATATAGCGCAAAAGCAATTAAGGAAACAAAAAAATACTCACTTCAGGGCGAAATACCAATTGTAAGATAAAAAGTTGGAAATGATTGAATAGAAAAATTTTAAACGGAAAACTGCAGCAGCAATATTTGCAAAATAGTTTAAGCAAGATTATAAACGAAATACTATCGATAGGTAGGTAATATGAAAATGCGACAGAAACAAATTAAATATAACCTCAAATGACAAAGGAAAATGAAATTATAGTAAAAATAAATGAAACAATGTGCACCTTCAAATGTGCACTAAACGGTGCACTTATCGCAAGTGCACGTTATGCGCACAATGTGCACATTTTGGTTCGTGCACATATGACAAGTGCACATTGTGCGCACAATGTGTACCTTCGAATGCGGTGCACATATAGCAAGTGCACATTGTGCGCACAATGTGCACATTTTGGTTTTGAGCCCGTCTCTCTGAAACTGTTGTACGGACCCTAGTTTTTGGAACCGCTGAGTTAGTCTTATCTATAAGCCCCTGCAAATGCTACATTACAACCACCTGTATATGTGACATAGGCTACCAACCACTCTCATTGAATGTCATTCGCCAGTTGTGCAAAGTGAGGTACTGAGCCTTGTTTCGAGTGCCTATCTCATAAGCATATCAACATCCACAATTGAGTATAGTTGTTGGATTTAGTTTCAACAAGAGCAGAAATCCTGTGCTGGTCTAGAATCCTATCCTATACCACAACACACATTGTTTGGGTTAGCGTACAGGTTAGCATTTGCGTTTAAATAGGTTAAGCAATGTTATTAAATATAGAACAACGCTGGTTCGGCGCTAGGATCCTACCACTTTTTCGCAAAAGCGTTCCAAGAACTTTGTTAGAAAGGCACTAGAATGCAATCGGGCTAGTGTCTACATTACCTAGTTGAAAACCATTGTTTAATTTAAGGGATTAAAGGTTGGTTTACACTACAGCTGCACTGAGCTAAGCAAAGCGTAATTTGCATTTAAATTTTATCATGGCGAGCATTTCACGCTTTGCTAAACTCAAGCCCCTTGCAGCTAGCTTAAAGTTACGCTTTGCTAAACTTAAGCCCTGTGCAGCTGAAAAAAAAAATGCTTTGGAGCGATTTTCACGCTTTGCTAAACTCAAGACCAGCGCAGGAATGGAAAGATGTTAAGTTTTGGGAGTGATTTTAACGCCCAGCGCAGCTTAGTGCAGCTGTAGTGTAAACGGGCCTTTAGTGTGGACGAGACATGCAAAAAGAAACTCCACTGCGCCCCAGCGTCTGTGGTCTGTGTTCTTCAGTAAATGTTCGTGTAAAAGCGTTTAAAGTAAATTTTCTTGTTAACATTTATTTTCATGAAATTTGATTCTCCATTTGGTAGGGCATTAGCAGTGTATGTTAAACTTAAGATCACTCTGCATTGAATTCAGATTTCAGATCAATTAAACCATCGCAATAGAGGCTTTTTGCGCGTCAACCGTTACCATTCTTTGATTTTTTAATTTGCACTACTGTAACAGGATATTTGGTTACCGAACTTCATCTATCGAAGGAACTGTAACCAGCTTTAGAAATCAATCAGATTGTAATTTTGCCTGTCTTGTGGTTTCTATAGGTAAACATTAGTTTATTAAAAGTCTGTTCGTTTATTTCCATGCATGGATGAAGAAATTAATGACCCATCAAACAGTTTTCGCTTAAAACAATGTTTTTGCGAAATTTTTTTTTTTTATAATCTTTAGTGAAAAATAAAGCTGACAATTTAGCAGCCACGGCCTCTCTGCCTGTTTTCAATTTTTTTGAAATTCCTTTTGCTGTATTTTTTAGGACGTTTCACCGCAGGTTGCTTCGCGCCAGAAACAAAACACTGCATTTTGCCCAACACGACAGTTACTGGTTGAACAGCAGATAATGATAAAATAATTGTAAATTTACAACTAAAGCATTCATTCGCAAAGTTAACAACCATATGCACCAGAGGTTCTATGCTGCATGACGCCCTATAGCAGACTTGGACAACTAGATTTATTTTAGCTTTTTAAAATTAGATTAGAATTAAAATTAGAGCATTTTAGTTTTTCTAAATTAGATTAGAATTAGAATTAGATTGTTTTGAGTTTTTTCAAATTAGATTAGGATTAGCAAATTACCGAATTCCTAGAAAAACAAATTTCAACTAGAATTTGAACTAGAATCACATACAACCAATATAATTTAATCGCAAAGTATTCTTATAAGAATGTGAATGGTAAATATGTGTGTGATGATTTTTAAGCCTTTTTATGCTTTTTAGACTGTAAAATTACATACAAGTCGTTCCAACCAAAGAGTTTATTGAAAATTTTTTTTTTGAAATTCTGTGTTTCAACTGAGTGACTAAAAATACCGTTGGACAAAGTAGCAGTTTTGGAAAAATCCGAATTAGATTAGAACTAGAATTAGAGCACACAGGCAATTCATATATTAGATTAGAATTAGCCGCATTTTGCGCTAATTCAATGAATTAGAAAACTAGAATTATTTAGTTGTCCAAGTGTGCCCTATAGTGGGTCATTTCAATTTTCCAAGGACATCAGCAATGGTTTCGAATGGTATCTTTACACAATTGCGATATAAAATATTCACAGACAGTTATTTTTAAGCTTTGGCTTTGTTGACAGCTATGAACTTTTAAGAGATCGCAACAACGTACTTACATAGACTAATTGCTAATTCTCAGCTGCAGTTACACAAGTAGGCGATATTTCAAAATAGCATAGTGTTCAGTGGACCGTTCTAAAACATCTTAAAAAACACTGCTTACAAATATTATTATAAGACATTTGCATTCAAACTTACTGTTATCAAGAATGGCAGCAATTGCTTTTAATTTTCTAATACAAATAATTCAAAAATACAAAAAAAAATTCTTATCGCTGGTTACATCGCAAGTCCAATAAACTTTTCCAAAGGCGTCAACGACTGGGTTAAACATTTAAAAATTAACAACGTCTAAGTTAAACAATAAACCCTATAACTATTTACCAATGCAGCAATGACGTCTTTAATTGTTTGCCTGTAAACAATTTTTTAAACGGGACAAAGAGTCTTTATTATGACTTTCAATCAACCTTATTTTTTGTGTAGTGTTGAATGTATTTGCGTCTGATTGTTTAAGGAAATAACTGGCGCTAAGTAATATTTTGTTTAGTAGTGGTGCTTAGCACAAATTGTCCTACACCAACAAATTCAATTTCTCGCTGAAGCCACTCGCCAGTCGGGCGAGTGGGTGTCAATCAGCACTCGCCCGGAGCGATTTGCACTTGAGCGGGTGAGTGCTTAATCCCAACCCTGATCTGGTTACAGTAGTGCGAATATTGAATTCGGTAAACAGGATAAACACAAGTTTGTGTTTTACATATTGTTTTGAAATGCCACATGTTTGTTTCATTAAGTTTGCACCTACCACCAGTTATCCCTCTTATTTTCTACCATGTGTGCTAGCGCCCAAATTATCAAACATGTGTACTGAAGGTATTATATGTAAATATCCTTGCAAATTCGTGATCATTTATAGTCATTACAACATCCTTGACAAAGTTATAGATTCATATTTTCTGTGAGTTCATGCCGCGGTAATGGCATGTTCTAAAAGTGAGGCTTTTAATTTATTCTCTTAAGTAACCTGATTAAAAAAACAAGAAGTGTCCCTTATAACTATCACTTTTGTCATGTCATTCACAGTGCAAAATTACTTTTGAGAAGTGTCATAAAACAAATGATATGCTTAGCAAAATAACTATTTCCTTCTCCTCGAGACTCTTTCGGTTGTTTATCAAAATATTGAATGCATAGACTTTTTATCATGTGATGCAATTATTTTTTTTTGTAGTTACTCAAGGGTGTGTCGTAAGCCATTGAACAAAATAATTGGCCTTCAGTTGTTCCGGTTAAACATAGTTTGTTACTAATAAATTAAGACCTTCAGTAGTTCTAGAAACAACAATCATAACTTTTGCTTAAGGGCACTTGCCGCTCAAACAAGTGATGTCAATCAGCACTCATCTGGAGCCAATTGTACTCCCATTGGCGAGAGGGTGAGTGCAAAATCCAACCCTGACTTATTTGTTTTTGCCTGCACACAAAAAGAGCATGAGCAGTGCCCAAAAAGCCTACCACATAAGTTCCCACAAACTGCTCAAGTTCAAGTTCCACTTGGATAATACTGCATTAAAACTGTCATAGTCTGGTCCTCACTTAATATCATTTCCAAAGCGTACTTTAAGACTCATAAGGGATTTTTTTAAAACTGGGGCCTGTGGGTCTGTGAGAAAGTTTTTAGGTATTTTCTACACATCTTTTAATTTATTTCCTGCCATAAAATTTTTGTGGCTGGAGCACATCCTCATTAATTTTACCTCTTTAAGGATTTTTTGTACACTGAATATTTAAATTTTTATAAAATTTAAGGAGGTTGTTAGTTATTTCAAGGAAACAAATTGTGGTTCGGCAGGTTAATAGTTTAAAAAGTACTGCTAGTGGACACCCTAATATTTACAGAGATTTTTTTTTAAGTCATTCTGATATTTTCTAAACTCCATTGTCAAATTATTTTCAGTGGCTTTTTAATTATGATTGTAATCCCGTTCGTAATTAGTTTTCTTGTACAATATTCTTTGACAAAACTTTAGTTTAGTCGCTGGTTAATTTGCTTGTTCCATCATCTTGGTTTATGCATAGACTTTACCCAAGGTGAATAAATGATTCTGGTAACTCATTAATTTTTTTACACAACAGGGTTTAACAATGGAAAATACAATTGGGTATTGATTACTTTAAGAAAACTTAAAAAAAATGAACGAAGATGTGAAAACCACTGCATAACAGTAAACATCTTGTATAATCGGTTTATTTTATAGAAAAAAAGCTGTTTGTGACATGGCTGCATAAAATAAAAAATGTAAAAAATTGTTTTTTTGGTTTTAAAATTACTTAGTGCTGCACACACAGATTTTTGTATTGAATTCTACTATTAAGATGTTTTTTGGGCAGGGTTCCGTTTAATTTTTTACCTAGTTTAGAGGTTTTTTAAAATTTTGCAGAGCCAAAAAAATGTGCAAAGTGCCCAAATTATCAAACTGTGCTGGCAAGCATTTATTTGTTTAGCGTGTTCTGATGAAGGACACCATGTGTATTGGTGTGCACAGCATTTTTAACGCCCTGGATTTCCAGCAGCATGTCAAAACACCCTGAAATTTGATGAAAGTTGCGCAATTATTGTGAGAATTTCCCTGGTTATCATTTGTTGAAAGGAAATTAACTGAATTTTAGTGTTGGAAAGTACCATCTACCTCAAGAGCCTTTGTAACTTTGAGTACACAAACCAAAATATGAAACTGCATAGGTCACGCTGATAAGAATTTTATTTCTCTGTGCTAAATATGCGTCAATATGTTTCCTGAACTTTGCAACGACGTCTAACATACTTCTTTGTGTCATGTACCCTTCTCTAATGCTAAAATAAGGTGCAACGTTTGGTTGCTGAATGCGATGATAAAACCGGCACTCCATCAAAGGTTAGCAGCAAGGAGAAATCATTTTAAAAAAATACAATATTAAAGGATTTATTTATTTCATTTATCTTTAGGCTTATCTTATTTAGCAAGCAATTTTTTAAAAATAATAAGCTTAGCAATTTAAAAATAATACTGGTATATACACTGAAAAATGTTGCGCTTTTTCCGCTCGCTTCCTTCTCCAGGTGTACCATTAGCAAATTAAGGTAAAGAAACGCTGCTCGATTCTATGTCTCTATGACTACGGTGTTTGATAGATTTATTTCAAATTATGTATTTTGAAGTTTGTTTTTTAGTGGCAGACAGATCATAGGTCATTTCATTATAAGCAAAGTAGATTGCCACTATAGTGATTATACATTTGTCGTTCATTTAAAAGACCCAGCATGCATTTGCTGTACTAAAAAACAATTTATTTTGACAAAATTACATGATACACAATGCAGCATTTCAATGATAATAAGAGTATAATTATAATATGTGAAATCACAAAATTGATTTTCAAGAGAAGAGCTGTTTGGTGATTAGTAAGCATTTTGCACTGTTTGTTTCGAAAAAACACCTTTAAACTTCGAAATTTTGGCCTCTATGGACACTGTCAAATTCTTTAACGGCTTCAGATTTATGGTAATTTGCCTAACTAGTGAATTCTATAATATTGCCAGACACAAAAAATCATTCCCAAATAGAATACACACTAAACTATAAAAGTAAGCACAATAAGAAAATCAGACAAAGAAACCTAAACTCAAATATCTTGATCAAAGATGTCGGAAGCCAATAAAAAGCTTTTACTTGTGTTTTATAAAATATGCTTTGTTAAGCTTAGTAGGTGTTTTCACAACAGAATCTTGCCCTCCAAAAAGACACACAATGCTGACCTTGAGGTCTTGGCAATGCACTAACTAGATCTCGAGGTAATCTCCAGGCATAGATAAATTGAAAATATTCGCTGAGAGCTCACAAAAAAAATGTGAGATAGAATTAATAATACTTGACCTATCTGAACCCAAACGCTAACCTTAACCCAAATAATGTGCGTTAATTTAATTAACTATTTAAACGCTGGGGTAAAAGCCCAAATTCGGGTGGCATAAGATAATTTTTCGTCCAGGGTATATAGGACTGGTAAATCACACATTGATGCATTGGGACCTAAAGAGTTGTAATTATTAAATCAATGCACAATATTTGGGTTAGCGTGGGTCAAGTAATTATTAACTTAATCATATTATATAGATTTGTTAAAATTAGTGATTAGTGCATTGTTTTAGACCTCAAAGTCTAAAAGTTAGACTTTTTGATCCTGCCCTAATTGTTGTAGACCTTTTTGCTTAGAACTTCACTTATTTCTAATGGATCTGGTGGAAGGTGTTATATGTAAATACCTTTGCAAAATAGTGTTCATGTGGGCTCCATGAGAAGATTGACATTTTAAAATGTAAAAAAAATGTGTATTTTGCTTGCGCACTTTAGTGAAAAAAGTATGCAAGTGTGTTTGTGTAAAAATATGCTAAGTGGAACACTGTTGTTGGGTATGTGTAAACTTAGAACTTAATACTTTTTATTCAGCAACAAATAGTTTGCGTTCACATAGTTAAAGTTGGCAAAAAATATAGTTCTATAGGCACTCTCAGGGCCACATTTGGCATGCCGGCCTGAACCATGGAGAAACAAAAAGTTTTTAGCCACACCAACTTTTAAAATACAGTGCAAAGAATGTACGACTATCACCCTGCCCACAACTACATGATAACGCTAAACTCTTCAAAAGTAACTACCGTCCACTAAATATGACTCTGCGCCCACAGCTTGCCGACCACTAGGCTACACGTTAGTTGCTCGCCCAACAGCACACCTGCCAGGCGAACTTTCGATTATGTGTAACCTTTCGTAATAAAACGAATCCAATATTATACTTCAAAACATGCCTACTGAAAGAACGTGTCAGAAAAAATCGTTACGAATGTTACAGGAAAGTTTTACAGTCTTAATAAAAATGACAAATTTAAGTTAAATTACCAATTTCAAACATTATGACACTTTGGTTTTGCGATACCTGTAGCCACAGATTTATGCCCTTGGCCCCCAAATGGCCGCTTGGTTGGCCCCCAAGGGGGCCCGAGGGGGACTGTTTAGAAACCCTGGTCTAAATTAATGAAACATAAAACTTGTTCTACTTGGTAAGGTTTTGTTCTAAATACTAAATATTTAGGAACACTAAACACGGATCTGTTGATTATCTTCAGTAGAAAGAGAGTGGCCCAAATAATAGATAAAAGATTCATTCTTTTATTAATAAATATTTGTTATCAGATATATTAGTCATAAGAAAAAAAAAAATTTAACTTGGCTGTACCAGTGCATACATGGTATTTTTCTGATGAAGGGCATAATGGGATTAACTTTTTAATTTGTGGCTTTATCTGATCAACTGATCTGATTTGGTCGAATTTTTGAAAGGAACATATGGTACTGCAATGGAATGAAGAAATTATTTTGTTTATTCTTGTTTGGCATGCAAGGTAAAAAATATTAACTATTTAAAAACAGTTGCTAATAACCTGTGTATTTTATTAGATGGACTGCTAATTTTGTTTGTGCATTAGTCCTGTTGTGAAGAATAATTAAGTTACTGCAAACACAACACAAATGTGAAAAAATGGTTGTAAATGTAGTTTTACTAACAATCATAGTCAAATATATCCACAATAGCATAACTAGTTTTTGACGCATTGTGATTTCTATCACTCCCCTCACTTAAGTCTATGGGACAACTGTGCAAGCAATGGCCATGCTCTGGATACAGTCAAACCAGTGGTTTTTAATTTATTTTCTGTCACACCACATTTTTGTAATTGTCTTATATTATATTGGAGTATCATACCAATATCGTTTTAGTTTGTAGATGACAGTAAGTGAGAGATGACAATAAGTATATATAATTTTATATATATGTAAATATATATATATTGCTTTTATTTTATTTTGGATTTTTGTAAGGCATGCTTAGCCTTTGCAAGGCACAAGATTAAAATCCAATTATGAACTGTTTTATCTTGCATATTTTACTTGAAACATGTTAGTATTCATTTAAAGTAATTTTAATGTTTCAGGTTATCATTCTGTCAGTCAAATATTACAATTTCATAGAGATACAGTCTGTCAATTACAACAGACCATACAGTTTTCATTTCGCTCAGCATAATTGTCAAATATTGGTTATGCATTACTGGTAGTAGTAACTTTGCAATTTTTTTTATTACATATAACAATGTTTTAGAAAAACAGACTAAATTGCTGAAAAGTGCATTGTGCTGCATTTTACTCACTATAACAGGGATGGCGAACCTTTGTATCGCGCGGGTCACAAACACGACTTTAGTTTTTACAAAATGCACAAGTGGGTAATACATTTAATTATTTGCTAATTTTATGCGAAACTCTGCTGTTGCGTCGTTTCAAGTGTTATTGTCTGGGTTGGTAATTCAAGGTTTTCGGAGGATTTCCAAATTCGGATTCCCACAAATATTAAGATGCTAAATAGTTAACAAATACTGCAGCATTTTTTATGGGATTAGAGGAGTTCAGCAGAAAGTTTTCAGCATGATTTATTGATTTAACGACGGGTTTTAAGTCCGCGATCTCATAGTTTTCCTTAAAGGATCACCACCCGATACGTTTGCAGCGATAACAAAATGCTTTTTGTTGTCTGCTTTTCTGCACCAATTTGTTGAAGTGCAGTTAATGTAGGCCTACTCGTCACGCCTTAAAACACTTGTGCACAACCCACAGATTTACCAGTCCTTATTTAAATAGTGTTATCTAACGAAGAACTTTTTTTTATATTTGTTCTTTCATGAAAATGATTGACAACATTTTCGATATTAAGTGCAAAATATCAACAACCTGTTATTTGTATCATGTTTTTGTTTTGTTTTTTATGCCGTTATTTTAGAATACCCAGGATTCTGCTTTATATCCTTATTTGCAGAAGTTTTGCAAGAGTTTTTAAAACATAACTAAAGAGTATATATATATATATATATAACTTTTAAAGTTATATAAGTGTAATGAAATTATTTAAATTTATTTTTTCAGCTCATAATGCCGGTTGAAAATTTCCAATTACCACTATCACCAGGATGTTTCATAAAAGAAAGATGGAAAATTGTAATTAATATTTTTTGAAAAAATTTAAATACTTAATATCATTGGATATAGTATTGTTTTTATTATTTTAACACTAAGATTAAAATTATTCTGACATTTACCTTTTAACAGAGTTTTGCAGATAGTTTTTGTATTTTATTATGCCATTTTGTTGCAGACAAAAAAAATTGGAGGAGGTGGATTTGGTAAGTAAATTGTATGTATAACCCTAGTTTTTATCAACTCTACTAAAATAATCTTTCAATTTTGTTGAATGAATTTTTAGAATTATGATAAATTATCAAAAAAATAGCAAACTGTGTTTTTAAAGTTTTTTTTAGTAGTGATGAACAAAATGAAAGATTGCCATACACTAACTGCCCTAGTTTTTCGGGACACATCTTGTTCTTGTCGTTATTATATGGGCGAAAATTTATTTTCGGGACATGTCTTGTTTTTGCTGTTATTATTTAGGCCGAAAATTTACACATGTGTTGTTTGGTTAACTTCGAACTACGGTTCGTGAATTTGCAATTTACAAGGGGGGTCCTGAATTTTTAACTTAGGCAATTCCCCTATATAGTGATTGTAATGATGTCATAAAAAATTATCAGACACAGCCTATTTACCTCCAGCAAAAGCGAACCTTAAGAAGGCAGAGTGAACACGTCGAAACCGCTTAGTGTGCAATTGTTAACTTCAGGCAACAAACTAAAATTAAGGAACACTCTTCTAGATCAGTGGTCTCCAACCTGTGGGCGCGACCCAAAGTGGGTTCGCTTAAATTTTTTCTGGGTTGGCATAACTCACCATAATATTTGTTGCTCACTATACAGGCGCAACCACCACACTAAATGGAATTTACTGTTGAAACAAATTGCAATTTTTGTGTTCGGGCATGTACTAAATTTAGATTCATATTTAAATAAAACTTCTTAAAATAAATCATTTTGGTGCACATTAGGGTTGTTCAGATTTAACTTTTTTTTGAAAATTTATGCTTCCTGCTTGATTTTCCATTATGTGTCACATAAAAATGAGTTTCGTAAGTTTTGAAAACAATTGGACAACATTAAGGGGCTCCGCAGACACCCCAAAGTTATTACACTGAAATTGCTAAAATCTGGGACTTCCCCTAACACGATACTGTACATTTTTCTTAAAAAACACAGAAACCTTGTAATTTTTATATTAAACAATGGTGAGAAAGCATCACTAATCTATTTTCCAGTTTTATGTAACTTAAAATGTATTCTTAAAGCCCCCAAATCCCCACTTTACCCCATTTTTGGAGCTGTCATTTAATTTATCACATATGTACAATAAAATATATTTTAACAAATTGTATATTATGAAAAGCAAAGTATTTTAATCAACAGTGAATGAAGGAATATAGCAAAAGTATACCAATGTCATAGTTAAAAAATGTAAAAAGGAACATCAATGAATAGCTTTTTTTATTTTTTAGCCAACGTTTTTTTTTAGAAAATCTGGGTATGATCGCCTGTGATCTTTAACAGCTTGTAGCAAGTTGTTTGTTGCTGTGGATTGTCGGTTAATATAGCAGCACAATCTGTGTTTACTTTTAAGCCCTCTTTCTGCGGCATCATTCACAACTTTAACAGTACATGAAGACTTTAACTCGTTGTACCCATTATGAGCACCATGAATCGGGAGAATGCGTCGGCCAATCACATATCTGATTGAGTAGCGTAAAATAAACCAGGAATCTATGCCAATCAAATCCTCTAAAGTGGTATAACTTTTGATTTTATGATGCAAAACTTGAATGCCTTGGTGAAAATCTTCAAGTTTTGCAGTTGCAAGAAGTTTTTGGGCAATTGTTGCCTTCGTGTCCTTGGTCATTTGTGAGTGATTACTAAACAAGGAAAATGTGACAAGTTTGTCTAGAAAAATAGCATCATTACCCATCTGTTCAGACCACATAAACATTTTTGGCCATAGAAAATCCCATCCACCTTGTACTGTGTGTTGCACCTGCTTGAGCGTCTTCTTCATTCGTATGGACATTCTTATTATTCCAGTTCAAATGTCCGGGCAGAAGTCGAGATGCCAGCGGATAGTCTCATCGTCCAAGAGTGTCAGACCATTTGTCCCACTTGGTTGGCGATATATCGGCACCGTGAGACTATGTGATCTGCAGTCTGTTCCTCCAAACCACAGTCACAGAAGCCCCATTTATTCATGGAAGACCTGGCACGCCCGACCCCTGTTCTCAGCCTGTTAAGGCGAGTCTAGGCTCGAATAGACAGGCCAAAACCCTGAGGCTTATTGGAGGTGGTGGGGCAATTGTTGTGGAGAGGGGTAATCTTGCTCCTCATTCCATTTGGTGGCCATCCGTTCACCTACACCAGAGCTTTCACATTTCTGCAGTGATTTGAGTGCAGCTGGTACAAAGGGGCATCTCGAGGATAGTAGCCTTTGGTATTGTGGCTCCTCTGGGGCGAAGCTCAGCGGACTAGATGCCTGCCAGGGTCGGAATGTGACTGTCCTGTCCAGATGCAATGCGAGGTATGTAGACATGGAAATCCAAAGTTCTTCCATTGGCATTGACGGACAACACACGTTTAATTTCCTTGTTATTGAGGTGGACTAAGAGTCCTCTGAACACTGCGCCAATTCCCTTCAGCATGCAAGATCGTCCAGTCATCAGCGTATGCTTGGAGACTGTGGCGGGCAGATCACTGTAATAAACATTAAACAGCAAAGGAGCCAGAACTGATCCCTGAGGCATGCCGTTTCTAAGGCGTCATAACCTGCTTTGATGGAGCCGTTGTTTGTCTTAAAACAAAGCTGCGATTATGGACAAGTTCCATGATCATGCTGACCATGTGTTTGTTAAAAATATTAATCACTGATTATGCTGCTATGTTAAATGACAATCCTCAGCAACGTGCAAGCTTGCTACAGGCCTGTTGAAGATCAGAGGCGATCATAAACAGGTTTTAAATAATTCGATAAAATGTATTTTATTGAATATATGTGATAAATCAAATGACAACTCTAAAAATGGTGTAAAGTAGGGCTTTGGGGGCTTTAAATATATATTTTAATTTTAAAACTGGAAAATAGATTAGTGATGCTTTCTTGCCATTGTTTAATATAAAAATTACAAGGTTTATTTGTTTTTAAAGAAAAACGTACAGTATCGTGTTAGGGGAAGTCCCCGATTTTAGTGTGATAACTTTGGGGTGCCTGCGGAGCCCCTAAATGTTGTCCAATTGTTTTGAAAACTTGTGAAACTGATTTTTATGTGACACATAATGGAAAATCAAGCAGGAAGCATAAATTTTCAAAAAAAAGTTAAATCTGAACATCCCTAATGCACATGTGTAACCACAGTTCTCTGGAAATGTGTATAATCTACGCATATTTGCTCATGTTACTTATGGGGTCGCCATATAAATTCTAATTTCATTTTATTTAAATTGGGGTCGCTTATTAAAAAGGTTGAAGACCACTGTTCTAGATCATTTTAACTTAATATTTTCAGACTGCTTGAAATATGAAACAACAACAGTGTGTTATTCACTAAAAAGTTTCTATAGCCTTTGAAGATCATTGTCTATAAGCAAATAGTTATAATTAGAATTGTACATGAATTAACCATTGTCCTACTCCATTGTAATTATCAGATTATAGATGAATATATATATATTCATTATATTTGTCAAAGTTGCAGAAGTATGATTTATTTACCAATGCCATATTATGTTAGGTCTTCCTTGAATATTATACATGGTAAGTTTTAGGCCTGTATAATTGTTGAGGCTTGGTTTGTAAATGTTGTTTAATGTAGGGTTACCATATTTTCGTGGCCTAAAATCCGGACACTCTTTAGTCCCCACTAGCGTTTTTTAAAATGAGGTATGAACACATTGTCTTTGTCTATCAATATGACACACTAGCAATGCTTTGCCTATCCATTGTATACCGGAGCGGATTTTTGAACATATTTTAGTGAATTCACTAGACTATTGGGTCATCTCTGATTTGACCTCTGGTGATCTCTAGGCTAGGGTTACTATATTTGATACTGCGCAATCCATAACAAATTTACCTCAGTTGCATGATATGCGTGGGGGGGTATTTAGGAGTCTTGACACCCCCCTTTGAAATCTCAGTAAACAATGATCACAAAAATAAAACCGTAACTGCTGCGATGTTACATCGGAAACATTGCACCTGGCATTGAAAACATGTCGGCCGCCTAATCAGGTTGGTGCTTATCGCCGTTAATCACTGCTTGTTATCGTTGTTTCATTTGGCATTTCGCCTGTCACCGACTCAAGTAATCTGGAACAGGCCTTTTAACGCATATGTATTTTATTGGTAAAACGAACAGACTTCTCAACGACGTAGAGAAAACAGGCGTGTAAACTACATTTGCGTGCATAATTGCCTGTACGCAATTAAATTTTCCGGACATATTAGCGGCGCTGTCGTAACCTTGACCACGCATATTGTCTGAATTTAAATTCCACCTGTTCAAGCTGTCTAAAATTAGGTTACTCAGTGCATCCCCCGTCAAATCTTCTGCTTGCATGAATCCCAGGAAGTCTTCGTGCACCCATCATCAACATATCGAACATATAGCGAAAGTTGCTCGATGGCAGAAACATCGCTAGTTTCGTCGGCTAAAACGCTAAATTAAACTGACTTCTTGACTCGTGCAATTATTTTTTGACGAATGACATCGCCGACAACATCAATAATTTCATTCTGGATTTGTGGACTGTAATACATGGCAGCCCGATTGGATTGAGACAGCCCGATTGGATTTGAGACTGAGGTGTCTCCTGCCGAAGTTTGAAATCTTAAAAGTGCCCGAAAATTGCCTTCGTTTTCTGCAGTTCGAAAGTTTGCAGGAGCAGTTAGCTGACCAGAATCGCGATGCCCGCGAAGGGGAATGCCGCAGAATATTATACTCTCTACCACAGAGACAAGAAAGTTATTTTTTAGAGGTAGCAATCGTTGTTGATCTCTATCCATTTGTTCCAAAACGTCTCCCCTCTCTAAGACCTGAAGAAATGACTCCGCTTTTACGGTTGCTGTTTTATGATATTCGAGCGGCGCGTGAACATTCAACAACGTAGTCCCTTTTACATATTCTGCCGCACTCCGTAGTGGACTTTTGCTTTAGGGATGACCCTCCTGCCTTTTCCGGTGCAAACAGAACGCAATGTTTGCAAAATGCACCTTGCACTACATCGCTGTAAACAAGCCAAGGATGCGCTTTAAGCCAGGATGCATGGAAGGATACATAACAGATTTTGTTGTTTTTCATTCTTTCTAGTCTTGGGAATAGGTAAGTTTCGTCTGGCATCCACGGATTTAACAAAAGTTTCCGCTTTGTCTCCTTCGAAATATTAGCTCCAACAAAATTTCCAATGTCATTTGGAGACCCAGTTTCAGACGATTGTTGTTGAGGTGACACTATACTCGCTGATTCGATTTGTGTTTATCTTTTTCATGGCTCCTTTCTGGCAATTCTAATCGACCACTGACACTCGTTGTGTCAAAATACGATGTGATTCTTCTTACTTTTTGCTTCTTTCTTTCTGGAGAAGTCATATTTTCGGATAAAACTCGTACTTTCACTGACAAACTTTCAAAAACACTGTCCGTTAGAACAATATTGTTATTGCTTCACTATCATTTAACTCCTTTCGAATCCACGCTGTGTAATCGTTTTATTTTTTATTAATGACCTAGATACTTCTGCCTTCCTTCACGATGAATAGTCTAAATAACATTTTCCGCTGAGGAGATATATTATTAAAACGTCGTCGAACTATAGCTTCCTGCTTAACTGATAATAAATGGCATCTTACTTGTTTGTTTTCTTTTTGTACAGTTTCAGCTGAATAATTCACTAAATATACCGAGTTTAAAAAGGGCGATTTTGAAGCCACTTTCCAGTCAATCGGCGAAACTAAACTACAAATATCACCAGATTTGTTGATAAGCAGCGTTAATTTTGCTGACAACGAAGTGCAACAGTTTGTGATTGACACGTCACAGAGCCTGTTCTGACACCACAATCTAATAGTTTTCGTGCACAATTGAAATCACGTGCCAATCGGACGTGAATGAGTCAACAGAGTGTTGTACTTTTCTAACGTCCAATAGACAAATTTAAAGAGCCGTAAGCTCCTAATAATCGCCGTTTTTAGCGTCTAGAATACACGAAACGTAAAATTTTTCCGCTAAGGGTGTTCATACGACGCACGTGTTCGCTTTTGCTGGACGTTAAGAGTTTCTGCTTATTTTTTATGACGTCATTATTCATTACAGTCAGACGGAAAATAGGGGAATTCCCTAAGTTGAAATTGCGGGACGCCCCCCTTTGAAATGGTCACGCTACGTGCCTGATTGCAATACACGAATGCAAGTTCTCATTAAGTATTAAACAAAACGACAATTTCCTTGGTATTCTCATTTGGTCTGCAACAGACTTCTTGTTGCACTATTTTTCTACTGCTTTATAATTTTTTTCAGCGACCATACGCTCTTATTGTTTCAGACATGTTCTAAATTTTGCAATATCGGCCAAGATATAAGGCCTTCAGCTACTAGCCCAGCTCCACTCATCATCCATGAATCCCAAATAGAGCGCTGTATTGTCGTTTTAGACGTAACAGTGAAATTATTACCTGCAACGCAACAAACAATTTAAAAAAATTCCGGACATTTAAACATATTTTGGCATTTCCCCCCGGACACAGTTTGAACACTAAAATTCCGGACATGTCCGGGGAAATCCGGACGTATGGCAACCCTAGTTTAATGTCACTTTTTGCACTGTTTATGCAATTACTTCATTGATTTATGAATGTTAGATATAACACATTTAATTCGTAAAATATCTCACTGTTAAATGTTAAAGTGTACACATATTTTTCCGGTGCCATTGGGTCATTACACCTTCAGTTCCCATAAAAAAAGGATTTTAAATGTTTGGTGGACTATTTCCGGTGACTTCTTGTTCTAGCTTTTTGAATCATACTATGTTGTCTTATATTATATATACTAGACGAAATACTCTGTGTTTGCCCAGGTTAAATGGAATATTTACCAGTTATCCTTACTGGTTGAAAATGAATTACCCCAGGGGCGTATCCAAAAATCGAAAAAAAGGGGGAGAGTCCCCAACTTTCAACTGAGGGAATTCCCCGTTTTTCTGTCTGACGTTAATGACATTATAAAATAGTGACGTATATGACGTCATAAAACAGCGATTGTAATGACGTCATAAGTAATAAAAATAATCATCAGAAACAACAAAACGTCCAGTAAAAAGCGAACCTTTAGATGCAAAGCGAACACATACGTCATTCACACTCCTGCCAGGCACCAGCTGCGAAACCGCTAAGTGAGCCATCAGTAACTTCAGGCAAAAAACGAAAACAAGACCGTGAAATATATGTAGGGATGTTCAAAGTAGAATCCCAAGGTATTCTAGAATAATAGGTTTTGAATCTAGAATAACGAATCCAGAATATCGAATCCTAGTATATTTTTATTAAATTATCTAACCTTGGTTTTGTTTGGGGAAGGGATTAATCTTAATCTACCCCACAGGGCCTACAATCACAGCAATAAATCACCCAAACAATTTGCTAACATGTGTACATTATAATAAAAAAAATCTCCCATATGTTTAACATTCTTAACAACTGTCATTTGAAGCAGTTCTGTAAACTGTAATATGTCAACTGTCCAGGTTGTTGTCAAAACTTATATTTTTTCCAATAGTGAGTACAATGAAACACTGCACAGAGAAGTCTTAAGCAATTCGGTCCTGTTTTTTAAAGCATCGTTGGGTTTTGGTGCTTCTTTTTTGACTTGCATAACCTCGCTGAATATTGGCCTAAATGCATAACCTCGCTGAATATTGGCCTAAAGTTGACCTTAAGTAACCCTATAGCGCATTTTGTAGACGGCCAGCACGTTTTACAACGTAATATTACTTTTGCAACTTAACGCATTTAGGGCAATTGCGAACTCCACACCAGACATTATACGTTAGCCGCTCGCCCAATAACGCTTGATTGACACCTAATTATTAGACGAACGTTATCGCGAGACGCGGTAATTGGTCGCCCGAAAAAAACGCTGACACTGAACTACCAGGTTACATTTAAAGCAAGCTCTGTAAATTGGTCGCCGCAGCGACAGGCCAACTTACCACACGCGTTTGTACAATTAGGCGCAACAATCGACGGTAAAACATTAAATTATATCGGTTCCAATTACCCGAAATAAATGGCAGAATTGGATTCGAAATTCTACTTTGAACATCCCTAAATATATGCGATTGATTTTAGTAGATCCATGTACGGGACTACGCAAAATTAAAAGCATGTTTGTAGCCACCTGCAATACTAAACTAAGATTTTTTCCCGGGTGTTATATGATTAGCGCAACTTCTGCGCCGAGCTGTGTGCCAAGTTAGCTAAAATACAAGCACGTCTTACACCAGGGGTCGGTAACCTTTTTCTAGTCGAGAGCCAAAACCAAACTCAGAAAGGTATTTGCGGGCCGCAAAAGTGTTATTGAAAAAAACAACTGTGAATCAGGCGGCCCTCCTCGGATCTATTTTGCACTTTAAAATGTGTTTAATTGCATTAAAGGAGGCAGGAAAGTGTTGGCCCAAATGTAAATCTAGTTTGGTGTTTGTTAACCTTTTTAGGTCAGGGCAGTGGCGTATCCAGGGGGGTTCCGACCCCCCCCCCCCCCTTTTCGTAAGTGACATTATCGTTTTTTGTTCGTTTTTTTCAGGGTTTAACTCACCGTCCGAAGTTGCGTTTTGTTTAGTGTAATTGGGTCATGTGTCTTGCTAATGCGAACCCAAATTCTAACGCAAAACGCCTTTTTTGTTTCTTGTTTGGTCAACCGTAAACGCAGGATATTTTTTTCTCTTTCGCCTTTCATTGTTCGTTTGGGTTGACTGATCAGCAAGTGTGTTTGACAATTAATAACAATAAATCAAGCGGTATCTGTAATTCATCGGGCCCGCTGCCTCTTCGACAAACTATACACGAGTCCATTTTAAATACTTATTGAAATTCAAGAAAAATAAGTTATCACGGTTGGTACCATACTGCATCCAACGATAAAAAATCCCGCTTGAAAAGTAAATTTGGTTAGTGTTTAAACCGCTGCAATAAATGCAATATTTTGCTAACTCAGTCCAAATGTTGCGTAGTTTATACTCGGTTAGGGTTGTTGTAAGTTGTTTGTGAAGTTACTTAATGCCTTGAATTTTAAGGAAAATGCTGCAATAAACTTAGACTATGTTTTACGTTGTTAAACAAACTGCAAAAAGCTCTTAAACATAAAACTATAAACTTTCACATGAAACTTTATTTTTTTTTACCGTGATATTTAAGCAAATACATGATCCCGGTAATAAACTGCGTCAAACATAAAAAAATCCTCATTGAAAAAACAAATGCTTTTTGTTAAACTGCTGCAATGATGCAAGTATTGCATGTTTATACCCATTGTAAGAAGTCAATAGGCTTTGGCCTCAATCACCATCACAACATTGCTGGGAAGGCTTGTTGTACAATATCCATGTAGGTTTCCTGGTGTTTAAGCAAAGTATGTTTAGCATACAACCCGTGTGGTAGCAGTATTTGACATCCAACGAAAGAAAACCTTGTTTGAAAAGTAAATCTCCTTAGTGTTCAAACTGCAACAACAAACGCGATGTTTTTCAAACTCTGTCTAAATTTTGCGTGGTTAAACATACTGCTAGAAGTTTTAAACTTAAGTCTTTACTTGGAACGTTGCACACGTTCGGTTACAATAAATTTCATAACATGTTATGTTTTTTTGCCTTTACGTGTAGCCTATTGTAGACACCAAAGCACTGGGTGTTCCTTGACTTATAAGGATTGAAATTAAATTACTCTTTTCATACGTTTTTTTATACACAGCGACAACATATGTAGCGTCATTTATCGATCCAGAATTGCTAACAAACACCTTAAAAATAAAAATTGCTTACCCGTCACCAGTTTGCGGCGGTGCTCGCTTGAGATGTGCAACTTTCTCATGGAAAGAAACATTTTTTTCTGTATGGGAGCACACGACTTTATTTTTTCCACTTGCTCGGCGACTCGCTTAAGAGGGAGCAGAATGAGCCACGTTGCTCTGTCTGTGTCTTCCTAAAACCGAACATGGTCATTTTGACGACTCACAAACTTTCCATTTTATATATATATAAAATATTAAACCCTGTATCGTTTTTTTACTTCAGGAGAAATATTTGAAGCAGTTGACACAGCAAATGGTGAAGCTGTAGCTATTAAAGCAGAATCTGCAAAACAGTCTAAACAGGTGTGATTTTACCTAAATATTTTACAGTATGTGTAAGTCAATATGTATGGAACCTTTACTATCTGTACTCGGCCAATTTAAGGGTAGTATTAGTGCTGATTTGAAACCAGTTTAATAATATAGGAATTTTAACCAGGATTTGCGACGCTTGAAAGGTAATTATATCCAAAATACTAGGTTAGCAAAGTCTGGTTGACTATGCCCCATTATCTATAAAAAAAATACTTCTAAACATTTTTATTTTATCTTATTTGCAGGTTTGAACATAATAATTTGGTATTGGATTGAAATTTATTGCGTTACGCTTTGCCCAACATATTGCGAATCAGTATCAACATAAAAAATTTCAAATTATCAGACATCCTTCCCCTTGTTTCCTAAAAAGTGTTGTGCAATAATACTTTTATGATTTAGCAAAATAAACAACAAGATAAATCTTTTTGGGTGAATTTTTAATGTAGTTCTAATAATTCATTATAATCTTCTAAACATCCTGGGTGTCTAATCAAGGTAAAAAATATTAAACAAATTTCAATATATGATTTTTTGCTGATTTGTGATGAGAAACTTGCCAGGAACTCCCAAATAAGTCCCAAGAAAATATCATGTTTTAGATGTCATAAGGTCAATATTTGTGTAAAAAAGTTAAAATCTGTTGTAAAATGCACAAAAATCTTTTATAAAATTAACAAAGACTGTAGTGAGCTTTCTGAAATTGTTGTTCAGTTTTTGATTTATTAGAAATTTGTTTTTAACTACATTAAACAACCTTATATATAACTCTATTATATTGATTAGATTAGAGCAATATACTATACACACGAATTGGCAGAATTAATCATGCACATCTGGTTTATCGCATTAGATTTAGGATGAACTTCTTTTTGTTGTAGATAGTCGTGTATCTGTGATATTAACAAATGTATTAAGCAGTATTTGTTGCGTCTTTTTTGATGATTTGAAGTTATCCTATTCCTATTTGGATAACAATATTCTAGGTTTGTTTATTTTTTGCTATCTTTTTGACCTGTTAACTGACTGGTTTTCTAAAAAAAGTAGTGTGTTATTTTCTTTAGCATTTTATAGCTGTTTGTCTCATTTCTAAGAGTTTTACTTAAACCTGAAAAAAAACACTGATTTGTATTCCACCGGTCATCAGTGAAACATCAAAAACAAGTGACTGACGATGGCAAGACACTTATGCGTTATACAACAGTGCGTTGTTTAAATCAAAGTACTCCTAATAGGTCAAAATTTTAATTTTAAAGGCAAAAAAATTTTAAAATCAGTTTATACATATGAGACCATTCAAGAAAAAACTATTTAAATTCATTACTTATCCCCTAAAAATTTGAACCCTTACCGAAATTATCAGGAGTTACTACTTAAACATTATTATACCGGTTCCTTAGAATTTATCAGTGGAGCCAAACTTTACACAATACCTGATGGTTGGGCATTTTTTATGTTGCTTCTGTTTTGCAATGCAATTTTGCGTCAGTAATACCTATTTCACCACATTTCGCTTTTGTAATCGTATCGATGCTTTGGCGCAATCCAACTGGACAATTCCTGCGCTCAACATTCCATACTACAGTCATATAATTTTTAATGACAGGTTATATGTAGGATGGCGTCAATTAGTAGTCAACCAGTGACTTGCACATAAATTTGCAAGCAAGTGCAAAATCTCAACCCTGTAACTTGTTATTTGATACTGTTAATTTAGGTCCTAAAGATGGAAGTGGCAGTTTTAAAAGCATTGCAGGGAAGAGAACATGTTTGTCGCTTCATTGCATGTGGAAGAAATGAATGTTTTAACTATGTTGTTATGTCCTTGGTGGTATGTAATTTAATATTAACGTTGTATAGATAAACATAGATTACTATACATAAACTTATTTTCTTAGTAGTAATGTGTTTTAAACAGGATCTTGGTTTCAAAACAATAGTTTAAAAAAGTGTTATGCAGAAGAAAATAAACTCAAGTGGAATTTTATGGCAGCTTTTGTAGGATATAGTATTTTATGGTCATATTAAATCTACATAATCTAGAATCTCAATCTAGCAACATTGCCCTGCCAAACATTGCACCTGCCACATCCTAATCGTGGCTCCATATCATTGGTTTCTTAAGATGTTTACTTGTCAAGCCAAGTAATCTCAAACAGGCATGATAACGAAAAAATTAAATGGTAAAATACATGCCAAGATTGTAGAAACTAGGCATGTTCATTTTTTTTGATATAATATCCACAGAATATATAATATCTGGTGCACTTTATTAGCGTCAAGCCAGTTAAGCGCTCTTTGCCGCAAGTTGCTTGGTTGAACGTTTTAATTATCCCCAATCTCGCAAACAAAACGTAATGCAGTAGCTGTTATAACAGGCAATATAATTACAACTACAACAAAATCCGTTAGGCAAGGGATATAAGGGTATGCTTGCAAAAAGCGAACATACATTTCCGATTTTCAGTACCAGTAATCTTTCACAATCTATCGACACATGACTTTCTTGGATTAACTTTAATTTTCGAGTTAATAAAATGCGAGAAATTTATGGTGATTTGTGTTTTCATTAAACGAATCTCCAACATTTTGGCAAGTTTTAACCTCGGTGCAACAAGCTACAAGTCCATATATTTGTGGTAATCTGTAAGTTTTGTCTGACATCCACAGATTTAAAAAAAAATTGCCTTGACTTTCTTGAAACATAGGCTAATCTTGAATAAGCACTACCTGTTTCTTTTTTATGAGATGTACAATTCATCTGTAGCCAGGGGCGTATCCAGAAATTCAAAAAGGAGTGGGTCCCGAATTTTCAACTTGGGGAATTCCCCGTTTTTCTGCCTGAAGTTAATGGCGTCATAAAATAGCGATTGTAATGACGTCATAAATAATAAAAATCATCAGAAACAGTCGATTACATCCAGCAAAAGCGAACCTTTAGGCGCAAAGCGTACACGTGCGTCGTCCACACTTCTGCCAGGCGCCAGCTGCAAAATCGCTTAGCGTGCGATCGTTAACTTCTGGAGAAAAACGAAAACAAGACCGTGAAATATATGTGATTGATTTTGGTAGATCCATGTACGGGACTAATCTAAATTAAAAGATTTTTCGTCACCTGCAATACCAAACGAAAATCGTTTTCCCGGGTGTTATTCGACTAGCACAACATAAAAACGCCACTTCAATAGTTAATCAAAATCAGTGTTTTTAAACTTTTAAAGTTAGGGCACACCTGGCGAGCGAAGAGAGTGCGATTTTTGTTTGGTATAACGGCATTTCTTTAAAATTTATTGTAAGTTTTTATTGCATTGCCGAAACTAAAAAATAAAAAAAAATATATACATATGTCCAATATTTTTAATACGTTTTCCGTTGTCCGTGACGCACTTGACATCCCTCCACGGCGCAACGGTAAAGAAAAATAATTTTTCGCACTTAAAATAGTCAAAAAGTATATGAAATGGACTCGTATATATGTAAGAGGCAGCGGGCCCGATAAATTACACCTGCCCGCGTTTTGCCTTGTGGACCTGTTGCATTTATTTTTATATTTTGTGGCCCTATAAAAATAGGGTCAGTTGACACATGTTTCTTGTAGTACACTAGTGCAGTAACGATTCTTTCTAATAACAAACTTTCTTTTCTACAACTTTCTTTCTAATGCGAACGATTCAATGATAGCAGATAGTACAGCATAATAGATGCTTTATGATGTCACAAGAGACATCATAAAACACGCTATATGATTGAATAATTAAGCATAGTGATGACAGATAATGTTTAAAACATGTCATATTTTTCATTGGACGAAATGTCATATTTTTCATTGGACACATCAATGGCACTTTAGGATAAGCCAACGATCTTTGGCAACAATCTTTTTTTATTTTTTTCATATTCTTTTGGTCATGCCAACGATCTTTGCAATATATATATATAAAAAGTTTTCCCAGTTTAACTGAGAATTTTATTTTCGTACTTAAAAAACAGCTAATCTATGTAATAGTGTTCCCCCAGGTTGTACTTAAGGATGCGCTTTATGTATTTGTTAACATCACAAACTTTTTCTTACCTAATTTACTCATTGTTTATCGCCCAAACATGGCACGGTTGTTACATTCCTTGGGCAAACACAGCAATTAACTTCAGGGGTGTGACTTAACAACCAAAGCATTTTGCCTAAAATGCTCGTCACCAGAAGGCTGGCAAGATTCTGCCAGCCTGATAAAAAAATACATAAAAGATTAATTAAGGATTTTTGTTGTGATTCAAATCTGGCAATAAATGATAAGTTCAATCTACAACAAGCAGTGTGTCACAAAATATGTGTTGCATATTATTAAACAAGTAGTTGTTATAATGTTAAACAGTTTTATGAAATACTTTTTGCAAACTTACTTAAATTGGCAGCTCACACTTCACAAGATACCCTGTGAATATGTATTTATGACTACAAAATAAAAATGCAATGAATTAATTTTCAGGTATTTTTGTTATTTAATTTAAACTTTTCTTCAGCATTTAATAAATCATCTTTTATTGTTTTTCAGGGTAGGAATTTAGCTGAACTACGTAGAAACCAGCCGAGGGGTATGTTTACATTGAGTACCACTTTACGGCTTGGCAAGCAAATTCTTTGTGGGATTGAAAATATACATAATGTTGGTTTTCTTCATAGGTTTGTATGTTTAATATTACAAATCATTATTGAAAATTTAAAGTATGCTATAATGCAAATAGGTAACATTTAATATGACGAGCATTTGTTTTTCTTTATTACCTAACTTTTGTTGTAACCTGTTCAATTTAAAGTTTGTTACAATTTTTACAATACAATTGTGAAGCCTTTCTGGAATATAGTAAGACAAACACAGATTAGACTATCTAAAAAAATGCATAATTTCTTAAATATTGCTGTCACAAGTTGATCAATAATAATCGTAAAAAGCATCTGTCCCTACTCCAGTGGATTCATACCTCAATTAGAATGAATGCAAATACATACAAAACAATCTTAATAAAACAGAAACATCAGTGTAAAACAGAAACATCCGTGAACATAATTGCTGAACACCAACAAGCAACTAATAATGGGAGCTTCTACCATGACAAGTAATAGAATGCTTACATAACTTACCCTAAAACATGCAAGGTTAGCAATAGTAAAGGTGAAAAGCAATGCTAAACACAAAATTTTAGAAATCACTAAACTAAATGATGGTTCATTGTTTGGCCTGGATGTGACCCACCCTTATTCATATTACTGAAAAAGTTTGGTGACCCCTGATATAAAATAAGTAAGAATTAGCTTGATTTTAAATAAAATTTGCCCAAAACTATGAGTTTAGATATAACAGGTATCATGCCACATTCAGGTCACTGTAACAGTCTATAAGAAACATTTAAACAATTTTTTATTACTATTTACAGGGTTTGGCTTAAGCACTCGCCCGCTAGCCAATGCGAGTGCAAATCGCTCCGGGCGAGTGGCTTAGGCGGGAAATTTAATTAGTTGGTGTAGGACAAATTTCATTAAACACTAAGGCACAAATACATTCAACACTACACAAATAATAAGGTTAATCGAAGTCACGTTCAAAGCACGTAATAAAGACTTTTTGTCCCATTTTAAAAAATCGCTTACTGGCAAACAATCAAAGACGTCATTGCTGCAGTGGTAAATAGTAATGAGCTTATGAGGTTTATTATTCAGCTTAAACGTTGTTAATTTTTAAATGTTTAAGTTTATTGGACTTGCGATGTACCCAGCAATAAGAATTTTACTTTACTGTATTTATTGAATTGTTTGTATAAGAAAGTTATAAGCAATTGCTGCAGTTTTTGGGAATTACAAGTTCGAATGCAAATGTGTTATTATAATATTTGTAGGCAGTGTTTTTAAGATGTTTTGAGGGAACGAAGCGGCCCACTGAACACTAGATTATATTAAAATATCGCCTACTTGTGTAACTACTTTAGTCTACGTAAGTATGTTGTTGCGATCTCTTAAAGTTTATAGCTGTCAACCAGGCCAAAAAATAACTGTCTGTGAATATTTTATATCGCAATTATGTTAAGATGCGAATCGCAACTATTGCGGACGCCCTTGGAAAATTGAAACAATCCACTATAGGGGTCCGCGCAGCACTCTGGTGCATGTGGTTTTAACTTTGCAAATGAATGGTTTGGTTGTAAATTTACAAATATTTTGTCATTATTAGCTGCTCAACCAGTAACTTTAGTGTGAGGCGAAATGTGGTGTTTTGTTTGTAACGCGAAGCAACCTGAGGTGAAACGTCCTTCAAGCACATAAAAAAACATGATACGAAAACGAGAGCGCAAGGATTTTTAGATAAATGGAAAACAGCCAGGTCGTGGCTATTAAATTGTCAGTGTTATTTTTTTTTTTTTTTTTTTTTCACTAAAGATTATAAAAAAATATTTCGGCTAAAAAATTGTTTTAAGCGTAAATTGCTTTATGGGTCATTAATTTGTTCATCCGTGCATGGAAATAAACGACCAGAATTTTATATAAACTAATGTTTACGTAGAGCAAAGAGATTTAAACAAATAAGTGGCAAAATCTTTTTGCGTATAGAAACCATAAAACATGTTAACGATTAACCCAAGGACGGAAATTTACAGACGGTATATGCCCACATTTTTGGCGAGTGTTATTTCGTCTGGGCGAGTGCTGATCAATAGGAACAAACCTGATTTAGAATAGGCTAAATGATTGACAAACACAAACATGTAACAATCGCCATAAAAAAAAACAGTTTAAAAAAATATACAACCCGTGTTGGCAAAACTTGATAATAAATAAGGTTGACGTAAACATAACAGATGTGTTGACCAGGAAGATGCTAAGCAGGGATTTCAGTGATACTTCCAACCCTCCTTGCTAACCGTTTATCCCCTGAATCTGTCAATCAATAATGCAAGCAAGGCAGGCTAGACAAACATCTAGCCTGCATTGAGGTTCGAACTCACAACCTCCGGCCATACCGGGACCGTTGCTCTACCACTGAGCTACACAGGCTTTGAGTAGCAGGTATGACTAAGAATGGGGGCCAAGTTAAGGTATCAGAAAGATTAAAATATACTTCTTAGCTAATAGCCACAATGGTTGAGTTTGTAGTTTGATTATATTTTGTACTGGTCTTTCTCTTTGCCTTGCTTTTTTGTACTAATTTGAAAAAGCACCTTGATATTGTTTTTAAAATGCATGTGTTGTTATTTTATTCAGAGATGTCAAACCTTCTAACTTTGCAATGGGTAGGACCTCTACCACTTGTCGTTTAGTTTACATGTTGGATTTTGGATTGTCACGACAATACACTAATTCTGCTGGAGAAATTCGCCAGGTATTAAATAGGTCCATCCTGTGTTTTAAACTAATGACTGAAAATTCCCCCTAATAACATTAAAAGACCATTGTTAAATTCTAGTATCACATTCAATGATAATTTCGTCTAAAGTAAACTGATTTGGAATTTATGCAGTAAGTCCTATTTGAAAGTTCTATTTTATTTAGATATTTTTAACATTTACCTCAGGCAAGACCTGTTGCTGGATTCCGTGGAACTGTGAGATATGCTTCTGTAACTGCTCATCAAAATCGAGAAATGGGATGCAGAGATGATTTATGCTCTTTAATGTATATGCTTGTGGAATTTATAAATGGTCAGCTTCCTTGGAGAAAAGTTAAAGACAAAGAACAAGTAATATACTGCAAACTGTCATGTAAACAAGGATTACTAAAATGTTTTTTTTAATCCTTTCACCTTTGATAAGTATCAAACATGTAATATTTTTCCTGTGCGGAACAAAGTGTGCAAATAATTTATATTTGACATGTATTTAAATAAAATTGACCAAAATTTAGAGGTTAGCAATTTGTAGATATTACGCCAAAGTAGATATAGCTTTTCACTCAGTTGCTATCGCCCCCATAGAAGATAAATTTGAAAATTTGACCTTGATTAGGGCTATTGTCCTATTAATGGTAGTTTACAAGCAGACGATAAAAAAATATTTTATTTATCTGAATAGATATATATGATTTTAACTCTGTTTTTTGTCCACTAAAATAAATTATTGTTGAACTTTGTCAATAGAGAAAGCGCTGAAAAAAATATTTATTCATGTTAAAAGTTATAAGGAAGCCGAATAAGATTACACTAATAATGCATTTATTTGCATTTATATGGTTAAGTGTGACATAAGTATAAATTTGGGTGTCATTGAAAAATGCCCTAACCTGGACCTGCCCTTCAATACAATATTAGCACTTTTTTGCGAGGTTCTCCTTTTTTAAATTCCTAGTCTATTAGTTTAGGTTTAAAATCAGGCTTATTAACATAAACCTATCTATCTATCTTTTTTAGGTTGGAATGTTAAAAGAAAAGTATGATGAAAAGATCTTGCTCAGGCATATGCCATGTGAAATGATGGAAATGTATGCATACATAAACAAATTACAATACTTTGACAAGCCAAATTATCAGGTATGGTTCTTTACAAAGTTTTTTGATGGCAAATATATATTGACGGATAGCAACATTTTTTTGCTTATGATGAAGACTTTTTACCTGAAAAGTGTTTTAGGTTGTTTTTAAGCAAGCAACAGAGTAATGATTTCAGATTAAACAAATTTGAGTATGTTAGTAGTGTATTAGATCAATAGTTGAAAAAATATATAAAATCTTGGTTAAATTTTAAAATCTTGAATAATTTTTTTCTTACACTTTGCAATCTTGCATATTACATTGTAATATATCAGAGTAAATTTACTAAACTGATGTTTTGTCGACGAATATAAAAATAAACTTTAGCAATTAACATATTATTGCGGATAACACTTTCATTAGAGAATCAAGTGTTTAAAATGGCATAACATGTTTACTTATGTCTGAACATTGCACTATGTTGCGCTACAGATTCAATAAAAAGGAATTTCATATCATTTGATGTGTTTTTTGCGATTTGCGGTAATCATAAAGTATGTAGTCACCTTGTAAAACAGCAAAGATGTTTGTCGTTCCTTGACTGTTGGTCACTAATTGTGTTTGAGATAGGTAAACTAAATGCTTCCCCATCTAAGCGTAACACCTTATAACATTCCTGTCATTTGGAAGCGACATTTAATCACCTGGCTTTGTATAAATTATAGCAATTATCTATGTGACTGTAAATAATTAAAATTGAATTGCTTTAATAAAACTTAAATTCACAAAGTTTTGCAAAATAATTAACCCTTTTCCATCCCCTGTTAATTTTTTGTTTGTGAACAGATTACCATCTGCGTCTAGTGGACAGACTAAGCCAAATATGTTTAAAATATACCTATCTATGTTGGGAGTTGTATAGATAAAAATTATGTTTTAAAACTAGAGTAACTAATTCCTATAGTTAAATATAAACATTATTGAAATCTCAATAGATAGAAATCGCTCTTCTGGTGTAAACGAAGTATAAACCGACGTTTCGGCAGCATATACCAGCTGACCTCATCAGAGATTATTAAAATCTATTTTATATTTAGACCAGTTATGGAAAAGACAAGCGTGATAAAGTAGTAGTATTGCTATGTTTCAGTTGGTTTAAGCATGGGCATTGTTAAGCATTTTATTTAAAATATTTTGTGAAAAAGTTTTTACAGAATCAATTTGAAAAGGCAATTGGACGTAAAAATATCCTAGAATCTGATCCTTATGATTGGGAGAAAGGTTGTGGAGAAGGGTCTATCACCACAACTACCACTTCCACACCCTTACATGTTGAAAACAACAATGTTGGGAGCAATGGGTAAGGTTTGCGCTAACTTTACATTTTTGGTTAGGAGAGTTATCCTGATACTCGACTCACCATGACTTTCCCTGGCTAATTATGGATGTTTACCAGTTTTAGTATATGACTGTATCAGATTTAGTTTGACACGATAGTGACAGGAAAAAGCTTTGTCGAAGTTCTGCAAGACAATTACCGTTTTCATTGTTTTTCTAAAATGTTTAAAAAACAATAAACCTGTAGCCTACGTTGTGAATGTGCAAAGGTGCAAACAAACAACTTAATATTTGAAAAAAGTTATGTGAAACAATCCTGAACTACTTTGTCTTAGTATTCAGGTGGTAGTACGCTAATTTTGTTTGATAGGTTTTACATTAAGATGTTTTAGATTGAAGCACAAGTTTTTTTTTGTTGATTTATGATGAGAAAGGTGCAAGGAACTTCCAAAAAATGTGTAACGTAAAATTCAATTGGATTGATTTGGTTAGTGCTCATCATATCGATTCAAGTTATTTAAATGTTTTTACACATCGTGTTGCTTGCATATTGAACATCATAAGGTCATGAACACTTGTTTGGCCGGCCACAGAGCACTGTAGGAGGTGGTCATGGTTTGGTCATCCCACAGATGTAGGCAGTGTCTGGTTTGTCAGTATAGCCCAACATATTAGCCTTGGAATGGCTTCAGTTAGTAGATTATATAAGGTTTTATATACACTCCATTTCTCATCATAAGCCCTAGAGCAGTGGTCGGCAAACTTTTTTCGTCACAGCTCAAAATACTCTTTTCGGAGCTATTGAAGGCCCACTACGAAAACGGTGTCAGAAGTTTAAGGCATTAGAATGGCGTCACAAAGTTAGAAACACTTATTTTTCTCGAACGAACTCGTTGGCAAAAATGAGGCTAAAATCCAGTTTAATTGAGCAAAAAGAAGTGGGTTCATCAGATTTACATTGGCAAAACTTCAATTAAAATGATACGTGAGGCATATGGCACTTAAAAAATTCCAATATTGCTCGAAATAACGGCTTTATAGTATAATATAACAGAAATTGATCTGTACAGTTATGAGACACACGACGCAAGAAATTATAGAATATCGCTTTTTGGCTGAATAGATTTAAGTATAAAACTTAACATAAACAGACATAAAAATCCTTGCATTTGACTTCAAAAGTAACATCGTAGTTCAAGTAATTTGGGAAACTTGTTCTCCAACCAACCGGTGTGGTATTGTGCAACTCAAGCAAGTTTATCGCGCAAAAAAGTTTACCACTATATCATCTCCACAGCTGAATGGCGGCACCCGCAATTACGTAAAACGTTCGCACGAAACACGTAGAAAGAAATCCATTTCGTTAATCTTGTTTTAAAATTTGGATAAATGTTACTCATGATAATAGCCATATTGCAAAGTTGAATAGAAAATTATATTTAACTACATATATTTTGGTAGAAATTACAATTTGCAGAGAGTCTAAGTTTACACAGCGTTAGACTGTTGACACCAAGTAAAGGTGAAATATTGCACGGCGCTTTGATGCCGAAATCACTGCCATGCGATAATGCAAAAGATAGCGGTAGTTGAAAAGGAAGAATGTACGCGCGAAGCGCGAAAAATTTTGCTTATACATATAGTTAACGTTGGCAAAAATTATAGTTAAACAGGCACTCTCTGGGCCCCATTTGGCAAACGGGCCTGAACAACGCTAGGAAATATAATTCTTAGCCACACGAACTCTTGAAATACAGAAATGAACGTACGGCTCTCAGCCGGCCCACAACTACATGATAACACTAAACTATTCAAAAGTAACTCGCGGCCCACTAAAAATGGCTCTGCGGCCCACATTTGGGCCGCGGCCCACAGTTTGCCGATCACTGCCCTAGAGGAAGACTTTCACAGAGTTGTATAGACAAAGCTCCTTAGCCATGTCCTTCCACATTTTTGTGCTTGCATCGTCATGCAAAGATTGGATAGTGGAAAGAAATCTGTGTCTGGATTTTAGACCAGTTGCTGTGTGTTTCCTGTTGAATATGAGATGTTGTTGGTCAAGTTCTTGCTTAGATTTTTTGCACTTTTAAGCGCTTCTAGGCCTGACATACGGTTGACCATTTGAGCAATGCGACTAAGTAGTAGATTTCGTTTCCTGGTTAATTTGAAGGCAGACTTGTTGAGTTACATTGAGATGCTTCGTTTAAGAGGAAAACGTGTATATTTGCATAAGGAAAACGTTTTCCATTGCATACTCTGCTGTTGGTTAGAGTGCTTGAAGCAGTAATCCTGAGAGTTTTTGCATTTGCATCCTATTTGGTTGTAGTCTGCTTGTTCAGGGGGTGTTGAGTGAGCTCACTTTTTGCTTTTGCTTTCGTTTTTAAATGCTTGAGACAACATTCAGCCCAGTGTAGTATAAGACAACATTCAGCCCAGTGTAACACCCAGATAAAGGGCTGTATAAAATGTGCCAGGGTGGCCCCGCTCCATCTGGTATCTAGGTAGCATTTGGCTTCTTTGTTGCATAGGGTTTTGCTGTTAGAGAATTTGTCGTAGTATGGTGTTAAGGTAGAGAGGGCATTACTAAGGGAGGTTTCTACTTGCAGAGAACGACACTTCATTTTTGTGCCACAAAGATTATCGTCTAACGTTTCCTCTTTGAACAACTGTAACCAACAAGCCATTCACTTTGGGTCGCAAAACCATTATTATATTTAAAAAAGTATAATACTAATAGACCAAAAGCCATTGCAGACTCATGAATCTTTTAATCAATGATGCAAGCAAAGCAGGCTAGAAAAGTGAGGTTCAAACTTTACATTCTGTTAGTTCAAGCAACTTTACATTAAATGGGAGCACAGTACCATTTCATCATTCAACGAAAGATACACACATGACACACATATGTGTTCAAGAACTAATATCTAGATGTTCTAAAACTGCTTCCTGACCAACAATTACGCCTTACATATCATTAGTACCATGAAGGCAATCGCAGACTCACCTAGTCTGTCGAACAATGGGGCAAGCAGGGCATGCCAGAAAAACAACTAGCCTGCAGTGAGGTTTGATTCCCTGGGCTGTCGCTCTACCAACTGAGCTACACGGGCTTAGAGAAGAGCAAGTTAAGAAACAACCATACGCAAATGCTTGCTACATTCTGTTAGTACAAGCAACTTTATGTCAGGGCTGCGGAGTCGGACTCGGGACTCGAGGAGTCGGTTTGTTTTTACCGGTGTCGTACTCGGAACTCAGGAATGGAGTAAGACGTTGCCAAACTACCGGAGTCCCGAGTCCGAAATGCACATGCGCAGTACCAAATTTTAAAACTTAAACGGTCGCCAAATGGAAATTGTAAAGGCGAAATAGCATATGGTAGAATATTTTCCAACCATGTATTTTGAGTGAATGAATTATATGACACGCCTATAAGTGGATTGCTGAATATCCGCGTTATTTTAGTTACGTAAATTGGTGAAATACAGGCTGTAGAGTCCGGGCCGGACTCGGGAATCAACAAAATCACACATTTGACCGGTGTCGGACTCGGGTTTAGGGTTTATTCTTAGCCGACTCCGCAGCCTGCTTTAATTTTATATAGTTTAATGTTTCAATGCCTGGGCATTGTATTTTCAATTATTTTGTTACAGATTAGATTGTTTTCCTTATGTTACAGCTTAGTTTGTTTTCCTGGAAATGTGGAAGCCAACACAGATAATGAGCTAGAGGAAGCTAACAACTCCATCTGTGTGGAACAGAAAACTGCTTCTGGATTAATTTGCATTGATCATGTTAATCCTAAAAATGCAACAGGATTAAAAAAATCTACTAAAACCTCAAATGACGTGAGTAATTTGTTTATTTTATATTAAAACAATAACTATAAGATTTTAGGTAACTTGTATGGTCTTCTAATATTGTGATATTCATTGGATAACAGTTTTACCCTTGCAATGGGCTGTGCACACTTGCTTTTCAAGTTCCCTGTTAAATCCTATATCAATTATTATCAAATTTTATCATCAAATTATTTGCACTAAGTTGTGAAACATGATAAAATTTAAAAACTCATTCGGAGCCAATTAATTACTGGTCACTTACATGAAATTTTGCACTGTATAATAGCATGTTTTTTATATTTTTTAAAATAAAAACAGCGCTGTATTTATTAAATGCTGTATTTATTAAATGTAATAAAAGGTGTTTACTTATGTTAAACGGACCTCGTCAGCTTCTGTTATTGATAAATAAAGCACACGTCGCTTATTAAACTTTAGTCGAATTATGTGAATAAATCAAGGCCAGCTGGTGTTTAAGCCAAAAAAATTTCTATCATTTACACCTTTTCAGGCTGTTATTATCAAGGTAGAAAAAAACTCTGCAGAGAGACTTGTTAGAGATGTTCCAGAAGCAAACGCTTCATATTTAAAGGTAAGTAAAAATATTGTGAAACATTGTGTATGTGAGAATAGTTTTTGTGAACACATAAGGTTGGACACAATGAAAAGTACTCTGGTGCTAAAGACTCAAAACCCATTGCATCCCAAAATGACGTCAAAGTTCCATCAAGTCCTTTGTTCCCATCGTCTTGTGAAAGTAATCAGGGTTATCTTGCAGAATACAGTTCAGCAGATTTATCACAAGATCTTTTTTCAGGTTTAAGGTAATGATAATGTTACGATTTATATAAAATGTTTGTTCTAATAAATTATATTTGGAAATTTGTATTTAGAAATCCTTACAAGCCTTTAAAGACATCTTGTAAACCACTACCTAATTCTCTAAGTGAAGACTCCAGTCTGCTTTTGCAAAAGAAAATGTTAAATGCGCCCAGTAAAACCATGAAAAAGCTTCACAGCAGAAGGTATCTGGTTATCCTATTAGTCTATTGTTAAAATAATAAAGTGCTAAATTTACACTTTTTGTGATTAACAGATCTAAAATATCTCGTAACCTAAAAAACAGTTCTGATGCTCAGTCTTCTGTTGATGAACATCCATTTTCACCACCTCTCTCTACAGATGAGAGTTTACACTGTGGTAAGAAAATTTTTACAAAAATATACTTTTGGTTTTAAAAAGTACCATGTGTCCAGAAAATCGTAATACTGGGAAGGATCTGATACACCATTACTTTGCTGCAGCAGCTTATAGAGTTGGAGTTGAAATGTCAATTGAAGGTTTACCAAATGCTGTTTCAAAATCATTACAAAGCAAACAAAAAAGGTTGTTAGACACTTTGTTGGTTATTTTTCCGTTTTATAATTTTTCCAACCTTTCTATGTAACCGATGCTTATTTAGTTTTTTGTTTCTTTTTAATAGATAAAAAAATGTCTAACCAAATGCTAACCACAAAGGGTAACACCTTATTAAAGAATTCCGCCCGTGTTAAAGTGGCATTTATTTGACTGGCGCGCTATAAAGTATCGCCATTATCAACTTCTTCGTCTTTGTAAACTTCTCATAAAAGTTTTGCAAAATATGTATAAAAAATCTCCAGCGTAAAAATTAAAATTATCCCAATAATCCGCGTGTCCATCGCGACTGCATGTTGGACAACCCTGTTTCAAAAGATAAATTCTTATTTTTTAGTAAAATTTATGCTATTTTAGGACAAACTTATCGAAAACCAGAACTGATATTGTTTTGCAAACTTACAAAAACAGAATCGGTTGTGTGTTGCGAAGTGGTATGACATGCCAATGAAAAAACTCTGAAGACTGGGGATTAATCGAAAAAAAAACACATTGTTTTTATATTTGTGATGTATCTTTGTAGAAACGCAAAAAATTCGAAAAAGGAACACCATTAGGAAAATAATAGAAACTGTCCATAAAATAGGATATTTTTCGTGTTATAATTTCCCATCGTATCAACGACGCATTTGCGACTCTTTCGTGGATTGTTTTCTTTATCATAATTCAAGTTAATAAGACACCGAAGCTATACTATATATTTCTCCTATTTTACCAGGTAAAAGCATTTGTGGTGATTTGGGTGCAACTTTGGCTTTTAGTTTATTTTATCTCGTTTTTTGAAGGGATTTTGTTCAGACTAAAGGCGCCCTGCGTAGGAAGGCCAGCTCAGGACTAAAATGAAAATTTTAAGAAGCTCAACTACATAAATGAATTTTTTGGCAATTTTCCGCGTTTTGTGAAAATCTTACCACAATGTTTGTAGTATTTTCATTGTTTCGCGAGTAGCAGTTGGGTGTTCGGACCCCTCCCCCATTTTTTTGTAAGTAACATTATCGCTTTTATTGGTTTTTGTCAGGGTTTAACTTACCGCCCGAAGCGGCGATGTTTTTAATGTAATTAGGTCACGCGTCTTAGCTAATGCAAAACCAAATTCAAACGCAAAACGCCGTTTTTCGTTTGTTGTTTGGTCGACCGTAAACGAAGGATATTTTCTACCCGCGCTAATTTTCGAGGAGTGTTAACGACGCACGTGTTCGATTTGCGTTTCTTTTGCTGGACGTTAATTCTTACCGCATTGGATTTTATTTATTCAGTCGCATACCTGTACGCGCCGTTTCAACAGCAAACTCAACAGCAAAAGGCTGCAAGCAAGTGTTGTCTGATGGAGGTTAGTAGCATTTTAAGTTCGTGATAACGTCAAAGTTTTTCCGGAATTATTCGTACCATAGTTAGTGAAACATACACACACACCAGTGGCGTATCCAGGGGGGGGGGGGTTGGGGGTTCGTAACCCCCCTTTTCGTAAGTGACATTATCGTTTTTTGTTCGTTTTTGTCGGAGTTTTACTCACCGTCTGAAGCTGCGTGTTTTTAAATGTAATTGGGTCACGCGTCTTGAGCTTATGCGAAACCAAAATCACGCTAGATAGTTTTTCTCTTTCGCCTTTCGTTATTCGTTCGGGTTGGCTAATCAGCAAGTGTGTGTTCGACAATTAATAATATAAATCAAGCGGTTTCCGCTTTTTTCTCTCTGAAAACGTCGAGTTAGACGGTGCTGATGTTTCTCGCTGTTTGTTTGTCGTTAATATCAGATGTTGGTGTAAGACTGGGGTCGGCAACCTACTGTATCGGGCCCGTCGCCTCTTTGACAAACTATACACGAGTTCATTTCAAATACTTTTTGACTATTTTAACTACGCAAGTGTGAAAATTTTTCGCGCTTCGCGCGAATGATCTTACTACGTCCCATTTGTTAACGTTTTGATGCTGTATTTTGAACTAGATCAGCGCTTCTTTACCGTTGCGTCGCGGACAAACCGAAAACGTATTCAAAAATATTTGACATATATTTTTTAACATTTTTCATTTTCGGCAATGTCATAAAAACTCGCAAGAAATTTAAAAGAAACGCCGTTATACCAAAAAAAAAATCGCGCTCGCTTCGCTCGCCAGGAGCGCCCAACCGGTTATCAAACACTGAACTAAATTAACTAACTATTAAAGATGGACCGTTTTTCCGAAATAGTTTTATATGTCGCACTAATCGAAAAAACACCCGGGAAAAACGATCTCCGTTTAGTATTGCAGATGGCGAAAGACGTGCTTGTAATATAGCCTTGTCCCGTAAATGGATCTACCAAAATCAATCACACATATTTCACGGTCTTGGTTTAGTTTTTCGCCTGAAGTTAACGATTGCACACTAAGCGGTTTCGCAGCTGGCGCCTGGCAGGATTGTCGATAACGCACGTGTTCGCTTTCCGTCTAAATGTTCGCTTTTGCTGGACGTTAATTGGCTGTTTCGGATGATTTTTTTCTTGTTTATGACGTCATTACCATCGCTATTTTATGACGTCCTATCCGTCACTATTTTATGACGTCATTTACGTCAGACGAAAAAAACAACGGGGAATTCCCTAAGTTGAAAATTCGTAACCCCCCCCTTTTTGAATTTCTGGATACGCCCCAGACACACACATGTTTACATCGTATCGTCGATCAACGATGTAAGGTAGACAGGCTAGAAACATAACTCTAGCCTGCAGTGATGTTCAAACTTACGACCTACCAACTGAGCTACATAGGCTCAAAGAGCAGAAAGTCGATAACAACCCTACGCCAATGCTTGCTAGATTCTGTTAGTACAAGCAACTTTACACTGACGTGGATCGACAGTACCATACCATCCAATGAAAGATGCACACGCATATGTGCAACTGTTATTTAGCCCCTCTGAAGCTGCTGTTTCATCAACGATTGCGGCTTACGTATCATTAGTACACCGATAGCCATTCCAGGCTCCCGGTATGGACGGACGTCGAAAATTCGAACCTCACTGCAGGCTAGTTGTTTTTACTAAGCTGACTTGCTTGCATCATTGATCGACAGATTCGCTGAGTCTGGAATGGCTTTCGTTGTACCATAGTTAACTTATACAAGAGTCCTAACTTTTCATTATTTTGTTAGGAAAAAATGAAGCAAGTCACCATACTTTGAATTGCTGCGAACAAATCGAGAAATTAAACGACAAGACAAGAGCTAATAGCTTATTTCCACAACCACCAAAAACCCTGCGTCCTTCTTGTGACATTGTACGAGCTGCTAGGTATGTATACGTTGTAAACCTAATATAATAGCGTGCGTAGCGAACTGTATATCTTGGCACAAAATCATTGCCACATTTTTTGCCCACACGTACTAGCGGGGGTCTTTTGACAAAATTAGTCACGCTTGTGTGTCGATCGTTTTCATATCTAAATAAAAATGAAACGTGGTTCGAACAATTGTGTTTTACGTAAAATATACACATTTTTATAGTATAATCAACAGACCAAGTAATCTTGTTTGATAGCTGCAATTGCCTTATTCAAACACTGAAAACAAGTGGCACTGTTGACAAATTGTATTTTCAAGTTGATTTGTAATGCAATTATTCAACAGTGCCACTTGTTTTCAGACCAACTAATGAATGTATCGGTAATATTTTAAGAAAGTTTTTTTTTTAATAGATAATATGTTTTTTTACCCACAAGTCGAAATCTGGCAAATTATGTACTATTTTTTCTAATAACTTGTTCATCAGGATGAACATTACTCGCAGCTAACCCAAAGCTTCATTTTTAATAGTGATTCGTAAAGATTTTTTGCAATAAATCTTGTTTTTTTTTAAATGATGGGTTGTAGGTGGCGCATTGCTTTTATTGTTATTAATTCGTCTTAACCTTTAGTTATTTTTAGAAAATTTGCAAAATGTGATTCTGGTGTTCTAGACTAGATGAATATGTACAGTTTTACACACTTGCCCAAGAGCTGCAAAAGCACGCGCTTGTTGACTAGCGACCTAGCGTACACGGATTTGCTATACCAGAAATTGATTTGTCAATTTTTTAATTCATTCTAGACATTACTCTGCAGATGTGCACATATGTAAATGTTTTATGTTTAACTCAATATAAAGTGTAAAACAATTTTACAGAAGAAGGCGTTACAAGCCAGTTCCACCAAGCGGTTGCACCAAAATTAACTTGGACTTAAAACGTGTCCAACAATCTCAATTGGTGATGGAAAACAGCTGATAATGATCAATCAAGAATCGAACTTTTCGTTAATAAACTCATTTCCGTAAAGGCTTTTGGAGAGGAGCCTTATCTCTTCATAAGTAAGGGGTACCGATTGTATAAAAGGAAAGGTAACTGTTGTATCATTTATTGCAACTTGTGTGTGTTAGCTGTACCCTTGCAATGCTCGTAACCCAAAGGTTAAAAGGATTATTGTTATATTTAGTGTTGCCTGGTGACGATTATTGATTCTTCTTTTTTATTTATTTTGCACATTAAACAGCATATTTCTAACTTTTTTTAGTTTATCTTCTGTTGTTTACGTTGTCTACGCTTACAATTTAATATATTGACGAAACGTGAAATAAACGTGTTGGGATTTTTTTAATAGACAGCACTATTATTATGTGTAACGCGAGTTCTAGACTGCGACATTCAACTACCGTAGTATCGGCACTAAATTTTGGTTAGCTGGAACGAATTTATGACGCAAATAAGAGGCCAAAATGGTACTTTTGTGATAACTAGGGCGATTATTTTTTTGAGCTAATAAATAAAAAAAATTTGACCTAAAAATTGTTTTTTGCCAAAATTGGACTTATTAGAAATGAGTTTAGCAATGAATTGTTATATAAAGCAGTGTGGTCCAACTACAGGCCCTTGGCCGGCGAGTTCCACTTTTTTGGCCCGCGAACTGGGCGTCATCTTTGCTGCAGTCTAGCAATATCACTTCAATTTTTGCTTCTTTGTTATTGTAATGGACAAAAAAACTTCGTAAATCATCCTTTGTGATTTCATAACTACTGTAGCTGAACAAAGGTGTAGATTTCAAAGGTAGTATATATGCCATAGGCCAGCGGTTCTTAACCTGGTGAGCGCACCTCCCTAGGGGTCGCCAAGCAATTCTTAGGGGGGCGCAAGCTCTAAGTCAATATTTAAATTTTTGCAATGATTTTAATGGTTTCGTTTGGGTTGTACACCACTCCTACAGCGCTGTAGGCTACAAACTCTGTGTCGCTTCGCGCGAATCTGTTTTTTCTACTTTTCGTGACTATGTTTTAGCCTAAAGTCTCTTTCAGTGCCATTGCATGTTTTCATATCATCGAATGTATAACGGCCCTATTTAATTACAATTTTTCTAACTTATAGATAAACGATAAAAGTCACCCCCCCGTTCAAACTATTTTTTATATGACAACAGGCTTGCAACAGGGTGACTCAAACTTTTTTGGGCGAATCTATAATGTTTTTGCAATATGGCCGTTGTATTGTGTGTCGTCACATCTTTTGAAACAAGATAACGAACTGTTTAAATCAATGTGTCGAGCGATTTGTTGTGTGCCCAATGTGAAAAGCCTCCTAAATCTATAGTTTAACGCTTATTCAACAAATTAAACTCATTTTTTTTTCGCGCTTTGCGCGACCGACAACAGACTTTACTATTTTCAAGTTGTCTTAATAATATTTAATAGAAAATGCCGAATTGCTTTTCGTATGGGGGTGAAAGGCATATGAAAATTACCAAAGTGGAGCCCTGCTTAAAAAGGTCAAGAACCACTGCCATGGACTATATAAATTTGCCAGCAATAAGCCTAGAATTGCTTTAAAAAAAACATTTTAAAAAACATTGGCCCTTAATGAAAAAAACATTTAAAAACATTGGCCCGCAAGATAAAAAAAATTGTTTTTGGCCCGCGATGAAAAGAAGTTGGACCACGCTGATATAATTAGTGTTTTGGGGTTGTCAGCCATTTGTTTGTGATGTTTTGCTGACGATTGTCACAAATCAGATATTTTGTTTGGATTATGCAAAACTAAAAATGCTCAAGGTCAAAGAAAAACAATATGTTGGTTGTTTTATAAAATTGTTGAGCAAACAGTTTAGTTGAAATACAAGGTAACAAGAATTGCAAAAAATTAAAGACCAATCATATTTATCAATATAGAAAAAATAACGAAACAATACGCACTGAAAACTGTTCAATAGCCTATATTCGTTTAAATCGGAGATAGGCTACACAACTATCAGAAGCAAAAACGAAGTTGAACCTGATGCGATAAACAGGCCTGCGTTAATTTTGTAAACGATGTTTGTGCATTTTCTAAACAATTATTTCTTGAAATAATTTTGACCTAACGTGTAAGTTTTGGCTTTTTTGTCAAGTTATCGCCCTACAAATAACCAATTAATTTCTACTTACTTTACTGATCCGCAATTTGACACATAATCTTAATTGACTGGTTTTTTTTATCATAAGAAAAGCAATTTCGTATTTGTCGATTTTATATCAGTAAAATAGCAAAGAAATACTTAAATAAATTCGTTTTATTTGATTCCAATTGGCTAAAATTTAATTTAGTAAACGTGACGTCGTGACGCATTAAACTCACAACAAGATTATCTTTTTGTCTTTTATAAATATGCATTTATTAGGGGATTTTCCTTTATTGCTGAAAGGCTGCATGAAAAAAATGTAAAAGGGTAGCGCAAAGAGAAAAACATTATATATTGCATAATTGCATTTATGTGGCGTTACTTGCTATATTGCTGTATTGCAAACAAATCATAGATCCGCGCATACGATATAACAGACTAACTAGCCTGTTGTTACAGAGAAAAGTGTGTAAGATAAACGTTGCTAGAAGGCTGAATAATTTTATCTTATTTGCAAAATTGTATTTAGAGTTGGTCCATTATATTTTCGATAGTAGGCTATATATTTATTACATTAGGACACAAAACATACAAACCTATGCAAAAGCCTATGCGTAGAGTCTTTGAACTAAAATATGTAGGGCCTATACAAATAAGAACTAAACAAAACGAAGATTCGCGCGTAGCACGAAGAAAATAATTTCTCCCCTGTAAACGACATCCACCGTAAGGCAGACGCACCACGTAGATTGTGTTTAATTTAAAGTGTAGTGGTGTAGTTTTTAGTCGACCCATGCCACTTTCTCACATACTCAACGCATTGGGACGATTAGCGCCCTTAATGATTTGAAATAACGTAACGTTTTGTCACATTTGCCACGAAAAGTAGGCCTATAAGTTTCAAGCGAAGAAAAAATGTAATGCTCAATTTTTCAATTTTTTTTTAAAGAAGTCAATTTTTTAAATCGTTATGACGTCACTGAAGCGTCATCAACATAAATGGCTATATAGGCTAGACCAGTTGTTTTCCATCGTTTTAACAAGCGACCACAATTTGAATAAAAGGAAATTAGAATTTACATTGCGACCACATTTTGGGTCAGATTCGAAGAAAAATATTTCAATTAATGCTGGAACAAAGTAACACGAGCGAATATGGGTAAATTATAGCCTACGTAATTTCAGAGAACTTTGGCTACACATGAACCAAAATTTAACCGAAGAACGAAACGCAATGAGTATTTCAATAACAGAATGAGACAGAGTGGGTACGTTGATTGCATCACATTGATTTGTGACTACATCGTAAAGAAAATACATCGTTAAGAAAAAAGAAATACATGAATCGTACATTATTATATCAGTCTGTGCCACCAACACTTCCATTGACCGCATGCAATAGTGTACAGCAAACCATGCTTTCTACACGTACATTTTAAAGTAGTTAACGTCGTGTATGCAGTTACGTCGTACAACCGCAAGGAGGTTCAGTGCCGATGCTCCTGCAGAACAGGCTTTTAAGTTCAACGGTATTTGTTCATTGTTCCCTTACCATGTCTCAAATAATAATTGTTATCGCGCATTGGACGAAAATTGCGATACAGAACTTTTGATAACACACCCTTGATTAATCTGGAGCAGGGTTGCAAGCGCAATGTTTCTACTTTTCAAATTTTAAAAATTAAAAAAAATGTAAATGTTTTATTTTTTTAAATTTAAAATGTTTTTTAAACCCTTCGGGGTAGGTGTTTAACGCAAATGAAACAAAATCCCGAAATCTGATATCTCAAATTAGCTCGGGACTGCCTGTGGTCATCAAGTACCCCATTGCTAATACTTTTCGCTATAATGTAAAAATTCAAGGAACCAAAATTTTAATTGGATATTAAGGAAAATCGTCCGTGTTTATTCTCAAGTCGTTTGGTCACCCATTTAAAAAAATAACCTGATATAAATTGTAAAACTACAATAAGTTTCTAAGACGCAGATGATTAAACTGCCAGCTGTGTGCTGCCGTGCTGCAGGTTTTCTGAGAGTTATTTAATAACTTTAAATAGGCCTCAGTAATATATATTTAGGGATAATCGTATTAATTGCTTCAAGGGTCCAATGATGACTTCATATATAAATAACACATGCAACCCGCGCATCCTTTAATGTGGCACGTGTGAGCCGCGATGTAATAATTTTTTCGATTTATTTCATCCATTTAAGTAAATGACGTGGTTTATTTTGCCACATCATAGTCACAAATGATCGTTAATATGGACTTTTAACATATGTGCTTTTGAAAACCAATGTACAGTAACAGCAAACTTTGCTGTGGCTTGGTTATTCGAAGCGCACTACACGGAAATGTTACATCACGGTGGGGGAACCAGGATATAGGGGACTATTAAAAAATATACCTGTGTTTTTTAATAATAGTTTTAAAGCCTATCATATTAAATGGAACAAGATTATTTGTCTTATCTAATAATAATAAAAACAAGATTATTTGTGACTATGTGACATTGTAAACACGTTAAATTGGTTTGATCAACATTGTACCATTTTTGAGCCCTTGTATTTTGAGTTGTGCAGGCCTATAAGACGACGACTAACTGTAACTTGAGCTGATAGTATCTTCGCTTTTGTGAAGTCAGCGTTGAAGTTAGTTATCATTTAGCAACTAACATCCCCGCCGTCAACAAAATTGCAAAGACTCGTGTAGATATACAATTGACCTCAAAACTCCTAAAACAATGTATGTCACAATTCTCGCACAATGTATAATAATAATATTTGTTGTAAAGATCCATTACTGCAGAGCCTCCTATAACAACTAAAGTCTGTCAGAAGTTTTGTGTAGAAATTCGATTTTTGTGCTGTCACGAATTGCTAAGAGTGGGTATAAGCGTATATTTACCAGCCAATTATCGCGTCCGTAGCGCTGCTAATTACGGCTAGTCCCTGGCAATTTAAGTATTGCTCCATTTCTATACCAATAATTAAGGCTTCTCGGTGGAAACGCCGATACCTCATAATTACATTAAGTGGTCCACATGGTGTAAAGAACATTCATTGCCGAAGGCAATTTTTAACAGATTTTAAAATAAACTCTATCGTGTTTAGTTATGACAAATTCATATTTTCCTAATTTCAACTTGATTAAAACACAGATTTTCTGTTACTTTATAGTTCGTGTGAGTGCTTTTAAACGTCATCATTTCTTTCCTTTCTCCCTTTGTTTCAAAAATCAAAGTTTAAATGAAAGTAACATTTTTTTTATTATGATTTTCCGATATGAATTTTCTTTGTTTACGGAATTTACGTTGCGACAAGCACTTTGCGCAAAGAATAATACGTGAAGCAGACTAAATTAAATTTTCTACCCGTTGAAACCCCAAATTGAAAAAAAAATCAGTTTAAATATCATGTCGAGTACATCGATCAAACCTATCTTAAATGTTGCGCCACATATCAGTGGTCAATAAATGGCCGATCTTAAGTGCGGGAAATGGTGCAAAACCCATTTAAGACCACCCGATATATTAATTGTACTGCCGTGGCCTACATGTTTTGTCGCATAATGGCGGCTAATGTTTTACTCTTTAAACACGGCAACACTTTCATTGCCCTGCAAACAACTGATTTTTTTATTGCTGACTTGAAAAAGTACTTCGGCATCCAATCTTTGTTAAACTTTACGTTTCTCGGCAAAATCCAAGGAATAATATTGATGTTAACTCTAAATCTAAATTTGGAACACAGAATAAGATCTAAAAATCAACAATACCTAAAGCAGAAAAATCAATAATATCATGGTATTAACACCAACAACATAATAAAGCCAAACACGCAGTAATATTTACGACAGAATAATAACTACATCGTCAAAAATAAGACACCAATCTGTCGAAATAAGTCCTAAATTCTTTGGAATAAGGCCACAATGACCTAAATCTCGCCTGAAACTGTGGGGATAAGGTATAGGACGATGGGGGCCATGGCATTGGCCGCTTTGGTTTTAAATTTTGGGCGCCCTGGATTGAAGCCCCTGTTTTGGCACCTGATTTTCTGGCCCTGTTTGGGGTTATTGGTGGCTGGTGGGTAATGAGTGGGGTTAGAAAATTTGTTAGGGTTGAAATTGTTAGTGGAGTTAGTGATGTACTTGGGGGTGAGGTAAAATGTTTTATAGGTCTGATTCTGGTCATTTAGGTCTTATTCCGACGGGTTTATGACTTATTCCGATTTTGACGGTTATACGTCTATTTGATATTAGTCCTATTTTGGTCTTTTTTCGTACCGGTACTGTGTGTTAGTTTTATTTCCGAACTGTGTTATGTTGATGTTGTTCTTATTTCGATGTTATGGCTGGAGTCCTCTAATTTTAGCCCAAAACAAAAACTAAAGAATAACTAACAATCACTATTATTTGACGTAGTAAGAAAGTAATTGGGGATTGCGGTAGACTGTGGCCGCGGGCCATATTATCATGTAAAACCGGAAACTGTCTGCGGGCCACTCAAAATCCTATCGCGGGCCGTATGTTGCCCGCCCCTGCTTTATGGGTTCACCATGTCACGTTTAAATATCATTTCGAGTACATTAATGAAACTGGGTGAAAAGAACTTTATTTCCTACTGTAATAGGAATGGTAAGTCTTAAGTTGAGGTTATGGTGCAAAATACATTTAAGACCGGGTCAAATATAGCACATGTACCTTCTCATAAATGCCGATAGAGGGCGCTATGTTTATTTTTGATAGCGGTAAATATAGGAATCAAACACAAGAAACAGTCAGATAAATATCATGTACATTCCGATCACTATCTAGTATTATACATATAATACATAAGTTTATCTGAAGTTATCAATAACCGCATAGTAATTGTCACAAATTGCGTTATACCTGTAAAACTACTTTACAATCCCAAACATTGCGTTACTCTGCCATCTGTCATTGACCATCGTGACGTTATATTCCTATTGTGATATCTTATGGTGCGACCAGCTGATCTGCAGTAACCTGTTGTTTTGACGTGAATTTGTGGCAAGGCGTGGCGTATGATTCTACATAAACTAAGCTAAGGAAAACATCTGCAGTTTTTGCTGTTACAGTTTTAGGTTTGTCATCACAGAAAAGCAACTTTAGAATATCTGACCTAAAAGTTTGTTACAAATGGGGGCTCGTCCGGGATCTATTCCATTGAACTGTGTTGGCTGTTGACCTAGTTTTATATGGTGGTGAAGCAAGAAAACGAGATGGAAAAGATTGCTGAAGTTGGCAAGCAACTGGGCTTGACTGGAGCCGATTTCGCGAAGTTCATGAAAGAAAAGCAAAGGAAAACCGAGGCGAGAGACAGGGAATAACAGGACGAGTTGGATAGCTATCTGCTACGCTTCGAGCGCTTTGCTGTAACCTGCAAGTGGGATGCGTTAGAGTCAGGACCGGATTTAGACCATGAGAGGCCCTAGGCTATTGCATTTGTGAGGCCCCTCCCTAATTTAAAGCTCAGAATTTCTCTCTGTACAACATTACATGTCATTGCTTAATGTTAAAAATATGAGTGCATTAAACTCTTTGTTCTTTTCATTTTCCACATCCATGGGTGCAAATTATTAATTAAACGAAGTTCAAAAAATTATAAAATAAAATTATTGCTTGATCCAGAGGTTTCCAACGTGGGCGGTACCGCCCCCTAGTGGGTGTTGGCGAGTTACAAGGGGCGTTTTGGGTCTTTTTATCATTTGGGGGACGCTAAACGGACATATGGGGGCGTTACATAAAAGTATTTTTCCGCAAAAAAAGTACAAACATCACTGTAAAATGTAACATTAAAGCTTAAATCGCAAATTTAGTAACGCGAACATGTAGTAGTTTCTGGCGTAATAATGGGCTTTCGTTTTTAAGGGTGTTGGTTGTTGTTGCGTTTCACCGTTTTATACGCAGCAAAATGTTTGTATATTTGAAGCAGGGATCGGCGACCTATGACCCCCTCGCCGGATCCGCCAATATAATTCATCCGGTTCGCCGCCTCTTTGACAAACTAGACTAGACACTATTCCATTACAAATACTTTAACTATACACAAAGGCGAAAAAAGTTGTTGTATCACACTTTTTCTTAAAGTAGTTGTATTACACTATTCACTTGTAGTATGGATGAATACGTGTGGACTCGAATTTTAAACCAAACAAACGCCTTTTTTTCGCGCTTTGCGCGAGCACTTTACTTAAAGGTAATTAAACATGTTTTTAAGTGTAAAAATTTTTCTGGTAATAGCATATAACCTTGTTAAATAATGTATGTATATCAGTAATTAATCTCTTATGTGGAGCTAACGACAAAACTGGATTGCTATGAAACTTTATATGTTGAATCGTCAGCCATTTTAACTGCGGTAGCGCAAAGTGGTTTGCACCAGTGTGTTTAAACCAGGGCTGGGGAGCCGGAGCCGGAGCTGGAGCCCGGAGCCCGGAGCTAAGCATTTTTTCTGGAGCCAGAGCCGGAGCCGGAGCCATTGTTATTATTTTTGTGGAGCTGGAGCCAGAGCCGGAGCCATTTTTATTATTTTTGTGGAGCTGGAGCCGGAGCCGGAGCCATTTCTATTATTTTCTGTGGAGCCGGAGCCGGAGCCCTTTTTATTATTTTTGTGGACTGGGGCCATTTTTCAATTTGTGGTGCTAAAGCTAAGAAATTATATTTTTATCTCCAACGTTAGTTAGCCAAAAGCAATTATTAAAACTTTTTTAAATAGCCATTGAATAAGTGACTGGTGGCACTGGAGCTGGAGCCGGAGTTATTGGGTGTGTGTTTGATGGCTCCGGAGCTGGAGCCGGAGCCAAAGGATATGAGTTTTACTACTCCGGAGCTGGAGCCGGAGCCAAAAGATTTAGTTTTACGACTCCGGAGCTGGAGCCGGAGCCATTTAATAATTGCTTGATGGCTCCGGAGCTGGAGCCGGAGCTAATGCTATTTTACGGTGGCTCCCCAGCCCTGGTTTAAACCCTAGCTCAATTATTTTGTAAGTAAATTATATGTCCGGTTACCTGGATGCCCTAATTTTTAAATTTATGCACCTACGTCGTTAATTTAGTTTAATTATACACATGCTCACGTAAATTCCCATAGTGAACATTAAAACTCAAAGTTTAAAAAACAGAGTAAAATCAGGATCAGACATTTTTTTAAAAAGATTATATATTTCGCCTATACTGACATCGTCAGTTCCAATTTTCCTTTTTATTAATTTTATTATTACTTTGATTTGTATATTATGTATTTTACTTTACTTATAGGAACTGACGATGCCAGTATAGGCGAAATATATATTCCTTTTTTTTTAAATGTCTCATCCTGATTTTACTCTGTTTTTTAAACTTTGAGTTTTATTGTTTATATACGCGTCAGCGGAACAGTGATCGACAAGCAGAAACCTGCTGCCAATGGTTTTGGATTCCATAAAGATACGCCCTTCTATACATTCCTATAGTGAATATATATATGTTAGAGTTGGACAACCTGAAACATGATTGACAGCTCATCGAAACGAAAGTGCAGACAGTATAATGTTAGACAACGATTAATATAAAACTACTGTAAAAGTGTAAAGCATGAGGGGGGCGATATAAACTAATAAAAAAAAGGTCGATAACATTAGTAAATTTCAATTGATGAAACGTATAATTTACCACATTAACGGTACGCAACACAATGTCTATTAGTTATTTCAGCAACATGTCAACTACCGATACTGTTTTTTGCAGAGAAGACTACGGTACTTTAACATAGAAGCTTCCAGCAAAATGTGCGTAATAATTGCCTTTATTATGATGCAAACGACGTAATAATGGCAGTTTACAACCAGTTGTGTATATAATTTTCTACTCTGAAAAGCTTGATATATATATTTACTTTAGGTAGGGTTTAAACTTGTCAAGTTTTTAAAAGAATTACAAACTTCGAAACCGAATTTCGAGGCCCCTGGACGTTGAGGCCCTAGGCTTCAGCCTGCCTAGCCTATTGGTAAATCCGGCCCTGGTTAGAGTGGGCGACTACGCGTCCTTCTGCAAGGTCGCATTGGTTGTATACTCAAGAATTACGCTGACGCTGTGGACTACGATCAGCCCAAGCAAGCTTTACTGAACTGTTACGATTTAAACGAAGAAGTAGTAAGTTTCGCAGTTCAAAACCCGAAAAGGGTGAGAGTCCTTGCAAGTTTGCGGTGCGTCTCAGAATTACCTGCAGAAGTGGGTAAAGCTATCGGGCGCAACTTTCGACTCGGTCAATGTGAGTGAGCTATTCGTCAAAGAGCAATTTCTAAAGTCGTGTTCTAAAGAGTTGTCGACTTACCGAAAGGAACAGCCACCGACTTGGAGTCTCTATAGTTATACCCAGTGTTGCTAAGCAGTTCCAGGCGGCACACAACCGTGAGTTGGCCCAGGACGTGTGTCAGTGTGAAAATTGTCAAAGGTATAATACTGACAACAGACCCACGAGAAGGTGCTTTATATGCGATAAGATAGGGCATCTAGCCAAGGATTGCAATTCGAGCGCAATGCCGCCGTGGCCGACGCGAATCTTAAACTCGACCACATGCGCACCGAGGAATATTGCACAGTCGGATCACGGATATAACTTGCCTCTGTCGAAAGGTTTAGTTGGCGATAAAACGGTGACTGTATCAAGAGACCCGGTTGAACAGGCATTTTGGTTGATGGAAAATTCGTTCAAGTTGACCAAATTATTGACAGGCCAGGCCTCATCAAGCTGGCCAACAGCTCTGTCGTGTCTGCCGAGGTGGCAAAGTAAAGGTCAATACACCATATTGGACAGGCGAGGTAGAAGCTCTATGCCTACCCGATCCTTTGCATGATCTGTAAATCGGAAACATTAAGGGCGCTAGAGGAGCGAAAGACCCTGATCCATTGTGGGAAGAAGCGAATGCTGTCCAAACGCGTTTTTAAAAGAGACCTAAGAAAGATAAAGAGAAACCGCTAGTGGTGCCAAAATGTGATGAATGGCCTGTGACGTACAAGGCCGAATTCGAAAGGGACAGAGAGAAGACACGTCAATTGTTAAACTAAAGGAGGCAGCGGACGTAGTGGTTAAGAGGAAACAAGCAAACAAATTTGTAGAAGAAGACGGACTGCTATACGAATATTTCAATACCCGAAACACAGCAGAGGAGAATGGATGAAACAACGTGTTGTGCCAAGTATAATCTAAAAGAAAGCGTTATTAAGGTTGCCCATGATTCCATTGACCGGGCATATGGGTATTAAAAATATACTCGATAGTATCTGGAGGAACTTCTTTTGGTCTGGCATGCGTGACGACGTAAAGCGATTTTGTCGATCGTGCTACATTTGTCAGAGGTCGGCGGATAAAGGCAGTGTGCTGAGGGTCTCTCTGCATCCGGCGATTTGCCGTGGATCTCATTGCCCCTTGCATCCTTCCAGTGAATAGAGACACAGATACATACTTACGTTGGTGGATTACGCGAAGCGATACCCGGAGGCGAAAGCGCTGAGGAATATAAACGGCTGAAACCGTGGCAGAGGCACTGGTCGACATGTATAGTCGATTGAGAATTCCTGACGAAGTGTTGAGCGACTTAGGGACTCAATTTGTTTCGGAGTGTCTGCAAGAAGTGAACCGTCTTCTAATGAATAAGCATCTGACGACAGGTCCCTATCAGCCTATGTGTAACGGGTTGTAGAAAATTTAACGGGACTCGTGAATGGAAAAAATCGTGTTTTTCATGAGAACAATCTTAAAAAGTATGTCTCTAGAATGCCTACCACCGGCAACCAAGATATATCACTGGTCCACCAGGGTTGTACGGCTGTGAGCGAAGATAACACAACCATGATGACGTCACTGTAGTCTATCCACTTTGGCGAAGAGTTGACGGCGAAACAGAAGGGGGAGGCGTTAGCGGCTGTAAATGCTTATGTGGACATTTTTTAGCGATTAACCGGGAAATGTTGGTTTTCTCGAACATCGTATTCAGCTCAAGGATGGTCGGCCGGTGCGGTCGAAACCGGATACCGTTCCTTACCACATGAGGGACGAATTAAAGCGCGAGATCGACGAGATGTTACATCTGGGAATAATACGACGATCCGTGCAGCATACGCATCGCCTGTGGTTATCGTGAAGAAAAAAAGATGGTTCTAATCGGATATGTATCGACTATATAGAAGTTGAACAAGATATCCCTGTTCGATCCGGAACCGATACAAACAGCCGAAGAGGTTTTCAAAAGACTGTCTATCAGCAAATACTTTGGCATTTTGATCAGACAGATTTCTTCTTTTTGTATTTGTTAAGATTCGACAACCTCCTTCATTGGCATTTCATTCCTCTTTCTTTACCATGACAATAAAGTTATGTATGTGTAATCGTTCTTAATACATGTTTTCATCAATAGGACGGCAAAAAACAACAACATTCCAGTTTATGGGGAAATCTGAATTAATACAAAAAAAAACATAGCGCTCTCTATCGGCATTTATGAGAGGGTAAATGTGCTACATTTGACCCGTTCTTAAATGTATTTTGCACCAAAACCTCAACTTAAGACTTACCATTCCCGTTACAGTAGGATATAAAGTTTCATTTCACCCAGTTTCATACTCGAAATGATATTTAAACGTGACATGGTGACCCATAAAGGGTGGTTTTAAATGGGTTTTGCACCATTTCCCGCACTTAAGATCGGCCATTTATTGACCACTGATATGTGGCGCAACATTAAGATAGGTTTGATCGATGTACTCGACATGATATTTAAACCGAAATTTTGGGTTTTTTTCAACAGCCCCCCTTTCTAAACGCACCAAATTCATAACCTAAGACCGGCCATTTGGAGGTCCATGTGGGGCCCTTCGGCAACCTTTTTCTAGTCGCGGGCCAAAACCAAACTTAAAAAGGTCTCTGCGGGCCGCACAAAATGATAACTAAGAATTGTGTAATTAAAATGTTAACAGCTGTGAATCAGGCGGGCCTCGGGTCTTTTTTGCACTTAAAAACGTGTTTAATTACATTTACAGAGGCAGTAAAGTGTTGGCGCAAAGCGAATGAAAAGTGTAATAAAATTACTTTGAGCGAAAGGGATAACATTAAAGCTAATGTAGCTCAGTGGTTGTTAACTGTTTGAAGTCAAGGCGCACCTGGCGAGCGAAGCGAGCGCGATTTTTTTTGGTATACCGGTATTTCTTTTAAATTTTTTGCAAGTATTTATTACATTGCCGAAAATAGAAAAATGTTTAAAAATATATATCCAATATTTTTTAATATTTTTCTCATTTTGCGCTCCGCACTTGGCAGCCCTCCACGGCGCAACGGTAAAGAATCGCTGATCTAGTTGAAAATGCTGCATCAAAACGTAAACAAACCGGACGTATAATGAACATTCGCGCGAACCGCGAAAATTTTGCGCAATTACTTCGTTAAAATAGTCAAAAAGTATGTGAAATAGCCTCGTGTCTAATTTGGCGGCGGGACGGATGAATTACATCGGCGGGCCGACCCCTGCTCTAAATAAACCTTTTGTACTCGACATGCTTTTAAATCTCTGCTAGCTCCCGGGTTATATGGATTAATTCAGTCATGCCGCTTCAAACTCGGCGCCTTGTGTACTATCTATTGGCACTATTTTAAACGAAAGTTTTGCAAACTTAATATAGGTCAAGGCGGGGCAAAGCGGAACTCTTAAGGCAGGGTTTCCCAAACTGCGATCCGCGGACTGTTGGTGGTCCTCTGCACAGGTGAGGGAAATTAAAAAGTCACACTTATACGTTGTACAGTACGTACCCTTTCAAAGATAATTGCCGCAGTTATTCACAACTTAAGCTTTTGCTATCCAGTATATTAAATCTTACTTATTAAGCCTTAGTTGTAGTCAAAAAGTTGTTTACGAAAAAGTGTCGTATTCCTCGTCTATGACGTAATAATATATTCTTACTATATTGCCCATTTGGGCATAACAATCAACGTAATAGCACGTTTTAGACAGCTCAGGCTTACTTGTTTTATATCGTTACATTCTGTTATGACTTGATTATATGGGCCGAAAATTTATTTTCGGGACATATCTTGTTTTTGCTCTTATTCTTTTTTGATTTGTATGGTTTGTATGGTTTGCTTGGTATGTTTCAGACCGATTTTTGTTCGAAGCATTATAGAAAATGTATACATCGTAGAACTGTCAAATTTTTTTTTGACATGGCGTAGAGTGGTATGGAGGTGCGATGTCGAGGTTTATGAGGCTGCACCCCCAGGGGCCTTTGCTTGGGGGCAAAAAACCTAAAATAATGTGACGTCATCGTTTTAGCTCTTTGTAGCTATCTACTCCTAACTAGAGGCAGAAAAAATCAATACAGAAATCGTTTCTATCGCTTCCTTGGTTCAGCTCGCGAAGCGACTAAGTGGCTGCTGGCATCATGCTGCGCTTCATTGACCCGCGCGTGCAACGTTCATTGTTCGAAGTGGCTGCGTTAGTAAAACTGGGCGCGTGCGACTTGCATTTAAGAAAGAGGCTTCACTTAGTAAAATAACCTACTACTCTTACAAAACAGCATATTTGACTGCCGCTAATATAAATGCGAAATCTGGTGGCAGTGTACGCCTCTCTATTTGCACCTGTTGCGCATTTTACTCCAATTAAACATATCAACACCAGGCCTAAACAAATTAAAATTGTACAAGGGCGCAGCAAGCAAAACATAAAGCTGAATGCATTATTAGGGAGGACGTTACAAAGCTACGTTATAACATGGCGTCATACCAAAATAAATAGTAAGAACACTGCGTTTATTGCATTTCAATTCGCAAAACTTTCCATTTAAAAGGTGGTTTATTAGGCACATAAACTTGTTTTATATATTGATCGAAACTACAGATTTAAACTCTGTTATAACTTTGATTGCTCGGACCAAGCCATGAGAAAAAATTACCCAGTAAAAGTTGGAAAAAGTATTGCACACCATGGACGTTAAACCATTTTAAGAGAATGATAATATTTGCTTTTTAAACATGTTAGCTGGCCAAAGTGTAATAACATGCTTGTACGTATTATCTACGTAAATTCCATTTATCAAACATATATTTCGATCATTTCCCAGATACTACGACGCCATATTTGAACCCCTTTCGCATCAACGCCAGAAGTTAAGTGGGGGAGTTTACGGCCCATATCTGTTTTTGCTTGCAGAAACAAGTTAAGGAAAAAAATATCAAATATATAACATAAAATATACAATACAAAATACAAAATATCAAAAAAATTAAAAAAAAATTAAAAAAATATTTGAAATTTGAAATTAAAAAAAAAACACCAAGCCCTGAAAATATACCCCTTGACAAAATATACAACAACCGCACCCCCGTCTAGTTATATGGGCCGAAAATTTATTTTCGGGACATATCTTGTTTTTGCCGTTATTATATGGGCCGAAAATTTATTTTCGGGACATATCTTGTTTTTGCCGCTATTCTTTTTTGGTTTCCTATGGTTTGTTTCAGACCGACTTTTGTCCGAAGCTTTATAGAAAAAGTAGACATCGTAGAACCTTCAAATTTTCAGACATGGCGTAGAGTGGTATGTAGGTGCTTTGTAAAAGTTTATGAGGCTGCACTCCCAGGGGCCTTTGCTTGGGGGGTAAAAACCTGAAATATTGCGTTTTAGCACTTTGTAGCTAACGACAGCCATCTAGCAGCAGAAAAACTTTCATACAGAATTCGTTCATATTCGCTTGCTTTGTCCAGCTCGCGTCGCGACGAGGCGGCTGCTGGCATCCCTGCTGCGCCCTATTGTCCCGCGCGTGCAACATTTGTGTTGGAAGTGGCTTGCCTAGTAAAACTATGCACATGCGACTTGCCTTTCATAAAGAGGCCTCTCTAAGTAAAAAAACCTATTGCTCTTACAACACAAAATATTTTACCACCGCAAATTTAAATGCGAATCCTACAGGCAGTGTACACATCTCTGTTAGCACATGTTGTAATTGTTGCACCATTCAAACATATCAACACCAGGTCTAAGCAAATATAATTATACAAGGGCCGCAACAACAAAAAGCTTAAGTTTAACGCATTCTTAACGACGACGTTACAAAGCTACGTCATAACATGGCGTCATAAATAAATAAATCTTGCGTTTATTGGATTTAAATTGGCAAAACTTTCAATATAAAACGTGGCTTATTAGGCACATAAACGTGTTTGCATATTGCTCAAAACTACAGATTTAAACTCTGTTTCAACAGTGATTGCTCAGACCAAGGCATGGTAAAAATTTACACAGTAAAAGTTGGAAAAAGTATAGCAAACCATAGACGTTAAATCATTTAGAGAGAATGAAAATATTGACTTTTTAAACATGCTAGCTGACCAAAATGTAATAACATGGCCGTAAGCATTATCTACGTAAATTTTTATTGATCAAATGTATGTTTCGATCATTTGCCAAAATCTACGCCATATTTGAACCCCCTTCGCTTCAAAGCCATAATTTATTATATTATTATACACAACTTATAATTGTGTGTAGATATGTTGGATTGGAGTAACATACAGAACAGGTGCAAATAGCAAATATTCTCCAAATACGATGTTTCCAATATTCTCCAAATCGTATTTCATCGTATTGTCGCGGTAATACACAAAGAGGTAAGGCCGTGAATAAAGTTTCACCCAGCGTACAATTAACGGAGGGAAGCATTGCGAGTAGAGATGTTCAAAGCAGAATATCGGCGACACATTTATAATGCTTGCTTTAAATGCAACGTCAGCATTTTTTCGGGCGACCAATTACTTTGCGATAAGCTTCGCCTAATAATCAAGTGTCCGCTGCAAATTTAAATGCGAAATCTTAAGGCAGTGTACGCCTCTCTGTTAGCACCTGTTGTGCATGTTGCTCCAACCAACCTACCAACATCAGGCCTAAACAACTAGCAAAACTTTCGATTTAATAGTTTGCGTATTGAGAACATAATAGTGTGTTTCATATTGTTTAAAACTACAGATTTAAAGTCTGTTTTAACAGTGATTGCTCGGACCAAGCCATGGTAAAAATTTACCGAGTAAAAGTTTGCAAAAGTATAGCAAACCATAGGCGTTAAACCATTTTAAGTCTTTGGGAGAATGATAATATTTGTTTTTCAAACACGTAAGCTGGCCAAAATGTAATAAAATGGCCATACACACTATCTACGTAAATTCTATTTATCAAATATATGTTTCGATCATTTCCCAAAATCTACGCCATATTTGAATCCCTTTCGCATCAAAGGCTTAAGTGGGGAATTTTTCGGCCCATATCTGTTTTTGCTTGCAGAAACAAGTTAAGGAAAATGAAAAACAAAATATATAATATAAAATACACAATACAAAATATTAAAAAATAAAAAGTATTAAATAAAAAAAAAATGAAAATAAAAATAAAACATAAAAAATGAAAAATTAAAACAAAAATCAAAAAAAAAACTAAATAAAAAAACTAAATAATAAAAATAAAAACATTAAAAAATAAAAATATTGAAAAATAAAAATAACTAATTAAGTCAATCAAAAATATTAAAAAAAAAATTGAAAAAAAAAAAAAATTAAAAATTAAAAAAAAATAACACTAAACCTTGAAAGTATACCCCCTGACAAAATAAACAACAACCGCACCCACGTCTAGTTCTTTTTTGGTTTGCTATGGTTTGCTATGGCATGTTTCAGATCGATTTTTGTCCAAATCTTTATAGAAAAAGTATACATCGTAGAACCTTCAAATTTTCAGACATGGCGTAGAATGGTATGAAGGTGCAATGTCGAAATCTATGAGGCTGTACCCACAGGGGCCTTTGATTGGGGGGCAAAAATCTGAAATATTGCGTTTTAGCTCTTTGAAGCTAACGACTGCCATCTAGCAGCAGAAAAACTTCCATACAGAATTCGTTCATATTCGCTTGCTTTGTCCAGCTCGTGAAATGACGAAGCGACTCACCGCCTGCTGCGCTTTATTGTCCCGCGCGCAAGACTTTCATTGTGGCTCGTCTAAAACTGGGCGCATGCGACTTGCATTTTGAAAAGAGGCTTCTCTTTAGTAAAATTACTTAATGCTCTTAAGAAATAACATATTTTACCTCCGCAAATTTAAATGCGAAATTCGGTGGCAATATACACCTCTCTATTTGCACCTGTTTCGCATGTTACTCCAATCCAACATATCAACACCAGGCCTACACAACTTAAAATTGTGTGTTGATATGCTGAATTGGAGTAACATACGAAACAGGTGCAAATAGCAAATATTCTCCAAATACGATTTTTTCAAATATTCTCCAAATCGTATTTCATTTTATTGTCGCGGTAATACACAAAGAGGTAAGGCCGTGAATAACCTTTCACCCACCGTACAATTAACGCAGCGAAGCATTGCGAGTAGGGATGTTCAAAGCAGAATATCGGCGACACATTTTGAATGCTTGCTTTAAATGCGGCGTCAGCGTTTTTTCGGGCGACCAATTACTTCGCGATAAGCTTCACCTAATTAAATCAAGTGTCAATAGGGTGCTTTTACCGCCACAAATTTAAATGCGAAATCTTGAGGCAGTGTACGCCTCTCTGTTAGCACCTGTTGTGCATCTTGCTCCAACCAACATACCAACATCAGGCCGAAACAACTAGTAAAACTTTAATTTAATAGTTTGCGTATTAGGCACATAATAGTGTTTTTCATATTGTTTAAAACTACAGATTTAAAGTCTGTTTTAACAGTGATTGCTCGGACCAAGCCATGGTAAAAATTTACCGAGTAAAAGTTTACAGAAGTAGTGCAAACCATAGGCGTTAAACCATATTAAGAGAATGATAATATTTTCTTTTCAAACACGTAAGCTGGTCAAAATGTAATAAAATGGCCATACGCATTATTAAAAAAATATAAAACATACAATATCAAAAAATAAGGAAAAAAATCAAGCCCTGAAAATATACCCTTTGACAAAATATACAACAACCGCACCCCCGTCTATTTTTTTTATGAAATTACCTTTGAAACAAAAATCCTGAATCCAATCATGCTTCTTATGCTTGTCAAAATAGTGTTAATTACGTTTTTTTAAAAATAATTACAACTTACATTGTGTGTATATCAGATCCTCCATAAAAAAAAAAAAAAAAAAAAAAAATATACACAACTAGACAGGGTGTGCGTTTTTATCTTGCCAGGAGGTATTTCGCAGTTCTACTATATTATATCAGGGGTTTAGCACTGTTCCGTTATATTTTACCAGGGGGTTATTCCTTAGTTACTCTATCTTCTTCCAACGGGTCTTACTTGTCAGTTTCCATATACTCCCAATGTTGTGTCCCGTTTTGGTGCTTTAGCAGGCAAAAGCGGATGTGGCCCGAAGTTGAGGATTATGAGTTAAGTATGGTGAACTTGTACACGATAGGTTGGCCAGTGTTTTTTGTCAAATAAGTTCATTTTAATGAAAACAGTGTCTGACGGTTTAACTTCAGGATATAACGAATAACATAACTGATTGTTTTATGGGTGTTAAATAACTGGGTGGGGAGACTCGTGGTGACTGACCATTGGATAAATGTTGCTTATGAAATTTATTACCGTCCAGTTGTGCATTGTAGACATTTTTATTAATGTCGTGTCGTGCAGAATTTTTATTTTATGAAAAAAGTCAAATTAATTTCTATATTTTTGCCCTCATAGGTTAATTATTTGAGGTTAAAGTCAAAATTTTGCTGCGAAGCAAACCCATAGTTTGTCTTTAGAAATAACAAATATTTAACAATTTTTTCTTTCACCTCTATGCTCCTCTAATTGTGGGACAAAAACCAATAGCGTGACGTCATCGTTTTATTTTTTTTACAGCTTTTTATTTCTTTACACTCCTGTCTAGCGGCAGAAAAACTCCAATACAGAATTCGTTCATATCGCATGCTTTATTCAGCTCATGAAGCGAAGCGATTGGTTTCCTGCTGCGATTTATTGTCCCGCGCGTGCAACGTTCATTGTGCGAAGTGGCTTGTCTTAAGTAAAATAACTTTTACTGATCAATAAAATCACTTCAATTTCTATATTTTTGCCCCCATAGGTTAATTATTTTGTGTTGAAAGTCAAAATTTTGCTGCGCAAGCAAAATAATAATTTGCCTTTATAATTGAAAAATATTTAAATAAATTGTTTAATTAATTAGATACCTTAAAATACAAAAAAAATCAAATTTTAATTTTTGCACCCCCAAAATACTCCCCTTTTTCCAAGAGGTAAAATTTTTGTTTTAACATCAGCTTTAAATATTTCTCTAACATTTGTGAAATTTTCAGATTTATATGTTATTTCCTTGTATTGTAAATATATCATCAAAATTAGTTTTGTTACTTAACCTTGAATATGACATGTAACCTATATCATCCATAAATAGCCTCGAAATTTGATCCTAAAGTTAAAAAAAATAAACCACAATAAATTTGCGTTTATTTGTTTTAATCAACATTTTTGCTAGAACGAGCACACAACAAACATTCGAACATTGCTTGATATAATGCCATTCATCAATATGGTCTGGCAAAATCCCAAGAGTTGCTATTGAGTGTTGGCGCAATAGACGTATTGCTGCACAAACGACTCAATGGCTGTATGGCTAAAAATATTTTTTTCATTTTTTTAAGGAAAATAAATTCAACGCGCAAAAAATAACAATTTTCCTACCAGCCGATCAGGTTTTATGTTTATATTTAAAGGACAAAAATACCATTAACAAAAATGCATTTGTATAGATCAAGTATATACTTAAAACTTTATAGAAAATACAATTGTACACATGACTTTGGACTAAACATATCGTCAAAACGGGATTAAACATACAGTACTGCAAAGAAATATAACATTGTTGGTTAGGTAAATCAGGTTATATGCAAAACAACCTAAATCCTTAAGTCGTTTTCAACGAAAAGAAAGTCATCAATCAAACAAATTTTAGCAAGGCAAGCATAAATCAACTAAATGCTGCGGAGTCGGACTCGGGACTTGACGGAGTCGGTTTGTTTGGCTGGACTCGGGATTCAAGTAAGGCCAGGTAAAAAAACTCCCCGAGTCCCGAGTCCGACGTGCGCATGCGCAGTTCCAATTTTTTTAACTGATATGGCCGCCAACTGTAAAGGCGGAATAGCATATGGTGGTTATTTTCCAAAACCATGTATTGTGAGTGGATGAGTTATATCACACCCAAGCAAAACCACAAAGGTTGTAAAAAAATCCAAAACAACTTTATTCAACAAGAGCAGAATACTATAGTTACGCAAATAGTATCGTCAGTTCTGCTAAGTTATAAAATTATTTCATCAATTATATCGAACCCCTTATAAATTGCTGAATATCTACCGTATTTAGTTAAGTAAATTAGCGGAGTACAGGATGTATAGTTAGATCCGGACTCGGGACGTGTTCTAAATTCGGTCTTATGGCTGGAGTCCTTTTGGTCTAAGGATATTTTAGGAAGACCGTAATACCAGAAGATAAAAAATTGTAAAACGTCAAAATTTTGGCGCCGGCGGCGCGTTTAATTATACATCGCCCATTTTTCCCAGGGCAGCCTGGAAAAATACCTAACGTTGTCTATTGTCGATCGTCATATATTTCGTAGGTGTGTCGCTGATTTTTTTTTAGCTCTGTTGGTGGTGCCGCAAGTGAAAAAAGGTTGCGAATCACTAACACAACCGCTGGCTTGCCAGCCGAGCATGCTTTCAGAAATTCCGTTGTTGAGCAATACAAGTGATTCATCGCTGTGCAATTGAGCTTTTCAAATTACCGTTATTGCGATGCTTTGTGATGGTAAAAGTGAATTTCTGTTAATAAAATTACTGATCTTAGATTTGTTACAAAATAATATCCAAGTATACTAAGTAGTGTAGTAAACTTAAATACATAGGTCATGCATGAATTTGGCTTGATTTATTGACGACATTTTATATTGATTGCTTTCATATTTGACGTTCTTATGACAAGTGTTCAGCTCTGTTCGACACTAGGACTCTTTTCTGTTAGACCAGGGTGGTCAAAACCCAGGCCCACATGTGGCCCGCGACATAATTTTTCGTGGCCCACGAACACTGTTGAATTAATGTAATGCGGAATTATTGTAATGAATTATTTGTAATACCTTTAAGGGTTCAAAGAAATATGAGTGATGAACGAACAGCAAGCATACTGCAATTGTTTGGGTATGATTACATTTTCCTGTTATATCATTAAATAAACCAGATCCTATCGCTCACAAAATTCGGACCCAAGGGGTGGCAAGAACGCCTATTTTTTGGTATGTGTCAGACCAGTTTAGGAAAAGCCGCAGTGCGTCCTATATGTAACTTTCTAAAATGGATGATTTGCAAACTTATAAGTTATATTTGCGTTTTATTTTTCGTCTTTTTGATGTGAACATTAAATAAAAAGTATGACCCTATATAAATTACTATTAATGAAAAAAATAAATAAACGATAAAATATATCACGCTGCTGAAAAGTATTGTCTTAGAGGTTTTCATTGTGACTTTAGGCTAACGCTCTGACCCTTTCTAAGATGCAATTTTACCCAAATTTATCTGGTTAATACATTTTTGCGCGAAATGATAACGTCTTTGTAATTTAGCGATTGTGTATTATGCAACATCGCTCTTTAAACTTTACTAAGATACGTACGATTTCCGCGAACATTCCAAGCTTATAAAAAGCAGTCTTTTAAATTAAAGGTTTTGTGAAATACGCAGACTTTTCGCGCTTCGCGCGCACTATTTTCCCCAGTCTCAATAACACTCCATTTCATTTGCGCACAAGTACGACTATAGCAGCAAATTTCTGGAGCTTATTAGTCTTTGACGATGCTTTGTGACGTCATTTTTTAACATTAGATGCCCCGATCAAACAAAAATCGTTGATCCGCTCCTGTAACCTGATGTTTTTGGCCCGACAAGAATATGCATGAAATATTGTGGCCCGCGATTCTGCCAACCTTGGACCACCCTGTGTTACACCATCCTTTCAGATCTTTCTAATATATTGCCGCATAAGATAAGTTCCCAGCGGATTTTTATCACTGATCTCTATGAAACCTGGATAGCGCAACTAGTGGTTAAAAATTGAAGCCAATGGGATGGTTTCCGCCACTAGAGGCGTTGCGTGAGTCAGATGAACAGTTGTGAGCGCCTATCTTTTACAATGGTTATCCGTGGTTTTCAATTACGTGTTTTCGCGCTTTGTTTTTTGTAGAATCTATTGTGAAGCTAATTATTCGTTTTAAGTTAACTTTAATTAATATCTAAAATCACTTTTTATTCGCAATTTCTTCAAATACTGGTAGCGAGAAGTTGTTAAACATGTACTGTTACAACTTTAATTTTGTACTTAAAATAGGGTTTCGGTTAATACCAGGAAGCATTTGCGTCAACTTTAAATTATAAATAAAATGTAATTAGAATACTTAAGGTCAGCTAGTTCCAAACAAAGCTGAAATAAGCATTTTTATGAGGGAATATTGTAGTTTTTTGTGGTACTGCTGTTTTTTAACCTATAACTTTGCATTTTGCAAGTTGTTTCATTCACACTTTTTAACAGACATTTTTAATTCAAAAATATATCTTCTGTATAGTATTCTAAAGGACATTGTATTGCTTGTGCATAAACTTAAAATTTTCATCAGATATTTCTTTTGTACTCAACATTAATTTAACACCTTTTAATACAAGATACCTCACATCTTAGGAAATATTCGAGTGATCCACATCCTTTTAAAAACAACTAACTATTTATACTGTTATGAAATAGGTGTAATTTTGTAAATGTTATCTTATTATAACCTTTCTTACAAGTGACCCCATGTGGTTTTACAAAAGTTGAATTAATATAGCCTGGAGCCCTAGAGCAGACACTATCATGCAAGCTTGTGCATTTGGCTGAAAAATCAGGCACTTGTTGAATTCCAAAGAATATTTTGGCTATAGAACTGAAATCTTACATCTTGACAAAGAAACCGTATATTTGTGGAAGAACGCCAGGACAATGAAAGAAGTTTGTCAGTTTCCAATGTTACAAACAAGTCACAACTACAATGAATCTTATCATTCTTCAAATAGTAGTCAAATCTCTAGAATAATATTGTACTGATTTTAATATGAAATTTAGTAGAATGTTTTTTATTTGTGGTTTTGCAAGCATCAATTTAATTCGCAGCGTTTAGATCAACTGTAAAATTTTGTTTCATTTCGTATCATACAAAATATAAATGCATATTATGAAGTTTAATAAAACAAGCAAAACTGTTGACTTTTTGTTAGGTGTGAACTGTAGTATATGACATCAAGAACATGATTAAAAGTGTTTTTTTAAGGCTTGTTTCTCATCTCCCCTCGTAGAAATTATATTTCCAGATTTGTCTGATTTGATTCCAAACCTATAAAAAAGATATAAATAATTTTTATAAGATAATGATTATTATTTATTTCAACTACATCAAACACTGTTAAAGAATCCCATAACTTATAACAAATTAATTTAATCAGCGAGCACTAGAGGTAGAAAATAAACTTTTACCTGTTACATCACTTGGAAAGCAGCATCTGCTTAAATTGTATTCCAGTACCAGTTTCTTTAGTTCCATAAATTGTTAACCCAGGGAGAGAATGCATAGCAGGTTTAATATTACCAAACTAGTATTTTCTAGAAGTTTACACAAAATTCTCACTAACTTCAGAAAATTATAAACAACATTATTAGTAAAAATTGACCAATATATCTAACTTTATTAGGGTAAACCCTTTCACTTGGTAAATGCATGTTAGTTTAATGCACTTTCTGGATCAATAACTAGAAGCTTACCCCAAAACATACCACAGCCACCTTGCCAAACAAATTCTCGTGAAAGATTTTCTGAGTGTGACAACAAGCTAAAATCGTGAACTAACTTAAATAACAATCCAGTCTTTGATTCGGGGAATGGAAAAGGCGTAAATTACAACAACTTATTGCCAGGACAGTTTGATGACTGGAAAAAGCAATATTCACATACTTGTCTTTGCGATAAAAATAAAAAGATGGTCTGATAGTGACTACAGGGATAAACTTATCAGTTAAACCGGTCAAAATGTCGCAAACGGCCCTAATAACTGAATTATCGACCAAATAGTGCCAGTCTCAGACCAAAGAGCTTTAAACCAATGAGTGGAAAGCTGAGGAAAATGGCGAATTTGTTTGGTCGTCTGTCACACTCTGGTGCATATGAAGAAACAACAAAGTTTCAAGGTCGTATAGTAGGCTCGTAGTTCTGTTCGTGCCATAAACAGCCTCTGATTGGCACAGGGTTAGGCACATTTTTTGCCTAGGATCGCCAAAAAAGTGTTGAATAGATTGGCATGGCTTTTCAACCCTGATTTGAGTTTAGGCTAAGTCATTTAGCCGCGGTATAGAATCCTACCACAACGCAAATTATTTGGGTTAGGGTGCGGGTTAGCGTTTGGGTTAGGGTGGGTCAAGAATTACTATTAAATAATGAGTTAATGACTATAATAATACTTGACCCACCCAAACGCTAACACTTACCCTAACCCAAATATTGTGCGTTGATTTAATACCTGTGGTAGGATTCTAGACCAGCGCCCAAAATCGTACTACAACGAAGCGAGCCGAAATTAAAATATTCAAAGAAGAATCCTACCACAATTTTGTCTGGGGGTGATATTGCTATTTGGGTAAGGGTGAGCGTATTTTTATTAAATTTATTTCTTGTTGCAATTTTTATTACACAACTCGTTTCGTTACTTTAAAAAAACTATTAGGATTCTAGACCAGCGCCCAATTTGTTTCTCAAGAAATTGTTTTAATTCCAATTTATGTAAATAGTTTATTGTGGAAATCCCTCATAGGCTCCAAGTTGACTATATAATCAAAAAATGTGTCTTGGCCCTGTAAAATAGTTCTTAAATAAACGCTGTTTTACCAATAGTATGTATCAGTAGACTATATCCTAATGTTACTCTTTGTGATAGAAATACTCGGATCTTCTCAATTATATTTAAAAACTACATTGAAAAATTATGTCACAAATGTGCTGTCTGCCAAACTGTGACAATAGAGCACCTGTTGTATCTCTATTTCATGTCCCTTGCAAAACGTTTTGTAAAAATGATCAAGTTGAATGGGCTACTAACCTGGAAAAGATTATATTAGGATTTCGGAACGACTGCCATATCTTGGGTTTATATAAACGAGATGCTGTAAGGATTTGTTCTAGTCACTTTCATTCATCTGATATAATATCAAGTAAGCAATTTTTTTTCTCGATAATTAAAAATTTTTATCAAAAGAAAACTATTTGGTATGTAAATAGGAGTTTAGACATTTGCTCTATGGTAATCTTTTTAAGTTATAAAATTAATTAATAATATTTTTTTACTATTATCTAGGAGGAAATAGAAGGGAATTGAAAAATGGAGCAATTCCAAAATTACAATTGCCAATAAAACAAATTGGTAACTCAATACCCAAAGAACGACCTGCTCCTAAGGCGAGAAGCACTTTGCCAACTATTTATAATAATTCGTTTGCTAATCTTGTTGGTAAAACCCAAAAAATCCCCTATGGTTGGAAAAAGATCGTGGAATCTGAATTTGTTTCATTTAAATTGGAAGATGACCATGATCAGTTTAAGTTTCATGTTCAAGTCGACATGAACTTAAATTTGTATGCCAGTTATTATGGGTGGGGTGCATCACCAGAAAGTAATGTCAGACTTCTTGATGTTACAAAAACCACTATTTACAATGTTTTGTACTCTGTTTCGGAGTATAAAATATGTAAAGGTGTCACTCTTGAGTCTGATATTACTGCTCACTATATAACAGTGGCAGCCAACCCATGTGGACCGAAACTATCACCAGAAGTTTCAATAATTGCTAAACGGTGAGCAACTTTTGTAATTATTCAAGTCTTATTACATGTAAAGAACCAACGGACTAATGTTCCATTAGATCTTCTGCATGCAAGGTTTTTGTACAAGGTGTGGACCAGTGTTCGACTTGCAAGGAGGTTGATTCCAAATTTATAATAAGAAAACAACGCAGGGAGCGGTATGAGAAAAAAGTTGGAAAGACACCAGTCCAGCGTGTCCAGTATGGTCACAATCTTCCATCAAGGGTGCAGAGCACCATAAATTTAAAAGATGCTAGGTACAAGCTGCAAAATAAAACCAGAACACCATTTTAAGCAAACTTATACAAATCTAAAGGACATGCTAGCCAGTATAATGATGTCTTTAGCATGTTTTATATTAATGCAAAGGTACAGCTTGTGTATTTTAATAGAATCGAACGCTTACATGAGGAAGTCCAGAATTACCTTAGAAAAGAAAATGAATTAGTTACCGTTGAAGAAGACTTGTCTAACGATCTCAAAATAATAATGGATAAAGGTAAAGATGTAAAAAGTTGCAGTGAAATTACATTCCTATTAAACATTTTATTCTACACTATTTTAGAAAGGCTATTGTTTAAATTGTTGTATATGTAGGTAAGACAGGAAGATAAGCACGAGTTATATCTTTTAACACTATAGTATATTTTATATATACAAGATTGGTTTAGCATACTGTTCCCCAGTTAAGTGTACAACACTTTTAAAACCTTCCAAACATTTAATATTTTTATCAGCTCGCAAAAACAATGAACTTGATGAATTTCATCAAATATTTTGGAATGAACAAATCAAACTGCAAGATAGGAAGTTGAAAGGAGAGCGTTATCATCCTGAAATTATTAAGTAAGTATGCATTTTTTCCATATTTTTATTTAAATAATTTCTGTAGTAATCTGTAGGCATATATTTATAGATTTTGCTTAAGCCTTGCAATTAAAAGCAAGTCCGCTTATGAGGAGCTGAGGCAATCTGGCTTACTTCGTTTGCCTAGTTCTCGTCTTTTAAATGATTACAGGTACCATATTAAATTATATATTTTTAGTTTAAGAAAAATATAGGTATTTTATAAACAAAAGCGATGGTAGTCTAGAATCCTACCACTTTGTTTTTTACAGTAACGAAACATATTGTTAAAAATAAAATTACATGGAAGAAACAAACATGATGATTAATATAATAAATAATACTTGACGCACCCAAACATTAACTCGCATGCTAACCCAATTAATGTTAGCAATATAAACCTCCGGACGAAAATGTGGTAGGATTATCAGTCTATTTAAAGGTATTATGTTTTTTAAGAAATGTCTTTCGGACAAAGCCTGGCATTCAAAAGCACGTTATGGATGAATTGGATGTCAGAAGTCAAAAACTTTTACCGCACCAGCGATATGTTGTTATTTCTGTAGATGAAATGAAGAGTAAGCATTTTGTAACTGTTCTAATTAAACAAAACATTTGTTAAAAATTTTGTATTTTTCCCAGTTAAAGAAAACATTGTGTATGATGCAACAACAGATCAAATGGTTGGTTTTGTTGAACTTGGAACACGTTCTCAAAATACAGATGTTGCAGCATCTCATGCATTGCAGTTTTACATGCGCTCCATAATGAGCGATTTTTCAAGGCCGTTGGCATTTTATCCAACCCATAACATCAATGCATGCCACCTTGCAAGTATGTTTTGGGAAGTTGTAAGAGAATTAAAAGCGTGCCATTTTTCTGTTTTAGCTCTAGTAGCAGATGGTGCTTCTAGCAACAGAAAAATGTTTTCACTGCTTAATAATTTAAAATTGGAAATTCCTTACAAGTGTTGTAATGTGTACAACCCAGATGTTCCAATCTTTTTAATATCTGACCCTCCGCATTTATTAAAAACCGCTTGTAACAACGTAAGATCAAGTAAGCCATCATGTACCAAAATGTTAAAATATGATCAACATTTTATCTTGTGGGACCATTTTTGTCGTGTTAAACACGGGCCACTTTTCCAGTCAAAGCTATGCAAAAATGCGGGTTTGCTATGCTGCCCAGCTTTTGTCTGGTAGTGTCGCAAGTTTAATGGAAAGCAGAGGTGGCGAAGAAATGAAGCGGAGTGCTTGGTTTGCAAGGCTAATGAATAAATGGTTCGACCTAATGAATACTCGATTAGGTGGAGGGTATAACAAAGATTTGCAACCTTATCGTTCAGTAGATGATGATAGGCTATCTTGGCTTAGTAATGATTTTTTGCAAGAGTTAACTAAGTGGAAGGAGAGCAGTAGCAACTTGACGCCGTTAGAAAGAAAGAAAATGTTTTTGAGCCAGCAAACATATGAAGGGCTTGTCATGACAACAAAAAGTATGGTTGAATTAGTGAAATTTCTTATTCTGTTAAGCCCTAAAAATTCATACATAATAACAAAAAGAATAAACCAAGATCCGTTGGAAGCCTATTTTGGAAAAATGCGCCAGCTTGGGCGCCGCAATGAAATGCCTGATATTAATCAATACAGCCAGTTTGAAAATATAATTTCTTGTCAAAACAGATTAAGTTTGTTAAGGGTTCAAATGTGCATCATTGTATCAATTGGAAAGATGGTGCTACCTCTAATGCAAAACTACCTAAAAGAAGAAAGCTTACTGTATCAAAATTTCAGTAGTCATCAGTTTAAGCACGTAAGATCTAGGTATGCAGGTATAATATGGCTATTGGCGAAAGGTCCTGCTTTAAAAAACCTAATGACTGCAAATGGTTACCTCTTGGGTGCAGTTGGAAATACCTAATCTAAATGTTCATATTATATAAACATTAAATTTAACTTTCTGAAAAATTGTACAACTTCTATATTTTAAAGGTATATTGTAAATGTACATAGCAATGTTTAAATCAGTTTGTATTTGTTTAACAACCAAGAAATATAAGTATGCAATATAAGAAAATTTTGGCTTGCGAAACATGAATATGTGTAAAACAGTGTGTTTATAGATAAGAGATAGTGCAAATTAATGTTACTAATATAGTTTTTTAATGTTATCTTTACCAGATATAAAAATATGTTTGCAACAGGCAAAATCACATAAAAACTATACAAGCACAACAGAACTACAAAAAACAATATAATGTAAACAGAAAATAAATGGTACTACAAATGTATACAAAAACATTATAAAGCTACAGGTGACCTATTTTTTTAGAGATTTTCGTAAGCTAACATTTCGATCTTTTTTTAATTGAAGATCCGAATTAATTGTTTTGGCTTTTTGATAACATCTAATTTTTAAAAAGAAATGGCAAATTTTGTTGGCAACTTCTATTAGAATTTTGTTGTCCTCATTTCCAAAGTCACAAAGTATTCTATTAACAACATTGCAATTAATATTTTTATAAATTTTCTGCAAAACATCATTGTGGTTATAATTGCGCCGAAACTGAACCTCAAAATAGGCTAAAAGATCTGTCATTCGTGCTTTTGGTACCGTTAGCCTTCCATATGTGTCATTATTTAGTGCTGAAATAAGCAAGCCTTCTGAAAAATTAGCTTCTGGGTCTTTGAGATCTAAAATAATCTGTAAATGGGACTCTTTTTTGCATGCCTTAGATAATTTGTGCAAAATATATCCACCAATATATTCCAAAATATGCCGGTCATCAACAGTAATAGAATTTATTTTTTGATTTGTTTCCAGATCTAACTTCTTAAACTTTGCTTTGTATTTATCAAACAATTTTCTTGTTAAATCTAAACTGTCATCTCTCGATAAATGTTGGAGGAGGTTAGGAATGACAAACATTCCATCTATGCTGAATTTTAAAAGAAGAAAATTGCCGTCTGGTTTTGATCTGAAAATAGTAAAAAAATATTCCCAAGCTTTATCTGGCATATTTAAAGCTCCTCCCCCAACTTGGCTCCACCACATCTTTATCTCCTCCACTAACAATTCTTCGTAGACCTCCTCCACACTCTCACTTTCAAATTTTATCTCTACGACTCCAGAAAATTCATCCTCAACTTCGTTTAAGATAGCTTCTAGCTGCCGTATTGTAGCTCAGTCCAAAAATATATCAGAACCAGAACTACCCTCAACACTGCTCATTTTAAAAAAAGTGGTAATAAACCTAAACCTTTATAACAATTTAATGAAAGGTTGTCTATTTACACATTTTACTGGTTGGTATATAAACCAGAGAAGTGGTTTTCGCAAACAGCATAACAATTTTAACAGCAATAAAAAACTTCACACGTTTCGCTTATTCCTTATAACAGGAAATATTGCGTAACTAAGACGTAACCAAGGTTTTCTTCATATGCAGCGAACCGTATCATACGACCAAACCAAAATGCATTTGTTAAACGGGGAAAATGATCACGTGACTAGGAGTTGCATCTCATTTGTTAAAGTCTCTTTGCTCAGACCTATCGCCATTGTAAAAAAATGCGACTTCATCTGAGTCGGTCCGCGCGACCCCTAGTGGTGGAAACCATCACATTAGAAGGCTTCTACGCCATCTTGAAAGGTTCCAAAAGTGCGTAAATTTTTGCATTACGGCTTATGGGAGAGGTATCTTAAAATTGTCTTTATGGCAATATTTGGTGATTATTTTACCGAATTTTAAGGGATTAGTGATGTATTGGTATGCTTGGTACTATACACAATACTAATAAAGCAGAATAACTTGATTTTAGCTCCTGCTGATAGAAATATACTTCGTTTTTACTGGCACCAGAAAATATTTTTTTTTATTGCAACAAGGCAACGTCAAGTTAGGTAAAATCAACTTATATGATATACAAATCTTTGGAATGGCCTTTTTGATCAGTCTAGTTAATGTATTTATTATGTACATTTAACTATGCTGGTTGGTAACGCTGTTCTGACAACAACATTTCTTAGCATTTATTTTCGTATAATAGTAACAGCAGCAGGTAGCAGTAAGGTTTAATTGAAGCTATATGCATAAGTAGTATCAGGTATTTTAATTAATTGCTTTTAATATCTCATTGATGTCCTGAATTAGTTGCTGTGTTTTATATGGTGTTTGTCTGTGTACTTACAAACATTGGCCACCAGATGTCAAATCCATCACTAACTGGTGTTCAAACGGCAAAATGTAGGACCACAAGTTTATTTAAACAGGAGTTGCGGTGCAAGGTGACTATGAATTGGCCCTTTTCTGTCATTTTTTCTTTTTGGGAGGTGCCTGGCTGCAGATTTTGGTGGCTTTTTATGGTTTAGTTTATTACCAATGAAAGACAAAGCCAAATCCGGTTTAGGGCGCTGGTCTAGAATCCTACTACAGTTATAAAATCAACGCACAAAATTTGAGTTAGGGTGCGAGTTTGGGTGTGGGTGGGTCAAGTATTGATATATTCTTTATTTAATAATAAAACTCACCCACCCTAACCCAAACGCTAACCCTAAACCAAATAATGTTTCGTTGTGGTAGGATTCTAGACCAGCACTGGTTTAGTCCGCACTGTGGCTGTTAATAGGTTTAGTCAAATAATTTTGATTGCAGGAACACACCTAGATTTTTTGAACTGGAATTCATCACTAAACCATTTAAGTAAAGCCTGCAAGTAATTCCACTTAAACTGCATGAGTATAGTTATTTTTTAATAAATATCAGAATTTCAACAATGCATGAATTTATGACAAATAATAATATTGATGAATAACAGTGCAAGTTTCTTTTTTGCATGTAACTAGTTTGATATTAAACTAACAATATAATTGTTGTTGCTGATTTGAGTATCTCAGATCTCAGATTCGGTACCATTCGGTACCATTCGGTATTTAGTACCACCCCTAATTCAGGACATCCATGAGATATTAAAAGCAATTAAATAAAATACCTGATTCTACTTATGCATATAAAACTTCAATTAAACCTTACTACTACCTGCTGCTGTTACTATTATACGAAAATAAATGCTAAGAAATGTTGTTGTCAGAACAGCGTTACCAACCAGCATAGTTAAATGTACATAATAAATACATTAACTAGACTGATCAAAAAGGCCATTCCAAAGATTTGTATATCATATAAGTTGATTTTACCTAACTTGACGTTGCCTTGTTGCAATAAAAAAAATATTTTCTGGTGCCAGTAAAAACGAAGTATATTTCTTTCAGCAGGAGCTAAAATCAAGTTATTCTGCTTTATTAGTATTGTGTATAGTACCAAGCATACCAATACATCACTAATCCCTTAAAATTCGGTAAAATAATCACCAAATATTGTCATAAAGACAATTTTAAGATACCTCTCCCATAAGCCGTAATGCAAAATTTACGCACTTTTCGAACCTTTCAAGATGGCGTAGAAGGCTTCAATTTTCAACCACTAGTTGCGCTATTCAGGTTTCATAGAGATCAGAGATTTTTATCCGCCAAATTTATATCAATTAATTTCGTATATTTTATTATTTTTAATAAAAACAGGTAAATATCCATTTGGCCTTCTTATCTAATATTTTCCTTGTTTTAGCCTTTTTTGTATTATTTTGTTTTTAAGAGCTTTTCATAGTCTGGCAACCCTCGCTGATAAACTGTTGTCGCACAGCTACGCTTTAAAAGTCATTCAAGGGCTTTGTATTGCCTCTTGTCCAAAATGAAAATTACCATAACCTTTTAAAAATACATTATCGTTAGATCTAACCTACTTTGTTTCTTTAAAATTCGAGCTTTATCACAAAACTTGTGAAATGCTACTACAAAACCCTAAGCTTCATAAGCAATGAAAAATAAAAAACACCATTTGGGCATTTTTCAATGTTAGGTTTGGCAAGGAAAAAAATTATTTCGCAATAACAATGTTTAAAATGTGAACATATAATACCGCCATAACTGGCTTTAGATTTGATTTGTTTTTTTATAAATTTTGCTACTAATTAGTATGAAATACCAAACGAAAAACATACAGTACTTTTAACAAACAAATAAAATGTTGTTATCTCTTTACAGCTTGAAATTAAAAAAACCTGGGGCATAGATTATATAAACCGAACAGTTTGCCAGAAACTGAACAGATTCTTTATGTTGTAATGTACTGCATTAAATTGCAGGTGTTCCAGTTTTTGTATTTGAAGCTTGAATGCTATAGGCCAGGGGTGGCCAACTTATGTTGGATTGCGATCGACTGAAAAAAACATTAAAGAGTCTAAAGCAGTGGTTCTCAAACTTTTTTGAGCGCGACCCAAATCTGAGTTTTATGAGCATCTCACGACCCAAGCCTCAAACATCAAAAAATGTACTTTTTCTGACATGCATGAAATAGAAAAAGACACAGACAACCAGATGTAGTACACAGTTCTATGAAACAATGATTGATTACAAACAAATGATTGATTTATTTTAGTGTGATTGGTGAAACTGAACTTTTTTCCTTTATAATATCAGCGTGGCTTGTTTGGTTACTAAAAGCTTACACCAGTTTTAGCAGCTACTGTAGTTGGCTGCCATCAAAACGTTCATAAAACTACTTATGATGCAATAATCCAGGTTACAGATTTGAAGACACGTGAAAAGCTTATGATGCAATGATACAGTTATGATTGAATTGAAAATGTTTGAAAAATGAAATGAAAAAAGTTCGTTTGCGCAGGATTAAATCACCATAGAGCGACCCATTTTTTGACCTCGCGCGACCCATACTTGAGAACCACTCACAATCGACCAGTTCGGTAATAATAAGTCAAAGGAACAAACGCCACAGTTTACCCTTTTTCGGTGACTTTCAAGTAGATTTTTTGCACACGAAACGAATCCTTAATATAATTGTTTCGTGAAACGACAGTGATGAAGTTAAATTTGTTACCTCACATTACTCTTCATTAAGCTTGCCCAAACACAACAATTTTAATGTTCCATATGCGTGAGACAGTTACCGGTACTGTAATAACGTGACCAGTGTTTTTAACATAACAATCCGTGAGGGAACCGGTATGACAAAACATAGTGATACAGCTGGCGATCGACCAGGTGAGATGTGGCGATCGACGTGTTGGCCACCTCTGCTATAGGCTACCGCAATGGATACCAATATACTTGGTACACTATGTACAGATCTGTAGGCCTAATGTAGCTTAATAATGGATTTTAAAGCCAAACACACGTTTTGATGCGCTCTGATATCATTATCAGTCATCGTTTATAATTTAAAATGAAATTAGTAAAAACATGCAATTTAAAGCCGTGCAATATAAAGAAACTGTTCAGTTTCTGGAAAAGTGACTGCTATAATTACTCTATATGCTCCAGGTTTTTTAAATTCAAGCTGATAATTGCTGCGAAAAGCTGCAACACTTCAAGCAAGTTGCTGCGTTTTAGAAAACAAACAATTACCAAATAGGTTAAGTTTAATGGCTAGTTTTAATAAAACGGAGACATATACTACTAAACAACTTTCTTCAAAGCTTCCATAAGGGAGGGGGCAAAATATTTTTTATATTTTAAAAAATTCTCAAATATGACGTATCCTTCAAAAACACCTCAAGAATTTTTTTCCGATGTTTTTTTAAACCTACTTTCTTCTGGGGAACAGTGAGTACATTTTTAATAGTTAAAAAATGTATTATGTTTTAATACGCAACTTTTAGTATGTCCAAAATATACGACAACCTGGCCTTCATTTGGAAAGTTGAACATATATTTTCATATTACCCTGCTACAAGTCAACCCCTGCATTAATTCAAATTTACAGAAATATTTGCAATTTGGGGTGTCGATGTAAAAGTTTAGAAAACTAGCATTACAAATAATCTTTGTAGTACAGTAAAAATATTCGTTTCCATGTCTGCAATATCGGCGAAACAGAAGCACAATGTGCCTGACTGAATATAGCGGAACCTGCTGTAACCCAAGGTAGAGTGAGAAGAAGTTCAAACTACACACTTGGTAAAACATATAATTCAGCTATACCTTCCCCATCTTTCATATTTTTATTGGCCTATTATTTCGATTCGTTGTAACACGAGGTTTCCAACTTTCACACCTACATTCGAGAAGTAGCACTAAGCTGACGCCGTTACAAATTAAACACAGTGGGATTATAAAATATCTGTTCGGTCGGTTTACCGATACAGAACTTTAGTCTGCACCATGCGGGTTAAGCAGTTGGCATTGATTTGTGCTTTGCTTCAATTTTTTACTTGCGAAGCTGAACGGAAAAAAATACGTTGTAAGTTAAATAAATTAAACAGTTATTTAATGTTAGTCTAATAACAATATAGACCAAACAACGTATAGAAGAGGTGTGTTTCAATCATGACAGAACTTTATTTCAACCACCTTGGCAGTTTTGAGCTGCGTTTAATAGCCAATTCTGTAGATGGTTGAACAAATGTTCTGTTTCTGACAACGAAACTTAAAGCATATGTCTTAACTTAAAATGACTGTATTTTATTTTGACGAAAGTAAAAATGTTACCGCAATTTATTGTTCAACGTTTTTAAACAAAATATAGTCTTTACTTCCATTTGCATTATTTAGTAGCTGTTATGTCTCTAAATATAGATATCCCATAATATCGGGTCGGGGCCGAGATCCGATGCAAGTGGTAGTATCGGTATGTTTAGTAAATTAACTCATATTATTTCACCGAAAACAGGCAGATAACTATGACCCCTCAGAAAAAAGACAGGGTATGACCACATTGCTCTAACACGCCTTCCATGTGATTAAGGGTAAAAAAGTTCTTATTACATGCAAATTCATAATTATTTTTATCTCGCTCTAATTATTATCCTGTAGGAAACCGGATGGTTTCTTTTACTCCTCCGGGTAAACACGGATGTCCTTTGGCATTTAAAATAGTTAAATGTATTAGTAGCTGAGCCGTGGAATCCACGCATATGTCTTAACTTAAAATGACTGTATTTGATTTTGACAAAAGTAAAAATGTTACCGCAAACTATTCTTCAACGTTTTTAAACAAAATATAGTCTTTACTTCCATTTGCATTATTTAGTAGCTGTTATGTCTCTAAATATAGATATCTCATAATATCGGGTCGGGGCCGAGATCCGATGCAAGTGGTAGTATCGGTATCGGTGCCAATCCGATGCCAAATTGATATAAGCATTTCAGGCTTAACTCCCAAAGCAGTAATTTCTCATTTGAAAGGTAACTTTCTTTAATGTATAGTAAGTTACAGCTGGAAGAAATCAAACATATTAACGCTGAAGTAGGTAAAATTATACCATGTGCTTATTACGTAACAAAAGGTTCATTAAACGTTATACTACTCGAAAACCAACAAAGGGTTTTAGCTTTAAAGTTGGAAACCTTTAAAAGTCAATTTATTGCGCATTTTCCACAAATACTAATGATTAGAAAATACGTAAAGCGCAAATTATTTTTACCACTGTTCTGATACGTAGGCGAATTTAGTTATTATAAGATATTATGGAGAAATCTTTTTTGTCTATAATGGCTTCATCAGTCAATACAAAAACAAAAAATGGGTCCATAACAACTAAACAAAAAATAAAAATTACAAAGCAGCTGAAAGCAACATTAGTTGTATAAGTTAATATCGGCCAAAGAACGTACAGACCAAGTCTCTTTGAGTGCCTCATTTGTTTGACCAATTGCAAATTTCCAGTGATTTATTTAAATCTTATATCGAGGTGTTTTTTTCACTATAGGTTTTCTTGGTTATTCTCGTTTTATACCTTCTAGTCATCTGTTGCAAGTTTGGGTAAACACTCGCGGGCAACCCGTTACCAGAGATATAATAATCTGTGGTCAGTGGAACGTTTTTTAATTTAGTTATCTAAAACATTTGCTATTTCACTCGTAATGCTATAAAATCAGGGCGGGTTTGGGAGGTTGGAGCGACTGACCATCGCTTCGTTAAAATTGATTTTTTTGTCAGTTTATTTTTCTTTATGTAAACATCACCATTTTCGCAGGGTAAAAAAGGGTAAAAAAGTTCTTATTACATGCAAATTTCATAATTATTTTAATCTCGCTCTAATTATTATCCTGTAGGAAACCGGATGGTTTCTTTTACTCCTCCGGGTAAACACGGATATCCTTTGGCATTTAAAATAATTAAATGTATTAGTAGCTGAGCCGTGGAATCCACGTTGGCAGGTTTTTTTTTAAGGTTTGGTTTGGGTGACCGCTAAGTAGTTTTAAGAGACCGCAAGTGTTTCATTTAAATACCAAAAAGTCCAAAATTTGGGAAACCGCTGAAGAAATTTTGGGGACCGTTTCGGTCCCCCAAAACACCTTAAAAAAAACACTGCACGTTGGTAAACACTGTCATCTAGCCCCGCAGAAGAAATACTGACTTACAATTACAGGACTGATAACAGATAATAATAAACGGGTTGCCTTTAGGCCTATTACTGAAATCATTAGGCCTAATCAGGATTGTTTTGCAAACAAGACAAGGCTAGGGAAAATCTAGCTTGAGCGAAGCTCGAACTCACGACCTCCCGTGTTACCGGGACCGACTGAGCTACACATGTTTAGTGTGAGCTTGACTATAGAAACAAATATAGCACCGTTACCCTGTATTCAGTATAACGAGTTTTAATTTTGATTAGAAGTTCTGCGAATTGCTTTTATTTTTTAAAAGCCGTAATATTTAATTTATTCAGCTCGTCGACCGGCAATAAGATGCAGAAAACACTGGGAGTGTGAAAAATTTTATGGCTTCTGCAATGAAAAACAGGTATAGATGACTAGTGTCTTACTAACAATCGTCGAACAAAACGTTTTTATCGTATGCTTCTGAAATTAAAGCACTACAGAAAAGTATAGTTTTACAAACGTTCTACTATTTTGCGTGTGTTGACATACTCCAAAGGTACAACGTTTATAGTTTGTCAGTCTGATTCAGTCCACAAATACATTCAGTCCGCTACTTGTAACCAAAACTGTTGAGGGTTTAGCCGCGTATTAGCGAATAGATTAACACCTCTTTGGCACACGAACCTACTACAGTGTTCGGCAAACTTTTTTGGTCGCGGCCCAAAATACTCTTTCATGAACTATTGGAGGCCCAGTAAGTGAAACCATTTCAACAACTGGAGCGCCTCCAGGATATATACAAAACTTTCAAATGAAACATGTACGTCACATAGGAAATTTTAGATTTAAATATTGCTCAAAATAAAGGCATTTGTATTATAGTTTAAGAGAAATTGGACTTGTAGAGTTTAAGGGTCACAAAACATTTGTATTTACATAGTTAAATTTGGCTAAAAGTACGATTTGACACAGTGGCCTTGTGATGCTATAATGAGCCAAAATAAAAACTCATTGCCACACAAACTTTTAAATACAGTACAATTATTGTACGGCTACGACGCGACTCACAACTACATGAAAAATATGAAATAATAACAAATAGTTCGCAACCCACTCAAAATGTCGTAAAGAGTCCACAACCCACAGTATCTGGGCCACGGCTTAAAGTTTACCAACCGTTGGCCTAAAACATCCGAACAAAATTGATGTAGCTTTCATCCGGTTATTTTCTAAAAAATGTCTTATTGTAGTATTCTTAACTAAGAAAAGCAATGCAATCCGGCTTGTAAAGGGCATGCTATTTTACTGAGCAAAGATAAGTTAAGAAAGTGGACCTTAACATAGGACAGGGGATGATTGAGCACATTCTTAGGACCTGGGTTCTCAACCGTTGCCCTCGGCTCCCTTGGGGGCCACGGAGCAGACTTTGGGAGGCCACGAACAAATATTTTTAATCATTACCCAGTTAAACTCGAGTTTATGGTTCTCAATATGATTGTTAATACTTCCCCTTGTGACCCTCCGTGGTACATTTTTCAAAACGTAAGCAAGAGGGGGCAACAAAAAAAACATTGAAAGGGGCACCACTTATAAAAGGTTTATAATCACTGCTGGCCTTGAATAGAAGTCACCAAACTCCAGGCCAACCCGCAGAGTTAATTCCACAGGCCTACGGGCACGGCATATTCCTTAATGAAGATAAAGTACAGTTGAAATGTTGTCTAATACAATCCCAAACTAAATTTTGAAGAACGATTTTGACTGATCGACAATTTATTAAGGCTAACTACAGTTTTTGTTGCGTAGTTTATATTCCCTTCGTTTAACGATAATCAAGCTAATAAAACTTGATACAATTTTATATATTATATCCGGTTCGCAATTGTCAATCCTTACAGTTCCGGCCCATGATCGTCAGGTCTTTCAGCGATCTAGTCCTTTATCAAAATAGTTTGGTGACTTCTACCCTAAAATAAAGCTAATTATTAAGAGGAGCAAACTTTACTAAGATATTTATTTTTTTGTTGTTGCATTTTTGCAGTATATTCGCTTGAATTTTTGTTAGCCTAGAACAGGGGTCGGCAACCTTTCGTACGCAGTGTGCCAGTTTATGAATAATGTCAAAGTATTAACAACTCGCGTGCCAAACATTTTTCTATGTTGGCAATCAGGGCTGCGGAGTTGGTTAAAAACATCCCGAGTCCGACTCCGGCTGAATATGAGGTTTCATCGCGTCCCGAGTCCGACTCAGCCTCTGTGTTTCACCAATTTACGTTTAAGTAAATTAAGGTGGATATTCCGCAATCCACTCATAGGGTCATGGAAAATATGCCACGAGCATATGCTATTATGCGAGCATATGCCACCTTATTACAGTTTGCTTCCTTCAGTTTCGAAAATTTGGTACTGCGCAAGTGCGCATGCACACACGTCGGACTCGGTATGTTTTACCTGGTCTTACTCGAGTCCCGAGTCCGACTCAGCAGCCCTACTGTGATCTGAAATTTAATTCACGTATGTTTTTTAAAATATACTTCGATGCTTTTAAGCCAATACCGGTACCTAGAAGTGTTAACTATCATTTTCGTTTTTGTTGTTTCTCAGTCGCACAAAAACGCACGTGCTTACTTTTAATGTAAAACAGTGTTTCTCAACCTTTTTAGCTTACGGTAAAATTTTAAAAACAATTTTTGCGGACCGGTGGCCTTTGAAAATTAAAATGAACCCAAAATGTAATAATGACAAAAGTATGCAACTTAAAAGCAAATAACGAAAACTTGAAAGAAATGAGAAATTTCCTGCTGTCTTTTCGATATCATACGTGTTATACGTGGTTCTATTAAATTTTTTCACGTACAACTGGTCTTAAAGTTTAAGACTTAAACAAGTTGTAGCCTACTTTTAAACAGTTGGGCACAACACTTGTGGCATTGCGACGTATAATAAAGTCCAAAGTAGACCATTAACTCTATGTTACATCACAATGCTGCAAACTACGGCACTGGCTAAGTTCTAAATTTAATGGACAAGCCGCCTTCAACATCTGGCTTTTTGCAATTGAGATATAAATTTGTAATATATTTGGCGGGCCGACAGGAAGTTGACGCGGACCATTTAGTTAGCGTTAATGTTAGTGATGTAATAGTTGCACTTTCTTGAGGTGATATAACAACGTGAGCGATAAATCAATTGGCGTGCCATGGAATATCATCTCGCGTGCCACTTTTGGCACGCGTGCCAGGGGTTGCCGACCCCTGGCCTAGAATCTATTCTAAATTGTCTGCTTTATTTCAAACAAGGTTTCGCGATTTGTGACTTCGGGGATACTGATTTTTTCAATAAACTTTGTTTGAGTTCGTTAATCTTATTTGGGAAACTTGCTAAAAGAGACTTACTGATAGCTTTTTAAAAAAAGGTTATAAACTACTTTCTGGTAAATGGTAAATGAAATTATTTGTCGATAGCAAAATTAGACTAAAGTTTCATAAAACTACCACCTAAACGTCAATTGTATAAAGCTTGTATATATTGCATAACTATTTCATAGGTCTTCTTTGTTTAACAATGTTCAATTAAAAATGTTTGACCCAAGTTTTATAACTGGTCCGTCAGCTTCAGTCATTCATATGCTCGGACCGCGATCACCAGTCATTACAGTTATTCGGTCCTAAATGAAAAAAGTTTGGTGTAACCCTTAGTGTACACTGTATTACATGCTTGAGCCATGATAGGTGTGCAAGCTCTATGTTACCGCACTTAAGTAAAGTCACACCTGGGTTGACTAACTTTGTTTTGCATTTGAAGGAATGTGTATGTCGATTTAATTGTGGAGGTCGTGATACGTTTCCTGTGTGTGGAAGTAACGGAGTTACCTACAAAAACATGTGCACCTTAAAGCGAGCGGCATGCGTCCGGCAAGTAGTAATACGACGCCGCTGTACTGGAGATTGTGCAATATGTGCTGGTGAGAGTGCTAACACTGCTAACTTATAATAAAAGTACAGAATTTTTAATTTAGATTTTTTTTTCTTGAGAAAAATTATAATTTATAACCGAACTAACTGTGGACACTAAGTCCAACTGCTGATTTATCGAAAAGTAATACGATCAATTTTGGCGAATTTGTTCCTGCAATACATTTTTTGCACTGCGCTTTAGGTCCACAAAAGTTTTATCCAACACAAGATACTTTTTGCACCACTAGTTTTTTATTGGCTTCGTGCAAAGTTGTTAGAGGTACAATATGGTCTTACATCATACCTGTCGACCTTGTGAATGATAAGTATCTGGAAGCTATTTGCCAAAATCCAATAGTCTAGTGCGGTGTTTCCCAACGTATGGGCCCAAGGTTGGATGGCCTGATAATTTTTCTGGGTCGCCTGTCAAAATACAAAATTATAGACAAAGTTGAAAAACATTCATCAAATTGTAAGCGTCACATATAGCATTATTATTAACGTGACGTATAGCATTATTATTAACTCATAGCTGCAATGTGTTTCACATAATATTACTTCAGTAAATAGGACTTAACACGTGTAGATAGCGAGGTGATTTCATATAAGTAATACACTAAGACAGACTATAGATCGTACCCTAAATGTTTTTTTTATGTTTTTTTCGCATTTAAGGCCAACTTGAGACACTTTTTACCTCCATGCGCGTGCTTTTACTGAAGCTTTAATATACCTTCAATTAATTCGTCGGCAACTCAGTTTTATCGCGTTCGGTATAATTTAACATTGGAGTTATTTTACAAACCATTTTACTATACATGGATTGAACTATACAAAAAGCAGAGGCGGATCCATGGAGGGTACAATGCCATGCCCCACAAAACTAATTTTTGACGGTTTTAATAAACCGCTTCGAGCGTATGTTTTGGGACCTCGGCTACCGTATCACAATGGCGGATCCGAGAATATTAAAGGATTTTAACTTGCATTGAGAAAATGAAACACACTTGAACATTGTTTTTGTAATTTAATGTTTATATTGTCTTTTGAAACACAAACTAAGATATATTTGTTGAACACCAAACTAGACAAAAAAATTACAGTGCGAACCGAGGCGGATAATAGGGACAAAAATGCCTGTTATTTTACATAGAAATTGCAGCGATTTCGAGCATGTGGATACTTTTCCTGATTTCGCTTACGTACAAAAGGGGAAAAGCATTGTCGTGTAGTTTTAATGCGCTAAAAGCATGGTAGTTGAGTTTATTTGAAAGTTATTTCCAAATTACCAGTATGAAAAGACAAAAACTAGACCGAACTCGAATGATTGGACAACAACTCTTTGCCGAAAAGCAAGGGCAGCCGTCGCATCGAATATACTTGATTGTTACTTTAGTTTTTTAATAAAAGAGCACCATTTTATATATTGGGGATAAATCTGATATTTATCTTTGTTTAAAGGGTACAAAATATAAAAAGGTTAAGAACCGCTGCTTTATAGTGACAATACAGTGAGTAAATCACTTGTCGAAATTTCTAGTAGGGTTGCCGCAATCTATTTATGATTTCCTTGTAGGGGTACCGTAAGTCATACAATGTTGGGGATCATTGGTCTACGGCATTGCTCTTCAACCTTTATCTGTTTATACCTTTACCACTTATTATTATCTGCGTATATCTCACAAACAGGTATACGAACTAATAGGCTACGAAAGGTGAAAAACCACTGCCTTAATCCGTTTAAAAATTCTAGGCACAGAGCGATTCACGTTAAGGTGCTTTCATAAAATGTAAAAAAAAGCTTATAAACCAGGATGAATATGAAGTATCTTATTTCCGTTGTGATGAGTCCTATCTCTAACCTAATCTGTATACTCGTATACCTTTTATCAGTTAGTAATGGTCTACAGTACACTCTACAGTACACTACCGTATACCAGGTTGAAAAGCTGGATAAATTACCAAATTCATCAATCAGAGACCAAATTTATCAAGTACCAAGTTTACTATCACCAAATTTAATAAACCAAATTTATTAATCAGAGTCCGAGGTAGTTCTAATAGTCGCCCACCGAACTGTTCCTCGTTTGAAAGTTGCAAATCACTGGCGTAGCACTATGTACGACGCCCGCCTTCCATATTTCGTATAGAAGTACAAAATGTTCAATTAAGAATTAAAAAGTGTCGTCAAACCATAACGTTGGAAAACATGTAATTTTAAAAAACCTCCTGTTATTCGAAGTAGGCTACTTTGCTATTCGGAGTATGTAAAACTAAAATCGATTCTAAGTAAATTCAAAAAGACACCATTTTTTCATAGATTTTGCGCAAACAGTTTGTAGAAGATATGACGCGTTTAGCGCACAAAAAACATTCGCACATGGTTTGATATATTCATATTGAAAAAGGGTGGCATTTTACAAGTGGTTAACCAATTGTTGCTTTATAGTCGCGCGCAATGCAAATATACCACACTTTAGATTGCAACTATAGGTGTGATCATCGCACTTGCGTAAAATTAGTCGTAGTTTTTGAAGATACATATTGCTATGCCTGTGACTGGGGTAAAGCGACATGTGTAGCCTTTTCTCTATCAACAGTTATGTTGGGTGTTGCTTCTATTTTATTGAAAAACACCCCAACCTGTTCTATGTACTTTGCTCTTCAGTTAGTTCCCAGGGCACAATACTTTTAATTAAAGTTGTCCGATAGTAATGCATTGGGGCCGGTACCTTAAGTTAAGTGGTACATTGCAATCTGAGAAGGTCATGTCAAAAAGCAATTATTTTGTGTTTAATAAAAGCTTGAGAAGCGCACCGCTCCGAACAAAAATCAGTCAGTAAGGTCTAAAACTTTAATACAAATATGCATTTCGCCATATAAATGGCATCATCAGTTTGTCTGTACAAATAAATAGTAAAAAATTTTAAAAAATATTAAAATGTAAATGTAAAATAAATTAATCAAATACATCCAAGACGAACAAAGACAAAGACAGTCTGCGTATAAACCCCAACCACTACTGTAAAAACAAAAGCAAAAGGAGCATACGATACGTGTAGCGGCCGCAGAAAGCCACTGATAAAAACACGGCCCAGAGGGAAGCGGTATGAGAATCAGTGACGTACCAAAACACGGTAGATAAGAAAAGGTGGAAAGGCAAAAGCAAACCTAAAACCACAATAAGACAAGAAAACGGCATATACACAACGAAAACACAAATCGTTGTGCGTTGTGCCGTTCCATTTTCGGAATGTGAGCTATATGCCGTTTTCTTGTCTAATTGTGGTTTTAGGTTTGCTTTTGCCTTTCCACCTTTTCTTATCTACCGTGTTTTGCTACGTCACTGATTCTCATACCGCTTCCCTCTGGGCCGTGTTTTTATCAGTGGCTTTCTGCGGCCGCTACACGTATCGTATGCTCCTTTTGCTTTTGCTTTTGTTTTTACAGTGGTGGTTGGGGTTTATACGCAGACTGTCTTTGTCTCTGTTCATCTTGGATGTATTTTATTAATTTATTTTACATTTACATTTTAATATTTTTATATTTTAAAATTTTTTTTACTATTTATTTGTACAGACAAACTGATGATGCCGTATATTAAAGTTTTAGATCTTGCTGACCGATTTTCGATTTTTGTTCGGAGCGGTGCGCTTCTCAAGCTTTTATTAATAAATTTTAGAACTTTTATCGTCGGCATTATGTGTTCTGTTGGAGGGCCAGATTCTGTTGTTAATACACATACAAAGCTTATTTTGTGTTTATTTGACATGGTTTGACTCAATATTTAATTTAAAAAGGCAAGCAGTTTTCCCCACTGGGTGCGGCAAATAAAATAAGAGCCAAATGCCATTAAAGGGACAATATAAAACTTGCTTACAAACTATACTAATGTAGAACATGCAGATGAAATTTACTTACCTTTTTAACCTTAATCGCTTATTAACCAAGTTGTTTTTAACGTCGAAATTAGCAAATGGTGTGGTGTCTTTATAATTGCCCTAAAACAAAGCAGTGTAATCTAAATACGTTTATTATATGGGCCGAAAATTTATTTTCGGGACATATCTTGTTTTTGCCGCTATTTATATGGGCCGAAAATTTATTTTCGGAACATATCTTGTTTTTGCCGTTATTATATGGGCCGAAAATTTATTTTCGGGACATATCTTGTTTTTGCCGTTATTATATGGGCCGAAAATTTATTTTCGGGACATATCTTGTTTTTGCCGTTATTATATGGGCCGAAAATTTATTTTCGGGACATATCTTGTTTTTGCCGCTATTCTTTTTTGGTTTCCTATGGTTTCCTATGGTTTGTTTCAGACCGATTTTTGTCCGAAGCTTTATAGAAAAAGTAGACAACGTAGAACCTTCAAATTTTCAGACATGGCGTAGAGTGGTATGTAGGTGCTTTGTAAAAGTTTATGAGGCTGCACTCCCAGGGGCCTTTGCTTGGGGGGTAAAAACCTGAAATATTGCGTTTTAGCACTTTGTAGCTAACGACAGCCATCTAGCAGCAGAAAAACTTTCATACAGAATTCGTTCATATTCGCTTGCTTTGTCCAGCTCGCGTCGCGACGAGGCGGCTGCTGGCATCCCTGCTGCGCCCTATTGTCCCGCGCGTGCAACATTTGTGTTGGAAGTGGCTTGCCTAGTAAAACTATGCACATGCGACTTGCCTTTCATAAAGAGGCCTCTCTAAGTAAAAAAAACCTATTGCTCTTACAACACAAAATATTTTACCACCGCAAATTTAAATGCGAATCCTACAGGCAGTGTACACATCTCTGTTAGCACATGTTGTAATTGTTGAACCATTCAAACATATCAACACCAGGTCTAAGCAAATATAATTATACAAGGGCCGCAACAACAAAAAGCTTAAGTTTAACGCATTCTTAACGACGACGTTACAAAGCTACGTCATAACATGGCGTCATAAATAAATAAATCTTGCGTTTATTGGATTTAAATTGGCAAAACTTTCAATATAAAACGTGGCTTATTAGGCACATAAACGTGTGTGCATATTGCTCAAAACTACAGATTTAAACTCTGTTTCAACAGTGATTGCTCAGACCAAGGCATGGTAAAAGTTTACACAGTAAAAGTTGGAAAAAGTATAGCAAACCATAGACGTTAAATCATTTAGAGAGAATGAAAATATTGACTTTTTAAACATGCTAGCTGACCAAAATGTGATAACATGGCCGTAAGCATTATCTACGTAAATTTTTATTGATCAAATGTATGTTTCGATCATTTGCCAAAATCTACGCCATATTTGAACCCCCTTCGCTTCAAAGCCATAAGTTATTATATTATTATACACAACTTATAATTGTGTGTAGATATGTTGGATTGGAGTAACATACAGAACAGGTGCAAATAGCAAATATTCTCCAAATACGATGTTTCCAATATTCTCCAAATCGTATTTCATCGTATTGTCGCGGTAATACACAAAGAGGTAAGGCCGTGAATAAAGTTTCACCCACCGTACAATTAACGGAGGGAAGCATTTCGAGTAGGGATGTTCAAGGCAGAATATCGGCGACACATTTATAATGCTTGCTTTAAATGCGGCGTCAGCATTTTTTGGGGCGACCAATTACTTCGCGATAAGCTTCGCCTAATAATTAAGTGTCAATAGGGTGTATTTACCGCCGCAAGTTTAAATGCGAAATCTTAAGGCAGTCTACGCCTCTCTGTTAGCACCTGTTGTGCATCTTGCTCCAACCAGCATACCAACATCAGGCCTAAACTTATCTAGCAAAACTTTCGATTTAATAGTTTGCGTATTAGGCACGTAATAGTGTTTTTCATATTGTTTGAAACGACAGATTTAAAGCCTGTTTTAACAGTGATTGCTCGGTACAAGCTATGGTAAAAAATTACCTAGTGAAAGTTTGCAAAAGTATAGCAAACCATAGGCGTTAAACCATTTTTAGTCTTTAAGAGAATGATAATATTTGATTTTCAAACACGTAATCTGGTCAAAATGTAATAAAATAGCCATATGCATTATCTAAGTAAATTCTATTTATCAAATATATGTTTCGATCATTCCCCAAATTCTACGCCATATTTGAACCCCTTTCGCATCAAAGGCATATTTTAAGTGGGGAAGTTTTCGGCCCATATCTGTTTTTGCTTGCAGAAACAAGTTAAGGAAAATGAAAAACAAAATATATAATATAAAGTACACAATACAAAATATTAAAAAAAAAATTCAAAAAAAAAAAATTAAAATAAAGTAAAAATTGAAAATAAACACTAAGCCCTGAAAATATATCCCCTGACAAAATATACAACAACCGCACCCCCGTCTAGTCTTTTTTGGTTTCCTATGGTATGTTTCAGACCGATTTTTGTCCGAAGCTTTATAGAAAAAGTATACATCGTAGAACCTTCAAATTTTCAGACATGGCGTAGAGTGGTATGTAGGTGCTTTGTAAAAGTTTATGAGGCTGCACCCCCAGGGGTCTTTGCTTGGGGGGCAAAAACCTGAAATATTGCGTTTTAGCTCTTTCTAGCTAACGACTGCCATCTAGCAGCAGAAAAACTTCCATACAAAATTCGTTCATATTCGCTTGCTTTGTCCAGCTTGTGAAGTGACGAAGCGACTCACCGCCTGCTGCGCTTTATTGTCTCGCGCGTGAGACTTTCATTGTGCGAAGTGGCAGGTCGAAAACTGGGCTCGTGCGACTTGCATTTTAAAAAGAGGCTTCTCTTTAGTAAAATTACTTAATGGTCTTAAGAAACAACTTATTTTACCGCCGCAAATTTAAATACGAAATCTGGTGGCAACTCCAATCCAACATATCAACACCAGGCCTACACAACTTAAAATTGTGTATAAACTGTTGCTACCAGGCATGGTAATGTAAATCAAAAAACAGCTCCTCTGGTAATTGTAATTGTAAACCAACGTTTAACGTTCAATAATAGCACGAGAATCAGACTACATGAAAAGATTATTTTCGGAATCTTGGAACATCCATAAGAAGGTAACACCATGAACGTCAAAACTGACGTGATGCTTTCTGCATGCTACAAGCACCAGCTGAAGGCCTAGAGGCTGTCGCTAATTATTTTCTTATCGTTTTGTTGCTCGCGTTTATTTCTGCTTTTTTTCCTTTCCATTTATTGTACGAGCGTTCAGTGTCAATCACCCTGACGAAGGCGGCTTGTATAGGTTGCCGAAACGTTGGTTAACAATTACACTTACCAGAGGAGCTGCGTCAGCATTTTTTGGGGCGACCAATTACTTTGCGATGAGCTTCGCCTAATAATGAAGTGTCAATAGGGTGTATTTACCGCCGCAAATTTAAATGCGAAATCTTAAGGCAGTGTACGCCTCTCTGTTAGCACCTGTTGTGCATGTTGTTCCAACCAACATACCAATATCAGGCCTAAACAACTAGCAAAACTTTCGATTTAATAGTTTGCGTATTAGGCACATAATAGTGTGTTTCATATTGTTTTAAACTACAGATTTAAAGTCTGTTTTAACAGTGATTGCTCGGACCAAGCCATGGTAAAAATTTACCGAGTAAAAGTTTGCAAAAGTATTGCAAACCATAGGCGTTAAACCATTTCAAGTCTTTAGGAGAATGATAATATTTGCTTTTCAAACACGTAAGCTGGCCAAAATGTAATAAAATGGCCATACACATTATCTACGTAAATTCTATTTATCAAATATATGTTTCGATCATTCCCCAAGTACTACGCCATATTTGAACCCCTTTCGCATCAAAGTGGGGAAGTTTTCGGCCCATATCTGTTTTTGCTTGCAGAAACAAGTTAAGGAAAATGAAAAACAAAATATGAAATATATACTATAAAATACACAATACAAAATACAAAATATTAAAAAATAAAAAGTATAAAATAAAATATAAAAAATAAAAATTTAAAAATGAATATGAAAAAAAAAATTGAAAAAAATAAAAATAAAAAATAAAAAATGAAAATAAACACTAAGCCCTGAAAATATACCCCCTGACAAAATATACAACAACCGCACCCCCGTCTAGTTCTTTTTTGGTTTCCTATGGTTTCCTATGGTTTCCTATGGTATGTTTCAGACCGAGTTTTGTCCGAAGCTTTATAGAAAAAGTAGACATCGTAGAACCTTCAAATTTTCAGACATGGCGTAGAGTGGTATGTAGGTGCTTTGTAAAAGTTTATGAGGCTGCACTCCCAGGGGCCTTTGCTTGGGGGGTAAAAACCTGAAATATTGCGTTTTAGCACTTTGTAGCTAACGACAGCCATCTAGCAGCAGAAAAACTTTCATACAGAATTCGTTCATATTCGCTTGCTTTGTCCAGCTCGCGTCGCGACGAGGCGGCTGCTGGCATCCCTGCTGCGCCCTATTGTCCCGCGCGTGCAACATTTGTGTTGGAAGTGGCTTGCCTAGTAAAACTATGCACATGCGACTTGCCTTTCATAAAGAGGCCTCTCTAAGTAAAAAAACCTATTGCTCTTACAACACAAAATATTTTACCACCGCAAATTTAAATGCGAATCCTACAGGCAGTGTACACATCTCTGTTAGCACATGTTGTAATTGTTGCACCATTCAAACATATCAACACCAGGTCTAAGCAAATATAATTATACAAGGGCCGCAACAACAAAAAGCTTAAGTTTAACGCATTCTTAACGACGACGTTACAAAGCTACGTCATAACATGGCGTCATAAATAAATAAATCTTGCGTTTATTGGATTTAAATTGGCAAAACTTTCAATATAAAACGTGGCTTATTAGGCACATAAACGTGTTTGCATATTGCTCAAAACTACAGATTTAAACTCTGTTTCAACAGTGATTGCTCAGACCAAGGCATGGTAAAAATTTACACAGCAAAAGTTGGAAAAAGTATAGCAAACCATAGACGTTAAATCATTTAGAGAGAGTGAAAATATTGACTTTTTAAACATGCTAGCTGACCAAAATGTAATAACATGGCCGTAAGCATTATCTACGTAAATTTTTATTGATCAAATGTATGTTTCGATCATTTGCCAAAATCTACGCCATATTTGAACCCCCTTCGCTTCAAAGCCATAAGTTATTATATTATTATACACAACTTATAATTGTGTGTAGATATGTTGGATTGGAGTAACATACAGAACAGGTGCAAATAGCAAATATTCTCCAAATACGATGTTTCCAATATTCTCCAAATCGTATTTCATCGTATTGTCGCGGTAATACACAAAGAGGTAAGGCCGTGAATAAAGTTTCACCCACCGTACAATTAACGGAGGGAAGCATTTCGAGTAGGGATGTTCAAGGCAGAATATCGGCGACACATTTATAATGCTTGCTTTAAATGCGGCGTCAGCATTTTTTCGGGCGACCAATTACTTCGCGATAAGCTTCGCCTAATAATTAAGTGTCAAGAGGGTGTATTTACCGCCGCAAGTTTAAATGCGAAATCTTAAGGCAGTCTACGCCTCTCTGTTAGCACCTGTCGTGCATCTTGCTCCAACCAGCATACTACCAATATCAGGCATAAACATCCAGCAAAACTTACGATTTAATAGTTTGCGTATTGAGAACATAATAGTGTTTTTCATATTGTTTAAAACTACAGATTTAAAGCCTGTTTTAACAGTGATTGCTCGGCCAAGCCATGGTAAAAAATTACCGAGTAAAAGTTTGCAAAAGTATAGCAAACCATAGGCGTTAAACCATTTTTAGTCTTTAAGAGAATAATAATATTTGCTTTTCAACACGTAAGCTGGTCAAAATTTAATAAAATGACCATACGCATTATCTACGTAAATTCTATTTATCAAATATATGTTTCGATCATTCCCCAAATTCTACGCCATATTTGAACCCCTTTCGCATCAAAGGCATAAGTTAAGTGGGGAAGTTTTCGGCCCATATCTGTTTTTGCTTGCAGAAACAAGTTAAGGAAAATAAAAAAACAAAATATATAATATAAAGTACACAAACAAAATATTAAAAAAAAATAAAATAAAGTAAAAATTGAAAGTAAACACTAAGCCCTGAAAATATACCCCCTGACAAAATATACAACAACCGCACCCCCGTCTAGTCTTTTTTGGTTTTTATGGTTTGCTTGGTATGTTTCAGACCGATATTTGTCCAGAGCATTATAGAAAAAGTGTACATCGCAGAACTTTAAAATTTTCAGACATGGCATAGAGTGGTATGAAGGTGCTATGTAGAGGTTTATGAGGCTGCACCCCTAGGCACCTCCAATTGGGGGACAAAAAACAAAAGTGTTGCGTCATCGCTTAACAGCTATCTACTCCTATCTAGCGGCAGAAAAACTTAAATATAGAATGCTTTCATATCACTTGCTTTATTCAGCTCACGTCGCGACGAGGCGGCTTCTGGCATCCCTGCTGTGCCTTATTGTCCTGCGCGTGCAACGTTTTTGTTCGAAGTGGCTTGCCTAGTAAAACTAGGCGCATGCGACTTGCCTTTTATAAAAAGGCCTCTCTAAGTAAAAAAAACTATTGCTCTTACAACACAAAATATTTTACCACCGCAAATTTAAATGCGAATCCTGGAGGTAGTGTACACCTCTCTGTTAGGACCTGTTGTAATTTGTTGCACCATTCAAACATATCAACACTTTTTTGTCCCCCAATTGGAGGTGCCTAGGGGTGCAGCCTCATAAACCTCTACATAGCACCTTCATACCACTCTACGCCATGTCTGAAATTTTGAAAGTTCTACGATGTATACTTTTTCTATAATGCTCTGGACAAAAATCGGTCTGAAACATACCAAGCAAACCATAAAAACCAAAAAAGACTAGACGGGGGTGCGGTTATGGTATATTTTGTCAGGGGGTATATTTTCAGGGCTTAGTGTTTTTTTTATTTTGTTTTAATTTTTTTTTTAAATTGATTTTATTGATTTTTTTTTTTTTTTTAATTTTTTTTTTCATATTCATTTTTTAAATTTTATTTTTTATTTTATACTTTTTATTTTTTAACATTTTGTATTGTGTATTTTATATTATATATTTCATATTTTGTTTTTCATTTTCCTTAACTTGTTTCTGCAAGCAAAAACAGATATGGGCCGAAAACTTCCCCACTTTGATGCGAAAGGGGTTCAAATATGGCGTAGAATTTGGGGAATGATCGAAACATATATTTGATAAATAGAATTTACGTAGATAATGCGTATGGTCATTTTATTAAATTTTGACCAGCTTACTTGTTTGAAAAGCAAATATTATTATTCTCTTAAAGACTAAAAATGGTTTAACGCCTAAGGTTTGCTATACTTTTGCAAACTTTTACTCGGTAATTTTTACCATGGCTTGGTCCGAGCAATCACTGTTAAAACAGGCTTTAAATCTGTAGTTTTAAACAATATGAAAAACACTATTATGTTCTCAATACGCAAACTATTAAATCGAAAGTTTTGCTAGATGTTTAGGCCTGATGTTGGTAGTATGCTGGTTGGAGCAAGATGCACGACAGGTGCTAACAGAGAGGCGTAGACTGCCTTAAGATTTCGCATTTAAACTTGCGGCGGTAAATACACCCTATTGACACTTAATTATTAGGCGAAGATTATCGCGAAGTAATTGGTCGCCCCCAAAATAAATAACGCCGCATTGAAAGCAAGCATTATAAATGTGTCGCCGATATTCTGCTTTGAACATCTCTACTCGCAATGCTTCCCTCCGTTAATTGAACGCTGGGTGAAACTTTATTCACGGCCTTACCTCTTTGTGTATTACCGCGACAATACGATGAAATACGATTTGGAGAATATTGGAAACATCGTATTTGGAGAATATTTGCTATTTGCACCTGTTCTGTATGTTACTCCAATCCAACATATCTACACACAATTATAAGTTGTGTATAATAATATAATAAATTATGGCTTTGAAGCGAAGGGGGTTCAAATATGGCGTAGATTTTGGCAAATGATCGAAACATACATTTGATCAATAAAAATTTACGTAGATAATGCTTACGGCCATGTTATTACATTTTGGTCAGCTAGCATGTTTAAAAAGTCAATATTTTCATTCTCTCTAAATGATTTAACGTCTATGGTTTGCTATACTTTTTCCAACTTTTACTGTGTAAATTTTTACCATGCCTTGGTCTGAGCAATCACTGTTGAAACAGAGTTTAAATCTGTAGTTTTGAGCAATATGCAAACACGTTTATGTGCCTAATAAGCCACGTTTTATATTGAAAGTTTTGCCAATTTAAATCCAATAAACGCAAGATTTATTTATTTATGACGCCATGTTATGACGTAGCTTTGTAACGTCGTCGTTAAGAATGCGTTAAACTTAAGCTTTTTGTTGTTGCGGCCCTTGTATAATTATATTTGCTTAGACCTGGTGTTGATATGTTTGAATGGTGCAACAATTACAACATGTGCTAACAGAGATGTGTACACTGCCTGTAGGATTCGCATTTAAATTTGCGGTGGTAAAATATTTTGTGTTGTAAGAGCAATAGGTTTTTTTACTTAGAGAGACCCCTTTATGAAAGGCAAGTCGCATGTGCATAGTTTTACTAGGCAAGCCACTTCCAACACAAATGTTGCACGCGCGGGACAATAGGGCGCAGCAGGGATGCCAGCAGCCGCCTCGTCGCGACGCGAGCTGGACAAAGCAAGCGAATATGAACGAATTCTGTATGAAAGTTTTTCTGCTGCTAGATGGCTGTCGTTAGCTACAAAGTGCTAAAACGCAATATTTCAGGTTTTTACCCCCCAAGCAAAGGCCCCTGGGAGTGCAGCCTCATAAACTTTTACAAAGCACCTACATACCACTCTACGCCATGTCTGAAAATTTGAAGGTTCTACGATGTCTACTTTTTCTATAAAGCTTCGGACAAAACTCGGTCTGAACATACCATAGGAAACCATAGGAAACCATAGGAAACCATAGGAAACCATAGGAAACCATAGGAAACCATAGGAAACCAAAAAAGAATAACGGCAAAAACAAGATATGTCCCGAAAATAAATTTTCGGCCCATATAATAACGGCAAAAACAAGATATGTCCCGAAAATAAATTTTCGGCCCATATAAATAGCGGCAAAAACAAGATATGTCCCGAAAATAAATTTTCGGCCCATATAATTATACAAGGGCCGCAGCAACAAAAAGCTTAAGTTTAACGCATTCTTAGTGACGACGTTACAAAGCTACGTCATAACATGGCGTCACAAAATAAATAAATATTGCGTTTATTGGATTTAAATTAGCAAAACTTTCAATATAAAATGAGGCTTATTAGGCACATAAACGTGTTTGCTTATTGCTCAAAGCTACAGATTTAAACTCTGTTTCAACAGTGATTGCTCAGACCAAGGCATGATAAAATTTACACAGTAAAAGTTGGAAAAAGTATAGCAAACCATAGACGTTAAATCATTTTAAGAGAATGATAATATTTGCTTTTTAAACATGTTAGCTGGCCAAAGTGTAATTACATGCATGTACGCATTATCTACGCAAATTATATTTATCTAATATATGTTTCGATTATTTCCCAAATACTACGACGCCATATTTGAATCCCTTTCGCATCAAATCCAGAAATTAAGTGGGGAAGTTTTCGGCCCATATCTGTTTTTGCTTGCAGAAACAAGTTAAGGAAAAAAATATAAAATATATAATATAATACAAAATACAAAATATATAAAAAAAAAAAAATTTAAATTAAAAAAAAAAAAACACCAAGCCCTGAAAATATACCCCCTGACAAAATATACAACAACCGCACCCCGGTCTAGTTAATATTAAATTAATAAAAGCATAATTGATTGTTTAAAAACAGAATAATTAAATTGCTATATACGACAAAAAATAGCATACAAACTTTGTTTCGTTTAAGTTAATTCTTTTATGCCTACAAAGTAAAAAGCAACAAATCATCAAATATTTAATTTCAGTCTTTTCGTTTTTCGAGAAGAGGCTATATTTTAACATACATTTTACATCCTATTTTACGACCTGCCAGTCGTGCACAGCTAATGAAACATTATTACTACACATTGATCAAAAAGCAAATTACAATAACATTTATCACCACTATACATTTTAGTATTGAATTGACGTAAATCTAAGTAATTTAAAAGTCATAAATACGCAAAAACGGCTTTAACTGTAATGTATACCTTGTAACAGTTTAAATCTTTTTCACTGTTCGGCATTCGAAGTCTCGCGCCTTTCATCACTGGTCAGTAGATGCCTTGTTCATGTTCATCGGACCGAATCTATTTCAAATAATTTAAATCATGAATATATCGATTGATTGCAGCCTATTTTATATGTAAAATATGACAGAAACTTGTTTAAAAACAAAAATATATCGGAAATCAAACATTTAATAAAGAATACTTACTATTCGTCATGCCGGTATATAAAACCATTTAATCTTAAAAAATATATATGCCAAAGCTTAATGGCGATACGGCTTATTTCGCTAGAAAAAATCCGTGCCGTAGATTGTTTTCGTCACGCGTTTTTTATTGAAATTTAGGACGGCACAAGACCACACAGTCTCGCTTTGTACTTTGGTAAAAAGTCATTCGCAAGCTCAATTATTGGATTTATTGGCACGTCAAGAACACAAACCCTTATATTATAAAGTGAAATGAGGCCAATTAGGCCGAACAGATTTTAGGTTGGGAAACCATGATTTATTTAAGTCATTTTGTTTATTGTGATCTGTTATGTGACCATATATGCAAACTTGTATAGTCAATTATTTGATGAAAATATCTTATAAAAACAACCGATCAGTGCTTTAAAATAACAATACATCTCTCAACGACATCTCATCACATCAACATAAAGGGCTTCAGCTTTACTTTGCAATTAAACATGTATAACAACTGACGTGTTTTAAATTTTAATCGTCAACATGTTTAAAATCGTAAATTGTGCTTGAAATCTCCCAATGATAAATAATCGTTGTTAAACACGTCAAAATATCAGGTGTTTGGCATAAAGTCGTCAACGTGTTTATAATCTAAACATCAAAATTAAAATTGAACATGAAGGTGTTTCAATTACGTGTTTAGAATAGATTTTAAACGTGCTAGACCGTTTTGGTGTTTAAATTTAAACACCATTCTGACAGTCTCGGTATTTGTCCTAAATTGGGGTCGAAGCCAAGTGATAGAATCGGTATTTCTCCATAACTGGGCTGGTATCAGTGCAAATCCCATACCAAATTTACGTAGGTATGAGTGTTGGTATACGATCTAACGCAGAAATTTCAACCTTCATATTTATTATAAAATAGTAAGATCGCAAAATAAAGTAACTAAAATTTTGACGCAAAAGCAACTTGACCTTATAACCTGGAAAATTTACCAATAAACGTTACAATTAAATCAACTTCTACTTTTAACCTTGCGGTTGTTTGTTAAACAAAACGATCTAGCGTTAAAATCATAAATTTTCAACCAATTGCTCATATAGGCCTACACTAAAATGTATGTAGCAACTTTTCTAAATCAGAAATACTGCTTTCATCTAATTCTAAAATGTTAACTGTTTACCAAGACAAGTCGTAACATAACGTAAGTTTGTTAGAAAAAATTCTAATAAGTATACATCTTGGCAAAGTTTTTCCTGTGTTCTGTACCTTAGCAATTGGGTAGACAAAACCTTTTGAAATTAGATTACAATATAGTTATGCTCAATGCGCTTGTTTTGCCTAAAGTTATACAAAAAATCAGCAATATTCGTGTAACATTATATGAACTTCATATTGCTAAATTCACTCTAACAGTTACTCGATGGTCAGGCCTGACATTTATCTAAACGCACTTTTCAGCGCTTCGCGCGATTAATCTGCTTTAATCTGTATTTAACAAATGTTTTTAGGATTATTTGTATTTAGTGCTCCCTCCAAAGAAGCCGATATATAGGTCAGTAAGTACCACTCGGTTTAGGTGTTAAAAAGATAAAAATGTGCCGGGGTGGTATCGATGAGAAATCTAATTTAAAATTTAATAGGCCTTTGACGTCGTAGAGTCGTCATGCATTGTTTGATCGTTACAAATTATTAGGCTTACACATGGCACGTTTCCAATGTTAAATCAACAAAAAACTTCTTCTGGTAAATAGTTTGAGGTTTATGCCTTTTCACCTATAGATCAGGGGTCGGCAACCTACGGCCCGCCGATGTAATTCATCCGGCCCGCCGCCTCTTTGACAAATTAGACACCATTTCACATACTTTTCGCGCGAATGATCTTTCTGCATACGGTTTGGTTACTTTTGATGCTGTCTTTTCAACTAGATCAGCACTTCTTTACCGTTACGCCGTGGACAGCTGCCAAGTGCTTCGCGAAAAAACGGAAAACGTATTCAAAAATATTGGACATATCTTTGTTAGATTTTTTTATTTTTCATTTTTGGCCATGTAATAATATCTTGCAAGAAATTTAAAAGAAATGCCGGTATAGCAAAAAAAAATCGCGCTCGCTTCGCTCGCCAGGTGTGCCTTCACTTAGAAACGTTTACAAACACAGAGCTAGATTAACTTTAAATGTTATCGCGTTCCCCAAAGTAGTTTTATTTCGCTTTTCATTAGTAGTATGGATGACGACGTGTGAACTCGAATTTTAAACCAAACAAACGCTTTTTTCGCGCTTTGCGCCATCACTTTACTGTCTCCTTAAATTTAATTAAACGCGTTTTTAAGTGCAAAAACGATCCGAGGCCCGCCTAATTCACAGTTGTTCGAACATGTTAATAACACAATTTTAGTTAACATTTTGTGCGGCCCGCAGAGACCTTTCTCAGTTTGGTTTGGGCCCGCGACAGTAAAAAGGTTGCCGACCCCTGACCTAAATTGACTGGCCTACATTGTATAGTTAAGGAAACATGATAAGATTTTCATCCATGTATTATTTAGACGTTATTTGTAAGAAAAAATATTAATCTGTTTTTGTGTGTATAAATTTGTTATTTTAAAGCCCCAAAACGACGAAAGCGTTCGTTTCTTCACGCGACTTGCCTAACGGTGTTAAGCACTTTCAGGCGTTTCTTTCCAGTTCCTTGGAAAAGTCCCTTTTTTTCTGGTTTCTTGCCGAAGATGCTGTAGCACTGGCATTGGAATATTTTGCACCCCTTGTGTAATGGTGTTTCTGAAATGTAAATTACTTCATTAATACTTTGTTGAAAATAGACAGAATACAATTTCCAAATACAATATTTAGGCATTTAGGGGTCCTAGCTAATTCGATGGCAGTAATTGCTAGACATTCGGGTGGTTAAAAAAACACTTTTTCGTCAAATTTTAGTGGGGATCTTCTGTTAGGTTGCTTTTAAAAAACCCAAACACCAAATCTAAGCACGTTTGGTTCAGTATTAACCGTGGCTACGCCAATGTGAAAATTTAGATTTTGGTTACATTTAAAAAAATATATATATATTTTCTTACCCTGAAATTCTTTAACTTTTTTTGCATTGCTTGCAATGAAACAGCTATAAATAAACCTGTTTTGCGATTTAAAAGTGGGTTGTCAAGGTATAAATGTAAATTTTAACAACAGTTACGCAAAAAATGGCTTTGCAGAATGTTTTTATGAACTTTGGATAAGTATTTTGTTACAATTGAATGAATTACTAAATGCACTGTTTTTTTGCTTTTGGCATCAGAGATTATTGTGCACTGTCACTTGTATGACATGTGTTGTGCAGTATAACATTATGTTGAACTTTAAGCAAACTTCATTATTTTACTTCATTCTTTTCTATTTGGAAGTTCAAAAAAATAAAGTCATGCTACTGTAGTCACCGCATGTAGTGAGGTTGAATTCCTGTGGAAAAAGATCTCTGAACGATCCATACCTGGATATACCTGTTTTCAGACCAAGAAAACAATCAAAGTAAAACTGAGCAAACTATGAAACGAGCACAGGATAGTAAACCTCCCACCAAACACGGTAGTACCAATAAAGAACAGTTTGACGCTATCTGGATACCCTTTTTGATATAGCAAAAACCAATATTAAAGAAAAACTTACAAAAATGACTTTGCGTAAGTGAAGACGAACAAAGCCAACGAAAGTCCACATTTGGATGCAAAGATAAAGCACTGAAAAAAAACCTTCTACAGAAAAGAGCTGAAGAAGATGAACTGGAAAGGAAACGCAAAATGGTGAAGGAGATGGAAGATGTTTTGGCTTGATTGATTAGAGAATGCCATGGCGATGTTAACGATTTTCTTTTGAGTACCAGCACCACATTAGGTGAAAAATAGTTGACCATTCACAGTTACCAACGTCGTTACAAGGTAGTGAAGAAGCTAAAGGTTGTCAACGATGTTGCCGAACGTGGTGTCAAAATTGTGGAAGATTACAAGAATATACTAAGGCAAGACCTAGAGCTACGAAATATAGTTATCCAGTGTGTAGCAACCGCACGGAGATTTCTACCAGGGAAATCTACACTGATAGATAATAATCTAGTTCTCTATCAATTCAGAGGCAATAAGCACAATCTTAATTAGTTACTCTAAGATCAGAGTTTCTATGCCTGAAATCTGAACTATGGGCAATACCTTGAGGCTTTCTACCAAGATCAGCTGCATAATTAAGCCTGATGATAACCAAGAGTGGATTCTAGATTATAGCGAAGGAATAGACTGGCAACAAATTTTGACAACTGATTTAAAGATATTTTCTGTTCTAAAATAATTTAGATGCAGCACACATGGCTATAGTCGTTGTCACTTTGTGTTCGGCTTAACGGACAAAAACCTGTGGCTTTCCGGCGAACCGATGTGAAGTCCTACGTGTTATTAGAATTTGTGTTCGTAAACTAAATGCCAACATCTAACATATAAACGTTAAGTAAACACGAGAAAACAGAAACTATACCACACGGTGGAATAAACTGTTATCAAACCTATTAAAACACCGACATAGTAAACTTTAAAAAGAAGTTGGATAGTTACACGGCAATGGTTACATATTATAGGTACATACATAAGTGAGGCAAGGTGACAAAACTCCGACAAATGCTTGGCGAATAGGGAAGACGATTCTTCGTTGCAGATCTCCATTCACTAATAAAGTCAATTAAGCTTGTCTTGATGTCTTTAACACAGACTGTTCACTTTTTCAGTCTGTAGAGTTAAAATAAGCCAATGCTCTAACTTCTAAAAAGAAGGTTTGTTTTATTCAGTTGTTCATTCTGTATTTCGTATCTTACTCGATGGTAATTTTTGTGGAATGGCAGCTGAAAATGTTTCAATTGGCTGACATGCCTCGATACTGCCCTGGCTGGCAACCAATTGTTCTCAATGATGACTTCACAAAGCAAAGTCTCATCTACACGTGACGTCATAAAGAAATAATCTTACGAACACTACACAGTTCGTTTACTTTTAGGGTTGGAGTGGTCTTACTTTTAAATCCAAAAGCTACATTACAAAGATGTTATCCTTTTACATAAAGCGAAAAACGCCTTTATGTTGTTTGACTAGTCAAAACTTTCAATTTGGATTAGAAGTTCTTTACCAGGGGTACGAGTACCCCTTGGTGGTACGAAGCACCAAAGCAAGGGTTACTTACGACATGCATTGTAAAATTATGCGCTATTTAGGCACAGTCTATTTGTGAAGGATGCGTAATTTACGAAAAGCAGTAAATAAATTGACTGATTGTTTGTGTGTTGTAAATATTGTTGAATTTACAAGACTGTTTTTAATGCAAGCATTCAACACGTAAGTTACTAAAACACTGCGTTAAATCGTAGCCTAATATTCCAATTTTTATTTTTGTTGACCAATGGGTACTAGAAAATTTCATGACAGCTCGAAGGGTACGAGCGCTAAAAAGGTTAAGAAATACTGATTTAGATGGTGCGTTGATGACCTTGAGCTAAAACAAATAACAAAAGACATACTCCAACCGCAAATATTCACGCGAAGCGCGATAAACTATTGCATTTAGGTAGCGTAAATTGTCAAGAAATATAGTTATGGCCTGATGTCCCTCTGGTCAGGAGAATCCGGAAAGGTACACTGGGTTAACGCTTAACAGGTTGCAGAGTTTTAGACAACGATATATCACAACAACACCTATTTAATACCAATATATAGTATGTTTTATCAAACTAAATGTTATATTATTTGTGCATTATAGGTGACTTTCAAGTAAGGACTAAAGGTCAGCAAAAAGGAGTAATACATGGTGACATAACTCTTATGTGCCTCTTTCGACAATCCAACCACCGAAATATCAAATTGCCATTTTATGCGAAGAGGGTACAGTGGCATAGAATTTCCAAACATAATCACAAGGAGAAAATAATTATTCAGGAATGGTACATTCATAAAACGTTTGGATCCTACAGGTTTACCTAACTAAATGTATTACATCATATGTTATAAGATATTTATCTTCGAATTATATAGATCTAGAGTGAAATTGTCAAAGAAAAAAGGTAACGCTTCATTGACAATAAAAAATATTAAAAAAGCCGACGCTGGAAAGTATGTATGCGAAGTCAAAGTTGGATACAAAAGGGCTAAAGGAAAAGTTAAATTGTTAGTAGGTAAGTTGAAAAATTTTGTAGTCATTGACCAATCAGTCAAAAGTAATTCTGATTTTTTAACTAAAAACAAAACGATTGAACTATTGAGTTGGTAGTATCGGATAAAACAACTTTACTGTGCCGTGTATTAAAATTGATATTGGGACAAAAAACACTTTTAATTAAATAGAACTTACGTTATATTTTTAGAACACTACGTTTACATTTACAAGTTAGTCGTCGAATGTTAGTCAAAGGTATTATTCGTATTAACCCAATGTAGGTCTTACCTTCGCTATTAATTGAAAAGATTAAGGATACATTTTTTTTTCTTATTATTTTGTTTAGGTTTAACGGTAGTTTTTTGTTGGTTGTGGAATAATCTAAAGTGTTTGTGAGGGAAAATATAAAAAACTTTAAAAACCATTGATAAAGCACTTTAACGAAGAATAGGGATTCGTTGTCAGATAATGTGGAAACTTTCGCTTTTTGAATAATTTGCAACACGACAATAAATGTAAAACAATACATACTATCCGGTAATTTGCTTTGTGAAAAGTACGGAAATTAAGTTAGTTTTTTAAGAAAAACATAGTTATTTTATATTGCAGTTTCGAAACTTGAAGACCCTGAGATACAAACTTTGTCGACAATTGTACGTAGTCACCGTGAACCAGTTTCTAATTTGTTTCAATCTTTTCGGCTTAATCAATCAATGAAGACAACTTATTTCACAACAGCAACTCGGCCAAAAGTGAACTTTATCTACACTTCAGACAGGTATGTTCTTTTAGAACCAAGCAGAACTTCTAAATCAAGCGAATCATCTATTTATCCTAAAATGTTAGGTAAGATTTTATATTCCTCTACAATTTTTCGGGAATATTCTTCACAACTATTCTCGTTACGCGAGTCTTTAATAACAAAATCTTCTTATTTAGCAACACAATATGTCACGATAAAACAAAAAATGTTAATACGCACTGTAAGCGACCAAGCGATCTCACTTTCACTCCGGTCTTCGGTTACAATTAAAATCGTTGACGCTTTGAGTTGTAAAGGTAGAAGTGATATGTACGTACTCAGAAAATTAATCAATGGACGCCTATGGAAGGAAATATGCCAAGATACCATACTTAATACTGGTTCTTTACAAAGAGCCACACAAAGTTTGCTTGTTGTTACACAGTTACCAACCTATAGATATTTTTCAAGTAGTGAAGTATTTATTTATTCTGGTATAAATCATTCTGATATATATGTATATAAACACGATGATTTTTTCATAGACACAACGGTAAGTAGCACAAAATATACTTCTGCAAGTTCTAAAAGATTCTTTACAGTAGCAAATGCATCAACAATATATTTATTAAAATCGTATATTGCAACCGTAAGTAACTTTTTGTATATTGGCCAATCTTGGTCTATTCAACCCTCAGTACTTTCCATGAATAAAACACTCAGTAACATGTCAATATTTTTTTCCGATACTTCGACCAGTTTTAAAAGTGAGACATCACCTGGGAGATTAACACTTTCGCGGAAACCACTAGTTTTATTGTTTCAACACGATATAACACGATATTTACAGCAGGCTTTTACACGTACGGCAGAAAGCTTGTATTCTATTGTGGCAACAGAACACTCAAAAATCCTAGGGATCGAACCTATACATCGTTTGAAATCGGTGATTAGTCGAACGGAATTTCCTTCGTTGTCTTTCATCGCCGACGTAAACTTAAGTCCCACTTTTATTGAAACAAAGCTAAATAAACACGCGGCGGAGAGTTCAAGCGTCACATTAGAGCAACAAAATCTATCTTTGACATGGAAAAATTATGTTACTGAACTGCAACTAAAAATAGTTAGCAGTATAATGAATCCCCAAAGAAGAACACTTTTTGTACAGCCTTTGCAATACTTTGATTTCCCAACAAATGCGAGTGTTGCCACTGTAGTAGGATTATCAGAAGGAACAGTGCCAACATTTTCACAAAATATTATTGATGAATCCACTCAAACAGTAAACTTCATAAAAGATGTCTTAAAGAGTCAAACAACGAAATATCATGCTAAAGTTAAAACAGTAAATTTGATAGAGGGAACACAAACAGAATCAAAAGGTTTAATATCAGTCCCCACTAAATTTACGACAGGCAACAGAGAATTTCAAAATCATAGTTCAAAACTTTCTTTATTATTTAAAAGTTTCCACTCCACAGCAACAACAAATATATTAGGATTGAGCACACCAATAAAAGATCAAATGCACACAGCAAGTTTATTGAAAAAGTCTGAGGGTATACTGACATACACAAAGAAATCCCCTTACGAAATACACATGCGGTATGACTCATATGAAGCCAAAAAAATAACTATTCCACTTAAATCAATCAGCTTATCTAAATTGGCTTATCACATTCGATACTTGAGTACCGGAATAGGACACTCGGTTGCTTATAAAGTTTACTACAATATTTCATCACCTAACCAAGAGGACATCTATGAAATTCCTAGCGTAAAGCAATTGAAGAAAATGATGATAAAACAACAAAACATATTACAACACACTAAGACATTACAAACGCAGACCACGTTAGAAGTGAGGGTTAGTTTTTCAATTCAAAATATTGACGAAAAAATTATGATACAACGTAAAGATATTGTCTCAACAAAGGTGTTAAACCTGGAAAAAAATTATTTGTTAACCTCTGCATATAAACAAAAACCTGTAACTTCTGTGACCATCTCTAAATCAAAATTGTTTGAAAGAATAACCTATTCAAAACTAAATTTACTGACATTAGATAAACACGCTATTATAAGTAAAGTATCTGTATTTTCTACAGAAATGATTACAAAACATATTGCTAAACATTACATCCAATTCTTTGATTCACATCTAAACGTTTCTTCCCGCACAAGTCAAGATCAATTATATTTTATGTCAGGCAAAAGTGCATCGAAACAATACGTTCTAAACTGCACAAATGTAAAGACCGACGAGCACAAATATCTTTCATCAGGTGCCCACATAACGTCTCGTGTTACGATTAAACAAAAACCGTTTGAACCATCAAACAGCACAGACTTTTATGGCATTGGGATATCTAATGCACTTGGTTTATCAAAAATGATGGACAACATGCTAAAGGATAAATCAATCACAGCGAACAATCTTGCACGTAAAGGTTCATCCGAGGAAAAAGGTTTTATGCATACAATTGCCTCATTACTTAATCGCTCAACATCATTAATGTTACTCTCCACAGAAGATAATATTACACCGCTTCGAAAAATTGATGCTTCGAGCATCGGAGAAAAAAAAAGTCAAATTAACCTAAATAGTGATTTGAATTTTCTTTCAACTAAATTCAAAACACCAAAACCAACTATAGATAATAACACTTACAGCAGGGCGAAAATATCCGACGAAACCTTGTTTTCCACAAAAACACATGATTTTGATATTGGTGTATTAGGAAGAAAACAAATTCAAACAACAATTAAATCAGAGGGAAGCGGGACGATAAAATCATTTAGTATAAAACGAGAAGCAGTGAGTGTTGATTCAAGAAATGAAAAAAGGTTTACGTCACCTCAGTTTGGCATGAGTTTCGAATGGTATGCCCTACATGGTGTCAACAAAAGCATTGTATCAGGACACACTAGTAGTCAAATATTTCAATCATCGTTTGTTATTCGGAAGCAAGATCCAATAAGCTCTATGTTTATTTCAGAAGTAAAATTTACATCTCCTTCAGACAACATTACAATACTAATTACAAAACCCTACATGCTGTCTTTCGATTCATATTTTAACGTTTCATCCAGCGAAATTAGAAAGCAACTATATTTTGAGTCCAAAAAAAGTCCATCGATTCAATACGTTTTAAACGACACAAGTATTAAGTTTGATGTAGGGCTTTCAACAGGTGCCAACATTTTGAAGCCCGTGGTCTCCACTAGCCAAACAAAGTTAGAAGCATCTGGCAGTGGGCAGTTTAATACAATTGTAATATCTGATTTAATTGTGCCAACCAGCGAAGTGACAATCAACAAGTTGATTGATAGGTCGACCACAAATAACCCCAATACATTTCCAGCCTCATCTCAGCAAAAATCTAATCCAATTGTCACAACATTTACCCCATCAAACTCCGTAACCCTCTCCAAACAAAATAAAAACATTACCCAACTTGAAATAGTTATTTCTTCAGAAATCAGAGAAGTGAAGAATCAAATGAACTTCACCAGAGATTTTTATTTGCTTTCAACTAAAATTAAAACACCAATACGAATGACAGACAATAACCTTCACAGCAGCTGGACAACATATGACGAAGACTTGTTCTCTTCAAAAAAACTTGATTTCGATATTGATGTATCAGGTGGCGAACCAATGCCAACAGAAATGAAACCAGAGAGATCCGGAACGGTGATATCGACTTCATTTACCATGAAACAAGGAAAAATGAGTGATGCTTCACGAAAAGAAAAAGGTTTTACGTTACCTCATGTTGGCATGAGTTCCGAATGGTATGCTCGACATGTTACAAACGAAAGTCTTGGACCAAGTCACTCGTATTATTCTAGCGGATATCCTGATGAATTCGCCTTAACTTCCCCTAGAGTCGTCACAGCTGCAAGTGATTCAAAATTATTGGAAACGATGTCAAAACAAGATATTTTAAAACTCGTAACAAATTTGAACACACCCACCGTGTCAGCGGGAATAGACAGTGTTTCTCTACAACAATTTACAGCAGAACGTTTAAGTAATATAACATATGGCACGATATTTTCAAATCAAACTGTGTTATTACAAGAATCAGGCTTTGAAATATTTCAAACATCATTTTCCATTCAGAAGCAGGTTCCTATTACATCTATCTTTATTTCAGAAGATAGATCCGTTGATGCAAGAAACTATTTAAAATTTTCTTCACTTGATGGTTCCGCCCAAGATATTTTATTTATAAGTACATTATCTTATGGTCATGCCAATGTTTCGGATATGTTGAATAATAAAACAATTTCATTGCAAGTTAGCGACAAAATGTCTCAAATAGATTTTGAGTTGGCGTCTGGTTATACCGATATCATTACAAGCCATTACACAAACAAAACACAGGATTATGACTTGCTGAAACAACAATCGGTTTTTTCAAAGATAACACCTTCGAAAAGCTTTCAAACAACAAAATTTACCGCATCAAAGAAAGCAGCCACGCCGATGTTGAAATTGCCTCCTTTACTGACATCAGATAAGCAAAATACTTCGATAAAGAAATCTACATCTTCTTCAGACAAGATTACAATGCTAATTACCAAACCCTACACGCGATCCTTCGACTCATATTTCAACTTGTCTTTACGCGAAACCCAACAACAATTATATTATATGACTGGAGAAAATGCATCAAATCAATACGTTTTAAACGACACAAATATAAAGTTTGACTTAGGGTACACGTTTCTTTCAACAGCTGCTAACATTTTGATTCCTGTGGTCTCAACTGGCCAAAAACAGTTAGAAGCATCTGGTAGTGGGCAGTTTAATACAACTGTAATATCTGATTTAATTGTGTCAACTAGCGAAGTGTCAATCAGCAAGTTGATTGATAAGTCGACCACAAATTATCCCAATATATTTTCAGCCTCTTCCGAGCAAAAATCTAATCCAATTGTCACCACATTTAGCCCATCGATACCCGTAACCTTCCCCAAACAAAATAACAACATTACCCAACTTCAAATAGTTATTTCTTCTGGTATCAGCGAAGTGAAAAATAAAATGGACTTCATCAGTGATTTTCATTTGCTTTCAACTAAAATGAAAACACCAATACGAACGACAGCTAACAACCTTTACAGCAGCTCGACAACATTTGACGAAGACTTGTTCTCTTCAAAAAAACTTGATTTCGATATTGATGTATCAGGTGGCGAACTAATGCAAACAGAAATGAAACCAGAGGGATCCGGAACAGTGATATCGACTTCATTTACCATGAAACAAGGAAAAATGAGTGATGCTTCACGAAAAGAAAAAGGTTTTACGTTACCTCATGTTGGCATGAGTTCCGAATGGTATGCTCGACATGTTACAAACGAAAGACTTGGACCAAGTCACTCGTATTATTCAAGCGGATATCCTGATGAATTCGCCTTAACTTCCCCTAGAGTCGTCACAGTTGCAAGTGATTCAAAATTATTGGAAACGATGTCAAAACAAGATATTTTAAAACTCGTAACAAATTTGAACACACCCACCGTGTCAGCGGGAATAGACAGTGTTTCTCTACAACAATTTACAGCAGAACGTTTAAGTAATATAACATATGGCACGATATTTTCAAATCAAACTGTGTTATTACAAGAATCAGGCTTTGAAATATTTCAAACATCATTTTCCATTCAGAAGCAGGTTCCTATTACATCTATCTTTATTTCAGAAGATAGATCCGTTGATGCAAGAAACTATTTAAAATTTTCTTCACTTGATGGTTCAGCCCAAGATATTTTATTTATAAGTACATTATCTTATGGTCATGCCAATGTTTCGGATATGTTGAATAAAAAAACAATTTCATTGCAAGTTAGCGACAAAATGTCTCAAACAGATTTTGAGTTGGCGCCTGGTTATACCGAAATCATTACAAGCCATTACACAAACAAAACACAGGATTACGACTTGCTGAAACAACAATCGGTTTTTTCAAAGATAACACCTTCGAAAAGCTTTCAAACAACAAAATCTACCGCATCAAAGAAAGCAGCCACGCCGATGTTGAAATTGCCTCCTTTACTGACATCAGATAAGCAAAATACTTCGATAAAGAAATCTACATCTTCTTCAGACAAGATTACAATGCTGATTACCAAACCCTACACGCGATCCTTTGATTTACATTTTAACGTGTCTTTACGCGAAATTCATGAGGAATTATATTATATGTCCGAAGAAAATGCATCAAATCAATACGTTTTAAACGACACAAATATAAAGTTTGACTCAGGGTACACGTTTCTTTCATCAGGGGCTAACACTTTGATTCCTGTGGTCTCAACTACACAAGACCAGTTAGAAGCATCTGGTAGTGGGCAGTTTAATACAATTGCAATATCTGATTTAACTGTGTCAACTAGCGAAGTGTCAATCAACAAGTTGATTGATAAGTCGACCACAAATTATTCCAATATATTTTCAGCCTCTTCCGAGCAAAAATCGAATCCAATTGTCACCACATTTAGCCCATCGATACCCGTAACCTTCCCTAAACAAAATAACAACATTACCCAACTTCAAATAGTTATTTCTTCTGGTATCAGCGAAGTGAAAAATAAAGTGGACTTCATCAGTGATTTTCATTTGCTTTCAACTGAAATGAAAACACCAATACGAACGACAGCTAACAACCTTTACAGCAGCTCGACAACATTTGACGAAGACTTGTTCTCTTCAAAAAAACTTGATTTCGATATTGATGTATCAGGTGGCGACCCAATGCAAACAGAAATTAAACCAGAGGGATCCGGAACGGTGATATCGACTTCATTTACCATGAAACAAGGAAAAATGAGTGATGCTTCACGAAAAGAAAAAGGTTTTACGTTACCTCATGTTGGCATGAGTTCCGAATGGTATGCTCGACATGTTACAAACGAAAGTCTTGAACCAAATCACTCGTATTATTCAAGCGGATATCCTGATAAATTCGCCTTAACTCCCCCTAGAGTCGTCACAGTTGCAAGTGATTCAAAATTATTGGAAACGATGTCAAACCAAGATATTTTAAAACTCGTAACAAATTTGAACACACCCACCATGTCAGCGGGAATAGACAGTGTTTCTCTACAACAATTTACAGCAGAACGTTTAAGTAATATAACATATGGCACGATATTTTCAAATCAAACTGTGTTATTACAAGAATCAGGCTTTGAAATATTTCAAACATCATTTTCCATTCAGAAGCAGGTTCCTATTACATCTATCTTTATTTCAGAAGATAGATCCGTTGATGCAAGAAACTATTTAAAATTTTCTTCACTTGATGGTTCAGCCCAAGATATTTTATTTATAAGTTCATTATCTTATGGTCATGCCAATGTTTCGGATATGTTGAATAATAAAACAATTTCATTGCAAGTTAGCGACAAAATGTCTCAAACAGATTTTGAGTTGGCGTCTGGTTATACCGATATCATTACAAGCCATTACACAAACAAAACACAGGATTATGACTTGCTGAAACAACAATCGGTTTTTTCAAAGATAATACCTTATAAAAGCTTTCAAACAACAAAATCTACCGCATCAAAGAAAGCAGCCACGCCGATGTTGAAATTGCCTCCTTTACTGACATCAGATAAGCAAAATACTTCGATAAAGAAATCTACATCTTCTTCAGACAAGATTGCAATGCTAATTACCAAACCCTACACGCGATCCTTCGACTCATATTTCAACTTGTCTTTACGCGAAACCCAACAACAATTATATTATATGTCTGGAGAAAATGCATCAAATCAATACGTTTTAAACGACACAAATATAAAGTTTGACCTAGGGTACACGTTTCTTTCAACAGCTGCTAACATTTTGATTCCTGTGGTCTCAACTGGCCAAAAACAGTTAGAAGCATCTGGTAGTGGGCAGTTTAATACAACGGTAATATCTGATTTAATTGTGTCAACTAGCAAAGGGTCAATCAGCAAATTGATTGATAAGTCGACCACAAATTATTCCAATATATTTTCAGCCTCTTCCGAGCAAAAATCGAATCCAATTGTCACCACATTTAGCCCATCGATACCCGTAACCTTCCCTAAACAAAATAACAACATTACCCAACTTCAAATAGTTATTTCTTCTGGTATCAGCGAAGTGGAAAATAAAATGGACTTCATCAGTGATTTTCATTTGCTTACAACTAAAATGAAAACACCAATACGAACGACAGCTAACAACCTTTACAGCAGGTCGACAACATTTGACGAAGACTTGTTCTCTTCAAAAAAACTTGATTTCGATGTTGATGTATCAGCTGGCGACCCAATGCAAACAGAAATGAAACCAGAGGGATCCGGAACGGTGATATCGACTTTATTTACCATGAAACGAGGACAAATGAGTGATGCTTCACGAAAAGAAAAAGGTATTACGTTACCCCATGTTGGCATGAGTTCCGAATGGTATGCTCGACATGTTACAAACGAAAGTCTTGGACCAAATCACTCGTATTATTCTAGCGGATATCCTGATGAATTCGCCTTAACTTCCCCTAGAGTCGTCGCAGTTTCAAGTGATTCAAAATTATTGGAAACGATGTCAAAACAAGATATTTTGAAACTCGTAACAAATTTAAACACACCCACCGTGTCAGCGGAAATAGACAGTGTTTCTCTACAACAATTTACAGAAGAACGTTCAAGTAATATAACATATGGCACGATATTATCAAATCAAACTGTGTTATTACAAGAATCAGGCTTTGAAATATTTCAAACATCATTTTCCATTCAGAAGCAGGTTCCTATTACATCTATCTTTATTTCAGAAGATAGATCCTTTGATGCAAGAAAAAAATTACAATTTTCTTCACTTGATGGTTCAGCCCAAGATATTTCATTTATAAGTTCATTATCTTATGGTCATGCCAATGTTTCGGATATGTTGAATAATAAAACAATTTCATTGCAAGTTAGCGACAAATTGTCTCAAACAGATTTTGAGTTGGCGTCTGGTTATATCGAAATCATTACAAGCCATTACACAAACAAAACACAAGATTACGACTTGCTGAAACAACAATCTGTTTTTTCAAAGACAACACCTTCGAAAAGCTTCCAAACAACAAAATCTACCGCATCAAAGAAAGCAGCCACGCCGATGTTGAAATTGCCTCCTTTACTGACATCAGATAAGCAAAATACTTCGATAAAGAAATCTACATCTTCTTCAGACAAGATTACAATGCTAATTACCAAACCCTACACGCGATCCTTCGACTCATATTTCAACTTGTCTTTACGCGAAACCCAACAACAATTATATTATATGACTGGAGAAAATGCATCAAATCAATACGTTTTAAACGACACAAATATAAAGTTTGACCTAGGGTACACGTTTCTTTCAACAGCTGCTAACATTTTGATTCCTGTGGTCTCAACTAGCCAAAAACAGTTAGAAGCATCTGGTAGTGGGCAGTTTAATACAACGGTAATATCTGATTTAATTGTGTCAACTAGCAAAGGGTCAATCAGCAAATTGATTGATAAGTCAACCACAAATTATTCCAATATATTTTCAGCCTCTTCCGAGCAAAAATCGAATCCAATTGTCACCACATTTAGCCCATCGATACCCGTAACCTTCCCTAAACAAAATAACAACATTACCCAACTTCAAATAGTTATTTCTTCTGGTATCAGCGAAGTAAAAAATAAAATGGACTTCATCAGTGATTTTCATTTGCTTTCAACTAAAATGAAAACACCAATAAGAACGACAGCTAACAACCTTTACAGCAGGTCGACAATATTCGACGAAGACTTGTTTTCTTCAAAACAATTTGATTTCGATATTGATGTATCAGGTGGCGAACCAATGCCCACAGAAATGAAATCAGAGGGATCCGGAACGGTGATATCGACTTTATTTACCATGAAACGAGGACAAATGAGTGATGCTTCACGAAAAGAAAAAGGTATTACGTTACCCCATGTTGGCATGAGCACCGAATGGTATGCTCGACATGTTACAAACGAAAGTCTTGGACCAAATCACTCGTATTATTCTAGCGGATATCCTAATGAATTCGCCTTTACTTCCCCAAGAGTCGTCGCAGTTCCAAGTGATTCAAAATTATTGGAAACGATGTCAAAACAAGATATTTTGAAACTCGTAACAAATTTAAAAACGCCAACCATGTCAGCGGAAATAGACGGTTTTTCTTCAAAACAATTTAGTGCAAAACATTTAAACAATATAACTCATAGCACGATATATTCAAATCAAACTGTGTTATTACAAGGATCGGGCTTTGAAATATTTCAATCATCATTTTCCGTTCACAAGCAGGTTCCTATTACATCTATCTTTATTTCAGAAGATAGTTCTGCTGATGTAAAAAACTATTTAAAATTTTCTTCATTTGATGGTTCAGCCCAAGATATTTTATTTATAAGTACATTATCTTATGGCCATGCCGATGTTTCGTATATGTTGAATATCAAAACAATTACATTGCAAGTTAAGGACGAACTGTCTCAAACAGATTTCGATTTAGCCTCTGGTTATACCGATATCATTACAAGCCATGACACAAACAAAACACAGGATTACGGCCTGCTGAAACAACAATCTGTTTTTTCAAAGATAACACCTTCGAAAAGCTTCCAAACAACCAAATATACCCCAACAAACAAAGCAGTCACGTCGCTGTTAAAGCTGCTTCCTTTACTGACATCAGATAAGCAAAATACTTCGATAAATAAATCTACATTTTCTTCAGACAAGATTACTATGCTAATTACCAAACCCTACACGCGATCCTTTGATTTACATTTTAAAGTGTCTTTACGCGAAATTCAAGAGGAATTATATTACATGTCCGGAGAAAATGCATCAAATCAATACGTTTTAAACGACACAAATATAAAGTTTGACTCAGGGTACACGTATCTTTCATCAGGGGCTAACACTTTGATTCCTGTGGTCTCAACTACACAAGACCAGTTAGAAGCATCTGGTAGTGGGCAATTTAATACAATTGCAATATCTGATTTACCTGTGTCAACTAGCGAAGTGTCAATCAAAAATTTGATCGATAAGTCGACCACAAATTGTCCCAATATATTTTCAGCCTCTTTCGAGCAAAAATCTAATCCAATTGTCTCCACATTTAGCCCATCGATACCCGTAACCTTCCCTAAACAAAATAGCAACATTACCCAACTTCAAATAATTATTTCTTCTGGTATCAGCGAAGTGAAAAATAAAATGGACTTCATCAGTGATTTTCATTTGCTTTCAACTGAAATGAAAACACCAGTACGAACGACAGCTAACAACCTTTACAGCAGGTCGACAACATTTGACGAAGACTTGATTTCTTCAAATAAACTTGATTTCGATATTGATGTATCAGGTGGCAAACCAATGCCCACAGGAAGGAAATCAGAGGGATCCGGAACGGTGATATCGACTTCATTTACCATGAATCAAGGAAAAATGAGTGATGCTTCACGAAAAGAAAAAGGTTTTACGTTACCTCATGTTGGCATGAGTTCCGAATGGTATGCTCGACATGTTACAAACGAAAGTCTTGGACCAAGTCACTTGTATTATTTTAGCGGATATCCTGATGAATCCGCCTTAACTTCCCCTAGAGTCGTCGCAGTTCCAAGTGATTCAAAATTATTGGAAACGATGTCAAAACAAGATGTTTTAAAACTCGTAGCAAATTTAAAAACGCCAACCATGTCAGCAGAATTAGACGGTTTTTCTTCAAAACAATTTAGTGCAAAACATTTAAACAATATAACTCATAGCACGATATATTCAAATCAAACTGTGTTATTACAAGGATCAGGCTTTGAAATATTTCAATCATCATTTTCCATTCAGAAGCAGGTTCCTATTACATCTATCTTTATTTCAGAAGATAGTTCCGCTGATGCAAGAAACTATTTAAAATTTTCTTCACTTGATGGTTCAGCCCAAGATATTTTATTTATAAGTACATTATCTTATGGTCATGCCGATGTTTCGGATATGTTGAATAACAAAACAATTACATTGCAAGTTAAGGACGAACTGTCTCAAACAGATTTCGATTTAGCGTCTGATTATGCCGATATCATTACAAGCCATTACACAAACAAAACACAGGATTACGACTTGCTGAAACAACAATCTGTTTTTTTAAAGATAATACTTTCGAAAAGCTTCCAACCAACAAAATCTACCGCATCAAAGAAAGCAGCCACATCAATGTTGAAATTGCCTCCTTTACTGACATCAGATAAGCAAAATACTTCGACAAAGAAATCTACATTTTCTTCAGACAAGATTACAATACTAATTACCAAACCCTACACGCGATCCTTTGATTCATATTTTTATGTGTCTTTACGCGAAACCCAAGAAGAATTATATTATATGTGTGGAGAAAATGCATCAAATCAATACGTTTTAAACGACACAAATATAAAGTTTGACTCAGGGCACACGTATCTTACAACAGGTGCTAACATTTTGATTCCTGTGGTCTCAACTAGCCAAAAACAGTTAGAAGCATCTGGTAGTGGGCAGTTTAGTACAACTGTCATATCTGATTTAACTGTGTCAACTATCGAAGTGTCAATCGCCAAATTAATTGATAAGTCGATCACAAATTATCCCAATATATTTTCAGCCTCTTCCGAGCAAAAATCTGATCCAATTTTCACAACATTTAGTCCATCGATACCCGTAACAATCCCTAAACAAAATAACAACATAACCCAAATTCAAATAGTTATTTCTTCTGGAATCAGAGAAGTGAAAAATAAAATGGACTTCATCAGTGATTTTCATTTGCTCTCAACTGAAATGAAACCACCAATACGAACGGCAGCTAACAACTTTTACAGCAGGTCGACAATATTCGACGAAGACTTGTTTTCTTCAAAAAAACTTGATTTCGATATTGGTGTATCAGGTGGCGAACCAATGCCCACAGAAATGAAATCAGAGGGATCCGGAACGGTGAAATCGACTTCATTTACCATGAAACAAGGACATATGAGTGATGCTTCACCAAAAGAAAAAGGTTTTACTTTACCCCATGTTGGCATGAGTTCCAAATTGTATGCTCGACATGTTACAAACGAAAGTCTTGGACCAAGTCACTCGTATTATTCTAGCGGATATTCTGATGAATTCGCCTTAACTTCCCCTAGAGTCGTCACAGTTCCAAGTGATTTAAAATTATTGGAAACGATGTCAAACCAAGATATTTTAAAACTCGTAACAAGTTGGAACACACCCACCATGTCAGCGGGAATAGACAGTGTTTCTCTACAACAATTTACAGCAGAACGTTTAAGTAATATAACTTATAGCACGATATATTCAAATCAAACTGTGTTTTTACAAGAATCAGGCATTGAAATATTTCAATCATCATTTTCCATTCAGAAGCAGGTTCCTATTACATCTATTTTTATTTCAGAAGATAGATCCGCTGATGCAACAAAATATTTAAAATTTTCTTCACTTGATGGTTCAGCCCAAGATATTTTATTTATAAGTACATTATCTTATGATCATGCCAATGTTTCGGATATGTTGAATAATAAAACAATTTCATTGCAAGTTAGCGACAAAATGTCTCAAACAGATTTTGAGTTAGCGTCTGGTTATACCGGTATCATTACAAGCCATTACACAAACAAAACACAAGATTACGACTTGCTGAAACAACAATCTGTTCTTTCAAAGATAACATCTTCGAAAAGCTTCCAAGCAACAAAATCTACCGCATCAAAGAAAGCAGCCACATCAATGTTGAAATTGCCTCCTTTACTGACATCAGATAAGCAAAATACTTCGATAAAGAAATCTACATTTTCTTCAGACAAGATTACTATGCTAATTACCAAACCCTATACGCGATCCTTTGACTCATATTTTAACGTGTCTTTACGCGAAACCCAACAACAATTATATTATATGTCTGGAGAAAATGCATCAAATCAATACGTTTTAAACGACACAAATATAAAGTTTGACCTAGGGTACACGTTTCTTTCAACAACTGCTAACATTTTGATTCCTGTGGTCTCAACTGGCCAAAAACAGTTAGAAGCATCTGGTAGTGGGCAGTTTAATACAACTGTAATATCTGATTTAATTGTGTCAACTAGCGAAGTGTCAATCAGCAAGTTGATTGATAAGTCGACCACAAATTATCCCAATATATTTTCAGCCTCTTCCGAGCAAAAATCTTATCCAATTTTCACAACATTTAGTCTATCGATACCCGTAACCTTCCCTAAACAAAATAACAACATTACCCAACTTCAAATAGTTATTTCTTCTGGTATCAGCGAAGTAAAAAATAAAAAGGACTTCATCAGTGATTTTCATTTGCTTTCAACTAAAATGAAAACACCAATACGAATGACAGACAATAACCTTTACAGCAGCTCGACAATATTTGACGAAGACCTGTTTTCTTCAAAAAAACTTGATTTCGATATTGATGTATCAGGTGGCGAACCAATGCCCACAGAAATGAAACCAGAGGGATCCGGAACGGTGATATCGACTTCATTTACCATGAAACAAGGAAAAATGAGTGATGCTTCACGAAATGAAAAAGGTTTTACTTTACCCCATGTTGGCATGAGTTCCGAATGGTATGCTCGACATGTTACAAACGAAAGTCTTGTATCAAGTCACTCGTATTATTCTAGCGGATATCCTGATGAATCCGCCTTAACTTCCCCTAGAGTCGTCGCAGTTCCAAGTGATTCAAAATTATTGGAAACGATGTCAAACCAAGATATTTTAAAACTCGTAACAAATTTGAACATACCCACCATGTCAGCGGAAATAGACAGTGTTTATCTACAACAATTTACAGCAGAACGTTTAAGTAATATAACATATAGCACGATATATTCAAATCAAACTTTGTTATTACAAGAATCAGGCTTTGAAATATTTCAATCATCATTTTCCATTCAGAAGCAGGTTCCTATTACATCTATCTTTATTTCAGAAGATAGATCCGCTTATACAAGAAATTATTTAAAATTTTCTTCACTTGATGGTTCAGCCCAAGATATTTTATTTATAAGTACATTATCTCATGGTCATGCCGATGTTTCGAATATGTTGAATAATAAAACAATTTCATTGAAAGTTAGCGACAAATTGTCTCAAACAGATTTTGAGTTAGCCTCTGGTTATACCGATATCATTACAAGCCATTACACAAACAAAACACAAGATTACGACTTGCTGAAACAACAATCTGTTCTTTCAAAGATAACATCTTCGAAAAGCTTCCAAGCAACAAAATCTACCGCATCAAAGAAAGCAGCCACATCAATGTTGAAATTGCCTCCTTTACTGACATCAGATAAGCAAAATACTTCGATAAAGAAATCTACATTTTCTTCAGACAAGATTACTATGCTAATTACCAAACCCTATACGCGATCCTTTGACTCATATTTTAACGTGTCTTTACGCGAAACCCAACAACAATTATATTATATGTCTGGAGAAAATGCATCAAATCAATACGTTTTAAACGACACAAATATAAAGTTTGACCTAGGGTACACGTTTCTTTCAACAACTGCTAACATTTTGATTCCTGTGGTCTCAACTAGCCAAAAACAGTTAGAAGCATCTGGTAGTGGGCAGTTTAATACAACTGTAATATCTGATTTAATTGTGTCAACTAGCGAAGTGTCAATCAGCAAGTTGATTGATAAGTCGATCACAAATTATCCCAATATATTTTCATCCTCTTCCGAGCAAAAATCTTATCCAATTTTCACAACATTTAGTCCATCGATACCCGTAACCTTCCCCAAACAAAATAACAACATTACCCAACTTCAAATAGTTATTTCTTCAGGTATAAGAGAAGTGAAAAATAAAATGAACTTCATCAGTGATTTTCATTTGCTTTCAATTAAAATGAAAACACCAGTACGAACTACAGCTAATAACCTTTACAGCAGCTCGACAATATTTGACGAAGACTTGTTTTCCTTAAAAAAACTTGATTTTGATATTGATGTATCAGGTGGCGAACCAATGCCCACAGAAATGAAATCAGAGGGATCCGGAACGGTGATATCGACTTCATTTACCATGAAACAAGGAAAAATGAGTGATGCTTCACGAAAAGAAAAAGGTTTCACGTTACCCCATGTTGGCATGAGTTCCGAATGGTATGCTCGACATGTTACAAACGAAAGTCTTGTATCAAGTCACTCGTATTATTCTAGCGGATATCCTGATGAATCCGCCTTAACTTCCCCTAGAGTCGTCGCAGTTCCAAGTGATTCAAAATTATTGGAAACGATGTCAAACCAAGATATTTTAAAACTCGTAACAAATTTGAACACACCCACCATGTCAGCGGAAATAGACAGTGTTTATCTACAACAATTTACAGCAGAACGTTTAAGTAATATAACATATAGCACGATATATTCAAATCAAACTTTGTTATTACAAGAATCAGGCTTTGAAATATTTCAATCATCTTTTTCCATTCAGAAGCAGGTTCCTATTACATCTATCTTTATTTCAGAAGATAGATCCGCTTATACAAGAAATTATTTAAAATTTTCTTCACTTGATGGTTCAGCCCAAGATATTTTATTTATAAGTACATTATCTCATGGTCATGCCGATGTTTCGAATATGTTGAATAATAAAACAATTTCATTGAAAGTTAGCGACAAATTGTCTCAAACAGATTTTGAGTTAGCCTCTGGTTATACCGATATCATTACAAGCCATTACACAAACCAAACACAAGATTACGACTTGCTGAAACAACAATCTGTTTTTTCAAAGATAACATCTTCGAAAAGCTTCCAAGCAACAAAATCTACCGCATCAAAGAAAGCAGCCACATCAATGTTGAAATTGCCTCCTTTACTGACATCAGATAAGCAAAATACTTCGATAAAGAAATCTACATTTTCTTCAGACAAGATTACTATGCTAATTACCAAACCCTATACGCGATCCTTTGACTCATATTTTAACGTGTCTTTACGCGAAACCCAAGAACAATTATATTATATGTCTGGAGAAAATGCATCAAATCAATACGTTTTAAACGACACAAATATAAAGTTTGACCTAGGGTACACGTTTCTTTCAACAACTGCTAACATTTTGATTCCTGTGGTCTCAACTAGCCAAAAACAGTTAGAAGCATCTGGTAGTGGGCAGTTTAATACAACTGTAATATCTGATTTAATTGTGTCAACTAGCGAAGTGTCAATCAGCAAGTTGATTGATAAGTCGATCACAAATTATCCCAATATATTTTCAGCCTCTTCCGAGCTAAAATCTGATCCAATTTTCACAACATTTAGTCCATCGATACCCGTAACCTTCCCCAAACAAAATAACAACATTACCCAACTTCAAATAGTTATTTCTTCAGGTATAAGAGAAGTGAAAAATAAAATGGACTTCATCAGTGATTTTCATTTGCTTTCAATTAAAATGAAAACACCAGTACGAACGACAGCTAGTAACCTTAACAGCAGCTCGACAATATTTGACGAAGACTTGTTTTCCTTAAAAAAACTTGATTTTGATATTGATGTATCAGGTGGCGAACCAATGCCCACAGAAATGAAATCAGAGGGATCCGGAACGGTGATATCGACTTCATTTACCATGAAACAAAGAAAAATGAGTGATGCTTCACGAAAAGAAAAAGGTTTTACGTTACCCCATGTTGGCATGAGTTCCGAATGGTATGCTCGACATGTTACAAACGAAAGTCTTGTATCAAGTCACTCGCATTATTCTAGCGGATATCCTGATGAATCCGCCTTAACTTCCCCTAGAGTCGTCGCAGTTCCAAGTGATTCAAAATTATTGGAAACGATGTCAAACCAAGATATTTTAAAACTCGTAACAAATTTGAACACACCCACCATGTCAGCGGAAATAGACAGTGTTTATCTACAACAATTTACAGCAGAACGTTTAAGTAATATAACATATAGCACGATATATTCAAATCAAACTTTGTTATTACAAGAATCAGGCTTTGAAATATTTCAATCATCATTTTCCATTCAGAAGCAGGTTCCTATTACATCTATCTTTATTTCAGAAGATAGATCCGCTTATACAAGAAATTATTTAAAATTTTCTTCACTTGATGGTTCAGCCCAAGATATTTTATTTATAAGTACATTATCTTATGGTCATGCCGATGTTTCGAATATGTTGAATAATAAAACAATTTCATTGAAAGTTAGCGACAAATTGTCTCAAATAGATTTTGAGTTAGCCTCTGGTTATACCGACATCATTACAAGCCATTACACAAACAAAACACAAGATTACGACTTGCTGAAACAACAATCTGTTTTTTCAAAGATAACATCTTCGAAAAGCTTCCAAGCAACAAAATCTACCGCATCAAAGAAAGCAGCCACATCAATGTTGAAATTGCCTCCTTTACTGACATCAGATAAGCAAAATACTTCGATAAAGAAATCTACATTTTCTTCAGACAAGATTACAATGCTAATTACCAAACCCTATACGCGATCCTTTGACTCATATTTTAACGTGTCTTTACGCGAAACCCAACAACAATTATATTATATGTCTGGAGAAAATGCTTCAAATCAATACGTTTTAAACGACACAAATATAAAGTTTGACCTAGGGTACACGTTTCTTTCAACAACTGCTAACATTTTGATTCCTGTGGTCTCAACTAGCCAAAAACAGTTAGAAGCATCTGGTAGTGGGCAGTTTAATACAACTGTAATATCTGATTTAATTGTGTCAACTAGCGAAGTGTTAATCAGCAAGTTGATTGATAAGTCGATCACAAATTATCCCAATATATTTTCAGCCTCTTCCGAGCAAAAATCTGATCCAATTTTCACAACATTTAGTCCATCGATACCCGTAACCTTCCCCAAACAAAATAACAACATTACCCAACTTCAAATAGTTATTTCTTCAGGTATAAGAGAAGTGAAAAATAAAATGGACTTCATCAGTGATTTTCATTTGCTTTCAATTAAAATGAAAACACCAGTACGAACGACAGCTAGTAACCTTTACAGCAGCTCGACAATATTTGACGAAGACTTGTTTTCTTCAAAAAAACTTGATTTTGATATTGATGTATCAGGTGGCGAACCAATGCCCACAGAAATGAAATCAGAGGGATCCGGAACGGTGATATCGACTTCATTTACCATGAAACAAGGAAAAATGAGTGATGCTTCACGAAAAGAAAAAGGTTTTACGTTACCCCATGTTGGCATGAGTTCCGAATGGTATGCTCGACATGTTACAAACGAAAGTCTTGTATCAAGTCACTCGTATTATTCTAGCGGATATCCTGATGAATCCGCTTTAACTTCCCCTAGAGTCGTCGCAGTTCCAAGTGATTCAAAATTATTGGAAACGATGTCAAACCAAGATATTTTAAAACTCGTAACAAATTGGAACACACCCACCATGTCAGCGGAAATAGACAGTGTTTATCTACAACAATTTACAGCAGAACGTTTAAGTAATATAACATATAGCACGATATATTCAAATCAAACTTTGTTATTACAAGAATCAGGCTTTGAAATATTTCAATCATCATTTTCCATTCAGAAGCAGGTTCCTATTACATCTATCTTTATTTCAGAAGATAGATCCGCTGATGCAAGAAATTATTTAAAATTTTCTTCACTTGATGGTTCAGCCCAAGATATTTTATTTATAAGTACATTATCTCATGGTCATGCCGATGTTTCGAATATGTTGAATAATAAAACAATTTCATTGAAAGTTAGCGACAAATTGTCTCAAACAGATTTTGAGTTAGTCTCTGGTTATACCGACATCATTACAAGCCATTACACAAACAAAACACAAGATTACGACTTGCTGAAACAACAATCTGTTTTTTCAAAGATAACATCTTCGAAAAGCTTCCAAGCAACAAAATCTACCGCATCAAAGAAAGCAGCCACATCAATGTTGAAATTGCCTCCTTTACTGACATCAGATAAGCAAAATACTTCGATAAAGAAATCTACATTTTCTTCAGACAAGATTACTATGCTAATTACCAAACCCTATACGCGATCCTTTGACTCATATTTTAACGTGTCTTTACGCGAAACCCAACAACAATTATATTATATGTCTGGAGAAAATGCATCAAATCAATACGTTTTAAACGACACAAATATAAAGTTTGACCTAGGGTACACGTTTCTTTCAACAACTGCTAACATTTTGATTCCTGTGGTCTCAACTAGCCAAAAACAGTTAGAAGCATCTGGTAGTGGGCAGTTTAATACAACTGTAATATCTGATTTAATTGTGTCAACTAGCGAAGTGTCAATCAGCAAGTTGATTGATAAGTCGATCACAAATTATCCCAATATATTTTCAGCCTCTTCCGAGCAAAAATCTGATCCAATTTTCACAACATTTAGTCCATCGATACCCGTAACCTTCCCCAAACAAAATAACAACATTACCCAACTTCAAATAGTTATTTCTTCAGGTATAAGAGAAGTGAAAAATAAAATGGACTTCATCAGTGATTTTCATTTGCTTTCAATTAAAATGAAAACACCAGTACGAACGACAGCTAGTAACCTTTACAGCAGCTCGACAATATTTGACGAAGACTTGTTTTCTTCAAAAAAACTTGATTTTGATATTGATGTATCAGGTGGCGAACCAATGCCCACAGAAATGAAATCAGAGGGATCCGGAACGGTGATATCGACTTCATTTACCATGAAACAAGGAAAAATGAGTGATGCTTCACGAAAAGAAAAAGGTTTTACGTTACCCCATGTTGGCATGAGTTCCGAATGGTATGCTCGACATGTTACAAACGAAAGTCTTGTATCAAGTCACTCGTATTATTCTAGCGGATATCCTGATGAATCCGCCTTAACTTCCCCTAGAGTCGTCGCAGTTCCAAGTGATTCAAAATTATTGGAAACGATGTCAAACCAAGATATTTTAAAACTCGTAACAAATTGGAACACACCCACCATGTCAGCGGAAATAGACAGTGTTCATCTACAACAATTTACAGCAGAACGTTTAAGTAATATAACATATAGCACGATATATTCAAATCAAACTTTGTTATTACAAGAATCAGGCTTTGAAATATTTCAATCATCATTTTCCATTCAGAAGCAGGTTCCTATTACATCTATCTTTATTTCAGAAGATAGATCCGCTTATACAAGAAATTATTTAAAATTTTCTTCACTTGATGGTTCAGCCCAAGATATTTTATTTATAAGTACATTATCTTATGGTCATGCCGATGTTTCGAATATGTTGAATAATAAAACAATTTCATTGAAAGTTAGCGACAAATTGTCTCAAACAGATTTTGAGTTAGCCTCTGGTCATACCGACATCATTACAAGCCATTACACAAACAAAACACAAGATTACGACTTGCTGAAACAACAATCTGTTTTTTCAAAGATAACATCTTCGAAAAGCTTCCAAGCAACAAAATCTACCCCATCAAAGAAAGCAGTCACATCAATGTTGAAATTGCCTCCTTTACTGACATCAGATAAGCAAAATACTTCGATAAAGAAATCTACATTTTCTTCAGACAAGATTACAATGCTAATTACCAAACCCTATACGCGATCCTTTGACTCATATTTTAACGTGTCTTTACGTGAAACCCAACAACAATTATATTATATGTCTGGAGAAAATGCTTCAAATCAATACGTTTTAAACGACACAAATATAAAGTTTGACCTAGGGTATACGTTTCTTTCAACAACTGCTAACATTTTGATTCCTGTGGTCTCAACTAGCCAAAAACAGATAGAAGCATCTGGTAGTGGGCAGTTTAATACAACTGTAATATCTGATTTAATTGTGTCAACTAGCGAAGTGTCAATCAGCAAGTTGATTGATAAGTCGACCATAAATTATCCCAATATATTTTCAGCCTCTTCCGAGCAAAAATCTGATCCAATTTTCACAACATTTAGTCCATCGATACCCGTAACCTTCCCTAAACAAAATAACAACATTACCCAACTTCAAATAGTTATTTCTTCTGGTATCAGAGAAGTGGAAAATAAAAAGGACTTCATCAGTGATTTTCATTTGCTTTCAATTAAAATGAAAACACCAGTACGAACGACAGCTAATAACCTTTACAGCAGCTCGACAATATTTGACGAAGACTTGTTTTCCTTAAAAAAACTTGATTTTGATATTGATGTATCAGGTGGCGAACCAATGCCCACAGAAATGAAATCAGAGGGATCCGGAACGGTGATATCGACTTCATTTACCATGAAACAAGGAAAAATGAGTGATGCTTCACGAAAAGAAAAAGGTTTTACGTTACCCCATGTTGGCATGAGTTCCGAATGGTATGCTCGACATGTTACAAACGAAAGTCTTGTATCAAGTCACTCGTATTATTCTAGCGGATATCCTGATGAATCCGCCTTAACTTCCCCTAGAGTCGTCGCAGTTCCAAGTGATTCAAAATTTTTGGAAACGATGTCAAACCAAGATATTTTAAAACTCGTAACAAATTTGAACACACCCACCATGTCAGCGGAAATAGACAGTGTTTATCTACAACAATTTACAGCAGAACGTTTAAGTAATATAACATATAGCACGATATATTCAAATCAAACTTTGTTATTACAAGAATCAGGCTTTGAAATATTTCAATCATCATTTTCCATTCAGAAGCAGGTTCCTATTACATCTATCTTTATTTCAGAAGATAGATCCGCTGATGCAAGAAATTATTTAAAATTTTCTTCACTTGATGGTTCAGCCCAAGATATTTTATTTATAAGTACATTATCTCATGGTCATGCCGATGTTTCGAATATGTTGAATAATAAAACAATTTCATTGAAAGTTAGCGACAAATTGTCTCAAACAGATTTTGAGTTAGCCTCTCGTTATACCGATATCATTACAAGCCATTACACAAACAAAACACAAGATTACGACTTGCTGAAACAACAATCTGTTTTTTCAAAGATAACATCTTCGAAAAGCTTCCAAGCAACAAAATCTACCGCATCAAAGAAAGCAGCCACATCAATGTTGAAATTGCCTCCTTTACTGACATCAGATAAGCAAAATACTTCGATAAAGAAATCTACATTTTCTTCAGACAAGATTACTATGCTAATTACCAAACCCTATACGCGATCCTTTGACTCATATTTTAACGTGTCTTTACGCGAAACCCAACAACAATTATATTATATGTCTGGAGAAAATGCATCAAATCAATACGTTTTAAACGACACAAATATAAAGTTTGACCTAGGGTACACGTTTCTTTCAACAGCTGCTAACATTTTGATTCCTGTGGTCTCAACTAGCCAAAAACAGTTAGAAGCATCTGGTAGTGGGCAGTTTAATACAACTGTAATATCTGATTTAATTGTGTCAACTAGCGAAGTGTCAATCAGCAAGTTGATTGATAAGGCGATCACAAATTATCCCAATATATTTTCAGCCTCTTCCGAGCAAAAATCTTATCCAATTTTCACAACATTTAGTCCATCGATACCCGTAACCTTCCCCAAACAAAATAACAACATTACCCAACTTCAAATAGTTATTTCTTCAGGTATAAGAGAAGTGAAAAATAAAATGGACTTCATCAGTGATTTTCATTTGCTTTCAATTAAAATGAAAACACCAGTGCGAACGACAGCTAGTAACCTTTACAGCAGCTCGACAATATTTGACGAAGACTTGTTTTCTTCAAAAAAACTTGATTTTGATATTGATGTATCAGGTGGCGAACCAATGCCCACAGAAATGAAATCAGAGGGATCCGGAACGGTGATATCGACTTCATTTACCATGAAACAAGGAAAAATGAGTGATGCTTCACGAAAAGAAAAAGGTTTTACGTTACCCCATGTTGGCATGAGTTCCGAATGGTATGCTCGACATGTTACAAACGAAAGTCTTGTATCAAGTCACTCGTATTATTCTAGCGGATATCCTGATGAATCCGCCTTAACTTCCCCTAGAGTCGTCGCAGTTCCAAGTGATTCAAAATTATTGGAAACGATGTCAAACCAAGATATTTTAAAACTCGTAACAAATTTGAACACACCCACCATGTCAGCGGAAATAGACAGTGTTCATCTACAACAATTTCCAGCAGAACGTTTAAGTAATATAACATATAGCACGATATATTCAAATCAAACTTTGTTATTACAAGAATCAGGATTTGAAATATTTCAATCATCATTTTCCATTCAGAAGCAGGTTCCTATTACATCTATCTTTATTTCAGAAGATAGATCCGCTTATACAAGAAATTATTTAAAATTTTCTTCACTTGATGGTTCAGCCCAAGATATTTTATTTATAAGTACATTATCTTATGGTCATGCCGATGTTTCGAATATGTTGAATAATAAAACAATTTCATTGAAAGTTAGCGACAAATTGTCTCAAACAGATTTTGAGTTAGCCTCTGGTTATACCGATATCATTACAAGCCATTACACAAACAAAACACAAGATTACGACTTGCTGAAACAACAATCTGTTTTTTCAAAGATAACATCTTCGAAAAGCTTCCAAGCAACAAAATCTACCCCATCAAAGAAAGCAGCCACATCAATGTTGAAATTGCCTCCTTTACTGACATCAGATAAGCAAAATACTTCGATAAAGAAATCTACATTTTCTTCAGACAAGATTACTATGCTAATTACCAAACCCTATACGCGATCCTTTGACTCATATTTTAACGTGTCTTTACGCGAAACCCAACAACAATTATATTATATGTCTGGAGAAAATGCATCAAATCAATACGTATTAAACGACACAAATATAAAGTTTGACCTAGGGTACACGTTTCTTTCAAAAACTGCTAACATTTTGATTCCTGTGGTCTCAACTAGCCAAAAACAGTTAGAAGCATCTGGTAGTGGGCAGTTTAATACAACTGTAATATCTGATTTAATTGTGTCAACTAGCGAAGTGTCAATCAGCAAGTTTGATAAGTCGACCACAAATTATCCCAATATATTTTCAGCCTCTTCCGAGCAAAAATATAATCCAAACTTTTCGATATTTACTCGATCACTACCTGTATCAATCCTGTCTAGACAGAATAATAACGTTTCCCAACATCACACAGTTATTGATTTGAGTATCAGAAAAGTGAAGAATAAAATGGACTCTATCAGTGATTTTCATTTTCTTTCAACTAAATTCAAAGCAGCAAAACAAACTTCAGCTAATAATACTTACAGCAGGTCGACAATATTCAATAAAATCTTGTTTTCTACAAAAAAATATGATTTCGATATTGATGTATCAAAAATAAAATCAATACCCACAACAATTTATTTGGAGGGATCCGAAACGGCGATTTTATTTAGCTTTAAACGAGAAAAGATGAGTGTTGATTCTCGAAAAGAAAAAATGTTCACGTTAACCCATGTTGGCTTGAGTTCTCAATGGTATGCTCGATATGTTGCAAATAAAGTTCTTGGAACAGATCAATTGCTTGCTTCTAGTGAATATTTAGATGAATCTGCTATAACTTCGCACTACATCGACCCAGTTAAAAGTTATTCAAAGTTGTTCAAATCGTTGTCAAAACAAGTTAATTTAAAAACCTTTACAAATTTAAAAACACCAACAATTTCAGCAGGGCCAGTTAGTTTATCTGTAAAACAATTTACTACTAAACTCTTAAGAAAGATAACTCATAGCACGACGTTTCTTTCACTTAAGGGTTCTGCCAAAGATATTTTCTTCCAAAAAACATTATTTAATCGGTATCCCGTTGTTTCGCATATGTTAAATTACGAAACAATTACATTGCTAGTCAGCAATGAAATTACTCAAACAGATTTTGATTTACCTTCTGAATATATCAAAATCATGAAGAGTCAGGGCACAAACGAAGCACAAGATTCCGACTTGATCAAAGTTCAATCTGTCTTTTCATATATAACACAATCGAAAAGATTACAAACAAAAGTGGAAACCACAACAAACGAGCCTGCGATGTCAAAATTATCTTTGCTCTTACTAACAACAGATAAGCATATAACTTCAAGTAAGGAATCTAAATTTTCTTCACACAAGATTGCGAAATTTCTTACTGAACCGTACACTCCATACTTAGATTCCCATGTAAACCTTTATTTTCGCGAAATTCAAAAACAGCTATATTTTCCTGAAGAAAGTGCACCGAATCAATACATTCGAAACTACAAAGGTCCTGTGTTCTACGAGGAACACACACATATTTCAACAGGTGCCAAACTATTGACAGCTGTGATATCTATTACTGAACTACCGCTCGAAGCATTTGGTAGCGGGTATTTTAATGAGACGGAAATATCTGACTTCCTTGCATCGCCCAGCGCAATGACAAACAACAAGTTAATTAATAAATCCATCACAAATTATCCTAATACATTTCTAAGTTCATCGGAGCAAAAAACGAACCCAATTGTCTCACTATTTGCTAGATCAATAATGGTAACTCCTCTCGTTTTCACACAAAATTACAACGATTTCCAATTTCGAACAGTTAAAACTTTTAGTGTTAGTGAAGTAAAAAGTAAAATGGATGACATCAGTAATTTTAAATTGCTTTCAACAAAATTCAAAACACCAAAACGAACCACAACCAATACCATTTACAGTAGGTCGACAATATTCGACAAAATCTTGTTTTACACAAATACGTATGTTTTCGAAATTCATATTGATGTATCAGTAAGCAAACCAATTTTCACTACAATTAAATCAGAGGGATCTTCGCTTACTACAAAACTAGAAAAAATTAGTGGTGATTTACGAAAAGAAAACAGGCTTACATTACCCCATTTTGGCGTAAGTTTCATTGGGTATGGTCCACATGTTGCCAATAAAAGCCTTGGATCAAGTAAGTCATTTGATTTCAGCGAAAATTCTTATCAATCTGACAAGACTTCCCATAGCATTCTCTCAGTAGCGAGCGATTCAGAATTACTGCAAACGATGGGGAAACAAAATATTATTTTTACAAATGTAGAAACACTAACCAAGTCGGCAGGGGTAGTCAGTTTTTCGTTAAATCAATTTCGCCAAAAACCTTTAGGAGGAAGTACTTATTGCACGACATATCAAACTACAACTCTTTCACCACGGTTTAAAATATTTCAATTGTTATTTTCCAGTCAAAAACAAGTTACTACTACATCTAAGTCTATATCAGAAGATGTGTCCACTGATTCAAATAACTATTCATATTTTATTTCATCTGAAAGGTCAAGCAAAGGTATTTTATTCCTAACAACATCATCTCATCATCATTCAGACATTTCAAATATTTCATATTATAAACCGATTTCGTTACAAGCCAGTCACCAAATATCCCAAATGGATTTTAAACTGTCTTTTGGTTATACCGATATCATAACGAGCCATTTCATCAAGGAAACACAATTTCACGACAAGTTAACACAATCCGTTCGTTCATACGGATTACATTCGAAAAGGTTTCAAACAACAATACGAACAGCAACACAACAGCCCGAAACACAAATTTCAAAACTAACCTCTTTAGTGATATTAGATCTGCAAAGCACGTCAAGAAACAAATCAATTTTTCCATTCGCCAAGATTGAAAAAAGAATTACTAAACCTAACATCCAATCATTAGATTCAAATATTAACATTACTTCCCTCACAACTCTAGATCAACTATCTTTTACGTCCAAAACAATTGGAACAAAACAATACGTTCTAAGCTCCAAAGTAAATGACGTGTACGAGAAACACACGCGTCTTTCAACAAGTGTCAGCTTTTTGACTAGTGTAGTTTCCATTACTCAAACACCGTTTGAAACATCCGGCAGCAGATATTTGAATGTAATTGTGGTAACTGATGCAAGTGTATCGACCAGAACAATGGCAAACATCAAGTTAAATTCTACATCTATTACAACTTATATTATTACACTTCAAGGTTCATCAGAGTATCCAATTGTATCACCATTTACTCGTCCAATACCTACAACGCAACTCTCCACACAAAGTACCTTCAAGGAACGTGTAGTTATTGCTTCAGACATACCAGAAGTGAAAAATAAAATGGAATTAATCAGTGGCTTCAATTTAGTTTTCACTAAAATTGAAACACCAAAACGCTTTAAAGATAATGAAACTTTAAGCAAAGGGAGAATAATTGACGAAACCTTGTTTTCCCAAACATCATATTATTTCGACATTGACATTGATATCTCAGGGAGAAAACTAATTATGACAACAATACTGTCCAAGCCAGCTGGAATAATGACAACATTCTCTTCAATGCGAGCATATTTTAAAGGTGAACCAATAGATGAACGAAAGGATGGGTTTCCTATTTTGAGCATTACTTCCGACATATATACCAGTTCGTTTAAATATAAAAAACCTACAACAAGTACTTTAAAGTATTCTTCAATAAGCTTTCATGGCGGTTCGACCCTGCTTAGGACTGGCATGTCCAGCGTTACTGATTTATTGCAAACGGTCTTGAAGCGTGACCTTGTAAAAGCTTTTACGGATTTACAGTCGCCTATGATGTCAGCAACGGTTGTCAGTATTTCGTCGAAAGGATTCCATACAAAACGCTTCAAAAACGAATCGCACGTCCCCAGATATCAGAAAAAAAATGTTGTATCAGAACCTTCAGCTCTTGACACCTTTAAGTCACCAACTACTTTCAATAAACCGTCCATGTCATCTGGTGGTTACTACGATTATAGGTTTGTTACTCCAAAGTTACTTTATCAAACGTGGACGTTGCAGACCAGTGGCGATATATCGCAAAGTGTTTTGCCATCTCCGTTTAGAGATATTCTGAGTAAAGATAAAAATAAGCCAACGCAATATCATGAATTAATTAAATTGAATTTTTCTCTTTCAACCGAATTTCCTCCGACCAAACTACAAACAACACTACAAAAAGAAATACATCAACCCACGTCCTCAAACTTACCTAGAATATTGCCATTTTTACTGACATCTGCTAAGCAATTTAATGCAGTGTTGACATCGAAATATGATTTTCAACATATTGCCAAACAGATTACGAAAACTCGCATTAAATCTTTTACATCAAATGTAAACATTTCTAGATACGCAAATCAAACAACAATATACGTTATGTCGGCAATGAATGCATCAAGTAAGTACATTGTAAACTATCCGGATTTCAAATTCGTTACACCTTACACAGATAGTAATCAACTTTTATATTTATCCAAGAAACATTTAACGGGACACATCGCAAAGCAATTATCTAAAACCTCTCGTACAAGTCAGATTTTAAAGGTTTTAGAAACTACAGAATACCACAATTTAAGTATAGATAGTTCACCGCATAGTTCCCAAACTACTTACAGAGTACAGCATGGTGATTTAATTCCAAATGGCACAGACGATTTACAACTTTTTCAAGCGAGTAACACTGTAGACAATTTAAGAAAACAAATACTAACCGCGTCTACCTCAGAATCGTTTACTACAACAAACGTACATAGTAAATTTAACACTCCCATTTTAAAGGAAACTAACACTCCGATTTTAAAGCCTCGCCTAAAAGTTAAAATCACAACGCCTGTCGATGCGAAATATACTATACATACAGACGAACGAAGATTTTCTTTGCTATCTAAGTTTGAAAAGTTCCTCTCTACATCCGTTCAAACTTGGCATGCAAAATACGTTACGAAGATATATAAACACCTAACTTCACATCCTATTAGCATTAGACCTTCCTCTATGGCCATTACTAAAGTTGTAAATTATTCAAAGGCTTCTATTATATCTGAGGTACTGACAAAGTTGTCACGACAGAAAGCAACTGTCAAATTTACCCTATTTGATGAAAGTGTCTATTCGCATCTCCAATCTAACGTCGTTTCTACTTCAAACAATACAATTCAACATATTTTTTCGGAAGTATTTACCAATATAACACCGATAATTCTCACACATTCCACCGAAAGTAATGTAAAACAAATGAAACCACGTTTTACCAGTGGTCGACCTCAATCTGTGAAATATACAAGAGATGTTATTAAACTTAAAAGAAATGTAACATCATTTTCAAAGATAAATGCAACAGATGTAACTTTAACTGTAATGTCCTTGCCGTTAAAAAAGTATATAGAACTGGACGAACAACCGTTTTTATCAACACTTGAGCAGCAGCTCACTACTAAATTTCCTTTCTATGTTACCGATGTCAAGGCAATGGGAAACGTTAGAAAACATACAACAGGTATTTCTAACTTTCAAAATTATAGATCGCATTTTCTAACAAAAAATGCAAGTGTCTTCAATCAAACTTTGTCAATATATAAAACTTATCATTGCACAGTTTTACAAGGAGTGACATTTAATTTACTACCTACGTCAATCAAATCGACAAACAAAACTGACGAAGTTGCAGAACTGGCTTCGAAGTCTATTATTTTTATGCACCAATATCTATCTACTGCCTATAAAACATTGAAAATGTCTGTTGAAACAACAACTTTTTGTCCAATGCATACCGTTTCACCAAATTCAAGTAACTCTTTTTACATTACAAACCCTCAAACAAAGACAACTGCAGTACTGCTGCTTCATTCTCCTTTGTATTTTTTGCATGATTTTCTCTATCCTACAACAGAATGGAAAATATTAACTAAACATGATTTTTCATTATCGGAGTATAATGACACTGATTTAGTTCCTCAATGTCCGCCACAGCTATGCCAAAATGGAGGAACTTGTATTATGGATGGAAATAGACAATTTTACTGTATTTGCCCACCTGGACTTGTTGGAAAAACATGCGAAATTGGTTTGATTTGTAATTTGTTTATGTATGTGATTTAGCTTGGAATTGACGTGTGTTTTTTTAGATAATGATGAATGCTTCGACATGAATGACTTTTGTGATCACTTGTGCTTCAACACGTTCGGTTCTTACGAGTGTGCTTGCAAAAATGGATTTGAATTAGATGTAGACAATAGGAAATGCAATGGTCAGTTTTATATACTTAAGGTGTAATGGTATCATAACTACTATCATAAAATATTGTCTTTAGATGTGAATGAATGTAGATTCAAAGAACTGAACATATGCGACTATAAGTGCAACAACACACTGGGAAGTTTTATATGTTCTTGTCCCGCTGGATACAACCTGCTAAGTGATGGCTTTTCTTGTAAAGGTAACATTCATATTTACTTGGTTTTAAGGGAACGTTTATTTACTAATACGATGCAACAATCTGCCTGGAGGGTAAAATTTGGTTTGACTTTATTCATATTAGTGAATTTCGATACAAAATACAAATCAGTATTTTTGTTAAATAAAGCGTGTACCGCGCACCAGAAATTTAATTCACATGGGTAAAAAGTCTAAGCGACCAAGTCGATTTTTTATCAATCACATTACTTAAGCTTGGTTTACTTCGGCGCGCAACAGTTAATTATAGGCGCAAATAAAACACAACCTTTGAGTAGGAGTTTAATTCCGGGACCTTACAACACGACGAGGAACAACGCATGTCGCGAATACAATAAAAAACGACACGCTACAAGATTCCGTCACCAGTGTTAGACACGAAAATTTGTACGATAGTAGCAGGTTTGAGACAGTCAATGTAAACAGTTTCCTGTCGACCATTAATTTTAAGTCAAAAATACCTTGCTGTTTTTAATACGACTTAAATGGTTAAATGGTCCATCATAAGGGCATTGTAAGGGTGTTCTGTGTGCGTTGAGGACAAAACACAAACTGGAGGGGTTTTAAATTAGTGGAAAGCTTATTGCAGGGACTGCTATGTCAGGATGTTGGTATAGGACGCAAACGTTGTATCGTTTTGCGTAGAGATAAAATAAAGGTACCAGAAGTAAGGTCTTGGAATTCGTGATTTTCTTGGTCAAGCTTTACTTGATAATGGAGAGATACCATGTGTACAAATGTGATGGCCTACAAATGTATAGAAGAACGACCAAACTCACATTTATCTGCATTAACTACAATAGGCCCATGTGGTCCGACAAACTTTTCATAAGTCGACTGCCCATTAGTTGCAATATGATGCGTTGTGTTTTGTTTCAGTGAAACATCGCTGTATTCCGCGCTCTGACTTCCCAAACTATATATGTTGTCAACTTTAACTATCATTCAGTTATAATAAGTTGGCGAAATTTTCATTGTTTGTAGTTTTGTGGAAGTCGGTTAAATTATGAGTTCTCATTAATGTCTTTGCCTGATGAATCACCTACTTCTCCAATGGGGATTGTAGAAAATTGTTTATTCAGCTACTGTCTTTTCTGGCATAGATTTAGTCGAGTTTTCGTTGGCTAGAAGTAAGCCAACAATCATGTCGTAAGCATTAAAGCGATCTCTTTGTTACAGAAAATATCCACTCAACTTTGCATCTGGGCTACAAGGCATCATTTATTGATTTGCGGCTCTGTTTTATAACGAAATCAGTAGGGAAAAATCTGCGAGAAAGAAAGGAAAATACGTCACAATTCTTACTATATTTAATTATTTAACACGTGACACAGGCGTTGGCCTGTGTGCCTTTTTTAACATTTTCTCCAACGCGGAAGTACAAGCTTTGTCCATATTTAGGCAAAAATAAGGCTCTAAGTTTTACGTTAATCGTAAACACAACAGATGAATCACCATCGCTAAAAATACATGGGCGCTTCCACTGAAAACACTCTAAAGCAGTGGTCGGCAAACTTTTTTTTGTCGCGGCCCAAATTACTCTTTTCAGAGCTATTGAAGGCCCACCACGTAAAGCCACTTCGACAGCAAAAGCGCTGGCGGATTCAGGACATTTTTTTAAGTTGGAGGCATTAAAATCACGTCACAAAGTTACGTTTTAAAACAACTCTTCTTACAAACACTTGTTGTTCTCGAACGAACTCGTGCGCAAATATGAAGACAAGACCAGTTTAAACGCGCATATAAAAAATTGGGTTAATTGGTTTTAAATTGGCAAAATTTTAATTGAAAGGACAAACAAGTGACGCATAGGGCACATCAAAGGATTCTAATATTGCTTGAGATAACGTCATTTATAGTATATATTTACAGGAATTGTACTGTACAGTTATGCGTCCCACGACGCAGGAAATCAAGGAATATAGCTTTTGTTCATGAAAGTCCTTACATTTGACCTCACAATGGGCCTAACGTCATAGTTTAAGTAATTGAAGAAAAATGTTCTTCTCGCACCAACCTGTGTGGTAATATGGAACTTAAACAAGTTTTGAGAAACGCAAAAACACGTCTATGTAAGTTTAGTTGTCAAATCGTTTATCTTAGACGTGTACTGAATTCATAAAACATTAACACTATATCATCTCCACAGATGAATGGCGGCGCCCGCAATCACGTAAAAAGTTGCCACGAAAAACATAAAAAAAATACATTACGTTAATCTTGCTTTACAATTTGGATAAATGTTACTCATGATACAATGGGTATATTACACAGTTCTATAGAAAATAACTATAGATATAATTTGTTATAAACTGCATGTTGTAGGGAGTCCACACAGCGTTACGCTGTTGACACCAAGAAAAGGTGCAGCATTACATGCCTTAATGCAGAAAACACATAACGTAAAACATACTAACAAGCCAAAAAGAACGCGCGAAGCGCCAAAAATTTTGCGTTTACATAGTTAAAGTTGGCATAAAATATAGCATGGATCATGACGTAGTCACTGGTTTGAGGATTTGTCTTGAACAAAACTACCCTACATTTCGAAGTGTGCTTTATAAGCAGATACATGGCACAGCCATGGGTTCTCCTATTTTGGTGGTGGTTGCCATTTTTTTCGTTTAACACGGAGAAAAGAACGTTCTCATTATCACAAAACTCATTTCTCGTTGTTTTTTGAGAAAATTACACAACCCACTGGGTCGCTTTCGTAAAAAAATGTTTAAAGTTAAAAATAGCAAAATACATAATTAAGGGGATGGTATGACATGGCTCTCCCTCCTGGATCCACCCCTGATTGGAGTCATAGCTTTTTTAGTTTTTTCCCCTATTAATATTTTAACCATTTAATAAAAAACAAATCGGGCTTGCATCTTCAAAAAGGAAATCTTTATTATAACAAGTATGCTAAGGATTTAGATTGGTAACTTAGTTAAAAAAAAAATGTAGAGTTGGGTTGAATCTTTTAGCATTAATTGAGCTTCCTACCACTTGACACAATTTATCTAAACCAGGGGTGACGAACACGTGGCCCGCAAAAGAATTTTGTGTGGCCCGCGAAGCATTCGGGTGAGAACAAGGCAAGGCAGTCTTAAAGTTTCTTTGACCCACTTCTACTCTTTGCGATGCGATATCAAAAGCTGATAGCCGAATGAAATAACGCGTATATCAGCAAACTTTGTTTTTTTCCCAACTTTACCTTTGAAACTGCCCAAAATTGTCGCGCTACGCGCGTAATTTCAATTATCTACTTTTTTTCTTTTTAAGTACAAATTCTCTTTGAGTGCCATTGTATGTTTTCTGTCTATATGTTATACATATATCATCGAAGAAATAACGGCCCTATTTAATTTCAGTTTTGCTAACTAATAGATAGATGATAAAAGTTATTCCTTTCGAACTATTTTTGTTCCATATTTTATATATTATAAGTGATAACAGGCTAGCAACAGGGGGACTCTTTTTTGCGCAAATCTACAACATTCTTTGTAATATTGCCCTTCTATTGTGTGTCGTCACATCAACGAGAACGTAATGTTTAATTTTTGCGCTTGACTTTTTGCTCTCTACATCACAGCCTTACAACTTGTGGAGTCAATTTCCTCACAACACGTTTTGCAAAATCAGCTCGATAAAAATCGATGTGTCGAGCACAGCAATTTGTTGTGTGCCCAATGCTAAAAGCCTCTGATATTAATCATAAAATGCCGAATTGCTTTCGTAGGGGCATAGAAAAATTACAAAAGGGGGGCGCGGCTAAAAAAAGGTTAAGAACCACTGGCGTATATCATGCAGGGATTGTAAAAACTGTTGTGCAAATCCATACAGTAACCATCAATTCAGGATTCATCTGTTTATTCATTGTTGTGTTATAAAATATACTAATAAATAATTAAATTTAACACCATGAGCAAAAAGCGAATGACTAAAAAGTATCAAATTGTGAATAAATTCCCCGCAATGTTCAGGAAAGTCCTGCTGTTTGCTTCAAAATCCGAATTTTGTCCTGCTGTGTGAAAGCTATGTCAGTAGTGATGTGTCTAAAATATACAAGATCACATGGAATGCTGTCAACCGCTGCATTTGATTGATACTAAAAACCCTTGCCTTTGATCTTAGCATTCCTGACAATACTGTGTATTTCAGCAATATATACCAACTGATTCTAAAAATTAAAAATAAAATATTCTCGAAGAAGATTATTCTAAAACACAATAAAACTGGCACACACACTAAATAAAAAAGCAGGAGTGTTAATAAAAAATGAGATCTGTATTGCATCATTTTTCTTAAAAGTAAATTGTTAAAAAAAACACAAATTTTTTATTTGTTTATTATTTTGGTTAGATGTGGACCACTGCCTATCAAACCCCTGTTTTAATGGCGCCACTTGCAAATCTAAAGAAAACCGCTTTGTTTGCCAATGCAGAATTGGATATACAGGATTTAGATGTGAAGTTGGTAAGTAATGAAATTGCGCTTTGTTGTAAAAAATGGTTCTGATGGTTTTTATTTGAAATTTTTCATCTTCTTATTAATATTTCATAGATATAGTTATGGCATATATAAAAAAGATATGACATATATAAAAGCCAGTATAAACACTCAAAAATGGCTTTGACTGGCATTAAACAACGCGATTCTTATTTTAATTATATGAGTTCAAAATTTTATTTTTGGGACATATCTTGTTTTTATTAAAATTATATGGGCCAAAAATTGCAATTAAATATTATATATATAATACCATAGTATTAGGACCAATGACATGATAAAGCAAAATATGCAGGTATACCGCTACTGAATAAGGCCTAAACTCGGAAAAATTTCTCAACTTATCGGAATAACACCTAAATGGCCTAAATAAAACCTAAAACTGTATGAATGGTGCACTGATCTGGTATTAGCCTGATTGTAACCTTGTGTACCTACTCTATTGTGCACATGGTGTATACCACAGTAAACTAAAGCGAAGTTCTACAGTTGTTTGAAGACACTGGTATACCCTGCAGAAAAGAATAGTTTTATAGTTTATGCCAATAAATTAATTTGGCACATTTTAATAAACATTGTAAAAATTGTGATTTAGATTTGCAAATACCATGCAGTCCAAGGTGGCAAAAATTTAGAGGCTATTGTTACCGATTGCACCGGTTTGTGGTGCGTACATGGAAAAGGGCACATCAATATTGCCGTCGCCGATATAATGCCTCCCTTGTTAGTATTCATTCTTCCAGAGAAAACAAGTTTGTTAACAGTAAGTACATGATGGTCACATAATTATTAGGATGTTCTTTCTAACATACAAAGTTTGTTTTTTTATTAACAGAGATTCCTTACCAATGGATAGGTTTACATGACACAAGAAGAGAATCTTCTTATGAATGGAGCGATAACAGTCCAGTGGTATGATCATGATATTTTAAGAAACATTTTTGACACAAACATAAATCAACTAGCTGCAACTTCTGCTTTAAGAAAAAAAAATGGTTGTTTCTAAATACCAACACAAAACACTTCACGATTCCCTGAGATAAAGACGAAAGCAAATGTGAATTTGACCAACTTTGTGTTAGTTTAGGACAGGGTCGGCAACCATTTTCTAGGTGCCGGCCAAAACCAAACTCAGAAAGGTCTCTGTGAGCCGCAAAAAATATGATCAGGGCTGCAAAGTCAGTTAAAAACGACCCATGTCGGACTCTGGCTGAAAAAGTTCTGAGTCGGGGCCTACTATGCAGCCTATATTCCACCCATTTATTTAACTGAAATTGGGTGGATATACAGCAATCCACTCAGAGGGTTCCATTTACCCCATAATACATAGTTGGAAAACGTTCCAACTATATACTGTTTCATCTTTGCAATATATACAGCTTCTGGTTTAATCCGTTTTCGAACTGGTGCGAACAACTCTCCAAAACAAAATATATGTATTTTTAACTACTTTTTAGTGCTGACCAGTGTTTTTTTAAGGTGTTTTGGGGGACCGAAACGGCCCAGCGGTTTCCCAAATTTTGGACTTATTTAAATAAGGTATTTAAATGGAACGCGGTCACCCAAACCAAACCTTAAAAAAAACCTGGTGGTGAATATAACACATTATTTATAATCTATTACCCTGTGTGATATTAATCTTGATTTTCCATTCTTGTATTCTGTTCCAGTGACCTGAATATAACCGAATACTTACTGAAATACGTAAAAAGGTGACTGGCATAATTTTTGGCACATTTTCCTATAGTTATTAACTTAAGGATAAAGTTAAAAAGTGTTGTGTAAAACTATGTTTATAATTTGTATCACTATTATTAAACTTTTAATGTTGGTCTATCCTTGAAAATTACAGAGATATAGAAACTGGATAGCTGGTCAACCAAATCCGATACTTTCTCATGGTGAAGATTGTGTTGTTATGATAGGGCATAAAAATGGCCGTTGGAATGATGTTTCATGCAATCATAAGCTGCATTTTACATGCAAATTAGCTCCAGGTATTTTTTACTTACTCTAATAAGATATTGTTGTAACTGCCTGGTTTTACTTATCTTTGATTGACATTAAGTATGACAAACTTGACCAAACTGTGACTCAACATCATGTTTCTTATAGCTCTACTAAATTTTGTTGTTACTTAAAATGAAGCTCTTCCATTTACTAATGAGCTTGTTGTGACTAAACCGGTATGTGTTTTATAAAAATCCTCCTATATAACTAGAATACCCACTACGATGTAACTTCACTTTATTACCTCAAAAAAAATATCAAGATGAAAAAACAGGTGTCTGAATCCAATTTGGGAGAAGAATAAACATTTACTCATAATAAAACTTTGTGTTTAACGTGCCATTAACTACTAATCCAAAAGAAAGACAGTGATGCGAAACACCACCATAAAAAAATACAAGAACTTCCCAAACATGTATAAACCTAAATAAAAACGAAAATAGGAAAGTTAAACTCCGATGTTGAATGCAAAATAATTTAAATGGTTCAATTGTATTTAGTTTACATCTTAATAAGTTAACCACTTTTTAAGACAATTCTTATCTCGGCGTTTTTGTTTGATATATATGATATGAATGTTAAGGGGGAATTGTTGAAGTGACATTGAAATAAATAAGTAATGGAATTTATACTAAAAAGACACATGCTAAATTTTGTTTCCAAATTTAACAAATTAGCCAGTGGTGAAATTAATGGTGCTTTATGATAGTTATAATTAACAACTTACAATTCTAATTTTGACACTCCAGGGTACTCCAACATTTCAAGAACAAGAACAATTTTTTAGAGACTTTAACATTGTACAATTCATGCAGCTTTAACAACTCATCATCCATTTTTTTAAATATTAGCAAATCAAATGGTATTCTAATACTGATAGTTATTTTACGTAAACATCTATTAAAACCAATACTATTACACTTACACCTCTACTTTGTCAATTTTTACATTTGGGTACTACTGAACATGTTAGTCCACCCTGTAATATGACATTTATTTAATTCACTTTTTATAAAAAAATTGACCTATTTGTGTATAAAGTAAAAAGCATTTCACTAAATATGTACTACGTGTGACAACCGAAGTGTTTAAACATCATGTATCTGAATTGTATGTTTACAGTGGTCTAACATATTATGCCACATTAGCATGGCAAGCAAAAAATGAAAACGATTTCAAAAGGGTAGGGCTATCCTTCTAATGCTGATCCGACTCTAAATTAACCACTGTGTGTAAACATTTTATATTTTAGTTGGTTGCAAAAACTTTCCATCTGTAAAACATGCATTTGTCCTGGGACGCCGGAAGGTTTATGGAGTTGGCCAAATTGTTCGTTACATGTGCAATCCTGGTTTCATAACTATCGGCTCCAGTATAGTTACATGTACCAAAAGAGGGATCTTCACGAAACCAAGTTTTACCTGTGTTGGTGAGAATTTTACATATTTTAACATAGATGATTGATTTGGTGCTTATTAAACTTCACTTTTAGGTAAAGGTAGATTAGTAGAATATTTTGTTGTGTTGGTTCTGTTTTTTACAACTGTTTACCTTTTTAGGTGCTTGCAGTCAACCACCTCATGTCAAAAATGCGTATATACCAAATCTACAACGCAGTTACGCTTTTCCTTCTTCTATTAAATATGCTTGTAAAACAGGATACTTTCTTAAGGGTCATGCTTTTGCATCATGTCTGTCTGATATGACATGGTCTAAACCTCGATTAACCTGCACCGGTGAGTAGTGATGTCCAAGAATATTGCATCACATTCACAGCCTATACATACCTGATGCCAAGTGTTACTCAGTTCTAGTCCGATACTAGGGTTGTATCTGTTCCATCCAACACCAAATTCATTCCGCCATTTTAGCCATGGTTTGCATTCGCAGTCTAATTGAGCATTTTCCATGGTGTCGCTCATCCTAATAAGTTATTTAGTGATAATGTATTTTGTATGCTCTTGTTTTTTAGAAAAGAATAGAGCATATCATACTACCTGGAGCTGCACAGCACACGATGTTAGAACAAAATAAATTAGGGCAAAATATTCGATTATAATATGTGAACATTTTCAAGAAAAAACTAGACGGGGGTGCGGTTGTTACATATTTTGTCGCGGGGTATATTTTCAGTTCAGGGCTTGGTTTTTTTTTTTTTTAATTCTTAAATTTAAATTTTTAATATTTTTTAATTACTTTAAAGCGGATGTTGCTTTATTACGTATAGCTGCGACACGGTTAAGTCAGGTAAAAAGGGATAGCTCAGCACAAACACGCGTTTATAAATGAACAATGGCAAAATAGGAAAAAGGCGATCTGCACGCTTCGATGAACGTGGATGTACATCGGTAGGTTCGCTACAGGACCCCCCTCCAGAAGCGGGCATGTGTAAAGCTGCGTAGGGTTCCAGCGAAATTCGTCGGAGGTGTGACCATAGTCAATGACTATATACGCAGCGTGTAGCGAGTTCGACTCGCTCTGGAGTACGCCACGTCGGTGACGTAGTGATTAACGCGGTTTGCATCGACGGCAGTAGTTGGCGAGCTGTCTTGAGAACGGAATCTTTGAAGGGTTTGTGCGACGTTTGAGACGAACGTGGAAAAGCTAGTACCAAGTGCAGGTAGGCTAGCTTCCATTAGCGGTCTTAAGAACGGAACCCTGCGGATTGGTGCGAGGTTCAAGACTAGCGTGAAAGCAGTAGCGGCCTTTCCAATGGAATATCCTCCGGCATGTGTTGAAGCCACGAGTGTGCAAAAAAGAAAACGTCTTAAGTAGAGGGCATCTACTCCCTCCGAAACATGTGTTTTTCTGTTGGCCACAGAAAACGTGTTAATGAACAAAAAGTCGCGCTGGTAAATCCTGCCGGGAACGGGTAGAAAATTGAAGTAAAGAACGCTGCGTCTTGGTTGTCCGATCAATAGGCAAGTTGAATACTGAAGTTGCGCTGAACGTTCCTGCTGGGAAAGAGTAAGAACTAAAGCGAGAAGAGCATTGCGTTTTGGTAGTCCCAAAAGCGAAGGCACGTTGATTGGCTGCTGCGCTGCGAGTTCCTATCGGGAAAGCACCGATGCCGAAAGCAAGCGTTCTTCTATTGCGTTGTTGCTGAATTTGCCGAAATCCTAACTGTGTACCCAGAACGTAGACAGCTTTGCAGAAAGGGCGAAACACATGCAACCAACGTTCCTTTGACTCGGTTGTTGATGTTCTTCTTTGACCTTCAAAAATCGTTTTGAAGATGCGGGGTCACCAGTAAAGCGGATGTTGCAAACATTTTGCCAATTTAGGCCAAATAAACGTAGTGTTCTTTAAGACTTATTTCTGTAAGGCACCATGTTATAACGTAGCTTTGTAACGTCCTCCCTAATAATGCATTCAGCTTTATGTTTTGCTTGCTGCGCCCTTGTACAATTTTAATTTGTTTAGGCCTGGTGTAGATATGTTTGATTGGAGTAACATGCGCAACAGGTGCAAATAGAGAGGCGTACACTGCCACCGGATTTCCCATTTAAATTTGCGACGCTAAATATGTTGTTTCGTAGGAGCGATAAGTTATTTTACTAAGTGAAGCCTCTTTTCAAAAGGCTAGTCACATGCGTCCACTTTTACTAGACAAGCAACTTCGCACAATAAGTCTCACTCCTGGTGTTAATATGTTTGGATGGAGCAACAATTACAACAGGTGCTAACAGAGATGTGTACACTGCCTCCAGGATTCGCATTTAAATTTGCGGTGGTAAAATATTTTGTGTTGTAAGAGCAATAGGTTTTTTTACTTAGAGAGGCCTCTTTACAAAAGGCAAATCGCATGCGCCTAGTTTTACTAGGAAGCCACTTCGAACAAAAGCGTTCGCGCGGGACAATAAGGCACAGCAGGGATGCCAGCAGCCGCCTCGTCGCGACCCGAGCTGAATAAAGCAAGTGATATGAAAGCATTCTGTATTGAAATTTTTCTGCCGTTAGATAGGAGTAGATAGCTGTTATGAACTAAAACGATGATGTAACAGTTTTGTGTTTTGTCCCCCAATTGGAGGTGCCTAGGGGTGCAGCCTCATAAACCTCTACATAGCACCTTCATACCACTCTACGCCATGTCTGAAAATTTGGAAGTTCTCTGATGTACACTTTTTCTATAATGCTCTGGACCAAAATCGGTCTGAAACATACCAAGCAAACCATAAAAACCAAAAAATAATAATGGCAAAAGCAAGATATGTCCCGAAAATAAATTTTCGGCCCATATAAATAGCGTCTAAAACAAGATATGTCCTGAAAATAAATTTTCGGCCCATATAAAAATTATTCCACAATAGCAAGAATGGTCTATATTTTTTAAATATTGAAAAAAATATGAAAATTATAAAAAAAAAACACAAGACGAAATGCTGGCATTTCTAAGTTCAAGTAAAGTATTTATAGCCTTTTGCAATAAGCGCGCCCCGATTTAGCGTGATTAAAATTGTATGAAGACAAGCTGTTGCTGTAACGCGAAATTTGGTCCGGGGCCAAAACTGATCCGGTCGGATCAATTTTGTCGTTGGAACAGCCGCTAAAACGCGTCCGGCTAGGCCAAAACTGGTCCGGTCTTCAAAATCGCTTATTTATCCTTAAACCCTAACCCTAAGATCCGATAGGACCAGTTTTGGCGTTTGATTACGACCAAAATCGATCCGTCCGGACCACTTTTTGCGTGACATTGCCACCGCATATTATGGTGTACCATTGGCGTGTAAGTATAAAGGAACGTGTAATTTAATATAGTAATGTCCGTATTGTGTATAAAATGGGTCAAGTAAATAGTTTTTCACAATTAAAGTAGGATGCGGCCATTTTGAAAGCAGCAACAATATTATTCTCCACATATGGCAAAGGCGCTGTGTCCATAACAAATGCGTATTCCCCAGGTCAAATCATTCTCGAGTAAAGGTTAAACAAAGGGTGAAATTCCCTCAAGATGTGGCCTACTAAGAACTATATTACATATTATGTCGGACCCTGCGTCATTTGCTTAAGCCGCGTGTTATTGTCGATGGTTTCTAAAAGGCAATTTACCATGTTACTAAAAAGTAATGTTACGGATAGCGTAACAGTAGTAAAACATTTAAATTTCTATGACCGCCGCACTACGTGGAGCTACATGTTTGATAAAAGAAATTTCATAGTAGGGTATGTGTTTTTTGGTAGTTCGCAATGATCGGATAGGTTATAATAATAAAACAGTAATAGCACTGGCAGTTGGTCGTCAGTATGCTTTTAGTCACTGATTATGTGTGAAATGAAAGATATTTTCTCACAATACCAATGAAACCTTATATGGAAACGGCCTGTATAAAAGCGGCAATTAATCGATTTATTTAAAACAAATATGTAATTTTGTTTCGTTTTGATCGGAGAACGCTGATGGGTTTAACTAAATGCTCTCTCGACTGGCGTGGTATAAAAGTTTGCTGAAGCCACATGTTCCAGCTGATGGTTTAAAAACCTACGGCCCGCGGGCCGGATCCGGCCCGCCGATGTAATTCATCCGGCCCGCCGCCTCTTTGACAATTCAGACATGAGTCCGTTCCACATACTTTTTGACCGTTTTAACTACGTAAGTGCAAAAATTTTTCGCGCTCCGCGTTACATCATTCTACATCCGGTTTGTTTACGTTTTGATGTTGTCTTTTCACCTAGATCAGCGCTTATTTACCATTGCGCCGTGAAAGGCCGCCAAGTGCGTCACGGAAAACGTATTCAAAATGTTGGACGTATATTGTTTTAAATTTTTTTTTATTTTTGGTAATGTAATAAAAACTTGCAAGAAATTTAAAAGAAATGCCGGAATACCAAAAAAATCGCGCTCGCTTCGCTCAACAGGTGTGCCAACACTGAGCTAGATTAACTTTAACTGTTAGCGCGTTCCCTCAAAGTAGTTTTATTACTTTTCGTTAGTAGTATGGAAGACGACGTGTGAACTCTCATTTTAAACCAAACAAACATTTTTTTTCGCTCTTTGTGCCAACACTTTACAGCCTTCTTAAATGTTATTACGATCCGAGGTCTGGCTGATTCACAGTTGTTTTAACATGAAAATAACACAATTCTTAGTTATAATTTTGTGCGGCCCGCAAAGGTCTTTCTGAGTTTGGTTTTGGCCCGCGACTAGAAAAAGGTTGCCGACCCTTGGTTTAAAAATGTATTGTGAAAATTTGACTTGCAACCAAGGTGCAGCGTTGTGTGTTGTTTTTGTTAGGATACGACAAAATACTCGACTATAGCACACATCGCAATTCACAGCCATTGTATTGCGTAATATTTAAGCAAATAGGTCATTTTGGAAAATTTGTTACTATTAAAACACAGCATTAAATGCAATATTTTGCGAACTCTACCTAAGTTTTGCGCAGTAGCATACTTCAAAAAGTTGAAGTTTAACTCTTAAGTTCGAAACATTGAAATTTATTTTTATTAAGGCAATATGCCTAATTTGATTTTCATGTCCATGCAGGTAATTGCGCTTGAAAATGTTTTTTGCGGTTACGTTAAGAGTTTTACGATATGTCGCGCACGCACTTTGACGTCTAACTGGAGCGCTCGGTGTGACATCGCCGTTCCTTTTGTTAGGCGACGATGACTTGGTCTGTCTGCCATGTCAGCGATCGACCGGGCGAACATATCGCGACCGTCGTCCGGCGGTCAAACTTTCCCATTTAGTATAATAGATTAATAATTCATATTAATATTTGCAATAAAATAAAAAAAAATGCTTGATCCTTGCATTTTAACTAACAAATTCGGGTTGCACAAGAAAATACCTTTCTGTAGCGTCTCACTCACGCTTTTAGGGATTCAAACGGATTTATTACGCTGCTGTCAATTACGCAGCACAACTTCAGCACACGCTAGGTAGAATACTTATGTACACAACAGTTCATGTAACAGACGACACGAAATGGTAACCGGCACATTATAAAACACTACACTTTCCAGTAATATAAAACTTACTATAAGTTTAATGGGGAAAAGGGGTTTTAAGCGTCGATAAACGATATTAATATTCCTAACCGATCGCGGCAATCTCGATAGTCCTCCTGCTCGATTCCAATCCCACATTTGTCACAATTTATTCTTGGATAATTCATTCAATCAGCGATAAATCGATATTAATATTTATAACCGATCGTGGCAAATTTTGAAGGGCTCTAATATTGCTCAACTCAATTTGGAATCGAACAAGATTTTAACACACTGCTTTTGTCTTGTGTAGGCCTATCTCTGAACTTGTTAGTTAACATCTTGGATCAAGCATTTTATTTTTATTTTAATTATTATTTTTTTTTTTTTTCATAGTCTTTATAATTCTTTCAATATTTGACAAATATAGACCAGACCTGGGCAACATACGGCCCGCGGGCCGGATTTGGCCCACGACTAAGTTTCCTTAAAATACATAGTCCAAGCGAAAACAAGGGCGAGTGTCTACATGTTTGGTTGTCCTAATCACGCTTACCAGGGACGGATCTAGTCATGACCCTGCCAAACTATATTTTTAGACTCTTTTAAATACTAAAACGGAAATTGTTTTCGCGCTCCGCGCGAATCTCTTCTGTCTTTTTCGTATGCTTTACGCGATTTTTTGACATCTTTACAGACAAACATAGCGTCCATAGCACTGTGGCACTCTCTTCAACGAAATTTTAACAAACTTAGTCTAAATGTCTTGCGCTTTGGTCAAATGTATTCCGTCTTTTAAATAAGAACGAAATAACGTCGGTTTTCTAAACTTTGAAATATACCGATTCACATTTTGTTAACCTAATTTAGTTAATGCCATGTTGTGTGTGTTTTCCCGATTTATATCGTCTCTGCAATATGGCCGTTCCCCACAACTTGATAAACGTCAATCTATCAGCAATGTATATTTTTAATCTGTGCTCAATGCGTCATGCCCCCTCTAAATCTAAATTAAAGTTTACATTTTAAAACAAATATATTCGCAATTTTTTCGCGCTTCGCGCGACATCTTGTGGATTTTTTAAAATTGTACTTAAATTACACATTTTCGCACAATACAAACGTAATAACGAGGTTATTAGCTTATTTGTGTTATACCGTAAGAGTATGACGTCGTATTGCGTGTATTTGAGATTCTATTTTTTACCCGACCCGCCATAAGATTTTTAGTTTCTCAGCGGCCCGCGGTTAAAAATAATTGCACACCCCTGATATAGACCACTCTTAGTATTGTGGTATAATTTTGTTCTTAAAAAAATACCATATGTATGTTTATTTTGCCTTTATTAATTTTGTGGTAACATTGTGTGCTGAGTAGCTCCAGGATATTGTACTGTAATTTCACAAGTCATTTTTAAGTCATTATCCTGGAATTAATTAAAAACAGTTTTTGAAAATCCACAAAAAACACTCTGTTTGGCATGTCAACCAAGTAACTTTTTTACATTTAGTTGCATGTGGAACTCCTCGGAAAATCCCTAACGCAAAGTTGGTAAGATACAACAGGGTGGAATCGTATATACAGGGTGAAGCCGTGAGATATGTTTGCAACGAAGGATTTACATTAACTGGAACAAACTCGAAACTAGTGTGCTTGCCTGGAGGTTCTTGGCAATACCCTAAGTTTTTCTGCCAAGGTAAAATGTCCTACATAAGGTGTATATTATCATTTCTAGAAAAAATTAACTTGCATTAAAAATTGATAATTATATTTGCTTCATAAATAAAACATTAAAATTACTAAATCGCTGTAAATCAGTGGTTCTCAAACTGGGGTCCGCGGTCCTTTTGGGTCCGCGAGACAATTTTCTGGGACCGCGAAGCACCTAACAAAAAATCAAAACGACGCTCCTGAAGAAGAAAACCTCTTGTGCAAAAAAAATTCGGGAAACTTACTTTTCCAAAGCAAGCTAATTAGTTGCTCATTCACGTTATTATACACTTTGAGTTGAATTGTCCATTGTGTCGTCACAGTATTGCATTGTGCTAATGAGAGTTACGTTTTTACAGCTTGCTGCGCTGTCACTGTGAGCTGTACGGTCATGGTTTTAAAAACTGTTCGTGATTGCTTCACACAAAAAAGTGATTCGTTAGAGGTTAACATAGCCGAACTGCTAGCAAAGAAGCAAGTGCACCAATCCAATTGATACCATTAAAAACAAATGTTATTTTGTGTATATTTTTAAGGGACCGTGATCAATTTAAAAAGTTGCTGAGAGACCGTTGCGCAATTTTTCTAAAAAAGTTTGAGAACCGCTGTCCTAAATTAACTTAATTTTAACAATTCATATTTTAGGTGGGTGCGGCGAGCTACCTACTGTCAAAAATGCTCATCCCCAGGAACTCTCCACAGGAATTCATCGTAGAATGTTCCGCCCTATTTTGTACGTTTGTGATCTTGGATACTCGCCTATAGGAATAGCGATTGTAACATGCAGAAACGGACGATGGACTAGGCCGTCGTTAATCTGCGCGAAAATTGTTACATGACATGTATTGTACCATACATTAAACGATATTTAATTTAATATATATAGCCAATTACGATTGCATTGAAAGTATTCGTAATAAACACGGATTCCCAAACAAGCTTATTTCAAGCAAATGTGTCCTGACGACCTTAAGGTATTTGAGCAAACGAAGCAGTTCCACAACTTAAGAGAACTCGTATAACACATCCAAATATGCGCTTGTGTTGTAGCGCCAACAGAGTTTAACCAGTAGGATGACACGAGTGGTGTACTAAACATGCTAACTTTCTATGCGAGTCAAGTCCAAGTCGAGTCATTTTAAATAAATAACAAGAAGTCCACTCAAAGCACAATTAAAGCAAGTCAACGTATTTTCTTAAAAAAAACATTAAACTAGTACAATGGGATGGTTTCCATCACTAGAGGCGTTGCGTGAGTCAGATGAACAGTTGCGAGCGCCTATCTTTTACAATGGTTATTCGTTGTTTTCAATTACGTGTTTTCGCGCTTTGTTTTCGTAGAATCTATTGTGAAGCTAATTATTCGTTTTGAGTTAACTTTAAATAATATCTATTACCAGTTTTTATTCGCAATTTCTTCAAATACTGGTAGCGAGAAGTCCTTAAACATGTACTGTTACAACTTTAATTTTTTACTTAAAATAGGGTTCCGGTTAAAACCAGGAAGCATTTGCGTCAACTTTAAATTATAAATAAAATATAATTAGAATATTTAAGGCCAGCTAGTTGCGAACAAAGCTGAAATAAGCATTTTTATGGGGAAATAAACTGTAGTTTTTTGTGGTACTGCTGTTTTTAACCTATAACTTTGCTTTTTGCAAGTTGTTTCATTCACACTTTTTCACAGTCATTTTTAATTCGAAATAATATATTCTGTATAGTATTCTAAACGACATTGTATTGCTGGTGCATTAACTTAAATTTTCACCAGATATTTATTTTGTTCTCAACATTAATTTAACACCTTTTAATACAAGATACCTCACATCTTAGGAAAACATTCGAGTAATCCACATCCTTTTAAAACAACTAACTATTTGTACTGTTATATTGTTTTGAAATAGGTGTAATTTTGTAAATGTTAGCTTACTATAACCTATCTTACAAGTGACCCCATGTGGTTTTACAAAAGTTGAATAAATATAGCCTGGAGCCCTAGAGCAGACACTACCATGCAAGCTTGTGCATTGGGATAAAAAATCAGGCACTTGCTGAAATCCGAAGAATACTTTAGCTACAGAACTGAAATCTTACATCTTGACAAGGAAACCGTGTATTTGTGGAACAACGCCAGGACAATGAAAGAAGTTTGTCAGTTTCCAATGTTACAAACAAGTAACAACTACAATAAATCTTATCATTCTTCAAATAGTAGTCCAATCTCTACAGTAATATTGTACTGATTTTAATATGAAATTTAGTAGAATGTTTTTTACTTATGGTTTTGCGTAATTTAGGTTTGCAAAGCATCAAGTTAATTCGCAGCATTTTGATCAAGTATAATTTTGTTTCATTTTGTATCATACAAAAATTAAATGCATATTATGAAGTTTAATAAAACAAGCAAAACTGTTGACTTGTGAACTGTAGTATATGACGGGTGTGAACTGTAGTATATGACATCAAGAACATGATTAAAAGTGATTTTTTAATGCAGGCTTGTTTAAATCTTCCCTCGTAGAAATTACATTTCCAGATTTGTCTGTTTTGATTCCAAACCTATAAAAAAGGTGTAAATAATTTTTATAAGATAATGATTATTTGCTACAAATACAACAGTGTAACAACCAAACAAGTGCAGTTTTTGAATTAAAGATTATTATTTATTTCAACTAAATCAAACACTGTTAAAGAATCCCACAACCTAATAAAAACTGCATATAACAAACTAATTTAATCAGCGAGCACTACAGGTAGAAAATAAACTTTTACCTGTTAGATCACTTGGAAAGCAGCATCTGCTTAAATTGCATTCCAGTACCAGTTTCTTTAGTTCCATAAATTGTTAACCCAGGGAGAGAATGCATAGCAGGTTTAAGATTACCAAACAAGTATTTCCTAGAAGTTTACACAAAATTCTCACTAACTTCAGAAAATTATAAACAACATTATTAGTAAATCTAACTTCATTATGGTAAACCCTTTCACTTGGTAAATGCATGTTAGTTCAATGCACTATATACTGGATCAATAACTAGAAGCTTACCCCAAAACATACCACAGCCACTTTGCCAACCAAATTTCTCGTGAAAGATTATCTGAGTGTGACAACAAGCTAAAATCGTGAACTAACTTAAAATAACAATCCAGTCTTTGGTTCGGGGAATGGCGTAAATTACAACAATTTATTGCCAGAACAGTTTGATGACTGGAAAAAGCAATATTCACATACTTGTCTTTGCGATATAAAAAAAAATGGTCTGATAGTGACTACAGGGATAAACTTACCAGTTAAACCCGTCAAAATGTCGCAAACGGCCTTACTAACAGAATTATCGAACAAATAGTGCAACAGTAATTGTAAAAATTTGCGACTTCATCTGAGTCGGTCCGCGCGACCCCTAGTGGTGGAAACCATCCCATTGGTAAACTCGTCAGATTATGAGCATTAACTTAACTAAATCGAAAATAAATTGTTTTATAAGCAAAATTGAGATGAATAACCCAATTTTAAAGACATGATTCAGCAGATCAAGCCATATTATGCAAAAAGACTTAAGTCAAGTCATTACAACACTGGATGTTATCAAACACAAAAATCAACTGGACCTAGAAATGCCGTGGCGGGAAATAATACTTTTACAAACTATTACTCACCCATGAATAACAGAATCATCTCACATAGAGTAAAACAGGTGAAATAAAACAGAAAGTGTATAATACCGATTGAATTTGGATTGTTTTGGGGCAGACAAAATGTACTACATTGGGACGTAGAGATTACTACTGGTTAACGCCTTAATTTATTGAAAACAGTAGTACATTTCAATACACATTTGTCACATTATAATAAGTGTAATTCTACTAAAATCCGGTTCGCAAACTTCAGAAAATAAAAAAATCGCCACCTGTTGTCTGTACAATCTGAAGGTCGTTGTAGGAGCAGCCTACATAAAAGTAACTTTTTCTGAACCACAATTCTTGAATTAACCGGATTGATAATCTGAAAAGCAAAGTAGCGTAGTGCAACGTCACCCAAAGTATCTCTTGTAATAAAAGATTAATTATTAGCCCGCTGCTAGTCGGGACACCATAAAGCTAGATTGATAACCAAATATTCTGCAATTAGCTCAGATGTCTTGAGGCGACCACAAAAACAAGCCACAAAACTTGTAACCAACTTTTGATTTTGCCCCGTACAAATTACAGGAAAGTGTTTTTAATTACAGCCTGTAGGTAGTGTCATTCCGTGTCAATTTATTAAAAAAATCAAATATTTAACCCAACCTTTCAGATTTTTTATAAGTATACGGTACTCTAGTCTAGATTACTCAAAACTAAAAAATCCAAAATTTGTCAGGTACTTTTTAAATAATGATCATTTAATTGAGGGTATGTTTTGTGTGTTTTTTTGTTGCAAAAATGGTGATACAACAATTGTGTTTTTGAGACTGTGGCAAATTACTTACAGCAATTTTGTTTTAAACGGAAATCCTTTGTTGTAAACTTGACAATAACAAAGAATAGATAGAAGATAGAAGGCTATATAAGCTGGCTAACACATTCTAACTTTTGTTTCTTAAATTTAAAAAACAAGACACAACTGTATTACTAGATTAATTGGTTTGAGATCTGTTCAGTTTTACTATAAATGAACAAAACCACAGCAAGAACAAAACAATAAACAAATAAACATAATTACATTTTTAATAGAAGAATATACAGTTCGCCGTTTCGGACCGTACCGGCTTACTTTTACCACTAAAGTGCGTTAAGAAGTTACAAGGGGCGTTGCGAGTCTTTTTTTGGATTTAGGGGCTTTCAAAACCACATAAGAGTCATTTTTCGTCTGACACTTGCATAGGGTGTGAACGAAAAAATATCTAAGTGACTGGGCTAAGCGAACGCAAAAAAACTTCATCTACTAAAAAATGCATAGCCTATAACTGCCTTAACTTTCCAGAAACGGCATTAAGAAGAGACGAATATTGGAAGTTACTGACAGAAATCTAACTTTGTACAGCCTCATACTATACGAAACTGCAGATACTACCATTGCAATCAGTTGGGTTTACCCGTTAGTAAATAAAGATATCGCAAGACTCATCGAAGAGCAATTCGACATGACAGTTCAACGAATTTTGCACAGAAAGAATAAAATGGGGCTATATTCCGGTTTGAGAATTTTAACGGTTCCAAAAGCCGATCTGGGAGCAAACCTAATCCTAATTTATGTTACGATTGATGGCAATGAACTATGGAACTTATCATCGCCAAGTTATATTATACCTTGCAAATACTGCGGGGGAAAAGGGCCACAAGCAGGTAAATGGCGAAAGTAATATAAAGGATTTTCCATTGCCCTAATATCAGCGCAGACAACAAACTCTTTCAAAAAAATTAGCTAGCAACGCTATACAGCAAGCGGAAGTAACGCTGCAGCTGCACCAGATAAGAATTAGGCCGCAGTCTTACACTCTTCACAACCAAATAAGCTGATACAGCCTAAGTGTCGTCGCACAGCACTCCAATACACAAATAACCCGAGGGAAGAAAACGGACCTGGGATAGCCGGAATTACCTATAGCAGCAAGTCTATTAGCCTATGCGGGGATCCACTACACGTACGATGCCCCAACTGCGATGCGAAAGGATCGTTCACCCCAAGATACCCCCTATATTTCTGCTGAAGCTGCAAGCTTGACCTCAAGCCTGCGGCTCGGAAACACTTTTCTCAGTTCCGAAAAAGGACAGCCCAGTAAGCTGCACGATTTGTAAGAGGTAATAAGGAAGAAGCCTTGATGGCAGGAACATCGACAAGGGCAAATTATGGAATGTAGACATTTTTGACGGCAAGTAAAACGAAAGTAAAATTGTTACGTTTGATGATGTTTTACAGTTCCTTGGTAGTTGCAGGCAAAAGTTACAAAACCAAAGCAAAGTAAAAGTTACAAAAACATCACAAAATCAGCAAATCAAATTTATTTTTAATTATAGCTTATTTTGCTTTATGGTTGTCTAAATTTAAAGGATAATAAAGAAAAATGAAATCATCTGCTGAGAACTACCTGTATGCTATGCATATAGACCAGTGGTCGGCAACCTACGGATCGCGGGATCCGGCCCGCCAATGTAGGCTAATTCATGCGGCCCGCAGCCTCTTTGACAAACTAGACACGAGTCCATTTCAATTACTTTTTAAATATGTTAACTATATAACATTCGAACCTCACTGCAGGCTAGTTGTTTTTCTAGTCTACTCTGCTTGCATCATTGATCGACAGATTCGGTGAGTCTGCAATGGCTTTTCGGTGTGTTAACTGCTTAAGTGCGAAAAATTTTCCCTCTTCGCGCGAATGATTTTCCACATCCGGCTTGTTTACTTTAGGATGCTGTCTTTTAAACTAGATCAGCTCTTCTTTACCGTTACGCCGCGGAAGGTTGCCAAGTGTGTCGCGGACAAACAGAAAACGTATTCACAAATATTGAAAGTATATTTTTTACTTTTTTTTATTTTGTTCGGCAATGTAATATAAACTTGCAAGAAATTAAAAAAAAATGTTGTTATACCAAAACAAAATCGCACTCTATCGCTTCGTTAACGAAACACTGAACTAGATATTAACTATTAAAGGTTATGGTGTTTCCTCAAAGTTGTTTTATTACACTTTTCATTAGTAGTTTGGATGACGACGTGTGGACTTGAATTTTAAACCAAACAAACGCTTTTTTCGCTATTTGCGCCAACACTTTACTGCCGCCTTAAATGTAATTAAACACTTTTTAAGTGCAAAAATGATACCAAGCCCGCCTGATTTACAGTTGTTCCAACATTTTAAAAACACAATTCTCAGTTAACATTTTGTGCGGCACTAAGAGACCTTTCTAGTTTGGTTTTGGCCCGCGACTAGAAAAAGGTTGCCGACCCCTGCTATAGACTAACTATTGGCAAGCTTTTGTACGCAATACGAGCATAGCGTAACATACGGTAACACTGATAGCAGGCAAGGCCTACAAAACTCACACCTTTGCTTTACTAATGGGTCTTTTTGGATGTGAGGTTCTGTTGGAATTTTTCTGGCGCAATGTTTGCAATACCAATCAAGAAGGTAGAGCTGGTACGACAAATTGTTGGAAAACCTTTTTTAACCCTGCAATAAAACATGTTTCATGGCTACAGTAATTTTTTGGAAATAAATACAACGTCTCGCCTAAAAGTCTTGTTAAAAGTATAAGCAACTCACTCGAAATGCGAAAAAAGAGGACATTTGGGCATTTTTAAGCGTCCTCGAAGGACCATTCACTTTTTTTGAGAAAAGGGGACAAATTCTTCGAAAAGGTGACTTAAATTATGGTAGGCCTATAGTAGGATGGCGAACGACAGCAGCCACCGTAAAGAAGTATAGTGCCATATTTCATGTGTATGGTCCAAAGTTTACCATTATGGATTTTTACGCGACAAAATAAATCAAAAACGTCGACGAGAAAATATTTTTTCCTTGTTGATTGCCCGTTGACTAGCGCGATGATATTAAGACTTAGAAAAAAAAAAGCATGGTAATAAATCGGACCACAAAATTGTCACTCTAGAACTAAAAAATGTCGTCGGTACCTCTCGGACAGGGTTACTGGAAGTTTAATATCTTACATCTAGAACGACATAAAAAAAAGTCAACCTGTCGGCTACAATGTTGCACAGTAGAACAAGATCAGGCAACAATCATAGACACCTTTGTTGACAACTATAAAATTTTGTACAAAAATTATTTTCCTATTCGAGGTTACTTGCGCGATATTGAACCTAAATGTGTGAACGTATTGAAACAGACGAGGAAATGCGCAAGTGTGACAGACCCATTTGTTGATGAAAACGACTGCCAAATGTCGCCTTAAGTAATATGACAAACAATGCCCAGGGTCTGGATGGATTTCCTACCGAATTTTACAAATGTTTTTGGAGGGACCTTAAATAAATGTTGATGGACACAATTAATTTCACCATGTAAATAGGAAAGCAAGTGAAGCCCAGCGACAGGGAGTGATCACCCTTAAACCTAAGGCAAACAAAGTGTTACATTGCAAATCTACATTTTTGTGAATAGTTCCCCTTTCGTATAATTTAAATGGTTAAAAACACCGCCTTATGCGGTCAGGAAACGAAGCCGTCTCATTTTTGTTGAAAACGTAGCTGTTTGTTTTGCTAAGTTTTTGAGTTGCTAATGCTTTATTGTTTAATGCAGTGTTTCCCAACCTTTTTTACACTAGTGCCCCCCTGGGCTCAGTATTATTTCATATCGCCCCCCTCATCTTGCTTTACAGTAAAGTATTATATTAATCGTTGTCTAACATCATATTGTCTTCACTTTCGTTTCGATAAGCTGTCAGTGATATTTTAGGTTGCCTAACATACATTCACTATTGGAATTTATACATACATTATTTCCCCAGGTTATGTCATTACCAGGAAAAATTCATATCTTTCTGCACCAAGACTTTAAATCCTTTTCTAGTCGCGGGCCGCAACCAAACTCATAAATGTCTCTGTGGGCCACGCAAAATGTTAACTAAGAAAAATGTTAGAACAACTGTGAATCAGGCGGGCCTCGGATTTTTTTTATCCATACTACTAATGAAAAGAGTAAATAAACTTTGGTTGGATTCCTTTGTGAAGTTTTGGGGAAGAAAACTGTGTAGAAGAGCGAGGATTTGAATAGTTTCACCTGAATTACCCGATTGGGCTTCTGCGCAGGCCTGGGCGCAGCCGCGGCCGCGGAGACGCTATACAAAGATTCCTTTCGTGTAAGTAATTACCGCCCTGCTTAACTATACAATTTTTGCTAAGGTGATCACAAGTCGCAAACCAACCTTCCAAAATTAATCCATCCAGATCAATATGGTTTTATCGAGGGCCGTTATATCGGCGATAATCTGCGGCTACTTTTAAACGCTATTTTAAACAAATTGGGAAAGAATCAGCAGAAGGAAACTTTGTGCCCAATTATTTACTTGTTTTGGAACAATTGAACTTTGGCGCAAGACTACGCATAAATGTTACATTTTTATCAACTGAGTTACTTGTTCTCGTTCAGAAACCTAACTTATCAACTGCGAGTTGTTATGTACGTAAAATGTCAGAGTATGTCGTATGTAAACGAAGTAAATGCTTGGAGAAGCATACCAAAAAATGGCGTAAACTTATGTGATATCGTTCTTTTTTTTCCCGCCTGTTTATTTGTTTTTGTTTTTCCGCCTTACTTTGTATCGCGTTTTCACCAATAAAAGATATCAACTGAATACAAATCCACATGAGGGCGTTGATAACATTTAATCGTACACGAACTATACCTTGTAAAATACGCTATAGCTACTAATTTTTGTTTAAACAAATTCCTGTGAGCCTACAAATATATTGTAAAATATACTGCTTAAGCTTGTATGTGGATAGCCAGTTAACTAGAAAGAAAGCAAGTGTATTATTGCTTCCTTAAGTACTTTGCTAACCGCCAAGAGTCACACATACCAAATTGGCGACCTCTTAGGCAAGTTGTACTGTGCAGATGACCACTAGGCCTACATAATTAAAAGCATGTGGCTGGCGACCCACGGTTGTAAGCTAAGGGACCCAGCCTTAAGATCGAAACAAGAACAACATCAACGTCGGAATAAAACACAGTTCGGAGTAAGACCAAAATATAGTACAAATAACAACGTCTACATCGGATAAGTCCTAAACCCCACCCTTAAGTAGGCCTACATTACTTCCTTAATAGTTTTCAGCTCCCTTAATAGTTTCAGCACCCATGATCGTCCCACATCCTTTCCCTACAGTTTCATTTTAAGCTATTTAGGCCTTATTCCAATAAATTTAGGACTTATGCCCAGGGTCGGATCTAGGGGGGGGGGGGGGGGAACCGGGACCTGTGAGCCACTTTTTGAACTTTCGCCTGTAACTTTTGCGTTTCTAACCCATTATGGCTAATAATTGGACAAATGGTGCTTTAGAGCTTCAGATTGACTGTGTTGAAGTTTTAAATGGTTTACGTTCAAACCCATTAATTGAGAAACTGAAACGTCGGGGTCTTTAAAATGGCTCAAGGGACCCTCATAGTCGGGTCCGTTGAACCACGATGAAGGGACCCTTGAGACACGCTATTTAAAGATTAATTCTTCTTCAAAAAACAAGTCAAACCATAGAGCACTAATAGAGTCTACTACTTGCACAATAGAGAAATAGCTAATAAAGTGAAAGATATTAATTTTTTTAACATTTATAAACAACTGAACAGTGACCCATTTTACAATCGATTTGTTGAAACACAAAGTACCAAATTCGACACTTGTCAAACAAAAACAGAGGAAGTTGTAAGATATATAATGCATCATTTTATTAAAGTCCTTGGACATAATTTTGCTAAACACTTACTTCAAAAGTACACGAAACAGTCAGCAAAACTTACACGTGGCTTAAGAGGGGACCTTAAAGTTCCCAAAAAATAAAGCATTTGTTTCAACATTGTACGTTTTATGTGTTTGTAACTCGAGTATAATAAATGCAGCAATATTTTATTTTTTGTGTTTGGGAAGAGGTTCATCACATACTGATGTCCAAGCATTGAGTTTACCATAAGTAGTGATTTACTGCAGATATGTGATGCTATAGTTTCTTCACAAGCTCTGTGACCATAATCTGTAAATCCAACCAATTTTCCATACTGGTAAACCAAATTTTCCTTTACTGCATGTCAAAATGAGTAAAAATTAGCTTTTTAAGATTTAAAAAACACAAAACTTAGAAAAGTACTTTTCATTTCATCAATGGTAATGAATGCATCAACAGGTATAGTTAGCTTTGCTAGTTCCAAAAATATTTGTTTGTTTATACCAGCTGAACCCGTTCCAGAGATCCTAAAATAATAAACCAATTATGGTATCTACTATACAGTTTAATTTTTGAAAAAATACCTATAATGGCGTAAAGTCTTTGCTGATGGAAGTACAAGTACTTCAGTCGTTGATAGATGTCTGTACGCAGCTGGAGATCGAGCATAAAGTTCAATTGCCCATCTGATAACATCAGGGTGATATCGATGACCATTTATTGTTCGGTTTGCATTGTTGTGTTGGATTTACAAAAAACATTTTTTGCCATGCATTCATTTCTCCCACTTCTTTTTTAATTAAGTCCTACAAATCACTTAAGGTTTGATTTCATGCTTTTATAAATCTTAATGATACAGATCATTTTAGGAAACACAGAAGTGTTTTACCCCTATATCAGCATGAAGATCTTCAGTCACTACTACACCATTCTCGTAACTTTCATCTGGCACATCTGTTTTTGTTGCATATTTCCGGTTATATGCTGTCTTTACATCATACCTCATACAGTTAAAGCAGTTTTCCCCGAATTTTACTACATAAATACATGCTAAAAATATTTACAGTGTAAGAAGAACACAACAAATGCTTTACCGTAAACATCACAGTTTGGAGATCTAATAATCTTTTCTGATGCCAAGTGGTTTTCTTCCCACCATTGAAGTACTTGTTTAGATGTATTTTTTGTTGCTTGATTTACACCTTTGCATATGCTCATTTCTTCAAGCTTAACTGTACAAGTTGTAACGTTGTTGTTTGCAAATAAGGGTCATTCAAAACTTTAGTTATTTTAAGATAATACGCTGTTAAATGTCATGTATACCTACCCAGGAAAGAATTTAGGGTGGAATATTTAATGTCCAGCTTGGGAGAAACCAATCTTCACCCATGATATGCAATCCAATTTACTTCAATTGATGGTGATATACAGACACTGAACAAAATCATTAAAATAAATTAAGTATGCGGTGAAGTAATATACAATTACAAATTCAGTGGACCTCACAAACCTAACACTGGGATGAATGTAAGTTTTTTCATGAAGTTCAATAAAAAAACATTCCTGTCGTGTTGTAAAATAATACTGCAAATAAACTTATATATTTGGGAGGTTTAAATTTACCTACCTCTAAATGCTTTTCCAATTTTTTTTGCTTGATAAATCTAAGTCATTTAAATTTGAGTGCCTAATCTTAGCTGAAGGAGGCTGTCTGTCTGTTGGTGGTTTTCTGGCTGACTAAGATTAATAAAAAAATAAAAGTTATAGACTACAACATTCAGATGCACTTACAAAATATATTTCGTTATAAAACTTACCTTTTCTTTATTGCAATAAGATTTTGTAGGCAGGAGCAATGTTGGAAGTGCCCCAATCGCTAATCGTTTTCTTGTTCCATGTGCAATAATTTTCTCTTTTTCAAAATGGGCTTCACAAATCGCCGCCCTGAATATATTATCATTTTCTTAAAACGAGCACTTATATACAGAAAAACAGCAACCTACGTTTCCTTATGTAACATGTGTTTAATTTTGTCATTTTGGCAAGGATCTCTAAACTGCAAAATAAAATGACGCAAGCTTGTCCTGTGCGCTTTTTCCTCTTCATTTTTTGCCAAATCTGGTCTTCCTATGGCAAACAAAGACCTAACAAACTTTGATCGGTTTGTATAATTGCACCCCGGAATGCAACAGTGTGTCATGTTCACTTTTTTATCCACTGCTGTATCAAGCGATATTGGAAAAGGTCGAATCTTACCCGGTTCATCCAAGCGGGACCGATCTGCCGATATTTACGAGTGTCGCCTCTAGTATTAGTGCTCTATGGTCAAACAGCACATTGCTTTAAAATGGTATATTTAATAGACGAAAAACAACATTTTAAATAACAATACAAGTTTTCATTTGGAAGCAGCATTGGTACTCAGAAAGTGGCACAGAATATCTTTCATTGAGGACTCAACAAATCCGCTTTTATTATCCTTACGTTTACCTAAAAATATACTTTAAAATCACCATCTTTATCATTAACAAATCACCTAATGCAAGCTTTTATTATCTTTATACTTATACACAACAACATAACTATTAATTTTTGCACTTGAAGAAACTGTTATTATCCTTAATAACTTTACGTTTTTGCTGCAATCTTTTTTGTATCAGACTTGTGGTTCCAACAGGCATAGTAGTAGATAAATAAAGCCTTTAAACACATCTTTTTCATCTGAAGAGGGGCATTTTTTTTAGTAAACTAAAAATCAGGCTCTTGAAATCCAACTTGGCAATTAGACATTTGGAAACATCTTATGGTGCAAATAGTTGTTATTTGCAAGAGATTTTATATCAATGTTTGTAAATGCCTGTAAAATGTATTAAATATAGTTATTTGACAAAACCAAAACTATCAACAGCTCAAAAAGAAAATAATGGGTAAAAACTCAATGATTAGACCAATAAACAAATTAAACAGCTAAATTCATTCCAAAAGCCATGTAGAACAAAAATTCCACATTAATAATAAACTTTAAGTCCTTATTGTGCTATTTTTTACATTTTCTTACCTGCATTGTGACATTTTAAAAGCAACTTGATTTTAACCCTTTACCCTTTAGGCCCAATTTAGTGTCAACCTGACAAAATGCATTTTTCTACCTAAATTTTACAACATACGACCAATCCTGCTGATTTCGTTGTTAGGAAGCCATTATAACATGCTCGAAAGAGCTAACTAAGTTGGTGGCGCTAAAGTGTTAAAATATTAAAGTTATTGGGGGGGGGGCTCATCGGTCCGGCCTGATCATAATTAAGCTTTGTAGTGGTGTACGAGCTTATAGCGCCATATAATGAATATTTCAAAAAAATGGTAAAATTCGTTTCGCGCACTCGCGCAAAGCGACGGAGACGGCTTAAGTGACCGTACGCTGACCTCGACTATATAATAACTAACTTAAATCCAAGTACAATTAAAAGTTTTTTTGTTGTTAATGCACATCTGTATCAGAACCAGCCTGCCAATATACTTCATCCGGCCCGCCGCCTCTTTGACAAATTAGACACGAGTCCATTTTAAATACGTTTTGACTATTTTATGTATGTAAATGCGAAAAATTTTTGCGCTTCGCGCTAATGATCTTTATGCATCCAGTGTGTTTACGTTTTGATGCTCTTTTTGAACTAGATCAGCGCTTCTTTACCGTTCCGCCCTGGAAAGCTGCCAAAATAAAAGTGTGCGTCGCGGAAAAACGGAAAACGTATTTAAACATAATCGACAAATATTTTTTAACCATTTTTTTAAATGTAACAAAAACAAGAAATTAAAAGAAATACCGGTATACTAAAAAAATCGCACTCGCTTCGCTCGCCAGGTGTGCCCCAAATAGTTAACAAACACTAAAATAGATTAACTATCAAATGTATTACGTTTTCCCAAAGTAGTTTTATTACACTTTTTTATAGTAGTTGGGGGATGATGACGTGTGGACTCGAATTTTAAACCAAGTATACGGTTTTTTTAGCGAATTTGCGCCAAGACTTTACTGCCTCCTTAAAAGTAATTATAAACACGTTTTTAAAGTGCAAAAAAATCCGAGGCCCACCTGATTCACAATTGTGATAAAGTTGTAATAACAGAGACCTTTCTGAGTTTGGTTTTGGCCCGCGACTACTACACAAAGGTTGCCGACCCTTGTGTACGGATTTGAATAACTTATCCAATGTTAGGATTAACTCTGCATATAGAGTTTTGCTCATTTCAGCAACCTTGTTTTGCAAATACCAACTACAGTAACTTAAAAATTGAGAGAAGTGTCATGGAAGAACCACAGCTGACCGCAGCAGACAACGCTATGGTTTAATTGCGACGTGGCCTCGGCGATTTTTTGGTGGCATGTGCGGTTGCTCTCGCCTTTTTGGGAAAAAGCAAGATGTGTAGACAATAGACATGGTAGCGTCTTTCAGCGATATTCTTCATACCGGGTCAAACTAGGAAACCGGCCCACTGTAGAGGCTAACCTTATTACTTTTTCGTGCTTTCAAAAGGTATATTTTTCGCGTTATTTTGCAGGAGTTAGTTTATTCGGCCAGCCGATGTTATTTTTACCTGAATTATGACGTCACTACTTTTGTGACGTCATATCTGAAAAATTTGTGACGTTATATCTGAAAAAAATTCATGGCCCTCCTCAAACTGAAATCCTAGATCCGCGCCTGCTTATGCCGGATGGTTTATGTCTTATTCAAGCGATAATTAGATCGTATTCTGTCGTGGTTATTACTATGTATTTGGCTTCATTATGTCGTTGGTGTTAATGTTAAACTATGATATCATAGATAGAGTTTTCTGCTTTAAGTATTGTTGGCTCTTTAGGTCTTGCTCTTATTTTGTGTCTAAGTACAAAATATCGCTTTATGAACGCGTAAAATTGCTTACTGCAGTATATTTATATCATAAGGTAAAAGAAGATAAAATAATGAGCAACGTATTGCACATAAAACGAACGAATGTGTAAATTTCAAATAATGTCAAACTGTATAATGATTTTAAAAACAACATCATACCAATACATATACAATACATTGAATACAACATCATACCAATAGCCTATATACAAGTGATATAGCCTAAGTCTTGATCATACGAAGGTGGCTCATGATCTTTTACTTAAGCGTTTGTTATAATTTTTCCATTTCAACAACTTCAAATAACCAAAAATACATTAAGTTCAGGTAAAATTATACCACCAAGGTTTACTTGTAATTGTTATAGTGTTTGTCTTTATTTGCCTCTATTTATTACCTTGGTGTGTCAAATATATTTAAAAAAACATAATCATTATTAACACTATTACAGGCTATGCTCCTAAAAAAATCAATTTTTCTGATTTAGGCTAAATCTGAATTAACTTTCGCCATATGTGCTAATCTTATTAGGCGTTTATGTTGCGTGTTTCCCTAGAGAGTTAAAATTTTGTCTATTTAAACTATAGCTTTTATTTTCTTCTATGCGCAAAATAAGTTAAGACCTCGACATATATTCGCTGAATATATTAAAATTCAATTTAAGTTACTTGTTTGATGACGTGTTTTCCAACGTCATATTTTAAATTTGTTATGCCGCCTCCCGATTAAGCATCTTAAATTCATCCAAGGGTTTGTTGTAACATGGGGGGCGTAGTAATCTGTCGAGCCAAAGGGGTGCTAGTATAAAAAAGTTGGGAAATACTGAGAACAAATCGGCAAGCCTGACATCAACCGGTGATACTGATAAACGATGAGTAGCCTACGACAAATGACATTGTAGCTTTTAAGCCAAAGAACAATGTCTTCGGTTTACATTTAAATAATCCTAGGGAATTACACCAGCGAAAGTTTTTAATGATGCTTAGAAATGAACGACACAGCAATAATTTTTTTTCACTTTTCGTTTTTCTGTGAAAATAGTTAGTGGGGCAAACAAGTCTGTCTTGTTTTTTCCCGAGAATCGCCGTAAGGATAATATTTTTTTGTAAAATATCAAGAAAGGAAAGGATTAGTAAATGCTCTGCTTTCAGTATCGCTTTTGACCAGGGATTCGAACCGAACACGAACCGGAACTTTATGAACCGAAGTTGGGCCCTTTTTCTCCGAACCTGAACCGTTTTTTGTATGATTTTAAAGAACCGAACAGGAACTGAACCAAATAGTTTGAAAGAATCTGAACCAAACCCCTATAAAAAAATCATTTCACTCCAGGATGAAGTCACAACTTGTATTTTACAGAGTCAAGTCATACCATGTTCGAACTTGTATGACAAAAATAAATATTTTTTAAATACGTTGCTTTTTTCTTTTTCTTTTTTTTTTTATACGTTGCTTTTTTATTTTTTAGATATTAAATTTTAATAATTAACTGGTTGCTTTTTAATACCCCACGAAACTTATATTTGACATAAGTTACAATTCAATAATTATTCTCCACATTTTTGGATTTAACGCAACTTAAATTGTGTTCGAATCGGAACTTTATGAACCGATTTTGAAATAACAGTGGTTAAACCGGATCTGAACCGGAACTTTTGAATTGCTCCGACCGAAACCGGAATTGAACCGTATTTAGAAATAGTCTTCGTTCCTCAAAATTTTGCACATTTGAGGAACCGAAAATATAACACGGAAACGTTGTAAGGCTTAAAACTATAGGAAAGTGTTATTTTGTGACCCCACACAATATTAGCCGATAATGCTAAATAAATGTAAAATTATGTAATACGAAAAGCGTAAATACTGCAATATTTTTATTGGTAACAAAAGTTCTCGGTACGTATACATATAATGCAAATAATAATCTGCAAATAGTATAAAAATAATAAAGAAACTATAGGCGTTGCCCAGGCTAATAACGATTAGTAACGAAACATAATAACGATTAGTAACAAAGTATTTTGGCGTTGTACACTCAGGGCATTTCATGGTTTTAAATCATTTTTTGGCTCGCGGCACACTTTTAACAGAATAACAATTAAGTCGTTTTACAATCGCCCTTATAAGTGCGTATTGAGTCTAAAATACTTGCATGTAGGCTATGCTTATTATGGTAATACAAAAAAAAAACTATTTTAAAATTTACAAAAAGTTTCGCCCCACACTTGACAATCTCTCGAGGCACAATAGTGCGCCGCGGCACACAGTTTGGGGATCACTGTTTTAAATTATGTCAAAGATTTTTTTTTTCAACACTAAATTAATTATTAGATCAACAAGTGTGTTTAACACTCAGTTTAAGAACTGCCTGATTAGAAAGCGTTCTTACATTAACTTAGAATTCAAACTTAAAAGGGATTTATTTCATTAATCATTATTTTTCCACAGTCATCAGCACCCAAAATTTGTAGATTATGAATTTCGAAGGCGCTATAGTCGCACGCATGTAAATTTACGGTAATTACGCTAAGCAAGCAGGCTTGCATCAACTTAATACTTACGTTGTGTGAAGGTGGATATATCAATGTAAACAGTAGCCTACAGCAGTAACGTAATGATGTAATAACGTTAAAGTAAAGTGCAATACATGACAAAGTTCTGCAAGACTTCATCGGGGGGCCATTATGTGTTGAGCATAGCATTTCCAAAGAGAAGCTATATTATGTTGACAAGACAATTCAACGGACAAACGAGTAGACAAAAAAGAACTTTTACAAATACATAGAAGATTTATTAAGATCAGGGGTCGGCAACCTACGGCCCACCAGATCTTTTACATGGTACGAGGCTGTTACCCAATGTAAAAAATATTTATACAGCTAAAATGTTAGCGTTTTGGGGTAATCTTTTCACCCTTAAGGCGTCATACATACCTTTGGAACTATGTACAATGGAAGTTTTTTTTAATTAGTATATCGGATGCATTTTTTAAACATGAACATTGAGTTTGACGGCCATATTCATATTACAGAATAAATTAAATTAACCATTAAGTTTATCGCGTTTCCCTCTTTATAACAAAAACAAAATTTTTATTACACCTTTTCATTCGAAATTATATACCAAACGCATTTTGTTTTTCTCTTTACGCATTTTATAAAATTTAATTAGACCTATTTTCAGTTGTAATAAAAATTATATGGACGCGACTTAGCAACAGTAGGTACAATTGATAACATAAAATTATTAATAAAAATGTTAAAAACTACACGTTTTAATGCTGTCGGTTAAAATTTATTTCGGCCCGCCGAGACCTTTCTTGGTTTGGATCTGGTCCGCTACTAGGAAAAGGTTGCCGACCCCTGATTTAAAACATAAGGAATTATTTAGCTTCAAATAACAAACGTGTTTATACACAGTTTTTGTTCTGTTTAAGCCAGGCTAAAAAAAACACGATTTTGACTTAAAATTCCCATTGATAAGGTGCTAACTTTACAAAAACTGGGACTTTATTTCACGACTTGAATAGGACGAAACCTAACGAAATATCTTACAAAACATAAACTACGTTTAATAATAATCGGTAAACAAAAAACGTTCACTATATCTAACACATTTTAAACTAAACCAGTTTACATGAAGATATGCTGGAAAATGTGCAACATGTATTTCCAATATATCAGACAAATTGGATTTTACATTGCTAGTCATAAGCACTAGATTTTATCTTTCATGTTTCCTGGTTTATAAACTGTTCAAAATAGAAAACGAAAAAAGTTATATAAAATTTACTGAAAGACAAGCCATCTGAATAAGCAGTTATTGGTTAAATTAAAATTCCACATCATCATTGTTCATCCCCACCATAGGATGGATTTTCAAATCGCGAAGTAGGCTTTTGAAAAACAGGATTTATATCCTTTGAAAAAAAGAAAACAAATCACAATTAGTCAAAATCAAAAAAATTATCTGTTATGTGAAAAGGGCGACTGCCTTAAAAACGTGGACTTACGAAGTATAATTGCTAAGCAACATAAGGCAAAAAAAAAAGTCAGCTTAAACTTTGTCTTTATTGCTTTGTTCTGAGTTCTGGCAAATAAAAATAAAAAGGCTTTTTGATTACAAGTACGACATTTTATTATATTAAAAACGAGAACTATTTAACACCACAAAATAGCAGTTTAACAATGGATCACCCAGTTTTTGAAAATGTCTCACCCGGGCCAATGGGAGGGGAAACTACTGTTTTGTCGCTTAAGTGATTAAAAACTCGAATTGTTGGTCACAACATATATAATGATTTGACACATCTTTGATATGAATCCCCAAAATAGCAAATATCAACATTTAGTTTATTATGTCAATTGCACCAGCTTGTGTAAAAGATTAGGTGTCAAGCGTGTCGTTGTGATTTTCTAAGTCAATTAATGAGTGTTTAAAGTGTATTGTTTTTTTGGAACCAGTGGAACATAATAAAATACCTTAATAACACGAATAATAATCCATTGAAAGTGTTGTGCAAAATAATAAATATCTATATATATAAATGAGAAAGTTTGTCGACCGTTTGGTCGACCGACAACTCATGTTCGCCGCTCGGTCGCTGGCATGGCGGACAGACCATGTCATCGTCGCCCAACAAAAGGAACGGCGGCGTCACACCGAGCGCTCAAGTTAGATGTCTGCGCGCGACATATCCTACATCCGTGCAAAATTTAGGTATAGAGTTCGCAATTTTTTCCCGTTTAATGCGGCGGTTTTAATTAAACATTTTTACTTACATTGGACTCAATATGGTACCGGGATTACGTATTTGCTTTAAGGTTTTATGTTTTAACTGTTTAAAAATTTAATCTCACAAGGCGAATAATTAAATTTGTTTGTTTAAAAATTGCTTTTTGGTTACATACTTCGTTGCATACAAAAAACTTCAAGCGCATTTACTGGCGTGGAAATCAAAATCAAATTAAGCATATTGCCCTAATTAAAATACATTTTAATGTTTCCAATTTACTTTCGGTTGCAATTCAAATTACACGTTCATTTACACTTACAAGGAAATGGTATACAATAATATGGCTTCATACATTTTTAACCACACAAAATCGGGGCATTGCCGGAATGTACCTAATATATCGCGCTTATTGTAAAAGGTTTTAACCTAGGCAACGCAGGGTATTTCGTCTAGTATATAATAAAATGTGTTTGCTATAATTTTATGAATAATAGTTGTAAAAATGCACTGATGAGTATACCTATATATGCAGAAATAATGATGTGTTTTGGCCGATATGTTAAGGGAGCTAAAAGCACGATACTAAACTCATGATTTGCTTGTTTAAATAAAGGCCTAAAAAAATAGGTGTCCATATTAGAAATTAATGTTAACTGGCATATGCAGTTACAATTAATATACAATCTTTAGTTGACTGTGGATAACAAAGTAAGCTCCATTAGAAATACCATCATATATTGTAACAACAGTTTTCCCTTTGATTTGATTTTGTATATACATTATTCAGAAAATAATTAGGCTTTATTTTCTAATGACAAACACATTTTATCGAAAATTTATTAGCATATGACATCTATTTTAATAACATATTTCTTACCTGGCAATAATACTAGTTTCCATGAAAGGTTGGGTTTTCAAATCTAGTGAAAGGTTTTTCAAATATCGGATTTTGGCCCTTCAATAAAAAAATCAGTTGCATGCAGTTGGTATCACAATAATTGCTTTTTAACAAAAATGTCTGGATTGCTAATGCAACATTCCAGCTGTAATACTAAACCTACTGTTTTCCTAAGGAAAATATAATTTAGTTTGTAGAAATCAATACAGCCGTTTACAAATATAAGGCAGCAGTACAACTCATAAAATGCATGCAACAAACTAATAGTCCTAAGTTTTTTTAATATCTAAAATACCTTATTTTTCTAAATACCAATTTAAATGTAACCAAAAAAGAATAGCAGCAAAAACAAGATATGTCCAGAAAATAAATTTTCAGCCCATATAATAATCTAAATATATGTTAAAGTAACTAGCAACTAGGGATGTTCAAAGTAGAATCCCAGGGGATACTAGAACATTAGTATTCAATCTAGAATAACAAATCCAGAATATGTAGTACTAGAATTTTTTTATTAAATTAATCTCCATTTTGTTTGGGGGAGGGATTTATCTTAATATACCCTACCTTACAGGACCCACAGTCACAGTTATAAATTGCAAAACAATTTGCTAACATGTGTATGTTTTAATAAAAAAACAATAATCTCCCTAATGTCTAACATTCCTAACAACCGTCATTTAAAGCAGTTGTGTAAACTGTAATATACAGTATGTCCAGGTTTTTGCCAAAACGTAATATTTTGCCAATATAGTGAGTACAATGCAACTCTACAAATAAACTCTTTTCAGCTCTTAAGAAATATGGTCAGGCTGTTTTTTAAAACATTGTTCTGTGTCAGTTCTACTTTTTTGACCAACTTGATCTGTTATGCAGTTAAATAATTTAGTCAAAAGAATACAACGTTACTGTTGCTATAACCAATATTTGACAATTACGCTGTGCATAAATTGGCCTAAAGTTAACCTTAAGTAACCCTGTATTTACACAACTTAATGCAGTTAAGCAAATTGTGACTATGTACCAGGCATTACATGTTGGTCGCTCACCCAATAATACTTGATTGACACAAGTATTAGGCGAAGGTTATCACAAGACGCGGAAGTCATTTTGTCGCCCCAAAAACGCAAAAAACTGTGCTACAAGGCAACATTTAAAGTTCCTCACTAGAAATGTGTCGCCACAGCAACAAGCCTTTATCTAAACTTGTTACTCGTGTTTTATTAGGCGCAACCATCGACAGTAAAAAATCAAATTATTTTCCGATTACCCAAAATAAACGGCAGAATTGGATACGACTCTCATTTGGATTTGGATCAAAGGATTCAATATTTTTTTTTTAATAGATAATAAGATAAAATGAAAATTAATAATGATTGAGTTCAGTTTAAAGCATCATTTGTTTTAACAGCTATCACTTGATAAATAAAAATAATCATACTAAATCCAAGAAATGAAACAAAACATGAAATACCTTTGTCCATTTTGATTTCTTCATTTCATTTTCAAAATTTACCCACTCTCTTTTGTCTCTAATAGTTTGATAAACTTTCCATGCAATCAATGCAATCACTCCAACAACAACTATTCCAATAACAATTGGAAGAACAATCAGCAATACATTTGGCGGCGGCGGGCAATCTGTAAAGTAGTACACCATAGATTTTAAATCAATAGTATTTAAACAGAATAGGTTACTTCCTAGTTTAAGTGAAAATTTTCAAACTAATTACGCGTGTAACTCGGTCAAATTGCAGGGCATTTAGGGTGTCTAAAAACTACCTGCACACAAACGTTCGGCGATTTGTTTTTTATGGCCTTGAAACTCCCACACCGGTTGCAGTGCCCCTAAACGTTTTTCAGCTCGCTGTTTAGGGAAAAATAAAAGTTTGCAGGACTCTTTCTACAAAAAGTTGTTGTTTACAACCACTACAGGCAACAGTAAATACCATTCAATTATCCGTTTTGTCACGTTGTCGTTTGATGCCATTCGCTAGTTGTTGCTTTTGCATCTGACATCTGCAGGTGTTTTATGATTTTAGACCTATACGCTATTCTACTATTTTTAATTTTATATATTTTACTTTTTAACCACCCATATTGGCATTTTCACATGTTTGTTTTTTGTACAGAAACTGATGATGCCTTATAGGCGTAATATATATATTTCTGTAAGATTTTAAGAAATGATTTTATGTTTTATCTGTTTTAATAAATAAACAGTCTTAAGATCTTTGGATACGAAGACAAGAATTTTTCTTTACATTTTATTGTCCGTGGGAGATCCTTACTTGTTTCAGCTCATTCAATTATAGTTATTCAATGGACAGTGTGCATTCAGGTCTCACATTTGTGCCACCACTGAATAACTATTTTAAAAAATTACCAAAAGTTTGGTGGCAAACTTGACACACTCATTTGCTACAGCTTGCAGTTTGAGAACCACTGTTATACACTGTGATTATGTCAAGTTTTATCAATAAATGCAACAAATTTCAATAATAAATAAAATAGTGAATGATATTAGGTAAAAAGCCATTTAGGCTAGTATAAATAAAGAATCGAAAAATATACACTGCATATGACATTTCTACCATTAGTACTTCCAATAAACTTCAACTAACTATTTGATGTCAGGACTATTGTAACTTTGCCAAATGACAAACAAACTGGTGTGTTTGTATTATTACTGAAAATGTAACTTTATTGAAAAAGAGGTCTAAAAAATGGTATACAAGGGTTGAGATTTTACACATGCGGATTAAGGGACACTTTGCCCAACTTGCGAGCAAATTTTAACTTCATATCAACCCTGATGTAATACCTCCACTATATATAAAGTAATGAACTGATATGATGTCAACTGAATATCCACTGCACATTAAAAAAACACTAAAACAACAAGAACATAAAGCTGCACAAAATTGGGCAAAGATGTAAAGATGTGTCCACCTCTGGTTTACTGTGTACAGTAATTTAGATTTATTTTTTTTTTATAGAAATGCTGTGCCCCAGTAATTTCAGGTCGATTCACAAAAAGTCAACTGTTGCTTGATAATAAATTGCAAAGCCAAAAAGGTTGAGTAAATCGACAGCATCTTGAGTAAGACGTTTCGATGCTTGTGTCAAAACGTCTTAATCAAGATGCTGTCGATTTGCTCGACCTTTTTCGATTCGCAATTTATTATCAAGCTACATTACAGATCCGTGCATAGTGTACCCAAGTCAACTGTTGATTTATCACTTATACTTCCCCACCTCTATCTTTGTTGAATTCCTGGACAAGGAGCAAATAGTCATTTCTGATTTCACTCCAAACTACTTCAAAATAAATGTTACAAGGTGAATCAATCTGACGCAAAGTGCATGGTTGTGACTTTATCTTCTCCCTAATAAACATAAACTTTAATAGATATTTAAACACAACAATATTCAAAACAATTGGCTTACCTATTAATTTCACTGCATTTTGAATGACAATCAGTTGGACAATTTGTGCATTTAGGTATGGTTTGAAGAGTTTCATAGTTTATACCATTACACTTGGAGCTGCAATTCTACAAAACATTTATACTAAATATTTAAAATAAAATGAAAAAACAAAAAAAAACCTACCTTAATTTTTTGATCAAAAACACAAGAAGCACAATCGCCTATTTTGGGGTCACAAAGTTTTTGTGGTGGTTTGCACTTTGGATCAATGCAAGAGTCACAGTACTTGCCTGTATAGGTCTAAACAACATTTTAGGTAACATAACAATCAATCGAGATCTTACTGTTTTAATACTAGAACAAACCGAGTTACAGATGCATTCATCACATTCACACTTTCCATTTCCACTACAGAGAAGAATATCAGTTTCATTAGCTTTGCATTTCTTGTCATTGCAAGAACATGTTCCAATAGCAGATTTCGTCCAGCCATTAGTGCAGTTGCAAGTAGGGTTGTTATTACAATTATGACAAACTCCCTGCAGTATACCTAAGAAAAAACAAAAATCCATTTTCCATCAATTTTATTAAAGAAAGTACTAAGTGCTTTGTCGAAAATAAAATTATAATAATATATATAAATATAAACTCTGTGTTACATACCACCACATATCTTGTCTTGGCTAGAAGGACAACCTTTGTTACTACATTCACAATGTTTTCCAAAATATCCGTCATTGCAATTACAAACACCACATTCACAATTGCCATGGCCCCTAAAAATGTCACCAATAAATGAAATCAGAAATCTTTAATTTTACCTTTGACCAGTTTTAAACTTGAAAAGTATTTATTAAGATCCCGGTCACTATGTATTGGGGTCAATAAATATACAATTATTACCCATAAATAAGACTTAAAAGTTTATTTGTTTGCCTTAGCATACGTTGTATTTTTTGAAACTATTGTTAAAAAAATGACCGAAAATTTCAGAAACCATATGAGAAAAGACATTATTCATGTAAATTTGTCGATCAAAAAGAATCATAACTAATAATAAAAAACACAAAGACTACCTAATTAGATTACACAATATACTATATAAGGACTATTTTCATAATTTTGAAATTTATACAACATAATATTGGACTTCTCAAAAAAATTATTAATTTAGTTTTGAAAACTTATTTAAAACCAACTTAAAATTTTAACAGTCAAACTAGTGAAACTCACTCGCATGTATCACTTGACGTTGTTTTACTTTTTTTACATTTGTCTAACACTGATTCATTAGCCTTTTCTTTTAAACATTGGCATTGAGCTCCTTCGTGTGTATTACCACAGTCACACACACCACAAATTAAGGTTCCGTTGGTGCTGCAGTTGGCACTTTTTGGGATGTTGTTTTTGGAACAGTCACAGGTGCACAAAATATCTTGTAATTTAAATACAACTTATATTAAATGCTTATCAGTTAAGTTCTTTTAAATTTAGAAAAAATCTGTGTTACCCAAAACTGACAAAAAAACAGGATAATAAATAAAATAACAAATGTTCATAATATTTTGTAGCTGTTACTATAATTATGGAAAACCAGAGATTTTAATTAATTGAATGTATATATAAATACTTAAAAAAAAACATATTAATTAATTGGATAAATTAGGTATCATACCAAAGAATATCTTGACATCTTCTCTTAAAGAATTTGAAGTAAAAATAACTGGGTTGTTACTTATATCTGAGTTTGGACAGCTGGTGGCTGTGACAGTGAATTCATACACCACCTAATGTACAAAAACAACAGTTGTGCAATACTTGTATTACTATATAAAGCTATTTTGCTCAAAGAAACAAATAGTCATAATTTTTATTTATTATTTATTATTATTTTTAAACTATAACCCAAATTTTTGCATGAATATCACAAGAGCAAAACATAAATCTAAACCTTTTAAATTAAGGTATTTTAAGGTTTGGAATATTTTATTAGCTACATACTGTATTTCCATACTGAAATTTGTAATTAAATAATAATAGTTAAAATTATAGATACTCATGAAAAACACTGGGAGCCTTCGACTAACTGAATCAGCTAATCAACTAAAGATTTTCATGCAAGGAAGGTTATAAAATCGGGCCCGCCTTAAAATGAAACTCACAACCTTGGGAAAACCGAGACTGCCGCTCTATGAACTGAACTACACATGCACAGAGGGGAGCAAGTCAAAAGATACACACACATATGTGTTTAACAAATGTGATCTAGCCATGTCGATCAATGATGCACACAAGGCAGGCTAGAAACAAAATTAGCCTGCAGTGATGTTCAAGCTCACAAACTCCGGTCATACCAGCACCGTCGCTGTACCAATTAAGCTACATAGACTCAGATCGAGAAACAATCATGAAGCCAATGCTTGCTACATTCTGTTAATACAAGCAACTTCATAAAGGAGCCTTTTAGTACAAAACGCACTCTGGCCTTACTTTACCATTCACCTTGCAACCAAAGTAAATCTAACACCCGGTTTGTTTTTCCATATTATATATTAAATAAACTTGATAAATATTTCAAAATAGCTAAATTAGAAAGCTTGTAGGTTTTTTTGGGTACATTAATGCAGAATATTGCCGAATTCAGTAATATGCAACAGGCGGAAAAATTCAGTTTAGTACCTCTGGGATGTGTGGAAGTTAACAGATATACCGGTACAATTCTAACAATCAGAAATGTACATAATATGTACTTTGTAGAGAGCAAAATTTAATGTGATTGATGACTCGCATAGCTTAAACAGACTTAAATGATTCCGGGGACTCTGGTTTGAGAGACACTGATATTGGAATATTATATTAATTACCTCGCTTCCAATCTTGATCTGATTACAAGTAAGATTATTAGCTTGCCACTTTTTAGTTGATGGACAAAGAACTCTATAGCTAATATCAACCTCTGATGGCTTATAATCACCCAAAGTCATCTCCAACTTCTCTTTGAGTTGCTGGAACAAAAATTAAATGACATTTAATATAATATTTGGGTTTTAACATGGTATTAGTCATTTACTAATAAAAGCTATAATTTATACCTAGTATGCAATTAAAATATAGTTAATTTGCTTGATAATATTAAAATATAGTTGATATTTCGTATTATGTTAGACTATTGTTAAACATATAAGATAAACATAATAAAATTATTACATTGTAGGCTGTATTGATGATAGATATAATGTTGCTTGAGTCAGTGTTAAGTTCACCAACATAAGAATTGGGAATCAACTCAATGAGACCCTGAAAGTAAATGAAAACCTTTTTATTTACCAATATATATACATATATTTGCAACAAAACACATTGTGAGGAAATTTAAAGCAAAGGCATGATTTGCAAAGTGATGTTTACTAAAATAAATGAGACAACATATTGGTGGGATATAGGTATTGATAGGTGAGACCTAATTTCGGTTTGTTAGATTTGTGCAGAAGACTAGGGCTGCAAGAATTGCTTTTTACATTTTTGGCACAATCAACAAAATCCTGGCTTAAATTTTGTTCTGAAACATCACAAGGTTTGAAACCATAATGCAGTGCTTTTTTCAATCGGGTGTATTGTACACCCAAGGGTGTACCAAAATTGTTAAAGGGTGTGTCACATTGATGGGGTGTACTTGCTGTACAAGATACCGCATTACAATAAGCCTATTATGAGGTATCCTAATATATAGATAGGTTTATTATTCTTACGCTGAATCATTGCCAGAAGAACAAGGCAGTTTTTTTTACAATGCACACCATTGATGAAAAAAACAGTGTTTGTCAGTCATCACATTGGACCAAATTTAATCAGTGTGAGGTAATACACAGTCAAAAATGCCAATGATGATGCCTTAGAAATACCTTACTATGATGCAACAATGAAAATAATTTAAAAATAATGGGCTGCTTGATGGAGTCTTTGGAGGCCAGGTAAATTGGTACCGTGGGCCATGCTGTGGCCCGAGGGCCATATGTTGCATGCATCTGTTTTAAACACTACACAAAGGGATTATTATTATTCAGCTATGCACATTTTTTGGTAAAAGTGTGTACATAAATAAAGTTTAACAATTATTGAAACAGATGATTTTTTTTATTGTCTTTTTTAATTTCTATCGTCAATTTAAATGCCCAAATTACTTACATCATACAATGACCGAACTTCCTTTGTTACTGCAAATATTGGTTGGATTTTATAGTTTTGAAATGCTGAGCGCAACTGCCCAATTGAAGGATAGTCAAGCTCTTTGCTTTTGGAGTAAACAATGTCATTTTTCAGTCGGCTGTTTGCTCCCTAAAACAAAAAGACAAACTTTTAAAATTGATAGAATTACAACTTTCAAGTCATCTAACAAAAAAAGTATTACATAGTAATGCCCCTGACAAACAACTTGGCTGAAAAAAACAAGGCAGGTGATTATCCTATAAAACTCATTATGCAATAAAACCCAATGTCGGCCCTTGCAAACTTTTTTTGTTAGCTCTTGCAATAAACCAAAATTACAAATTTGAAAAAAGTGGTGGCCTAATTTGAATTGCATAAGTCATTTTTAATGTACTTTTTTCCTTTTTTCAATTACCTCAAGATTTTACCCAGTTTTGGAGGCTGTTATCATAGTTAGATAAAAATATCAAACAAGGAGAATTAAAAATAGCTAATATGAAAGAACACCAATCCTGACTTTGAACTAAAATAACTTTTAATTGATTACAAACTGTCTTCCTCCCAACAAACACATTACTATACCAGACACTTTCTCTACATTTGACTTCCAATTGATGGGTCTGGCTGGAAAAAACTTAAATGCCAGAACAGCTTTCTATAACATTTTTTTCAAATAATTGTAATCAAATTGGCAAATCTTTTAGGATAAAGGAAAACAATACTTTTTCCAAATGACATTTCATGTCATTTGCTTCCAAAATAGCAGCCAATTTTCCATCAAGTGCCATATGGAAAGAGGCATCCGTAGTAACAACCACCAAATGTGTAGCTTCTGGCCTCCAGCCGATTTCTTTCTGCAAAATATTAAAAAAAAAGAAGTTGTATTACTCAGTCAGGGTATATTGGTCAAAAATATATGGTCAAGGTACTTTATTTTTACCATAAAGGGTTTCTAGGAAGTTGTAAGGGTATGGTAGCGATTATAGGCAAAGTTCTATTTTTGAAAAATTTTCATATATATAATGTAAAGGAATATCCTTGGAATGCTCAATGCTATGCAATATTACATAATATGACTAACTTCCTGGGTGCAAAACCTATTTTGGCCATTGCAAATGTTTTGGGAAACATTACCAGCAACTCACAGTTGGTTATTGAGTTGAGTCTACTTCACTAAGAGCATTTTGCAGTATATGTGGACATTTGTAAAATATTCTGCATTTAAGAATGATACCATACTCAGAGATGAAGTCAACCTCGACAAGTGGTTTGGGCTTGGCTGTCGCAATCTTGTCTTAAAAAGTTATGCTAATTAAAGAAACTAGCCTGCATTTCAATTGTCACTTAATAATGTAGATATACAAAAGTGCTAAAATTTTTTTTTATATGTACCAATTCATTTAGACAAAATAAAAATACAATCCTCACTAATTTGTTTGCAGGCCGATTTTCTTTAAAATGATGAAATAAATTAGCTGACACAACAAACATATAAAATACTTACTGTACAAACTGCAATTTGCATTAAAGCATCAAATCCCCCTTCTGGTGAATCAATGTTACCACTGATTATGGTGTCTTTTACACTTGTTCTAAAATTTGTTAGATTGCCGGATATATTTTGCTGGTGTTTGAATCCAAATGGGGGAGCACATACTGGGCTTTGTTGGTTTTTCGCACATGGATTGTCTAGCCTGGTATAGAATGAAAACATTAGCATTAGTCACCATTAGAAATGAGTTGGATTGATTAAACAAGATTTGGGTTCCAGAAATATGTCCAGGGAATAATTAATATTAAAACATTAGGACTTGGCTGATATAGAGCAAATAAATTAATTTTAACTTTAGAGATGTTATGCATGCTAATTTAAATCAGTGGTTTTCAACCTTTTAGTCTTGAGGTAACCCTTTTTGTTTGCTCAAAGCAGTCACAGATCCCTTAAAATTTTTTATGAAACTGTTTTTATCAGGTCTCTCAATGGAACCTTATGTTTCATGTATAAAGTCTAGTTTATTTGCGACGAGAAATAAAAGATAATAACTAGGCGGGGTGCGGTTTTTGCATATTTATATTTTCATGGGTTGGTGTTTTTTTTATTAATAAATAAACCACCTTTTAAATTGAAAGTTTTGCCAATTGAAATCCAATAAACGCAGTGTTCTTAATATTTATTTTAGTATGACGCCATGTTATAGCGTAGCTTTGTAACGTCCTCCCTAATAATGCATTCAGCTTAATGTTTTGCTTGCTGCGCCTTTGTACAATTTTAATCTGTTTAGGCCTGGTGTTGATATGTTTGATTGGAGTAACATGCGCAACAGGTGCAAATAGAGAGGCGTACACTGCCACCAGATTTCGCCTTTATATTTGCGGCAGTAAAATATGCTATTTTGTAAGAGTAGTAGGTTATTTTACTAAGTGAAGCCTCTTTCTTAAATGCAAGTCGCACACGCCCAGTTTTAATAACGCAGTCACTTTGAACAATAAACGTTGCACGCGCGAGACAATGAAGCGCAGCATGATGCCAGCAGCCACTTAATTGCTTCGCGAGCTGAACCAAGGAAGCGATATGAACGAATTCTGTATTGAGTTTATCCGCCGCTAGGTAGGAGTAGATAGCTACAAAGAAAGAGCTAAAACGATGACGTCACAATATTTTAGTTTTTTTGTCCCCCAATCAAAGGCACCTAGGGGTTCAGCCTTATAATCCTCGACATCGCACCTTCATACCACTCTACGCCATGTCTGAAAATTTGAAAGTTCTACGATGTATACTTTTTCTATAATGCTTCGGACAAAAATCGGTCTGAAACATACCAAGCAAACCATAAAAACCAAAGTAAGAGCAAAAACAAGATATGTCCTGAAAATAAATTTTCGGCCCACGCCCAACAATATATTGATGTGGAAGCACCCCTGAAATTGTGTTAGGTATAGTATTTATACATATTGGAAATCATTTGAATCCATTTAAACTTAAAAGATTTAACATAGTTTATGTAGGTATATTCTGCAATATTTTGTAGAAGGATGTTTATTGGTAAAAATAGATAAGCATTGTGCATAGAAGCTTACTGCTCTGGTACAGTACTTGCAAATGGCATCATAACTTTGTCAACAAATGTTCCAAATCCCATCTAAAAATATCAAGAACAAAATTTATAAACCATGTTTTGACACGCATATATATAATGGAGATTTGGAAGTATTTTGGAAGTATGCCTAAATTATTCTCTAGGACAAATTTTATTTTATTTACATACAAACAGGATGCAGAAGCCATTGTTTCTATGACTTGTTCCCAGCTTGCAAAAACAATAACCCTTGTCATTACTAACTGGCAAATCGGCCATTTCAATTAGTCAAGAATTTAAAACTTCCCACAGGCTCATTTTATTACCTTCTTGTAAAAATCACATGTGTTAAAATGGCTGAGTGATATAAGTCTTCCAAAATAAGAAAGTTTGTAATACGAAACAACTACATATGTGAAAAACGCTGAGGTAAAGCTGACAGGTTAATATAATATGTAAGGCCATATTGTCATATCACTAACTCTCTTCACATAGCTAACATACTTAAACCGGGTAATGGGGACAGGGGTGCACAAGTTTAGTTTTATAAAGAACTGGATGACTGTAAATATTGAATATTAAAGGCCGAATATATTTTAAAAATGCAGGACAGAAAGACTTGGTCCCTGCTTTATGACAGTGTCTTTCCTTCTTTTTTCATGTGTGCACAATTTTTCGAATTCAAAAATACTATAGGTGTTCGAATTTCCAGCTGTTATAAAAGGCATTATTTAGCAAATGTAATGCAAAACAGACAACCTTGCCAAAGAATAGGATTTTAATTCAAGACTGTACACGTGTACAAAGCGGTAAGAATATCTGCCGAGCAAATCTTTTTTTCCACCTTTTAGCTTGTATAGTTTACTTATTGTGGCCTAGGGGTAAGAGACTGACTAATAACTTACAATGGGCCGTCAGTTCACATGTAAGGGTTGCCTCTGTGTGATTTTAGCTGAAAAAAATTGTTTATTATTATTAAAGCTCTTTTTGTTGAGTCCTCTTAAGCAGTTGTGGGTATAAAAAATTGTTACGCAATGTTGGACCATTACTTAATAATTTGGTTGGATATAAACTATTAAAAAATATATGTTAAATTGGTATATACCTTAATATTGCTGGTGACATTACTTTTAATATCTTGGGCTAATTTTTCACCCAAATTTTGCAAAGTTAACAAATCATCGTCCATTGAATGTGAAAGATCCATTAGGTAATAAAGATCGACTGGGTAATCTTCCACTTTGCGAAATGTAATGTTAAACTTTTTGCTTTCTCCTAGAATATTGCACAATAATTACAATAAAACGATTTAAAACAATAAGTAGTGGTAGAACAAACCTTTTCGAAGTTTAATACGCAAGGCTTGGGGTTGCAACTGCACAGCTCCTGAAATACTTAGATTAGTATTTGGCAGGGATAATGGAGTATTGTTATATCTATTAATTGTTCCCACTGGATTTTCTGGATTAGCCAAACACTCAAGCTTGCTACAAGAAAAAAATACATTGTCTTCCAATATGTATATATATTTAAAACTTCTTTTTAGAGCGGGGGTGGGCAATTATTTTTAGCCGCGGGCGCAGGCCGCATGAGAAACCTAAAATATTGTGGCAGGCCGGGTCAAATATAGGATCTAAAATACATACAATATGACGTCATACTCTGACGGTGTAAAACAAATAATCAACCAATTTGTTATTACATTTTGGAGTGCGAAAATGTGCAATTTAAGTCGAATTTAAAGAAGGTGACAAAACGTCGCGCAAAGCGCGAAAAATTTGCGACTATGTTTGTTTGAAAACGCAAACTTTAATTTAGATTTAGATGGTACGTGAAGCATTGAGCACCGACTAAAAATGTATATTGCTTGATATATTAGCGTTAATTAAGTTGTGGGGTGCGTTGACCCAAAACTTAAGATTAAAATACGGGAAAATTTGTAACGAAAAACTTACCTATATGTTGTTTTTTTTTAAACTTTAAGTTACCGATGTGTTACAAAGTTTAACAAACTTAGCCTAATATTTGTAGGCTAAGTTTGTTAAACTTTCGTTGGAGAGAGTGCCACTGAGCAGAGGATGCTATTTGTTTGTAAAGATGCAAAACAATCGCGTGAAACATACGAGAAAGACATAAGAGAATCGCGCCAAGCGTTTCCGTTTTAGCATTTAGAACAAGCTAAAAATCGAATTTGGCGGGATCTTGACAAGATCTGTCAACTTGCCCTGGTTTTCGCTTAGCCTATGTATTTTATTGAAAATAAGCCGCGGGCCGGTTTAAACTGCTTGGCGGGCCGGATCCGGCCCACGGGCCGTATGTTGTCCAGGTCTGTTTTAGAGGATACCACACTTTCAAAGTACATAAAATTGTAATACCAACTTATACCAATTAACCTTATGTCACTGATTTACTGTTTTTGAACGGAAGTTATGCTTTAACCTTTTCAAGAAATAAACTGCACTTTCATAATGTTGATGTCATGAGATAAAAACTTGCATTTTACATAACTGACCAAACTAAGGCAAAAAAACATTTCCATTTATATTCTAATCTTTTTACAGATCAGAAGTATTTCCTATGTCCTTATTTAAACTATTTAGATTTAGTAAAAGTAAACAGCAGATATACCTTTTGTGTTGACACCGCTTTCCCCCAACCACTTTATGCGAGGATGCACACCAAGCACAATCTGGATGCTTTCTAATACACTGGTCACATGTTGTAATAGTTGATTCCTCACACAACTTGCTTGCTGTTTCGATTGGTACTGCTGGTACAAAAAATATGTTATACTGTGTATGAAAAAGCCAAAATGAATCACACTTTCTAACAAAGCTAAAAAAGTTTTAGATTAAAGATCATTTGTGTCAAAAACAGAATAAACCATTTTCTTGGTGGCCTTCCAGTTTTACATGAATGTTTGACAGGAAAAAGTATGGAGTTTGGCATAATGAAAGCTTGACAGCCTTTACAAAGTAATTGTATGACATAACAGTAATTTATATCTTAATACAAATTTTGTTTTCAAACTTAAACATCATTTATAGCAGGGGTCACAAAACACAATAATTTCAAGCCATCGGTTGATTTCCACATCTCAGGTTGATTGCATTCTCTAAGCAATGTTCATATGGATACAACAAAAAACAGTCCTCAAACTTAAATAAACTCAAGTAACACATATAGTTTAGGTCAGTGCTTTTTAACCTTTCTGCTGGAGTGGACCCTATGGAAACATTCCACTGGCTCGAGGAACCCCAGTGTAATAAAAACACCTCAATTAGCTAAAGAATTTAGAAATTGCGGAACCCCTGGACTGTACAAGCGAAACCCCAAGGTTCAGCGGAATTCTGGTTGAAAACCACTGGTGTAGGTATAGTAGGTGTTGGTTCATAGGCTACCAGCTTGTATCATTATGTTTTATCATACCAGTTGTCTAACTGTTTAATGTGGAAAAATATTGGTCATGGACCGACAGTAAATGTCACATACATCTGGAAAATTAAACTTAACAATTGTTGTGTTTGGGCATGCGTGGTGAATAAACTTCATCTCTGGCTTTGAATGTAGACTAACAGCAGTTGTTATGCCTTTCTAGTTTTGACTGCTGCCGTTTTTCTTTTTTGCCTGGGACTTTAAGCTTAGATAGTTTTGGTGCAGTTTACCCTTACATGTATTACAGCCTAAGCATGGCCTAAATTATATACTGTGTGCTTTAAATAGGAAGAAAGCGTATTTCGACGATAAACAATAAGAGCATGAAAACTTCTGTCTTATGATAATCAAAAACTTTACCTATCTTATCCAATGGTGGGATTCAAAATTTTCGTCAGCCGGTTCTATTACAAAAGTCAGATTTTTCAGCCGGTTCTGTTAACAAAAGCCATATTTTTCAGCAAATAATTAAAGTATTTGCAAGAACAGGATGCAATCCCAGGTTCCGGTTGGATCCTATCACTGCTAACAGCCACATTAAACCGCAGCAGTCGTCTCATGACTTGTACTTATGACGCACATATTAAAATGAATCACGCGAACAACTTGGATCTTAAATATCTGTGTATCGGGTTAAATGCAAAAAACCATTGACAGTAACCAGTAATCCTAACTGGTTCGCTGATCTCACAAACTTCCGCGAGACGGTTCTATAGAACCGGTGCGAACCGACTGAATCCCACCACTGATCTTATCTGCAATTTTTCTCTAGCTTTGCCTATGAAAGGAAACCTTGAAAGATATTTTATGACACGTCAGGCCAAATATAACAATGATTGTCCTCTTGAAAGTGAAGCTAGGAAGATGCAAGCTTACCGTTTAAAATTCAGTTTTTATGGGCAGCAAACTAAACAACACAGGTTTTTAATAAAGAAAACTACTAGCTTTATTCAAACAAAGAAAAGGGTTGTTTCTTAACAGGAAAGAAAAAGCATTTTAAGGGGAAATGGTAAAAAAATGTATTTTAGAAATTTCAGATGGCCTTTCTCAGAAAATTGCTATTAAAGACCACCAGTTATATGGAAACACTGTAATGAAAAGAATAGAAAAATAATGAGTGCGAATATTTATAAAGATTTTCATAAGTGTATGTTTTTTCATTGCAATTTGATGAGTCAATAGATTAAGGTATTGTCTTTATTTAAATGCTTTTTCATGATTGGAGCAATAAACAAGAATTGCCTGGCATAAAAACTTAAAAGAGAGCACAAGAAGATTTTTTTATGCATTTAAAACATACTGTTTTGAAATAAAGTTGCCTCTGTGGAAATTGATGTAAATTACAACAGATGGAGCAAAACCGTTGGTAGGAATGACAAACCTTGTGTCATAAGATGATGATTTTTCTAATTTCATGAAATACCATTGCATAATCCATCAAAAAGTTTTGTTGTGGCAAATGGTTAAACAAAAAAGAGGTAATAAATAGCAAATTTCTTTAAAGATTTCGGGATCTACTGAGAAAAATCAAAGTTTTTTCTTCAAAATAGTAGTTATGGTTATGCAAAGTTAGATAATTTAGTTTGGATAAATTTGTAGCTACAAGGATAAAGCAAACCAATCGGTTAATTCATCACTGCTATATGGTACCACATGCAAATCCTGTATTGATCTCCGAACAAGAAAAATTAATTTTACTTTTTCCAAACTTCAAGAGGTTACTAAAATGAATGCAGCTGAAAAAATGCTGCTAAAGATTTTGACAATCGTAATAAGAATATCAAAGCCCATACAGAAGTAGGTATCATTTTGGACGTTTCGAATAACTCTTTATTCATTTTCAACATAGCAAAATGATACCTACTTCTGTATGGGCTTTGATATTCTTATTACGTCTTACTACAACCTCCAACCATTATGCTCCAAAATTTTGACAATCGTTTAGTGATTCGAAAGACAGAAAAAATAGTTGAATGCAGTATCATACCCCTGGGGCCCTGATATAAACACATCTACTATTTCTCAACAACTAAATGAAGTATTTTAATTGGATAGTGGTGTATTGAAAATGGGAATGTTGGCATTAGAAGCTGACATGTTCTTCAAGGCTGGTGCATGATTTCGTGAAAGTTGTTGGTACAAAATATTGCAATATTGAAAACAATGTGCCAATTCCATTCCTGTTTTGGTTCAAATTATTTGTGTAAATCTACATTTTTATCTGAATTTTGTTTTGCGATATAATTGAAACAAAATACCATGCTGTACTAACCAACTGCCACTTGAGATATTGCTTTCATTAAATATGACTTTTTTGTTTTTACTTTAAAATGCAAAGATGTGTACATTTGTAAAAAACTTTGAAAATTTGTGGAAGAGGGAGGTAAAGAAGGTTCTCATGTTTAATATATGAAGCTTCTAAAATAACATTTTTTTATGCAGCTATTTTATACTATAATTGTCAGTTGTATGCCAAATTGTTAAAATACCAGTCTACTTAAGCAACTGTGGAGTTTTTTCTACTTTAAATCAATGCAAAACATATATTATACAGAAGCAAACATTTAACATAAAATAGTACATGAATGCGCTTGTTGATTAAATAGACAATTAAACTTTTGCATTGATTTTAAGAGGGGACAATGTTTCTTGTTTCGATTATGTCATTGTTGAAAAATAGGTAAAAAAAAACAACGCAATTTGTTATTTACAGAAATTAGCATAAATTTGATGGAATAACAACAACTCTTGTTGTTTTTTTTTTAAATTTATAGCCCTAATTATAGTTTGCTATTTGGAAGAGCGAATTTTTTTATTTAAATTTTTATTGGAACACTATTTTATAAAATATTTAAATAAAGTTGATGCCATACTCATTTTTAAATATTTTGATAAAGAGGATGTTAGGAAATAAAATCCTATTTTTCATTAAAACCATAAAGTAAAAAAAATTGGATGAAATAGGATTAAACTATTTTTATTTATTTTTGTCAACAAATACAAACAATAAATATTTTGGTCTGACAATTATATTTAATGCTGTTTGGTTAAAGGGTACTAAATCTGTGGTCGCAACTCACAATACGCCCTGAACAATTTAAAGCCACAGAATTTTTTTTGTGATATACTTTTCAACTTTCGTTGGTGGCTGGTAAGTGCAAGATATGTGATCTTTGTGTTGAAAAGTTTGTTTTAAATTGTTCTCAACGAACACCATAATAACCTTTGTCAATTACATTATGATAGTTGTGTTATTTATATCAGTTGTGTCCAGCATTGACTTTTGTCAGCTCCCTTTAAACAAAAAGCTTGGCTATAGAGTATTTTAGAAGACATATACCAATGACTGTGGGGCATGGTGACGGGCGGGCAATTAATGTCTAAATCAGGGGTTCTTGAGAGAGTTCTTTCAGGCCGCGCCCTTTTTTGACACAATTTATCACCCTTCCAAATATTATGTTTCGGAACCACTAAGCAGTGTATTCATATATTAAGAAGAAGAATAAATGTGCAAAATTGAAATAAAACATTAGATGAAACATATTTGAAGTCCAATATGTGGAATAAGCCTCTAATGTTTGAAGTCCGACAAGCAACATAGCACCACTAAAATTTATAGTTTTGAGTTGATTCGTAAAAATAATTCTACCTTATTTTCACTGTTTTATAAAATCTTAACAACAACTAAGTCCCCAGGTCCCAAAGCAATTACTGTGATAAATCTGGTTTTAGTAGTTCTGGACGCTCAACTGGAATAAAAAAAGGTCCAGGGATGGGTTGAGAATTTTTATTTGGGGGGACATGACTGTTTTGTGAGATAATGTCCCGAAGTTTGCATCTTAACAAGTAGTAATGGTAACAAAACCTGCAGTTATCAGGCCAACTAGTGTTTAAATATGCAACCAAATTTCCATTACCATACACACAGCATACACATACCATACACACCACATACATCACGCTTTTGGACAAAACCTACTTTTTAACTGCGTAAGGAGAATTTGTTTTCTTTACAACTAACATCAACATTGAAATTGATTGAAAAACAATTAGTTTTTAAATAAGCTTAAAACATCAAACTTGGATTTTATTATGCTGTTTGTGACATGGACCACAAATAGCTTTCCAAAGGTATACAAGAACCAAAAAAAATTAAAAATTAACGCTTAGTTCAATCCACACATTCAAGTTTCACACAACTTGTACACTTTCCACAACCTAATTTACAGCAACCACAACACATATTTTTGCATTTTATTTTGTTGACAGTCCACATCAGTTTGGAATTACTTTCGCTTTCTGCTTCCGTCAACCATCAAATTTGGATAAGAATTGTTGAGTCAAAATTATGAACTTGCATGTGACTAACTGTTACCAGCTACTGCAGCAATTGCATCATGGTTGTTTTAAAATAATAGCACTACACATAGCTATCATTTACGTCAATTTTATTTGTGGAGGAATTAGAATTTAATTTACTGTCAAAATGACTGTTGGTGTTAATTTAAGGTAAATGGATTCATATCTCATACTGTGGTTATTTATATAAACTAAAAATTTACATACTAAAAGGTGGCATAGACGTCGAAAAAGTCAGGAAGTTTCAATTTTCTAACAGTTACCTAAGCGGAGATAATAAACAATTGAAAATCAAAAACGCTCAAAATGGCAGCACCGGTAATTCAGTGTTAACTTGGTGTATTGCTTGTAAGATATGTAGCTTATGCTTTCTGTCGGGCCATACCATGTCAATTCACCAGGCCATGTAACCCATGGTTTCAGATTCTTTAATTTTTTATTGAACTTGGTAGAGCATTCCTTCCTAAGAAAAATGATCTACTTATTTCACTCAGATTATTTCTATATCGGGAGATATGGCCTTTTTTGTAAGGTCACTTTTGTGTTCATTAAAGCGTAACTGAAAACCTAAAATGTGAAGGCGTGTTGGTTTCTTGCATTTTCTCAGTGATGGAACTTTGTAGAAGGTTCAAATAAGTTGTAAAGAACCATCATACATGCCACTTTGAAGTTACTGCAAAATTTCTTGTTTATCCAACTGTTTTCATTGTTTATTGTCTATTGTTTACAGCGTAGTTCACGAAATCATTGAAGCGGAACTATACTTTAGTTAGCTTTTTTTGGAAACCCTTAATTTAGATTTTTCTGCAAATTATCTTGTTTGAAAGATATTTGCACATTTTATATATCAGAAAAAATTTGGAGTGTACTTTAGTGTTTAAACATTTTTAGGGGTGTTTGAATTTTGTAAAAACTTTTGCATCTAAAGTGCAAGTATAGACATTTTAAGATGTTTTTTTTATCAAGAAGATTTTGTAGTGTGCTGTGAAACAGGGATAAATATATGATCTAGTAAAAAGTTTCAATTTTTTATTTGTTCAAACTTGTTTATACATTAAAAACCTTGCAATTAAGTGCAAATAGTAACTTTTAGTTTATACAACAGTATTAATACCACAGTCACTTTTAGTTGCAGAATTTATTGAGTTATTGATCAGCAAACTAATCGTATCTATTCCTCAGTCATACATTTCAACCACAATCAAAATATCTCAATCTAAAAAACAAATCACTAATAATGACGCATTTCAGTTTTTATATCCAAGATGAAGCACAAGGATGCCATTGGACATACCACTCTTGTACAATTCGTCCAGTAGTTATGATATGCTACATGATGTTTCCATGGTATATGTAATTCAAAAAAATTGCATAGCTCTAAAAAGGAAATACTGCCAAATATTACCACTGTAGAGTGTATTACTAATGGTTGTGCTGTGCTGCACAGTACAAAAATTGTAAAAGCTTTTACTATTTGTGCAAACAAAGATGATTTTGGCATCTATGCTCAATGGTCTTTTTTGTAACAAGTAAGTAAAAGGGAGCATGTGATGGAATTGGGGGTATAGTAATAGGATTGACATCCAAATCCAGTTTGCAAAGACCTGTAAACAACCAAATTACAACTCCAGAGGAAATGTTGCTGGAATCAAGTTTATATTTCTAAAATCTAATGAAATATTCAAGCAAGGGAACATTTAAAACAACGGTTTTCTGAACCTTACGACCAAGCTGACCAACGAAGATGGCGGTCAGTGTTTTGGCAAAAAAAGATCTTATAAACATACACCCTGGTTTCTAGGTAGCCATTATTTATTACAATTTATGGTATTTGGCTACCATACTAGAGTTTAGCTTGGATCAAGAAGATGTGTTAGTGGATTTTATGCACCCAAAAGGCCAAAGAGAATATTTTTATTGGCCAGAGTATAAAGGTTTTTATTCAGTGACCCTAAAAAATACAAACTAAATAAACAAATTAAAGTTTTAATTATAAAAAAGGTCATCTGTTGAATATTCAATGTTGTAACACTACATTTATATAAAACTATAGTGTAAAAATGTTTTGCTTTGAGTTTGTTAGTTTTATTTCTTTTCTTTACTTATTACAATAAAAGTGTACAGATCAATAGTAACTATGTAGTAAAACATGTATGGCTTGATTTTGTAAATAAATGAACCAAAACTTAGCAACATATAAACGAAAAATGGGTATGATTTTTAATTCCTTAGTTAAAAAAAATAGACAAAAAAGTACATTTTTATTTTTGCATATAATGTTTAGCGAAACTGTATCTTTCAAATGAGATACTTTAAGGCAAAATCAAAATTAAGGTTTTAGAGAAAAATACGTTTAAAATTTGCGTTCCGCATGAATGATTTCTTCAATTGGGTGATTAAAAATGGGTCAAACAAAAAAGAAAGGATTTCTATTGTTAGAAATCTTTGTGAGTAACTTAAAACTCCCTTTAAAACACAATAGAAGTGATACTACAAAGAAGCACTGTTTTTGCTATAATTTTTGCAACAAAAAACCACCAAAAATACCCTCAGTTAAATGATCATCTCAAAAAGTACTTGACAAACTTTGGATTTATTTTCAGTTTTGAGTTAATGAAGAGTCATTATACATTGCCTGTAAGTTTCATCGAAATCTGAAATGGTGGGTTACATTTTTTGATTTTTCTGGTGAATTGACATGGAATGACCCTGTCTTTAATGAAATTCAACAGCAACGCTCGCATTAAATGGCTGATAATGCATTGTGTTTGTATGAATTTATGCACAAGGCACAGATGGCTGCATCTTGGTGACAAGCCTGTTCTTTTGAACCAGTTGTAGGCTGGTGGTGCATCCTGGCTACAAGATTGTGCCTTTCAACCAGTTGTACTGTACACCCGAGGGTGTAGCACTTTGAAGCGTACAGGGACCATTTTCTGGAAAATTTTTGCTGGCTACGCCACTGCCTTAGTAAACGTAAAAGTGTGCACTGTTCCAAAAAAGATTGACAAGCATTGCCGTAGTCTACTTATTATTGATACCAGGAGAAATCAATAGTAAGCCTATACCTTTTAAAAATAGTCTTATCAGGAAACTTGCTTCCTGGCTGCTCACTGTTTGAACATTTACTAATATTATTACAGTTAATTGTTTGTAGTAATTATATGACATTCTAGTGATTGGTATTTAATTGTCGTCCTCGCGACCCCCAGAGAAAAGACTAACGACCCCCAGGTTGAAAACCACTGTTGTTATTGATCCTCGCGATCCTCGCGATTGATTAAAGCGATCGTTGTGATTCTATCACAGGGGTGGGCAATTATTTTTAACCGCGGGCCGCATAAAAAACTTAAAATGATGTGGCGGACCGGGTTAAAAATAGAATCAGAAATACACGTAATATGACGTCATACTTTGACGCTATAAAACAGTGCTCCGCAACCGGTGTGCCGTGCTGTGCCGCGAGACCATGCCAGGTGTGCCGCGATGTTCCTGGAGGTGTGTTACTTGCGTTTTTAAGGACACTCTTCAATAATTATAACCAGTCGAATAAGTCCTAAGTTCATGGGAATACGGCCTAAATGAAAAAAATAACGCTTGAACTGTAGTGAGAGTGTATTAGACGACCGGGGACCATTGGTCTGGCATCGGATGATTTGGTTTTGACGCTTAGACTCCTTTAGTTTGAATATGCATTGGCTTGTTGCCCCTGTTTGGTGTTATTGGTGGGTTATGGATTGGGTTAGAAATTAAGGTATGGTTGGAGATAGGTGAAGTTAGTGATAGAATTAGGGGTGGGGTTTTAGGTCAGGTAAAATATTGTATAGGCCTTATTCTAGCTATTTAGGTCTTATTCCCACGGGACTTTCCGATTTAGACGTTATTACGACAATTAGATATTATTTTGGTCTTATTGCGAACTGTGTTTTACCTCGAGGTAGTGTTGTTTTACTTTCGTTTTATGGCTGGAGTCCCTTATTGGCCTTATTAAGATATTTAGGAGAGGGGTCGGGAACCTATGGCTCGCGAGCCATATATGGCTCTTTTTGTGACGCCATATGGCTCTTTTGATGAATAAATTTTGCTTGCAGAAAAATCTAAGCCATTATTTCTTAGCATGATCTCAACTAAAACTGGATGCGGCCACGGCGGCTTTCCTAACCTTATATTACCCTTTTTGCACATAGTAGCAAATTTTCGGCGCTTCGGGCGAATTCTATTTGTTTTTAGAGACTGTTATCCCGTTTGAAGGTGTCTCTTAATATCCAAAAGTCCCTATTTTTACAACGAAACTTTGTAATCAAAGTTGTACAAACTTAGCTAATTCCATTTTGTTGCATCATGTTCTGTCCTTTAAATGAAAACAAAATAAACGGCCCTGCTCAGTTTGCTATTTTTTGCTAGACGTTAAAAAATATTATATGGCTCTCATGGAAGTACAACCAAGAATTGTTGGCTTTTATGGCTCCCTTGGCTAAAAAGGTTCCCGACCCCTGTTTTAGGAAGACCGTAAAATAGCAAAATCAAAACATAAAAAAATAATTTCCGGCGCGTTCAATCATCAATCGCTCCTTTATCTATGGGTTGCCTAGTATGTTTGCCTTTTTGTGTATTGTTGATCTTCATATATTTCGTAGGTGTGCCGCCAAATTTTTTTTAGCTCTGTTGGTGTGCCGTAGGTGAAAAAAGGTTGCGGAACACTACTATAAAACAAAGATGCTAATGAATTTGTTATTTAGTGTACGTTTGGAGTTGTGCGCAAATAGACATTTTAAGTTGAATTTAAATAAAGAAAAAAATGCGACTATATTTGTTTTAAAATGCAAACTTAAATTTAGACCTATAGGGGGCGTGTCGCATTGAGCTTTTGAGGCTTTAAGTTGCCATTTTACTTGGGTACAACTGACATGTTGCAAAGACCGTATAAATTGGGAGAAACACTAATATGGTATTACCCAAAATAGGTTGACAAAATATGAGTATGTTTTAGAGTTTAGCAGTTTCGGCAGCTTAAACTAGATCAACGATAGGGTAAAATTAACAATAAAAGACAGTTTCAGAAATTATTTTTGTTGCACATTTTCTATGTGACGATAGCCAGCTAGTATCTCGTGAAGTTAATTCTCTAACTAAGCAGTGGTCGGCGAACTGTGGGCCACGGCCCAAATGTGGGCCGCAGAGCCATTTTTAGTGGCCCGCGAGTTACTTTTAAATAGTTTTGTGTTATTATGTAGTTGTGGGTCGCGTGATAGCCGTAAATTTATTGCACTAATTGTTTTAAAAATACATGTGGCTTAGAATTTTTATATTGTCTCAGCGTGGTTCAGAACCACGTGCTAAATATGGTCCTGAGCAGCCTACCTGTCGAACTATATTTTTTTAACTTGAACTATATGTAAACAAAACTTTTTTCACGCTTCGCGCGTATATTTTTCCTTTTTTAGTATGTTTTACATTATGGCGTGGCAGTGTTTTGGTCATCAAGGCGCCGTGTAACACTTCACCTTAAAAACAAATATCCTGAATCCGCCACTGTTTTCGTAGTGATGTAGTGGGCCTTCAATAGCTCTGGAAAGAGTATTTTGGGCCACGACAAAAAAAGTTTCCGACCACTGCTCCAACTAAATCATCTTGATAAATGCCAATATTTAGAGTAATATTGGAATATTTATAGGCGTCAAAGCCCTTTTGATTCTACCTAATTTTAATGTTTGACAAAGACTTTGCATAAACGCCTGTTATCCCTTGTGGCAGGCCTGCAACTACCAAACGTAACATTTCACTTTCTGTGTGGTTTAGCAGACACAATATTTAAACGGTTTGCATAGAAATACTGTATTTTTTACGATAGCGGAAGTGGTGTTTTGTACAAATTCCCCCAGAGCCGTAGGCTATATCTGAAGCCTATACAGTTGGTCTACCAGAATTGGTAACTTTCTTTTTTCGTCAAACAGGCTTTTTAAATGTTAAAACAAAAGCAATAAAAACCTTAAAAAGGTGAAATTATTTTTTTTTTTAACTTTTTAGGTTTTTACAGGCCGATTTATTTATAAATCGTATAAAAAACTTGATTTAGTCAAAAGTTTCTTAGCAGGGTAGAATGTAGCCTACCATTGTCTGGGGCGAATTGAGTGTTGATCGTCTTTGTGGAACAAAACATCAATACCATAAATGAGATGACGGCTGTCTTCATCTTCATTGTAAAGTTATCGAGAACGCAATTTAAAAATAGTCTATTGCTAAAAATGCAAACATACTTTTCAGAATTACTCTTTCAAATAAGCACAATGGCTTCTGTATTCCTACTGATGTTTATGGGCGAAATTTAGTTCTCTGTACAATCTTATAAACTGGCGTATTTGATTACATGTCAGAACATTCTGAAGTTTATTAACTTCCGTTTGCTTTACATATATGATTTAAAAAATAACTTACGGCCTATCACCGGTGTACAATGTGGTTTCGTTGATATGAAGCCTAAGCTGTAAGAACGGTATAATTTAACCAGTATCCCATTTGCTCTACTTATTCAAAGTATAATAAAATTTTCAACTTTCACCAAACCTAATACGCTACCTTATAAAAAAGAAAAACACAAGAAAAATAATTATACAATAGCCCTTCTGTTCATCGTTTTAACATAATATCCACGAAAAATAAATATTGATGATTAAACGCAAAACTTTTAAAGTTTTGATGAAAAAAATACTTGCATGCTAAAACCTAAAATGTCTGACGTTCTCTAACGTTCACTCTGCTAAAATAATTCCCTAAGGAGATAACTGAAGCTTTAAAAATGTCTAGCAGTCTCTTGTGGCAGTTACAGCTTAGCCTATTTCATGGATATTAGGTACATACAACCTATGTCAAATGGTGATCAGAACAGAGACTACACAGTAGAAGGAAGTAATGCGTTGCAGCGTATCACTTTCCTATTTCAATCATAAAAGCTAAGAAAGGCTCGACCTAATAACAACCATGAATCACACGAGAAAACGCTGCACAACAGTTTAGGCATGCGTTGGTCATGCACGCAGGCGTCATTCCGCGTACGCAATTTCCGCTTCACATTTCCTTGTCCTTTCATGGTATGCTATGCCAATCAGATCGACGTCATTCCAATAGCATTAATATTCTTGTCCAAAATCTTAAAGTATTAGCTGAAAAACTGCAACACAGTAACTTAGGAATCAACTTTCCGTAGTTACGTTAGGCAACATTGCATCGAGGTCAACTGAAATGTATAGGTCTACCTACTTTTACATTTTTAACGCAGACCCAACCAATTGGTCGCCCACATGGACTATTCTAAAGTTTATCCCTATAACCAAACAAGTTATAAGGGGCATTTGAAAGCTGCATATGCTACAGAGAACAACAGAAGGTATGCGCTAAGCGCAGTGTATTGGTTTTAGATTAGATGTAACTGCGAGAAGTCTTACTCACGATAACAGCATTTTCTCGCAGATGAAAAACAATGCATAAACTAAATTCGTTGGTCTTAATACTATAGTTTTGAAGATTTTTCTGCCTTGGGTGTTTTTGTTTTTAGGGCTCTGCACACATACTGCGTTTCGCTTTAAGCGTCGCGTCAAGCAGTGCGTAACGACGCTTCAACCGTTCGGCTGCGTTTGGCGTGGCGCGTTTTACATAGCACACAAAACGCGTCAGGCGACGTTCCCGGTTTGTTGTCAGCAGACAGCGTCAATTCGCAAAAAACTGGCAAATTTATCAGTTAAATATTTTTTTTTTTCTTGCCATGGATGATAACGATGCGGATATGATTTGGCTGTTATTACAACAGCAGCAACTACTATTGGCTCTTGCCACTGTATTACCTGAAAGGTAAGCCTGGATATAAATATGTAGCCAGTCTGCATTCTGTTGTTTTTTTAATTGTGTTTCGACCTGATTTAGTATGTTTAAAACTTAGGTTTTCAAAATAAGGATTTCCCACCTCAGGTGTGCAAATAAAACGTGGTTGCACACTTCAAAGTTTAGTGCTGCACACCCCAGGTTTCAGCATGTAGTGCCATGAAATGTAGATTGACCTGATATGCTCACCATTTATACTATTAACATTTTTATTATGTGTTTGTCAATTAAGAAACCATTGGCATATTTTAACTCATCTAAACAGCTTTATTTTGCATCAGAGAATGGGTTCGTGGAATACTTTTGGAAAGAGTGAATCTGGGTGAATTTAATTTAGTCAAAAACATGCGGACGGACCCAGAAAGTTTTCACAAATATTTTCGAATGGATGCAGACATCTTTGATGAGTTGTTGAAAGTTGAACCATACATTCATAAAAAAGATACACATTGGAGAAAGGCTATTTCACCAGCTGAAAGATTTGCTATTACATTAAGGTACATGTTTTATAGTGACTGTAATATTAGATTTTCTATATTTAATTAAAATGAGTAAATTTCTGTTTTGTTTATCTTTATAGATATTTAGCTTCTGGTGATTCACAAACAACTATTGCTCTAAGCTACAGGGTGGGTTATACTACAGTGGGCCAAATAATTATGGAAACATGTGAAGCCATTTGGAAAGTGTTGCAGCCAGAGTGCCTAAAACCTCCATCTTCTGAAACTGAATGGAAAAAAATTTCTCATGAATTTTATGAACTTTGGGACTTTCCTCTATGTGTGGGTGCAATTGATGGCAAGCATATTGTCATACAAGCCCCTAGTAATGCAGGTTCTGAATTCTTTAATTATAAAGGTTCACATAGTATTGTTCTTATGGCATTATGTGACGCTCAATATTGTTTTACCATGATTGACATAGGGGATTCAGGGCGTCACAGTGATGGCGGAGTCTTTGCTAACTCAGAGTTCGGTAAAAGGTTTATGGAAAATAATCTAAATATCCCCCCTGAAGAATGCTTGCCACACACTGACACCATGGTACCCTACTGTATTGTTGGGGATGCAGCATTTCCACTTAAAAAAAATTTAATGAGGCCATACCCTGGAAGGAGATTGTCAGAAGACAAAAATATATTTAATTACAGGCTGTCTCGCGCAAGACGGGTCATTGAGAATACCTTTGGTATTCTAGCGAGCCGGTGGCGCATTTTTAGAAGACCAATAATTGCAGAACCAAATAAAGCTGTTTTAATTACAAAAGCAGCTTGCTGTTTACATAATTACCTCCAAATTAAAAACAAACTTCAGCTACCCCAGGAAAGAATGTTTGTTCACCATCTTATGTTGATAAAGAGGATAGACTGGGTAACATCACTATGGGAGAGTGGCGTGCAAACTTGCAACAGCATACCAATTTGCATTCGCTTGGACGCTGCGGCTCCAATATGTATTCAAAAGATGCTTATGTTATTCGTGAAAATTTTAAAGATTTTTTTATCTCAGACTTTGGAAAATTGTCATGGCAAAATGCAGTGGTTAACCGTTTGTAATGTTCTTACCTAATTACTTATGGTATTTCTCTTTTCCTTCACTTTATACTAGCAGACCAGTATTTCACTTTTTGTGTATTGAAAAAAGAACAACTTGAAAATGCATGGAATGAAAAATAAAATAAAAAACAGTTTGATTGTTAGCTTGAAATCACTTGAGGCTCTTCACTTGTAGATTGAGAACATAAGAATTGTAAAATACTAGTCATGGACTCATTTGCTTTGGCAAGACTCATGCTTCGTAGTTTAAATGCGACAAGCTTTCCAAAGCTATCAAATTCATCTTCATTCGACGGCCGTTTTGACAAACATACAACAGCACCTTCATCTGTCAATCCACTTGTGTTTGTAAAATCTAGTTCCTGTGTAGGATTAAATAGCTCTTCAGCGGAACTGACATTTCCAATAGTTCTACAAAAAGTTACTTATTTACTAAATATTTCCTAGATTTAATTAATAAATTAGTCATGTCGTCTTACATTTTGTGTCGAAGGTGGTCCAGTAAAAAGGTGAGAGAATTATAGTGCTCCCACACTGAATTAGTTACAGCTCCTGACCCACTTTTTCTTTGAAAAATATGCTTGGGGAGCACCATTACTAAAAGGTATACAAGGGTGCATCAAACACTTTTATTGAATCATTAATATTTGACGTTGAATACTGTTGTATGACATGCAATAGTACTCGCAAGCAGCCTGCAGCCAAAATCAAACTCTCACCGAAAGTGTGTAAAACTCGGCAGCTCCGCTCGGTTTAATTAACATTATGATATTGATATATGCATAATGATTTTTCATATCGCTTCTTTTCATATTACCTCAGTTTACCGTTTAAGTAAACAGGGTGCATGAGTTCGTCACAACAACTTTAAGGGTTCACCAAACCAAAAAAGGTTGAAGAGCACTGTTGTAGGTACTCGCCGTTTATATTCAATAAGTCCCGGTAAAAAAATAATATTGGATTACATTTGGATAACCATGGTTATTTTTTAGTTTAGACAGAGCGGACGGTTGTTTGCCTTTGGATCTATGATTTCCAAGAGTTGTTTGAATGCCGTTATTGCGCAACGTAACGTTCGTATATAGCCTACGCAGGCCTTGCAACTACCTATGTTCCCATTAAGGAACGCTTCTAGTGTGTTATTTTGGAGAAAAGGGCCTTCGATTTGTTTCCAATCAGCCTCCGCATTTTCGTCCAGTAGTGTGTAGATTCATTTTGTATGTAAGGCTTACAAGTAATTATTCTATGTTGATCATGCCTGAATAACGAAGTTCGCATGACCAATACGCCTACCTGGATCTGCATACGTTGCCGTTCAGAGAGAAGTCTGTCCAATATATAAGCCAGAAGCAATTGTTTTTAAGTTTTAACCTCCGGACATTGATGTGCCACTCCTAACGATCGATGCGTAATCGATATCAAGTAAATTATTTTGACAAAGATTTATGGACGACAAACAAGACTGTGCCTAGGCCACATAGTTGTTTTTACGAGTGATAAGCTGTACAAAGTGTACATCCGTAGTGGTCTCAGCAATTGCAGAACGATGTCGTTGTTATCCTATATGATCAGCTAACGTGAAGGTTAAAGGTTTGTGGTCGGCAAATGCTATAAACCTACCTATCCAAAAAACAAAAAAATAACAAACTTAGCATGCCATGGTAGTTTAGAGCGACGGGCTTGTGGTCGCCAAGTTTTGACATGTTGATCAGTTGTGACTGGACATGGAATAAGTCGATGGTATCAAGCGCTTTAAAATCATCGGATTTGTAATTTTGATAATTCGATTTGTCCAGAGGGCAGGGGCGGATCAAGAGAATAAATTGAAATTTGTGCCTATTTTTACTATAAATTAGTTTCACGCTTTGCGAATCTTAGTTGTGTTTCTAGTATAACGTTCGTTATATGCGCCCCGGTCTATGCGCAGAACGCTATATGAGGCTAAATTCTTGTAGGGAAACGCGTCTCCTATTTCAGCCTCTTAAACAACCACACACAGTTTGAATTTGAAACTTGTTGTTGAACTGAAGAAAGAATCAACGAAGCTGGCACAATACGGGAAGGAGACGGTTTCTACACAAAGGCAACGTGTCAAAACCAATTAACTCGTAGTACAATTTCAAATATTATGCTCACCAACTATTTGGGCAACCGGGAGAATTCGAAGCAATCAGCGTCACTAACTTATCAAACGCCTAAATAAAACAAGCAATTTAGCGAACAAGGCCTCATTATGACGTCACAGACATAAACATAAACTTACCAAGACTTAAAGCTAATTTTTGTAGTCAAGAAAGAGTGAGATTTCACTCTGATAAAGTTCACAAGAAAAGGCACTGCAAAACAAGAGCAGTGTAAATACTACATTAATGACGTTATCATATACACGAAGTCATATTTCTAGGCGAACTGGCTACTTGTGGTATAGTAAATTTAGCAAATGTTACTTTACATATTGACATATTACCAGGGTTGCAAAACCACATTATACACAACGCAACTCACCAAGAATAATCTTTCGAGTAACAAATACTTCATTTTACACAAAACAGCAGCAAAACAACTTTCACCACGACAGTCAGGCGAAAAAGAAAAACCGCATGTATCGGAAAGTAAGCTCACAACGGTACAGCACCAATGTCTCATAGAAATCGGTAATTACTGGCAAATACGATGTAACATACCCCCCAACAATGTACGAATCCGAGGAGTACATTCATAACAAACACAAACATCGGACAGTAATTGCGAATACAGCATATACGATTAATCACGCTTCGTGTCATCACGAAGTAACCAACACAATTTCGCGATCGGGCGTCTCAATTCACCAGCACGAGTCTTGACGATCACTTGACGCACGATTCCCTTTCGATCAGGAAGTACATCGATCACGCGACCCAGAAGCCATTTGCTCCTAGGCTGGTTGTCATCTGCCACCAGCACGACGTCGCCGGCTTCGAAATTAGTATGTCCTTTCGTCCATTTGGATCTGGTCATGAGCGTCGGCAGGTACTCCCGAGACCATCGCCTCCAAAACTGGTCAGCTAGGTATTGCACCTGCCGCCAGCGATTGCGATGGTAACAGTCCTTTTCCGTAAACAGCCCGGGGGGCATGTTCGGCGCTGCACGTTGTAGCAGTAGGTGGTTAGGTGTTAGGGGCCCTTCATCCCTGGGATCGAACGTCACAGGGACCAAGGGACGAGAGTTCAGGATCGCCTCGACCTCCACCATCAGAGTGTTCAGCCTTTCATCTGTTAAGATCTGCTCCGCAAGAATTGCATTAACAATTTTGCGCACGGAGCGTATCATGCGCTCCCAAACGCCACCCATGTGGCTGGCAGTGGGGGGGTTGAAGTTCCACGCAATTTCACGTTGCTGTAAATATGTGTAAATCTGATGTTGATTCCACTTCTTTAGCTCTTCGCGCAGTATGCGTTCACCACCAACGAAGTTGGTGCCGTTGTCACTGAAGATTTCGTCCGGACGTCCACGACGACCGATGAAACGTCGTAGAGCTCCAATGAACGAGTCCGTCGATAAGGAATGTGATATTTTGATGTGAACAGCCCTGGTGGAAAAACAAGTAAAGATACACCCGTACCTCTTTACCTCGCTGCGCCCTTGTTTTACAAGAAAGGGTCCGAAGTAGTCGACACCAACCGCTGAGAACGGTGGTCCTTTGGCCTGTAGCCTCGCAGCAGGGAGGTCCGCCATCATCTGCTTTCCCAAGGAACCGTTTCGTCGTCGACAGGAGACACACTTGCCCAGAACACGTCGTACCGCTACACCACCTTTAATGATCCAGTAGCGTTGCCTGAGGGACGACCACGTGTGCCCCATCCCAGCATGTCCGACTTCATTATGCTGTTGCATGATCACCAGGTCCGTAACTCGGTGGTTATATGGAAGGATGATTGGATGCTTTACATCAAAGTCGATCATCGCTCGTTCGAGTCTTCCTCCAACTCTCAAAATTCCGTCCACCAAAATTGGACTTAGCTTTCTTAGGGGCCCAGTCTTCCTTTGTAGGCAAACAGCTTTGTCCTTTGTCTTAGACACCGCAGCGATTTCTTCGCCGAAACTGGTTTGCTGCACGTATTTCACTATTTCGCGCTCAGCAGCTCTGAGTTCGACAACAGTCAGGCGGCCCGTCGCAGCTTGATATTTTGACGGGAACAGCTTTGACAGCAACATAAACTTGTATCGAAGTAACCAGCCAGCAGCCCTCTTCAGGCGATTCCAGGAGGAGTATTTAGCGATTAAGCGATCAGTGGAAGACTCATTGGCAATCAAACAAACCGTTTGATCCTCCTTCCTTTCATTCAAAAACTGGAATGGCAACGGGGACAAGTCCGGTGGGGAGGCCCAGGTATCCTCGCTTTCCCAAAGAAATTTTGGGCCAGTGAGCCATCGACTTGATTTCAGGTATTTTTTGACGTTTAATCCACGTGATGCCTCGTCGGCTGGATTTACGTTCGTGTTTACGTGCCTCCATTGACTTGGACTAGAAACATCTTCAATTTTGGCCAGGCGATTGGCCACGAACACAGGAAATCGCTTCTTGCAGTTGCGAATGCAAAACCGCCGTCGAATCCGTCCAGAATACCGATCGGCACTCGCCCAAATCCAATTCCCTCCTCACAAGTTGGTCCAATTTGACCGCGAGAACGGCTGCAGTTAACTCCAAGCGCGGAATCGAACATGTCTTTAGGGGAGCAACACGTGCTTTACCCATCACAAACGAACAGTGAATTAGTCCTCGGTCTTCTTCCAGCCTCAGATATGTCACCGCACCGTAGGCCGCAGATGATGCATCTGCAAAGTGGTGCAATTCTGTGTTTCGCACCTTGCCGAAAACGCGTGGCAGCACACATCTAGGAAGAGTGACACCTTCCAGGCGCGGCAATTGATCCAGCCACCTCTTCCACATTTCGGTGTCTTCTTTGGAAAGCACGTCGTCCCATCCAAGCTGTTACCTGCATAGATCCCTCTGCATGATCTTTGCCACCACAAGCACGGGAGCTGCAAAGCCAAGAGGGTCATACAACGAACTTACCACAGAAAGGATTGCTCTTCGAGTGAACGACTTCGGTTGCTTCACATCGACATTGAAACCGAACTCGTCGGAGCTAACGTTCCAACGGACTCCGAGGACTCTTTCGCACGAACCATCCAGGTTTAGCTCCTTTGCGGATTTTGCTCGTTCACTTTCATCGATGGACGCGAGTACTTGCCGGCTGTTACTTAGCCATTTCGTCAATCGAAAACCCTTCTTCTCGAGAAGTGTGCGGATGCTTTGGACCAGCAGAACAGCCTCCGCTTCTGTTGGCACGGACTTTAGACAGTCGTCGACATAGAAATTCTTCTTTACTGTTTCGACAGTTTCTTTCGGAAATTCATTTTGCAGGTCCTCGGCGGCTTGCTTCAAGCAAAAGCTCGCGCACGAGGGTGAGGAAGCAGCCCCAAACAAGTGTACTTCCATCCTGTGAGCAGTAGGCTTCTTCGAAACGTCACCCCCCGGCCACCATAAAAACCGAAGTGCGTCGCAATCTGTCGGTTTCACGCGTATCTGATGGAACATAGCCTCAACGTCTGCCACAAGAGCAATCCGTTCCATCCAGAATCTAGAAAGAACACCAACTAACGAGTTAGTTAGGTCAGGTCCTTGGAGTAAAGCTTCGTTCAGCGACTGTCCACGATACTTGGCGGCACAGTCGAATACCACACGTATTTTACCAGGCTTGTGTGGATTTGTAACAGGGTGATGCGGTAAGTACCACACCACGTCTTCATCGGGTTCCTCTTCAGGGATCGCCTCGGCATAGCCTTTAGCTATGTAGCCCTCAACGGTATCGGTGTAAGCGCGGCGCAGCACGTCATCACGAACAAAGCGGCGTTCCAACGAGCTCAAACGATTAAGAGCCATGACACGGTTGTTACGCAACGGCTGTTCATTTGGGCGCCACGGCAACGGCAGCACGTAATGTCCTTGTTCGAACTTTACTTCTCTCTTCATTTGATCCAAAACATAGCGATCCTCCCGTGACATCGGCATCTCGGTGCAATTGGTGTCATGGAAGTCGGTCTTCCAGAGTCGTTCCAACTTCTCCTGCAGCGAGTCGTCAGCCACACGAGTAAAGTTAACAGAGAACGAATCATTAGATCGTGTTCCGATAGGTCCTGCCAATGCCCATCCCAGGGGAACCTTGAACGCAATGGGTTGCTTTGGTTTGCCCTTCCGTACGTCTTCCACGATAAAGGCCTCTGGAACATCCAGTCCAATAAGCAGTAGAGCTTCACTGCAGTCAACACGTGGGAATGACAAATCCTTGATGTGTGGCAGTCTGTCCAACTCTGCTCTTCTTGGAAATCTGTTAGCCGTGATTGGCAGACAGTCAACAGCAATCACTTCGGGAAGTTCCACCGTCGCAGCACCGTCAAGCGAGGCTACGGAAAAACTCACAATTTTGCCGTCTCTCCGGCGGCTGTCTCCGTCTTAATCGTCACACTGCTAGGTTCTCCTTGTAATCCGAGCTTATCCGTCAGCTTCTTGTCACACAAAGTGACACCAGAGCCAGTATCCAAAAGGGCATATGTGTTCACAGCTTTGCCATTGACACTGACCCGCACCGCAACCATCATCAAATTTACGGCCTGGCGACCAGATGAAGCATGACAATCTTCCTCTCTCGCCGACACGACCGAGCATACTGTACGTTCCGGAGCTGGACCTTTGGTAGGGGAGAGGTCCTCTTCTTTCTTCTCCGGAGGGTGCATCAGGTCGTGATGAGCTCCATTACAGTCCTTCACGGAACATGCCTTTGGGCTATAACACCTTACAGCGAAATGTCCGTATCGAAAGCAGTTGTCGCACAACCTGCTGCGTTGGACAACGCGCACGCGGTCACTGTACGACCGGGCTTTGAATTCTTTGCACTCTGTGAGACTACGATTTTCTGAGCAGCAGGGGCACAGTCGGTTCGTGGGAAGTTTGGAGGATCCAGGGCGAGCCTGGGCTTCGGGCTCTCCCTCCGTCCAAATAGCGTGACTTGAGGCCCTTACATTATTACCTTTAGCTTTGACCTTTTTGGCTTCACTCCGATGCTCGTCCAGCATCCGACTAAAGAGTGAGTTCGCGATTCGGTCTTCAGTTTCCACAAAGTCAACGAGATGCTGGAACAGAGGCTCACGACCAGTTTTTTTGACAATCTCGTCAACCCGACGCTTCCAAGCTTCCTGCATCTTAAACGGGAGGCGGCTTGCAACAGCAATCAGTGTTGGATAGTTGTTCATTTCTGAGTGCTCATCAATGTCTGAAAGAGTGAGTAAACAGTCGCGCAGCGATTGCGCTAATTCGCTTAGTCCAGCGACATCATTCGGACGTAACTCCGGACCATCAACTACGCACCTTACGCATGCATGCGCAATAATATGCGACTTGCCGTATTGGTCATATAGCAGTTGTCTTGCTTGTCGATAACCATTGTCCCTCAGTCTGTAGCAATATTCGATCAACCTTCGGGCCTTGCCCTCACAGTGCTGGACCAAATACGATAATTTGGCTCCTTCGTCATCGACCTTGTCGTCGATACGAGAATCGAAATTGCGAATAAATCTCCAATAGTCCATTGGGTTACCATCGAATATAATTACCTCGGGCTTGGGTCTGTTTATATGCTTCACGAGCGAGGCGAGTTCACTTTCATGCGTGGTTTGTTGCTTGACCGTTCTATTTTCACAAACGGGTAAAGCTTTTGGGGTTTCTGATGTTAGGTAATCTCGATCGTCAAAGGAGGGCGTTGCGTTAGGGAAATATCGCGACGGGGGATCAGATAAAGCTACACTGTCAACCACATACCGTTGATCCGAGGGGCTTCTCCTGGACGTGACAGGTGGTGACGTGAACATGACGCGACGCTGCTCCTCGAGCGGCTGCTCTCGTAATGACGTAGGCGTTCCTTCAGAACCTTCCTTCACCGTCATGTACTCTGTATTTCCTGACACCTCGTCCCAGACTTTCTCCTCCACCTCAGCTGCCTGTAGTTGATGTTGTAGTTCCAACATCTCCATCGCGTCCCTTTGTCGCTTCTGCTCGTCTTCAGCCCGACGCCTTTCTTCTTCAACGCGACGCCTTTCTTCTTCAGCGCGGCGCCTCTCTACCTTTTTGTGCTGCTGCTCCAGTTCTTGTCGTTGTGCAGTTTGCTAAATTGCAAGACGCGCAAGTCACAGTACGCTAGTACTTGTTTTATTTGTTAGGTCATAACGTGACGACATATTTAAACCTAATAAATCCGCTTCACTATGTTTTGACCACATGATAAAGCGCATTGCTCGATACAATGATGTTTATCACGATGATCAATGTACATCAATGTACAAATGGAGTCTGGCCCCGTCAGCAGACTGTGACGGCGGCACCGAAGAACAAACTATATATCACGTCATTGGCTGTCTGGCCAACATCTGCCCCGAAATCTAGCCCGGAATATTGCAAAATCGTGGATTACACGAAACAACAACATCACGATGATTTTGGGAAAAAAAGATTAGGGCCAATGTCTTCTGTGCTGTTGTAGGGTTCCACAGAATCCACGTAAAAAGTAACCAAACGCAAAAAAAGAACAAAAGAATTGTTTAGGTGTCATTTAAGACAGGGCTGCGGAGTCGGTTAAAATTAACCCGAGTCCGACTCCGGCAAATCTCTAAACCCGCGTCCGACTCCGGACAAATATGGGATTTTGTCGAGTCCCGAGTCCGGCCCTGACTTTACAGCCTGTATTCCGCCAATTTACGTAACTAAAATAACGTAGATTTTTCCCTTTATAGGGGTGTCAAATAATTCATTCACTAACAATACATGGTTGGAAAATATTCCACCAAATGCTATTCCACCTTTACAACCAGTTAGCGTCCATATCAGGTTTAAAATTTGGTAATGCGCATGCCGGACTCGGGACTCGGGTAGTTTTACGTGGTCTTACTCGAGTCCCGAGTTCCGAGTCCGACTCCGACTCCGCAGCGCTGATTTAAGATAATCATATTTTGCCGCGCACTGGTACTTTGTAACGTAAGACGAAAACCGAAAAAAACTTTTTGTGACGACGAAAACCTTTTTGTGACGCCATAACAACTTTAACATTATTAATGGCACATGTCGACGACATATAAACAGATGAAAGATTAATTTGGAATTTTCATGTTGCCTTGGTGATATAAACGACAAATAACCAACAGATTTTGTTGTGATAGCTTGTTAATATCTGAGTGCTAATATATGTGTTAATATGTGAGTGAAAGCTTGCCTACCCCAAAAAACTGTATTTTTGGCTTATTTTAACTACATAAAGTCAAAAACATTTTTGCGCGGAGAAAACATTTTCACCCACATTTTTATCGAATTGTTTTAGCCCAAAGGCGTCGTTCGTCCTATCGCAACACTAAAAATAAAAGTTTGAGAAACTGAAATGATATAAATAACTCCAGACGTCTTGCGCTTTGCGCGAATCGATTACATATAGCTTTTATATTGAAAGTAACACCAGTCCAATCTAAAACTTTAACCAAGTAAAGTAAACGAACCGTGTGGTACTTTTTATGACGTCACATTTCAACGTAACCTTGGAACGACGTAACTCTGTGAAACCCTCCGATTGTTGGATTATATAACCTGGGATGATTTCAATGAAACTAATACCTCTTGGTTAATTTATCTTTTAAGACCCTAATACAAGAGGCTTACTACATTTCACATGTGGTTTATAGTTTCACATTAACACACTTTGTTCTTCAAAATTTACGTTTTTGTGAGTCATTTAAGGTAATTTATTTTAATTGGTGTCAATATTTTTGATGCAGTAGTTTTGCCAACGTTAATTTTCGGCCAACAAAATTTTATATTTGATTCGACACCATTCCCAAGTCTCTATGGTTAATATAGGCCTACAATTTTAGCCTATATTGAAAAGCCTGAATGATATTTTAGTTTTATCTCAATAATTAAAACATTTGACGTCATGCATTATATCATCAAGTTGCCAAATAAATGTGGTGCTCCTTATTTTCGACATTGTGTCCAATACTACGTGCCTATTGCAAAAGTGGCGTTTCTACATAGCTTTTTTTATAAATGACGTCAAAACTTTTATCGTTTTGGCACACAGTTTTTGCTGTTACGTGAGTGGTCAGTAATCTGTGGGCCGCGGCCGGCGAGCTTCTGTTTATCACTTCACTTTTATTAGGTAGTAGTGGGCCGCGTGATAGCCCTACAGTACAGTCAATCTACTATGTTTTAAAATGGTGTAGCTAAGAGTTTTTATTTGCATCATAGGGCCACCGCCCACCAGGCCAATAACTGTACGTTTAGCCAAGTTTCACAGTGTTTTCACACGAACGTTTTTTAGTTTTAATTAAATCTATTCAGCCCATAAGCACTATGCTTACTTTGGCGTGTTGCGTCGTCTGACTTATAAACCCAACTAAGTCAAATGCCTGTTAGATTAGAGTTAGACTATAAATGGCGTTATTTTGTGAATATTTGAATGCATTTTATCTGCTTCATTTCCCCCCGGCCTTACTGCGCCGCTTCGCGCTTCGCGCTTCGCGGCACAATTTCTTTCCCCCTCTCTTTTGCCCCCTTCCCCCCCCCCCCAAAGTGAACTTTAGTAGCCTACATGGCACTGCTTATTTACCGCGAGGTAAAAACAAAATGCGAAACAGGTGTTAACAGAAAGATGTACACTGCCACCATGTTTCGCAAATTTGCGGCCGTAAAACATGTTGTTTTGTAATGAGTAAAAAGTAATTTTACTAAGATGAGCCACTTTCTAAAAGGCAAGTCCCATGGGCGGCTTATCTCCCTAAAGAGAGAATAAAACGCTCAGCATGATGTCAGTCGCTTTGTTGCTTCGCGAGCTGAACAAAGCAAGCGTTATAGCAAGTTAACAAAAACCTTTTTTCAACTTTTTTTACTGATCTACTTTGATTCACTGAACTACTATTTACGTAGGCCCAGTCGTGAATGACAATTATCAAGTTAATATCAACAAAACGAAATATAACACAATAAAGTTTGTTTTAATTCAACTTAACTTGATTATTGTTTTGGGCTTCCAACTTGTTTCGTTAAAATAACCCCACTTTTAGCATAACAAATTGTATTGCCAGATTAGTGAAGAGAGGGTGAAAACATTCAGACACCTTTCGTTATTTTTTGGCACGAAAGACAATCTTAGCGGGTTGAAGCATGTTTAGTAGCCTATATTCTTGTCCGAAAAAAGTCTGTCATTTCAAATTCTAGGCTCAAATATAAATTCAAAACAAGGAAAAGCTGTTTTATAATAAACGGTATCATATTTAATATAAATTAGTATAAAAAAGCAAAAACAGTAAATGTTTACACCACAAAGAATTCAATAAAATAATTTGGTATAGAAAAAAAAAAAAAATATATATATATATATAAAGATAGAGGTTAAAGATTTAAACGTTACCCAAAAATCACGTCCAACAAAATACAAAGATTAAAAAAAACACAGAAAACATATAATCGGTTGTACAATTTAAAGACATTTTGCAGTAAACGTGTATTTTTACATTTATATATGTACTTTAGTTTAATGTGGTCATTACATTTTATAAATGTTATTTCATTGATATCATGTTTAAAAACCCAATATTTTTCAAATATTACAACAAAGCACAATTCACAGTGATAAACACTTAATATTTGTCTTATTTTATTACAGATTAATATTTTTTTCCCAACATATGAGTTAATTAATAGTCAAATCATATAATAAAACGTATTATTATTGAGAATGGTTTTTAGATACTATATGGTTGTTATGTGCCATTATGGCCCTTCCACTCCAAAGCTCTTTTATGACCAATAGTTATCACCGATCTTCGGTTTTCAACTCGATTGAACAAGTATTGTATGCACATTTTAGTTTGCGAAACAGTTTGTGTTCTTAGAATTGGATTGAAATCTTGTACATTACTCGATTTGTAAGACTTGCTGTAAACACAGACAACTTTATGTTAATTACTGATTTACCTAAAAAGTTTCTTCATTAGTATAAAATATTCGTTTTAACAATATAATGCCCTTTTATACTTGGTGCCATTAAAGTAGTTAATTATATAAAGCTATCATACTACCCTTACCAACATTCTAAAAAAGTTTCGTAGCCAATAGCTTTATAAGTTAAAAAGTAACTTGCCTAATTTACAATGTGAAAAATCTTACTGCGTTTCCACTGCCGCTGTTTACAATAAGCTCATGACCACCAACTCATTAAAGGTAGCGACGTAAATTGATTCTGGCGTGATTAACAACGTGCCATATTTAGAATTATTTTTTTTTTAATCTGTATATTTAAACTCACGATACGATACCAACTAAAAATGATGTATCAACAAGGACTCCCCTAATCCTTACTCTGTAACATTAATAATAAATTGATACTTTTTTTCCAATTTGAGCCGTATTTACCACAGACGTGAAACAGCATACATAGTTGGTAAACTTATTTACGCGTAATAACTGAGGTACAAATCGAAATATTACAAAAAATGTATTAAACTAAAAACACTAAAAAATATCCAAGTCAAGTGATTATTCAAAATAATGCAGTCAAGTCTAACGTTGCTGAACAAAGGAAAAAAATTGTGAAATAAATAGTTACGGTATGGGATGTTTTGTAACTTGAAAATGCCGCCAAAAAAGAATTAGCAAAATAGCGAAAAACAAACTAGCTAACTTAAAATAACAATAACTAAATATGATAATACCCGCTTAATTGCGACCCTTTGCCAAAAACATATTTTTTTCACTAATTTCGCCAACATTTTTTAGTTGGCGGGCAACCAAGAAAAGTTAATGGATCCTCAGTGGACCGGCCCATTTGGCAGTCTGTACTAATAACCGCCCCCTCCCTTTGGCTGTCTTGAATTACGCTTAAATAATAATTGGCTACTAATTTTAGAATTTACGACTAACGAATTGGGCATAAAATATCAAAACTAGTCCAGTACGAACTACTAGTACTAAAACAAAATCAACCAAAAGGCAAACTTTTTTTTTCTGTTAAATAAGTTTTAAGAATGGGAAATCACTAATATAATACTAAATTCGCGATTGTAATTGCTCTGGCGGTCATGGAAACGCAGTATCTAAATAAGAAACCGCACCTTCCCAAAATGGAATCGAACAGAATAAGGCCATTTTCACGCTGCATCAGTAACACAAAGCATGGTTCCTGCGTCAGCAATTTTATCTAAAAATATGTTAGTGGTTATTAATTTACAGTAGCAAAGAAAAATAAAGGTAGTTTTTTAATAATATTTTACTATTGTTAATAAACCATGAATTACTGACCATGCTTTTGAGTTTAGTTGGACTTTTTTCTCCCATCATTTGAGAAACTTTTTGTGCTTGACTTTGTTGCAAGTATGACATTCGCCAGGCACACAATTCGTAACCTTGAGTGAGTAGTTGATCAAGAATTTCAACGAAATGCGGAGGTTTCGGGGTTACTGTTGAGAGCTTACTGGGTTTCAAAATTAATGTTGATGTTATTATGACGCAAACAGATTGAATATCCATACCAGATGCGCCAAAAAGATCTGAAAATAAGCCACGTCACATAAAATGGTATTTTACAGACACATGGTACCCTAATCTTAAAATTATTTGGATGTGAAATATTGGTTAATTAGTATAAGTTGCCTCATAATAGCTAGAATTTTACGATATTTACAACCCAATTTGTTTAAAATGATTTTTCAAAACGTTCAAAAAATTACAACACACAAGGTCAAAAAGGTGCTGATTCATAATAATGTACGTCATTGGTTCTAAAACTTTTTTAGCTTGCGGCACAGTTAAAAAAGTTGACTATATTTTTTATACATATACGTATAGATATATAAGCTACAACATTGAGTTTATTTGGTATGACAAAATCCAATGCGTTGGCCCATTTTTTCCGCGATTATGTTTCAACAATATATTTATTTTCTTGTTTTATTTCTTCAAAAGCACGATTGATTTGTTATTATGATGCCGAGGCAACCGCAGACCACTTATCACTATTAATTAAATGTTGACGGCATAAAGATGTCATATGTTGTATTGTCTATATACAGTACACTATACAGCGTTACTATCTGATCTGCGGTGATGTATGAGTTACCCGCATTTTTTAACGTCTGAAGTCGACAGTCAGCCATTACATGAATATTTGAAAACACAAACATACAACGCATACCCTGCGACCCGGGTCTTAGACGTTCTTCTGAACATTTTACTAGACTAAAAGAAGCAAGCTAGCACGCTTTAAGCTACAGTTTAGACTGTGGTAACCATCCGTCAATATATTCTTAGAACATTTATAATAGATTGTTTAATAGATTGTTTTAATTCTTGCCGAATAACTCCGTAAGGTCAATGATTACCTCCACCAATGATTTCATCCCTAACCAAAATTCTAAATTGTATTCTTTTGTAAACGTTATGTAGTTTTAATACGAGACAAGTCTCAAATCTAAAAGCACTTTGAAGTTGCTGTGGCAAAATATTTGCTTATAAGTTATAACAGGTAACACAATATTTTTCTGCTTGCTAGACAATTTACCAAAAATAATCAACAAACACTTGTTTTAAAAAGTTTAAAAACAATGCAATATAACGTATAAAATAAGAATTAGAGATATGTATTGTGTAATATTTTAAGAAACAAACTTCATACCAACTGTTGGATCTGTACAAACTCGTACTTCCCTTCCTTTCATATTTTCTGAAAAAAATATTTTAAAATAGGACACAATAAATTTCCAAACAAAAATAGTATACAACAATATTTAAAAGTTCAAAAAGCAAAACACACACTTATAAATTGTAACTCAAAATTAATGACAAAGTTTTTCCTGTTAGCCTAACAAGCGCATCGCTTCGAACAAAAATCAGGCAGTAAAAACATACTTTGTTTTTCCTGTCCTTCCATATTCACAAATTCAATACCATTTGAAAACTATTCTAACTGTACAGCACATTGCGATGCACTTGTAAAATAACAACAACTAAATAGTCTAGCAAGTTGTTTTATGGTGGATGTTTACATGGATAGCATCCAATAGGAAATATTTTGTCGTTGCTAAGATTCTATTGTTACCTTCGGACATAACAGAATCCTGTGCCGGAGTTGGTATTTGTTCCATCTTAAGTTGAACTGTTTGCGTGCAACATAAACCATTCGGGAAGAATAATTTTTGTTCCTCACATGATGATACATAACTTTCTGAAACTAGGCAATATATTTACATAAGTAATAACACCGTACATTACTTACCAATACAATTTTATGTAACTACCATGAATTGCATTAGAAAACTCATCAATGCCAAATTCTGCCCTCCAATTAGCATTTTGGCCAGAAATGTAAGTATGTGTTTTGTAGGGAACATCTGGGCCTGCAACATCAAGCAATCTCCGAATGGCATTTCTTCTTAGCACACAAAGAACTAATGAAGCAGCTGAGGTCATGTGACTAATGAAGATATTCCGTTCACCTAGCATCTAAAGTTTGTACTTAGTTAATATACGTAGTACAAAAGTTTTACATGTTAGGTAATTAAAGAATGTAGGTTATTAAATTTAAATTGTATGTAGAGTGAAAAGAACAACGACTAATTCTATGAAGTACTTTATTGTATTTTGAAGGCATGATGTGAGAAGCTTGGTCTTCTGATAAGATTGTCATGTGAGCAGCAACAACTACAAAACCTTCTTGGTAAGCACATCGCAATATCTAAACAAAATATTGCTTTACATTTTAACAGGGAGTTGTTAAAGATATGAAACTGGCAAAATATTGCAGAGAACCTGACCGTTTCCACATTTCAAAGGTGTGCAATCATTGCTACTCTGTGTTTTTAGAGTAGATGACAAAGTGTTATAGATATTGTAGGTATTTCTCTCAGTGAACATTTTTTAATTGTAATTTTTTAAATTACATATCGCTACGGTAACTTTTTACACAAAGAGTAAAAGACGCCTGTTTTTAGGATTGTATAGTTCGGTAATTTGTTTATAAATTTACCTTTACCACATGACGAGGAAAGGCATCAGGTTTGATAATGAGAACAGATGTCAAGGGCTGCGGATGGTCCAACATGGTGTCAAATATACAACCCTCAGCTTGATGTACTAAACAAACTTTTTCTTTTTGCCGCTCTACGCAGTAAGCACCATAGTTAAAACTAACGGAAAAAAAGAAATCCAAATTTCTAAAAAGCTATATTTGTAAATCCACATTTTGTGAGAACAATTACCTAACTATTGCTAACTAAAACATGACACTGGGAAACAGATTCTATGGGCACACTGAAAATGCAAAGCAATTTTTTTTATATTAAGTTATAGCTCAGAGGTGGGCAAACTGTGGCTAACGAGAAGCACGTCATTGGCTGACATGATATTTTTTGTCGTTTGGCTGAATTGCAAAATTAATTCACTGTATATGTATCAACACTATTATTTTGCGACTTACTTAAGTTTTAGTTTTTTTATAAGTGACTTTTGAATTGAACAAGTTGGACTGGTGGTTCTTAAGTGTAAAAATACGTACTAACTAAGTATACAAAAAGGATAGGATAAACAATATTTAAAAAGTTACATATATGCCCAAAGCTTACTCTTTTTTTTCATCTTTTTTGGTTTGGAAACAATGTTGGACAAATAAGTTTGGTCACCGCCACCATCTTCTTCTTCACTTTTAACGATTTCACTATTAGTGCATTGGTATAATCCGAATGGAGGTGGGAGGTATTTAAGCAAAGGCCTGCAGCGATTGTCAGCAAAAAGCTCTTTATCGTTAAAGAACATCTTAACCTTCACAAAGCGTAAACAGGGTAAACAAACTTTTTTTGTCAGTCACACACGTCTTTGCGTGTATGTGCCTGTGGATTTGTTAGCCACCTTTTTTATCGTGTTTTATTCGCGCTTGTGCTTTTACGTGAATTTTAATTGTTTTCATTTATACTTTGACCTTGATGAAGCAGGGTTGACGGTTGTGCAAAAGCTTGTCGAGAATTCAATACAATTTGTCATTATACAGTGCCACCTGATTACTCTAACTGTAATCCAGCTATTGTGAGATCATCTTTTTTTCCAACATAACCGCATACTTATAATAGTACTGGGTGCTATAGGCGCTAATCAAGATTGGTTGATCAATCATTTTCATGTAAGCTAGCAAAGGCCGAAAAACTTACGCCAAGGCCCAGGTATATACTGTATAATTGCATGCAACGGCATCACCAGTATAAAAATAACAAACAAAAAACAACAGATAAAAAGTATCTGCTAGACCAGGGTTGCTCAAACTGTGGTCCGCGGACCACTAGTGGTGCTCAACGACTGCTCAGGTGGTCTGTGGCGGTATGAAAAGAAATTAAAAAGTCAAACATATACGTTTTACAGTACGTACCCAGTCAAAGATAATTGCCACAGTTATTCACAACATAATGATTTCAAACGCGTTTGCTATCCAGTATCGTAAATCATACTTGTTGCGCCTTTGTTGTAGTTTGTTAACGAAAAATTCTCGTATTCCTCGTCTATGACGTAATAATATATGCTTATCGCCATTCGAAAAATACAGGTGTTTCACATATAACACAAATAAGGAATTGATGATTTATGCAGAAAGAAGCAATCGCATCCGTCCCATTGATGCTGTCAGTTTTTTGTGTTATTTTTTGCTTTGTATTGCGGTCCGCGAAATAACACATTCACAAATAGTGGTCCTAAAAAGTTTGGGAAACCCTGTTATAGACTATACCTGTCTGTAAGCCATTTCCGGAGTTTTTGACAACAACCGATCACAGTTTTCAAGATATTGTTGACTATGTTGTTGATGATTATCCATTTTTAAAACTGATGAAATAATCTGAAATCATGGTTGCTTACTATTACCAAAGATACAGAGCATAATTAGTAAATATACGTACATTTTACATATAACGTTAAAAATCTGAAATACAAAATTCTTAATGATTTAGATATGCCATAACTGCAAATAAGTTTATTGCTTTTGTAGACACAGTGTGTGAAACATGGTTTAATGCAGCATGTTTCATACTGGTTTTATTGAAATTTCGACCACCCTCAAATACCTTTACCTCTGTGAAGCTTGCCTTCTTACCTCAGTTAACCAAAATATCTTACTTAAGTGTACCTTTTGGACAAACTAAATTTTATAGGGTCGAAAATAAATCAAGCAGATGACCGCAAATGGCACACGTGGTCTTTTAATTTGTTGTGGATTTTATATGCATTTTGACATACCTGAAATGCATTAACACGTCGTAAAACACATAAAAGGACAGGATTATCTTTCAAATGAGTCAAGCTCTTGCTCCATAAATCTGTTCCAATCTCAAAAGGAGTTAATTCCTACAACACCAAAAAAAAAAGCAATTTCACAAAAATGCCTGTCAATTAATATATAAAATATAATTACTTTAGCATAGTTAAAAGATAAACATGGAATATATTTAATTCCAAGCATTTCAAAGCCACGGAATTCAGAAGAATATTCTTCTTCCTGGTCATCAGTAGTGACACAGTTGAGATTTTCTCCAGGTTGTAAGGTAAATTCTCCATGAAGCAAGGCTGGATTAAAATAAACAAGTCAATGTTAAAGTTAATAGCTATACATGTTTATATATTAAAAAAATCTACTAAAATCTGATTGCATTACATACGTTTAAAAAAAAAGACAAGACTACTATGACTCATTTGAAGAGTGCTAACCTAAATTATATTTCACTGTTACTGTACACAGTTTATCATTTCTTATTTAATCTGCAGATAATCATAATTGAGTTAAACTGATGTAGTAATCACGATGTTAAATTATTATTAAAAGAAAAATGACAAGTGGGCCTAAAAAAGTAAAGTTGTGTGCATAACAATCTATTTTTAAAGCGTGACTCATTGGGCTCACAAAAATATGTGTGCATTGCTCGATAAAGTAACATCATGATAATTTAAAAAAATTCTGAGGTTAATTGTGCCCAGAGTTAGCGTGAAGCAAAACAATGCATTTGTCTTGTTTAAATTAATCTTAGATGAAGGTATTACTTACGGTATAACGGTCATGTTGTTAAGACAATAAAATATCATTAAAGGCTGCTACAAAATAGCATTAAACACTACAGTAATAAATTAATTATTATCAGGACTTAAAAATATTGATTTTGGTATTGTATTTTGACAGTTTGCTTCTCATTTTCTTCTGAAATTGAGTGGTAGCATATTAAAATAGCTCAGGAAAAACATACAGATTTTTTTTCACAAAAATAGCACACAAGACAACAAAATTAGAGTAATGATTAAGGACAAAGATTTGTAATGGTAAAACAGTGGGATGTGTCCAGTACACACTACTTTATAGTTTTCGGTTTATAGAATTTTCTCTAGGTCACCTAATGCAAGTGTTTAGCACTATCAATACCAACGCAGTTGAACAATGTCAAATCATTAAACAAAAATAATAACACTATACATTTTATGAATGGCTTAAAATAACAAGTATAAATAACTAACTAGTTAGCTTACACAGAAATCCAAGAAGCTCCTTATATAACCTACTTATATTGTATTGGTAGTGTTACAGACACCAAATTGAGCTAGTCCAATACTTAGTTTAAAGAGGATATTATTTAATGTAGGGTGTAAAAGAGGTAAAGTTATATTTTAAAATACAAATAAACTTTTGTAGTGAATAGCTGTTATAGTTACATGAAAATAGTATCCTGGTATACTAATTAAATGTTTATTAAAATATACAGAAAACAGGTGTTGTTACTTTGTAGTATGCAACCACTTTCTCTGATAATGCCTTTCCCCAATAGAGTTAGAACAACAATCTGCTCAAATTCAGGGTCAACAAAGAAAGACTGTGGAGAAAGTATTCTACCAAACTCAGCATCTGGAAACTAAAAGGGGGAGTTAATTCTGGCATATAATTTGTTAAGTTTTTAGTTAAATAAACGCTATATATTTACTAAACCTTGCACTACAGACCTTGCATATTGGTCCTAATAAGTGGTGAACAGTATCTTGGAACATGCAGATATGAAAGCATTGACTGGTAACAGAGGTTAAGTGACCTCTTTCTTGACTCGAAACCAAGCGGAAAATTAGTTCAGATTGTATACCTGAAATATTATACAGTAGAATATTTCAAATATATATTGTGAAATTTATTGTTTTGACTTTTTCACAACCAAATGTATTGTAAAGAGAAACAAATTATATTAATTAAAACAAAATTCTAAAATATTTTTTAGCTCTGACCAAATTTGAATTACTATTTCTCAACTAAATTGAACCTAGAATATTGTAAATCAGTATCATTTTTATAATAAATCAGTATCAGAGAAATACTACTAACACGTTAAGTTTAAGGTTGAGTATAATGACAAAAATGGAAATATAGAGGTTTATGCTGCACTCAACATCACAAAAATTTATACTATTTTATTACAAGAAATTAATCCAGCTTGGTGTATATGAGCATTTTCTCTTGAAAGTAACATTATTGTGGCTGGCCTTTGCCACCAATTATCAATTTCGTAATATTCTTCTTCCAAGGATTGTTGGATAGTACCATTGGGATGAAAGTAAACAACATACCTATAAAAAAACAGGTTATGGGAAAACATCAGAAATAGTAATATTTGGCAACATTAAAAATAATATTATTTAAACCTGCTTGAAATACCAAGCCCAACAACTTTTCTTTCATTCAAGTGCATTCTTTTTACACCTTCTATACTGAAGCCTTGTTCAGCAGCAATGGTTAAAATATCACCCAAAAATTGTGGAGGAAATCGAGAAGATATAACTAAGCAAACACAACTTGGGTAAAAGGTTGTAAGATAACTACTTGAGGAAATTCCAGACATGGGATTAGTCTCATTTTTAGAGTCTGAAACAAATAGTGCATGTTATTACTTTAGTAAATAGAAATGTGAAGAACTAAAAGTTTTCTAATTACATAAATGAGCATTTTGCATATTGTATTTGCCGCAACTTTGATTCCGCATGGATCTTGAATGATTTTCATTGTTAGTACTTAACGCAGAAAGCAACATATCATCTGTCACATCAATTCTTCCCCCAAACCAAACTGCCAATTGCTGTTGAACCCTATCTTGACTTCTTGGACAATTAAATGCATTGAGTTCTGCAAACAATGAAACATATTTATGTAGAAAAAAATAAAAATACTAGAAAGTACCACCATGAGTTTCTTTTTTTCTTTTCCTTTTTAATAGTTGGTCCCCATAAACCGCATTTAAAGAACCCTGGTCAGTAATTCTAGCCAAAACAGGATCTCGTGGTCCAATAATATGTAACATTTTTTTAATAGCGGATTTTCCTCTGACAACAAGTGCAACACAGGGAACTGTTTCATCAAGATCACACCCATAGTTTGACACTAAAAAACAAAAATCAATACATATTTTAGATTGTTTTCGTAATACCAAATAAGAATCCGTACAGTATGTGACCTACCTTTTAAATGTGGCTATTAAATAACTACCTGGTAATCATGGATGTCCGATAATAACGGATCAGAGCCGATACCTGATGCGAAGTGGTAGTAATGGTACTCATCCTTTACTGGGGTATAGGTGCCAATTGGATACCACAATAATAGGAAAAGTGATTTGTACTTTAAAAGTTAAATTTCTCAAGAGATAATAGGTTAACAATCGGAAGTAACTATTTTTTTAATTCTAAAGCAAATTTTGGCCTAATAACCTAAAGCAATAACCTTTAAACATTTAAACTTATTTATGCATAATTACGACATCATTTCTATTAAATTAGATTGTGATGCTTTTAGTACATCAGGTATAGATATCAACATGAGGTATTGGTATCAGAAATGTTCATAGCGTGTGGTATAATTTAGTGACTTTCTCAAAAACATTTACTTACAAGCATTGTTTTGAACAAATCTCCGTGTAACATAAGTAAGTCTTAAACCAACAACATCTAAACAGGACAATTGGAGACGCATGACAAGATCCATTAGGCAAAGAGGGTACGTGAAACTTTCTTTTTGCAAAAGACAGATGGTGTTCTAAAATAAATGTTATAAATAACACACTGATTTCTAATATAAATGAATAAACGATCTATTATCTTGATCTAAAATCCAACCTCAAGTTGAGAGTTCTCAAGAGAAGCCATGAAAACGTTTTGTTCGTCTGGTGATACAAGTTTCCAGAAAAACCCACATTTTCTGTTAAGTGCTTTGTGAAGTAACTATAGAATAATTATTTGATACTGATGATGCTCTATTAACATCCAAACATTTATCTTAACATATAAACAAACTAATTTCTTGCACTAAGTTTTACTTGTGATAAGATGCTTTTATTTAAAATGTAATAAAACAGTGTACCTTGGGATCATTTGATACAGTCATAAAAGTTGAAAGAGGTTTAGTGCAACATGAAAGAGAAACCTCATTAAGAGTGTAAATTGGTGATTCTGGACGGGCATGCCATGGACAAACATCTTGAATTCGATTAGATTGCAAAAAATTCCAAACTACTTGATAAAATGCGTTTTCTTTCTAAAAATAAAACAAGTGTAACAAATAATGTAAATTATAAATACTAACAATTGAATTTTAAAACCCAAATCGAAACAACAGTAAACAATTTAATTAAGTGTAACTTATACTGCATGGTTTCAGAATTTTCTATGTTAATCTGTTAAAAGCTTGGGGAAAGCATTATAGCCACAAAACTTTGTATATCACAATTGCGCTACCTTTGGCTTTTTACGTCGTCCATTATTATCTGGCTTGTAAAAGAAATTAGGAACAACAACAATGTTGGTGGCAATAGTTTGGGTTTCCTCCTGCCATACTTGGTGCATGGAAACAACATTAAAGGGGACTTCAACTAATCTTGAAATGTCCCCATCACAGTGTGCTGAAAAGTTTAACAAACTAAGCCATATAAATAACAAAAACAGAGAAAAAAGCTTTTTACCATGTTTCATATCATTATCTGGCTCTTGATCATTGTCACAGTCAAAAGTGAATATGTCTTCACGTGGAGGATCATGTGGCTTTTCTACTTTATCTGGGATCTAAAAAATCTCATTAATTTAGGGTCATAGAACAGAGTCCAATAAGGAGAAATTCCTATTTTCTCCACTGTTTTTGAACGTGTTACTAGAGTATTTATAACCAAAATATCACCATAACAGTCAGTGCTGTTGGGGAATATAACAAATTAGGTGTTGTTAAAATAGACAAAAAAAATAATGAATTTGTTTAAATCTAATATTATAAATATTCACGGTAGTGTTTGGACTTCATCAAGATATGGTTGTTCAAAAATTAGTAAAAATTGAACACACACAAAAACATATTTACCAAAGCAAACAGCCAAGACAATAGCAGCGGATATGTTAAAGACAAGCTGGTTCCACTATCAATCGGGTTAAAGCGATGCCTCGCATTTAACCGTGTATAAATAATTGATCCTGGGGAAGTCATTTGAAAACTTAGTAAAAGTAGTTTCTGAGGACATTTTTTCTCAACATTGAAAGGAACTGAATTAATATGTGATGAAAATGTTGCTTCCTGAAGTTAAAAAAAGTTTTATACAAATTACAAAAATCACAAATGCATAAAGTAGGATATCAATGAAGGGACGTACGCTATCATACAAATATGGAAACATTCGTTTTTCAACAGGTGAGGTTGTATCTTGAAAAACTTTGTTCAACAGTTTTGAAACCTCATGACGCCTTTTAAAAGGTATTTTGATGTCAGTGGTTTTATTCATAATTAAATCATCCATTTTGGTCATTGGAGGCTGATGAAAAGATAGATTAGTAAATAATTCAAAATCCCTTTAAAGCAGTAGCCAACAAATAACCTGATTGCGCTGATTTCTTAAAATGGAGAAGGTGGTATCTTTTGCCCCATTCATCGAAGTAAGGTTTTCAATTTTATTTTCATGTTCTTAATATAACAATACAAATTTATTTTTATTTTATCAATCAATTTATAAAAAAGTTAAACTAATCCAGGACGGTTAAACCTATGTACACATAAAATTATTTTACTGGTATTCATTCCTGCAATAGGCCGTTATGTGTAAGAAGCAGGGCTGAGGAGTCGGACTCGGGACTCGATTAAGACCATGTAAACCTACCTGAGTCCGATCTGACCATCAACTGTAAAATGTAAAAGCGGAATATCATGTGGTGAATATTTTCCAACCCATGTATTGTGAGTGCATATCCAGCTTATTTTGGTTAAGCAAATGGGTGATTTTTTTTTTTTTGGCTGTAGAATCAGAGCCGAACTCTGGACTTGACAAAATAGCATATTTGGCCGGAGTCAGACTCAGGTTTATTTATTTGGCGGAGTCAGAATCTGGTTATTTTTAACTAACTCCGCAGCCCTGGCAAGTGTGGAAAAGTAGAATAACACAATAGGAGCAGGATCTTAAAATTAAAATAGCTAAAAGGCCAAATAAAGACTAGTAGACTAACCCTAGGGCTCCAATCTACGAGAATCTATTGCCAGATGACTAGACTAATAAAAGGCCAGAAAGTATGAAAAAACTTTCTGTAACCAAAGATCACATATTTATCCCGCAACTCTTTATGACATCCATATTCATATTGTTATGCTTGGCAATGATTTATTTACCTTGCTTCTGTATTTCATGTATGTGGGCAGCTCGACTTGATGACCTAAAGGTCCTTTTGCTGTCTTTTTGTTATTCTTTATTATATTTTGTTTTTCAATGTTTGCAAAGATGCACAAAAATAAATTGAATTTGAACCTATCTCATTGAACATGCAGTACTTATAACTACTAACTTTAAAAAAGTACAAATTACTAGGCCTATATAAAAATTCTCGCTCGCTTCAATCGTCACATATTCATCACACTAGTATTTTTATGCATTTGAAAAAGAGTCTAATAAGAGGTTGGTAAAGTGTTTCTGCAAAAATGGGTTTATTTGGTGTAAAATTTTAGTCCACAAGGCTTTATATATGATCACAATAAAATGTGTAATGAAAATACTTAAAAGAATCGCGATAAATGTTATCGCATAAATCTAGTTTTAGGGTGTAATATGAGTAGGGACGTTCAACTCTCGGTTTAATGTTCATATGGAAAGTACACAATGGATTAGTGTGAAATGGAGTCAAATATAGTAAGTTAATGAAACTTATATTGTAAGTTCCAATCCTGGGTAGGCATGTCGTCTTTAGGCTGCATCACACAAATTTAGGCTGCATCACACAAAAAAAAATCACACAAACCCAACACACAGGGTGCATAAACAAGATTTGTGAGAAAAGCAAAAATTTTCTTACTTCTTTACTTAATATAGCCAAAAAATAGAGAAATTGCATAGTGACAAGTTTACAAATAAGATGATTTACATTGGCAGGCCGAAGGTTGTCCACCCATGATCTACATCTAAAACTTATTTTTATAGAATATCTTTGTATTATAACTTGGACTGTATCATGTATTTTTGTGGGAATACCCTTAATATATTACAAACCCAAGTTTTGTTTCTTTTCTTCTGCAACTTTTTTGGCAGCGACAGTGAGATCTTTGGTTGAACATGATAACATTGTGTTGACATATTGTGCGATATCTTTCCGGTCAAAGCTAAACAGTGAGCCAATGTTTTAAATTGAAGCAAAACAACAGTCCATTAAAGTCAGTATACCTTGTAGAAAATGATTCATCAGTTTGAATAGCCATTGAAGTAGCTTCAGTGCTCTCTAGCTTTAATAATTGTTTGTTTCTGTAAATATGAGTACTGTCTTCAATACCTAAAACAACAAAAAGTTTAACGTATTACTAATTTATAATATTATTACAGGGGAAAAACATTTTTATTTTATCAAGTAATGACTGGTTTACTGCTATTCTGTTTTAGTTCATGTGTAAACATTTTTGCCAAGACAACGGTACAAAATATTTAAAATCAGAAAAATTGTATAAAATGTTTTTAAGAGGATTGTGACAAAAAGTCATAAAAAAACAGTTCACGAAAACAAATAAGTATCCAGGCATTTAAAAGCACCAAGAGAAATACGCTTCATCCATGAAAAACATTTATAAACATTTTATTATGAATACTTTTCTAAACAGATAATAATTTACTTTTTTGTGGCTCTTCTGCAAAAAGAACTGTTGTCTTGCCAGATTCTTTAACGTCTAAATTTCTTCCTGTTGGTGGAGTTAGGCACTGCATTTCTTTGCTGACGGGTGTTTTTTCTTGCTTTAACCTTTGACTGGCATAGATTCCGGTTTTGTTTATGTCACCATTTGTTGACATAAATCTTGGTTCATTATTAAATTTAGGGTTTTTAAAACTATTTTTAAATGTTTCCTTCTGAGTCGGCTGATTACAAAAGTGCTTCGACTTTAAAGTGTGCACTTTGTCAACAATTTTATTCTTCAATAAATCTTTATCTAAATTATGTTCTTCATCATTGTTGACATTGAACTTCGCACTTTTACATGACAATCCTTTTTTTCTAGCTTGTGTTCGATTGATGGATGGAGAATCCTCCTTGCCGGATAATATTTCGTTATGATGCAGAAAATTTGTCTTAAATCTAAAAAGAATACAAAAAATCAAATATAGACCAAATTAAATTTTGTTAATGATAATTTAATAATTTATATTATAATCTGTCTTTAACAAAAAGCAAAATATTAAAAAGGTACTATTTATTTAAACATGTGTTTTGAATATTTTTTTACACTAATTGTAAATAGAGTTTTACATTATCAGGCTAATAACTACTTAAAACAGTATTATTATAACTTTACAAAAAGCTTATACATAGCGAGGTACAAAAAAGTAAGTATAAGGTGTAATATTAGGCTATGTTTTTATATTTAATTATATAATGTTTTAATTTTATTCCTTAGATGGTTTGACAATACTTTGCATTCAACCAATATAGAACACCAAGCAAAACATTGGTAAAAATAAGTTTTTTAATAATGTGGTCACTAATATTAATTCCATTTTTTTATAGAATAAAAGTTCAAAAATATACCCCAAACTATTGTTATTTGCATTCATTTGTATGTATACATCAAAATCCAGGTGCTAGATTTACATTTAGCAGTAAACAGGTCAAAGTAACTGTAGATTTTCATTCATATTGTGAAAATAACTGCTCTTGGTAGCCATGGTAGTGAAATAAATCTTTTGATTGAGAATTTTTAAAACTTTGCAAATATGCATGAGACTTTGTCTACAAATTTAGATCGTTAACTGTAAAGTGTTTGTAACATTCAACTGGGTAAATTTGTAAGATAAAGTAACATTTTGTCATCTCTTAGATTAAACAATAAATACCCACATGTTTAGGACGATTTTCAACTTCTAAGTCAGTATATGTGTTTGTTTATAGTTTTAAATAAGGATTATATGTGCAAAAGGTTGTTTGGTTTGGGTGTGCAATACTTTGATTAAGCAAAACAAACAATTAACTATTATCAAAGTAACATATTTGTTTGGTAATTGCGTTATCATTGTAAAAAAAAAGAAAAAAATATTTGTTTTCAAGCTTACACCTGGTTCTCATGCATTTAGGTTACACCTTTTTAAAACATATTTCAGCTGAAGAAAATAAATTTCAAGTAAGTAAAATCAATTTTAAACAAAAACATTTAAAGTAGTTTAACCTATAAATGGTTTACCACACCACAATGAGTAAAGATTGGTATCTTTGTGAACATCAAAAAATATTTTATACTGTTAAAAATATCATTAATAAAATACTACATTGAGGGCAAAAACATGTTTAAACACAAATCCATTTAGGTTTAATAGTGTGAAAAGAGACTCCAGCCATAATACCGAGATAAAAACAACACCAACATCAGAATAAAACACAATTCGGAATAAAGCCAAAATAGAACTAATACCTAATGCAGGTATTAGGACTGTCTAATTTGGAATAAGTCCTAAATCCGTCGGAATAAGATCTTGAAGGTCAGAATCAGGCCTAAACAACACTTTACCTAATCCCAAACCCCAACCCTAAGTACATCACTAATTCCCCTAATAATTTTAACACTAACCCATTTTCTAACCCCATTACCCACCAATAACCCCAAACAGGACTAAATATCAGGTGCCACAGTGGCGCCCTGACAGCGTCGGTAAGACTAGGGCGTCCAAAGGTAGTCACCAAAACGGCCGACACAAACCCATGGCTCCGATCGTCTCATACACTTTACCCACAGGTTCGGGCGTTATTGTGGCCATTTAGGACTTATTCCGAAGAATTTAGGCCTTATTCCGATGTATTTAGGCCTTATTCTGATGAATTTAGGACTAATTCCGATAAATTTGTACCTTATTCCGACGAATTTAGGAACTATTCTGATGAATTTAGACCTTATTCCGATCAATTTAGGCCTCATTCTCCTATTCCGAAAGATTTAGGTCTTATTCAGACGATTTTAATCTTATGTCGTGCCGTATATTACGACGTATTTGGATGTATTTTGTTGTTGGTCTTAATACTATGGTTTTATAGATTTTTTTGCTTTAGGTATTGTTGCTTTTTAGGTCTTATTGTGTGTTTCCGTGTAAAGCAATCCTTGCCAATTGTTTAATATTATGCATAATTCAATCTTTTTAAAAGTTCTACTTTTGGAAATACTACACTGTTTAGAAATACATAATATCACACAAATACTGTAGAGGTATTAGAGATATCTTCAATACATCATATTACTGTTTTAGTCAGATTATAAAGTGTAGCTTCACACTATAGACTTTAACTAAGTTTTTTACAATGACTATTTTTTTGAACAACAAGTGCTAAATAGTCGCTTTTCAACATTTATGTATGGTCTGTGTGTCAAAAATGTAATGGTTTTTAGTATAAATGTATTTTAATGCGGTAAAAAATATATACACATCAATATGATGAAAACCTTTTACGAAGTTCTTTCCACTGCTCAAATTCATCTTCTGAATCATCACTCTCATTATGATGTTTACACAAGAATGTAGACCTAAAAGTAAAAAAACACAGTATACCTAAATAAATAGCATACATTCAAACAATAGGGTGATATTGACTACAGTCTTCAGTAAAAACCTAGTAAAATGGCAAATAGACATGCAGAAAATGTGAAAGCAAACAGACCCCTTAATCCCACATTCTTTTTACTAGCTTTATATCCCTTGACACAATTTAAAAAACATAATACATAGAGTGACCGACCAGCAAACAGACACAGAAACTAATTGAATTTAACCTAGGACTAAAACTCTCTAAAATGCACAATGTTAATAAATAGCCCAGCACACAACACTATTCCTGGTTCACAATATAAAAGTATACTTGATTTCATTAAAAAATGTAACCTGACCATAGGTAAACTGAGCTTCCTAAAAACTACATAAACATATGTACAAATAACGTCACCATTAGACAGAATATTCCACAAACTCTATTAAACCCAGACTAGTCGCCTAGGCTAAACAATATATATAGTATCACCTTCAACAACTAAAATGTAACACTAGCCATCAAAATGCAGGGTAAACAAAACATTTAACTCTATTCTGTAAAATTGGGACTGCCTTTAGGCCATATATTAATCCATAAACGGCCCAGGGTGAATATCAAGAAACAGATGTTGAAGAACAACTGTCAACACAGCATTGTGAAGTATGTGGGGACAGTTTTACTAGCTATGAAGAAAGGGTTTTTACTCCCGAAAAGTACACCAAATGAGCCTAATGATCATATCAAAGATCTTAATTTGTCAAAATAAGCATTTGAGGTTTAGCTTCAAGGCAAAAGAAGAAAAACTGCTTAAAGCTAGATGCAAAGGTAATAAACCGGACTAGAGAAGAGAAACCACTTTCTTTTTTAGTCAAGGTGTGGACCATGTATATTGTTATGGTATACCTGGACTTTTCCTCAAACTGAAAGTCCCAGACTGCAAACCTGAAAGCTAGTGATTGTTTATAAAAGCTGTAACAGAAGTTTAAATGTGTTCTTCTGTATAAACCACTATGCATCTCTGCCAATCAAGTATCAAAATGCCCAATTGGTTTTACAAAAGATCAGATATGCTGATCCCCGGTGGTCCATTGGAATTGACCTACAGATGCTGCTTTAGTTTAGACAGCATATATTGGGTACATTAAACATCTTTGCTTTATGTGATTGTGGACAGCATTGGGTAAAAAAAGACAAACCTAACATGGTCAAAAAAACGTTCGAAGAAAAAAGATCATTCTTCAGCCCCTTCATATTAAGCTTGGGTTAATGAAACAATTTGGGCATTCAATAAGAAGGTGATTGTTTTAAATATATTTGTAGCTTTTTTCCAGGACTGTCAACTGAAATATTAGCTGACATTTTTAATAGGCCTCCAAATTGTAAATTAATAAAAGATTCAAATTTTGAACGAGCATGAACGGAGTGAAATTTAAAGCTAGGTCATTTTTTAAAACGGTTTTAAAAAAACTTTTGGAAAATCACAAAGCAGAAAACTGTGCAAAGCTTGTGGAAAATAAGCTCAAGGCTTACTAAAAGAAGGGACAAAATATTAGCATAAAAGTGCATTATTTCCACAGCCATTTTGATAAATTTCCGTCCAAATTTAGGCAAATTTTTGGAAGAACAAAGGGAGAGATTCCATCAAAATATAAGGGTTATGCATGAAAGATATCAAGGTTAATTGAACGAAAGCATGTTGTTCTACTGTTGGAATCTTCAACTTAGTTCTTCCAACATAACATTTGGCCCGTGGGCGTAGTTTGGTAACCCTTGAACTAGATATTTAAAATAGGTATAATGCATTGATTGGAGTATTACCTTAGTTATCTATTTGGCTATATGATTGACTGTTGTACAAACAAGAGTATTACGTTTTGCTTAAGTTTAAAACTTCATAATTTAATTTTGTGTGACCAGAGTGGTTGTTTTGACTAGGGACGTTTAAAGTGGAATATTGAATCATCAGATTCTAATCCAAATTGGATCGTATCTAATTTTGATGTTTATATTGAGTAACTGAAACCGAAATACAATTTATTTGTTTTAGTGCGGATTCGTGTGCATTATTGCAGGCCTGGAGCAGTGGCGACACATTTATAGTGCTTGCTTTAAATGTAGCCATGTAGTAGAGCAGCAGCTATTTTGGGGCGACCAATAACCTTGCAGATATAACCCTTGCCTAAGCATTAAGTGTCCATCAAGTGTTATTGGACAAGTATCTAACGTGTAAAGCCAGTATTCTTTGCAGCACAATATTTGAGTGCATAACAGATCAGGTTTATAGTAAAGTTGAACTGACAGAGCATCCCTAGTTCCGACAATAATAAAATGAAAACCCTAATAATTTAAAAAGTAGATGTGTTAAGAAAAACAGATGCTAGTTTTTTTGAATAAGTGAGCTCAAATTAGTCTAAAACCGTGGCATAAAATATTGTTTTGAGTAATATAGCCTTTCACAAAAAGCATTTATAAAAAAGTTCAATATCATTTAAATTTTTCGTAAGAGATTTTCTTTTATTGAGTAAGAGATATTGTTTTATTGCATCAGCACATAAAGAAAAAATAAGTCTTACTTTATACCATACTTTATGTATGGTATTGTATACCAAAAATATTAGAAACCACTGGTAAACATAAAACTTGATTGTAATTCTCAGTAGAATGACTACTTTTAGATCAACATAAACATTTCATCAAAACCAACCTGAATGAACTTGCATTACTTTTATCTGTTGAAATTCCCCGGCTTGATGTAGTTGGTACTTGTGCCTTCTGAAATACAAACCACTTGTCACAATTTTTTTTGAATATTATTTTGTTTTATTATACATATTTGTATTATGAGAAGGTTTTTTAGCAGGGTTGGTCTTTTAGTTGAGAAACATTAACATGTTCTATATTACTGAAAGTTAATTAAAACTATATTAGCAAAGCCAGGCAGCAGTAGTGTGACTGTCTCACTTAATACTGGTATAGGTTAATGTAAAGACGTGTCACTCAGACAAAAAGGCATACAATCAACAACGTATGCTGCAAATTTGGATAGCTTCAAGCTTGCTAAAATCTTCTCTCTTAGCCCTTCCAAGCTGAGCAGTAGATAGCTGTTGTTTTAAAACCTACACTCATAGAATTTGTATGGCACACAGCTATGGATAAATGCATAAATCTAAATTCCAATTCTAAACCACAATAATTTTATTTACATATACTAATCACAAACCACAAGAACCCAAACTCTAACAGCAACCACAAACCCAACCCCAAAAAACATACGATGATTTAAAATTTTACGAATGCAGGGCAAAAAATCCACCTGACTGTTAATGTAGAAAATAGAAAATCACATTTTATAGGGGGAATGCAAAATTCAATGTTTAAAACAAATCACTTTACCTTCTTAAAAATATTTTAATGTGCATCCAACTTTGAAATTCTAACTTATGTCCTAAGTATCCACCTTATTTTAGTTACTTAATTGGTGAAATACACTCTGTAGAGTCAGAGCTGGACTCGGGACTCAACAAAATGTCACATTTGGAGTTCAATTCGGGACTCGCGAGTCCAATACTCAGGTCATTTTTAACCGACTCGGCAGCCCTGATACAAAGTAGTCGGATTATGTACAACCAAGATAATGGTGTCTAATAAAATAAAAAAATTATAGAGGAATAACTGAACCAAATCAGCTTGAATCTACACATTAGCCAGAAAGTGCGTAAAACATCAGATAATTCCTATTTCTTTATAATTGAATTTAAGGTCAGCCTGAAGTGATGTGTCAATTTAGGCACCATAGATATTTGCAGTGTTGTAATGACTTAAATCAATAACTTGACTTAGGTGCACTTATCTCACAGTTTTCAAATGACTTGACTTGACTTAAGGCTGTTGGGTAAAATCAATTAAATTGACTTAAATCATTTGCACAAATGACTTAAAGTGTTTTCGTTACGATTGTTTTTATAAAACTGGGTTATTTATCTTAAGTGTTGCACATCAAACAATTTTCTTGCTATATGTTTTATTGTGTGTTATTTTTTATTAAGCTATTGCTCACAATCTGATGAGTTTACCAATTTTAATAGTTAAGCGTTTAACTTAAATGACAAGGACTTGAGTTTTTATTTATTCAAAAAGACTTTACTTTGACTTAAGTTCTTTTTAAAATGAATTGAATTGCACTTCAGTTTTTTTTACAAATGACTTGACTGAGATTTATTAATTTTAAAATGACTTGTGTACAACACTGGTTATTCGCTTTACTGGACATGCCATTAAAGCATGGTCATACAGCTAATAAAATATGAAGGGTAAAACAGCTTCTTCAGTGGCCCAAATAGTAATGATATTCCCTTCTTTTTGAATGATATTCACTTAAATTTAAACTGCTTAGTACTTTTTGTCTGTTGTCATTATGCTGCTACTTTGATTAACAGCAATGTCTGTAACTTCATGTAGTGCAAATATGAAATAAAAGTTTTTTGAATATTATATTTCAATATTAATATTTTTTAAGTTTAATTTTTTTTAAATCAGGGGTTTCCAACCTGGTGGCCATGGCCTTTTTGAAAGGGGGCCATATAAAAAAATAACTGAATATTTAATAACTAATTAATGTACTATCATGTTTATTGTTTGTGTTGTATTTACATCATTTTATCATTCGAACTACCAGGAACTGTATACACCATTTTTTAATTAAAATGATGTTTCTTAATTGTTTTTTAACGGTTAAAAGAAAGAGGGGCAATTGATTTTTCAAAATTTTAAAATAGGGCCACAGTGTAAAAAAGGTTGGAAACCCCTGTTTTAAATAATGAAATATAGGCCTGTCTTAGTGTGAACACATGTAGACTGTGATCTAGCCCTTCTGAAGTTGCTCTTTGACCAACGATTACGGCTTACGTATTGTTAGTACACCGAAAGCCATTGCAGACTTACCGAATCTGTCAATCTATGATGCAAGCAGGGCAGGTTAGAAAAACAACTAGCCTGCAGTGAGGTTTGAACCCCTTCAATATGAAGTTGCTTGTACTAACAGAATGTAGCAAGCATTGGCATATGGTTGTTTGTCGACTCGCTCCTCTCTGACCTGAGTAGCTCAGTTGGTAGAGCGAATTGACCGGAGGTTGTGAGTTCAAACCTCACTGCAGGTCCTAAATTCACCGGAAATATGTCCTAAATTCATCGGAATAAGGTCTAACTAGCCAAAATAATGCCTGGAAATGTAGGTAAAGGGTATGAAATGATCGAGGGGCATGGGTCTGTCATCAGCCGTTTTGGTGTCAACGTTTGGATGCCCTAGTTTGAAAATGGGTTAGGGTTGAAATTATTAGGGAAGTTAGTGGTGTATTTTTTGGGGGGAGGGGGGGGGGGGGTCGGGTTAGGTAAAGTGTTGTTTAGGCCTGATTCTGACCATTTTGGTCTTATTCCGACTTGTTTAGGACTTATTACGATTTAGGCGGTACTACGACTATTAGGTATTAGTCTTATTCCTTGAACTATGATTTATTCCAAAGTAGATATTTTTCTTTTCTCGATCTTATGGCTGGAGTCCAAATCCAGTATTACGTGTTTACCACCGAATTGTGACTGTAACCATTGTTACGTAAAGCAACAATAAGGGTTTCACAAGGCCTTAGATTTACCAACATTTAGTTGATGTGTTTAGCAGGAACAACATGCAAAACAGTTGCTAACAGAGAGGTCTACACAATCACCAGATTTCGCATTGAAAGATGTTATATTGTAAGGCCAATAAGATGTTTTACTAAGAGGAGACACTTAGCACAACGAACGTCACACGCTCGGCTTGTCTCCCAAGTGAGAATACAGCATGCAGCATGATATCAGCCACTTCTTGCTTAGCGAGCTGATCAAAGCAAGCGAATATGAATGAATTCTGTATTGAAGTTTTTCTACCACTAGATAGGAGGCAATAACTACAGATTTTACGATGTATACACTTTCTATAAAGCTTTGATAGTTTCAACAACTATTTGAAATTGATCTGCTCAAATTTGAGGAAATATATACCTAAGAATCCTGCTTTGGGACAAGGGTATGAATAAAAGTTAACTATGGGATTCCACACCCTTTGTTGTAAAATTATTTCCTTACTTAAGCGTTTCTTTTAGGGGAAAGATTGTTACTAAAAATTAAATTTTAAGTGAAATAAATTCTGCCCAAAAGTTAACAATAAAATTCAAAGGTGGATAAATATTCAGACTATAAAAGTTTTTACATTGCTTTTTAAGAAATCTTAAAAGTAAAACTCTTTATTAATGCAAAACTATTAATATATTTCCTATTGTGTAATTTTGTGCATGAATTACAAAAAAAAATTTTGAAATCACTAAAGAAGTGTTTTCCAACTGGGCAGTGCCAAGATGTACTGTGCAGTGAAAAGTGACTACTATACATATAAAGCTGCACGTGGCTTATAAGCCATGGTTGTCTGAACATGTGGCCCTGTACAATGTATTTTATCATGATTGCTCACTTATGTTGTTTGCAATTATGAAAACCTAAAATGTATTGCTGCTCATTTATATCCCAGGGTTAATTTAAATGCAGCAAGGAAAAAAAACATGACATGTGGTTAATAGTCAAACTTGGTATTATTGTGCTAAAAACAAAACACCAAATTTTGAAACAAATATATGATTGCTAAAACACTGCTTAGAAAAGATAATGAAAATTTAAATAAAAAAATCATTTAAACATAACCTGGTGCTATTAAATTGTAAAACATTTACAACTAATTTTCCTTGCACACTACTTAGCAGCATTGGATTCTAAAAGGTACAATTTGGGACAGTAAAGTTAGGTAAAAAATGTAACTTGTAGATCTATAGGAATATAATTTGTGTAGTACTTAAAAAAAGCTGAATAAGTTTTGACAACAAAAGATTTAAAAAATTCTAAATATATAGACATTTTTAATAATTTTCCCAGTGATGGTTTGTAGTTACAATTTAGTTGGTAACTTATGACTACCTTTTTTATTTTTGTTATAAGAGTTATTGTTTATCACAACCTCATAATTATTATGGCTGAAAATTGGCCATCCCATTATTTTTTGAATAGTTTAATTCAATCTGGGTACATTAGGTAAAATTCTCATGGATTGTGTATATAGTATAAATATAAAAATATGATAACACAATTAATAAAGTCCTCAATCACTTTTACACAACAAAGTACACTTACATTAGACATAGCATCGCTTGAACTTGATCGCAAATCAAGGAAAACTGTGGTTGGTTCTGAATAAGACAACTCTGGAAAAATATATTACAGTAGAAAATCTTGAAAAAATTAATAAAAAAACAATTTTTTATATACTTTTTTATATGTTTAAAAAACCCTCTTTGTTGACCGATTAATTATATGAACAAAATTATATAACTTATAAAAATGTTATTTAAAATAACTAAAAAGTATTTTATGAGCAAAATGATAGACCGGGGCTTCAGATACATTACAATGACCCCCAACAAAACAACATTTTTCTAAAATAAGGACACCAATATTGTATATTGTAGAATATGAAGTTTAAATGTTTCTATGTTAGCTGAAATATGACGTGACTACATGTTGGGATTTTAAATTGCAGTATAATATAGGCAGTTTAACATTATAAACATTTACACAAAATTAAAAACAAATGACCATGGCTAAAAAAGACCTAAAATATACTGTTTTGGGCATAAGTGTTAGATCCTTTTAAACCTGTGGTTTGTTTTATTATCTTACGATATGGAAAAAAGGTAACAACTTATAGTGTTAGAACAGGCAACGATCCCAATATAAACAATAGCAAGCTTAATAGACTACCAGCAAGGTCCAACATTCACTGTGTAATAATTCTATTATTTGCATTCAAAGTTATTGTGCTAGAATCTACACAAAGAGAATTAAATGTTAATGCTGGTGGTAAACCCAAAGAGGCAGAAAGCTGTAGATTAGGGGTTCTAAAACTGGGGGAGCGCATCCCTGGGATTTTCAGAACATGAAAGTATATTACTTTTTACTGTGAGTGACACAATTTGGGATGTTCAAAGTAGAATCCCAAGGTATTCTAGAATAGTATGTTTCGAATCTAGAATAACGAATACAGAATATCAAATCCTTATGTAATATGTTAAGGAATTTTAACTATTTATAAATATTTGGAATCTGTATGACAACACAACAATTTAAAGGACAACATTTAATTTAAAATAAGTGAATATTATTAAAAAAAAGAGAAAAAAAAAAAGAGAAAAGAAAAAACAAAAACAAATCAGTTATCCTTCTGGCAAAGATAGCTCTACTGGGCAACTCAAAACCAGGAGCCATCTCTTTTATCAAAATTTTAAAATGTCCCCTGCTACAAGCTTTACTAGTCGTAAAGCTCCAACAATCACATTTGTTATTAGTTTTGATTAGGGGTGACTTTGGGGCGAACATATGGGGTAAATCTGTTTTGTCTGCTTGTTGTTTGAATTGATTGCTTTGACCTTTGAAGTCAGAACAATAATTTTCTTACACTTAAATAATTTTTCTTACACAAAATTAACAGCGTATGTTTTTAAAAGTGCTTCAATTAACTGCCAGTGCCTTTGCAATAGGAATTTGTGACATTATTAAAAAAAATGTAACATCATTTTGTTGGTCCGGCGCAGTAAAATGTTCGCAAACACCTGAAGACCTTGCATGTGGCATTTCTTTCTACTTAATCAAAACTCTGTCTGTGCTTTTTAAACGCAATGACAACAAATGGTGATACATGCCTTAGCACCAACGCAAACGTTAACATCCAAACAAAGTCAGCGTGTTTTACTACTACCACGAGTCCAAAGTCCAATAGCGCGGTCAGTCCAAATACGTCACACACGGCCTCATGAAAATCGCACTGTGGAATGAAACTTATATCGGTTCCAATTACCCGATATAAACAGCAAAATTGGATTCAAATCCAAAGTGGAAAGGATCCGATATTCTACTTTGAACATCCCTAGACACAATATTTTATGCAAATAACATAATATATTCTCCTCAGTGATATGATTCTTGTATTACTGTTTTTTATATTCATCTTACATTTTTTCTAAAACTATAATCAAGTTGAATGTCGCATTTCAACATCCATCAAACACTTGTGCACCAATCATTGTTAAGCAAAATCTGTGTTTTTCTAAATGTGTGTTTTACGGATTGTTTTAAGGAAATATATCAGCCCGAATGTTGTATCATGGCATGATATAGCATGTAAACTCAATTTTTAGGGCCAATTTTTATTTGCATATTTGAGAACAAGTTCACTCTCAAAGAGTGGGTTTTTATAAGTTAAGTTTTTTTATGATGTCACGATTTGACATAACTTTTAACGTACCTAGAGGTTTCTAGGGGAAAAAATTCTGCTAAAAGGTTGGTCAGAATAACAATTTTGGACACTAATAAATGTCATTATATTATGATGTATACGAATCTCTTTAACGTTCAGAAGGGCATGATCAGGATAACATCCTTGTAATGTATCTTTTTTCTTGTAAGTAAAACCTTTAAAACATTAACCTTTAATAAATTGTTCTTAAGCTTTGATCTTTATGACAACACTCTTAGATGTAACTTTGCAATATTATATCTAAAAACAATTTAATGCCACTCCCCCAAATAATCCACGGTCCGCCTGAGTCCTTTCATGTCCAATTGAACTACTCTTTTACTTATGGGTTTTTTTTGTAACATGCCCAGGATTACTAAAAATAAGGTTGTCACAACAATTTTTCAAACGGCCTATAAATATTTAATATAGTTATAAATACTCAATTTTCAGAGCATTCTTGAGTTTAGTTATCATATTTTAGAACTAATGATAACAAAAGGAAACTTGATTTTTTGGGCACAAAACTTGAGAGTCATTTTAAGATATTTCAGTGCTCCTTACTCCAGTATGCCTAAAAGTATTTTTCGAATTAGCCCTGGTTTACCAGATTGGGGTGAGAAAGGCATGTCAAGTAGTCACCTCAGTAATTATAGTACTGATAATGACATGTAAAATAAAAAAATTTAAGAACAAGGTAAAGCTATCCACTCATATATAGAGAGATTTAGCTATACAAAAAACGGCTAAAATCTTGAATTTGTTGTCCCACATGAAAAGTGCTTAGCAATTAGTTGTAAAGAGAACAAGTTTCTGTTCTGTAATATAATGGAAGGCCTCAATAGCAGAATGGGTGTTCCCCGTACAAACTGGTTTGTTCACCATAGCTCTAAACAAAGTTGGATTTTTTAGATACAATATTGCTTTGTTTGGAATATAGTGTTTATCAGTTCAGCAAAATGTAGCTGTACTTAATAATGTGCTTAATAACATAAACCATACCATTATTTGTTAAATTTAATTGGTTTACCTTTCAGGCTGGAAGTAACATCACTTAAAATTTTATCTTCTTGTTTTACAAGAGTTGATTCTTTAGATTTTATCACCACTGTAGCTTCCTTCCGATGTGAAAAGGTACCTTGCAAACCACTTAGGCATATTAATTGATCCATAAGTGGATTAGTGTAAAGATCAGAGCCCAATTTGCCTAAAAAATTAACAATAAAACATGTAAAAGAAAAACAATGGATATTTATACTCTTTGGGAATAAAATACGAAATCAGCATTAGGTTTTTTTTTTATATTATATATAAACATTTGACTTACATAAGATAGAAAAGTTTTTTAACCTGCCCACAAAATTTATGTAATTTCGTCAAATAGTGAATATTTTGCCAAACCACCTAATTTTCCACTACTGGTTAACCTCACAAGAACCCAAACACTTATAAGTATAACGAATTCTGTATTTAGGAAATATTACATGTTTACAGTGGTGGTGGTGGTTGTTAAACTAGTTTTTGGTAAGAATTGTTGACTTACAACATTGTTACAGTGACTTTGAGAAGAGTTTGTAAATGAAAAAAAACTTTAAATCAATTTAAAGTAACTTTACAACTATTTTAAATACAAATAATAAGGCAGTTTATGCTGTTAGTAAACGGTAATTCAAGAAAACAAAATTATTACATTTGGCAGGGTTTAATCCTCATAGCAGTATATGGCTATAAATCGTTTTTTTTTCTTCACTTTTTTGGTTTTAAGAAAAATATTAATTATTTCTGGTCTTAAGTTTTGCCATTGATTAAAGTTAATTCAGATAAGCTTTATAATCTGCAACAAACTGTTTGTAGAAATATCTTACCAGACCAGTTTAGAGGATTTTGTATTTCAAATAGGGGAAAATAAAAGAGATCAGATAGATTGTAGTAAACACAAAACTTCTTTACCAGTACAATGATTTTCCAAGAAGGTGTTCCCATTTTGATCCGAAAATTTATCAAGCACATCATCTAAATCATAGCTTTCCAGGTCCTAAAGAGAAAAACTATATTAGGCTAAAAAATAAAATGTTTGAAATGTAAGGCGAATAAAATAATTACGGTAAAAAAAAAGTTACACTCACAATAAATGTTCCGCATTCCAAAAAAAATAGAATTAAGATATGTCGCTAGGTGCACAGTTTACTGAAATATTGTGCAAAACATTTTTACCATTGGGAACTGTCTGGGTATAAGGCCCTGCCCCATGTTTTGAGATATTTTAACTAGGTAAAATCTATTTTTTGGTTTGTTGCACGAATCTTATGTATGCAGGGTTTTGAGGGAATTTATCACCCTAAAGGCGCCATACAAACCTAAGCAACATTTGGCCAATTTTGTACATCCTAATGTATAGCTTAATTTACCCGCTTTCTTCGTACTTTAATTAGGCACATTTTTAATTCAAAAAATAATTGTCAGTTAAAATTTATTACAGGCCGGCCCAAACGCTTGGATTTGGCTTCAACACATGTTTAAAAAAGGATGTTAAACCTTGATGCTGGTCAAGCTTATAGGCTAATAAGAATTCTGTGTTTTGGGTACCTCTTCTGGTAAAATGTGCATCAACCCATCAACTAAGCCTAAAATAGACATAACTGTTAACCTGTTTTGTAAACTTTGATATGCCATATAACACACTGCTTTATGTGGTATAACAATTCCTAAATCATAAAACACGCTCACAGACAGACAGTGTTTTGATGATTTGTTTGAGTAGATTGTCACTATATGTTGGCCTTCATCATTTAAGAGCAGGGGTCACCAAACTTTTTCATATAGGGTTGGATTACTGCAAAGACTGGCAGTCACCAGCCAGACAACTGTAAAGATTTGCCAGTGGGATAATACATTTATCTACCCTTATTTGTCTTATTATAACAAAATGAACCAAAGATAAACAAATACTTCCAAAGATAAACAAATATCTCAATTTATACTAAGCTATGTAAAATTTTTATCTAACTTGGAATTTTAACAAATTAAGCTAAATTTTGTAGCTTACAAACATTCCGCCTAATTAAGTATTAATAACCCTATGTTAGGATCATTTGGGAAATATGCTACAGACCAAGGAATTAGGCTGGCTAGATGGATTTGGCTTTAATAGTATAATTGAAAATCGCCACCAAAAAGGACAAAACAAACAATGTTCAATAATACTGTCCAAATAAGAGATACCAACTATATGAAGCAAAAACGAAGTTCGAGCTGATCTTAATGTGATAATCTAGCCCTGCATGGTTAATTCTGCCAGCTTGCTTTTACCATATATTGCTCTATTGAAGATGAAATACCAGTAACATGTTGTTGGATGTTATTCAAAACTAAACGTCAAATTTTAACTAAATAACAATTTCAAAAAGCTTTATGTCAAATTTGTAAACCATATTTGTGTACATTTTGTAATTGATTTTGACCTAACATGCAAATTTTACCAAAATTTAGACGTTTTTTGCCAGGTCAAAAAATAATCACCCTACTGATAAGTATGCATTTTGTACTAATTTTAAAAAAGCTTTGGAATTTTAAAAGTTTAAGGCCTATGATGTGTCCACAACCAATAAGAATTTTATATTTACAAATAAAAAAACATAAACAAACCCACATTTTTTGTGGGCTTTGAAATGTGTTCCATGTAGTGTAAATGTTTAAGGTTTGTAGAATATATTCCAACTAAATATATACATAACAAGTACCATACTCGTTATGTGGGCCTGGCTTGCAATTAAACATATTGCTTACAAACTCAACCTTCAATGATAATACAGGAACAATATCATTATCTTCTTCAGACAAGCAGAATTTTTCCGTAGCTGTAAATCTAGTTTCAGTAGAAGCTTCCTCAATTTCAGTATTTTCTGCTATTCCTTCACCATTCTCTTCATAGAGTGGAAACTCATCATCCGAAAGTGTAGCATCTTAACAAAATATTTCAATTGTGTATAAAAGTAATGTAATTGTTGCCACACAATTCTATAAAAAAAAAATTATATGAAAAAGGTATATAAAACAATCGGCTTTGGGTATCGGTAAACATAAAAAAAATAGGTTAACGGTCCGAAAAGCGATATATCGGACATCTCTATTTTTAATATAATTTTAAAACATCATACAAATAGTTTTAAAATTGATTTTACATTGGCATTTTCTAAAGCAGGTAGGGAATTTTTTTAGGGTAGAGGGTGCCGCATGTAAAACAGAAAATATTGTGGAGGGCCAGTCCAAAAATGAGTCTGAAATACACAAAATATGAGTTCTTTTTTTTTAAAGTTGTAGATGGCTTGTTTTAAAGGCTAGTAAGAGTTAGGGTGGTGGTTTTCAACCTTTTTTATGTCATGAACCATTTCGATCTAGGAGTTTTTACAAAAAGGGTCAATGCCATAAAAGACAGTTGGTAGTTAAAGTTTTGTGAAACTGAACTCTTTAAAAAAAAGAGTTTAAAAAGAAGGTGACAAAAGATCACACAAAAATAATTGCGACTATTTGGTTTAAAATATAAAAACTTTTATTAAATGAAGACAATACGAAAAAATTTTAACCTTTTTTAAAAACAAGATGTTGGGTATTTATCCAACAGCTTAGATTTTGACCTAGCTTTTGTTTGAGGAGTCCATAGAAATTTTTGGGATGACACCTCAAAACTTTAAAAATAATTAATCTTAAAAAAATGCAGTGCTTAATTGCAACTGAAAAGTCTAATCAGAAAAAAATTGAGTTTATTTGGTTTAAATTGGAAAAAAAATATAATTACACAATGCAATCTAGCTACTAACAAGACTCGCATATTGCTCAACACAATCACTTGAAGTCTAATTTGATAAAAAATTAAACTTGTTTTTACTTATATAAGAGGAATCTCATTAGGTCTACAAAGAGAATAAGCTTGTTTAATTAGATTGTAATCAATTGTAATTTTCTATAGAAGCCAGCATAATCTCTGTAATGTCAAGCTATAGCTATAACTGATGAAAGTTTAAGATTTATTGAAACTCCTGATATGAAAGTTTAAGATTTATTGAAACTCCTGATATGAAAGTTTAAGATTTATTGCAGTATAACAGCATATTTATTTTCTTCCTAATTTAAAAAAAAATGTGGTCCTTCTATAAATCAGTTCTTAAACAAAAAACATTTTATAACAACCAGAAGCGTAATAAAGTATTCAAGCGACCCTGCTGTTGTGTAATGTTCAGTACCCAATTATAGCAATTTCTTAGATAAACGTTGGCCACAATAATCAGTGTGTTCTAAATTTTATGATATTTAATTAATTGCTGTTTATATTTTATTGATTTAGCAATGGAAGTTTTCAAAGCAATACGCTTGACAGACTTCATAATATTTTGATCATTACACAATACTTCAGGAGATTAAACATAACAAAAACAAAATGTCCATATATTGTGCCTATATTGCCAGCCGGCAATAATTTTTTAAATATATTAGAAATTCAAAAGAATATGTTTACCTGATCGTAGTGGTGCTTTACATTTAAGGCGTTGAAACAAAAGAGATCTGGGCTCCAATGGATGTTGTTCTAATAATATAAAAGATCTTATTTAAAATAACACCGGTATATATGTAGCAGTTAATAAGCTTGAAAGTGTTTTAGGTCAGGGCACAATGTACATTTTCCATCAGAAAAAGAGTTGTGAATGTGTTAAATGTGGGGGGTACTAGACCATAGTCTAACTTAACTATGTAAACCAGGGTTGGGATTTTTGCACTCAGACTAGCTTTTGTGCAAATATTTTTGGCCAACTTAAGTTAGATAAACCATAAAGATTATCCTGTTTCTGTAAAGCATTTTTTTACACCTTTTTGTTTGACCACAGACTAGCACTGTGTGGGCTATTTATAAACTGTAGTTTCAGTCAAATGCATCTTTTAAGCAAAATTTATCATTTGCGCGAATTCATAATGTTTTATGTTGCTGATTACCTGATATAGACAACATCAGTTGAATATTTGCGCACAAGTTAGCTTAAGATAGTTTTTTTTTAAGGATTACTGTTTTAATCCGTAACAAACTAAATGAATATTAAACGAACAATAACATGGGAGTTTAAACCTATACTGTTAGGTTTGCAAAGAAAATGCAAATAACATAGTAGCCCAAGCACCTGGTAGTCCTAACCACCCAGGTACAATGCATTGCGTACTCCTCATGATGGATGATCAAAATAATATTAAATGCTTCTAAATAGCATTAGGAAAATGAAACTCACTAAAACATTGTAATTTAAACTTCAATGTTTGAATAGTCTTTTAGAACACCAACCTAAATAAATTTGATAAATTTAAGTTTGATTTAAATGTCTTTCTAATTTACAACTTTTCATGACTAAATGTAACTTAGGTTTTAGAAAAGTGTTAAATATAGTAAGAGTTAGTTTACCAAAACTACTGTATGCAATCAGAATTTCAGCCTAAGCTGTACATTTTTGGTAAATACCAATAATATTATTATTACTGAATTTTAAAAAGTGCCTTAAGAAAAAAGGGGAAGTAATAATATATTATTTTACACCGTGGCATGCTGCGCATGGTTTTGTGGCACACCGGTTGTGGAGCACTGCTCTAAACTAACTTTTGAACATTTTTGCAGGATTTGAAATACACAACAACTGTGCAGCTGTACAGCTGTCAGTATGTTTGGCTGCCTATGAATAGATTTGATTCACGTTGAACACTTATTTGACAAAAGAAATCCTAATTAGCAAAGAATTGAAAGCAAAAAAAAAATGGATCAGTGTTTAAAGAACCTTAATAGCGGTTCTAATTCCCGAAATAAATGGCAAATTTGGGTTTCAATACCATATAGTTTAAATCTTTGGGATACTATACTCCACTTTAAACATTCCTATGTATCAACTTTCATTAATAAAATGTGTGTTAGTAATTTACCACTTTTCTTTTGACGGAAAAATTAAATTATTGATTTAAATACACTATAATCAGGGTACAAAAATAATAAAAAGCACAAAAACATATGACACCTTGACAATGATCCAAAATTGGCAAAAATGTTTAATAGATTTAAAAATATATTTATTAGTTTTATAGCCTGATCAGTCAATCAATGCAAATTACTTTAGGCATATTAGATAATCCTATATTGAAGTTAAAATGTTAAATCAATTTTTTTTTTTACAGCAAGCCCCCATTAAGTTGCACTAACCTTTTAAAGAATTACATTTTTCCAAGTTGGTAAAACAGTTATCTTGCTTGTTTGAAGTTGGTTGATCATAAATGCTTCGTTGAAAAATGTAATGTTCTGATTCACTGTCATCAGTTAAAGTACTGGCCTTAAAGGTAAAGACTGCCATAATATGAATAGATACATAGCAATAATACATAGGATTAACTTCAGTAGAAAGAGAGTGGCCCAAATAATAGATAAAAGATTCATTCTTTTATTAGCAAACGTTTCGGCAATTTCTTTTGCCAACATCAGTGCAGTAAGTGAGGCTAAGATAAAAACGAGTCACTGTATAGACGATCGGACATTTTAGAACGTTATATAAACAAAAAAAGGAAGTCGCAAAATAACGGAGATAAGAACTGCAACGAAAAAGTACACCCGTAAGGCGAAAGTAGGGCAAAGATAAAACAATGAGGTCAATGGGAAGCAACAGATACACGTAAGAGGGAATTAGTAATAAAATAAAATAAAATATGAACTCGACGAGGGAATTGCGCGAATATACCATTTATGTATTAAACAAATACAGGGGGACTGAGACCGTGTCAACATTGAGAGCGGGCTTGTGCTGCTGTGTAAGCAGCGACTCCAACAGAAGGAGGCGTTAGCGACCTCCGCCTCCTTCTGTTGGAGTAAATGTCAAATGTCCGTGCGTCTATATAGTGACTCGTTTTTATCTTAGCCTCACTTACTGCACTGATGATGGCAAAAGAAATTACCGAAACGTTTGCTAATAAAAGAATGAATCTTTTATCTATTATTTGGGCCACTCTCCTTCTACTGAAGATAATGAACAGATCCGTGTTTAGTGTTCCTACATAGGATTAATACATTGGTTATATTAGCAAATATACAGCTAATGTCTGCATCAGGTACCAGAAATAGGTAGGTAAGGTTTTTGTTTTGTTTAACATTCCTAAAAAAATCTAAAATAGACTGCAATCTGCTAATATTTTAAACCTGTATTTATACTTCATTTCTGTTTTGTTATTTGCTGGATGTTAAACCTACATTACTTTTTTACTCAATAACATTTTATGCAGAACCAATGAATTTTGTGCAAACATGCACTTTATTATTCTTTCGTTTTTCGTATGTCACATAAAAACAGTAATAAAGTTAACAATGTTATAAACGTTTGTTGAATTTTAACAATTTGTTGCTTTTAAATGGGTTGCATGTTAGGGGCTAGTTTACAAGAGGGTATTTAGGTACTACAATGTCTGTTTTTTTACTATTTGTATAATTAATTTAATCTTAAACTAAATTATGGGAGTTCATCATTTTGAAGTTTGTTTTAAAGTCCTAAAAATAAACAAGCACTTTTCATAACTTTAAAAAAAGTTGGTAAATTGCTGAATATAAACAGTGTCTTCACACATACTATAAGTGGCTCCAGTTGTATTTGTATTCTATGCAGCCTGGATATTTTGTTTAAAGTGTTATACCTACATAACAGGACATGTTTCAAATATTAAAAAAAACAAAAAAAAAAAACATTATATTTGTTAACATACCAAAACTAATCTAGCTAAACAAAATTAAGAGTTTTATGAGTCTACATGATTTTCAACACACACTAATTAGTCGGGCTGTGTTCTAAAAGTTGTGTTCTAATGAAACAGAGCCATTTTCATTGGTCAATGCAAAATACAAAGTGGATTGTTTTTAAAATAGTTTTTTTACATATATATGTTTCAAAATTGAAATAAATTCAACAAAAAGCCTGTCAAGCACAATAAAATTTCCCCAATACTAGTGGATTAAATTGTTGTTATCACTAACATTTAATAGTTGGTCCTTATTTTGTAATATCTTCAAGATGGGTCATTCCATTGCTACTGGTACAGTGGTGGCACCATATGTCATAGATTTTTTAAATTTTATATGTAGAATCTCCCTGCAATTCTATGAAAAGTGATACCAATTTTACCGAAATTGGTCAAGTACTTTTTTAGATAACAGCGACTGAAAATTTGCCCTTTTTAAGCTTTTTCGTGATTGCTCATGGGTAAAATTTAATTGCAAATTTTGTTTGACCTATTATGAAGGTGTTTTAAATGGTAACTAAAACATTCCAATGCATATCAGTTCTTCAAAGTAAGCAGATTCTAAAAAGATATATTGTTGTTTGTTTTTGTATCACTACAGGCCACCAAGTGGCTAGTTTCACACATGACTATTTGTGATCCGTCATGCATGATGAAACTTTGATCGGTTATAGCGAAAAATACTCTACTTCGATTTTTCTGCAACTTAGCTTAAATGAAAGGTAATTTTCTTGGCTTTCTAGCTTCCAAATATGAAGTGGGATATTTGAGTAGAAATGACAAGATTTGATTGCTTTGTAATAGATTGCGAAAAAGCTCTATGACGCACTATTATAATGTATAATTATGAAATGTGATTGTCTGGTGCTTCCAGGAAGTCAAAAAAACTTATAGAAATCTGCTGGTACAGCAATGCACACTAGAAGCCAATACATAGACCAATAATTTTAATCAATGTATGGCAAAATTGCTATTAATTGTTTTGCGACTGAAAACTTTATGCACAGTAATAAATGTTATATTATTAAAAACGTAGATAAATCGAGTGCTATTTGTATTTAATTTACTTTCAATTAGTTTAAATTATTACCATATCTAAAGTATATAAAAAATCACTATTGGGTATTGCCTGTCATAAACATAAAATTTGTTATTGGTATAGGTCCAAAAAGTGATAATGAATTATCTGTGCTGGCAATTTTAGTTTATCTACGGGCAAGCTGATAATTATTATAACAGTGTAAGCCAGTTTTTTTATTTATAAATTCTGCACCCACTAGTGGGTTGAAAATGTGTTTTGTGTTTTTATTTGCAATTTTTCAATGGGTATTGCAATACATGCAACTTAATAGAAAGGTTGGGGAGCTAACTTTATGCAACAATATAACAAATCTGTGTTCAATTAAATGTGTTGTTTCCAAAATAACGTTTTCAGTATGTTGTCTTCAATGAAGCCTCAACATAATTTGAAAATATGCAACAGGCAGGCTTAAGTTTCGCATTAATAGAAAATTGCATGTGGATACATTGTTTCTTTTCATTAATTTGTTTTTATTTGTTTGATCATATCCCATTGTGGGTTGCATTAAAAGTGAGTCACGAACTGAAAAAGGTTGGGAAGAACTGGTCTAAAGCAACCAGACAAAAATGAAATTTAATACAATAGGTATGTTTTTAATCGTATGTTTATATTAAAAGGCAGAAAAAGATTAAAATGTCCTGAAATTGATAATTTTGGCGATCTAGATCATATAATTAAAGTGTATGATGGTTAATGATATATAAAGTAGAATTCAATTCAATTCAATTTCAATTCAATTTTTATTATTTTGGCACATAACGTTGATAAAACAGCAAAAGCAATACGATTATTTAATATGCCAGGAGGCACCGATACAACCAACAGGTTTACCAGTCAAGGTGCCCCTTTCACAATATATATTAGCAGACACAAGAGTTATTTAAACGTATTTATACTAATTATTTAAATTATTATAAGTTTTTTAATTATTTATTAGTAAGACTCTGAAAAGATCATCCGGACACCAATAAATGAAGCAGTTGAAAACAACAAATGCACATATACCAGGAAATAACCTATATCAAATAATAACGCCAAAGAAAAACAAATATTATTGGAGTAGTGAAATAGCAAGTTAAAATAATTGGAGCAATGCAGCTTTGTATTTAATTTTAAATTGGTGCAATGATAATAATTTTAAATTGATATCAATATTTCCCCATACCACTGGTCGTTGATATCCAAGTGATCTCTGCCCTAGTGATGTTTGTGCGTGGTAAAAATAATTTTCTAGTATCCTTTAACCTAGTAAAATGATTGTGTATATCAGAAATTTTAGTAAAGTAAAGGCTACATGTGGGAGGTAGAGCATTGCTGTGGAATTTGTGCATAAATTTCCCAAATTCTAATTCATATATTTCTGAAATTTTAAGTAAATGCAATTCTCTAAAAAGTGGTGTGATGTGGCTATCCTATTTGCTCAAAGTTATTAATCTAATTATATTATTATGAAGAACATTGACTGCATGAAGTGTTACTTGGGTGGCTCCACCCCATGTTAAAATGTCATACTGCAAATGGGAATGAACAAAGCTAAAATATACTAGTCTTAATGTTTCTGTATCTACATAGTGTCGCAGTTTACATATTATTCCTGAAGCCCTAGCTAGTTTTGTTTCAAGTTGTTTTAAATGTTCTTTCCATTTTAGTTTATCATCAATTTCAACTCCTAAATATTTAGCAGAATTTAACCTTTTAATTTCAGTATTGTTTATCTTTATTCTAAAAGTATGCTTTGTTACTATGTTTTGTCAGGTCATCAACAAATACGATGTTTTACAATAATTTAGGGCTAATTTATTATGCTTCATCCGAACATCTATCTTAGCTAGTTCCAAATTAATTTTACATTGTAGACTTTGTAAATCCTCATCAGAAAAAGAAAGGTATGTGTCATCAGCAAATAATTTAGTATTTAGTGTTGATGCTAGAGGGAGAACATTTATGTAAAGCGTAAAAAGTAAGGGACCTAATGTGGAACCCTGAGGCACTCCACATTTTATTGAAGTACATGTAGATTTAACTCCATTAACAACAGTAAATTGTTTACAGGTATAAATATAACTTTTAAAGAAAAAGCAAGCCATGGATTCCACAGCAATGCTCTAATCTTATTAGAAGTATTGAGTGATCAATAGGGATGTTCAAAGTAGAATATCGAATCCCGTTTATTTCGGGTAATTGGAACCGATATAATTTAACGTTTTACCGCCGACCGTCGCGCCTAATTGTACAAACGCGTGTGGTAAGTTGGCCTGTCGCTGCGGCGACCAATTTATAGAGATTGCTTTAAATGTAACCAGTTAGTGTAGCGTCAGCTTTTTTCGGGCGACCAAGCGACCAATTAGTTCGTCTAATAATTAGGTGTCAATCAAGCATTATTGGGCGAGCGACTAACGTGCAATTTCAGGTGGGGAGTTCCAATTTCCCTAAATGCGTTAAGTTGCAAACGTAACATTACGTTGTAAGAGGTGCTGGATGTAACCAAATGCGCTATAGGGTTACTTAAGGTCAACTTTAGGCCAATATTCAGCGAGGTTATACAGTAATGCACAGCGTAATTGTCAAGTATTCGTTATGTCAATAGTAACTTATTCTTTGCAGTACATTATTATTTGACTGCATAACAACAGATCATTTTAGTCAAAAAAAGAAGCACAAAAACCCAACAATGCTTTAAAAACAGGGCCGAATTGCTAAAGAGTTCTGTGTTCGGTGTTGCATTGTACTCACTATTGGCAAAAATATAAGTTTTGGCAACAACCTGAACAGTGGACATATTACAGTTTACTCAACTGCTTCAAATGACAGTTTCAAGAATTGTTAAACATATGGGAGATTTTTTTTATTATAATGTACACATGTTAGCAAAAAATCGAGGTTAAATAATTTAATAAAATTATGCTAGGATTCAATATTCTGGTTTCGTTATTCTAGATTCGAAACCTATTATTCTAGAATACCTTGGTATTCTACTTTGAACATCCCTAGTGATCAACTGTATCAAATGCTTTTGATAAATCTTAGAAACACAGCACATGTAACAAGGCCTATCTATTTTACCTAAAAGATCTTCATAAATATCATATATTGCCAAATTGGTTGAATAATCGCTTCTAAATACATATTGATGATCAGAGACAAGGTGAAATTTCTTAAAATAATTTACCAACCTTCTGTGCAGTAATTTTTCAAAAAATCTTGTAAAGTTGGGCAATAAAGAAATTGGTCTATAGTTTGTGCAGTTTTCTTTGTCCCCCATTTTAAATATAGGTGTAACTTGAGCAACCTTTAGAGAGTCTGGGTACACCCCTTGAAGAATGCATTGGTTGTATAGATCACTAAGCAAAGATTTTGCTATTTTTATAAATTTGATGGGAATATCATGAACAGGTGAAGCTTTTTTATAAGGAATTGAGGAAATAATTTCTTCCACTTCCTCCGAAACAATAGGAATAGGAAAAAAAGATGACGATGCTGCCTGTGGCAATGCTGGAGGTGTAGATGGGGGTGTGAAGCCATTTTACGCCCTATGTTGGAAAATAATTTATTAAAAGTTTCACAAATTATTTGAGGATTGTCTGTTGTATTATTGGAATCTATATGAATCCGAGATGGTGTTGTTTGTTTATTAGATTTATTTTTTAAAATATCATTAATTATCTCCCAAGTATGTGCTGAATTGTGTTTATGTTTCCTAATTAAATTTTTATAATGAATTCTTTAGCTGATTTAATTATGTGATTAAGTTTGTTTCTATATCGTTTGTACTGTAAATAATATTATTTTGATACTTCTTAGCTATGGTAAACATTTTTTTTTTTTTTCTTAATTGAAACTAAAATGCCTTTGCTTATTCATGTTTTTTCTTTAATTTAACTTGTTTTCTTGTGATATTTCACTCTGGAGCTGGGGCGGGCAACTTCTCCAGTCGGCGGGCCTGATATGGGAAACTGAAGTACTTGGCGGGCCGGATTCCTGATCGATATATAAATTGGACTGCCATGGCCTACATGTTTTGTCGCATAATGGCGGCTAATGTTCTACTCTTTGAACAGGGCAACACTTTCATTGCCCTGTAAACAACTGATATTTTATTGCTGACTTAAAAAAGTACTTTGGCATCCAATCTTTGTTAAACTTTACGTTTCACGGCAAAATCCAAGGAATAATATTGATGTTTACTCTAAATCTAAACACACAATATGGGCCGCGGGCCACATTATTATGTAAAACCCGAAACTGTCTACGGGACGCTCAAAATCCTATCGCGGGCCGGAGCCATATAAAACTAAAAGTTGCAATAAATTTATTAAACTAATCATTAATATCACCACTGTCACATTTGGGTAAATTATTTAGGAGGTCCACTAGAAAATTGTCAGCAGAAAATTTTCTTATGTGGGTTTGTAGTGCTTAGTTAAATATTTTATAATAATAAATGTAGGAAGGTGATCAGAAATATCTTTTAGGGCTATACTGGGGATTATTCCATTGGTTAAGTCATTACTATAGATATGGTCTGGTAGTGTGGCACTGTTTGTAGTGATTCTTGTTGGCTTACTCATTAGGCAGTTACAACCATAGCTATGTAGAATATCAAAATAATTTTGGACATTTTTTTCCTTGTTCTGTAAAAGATCTATATTATAATCTCCTAAAAGATAATATGTGTATTTGCCACTGTTAAGAAAGTGTAAGATTTAAAAAAAATATTTTTCAAATTGTCTAATATTGCATCTAGGATGTTTGTATATTACACCTAAAATATATAATTTATTATTAATTTTAATTTCAACCCATAAACATTCGCAATCGTTAAGATTCATACTAATATCAGATCTAACATGGAACCAAATGTTATTATTTATGTATAACCCTACACATCCAGCATTGGTTGCAGCATCAGAATGAATGAAAGTGTAATTAGCTATGTCTATGTTATACATAATTTCCTTATTTAGCAAAATTTTCGTTTCACTAATGGCAATGATATCAGGGGGGCATCCATCATCTCCAAAAGCTGCTCAAGATGAAACATTTTTTTTTATACTTCTTATGTTAATATGCATAATAGAAAAACAATTTTTTTCGTTTGCTACAAATAACTGATTTAATAAAATATCATCATAGTAGTTACATCTATTATCATCTGATAAACCTTCAAAATTTTTATTTTTTATGAAGAAACACCAAGGTTTTTTTAAAGTAGTAGGATTATAAAAAACAAACCTAGAATAATTTAACTTGCTACTATTATGTTTATTATTAGTTTAGAGAGGGGGAGTTATGTACATTAACACCATACAATAGGAAGATATAGGCATAGATGTTCATTTTGGCAAACAAAGATACTGAATCCAGAATATATATCTAGATACTGAATCCAGAATATAAACTCCTAGGACAACTGAGTGAAATTATTCAACCTTGATTTTGTTTGGGCTAGGGATTAATCTTAATATACCCTACAGGGCTCACAGTCACAGCAAAATAAATAACCAAACAATTTGTTCACATGTGTAAATTATAATAAAATCTACCAAATGTTTAAGATTCTTAACAACTATCATTTAAAGCAGTTGTGTTAACTGTAATACATGTCCAGGTTGTTGCAAAAACCTAATATTTTTAATGCAACACTACACAATAAACTCTTGTCAGATCGGTCCTGCTTTCTTAAAACATTGTTGTGCATCAGTTCTACTTTTTTTTACTAACGTGATCTGTTAACCAATACTTAACAAATTATGCTTTGTGTACCTCGCTGAATATTGGCCTAAAGTTGACCTTAAGGGCATTTTGTCCAAAGCCATAATGTTATACAAGGAAATGTTACTTTTGCTACTTAACACAGTTAATGAAATTGCTCTGCACCTGGCATTACATGTTAGTCGCTCGCCCAATTAAGGCTTGATTGACACTAAATTATTAAGTAAAGGTTATGCGAGACCCAAAGCAATTGGTTGCCCAAAAAAACGCTGACACTGCATTACAAGGCTAAATTTAAAGCAAGCAGTTTAAATGTGTCACTGCAGCAACAGGTCTTTATCTTAACTTGTCACTTGCTTATGCACAATTAGGTACAACCATTGGTGGTAAAACATCAAATTATTTCCGTTCCAACTACCCAAAATAAATCACAGCACTTGGATTCAAATCCAAGAATTCAATATTTTACTTTGAACATTCCAAGGATATGTTCCTGGGGTCATCCCTAAACAATTGTTTCAAATACCCTTTTTTTAAGTTATTAATATTATGAATACACTTTTTGAAAAACACTATGCTTTCTTGCTATGGTAGCAAGGTGTAAGCAAATTCGAGCTTACAATGTAATTCAAATACATTAACTTTGAACTAAGAAAGGTAGTTAAATACGGCTGATATATGCCAAAAATGAAATTATAAAATTATTTGCACTATCTTTACCTCAGAATCTGATTCCACACTTGGCAGCTTTTCATTGACACCTGATATTACAGTACCCCAATCTGAGAAAGTTTCATTTTTAATATCCTGCATTATAATACCTACAACAAAAAGTATGTACTAAAAATATTTAAAGGTTTGTAATTTTACTTTTTTTTAATAATGTTTTTTTTTAACTTTTTTACTAGAACAGTTTTCAATAACGGAACATTTAAATATAACATATGATATACGTTAATGAAAAATCGGGCTTGATCTATAAAAATATTTATGCTTAACAAAAACAAATTATATTAAATTTAGAAATAATTACACCCGAATTTTTTTAAAAAAAGAACAAAGATTTTTTCGTTATATTTTTATAAATCTTTCTTCGTAATAAATGCTGCATTACTATTTGTGAGATTTTACTAGATTTTAATGAAGCTTCAATTGCTTCACAAAGGTTTGCTCAGATATACTTTTGTAAAACTGGAACTTGTGTATTTTGCAACGGTTGTAGCCTATTGCTTGGTTTAATAGTGTTAGAACATTATAACAATAGGAATATATTAAGTTACATGTCTGCTGTTGGATTATCACCAAACATCCTGACTGCTTAACCAATGAGTGGCCACTTTATATCACTAAAGGAGATTAGCAAAGGTTTAGTTTACAATTCAAAATTAGACATTTTTCAATATTAATTTTGTTGTTACCAACACCAGTTCATTATCTCGTGATTATTTAAAATTTAAATAAATAAATAATTTTGGCATCCAAAAACTAATCCCAAACGAAAAAACCCCAACGCTAACCCGCATCCTAAAACAAATGATTTGTGTTGCGGTAGGATTCTAGACCAGCGCCAAAACATTAACTATTTCAGTTAGTTACGTAGTCCAATAATAAGCAAAAATGTCTGGATTTATATATTTTTTGCTGCGTTCAAATTTGAATGCTGCCATTAGAACGGGCTCTAACGACCAAATAGCTTCTCTTCCTGTTCTTAACAACAAAGTCAGTAGACCGTATCTATAAATATTGTTACGTCATATACAATAATTTAAATTCAATTTTATTACACCAATGATATCGTGCTGTTATAACACCGACTCGATTATTAAAAATTGATCTACGACTGTTTAAAGATATTTTTCTGTTCAACTACAGCTACAGGCACTAGTACTGCTAAATAATCTTAGTTTACTTAAAATTTCTAAATTGGTAGTAGACCTGGCCCGCATCCGCACGTTAGGTTACAATTTACGAAGATGTCGATTTACCTTTTAACAACCTTTAATGTCGACTTTTTCTCTTTTTGTTGTAATCACCATTAAACTATATATGTAAAACATGGGCGCCCGCAAGGGGGCACTTGAAAATCAGAAGATTAAGATGTCTATTTGTACTATGACGTCAATTTATAACCTCATTTCGATTTTTTTTGCCTACCGTGGTCCACGCGAGGCAAAAAAAGAATTATGGATCCGTGGTAAAAAAAAGTTTAAGAACCCCTGGTTTAGGTTGACTGATTAGCAAGTGTGTATTCGACAATTGACAACGCTAAGTCAAACCTTCTTTCTTTTTTTTCGCTAAAAAACGGCGAGTTCGCAGTATGTTCCTGCAGTATGTTCCTCGCTGTTCGGTCTCTGCGCTAATATCCGATGTTGGTGTGACATCGACATTTGTTTAACTGAAGCCGATTCTTAAAAGGAGGTATAATGGTGACTGTCGTGCGCGTTTCAAAGTCTCCATTTTCAAGTAATGTTTATGCTCTTTAAGCATACCGTACTCTTAGACCATGTGCTAAGTGTGCAATGGACACAACTTATTTTCCCTCAACCGCAGCTTGTAATTTAGCTGACTTGGCACACAGCTCGGCGCAGATGTTGCGCTAATCGTGGCATAATACCACCCGAAAGAAACGATCTTCGTTTAGTATTGCAGGTGATGACAGACGTGCTTGTAAATTTGAAAACTGCGCTGCTGATGCCTGGTCGAATTATGTGTGAATTTACCACAATTAAACATACATATTTCACGGTCTTGGTTTGCTTTTTTGCCTGAAGTTAACGATTGCACACCGTGATTTCGCAAGCTGGCGCCTGACATGATTGTAGACGACGCACGTGCTCGCTTTTGTTGAACGTATTTGGCTGTTTCTGATTAGTTCTTGCAATCACAATAGTATGGCGTTATACTTTCATTGTTTTATGGCGTCATTATTCATTGACGTCAGACGAAAAATAGTTCCCTAAGTTGAAAATTCAAGTCCCCCCTTTTTGATTTTATGGCTACGCCCCTGATTGCCCTCCCACTCTGGAAAATTTTCTGCTGGCGCACCTGGGTATATATTTATATAGGTTATACTCATTCAATGCGTCATGAAAAGATACAGTATTAGAGTTTTGAAAAAGCGTTAAGTTTATATTTTGATTTCAAATTCGGAAAATAGAAAAAAAGGTTAGCGCTTTCAAAACAGCAAGATAGCAATTGGTTTGCGGGTCAATGTTCAATCAAACAGTCGATCAAACAATACACGACTTTTGAAAACCCTATTAGATTTAAATACCGCCGTGATGTTTCCTTGTTCACAGTACGTTTAATCATTTCGAGAAGGATGGCACAAGGCGGTCAGCGAAAAAACTGGCGATTCTTGTTTAGTTTGATTTCGTGTTTTGTTGGAGCAGGCCTGCACAAAATAAAACCACACTTTTGTCCCGAGTTTTTATAATAAAACAATAACCCGCAGAAACTTCAATTATTTCAGACAAGACTTAGGGTAGCATGTAGGAGTTTTAGGGGTTTAGGGGTCAGCCCCCTACCGGGTTTCTAACTTTTTAACCCAACTTAGCGGCAGTAATATTTAAATCGTTCTTCCAACCCTAGGCCAACTTATCAGTATTCCTTAAAAAATTTCGCTTGGTCCGCTTCACCATTACCAATCTGGCGCTCGTAGAGTGCGGAGCGAAAAATGGCAAGCAGAGCAAGTTACGCTCAGGCAGTGAATAAAAATGCGGCCAGCTTTAAGAGGCCGAATTGCTTAAGTATGACGACAGTTAATTTATTGAAAAGAGACGAAATTCTGAATCTTATAAAAAGTATCGATTATCCGCTGAAGAAATTAGTTGGGATTGCAGAAATGCGAGGCCAAAACGTCGACATAACTTGCACCAATAGACAAAATGTTTTGGAACTTTACACAAAGCTATGCGCAGCAGAATCAGTAAAATTTGTTAAACTCCACGAAAATGACAAGATTAACATCGCAGTTGGCTGGGTGCCTATCCCTTTCCCCAGTGAACTCATAGCCGAGGAAATATCGGCAAAATATGGAAAAGTTGAAAAGGTGACACACAGGAAGGACAAGGTTGGGTTGCTAACCGGAATGAGAATCTTGACAATGAATTCAACGGACGTGGAAGAAAACCCTTTACCAAGTTATATTAGGATGGCGGACTTTTACGTAACATATCATGGGCAAGTGTTCACTTGCAAGTATTGTGACGAGAAAGGTCACAAACAAGCAAACTTTCCCAAACGTCAAAAAGATTTTCCTCGGCTAGTAAAAAGACAAGAAGAGCATAAGCAAGCCAAAGCACACGGAGAGACAAACGATAACGCAGATGCCCCCCAATCTAGCGCTGGCGTCAACAACGCTGATAACAATCCACACTCTACAACAGCCGTAAGCAGCATTCTAAACGATGCTGATAAGAACTCTCCGGACTTCAACTCTGAAAACAACGCCAACATCAAGTCAAGCACACCGAAGCTTACCAACAACTGGTCAAGGAAAAGGCTGCAACGAAGCCCAGACGAGCTTCCTAACAGCAAATCTATTAGCCTATGTGCGACCAGAATTTCGCTGACATGCCCTGGCTGCCAAGCTGAAGCTGTGGTTTCGGCTCAGTCGAAAACTTTCGTTTGCTGGAGTTGTTCCAACAAGTATTCCGTAGCAATGAAGTGCTGCACGGACGAGTTATTTCTGGTCGAAGAGGGTAAAGAAACATGTCAATGTCCTTCATGCGAAGGGACATTGAGACGTATGCCGTGCTGCGATGAGCTCCAGCCAGAATACAAGACGAAGGAAGATGTGCTTGAGTGCATACAGTGCGAAAGGTACTCTGTTGTCTGTAATTGTTTTACTGTTAACTCGCTACCTAAGGTTACCATGTGTAAAGCGTGTAGTAATACCCATTGCAAGTATAAGACAGTCAACTGTAGTTGCGGGAAAAAGCATTACTCTCTTATGGGCCCCAATAAAGCGTTTAGATGTGATTGTGGCATGGAGTACGAGTGGGACATTGATATTGGTGTCGAACGCGTTTAAATACTATTTTTATGTCTTTAAATATGATTTCACACAATGTTCAAGGTTTAAACATTGCTATGAAAAGAAAATCGATTTTTAATTTTTTACGTCGTAAAAAGTGTCACGTTGCCCTTTTGCAGGAAACCCATGGTAGTGCTAAGCACGAAAAGTTATGGAGTATGGAATGGAGAGGGGAAGCGTCTTGGGCGCACGGCACCTCAAGCAGTGGAGGGGTGGCAATACTAATCGACAAAATCTTATCCTATTCCGTCTCAGGCACAAGGGCAGACCAAGAAGGTCGATACTTAATGGTTGATATTACGATAAATGCAACCCCAATTGTAATTGTTAATGTTTACGCGCCGAATAAGGACGATCCAGAATTTTTCATTAATTTATTCGCCGTACTTGACAGCTTTTCCGATGCCCCAATAATCATGGGAGGGGACTTTAATCTAGTTCTGGACAATGTCCTAGAACAAAATGGAAGTAAAAAACATCGGAACCGAAAAGCAAGAGAAAGTCTTTTGCAATATATGACACATTACAAACTAACAGATATTTTTCGCCACAAATTTCCAACCGTTAAAAAGTTCTTAAGGCTTCAGAAACTACCAGCGGCATCATCGCGTTTAGATTTCTTTTTAATTGACGGATCTCTCGTCGAAAACTTTAAAAATGTAGACAAAGTCCCCGGTATAATGTCCGACCATAATATAGCAACTCTAGGGGCTGACATTAACCCAGCACCACGCGGTAAAGGCTACTGGAAATTTAATACATCACTATTAAATGACCAGCGTTACAAGGATAAAATAAGAAAGGTAATCACTTATTATAAAGCAGAAAACCATATAGGCGAAACCGACCCATATGTAAGATGGGACGCTTTGAAAGCAGTTGTTCGGGGAGAAACTATTAGATATGCGGCCGAACTAAAACGAAGGCTAAATATTAAGCAAATCGATTTGGAAAAACTGATTGGCGAGACGCAAGACGCTATTTTAAAGAACTCTGAAACAGAGTTAGGCCCCTTGCACGAAAAATTGTCCAAACTTAAATCGGAACTCGACCAACTAATGCTGCGCCAAACTAAAAGCGCCATAATGCGAAGTAGGGCTCGCTGGGCAGAGGAGGGCGAGAAAAATACAAAATACGTTTTAAATTTGGAAAAAAGACATTGCGAAAAAAAGGGTATTAACAGACTTTTTGTAGATGATAAAATAATAACTGACCAAAACAACATTTTGGACGGTCTAGTTGACTTTGACAAGCAACTCTACAAACAAAACGGAGATCTATTGAACAAAACCTTAATCGCCTCAAAATTATAAACACTAAATCTCCCAAAAATTAAGGCAGAACAATCAAAACTATTAGAAGCGGAAACAACAGAAGCGGAATTCTTCACTGCTCTCTGCAACATGGGTAAAAATAAATCCCCTGGGCTAGACGGTTTTCCAGCAGAGTTTTATATCACCTTTTGGGACAATATCAAATGCATCTATATGGCAGCTTGGCGACATACAGTAAATACAGGTAGGCTATCAGCTTCTCAGTCAGAAGCAGTGGTAACTCTACTTCCCAAAGCTTATAAAGATCATCTTCAACCGGGAAATTTTAGACCGATAACGCTTTTGAATGTAGACTACAAAATTGCTTCAAAAGTAGTTAACACCAGGATCCGAGGGGTACTAAACGACATTATCTCGCCTGCGCAAAATGGTTTTATTCCAAAACGATACATAGGAACTAATATTCGTCTTTTGTTCGATATCATTGACTGCGCCGACTATTACGATATACCTGGCGCGATACTGTCTTTAGACACGTTCAAGGCCTTTGACACGGTAAACTCGGACTTCATATATACAGCCTTAGCTGCTTTCGGGTTCGGGGACAAGATTATTAAATTGATCGAATGTTTTTACCTAAATCCTTCGTGCGTAATTGTTAACAACAACTTTTTATCAAAATCGTTTAACGTTGAACGTGGCGTACGCCAGGGAGACCCTCTCTCTCCAACTTTATTTGTCCTGTGCATTGAATGCCTTGCCGCTGCGTTAAAACAGGGCCGCCAAAACGGCATCACAATAAATGGCAAAGAATTTAAAGTGTCCCTATTTGCTGACGACAATACAATATTTCTATCGGGTAGTGATCAGGATTTTACAGAAGTCTTTCGGATTATTGACGACTTCGGCGAAATGTCAGGCTGCAAGGTCAACATGTCCAAATCAAACGCCTTTTTTATCGGAACAAATCGTGAAAACTGTCACAAACCCATGAAACAAAGTGGTCTTCTATGGCCATCAGGCACTATTAAATACTTAGGCGTTGAAATTCCCACTAGCTCGAGTAACGACGCCGATCTAATTGAAAAAAACTTCACACCACTTCTGAAAAAAATTAAAATAGTATCAAATATTTGGTCCGCGAGGGGTCTCTCTCTTCTCGGAAAAATAACAGTTATCAAGACCCTCATGATACCAATCTTAACCTTTTAAATGAGTGTTGTCCCGGTTAATATACCCAAATGCTTATCTCAAAAGTTAAACGAATCCTCTTTACATTCTTATGGGGGTCCAAATGGGAGAGGGTGAAAAGAGAGACTTTGAGTGCGAGTATTGCAAATGGGGGGTCAGGAATGATCAATATAGATAATTACTTGTTACCCTTACATACGAAATGGATCTCTAAACTACTTGACGAAAACGCGGAAGCTGATTGGAAACAAATCGAAGGCCCCTTTATCCAAGGTAACAGATTGGAAGCGCTTCTTAATGATAACATAGGAACAAACAATGCAATTACAAGGCATATACTCTCCATGCGAACATTACGTTGCGCAATAACGGCGTGCAAGCAACTCCTGGAAATCATAGATACAAAGTCAAACAGCCGTCCGCTTTGGCTAAACAAAAAAGTAAAGTACCACTCAAATGTTTTTTTCATGCCATCACTTATAGATTTCAATATAATTTTCCACCAGGATTTATTGAATATAAACGGCCAATACCTACAATATGACGCATTGGTAAATAAATTTAACTTTACTCCTAACAACACAGATTTTGTCCAATTTATAAAATTATTATCGAGTCTCCCAGAAGACTGGGATTCGGGTAGCGCAACAACGTCCCGATCTATAGAACCCAAACATTAAAAGTATTTATCCAGCAGTATAACTTCACCAAATCGGTTTACGAAAAAATATAAACAACAATCCTCTTTCTTCCAAAAGCTGAATTAGAATGGCACCGGACCTTAAGTTGCGGGAGTTCTCGTCTGCCATGTGAAAAAAATTACCGCAACCTCTACAATTCAACAATAGAAAACAAACTAAGGAGCTTTAAGAAAAAGTTTTAACTTAGGCGCAATTGTTACAAATGACTCCCTTTATTCGTTTGGTAAAACCTAATCTAACCAATGTACTTTTTGCTGAAAGGCCACTGCAACCCTGTACCACTTGTTTTATTTGTGTCCTGTTACGTGTCTATATACTAGGAAAACATGAGTGCGTGGTTAAGTACTAAACTATGAATATCGTGTGTTTTTTCCCGCGAGCAATTGCTCTTTGGAGTGCAAAAATGAACCATGCAAAACATTTGTGAATTGTGTCCTTTTATGCGCGCGATACGTTATTTATCAATGTAAATATGCCGAAGCTGTCCCGACTATGTTACGCTTTCTTATGATGTTATCTTCTGTGCGAACTTGCGAGCGATCTTCGGCTTTAAAAAGAGGAAGTATGACAAAACACAAAAGTAAATGGTCGTTAGCTGCTTGAGAGCTCTACTATTTTGATTTGTTTTTCTTGTTCGTTTTTCGCTATTTATTTTATTAATAAAACAAAAAACAAAACATTGGTCCGCTTTAGTGGGCTTTCTTTAGCCGTAAATTGTAAATTGCCAAGCACCCAAGAGACTGGCACTCGCTCCTCCCTGTGGAGATTGGCCGCGGCAGTAAGGGGTAGTTGCAGCGGTTAGGGGTGTTTATATTTAATAAAGAAATCATACAGTTCAACCGACGTTCACAAATAGTATAACATACAGAAATACCGTAACATTGTGATAAGCTTCATTTGTATGGGGTTCGAGAACCGTGTCACCAGATTGCATCATCAGCTGAAGGTTAGCTCGAAAGTTTCACAGGTATTAGAGTACAATTTCCGGCCCAAACATATTTTTGCTTGCAAAAATAAGTCAAGGAAAATTTGCACACGTTATAGTGTCACAAACACAATTCCGGTTCCCGTGGCCAAACGCATCGCTCAATAGTTACATAAAAGGGCTGCAATAATTAAATTTGTAAAATATACCGGTAACCTAAAGTAACCAACTAACCAAAGTTTCACAGGCCTATATCGGTTTGCAAATTAACCCTGGTAAATAACAATGATTTAAAAAAAATCGGTATTGTCTTTTTTGTCGTAATTTTGTGGCTCGATATTATTATCAGACATACCGTAGGCTGGTTGTATAGATGGTCTTTGTGGTTTATGTGGACGACAACCCCTCAAGACCTTAAACTAGGGGAAGAAATCATAAAAGTGCTTTTAGCTTTTAGTTCTACACTTCTATATGGCGGGTGCAACATCTTCTAAACAGGACGGGTTGTTTTGGGTGTATTTCAGACTTATTTTTTAGTTTTTGGCCCTATAGAAAAGATATAAATAATTTCATATATGACGTAGGGTCGTAGGGTGCTATGTAAATGGTGTTTTGGGACTTGTAATTGGGGGCGAAACTTTTGAATTTTGTATTAATTCTTCGAAGTATTTCTTTGTGATCTTGACTCCACAAATATACAAGCTTTTTGTAGACTACAAAGTTATCTTGTGAAGGAGTTACATTGATGTTTTCCAGGTGCGTTTTGGTTTTTCCAAAGTGTTATATAATCTCTTTGGCTTGTTCAGATTACGTCATGGACACCACAGTAGTGCATCTTATATATTGTTGCCGACTACTAATTGTACTGTTAGCTTGTTTCTTTTATTTCATATGAGAAGTTCAAAGTAACTTCTATTCTAGACAAAGGTTTAGAGTCGCTACAGTGATAAGCTACACAAAAAAGTCACGATTCAAAGTGCGCTCAAGATCGCGTTTATTTTTTATTTCTATTATAGCCTATTTACTTATCTACTTTGCTTAATTATGTCGATTAAACAGTTTTTCTTATTAAACTTGTTTTATTCATTTCAAAAGATTAATACGTGAGTTTAACTTTATTTTGCAGCATGCAGATCACTGATCTCTATAATTTAAAAAAAATGTAGGTGAGTTTTACAGTCTAAAGTGTTTTAAAACTTTTCTACTGTTTCGCTGCCGTGATCGATTTTGACTTTGTTTTCGCCCTAAATTAGTCTTCGGAAAAGTTATTGTGATAGTAAAATGTTTGATGTGAAGATTTGAAAAAAAACTTGTCGAGGAGGAAAGTGTTTTCGATCTTATCTAGGAAGGAGTAATGGCTAAGATGAGAAATCTTGGCATTTGTGTAAATCGTCAGTACAACAAAAGAAACATCTTAGATCCATTAATGCAAAAATGCTTTATTCATTTGTAGACTATTGTTAATACGTAAGCAACTAGTTTTTGTTATTTGAAAAGATGGGCATCCCTCAAGGTTCTGCTAAACAACATTGAACGAAATAAGGTTAAAATATGAGTGTATTATAACAAAAGCTGCATGCTGCTGCTGCTGGAGTAAATAAATGAAGAATTCCTTTTGCATACTGAATTTAAAAATGGTATTTACAGACATGTACCTGGGCCGTCCGCTAAATATTTTTCTGTTTCTAACACAGCTTATACATACCCATTATTTAAGACACATAAGCTATTGGAAGAACAACTACATACAATCGAAGCAATTAATATTCCAAATCGATTTTTACAAGCAGCAGGTCAAATAACAGGCTTATATGTGAATTGGTTAAGCAAGCGTTATCCGCGGCCCTAAGCAACATACTAATTTCGGTGTTAAAGGAAGAATTTTACTTACTCAACTCGTTGTATTCTGTTTGCCAAGCGTACATACGGAGTACAATGGCTCTTACTACAAGCAAATAAACAGACTTGTAACAGGCGACAATCATTCCGTTTCAGTTTCCAATATATCCGCCCATTATATCATTCAATCTCTTGAGGATGTGATCACCCCTGTCCAGTTTTTTACAAAAGGTAAATAGACGACGTGGATATCTTCATGAACAGACAACACTATAGACCAGTGCATGGTTCTCAACCGCCGGTCCGCGGACCGGTGCCGGTCCGCGTCAACTTTACTGCCGATCCGCCAAATAGATTACAATTTTATATCTCAGTTGCAAAATGCAAGATTGTTTATCAAATTTAGAACTTCGCCAGTTCCGTAATTTGCAGCATTGTGACATAACACGCATAGAGTTGATGGTCTATTTTAGACTTTATCATACGTCACAATTCTGCAAGTGTTGTGCCCAAATATTTAAGAGTGGGCTTCAGCTCGTTTAAGTCTTAAAATTTAAGACCAGTTATTTGTAAAAGCTAAGAAGACTTTTAGTTGCATACTTTTGTTGTAATTACATTTTGGTTTGATTTTTGAAGGTCCACCGGTCCACAAAATTGGTTTTGAAATTTTACCGGTCCGTAAGCTAAAAAGGTTGAGAACCACTGCAATATAGACAGAAGTTCTCTTCAAATAGGATTTAAACATAACGGCCTATCTCTTACGTTTCGAAAGGTATCAACTGCAGAAGAAGAAAAGGCTATGGAATTTCTCGTTGTTAATCACATTATGACAAAACTCTCACCAAAAGGTATTACAAGAGATTATTCTAAACGAGCGGTCGCCATTTTCTTAATGGTTCGTCACATCACCCACCATCAGTTTTTAAATCTATTGTTTTTGGCGAAGCGATTCGCATGCGCCGCTTAAACGAATTGGGTGTGGATTACAAAAACAGCCTTAATAGGTTAAAGCAAATATGTTAAGTTCTGGTTTTCATTGGGGAGTGACGGAGAACGTACTACACATCGCAGAGGTTTGGAAAGAACGTTTTGGGTCAAAAGTTAAAACAAAGCCTCAAAATCGCATTATTTGGGCTACAGCTTTTCCATCGCGCATTTCGTTAATCCAAAAGGATAAAGCGATGGAGCCCTTTGCCTGCATCGCATATAAAGACCCCACATTGGTACATTTTCTCACCAATTTTATTGAAATGTCGAGGATGTAGACTGGCAATAAAATTGGTTCTTTAAGTCCATTCGGCAAATGTTCTCTTTGTGGCAATTTTAGCAAACAGCAAACCATGGTGCCACACACTACTGTTTTAATTACACCTATAGGTAGTGTGCGGCTACGTCAAAATTTGACGTGTAGCCATTACGGCATTTATGCGGCCACCTGCAAGAAGTGAGGCAAGCAGTAGGTATGTCGGTCAAAACCAAGTTTTCCACACGTTGGAATGCTCATCGAGCAACTTCAAAGACGTTTGACTATTAGGCCAACAAGCAACAACGACCGAGCTGCGCTCTTACGGCACTATGCAGATCAGCATAAAAGAAAGCCGCACTTTCACCAATGTTTTATTGTTGCATTCGTACAAATGCCGCCAGTCAATCTTTTGGATATTTTTGAAGATAATTGGCTTAATAAAATCGAAGCCGAAATAAATATCCAAAAAATGATACTACCACGCGTGAGGTAAGTTTTTTTGCTCAGGGCATGGTTTTGTTCCTCTTTATTTTTTTCCAACAGTATTTGCTCTGTGACACCGTTGTCTAACATGCTTATCAGTTGCGTGTTCCTTTTCTTTCTTTCCGTTTTTTTCACGCTATTGTCGCTTAATTGTTGCCATTGGATAAGTTGTTGTTTTTGTATCTGATATCTGCAGGTATTTCATGATTTTATACGCAATTTTATATTTTTAAATTTTCGATTTTACTTTTTAACTAATATTATTGGCATTTTTACATGTTTGCTTTTTGTACAGAAACTGATGATACCTTATAGGCAAGGAATCGAACCGTTCGACTTTCCCGGTTCAGGTTCGGTTGTAAGTAATTTAATGGGTCAATAAATGTAGAGTTACGTGAATATTTATACTTTTCCATAAAATTTCGAACATGGAGTAACTTGACTCTGTAAAATACAAGTTATGACGTCATGTTGGAGTGAACCGCTTTTGTTTACAGGTTCGGGTTCGGTTAAGGTTCATGTTCTTTCATCGAATTATTCGGTTTAATTCCGGTTCAGGTCCTTGAAATCTTACAAAAAACGGTTCAGGTTCGGTTACGGTTTGGAAAAAATAGACTCCAAACCGGTTCATAAAGTTCCGGTTCGGTTTCGGTTCGACTCCCTGCTTACAGGCGAAATACATATTTCTGTAAAATTTTAGGAAACTATTTTATGTTTTATCAGTTTTTATAAATAGTCCTAACATCGATCTTACCCACGGAGTCGAACCGAACCCGAAACGGAAGTTTATGAACCGGTTTTGGGCGATTTTTTCCCGAACCGTAACCGAACCAAAAAACGTTTTTCGTAAGTTTTTAAGGAACCGAACCGAAACGGAACCGAATATTTTGAAAGAATCTAAACCTAACCAAGGGATTCCCAACCTTTTTACGATCTCGTACCACTTGGACGCTCTGTAGTGTCACGCGTACCACTTCTTGTAGAACAGGGGTTCTTAACCTTTTTTGTATGTTTTACACCTTTAACAAAGATGAATATCAGATTTACCCCCCCCATTATATAAAATAGTTCTCATCTATTAGAAAAAGAAAAGTAACAAATTACATCAGGTATAATCATAGCGACGGGTTCCCTTGCTTTTGGCAACGAGTTGTTGTCAAAACATTCCAGTTTGGTTTATTTTTTTCATTTCAGTAATAATCAGTCCATGAGTTGTTTAAAGCTTTAATCATTGGACTAAAAAGATGAACAATAAACTAACTTGGCCAGTTAAGCCGTACCCAGTGACAAAATTAGGCAATCACATGTATAGCCAGCACTGAAATTTCAAAAAGTGTATCGGAACTTTCAAAACTGCTCGCAGACACGTTACCTTAATCCAGTGGTCTCCAATCTTTTAAATAAGCGACCCCAATTTAAATAAGATGTAATCAGAATTTACATTGCGACCTCATTTTGAATACAACTATAGACGGGGGTACGGTTGTTGTTTATTTTGTCAGGGGGTATACTTCAAGGTTTAGTGTTATTTCTTTTTTATTTTATTTATTTTTTTTTTTATTTTTTTTTTTCAATATTTTTATTTTTTAATATTTTTATTTTTATTTTTTTTTGATTTATTTTTTTTTATTTTATTTTTTATTTTTTATGTTTTATTTTTATTTTTTTTTTCATTTTTTTTTTTTTGTCTATATTTTTTATTTTTCAATATTTTGTAATTTGTATTGTGTATTTTATATTACATATTTTGTTTTTCATTTTCCTTAACTTGTTTCTGCAAGAAAAAACAGATATGGGCTGAAAAATTCCCCACTTAACTTATGCCTTTGATGCGAAAGGGGTTCAAATATGGCGTGGATTTTGGGAAATGATCGAAACATATATTACCTCTTTTTGTATTACCGCGACAATACGATGAAATACGATTTAGAGAATATTTGAAAAAAACGTATTTGGAGAATATTTGCTATTTGCACCTGTATATGGTATGTTACTCCAATCCAACATATCAACACACAATTTTAAGTTGTGTAGGCCTGGTGTTGATATGTTGGATTGGAGTTGCCACCAGATTTCGCATTTAAATCTGTGGCGGTAAAATAAGCTGTTTCTTAAGAGCATTAAGTAATTTTACTAAAGAGAAGCCTCTTTTTAAAATGGAAGTCGCGCGAGCCCAGTTTTGGACGAGTCACTTCGCACAATGAAAGTCTCACGCGCGGGACAATGAAGCGCAGCGGCGTTCAGTCGCTTCGTCACTTCACAAGCTGGACAAAGCAAGCGAATATGAACGAATTCTGTATAAAAGTTTTTCTGCTGCTAGATGGCAGTCGTTAGCTACAAAGTGCTAAAACGCAATATTTCAGGTTTTTGCCCCCCAAGCAAAGGCCCCTGGGGGTGCAGCCTCATAAACTTCTACAAAGCACCTACATACCACTCTACGCCATGTCTGAAAAGGTTCTACGATGTATACTTTTTCTATAAAGCTTCGGACAAAAATCGGTCTGAAACATGCCATAGGAAACCATAGGAAACCAAAAAAGACTAGACGGGGGTGCGGTTGTTATATATTTTGTCAGGGGGTATATTTTCAGGGCTTGCTGTTTATTTTTATTTTATTTTTTATTTTTAAATTTTTTTTTTCATATTCATTTTTTATTTTATATTTTATACTTTTTATTTCTTAATATTTTTGTATTTTGTATTGTGTATTTTATATTATATATTTCATATTTTGTTTTTCATTTTCCTTAACTTGTTTCTGCAAGCAAAAACAGATATGGGCCGAAAACTTCCCCACTTTGATGCGAAAGGGGTTCAAATGTGGCGTAGTATTTGGGGAATGATCGAAACATATATTTGATAAATAGAATTTACGTAGATAATGTCTATGGCCATTTTATGGCATTTTGGCCAGCTTACGTGTTTGAAAAGCAAATATTATCATTCTCCTAAAGACTTAAAATGGTTTAACGCCTATGGTTTGCAATACTTTTGCAAACTTTTACTCGGTAAATTTTTGCCATGGCTTTGTCCGAGCAATCACTGTTAAAACAGACTTTAAATCTGTAGTTTCAAACAATATGAAACACACTATTATGTGCCTAATACGCAAACTATTAAATCGAAAGTTTTGCTAGTTTGTTTAGGCCTGATATTGGTATGTTGGTTGGAGCAACATGCACAACAGGTGCTAACCGAGAGGCGTACACTGCCTTAAGATTTCGCATTTAAATTTTCGGCCCATATGATAACGGCAAAAACAAGATATGTCCCGAAAATAAATTTTCGGCCCATATAATAACGGCAAAAACAAGATATGTCCCGAAAATGAATTTTCGGCCCATATAATTATAGGCAATGTTAAAACAAGTGCTAGAATGCAGCAGAACGGGCACCTACTTCGCCGGGGAATGTATTCATAATGACAAGTAAAAAAGGTTTTTAGCGATAAGCCTCTTCGCCTGTTTGTGTTTCTAAGTGGATATGATTTCTAATTTGGCCTGTAGAATGCACCTCAGAAAACGCGGATGTTTTACTCAAAATCAACAGCATTTGTTATGAAGTTACAAATGAGGGACGATTTTAAACATCATCGTCTACTGTCTACGTTTGACACACTTGTAGATGTAACTTGGTGTGGTTTTAGAAAAAGTGCGACATTTGCTGCGCTAAATCAAAAAACACAAATTTTGTCAAATGTACGTTAACTGATATAGCAGCTCTTAAGAGCTAAAAACAGCAATTTTTATGTAGAAGATGCACTCAGTCACGTTTATTAGTGGGACCTCATTGTAAAGAAAACTAAATTCATAAATCGTACTAAAACATTACGAATATGGTGAATTATAATCTATGTCGTGACTGCCGAAGAACCTCATTTATTCAAACAGTAAATGACGTATTAATGAAGTAACTTGAGAGATATGGATATTCGCCAAGAAACTGTGTGTCAGATTGGAAAGTAAGACCAGAGGTCGTGAGTTCGAACCTCACTGCAGTTTTTCTAGCCTACCTGCTTCTGCTTGCATCATTGATCGACAGATTCGAGAAGTCTGCTATTGCTTTCGGTGAACTAATTATACGAAAGCCGTATTCGTTGGTCAAATCGCAGCTATTTAAGGTGGGTCGCGAAGACCAAAAGCTAGTCAGAAAAAAATTAATATTCGAAAAAATATTAATATTCAATATTAATATTCGCTATAAAAAATAAATTAAAAATTTCATCCCAGGTTGAAACTCATTTTTTTGAGTTGCGCAGGAGTAAACCTTTCCAATGATGCCTCGCTTGTTATAAATTTTGTTGGGGAGTAAGGGTTTAATTCGGCAAAAACCGATATTAATATTCATGACATATCGCGATAATTTTTGAGTCTCTAGTACCCTCATTAAAAATCACAATCGAACGAAACTTTCACACGTTCATTTTCAAAGGCGTAGTTTGTCAAAGAACAAAAAAAAATTAAAAATTTTAAAGCTTTAAAAATTTTATATTGATCTATTAATAGTCCCGATATCGCGATTTTTCACCCCAAAAACATCCGACCACAATAGGCACAAATAACTTTCATCCAACCATAAAGATCAATGTTTATGCAATGTGTTTGGTTTTATGGTTGGATGAAAATTGCAATGTGTTTGGTTTTATGATTGGATGAAAATTATTTGTGCCTATTGTGGTCGAATGTTTTATTTTTTTTCAAAAAAATTATACGTAAATAAGTTTATTTCGACGTTGAAATAATCTGCCAGAAATTATTTGCAGACTAGCTTTTGGTGTCGCGAAGCATGTCGCATTAGGGTCATTCCATAGCTACTGGTACAGTGGTGGCACCATATGTCGTATATTTTTTTAAATTTCATATGTAGAATTTCTGTGCAATTCTAAGAAAAGTGGTGTCAATTCCACCGAAATCAGTCAAGTACTTTTTGAGATATCAGCGATTGAAACTTTAGGCTTTCACCCTTTTTAGGCTTTTTCGTGATCGCTCATACGTAAAAAATTAACTGCAAATTTTGTTTGACTAATTATGAAGGTGTTTTAAATGGTAACTTTAAAATTCTAATGCATGGAGATTCTGAAAAGATATATTGTTGTTTGATTTTGTATCACTACAGGCCACCAAGTGGCTAGTTTCACATATGACTATTTCTGATCAGTCATCATGCATGGCAAAACTTTATTCGCTTATAGCGAAAAAAATTCTCTATTTCGATTTTTCTGCAAATTAGCTTAAATGAAAGGTAATTTTGTTGGCTTTCTACCCTCCAAATATAAAGTGGGATATTTGAGTAGAAATGACAAAATTTGTTTGTTTTGTAAGAGAACGTGAAAAAGCCTTTGACGCACTATTATATTGTATAATTATGAAGCATGATTGTGCGGTGCTTCCAGAGGAAATCTGCTGGTACAGACTTTTTGGAAAATGTAAATTGTCTTCTTTTCCTGAAGGAGTTGGTGATCTACTTGGGTTTTCATGTTTATGGAATATGCATGTCACTCAAAATGCATTTTCTGCACTTTTACTTGAACTACTTCCCAGAAAACTTTGGTTGAGATAGTGACGAACGAAAACGACATTTTAGGCTTTGAAATGGTGTCACCAAGGATTTTAGGAAAAATTTAAATTTGACGATATCTAAAAAATGTGATTTGCCAGACAAAAACTAGAGGTATATTCAAAACCACAAAAAATCTAAAGATAAAACACTTACATTCTTGTTTAAAAAAAAGTAAAAGAGTTACTAATTTTAACAGTTTAATGTTTTATTTCTATGTCAATGACTTCTTGATCTAATAGTTGAATGTCTTGGACTACATGTCGCCAGCGATGCATACAGGGTTGTCACAAAGTCTTTGAGTCTTCGAAAGTCTTTGAATTTGATTCTTAGAAATATGTGGCAACCCTGTGCATAGTATTGCAGGTTCTCAAAATTTGAATCCTGAGGTATTCCAGTTCAAGTCAGAAGTTTATATCAGATAATTGAAAATGGTAAACTTTATTTAAAAACGCTTTGTTTTAACAAACAACTTTCTGAATGCTGATTGAGGTTGATGACTGTGGTTTGCATATACACAACTGGCAATTTTGGAAGTGTTAATTGTTGTCCTGCAACATTTATAATTCTTGCCTGACACTAGTTACTATCCTTTTTTGAGTTGACCAATTAACTACTATGCCCATGTGCCCTTGGTCCAATCATAAATAAGTGTGTGAAATGTTAAAGGGCAAGCGGCTAACCAGTGGGACTACTTTCGCCTAAGAAATTGGTGCAAAGCACTATTTCATTTAAAAAAAACAAATAGTACTATTTTTTTTGAAGGATTGATTTTACATCTAATATGCAAGACAAGTTAAAAAATGTTGGTTGTTTTTACACATAGCTTATCTCATCTATTTTTCAGAATGATTGAATATGAAACATTTGACAAGCTACAGTTTGAGAGAATTAGTTTTGTCGTGCCATTGTGAAATAAGTTATGTTTGTGTAGCATTAGGCAACAGGCAATTATTTTTTGACATAAAAAATGGGAATTTTGATCTAAAATATAGTCTTTTGACAAAATTTTAACCTAGAAGAAAAACATTGTTTAAGCAACATATTGTTGTTTGAAGTACTACATTAGTAGTGTCTTGGAGTCGTCAACCACACATTTGAGATTTTGAGATGTTTTTTTATTTTTTCAGGTTCAAGCAAAACTCATGAAAATGGTAATTTGATTTGTTGTTATTGCAAATACTGTTCACATTTGGTCAGAGATAAAAACTATGTAAAGCAAAAACGAAGTTTGAGCTGAACCTAATATCATAGACTAGGCCCGGGTGATTAAATATGCTGGCTTGTGTATACTGTTTATTGCTCTAATCTCGATACAATACAGTTAAAATGTTGTTGAATATAATTCAAAACTAAATTTTTTTGATAAAATTTTAACTGAACAACAATTTAAAAACGCTGACTATTGTTATTTTAATTTTGTAAGCGATTTATGTGCAATTTTAATCAATTTTGATTTAAAATAATTTTGACCTAACATGTCAAAATATAATCACCCTAATTATTACTCAATTGAACGTCACTATACCCCTAATCGGTATCCACTAAGTTGTGACCAGCATTGAACCAAGTGTTTTTGACATTTCGCAATTCATTGTACTTGATACGATTCTACTATTTACAGCATTTCTGCTAGCGGCTTGAATCAACCATGTTCTCAAATTTGTGAATGAATATATACTCAATGAGCACCATCAACTGAGTGAAGTGACTCTGTCTAGAGTTAAGGTCAGGTATTTTAGCGGCCTGCCCTTTGTAGTCATATTTCTACACGGAATGTGTAAAAGACTTGCCTTGAGAGCCAGCGCCTACTTATCTGTAACTACATCTCCTAATCGCTAATTTGAAGACAACCTTGTTCTTTGGAAAGTATCGAAGAAACTAACACTGCGGCTTGAAGCAAATTTCAATTATGCATACAAACTAGTATCTCTAATATGACAGAAGAAAATTCGCGGCAATGTTTTTAATGTAATTGAGGCATGCATCGCTAATGGCAAACCAAAATCAAACTGAAAACGCTTTTATTGCTTCTTGTTTGTAAGGGTTTAACGTAAACGCAATCTCATTTGAACGTAAGCACATCTCATTAGCAAGTTTATATTCAACAATTGACACTTCTAAGTAAAGCATTATTTCTGTTTTCTCGTTTAAATTGTCGAGTTAGGCGCAAATAATGTTCCTCGTTGTTCATTGTCTGATGATGGTGTAGCCACTCTATTTTTTCTGATCGAAATAGATTCTTCAAAGGTGGTCTAATGAACGATTGCACACACACTAAGCGTTTTTGCTGCTGGCACCCGGTAGGAGTGTTAATGACGCACATGTTCGTTGTCGGTTAACGCCATAAAGACAATGTTTTAAACGTGTAAATTACATCGCAAATGCTAAAGGAATGCAACAAATCGTCCCGTTTTTACGTTTAACACAGTTAATTTTTAAATGCTCGCCGTCGCACCACTAAGTTATTCCTGTTTTCACGCTGATATAACATTGTGCGCTGTGGGACTGGGATCACATAATGAGCTGTAGTTATACAGTTGACTTATTGTTCGCCAACCAAGTTTGAATCTCGGCAGCACCGCACAAACTTGACCCTTCACATTTTCACCCCACTCTTTGTGAACCCGCATCTACCATTGCCATACAAACATACTGTTTGGTGACAAGACATGTGGAGGTCCTTCTGCAATATCAATGGTTTCTTTACATTAACATACTAAAGAATTCTCAAGCTATGTGAGGCAGCCTACTAACTATGAAGATCCTTGAATAGACAATATTTCAGGGAGCGTTCGACTATGCATATTTTCTAGAAGACACATTTCTATACCTTCTTTCCTCTAACCCAAGACCCTCACCCCACCATACCCCATTCTAACACACCAAGATATTGGTGTCTGACAGCGCTAATAGCGACACAGAGGCCTAAATTATATGAGCTGTGATCAGCACCGAACCATTTTTAGTCCAAATTATCAATTTTTTTGAAAATATAGAGTTTTCCATGTTTAGGCCACAAGCAAGGCAATTACCAAGGAAATTAGGACATCAACAAATACACTAGGGGGATGCACAATTGCACATGTCTGCTTTTCCTACTCTTACAGTGTTATATGATGCAATGTTTTTTTAGCGAGCTTGTGTGCAGATGCAGACATGCAGCTCAAAATCAGTTTTATTGCAAGAAGCAAAAAATAGCCCTTATTTGGCTTGATTGGTAAAAAATATCAATTTAAAAGAATGTGTGACATATTAGGCACATAACTAAGATTTCTATAATACTCAAAATAACAACATTTATAGTGCAATTTAATAGTTGTTTGCCTAGGTGATGAGTCACAGTGCAAAACTATATTGAAAGTTTTGAATCCAAAAAAAATTCATGTATTTTAAACCGACAGAAATATAGTTTAGAGTAAGGAGCCAGTGGCTTTTTATAGCCTCTGGACTCTGCAAATGTCATACTAGTCTTTTTAACTGGAATTAGAACTTTAGTGATTGCTTTTTTAAGTTAATAGTTCTTTAAGTGTGGCCAAACTATTTGCCTAGCACTGCCTTTTTTCCCACTAAACACAGTGGATGGTGCTTACTTATAACTTTTTTTAAAAATGCCATAACAAAATCAATTTCCGCCAATTGTAGTGCGGAATTTACCTACATATTTGTGCTTTCAAAAATATATGAGATTGAATATGTGTAAGAAAAAAAGTCTTCCAAGGTTTTTTTTGGTGGAAAGAGCTGGCAAGATTTTGAAAGCCGGCTAACATGTAATGCAGTGCTATGCGATCAGTGCACTACTTTTCAACGGTACTGTTGAACAGCCAGTTTCATTAACCCTTGAAACATTAAGGCAAACATTTTGTCTAGAAAGAATTCAAGTGTAAGATTATAAACTGATCTAAACATTTAAATGTTTTTATAAACTATTTCCGTTAACGCTACAAATTAATTATCATGTCAGAACTTTATAGTAAAGTTTGTGGAACTTTAAAACTTGTAGTCAACCCTGAAAGTACCATTTCCATTGGACCGCAGATAAATCTGTTGCAAGAATAATGGCATTTATTTATGTCATTGTTATTTATTCATGTGCTCAAGTTTTGATGGCACCAGGGCACACCAACTGAGTATGGCTTTGAAGTGTTTTGGTTCGTGCAAGTATTAATGAAAGCCTTGCTCAGGTAAGCTACTTGCATATAATTGAATCAATCACCTTTTGCATAATTTGATTTTGCTCTTTGCTAAGTGCCACTGCTGAGGCACCACGTTAATGTTTTTTTATTTAGTACTATACAACAAAAGCTTCTATAATGCTTCCTATTACTAAAAAAATACATACAATGAACAACAGAAGTACCTTAGATTGTTGTAACAATGCCATAACACTGTGTCATGGTAAAGTTTATGCAAGAATAACATTTAAAAAAAACTATATATATATATATATATATGTATTACAACGGTTAAAACTCTTCTTAACCTCGACAAAGCATCAGTTGTATTATCAACCCATATATATCTTACTTCTGCTTTTTTCTAATTTGTGATATTATTTCTTGTTAAAAAAGGTTGTTTTAAGGATGTTAAGAAGTACTCTTATTTCTGGATAATTGGTATGACTAGATTCTCTGCAAAAGAAATTGAACATGCGTTTTACTGCTTTGGATTATTTGCTTCTCGCCATCCTGTGTCAATGATATTGTTTTCAGCAATTATGGTATTTTCTTGTTGGTGGGTATTTCCTAATACACTGTGTTCTATTTCTTGATT